>NC_067480.1:101382878-102753456 GCF_947179515.1 Apodemus sylvaticus
CAAACAGGCTGACTGATATACTGTGTGAAACTCTCCTCTAAAGGCCAGCAAGTCAGGGAACTAGAGCCATAAGATCATAAAGGTGAACAACTGATACATCACAGGGCACTCCGCTACTCTACTGTGACATACCACACCATGGTCATCCAGTGCATTTGCAAATGAATTGTATTGAAAATGCCCGAGGCTAGATGATGGTATCCAGTCCTGAGTGAGAATATGCTGGACCCACTATGGAGGTGAGAGGAGGTAGCAGCCAATGGTTAGGCATGATTCATCTTCTCTACCTTCAACATTCTTCTGTCTCATCTACTACTGACGCCCTTTGCTCCTGATTCTATTAGGAGTGGTAATGAATTAAGTTATCTAGCTCCATGGTCCACTATAGTCCAAGTGTTTGCCACATGACTGGGTACCAATATATTCCCAGTGCATCACAGAACCTCTCTTGCAAATAACCTTGGCCATGCTAGCTCCCTAGAGGAGGCTATTTGCACTTCCAGGAGATCTCTTTCCATCATATTGGGATGCATGGTACGCCTCTCTAAGTGTCTATTTCTCACTCCTTAAAAGTATTTGGTAAACTGTTGTTCATGTTGTAAAGCCAAACCCTCAATTTGTCTCCGTGTCAGTCTTCCTCTAGTAGCTCCATTGAGCTTACCATTAGGTAAGATTGACCCAAATCTTACCTAATTTGCTTGCTTTTTGTGATTTACATATGCTCTATTATCTACTTTCCCCATTCCCTTTAGAGTGCTTTAGCACTTTATAAATTCACATTTTATATCAGCTTAAATCATTCAAATAAGCCAAAGCCTCCCCTATTTTACAAAGAACACATCTCATCACAGGTCTCACTAAAGTCGCAAGCTCATCGTAGCATCCCTGAGATCCTTGCTGAATTAATTTCTGTTTTACGTCTCCTGTGATAATAGTACTATTATGTGTCCAGTGAAATGAAGATCACTGCATTTCTCATACGGTGTTCTTCAAAAAATGCCTGAATCTTTGCTATTGTCTGCCAGTCCCTGAAATTTTGAAAATCAAGTACTCCTGGTGTACTGATTTTTATGGACCATGCATTAGAGATTGGCTTCTTTTGGATTAGAACCATTCAGGCTTTGTCTCAGGGAAAGGCAAATGTGATATCATTGAAGGTCCATCATTTTCTGTAAAAGTTATAATTATTTTTGCCCTGTTACAGCCTCTCTCCATCACATGTGATGTTCCAAGGTCCAGAGGTATTCTGTAATACCCGCTTCTCATTTTGCCTATAAACATGTTTCACGTACAAAATTAGTGTATCATCAGGGAAAGAGGAGAACGGGCTTGAAGGAGAATTTCAAGGAGAAGGATAAAACAGTCTCTAGCTTTTCAAAGGACTTACAGGAAAGCAATGAACTCCCAAATTTGGGAATTCCCTACCTGTTGCCCAGTAGAATCCTAAGCCTATTTCTCTTCTGCAAATTGTCAAACATCTTTCCATGATGCTATCTATGCAATTCTCAGCAGGTCATCCTTGAATAAAATTATCCTCCCTACCAACCTCTGTCTCCAATATTGTTTCAATAGAGGCAGAAATAGGAAGCATAGGCCTGAATAACACTACTGATATAGGCAAGGTTAGGGACAATCCAGTCCTACAAGAATAGTTCATCTCTTATGATAGGGCAAAACTTAGCACCATCCATCTATCACGAGTCTGTGGCCAGACACCTGGAATAAAAGGAGAATTTGAAAAGAGTCATCTTAAGTCAGTTTTTGTCCCACAAAAACAGAAAAGACCAGATTTGTCTTGATGTAACTTGAAAGAAAAAACCTGTTTCCCATCTCATGTATATGCATAAAGTGTTTTGTCATACACACAATTAAAATAATCCTGTAAATATGAAAGCTGTACAAAGTTATGTAGCAACTCAAATGTAAGAATAAGGTTTCATCTAATTCTTGTCTCTTAAGATTCTCTCCTCCCTTCACTTAACAGAATCATAAGAGAAAATCAAGAAAAAGCAAGCAAGCAAACAAATTCTCCAGAAGAGAGTTATGGGCTCTTGTAGCCTATTTCTCTAATATACTTTCTTTCCATTTTAAATAAAATATTTTGCTGCTAGCTGTTACTGTGCAGCGTTTTCTTTTATTCTAATTCTTTGGTAACATTTGCAAGAAGCAGGAATCGTGACAGACTGTGGAGGCCCCACGGCAAGACTTTCATGATGCTTCTTCGTTTGACACAATCTGCCACAACCCACAGACTTTGTCTTGCAACCCTGACTTGCAGCAGGGCAGGTGAGGGAACAAAGAACAGTACATGTACAGAAAAGATGGGTCACATGGGACACGCACACTCTGACGGAGTGGTACCTAGTACCATGAGAACCACCATGAGAACCCCAAACCTCAGAGTGTTTATTATGTATATAGTACAGGAGGAAGAATTAGCTATTCTCTGAAGGAGGCTCCTATAGGCCTCAGGCTTCTGTCATCCAGGAGAGCTGCCGTTGCTAGTTTTTGTATGCACTGATTGCAGTCATGTTTGATCACTCATGCGTGGACCACACCAAGAAGGCGTTGCTCACTTTAAGCATGGCCCATATGGAGACTGGTTTAGCCAATTTCCTGTGGGTCTGAGGCCTGGATTTTCGGTCCTTGTCATGGTTATGTTGATAGCAACAATGAACTTCACAAAAGGTGTCACTCATTCATGACTTTTGCTCTTCCACACATCTACATTCCTGTACCATAGTTTCATAAGCATGCTGTCAGAGGCTCTTTCTCCTCTTGTTTAAAAGAGTCCCCATTTCAAGCAGTTTACATACATAGTTCTCCCTGAATACCATTATTTGTTTGCTTATTCATTCACTTGTGAGATATTCTTATATCCCCTCTGTGTATGCTGGACCACAGATGGTCACTTTGGGGTATTAAAACTCACAAAAGAACTCACAGGGTATGCACTCACTAATAAGTAGATATTAGCCCAGAAGGTCAGAATACTCAAGACACAATTCACACATCAAATGATGCCCAAGACGAAGGAAGAAGAGGTCCCTGGTCCTGGAAAGGCTCCATGCAGCAATGTAGGGGTATACTAGGACAGGGAGGCAGGAGAGGGTTGATTGGGGAACAGGGGGAGGGGAGATGGGTTATGGGACTTTTGGGGAAGGGGCAACCAGGAAAGGGAAAATCATTTGAAATGTAAATAAAGAATATATCTAATAAAAAAAGGAAAAAAAAACTCAGGTAAGAGAGTATTACTATCATTCTCTTCTCCTCTTCACTGTACAACTCTTTCAATATTGTATTTGTTACTTTTTTCATTGTTGTGATAAAATGCATAGGGAAAAGCAGCTAAAGGTAAGAAGGGTTTCTTCTGTATCACAGGTTCAGGGCGCTGTCCATAGTGACAGGAAAGCACAATGGGAGGAGTCTGGGACACCTGCTCACACAGCATCAGTACCCAGAAAGCATTGAGAGTTGAACACTGATGCTCAATGCTCCGTTTGCTCTTCAGTCCAGGAACGCACACCCTACATAGGAAGCTTCAGTGCATGGATCAGTCACAGAGTGTACGGTTGCGGTTGCCCACATTGGCAGTGGATCTCCCCACCTCAGGGAAGCCAAGCTTGAAGCTCTCCTACTGATATTCTCGGGGCTTTGAGACTGACTAGGGCATTCTAGATCCCACCAAGTTTAGAGCCAACATTAACCTTTACAAGTCTGTCACTAGTCAATTTGATACCCAAATATATCTTTTATATGACAACTTTCCACCTTTTGTCTCCACAGGCTGGTGACCATCTCATAACTGAAAATATATTTAGCCTAAACTCTAGAACCTCCATAGCTCTGAACCATTCCAACACTGTCCAAAAGCCTCAAGTGTCTTTTGAGATTCATGATCTCTTAATTGTTAGGCCCCCATAAAATCTAAAATATCAGGTATATACTTTCAATATAGGATGATACGGTATAAATATTTCCATTCCAAAAGAGAAGACTAATGTATAGCAGGAAATTCTCAAATCAAAGCAAGACCCATATCTTGCAGAGCAAACACTTAATTCTGAAGTGTCATAGAAGGCAACAAGGCTTTAGTACGGAAACATCTGGGCAACAAAGGGTTTGAAGTGGACTGTCCTACAGCTCTATTGAATTCAGTATATATAATCCCTCATTGGAAAGATGCTTTCTTTGAGGGATGCCCCATGGCTCTGGCATCTTCAGTACCACAGGGTGTTCATTTCAAGTTTTAATTTCATGTTTCCACTACATAACCTGTGAGACCCTTACAAGGAATCTGACCTTGAGACACATTGCATGGCCTCAGAATTATTCTGAAAACGTGGCACAGGCCTCCACGAACTCATTGTTTCTGTAGCTATCACATATATGAAACTGGTACCCTGTAAGTGATGCTGCCCCATTATCCTGCCAGTTATAGATAAAGCCTGGACTCTTCTTTTGTCTCCAAGTAGTGAACCCGGGAAACATTTCTCTGAGTATTTGTTTTCAAGCAGAGAACCCCTCTCCTTCAGCAGGAATATTCAACCCCAGTTCTCTTCTCTCAAATGAATTTGCATTTTCAAAAGTTGAAATCATTGGTGGGTGGGGTTAGGCCTTCATGCCATCTGTTTTCTGCCTCAGTGATGATCAAGATACTACATTTTAATCAGTTTTCGCAGCATCTACCTTAACTGACACCTTAAACTTGTTCAGATGCCTTTTCGATTTAAATATGGTAATGTATAGAGGTCAGCTCTTTCTCTCTTGTCTCCAATATTTCAGTCAAAACATTAGCTCAAGGTTTTCCATTTGGCATCAATCAATTTCTCACAACGTAAGCATAAGGAATCCAGGATGTTTGTTAGAATATGATTCAAATAACTTGTAGCTTATTTTCTTACAAAATCTTTACTTCCCTTGATTTTCTATGAGATGGGTCATGTCCATTTCTCTTCCTTCTTTTTCTCAGCATTCTAAGTGTCTAATCCCTACTGCTATGGCTCATTAATCTTGTATTGTAAAATTCTCTGGTATTCAAAGCCCAAAGTTTTACAATTACCTATATTGTAACGAAAGACCAGCACCTTTGCTTTAGTAAACTGGTTCCAATGGCTTAAGTATGATATGTTCTAGTTTAAAACATAAATGGCCCCAGTTCATGGTACTAAACATCTGTATCAGTAATTTTTATGGTAAATTTGTATTCCTGACAAAATTAAGAAAGTGTTTATTTTGGCTCCTGCTTTGATGGTGCATCATAACACATAAGTGTGTGTGGCCAATATAGCATGACATTCTGCATCTGTAACCAGAAATGAATTATGGTCCTCAGCTGGCTTTCTCTTTCAAGGGTTATCAGTTGGAGATAGCACCTAGGTTATAGACCATACCTTGTATAGACCTGGGCATGATTCTTTATATCCCAAGGTGGTTTTGGTCATAGTGTTTTTATCAACAGTAATATTACCATTACTAAGACAAAAACTGGTTGTAGGATTATGGGTTATGGATGAATAGACTCGATAGGGCATTTTTTGGAGGGTTATAGAAGAACTTTAGAACATTGGGCTGGAAGAGCCATTGTGCAGTTGAACCTTGGCGAGCTATTCTGTATGAGTGTGGAAGATGAACATATTGAGAGATGCAGCGAGTGAGGGCTTAGCTTGTGAAGCTCGAAAGGGATGCTTGAGAGTTTCTTAAAGCCTCTGTCAGGGCCATGGCATATTTTGAATTAATAATCTGTGGTTCTAGTTTACTGGGGTTGAAGAGTCAGCCTTGATTAACAAAAGACCAGCACCTTTGAAGTGAAGCCGTGACATTACTAGACCCATCGATGCAATTTACCTGAAGCTGAGAAATTAATAGTGAAGCAGAAGCAGCCAGCATCACTGAGGTGAAATCTTCTGAGAAGGGATTCCTTATACTGAATCTGTGTTTCAGAGTCAGACAGGGGATTGTGCCTCACACTGGCGGCCAAATGGCCGTCAAAGAAAAGCATGCTGCAGGGTGTGAAGACAAGAGTAGTGACCTGAACCCTGTGGAAGATCCCAGAAGATTGTGAAAGGATAGCAGGCTTGGTAAAGATCTTTTCCTAATTTGTTGGTTGCCATGTAAGAGACAGCCATGTGGTACTAGTTTTGAAGAAGTGAAGGGATTTTGGAGAGCAGCTGAGGCTTGACATTCTGTGGTCAGTCTGAGATCCCTGAAGAGAACCTGAAAAAGGTTATTGGTGAAAGTCCGTCTCAGTTGCAGCAAGAGACACCAACATTTTGGAGATACTAGTATCATAGAATGTTCACGAAGATTGAGGGCCATTGAGTGGAATCAGCCATAATGTCAAAGAAAAGCGTGCTGCAGGGTGTGAAGACAAGAGTAGTGACCTGAACCCTGTGGAAGATCCCAGAAGATTGTGAAAGAATAGCAGGCAGTGGGAGTTGAGTTGTTATACAGCTAGAGTTTGGTTGTGCTTTAATTTGATTGTGATTGTGTCTTGTTTCTTCCCCTTGAAGTAAAAACACCAAAAAAAAAAAAACAAAAAACAAAAAATCAGAAAACAAAACAAAAAACCCATTTAACTTATTTTTGATTCTATAGAAGTCCACAGTTGAGCCATATTAGATTCTGAAAAACTTTGGATTTTGAAGACTGTATAACAGGATCCTCCAGTAGTATTGTTCTCAGTTTTCTGAGGAAGCACCAAAGTGATTTCCAGAGTGGTTGTACCAGCTTGCAATGCTACCAGCAGTGGAGGAGTGTTCCTCTTTCTCCACATCCTTGCCAGCACCTGCTGTCTTCTAAGTTTTTGATCTTAGCCATTCTGACTGGTGTGAGGTGAAATTTCAGGGCTGTTTTGATTTGCATTTCCCTAATGACTAAGGATTTTGAATATTTGTTTAGGTGCTTCTCAGTCTATTCTATAGTCCTCAGGTGAAAATTCTTTGTTTAGCTCTGTACCCCATTTTTAATGGGGTTATTTGGTTCTTTGGAGTCTACCTCCTTGAATTCTTTGTATATCTTGGATATTAGCCCTCTGTCAGATGTCGGCTTGGTAAAGATCTTTTCCTAATTTGTTGGTTGCCATTTTGCCCTATTGACAGTGTCTTTTGCCTTACAGAAACTTTGTTATACCACTCCTGGGCATATACCCAGAAGATTCTCCAGCATGCAATAAGGACACATGCTCCACTATGTTCATTGCAGCCCTATTTATAATAGCCAGAAGCTGGAAAGAACCTAGATGAACCTCAACAGAGGAATGGATACAGAAAATGTGGTATATTTACACAATGGAATAATAATTAACTATTAAAAACAATGAATTCATGAAATTCTTAGACAAATGTATGGAATTAGAAAATATCATCCTGAATGAGGTAACCCAATCACAAAAGAACACACATGGTATGCACTCACTGATAAGTGGTTATTAGCCCAGAAACTTGGAATACCCAAGACACAATTCACAAATCAAATGATTCTAAAGAAAGAGGAAGAACAAAGTATGGATATTCTGGTCCTTCTTAGAAGGGGGAACAAAATTCCCACAGAAGTAAATACAAAGACAAAGTGTGGAGCAGAGTCTGAGGGAAGAACCATTCAGAGACTACCCCACCGAGTGATCCATCCCATATACAGTTACAAAACCCAGACACTATTGTTGATGCCCACAGTACTTGCTGACCAGAGCCAGATATAGCTGTCACCTGGGAGGCTCTCCTAGTGCATGACAAATACAGAGGGGGACACTCTCAGCCAGCCATTTAACTAAACACAGGGTCCCCAATGGGGAAGCTAAAGGATCCAAGGAGCTGAAGGGGTTTGCACTGCCATAGGAGGAACAAAAATATGAGCTACCCAGTACTCCCAGGGACAAAACCATCAACCAAAGAGTACACATGGAGTTACCCATGGCTCCATATGCATAGGCAGCAGAGGATGGATGTCCTTGTTGGACATCAAAGGGAGGAGAGCCCCCTGGTCCAGGGAAGGCTTGATGCCACAGTGTGAGGGAATGCTGGCACTGGGAAGCGGGAGAGGATTGATTGGGGAAGAAGGGGAGGGGAGATGGATTATGGGACTTTGGGGAGAGGACCAGGAAAGGGGACAACATTTGAAATGTAAATGAAGAATATATCTAATAAAAAAGTTAAAAAAATGACTATATATTTTAGAAACTGAATTTTTAAGCTGTTTGAATTTTTAAAGACTATGGGGCTTTTTAAGTTTGTCAAATTTTTTATACTTTATTAACGTAGGATCTTGGAAATGAACAAGAAAGGAAAGGTTGTGGTTTAACGGTAACATGTTTGTGTGTCAAGTTGACAAGGGGTCAGCTGTTCCGACTAGTTTTATATCAACTTGAAACAGGCTAGAGTCACTGGAGAGGAGGGAGCCTCAGTTAAGCAAGTGCCTCTGTAGGATTCAGTGGTAGGGCATTTTCTTAATTAGTTGGTCAGCATGGGAGAGATTCAGCTCATATGGGTGGAGTCACACTTATGTGAGTGGTCCTAAGTTCTATAGGATATCAGGCTGAGTAAACCTTGTATAACAGGGCAGTAACTAGTACCCTCCCATGCTCTTTGCCATGTTTGATTTCCTGTCCTGACTTTCTCCAGTGATGGATTGCAAGGTGGAAGTGTAAGCCAAAGAAACTCTATCCCCCTCAAGTTGTTTTGTTTTGTTTTGTTTTGCTTTGTTTGTTTGTTGTTATGGAGCCTCATGATTATAGTAGAAGTCTTTAGGAATCATTTTATTGCTGCATTCTATACAGTAGTATCTGGTTTCCCTCTGGGTCCCTGGCCTATCTCATCTCAGGTTCTTGGCCACCCAAGTAGTATCACGCATAGACTCCATTTCCCAGAGTGGGTCGGAAATGAAATCATTTGATTGTGCCCACACCTTTTAAAAATTATTAAAAATAAATTATTTTCTTTTTCTCTTATATATTACACAGTCTACCCCCTTTTCCTCCCAGCTCCCCATCACTGCCTTGCTCCCCCAGACTCACTCTCCCTCCATTTCCTATTAGGGAAATACAAATCAAAACAACCCTGAGATTTCACTTTACACCAGTTAGAATGGCTAAGACTAAAAACTCAGGAGATAGCAGGTGTTGGCAAGGATGTGGAGAAAGAGGAACACTCCTCCACTGCTGGTGGGAATGCAAGTTGGTACAACCACTCTGGAAATCAGTCTGGCTGTTCCTCAGAAAACTTGGCATTACACTTCCAGAGGACCCTGCCATACCACGCCTGGACATATACTCAGAGGATTCCACAGCATGCAATAAGGACACATGCTCCACTGTGTTCATAACAGCCCTATTTATAATAGCCAGAAGCTGTAAAGAATCCAGATGTCCCTCAATGGAGGAATGGATACAGAAAATGTAGTATATTTACACAATGGAATACTACTCAGCAATTAAAAACAATGAATTCATGAAATTCTTAGGCAAATGGTTGGATCTGGAAAATATCATCTTAAGTGAGGTAACCCAGTCACAAAAGAACACTCATGGAATTCAGTCACTGATAAGTGGATATTAACTCAGAAACTCCGAATACCCAAGACACAATTCACATATCAAATGATTCCCAAGGAGAAGGAAGGAAAGGTCCTGGATTCTGAAAAGGCTTGTTCCAGCTTGTAGGGGAGTACTAGGACACAGAAGTAGGAGGGGGTTAATAGGAGAATGGGCAGAGGGAAGAGGGCTTAGGGAACTTATGGGGAGGGGGGAACCAGGAAAGGGAAAATCATTTGGAATATAAACAGAGAATATAGAAAATTAAAAAAAAAAAAAAAGAAATATAAGAAGGGAAAAAAAAGAAACAAGCAGGCCACTCAGAGACACCAAGGTCTAGTTTAAATTGAGGCCTATGCCACCAGAGGGAGCCCGTGATCTACACTGCTTGGATGGTCAGCAACTGGAGACTGGACAGCCCAAAGACCTAGGGTAGAACAAAGCAAAACAAAACACAGTGAAATGATTCCTAATGATATTCTGCATTATACACATAGATTGGTATCTCATTCCACAGTCATCAGAGAGGCTTCCTCCAGCAGCAGATGGGAACAAATACAAACACCCACAACCAGACATGCAGAAAGAGAGTCTACATTGAAAGTCTCCATTGGGTTCCTCCTCTTGGAGCTCAAGGAACCACATGAAACAGGGTGAGGTGAGAAGGGTTATGGGAGTCAGAAGGGATAAAGGACACTGGGGGAAAATGACACACTGATTCAGCTAAGCCAGGATCAGATGGGCTCCCAGAGACTGAAGTTACAAGCATGTCATCTGCATGGGTCTATAACAGGTCCTTTTCTTATGTGTAATGGCTGATTGCTTGGTGTTTTCGTTGAAGTCCTGAGAGCAGAAGGAGGTGAGTCTCTGATTCTTTTGAAACAACTCTTTTTTTTTTTTTGACTATGACTATACTAGGGTATCTTGCAGCCAGGTCACCATTATATATCAAAGGGTTTGTAGTTGTTTTATCCTCTGCTAGCATGCAGTGTTCCCTTCTGTGACAACATGTGATATTTTCAAGCATAGAATTTCCACAATCAGAGATAGCAGTCTTAGGTTTAGCTCATATAACCCATATTAGGTGGAATGCAAAAGCAGCTAAATTGAGAAGGCATAGCATACACACACACACACACAAACACCACCACCACCACCACACATACCAAACACACACATACCATATACATACACACACATACACACACACACATACACTACCACCACACATACTACCACCACACATCATTTCTCTCTCTCTCTTTTTTTTTTTTGTTTTTTGTTTTGTTTTGTTTTAGGATTATTTTTTTAAGTTTTTTTTTATTCGATATATTTTTTATTTACACTTCAAATGATTTCCCCTTTACTAGCCCCCCAACTCCCAGAAAGTCCCATAAGCCCCCTTCTCTCCCCCTGTCCTCCCAACCACCCCTTCCAACTTCCCCGTTCTGGTTTTGCTGAATACTGCTTCATTGAGTCTTTCCAGAACAAGGGACCACTCTTCCTTTCTTCTTGTACCTCATTTGATGTGTAGATTATGTTTTGGGTAATCCAGGTTTCTAGGTTAATATCAACTTATCAGTGAGTGCATACCATGATTCATCTTTTGGGTCTGGGTTACCTCACTTAGTATGATGTTCTCTAGGTCCATCCATTTGCCTAAGAATTTCATGAATTCATTGTTTCTAATGGCTGAATAGTACTCCATTGTGTAGATATACCACATTTTTTGCATCCACTCTTCTGTTGAGGGATACCTGGGTTCTTTCCAGCATCTGGCAATTATAAATAGGGCTGCTATGAACATAGTAGAGCATGTATCCTTATTACATGGTGGGGAATCCTCTGGGTATATGCCCAGGAGTGGCATAGCAGGATCTTCTAGAAGTGAGGTGCCCAGTTTTCGGAGGAACCGCCAGACTGATTTCCAGAGTGATTGTACCAATTTGCAACCCCACCAGCAGTGGAGGAGTGTTCCTCTTTCTCCACACCCTCTCCAACACCTGCTGTCTCCTGAATTTTTAATCTTAGCCATTCTGACTGGTGTAAGGTGAAATCTCAGGGTTGTTTTGATTTGCATTTCCCTAATGACTAATGAAGTTAAGCATTTTTTAAGATGTTTCTCCGCCATCCGAAGTTCTTCAGGTGAGAATTCTTTGTTTAACTCTGTACCCCATTTTTTAATAGGGTTGTTTGGTTTGCTGGAGTCTAACTTCTTGAGTTCGTTATATATATTGGATATTAGCCCTCTATCTGATGTAGGATTGGTGAAGATCTTTTCCCAATTTGTTGGTTGCCGATTTGTCCTCTTGATGGTGTCCTTTGCCTTACAGAAACTTTGTAATTTTATGAGGTCCCATTTGTCAATTCTTGCTCTTAGAGCATACACTATTGGTGTTCTGTTCAGAAACTTTCTCCCTGTACCAATGTCCTCAAGGGTCTTCCCCAGTTTCTTTGCTATTAACTTCAGAGTGTCTGGCTTGATGTAGAGGTCCTTGATCCATTTGGATTTGAGCTTAGTACAAGGAGACAAGGATGGATCAATTCGCATTCTTCTGCATGCTGACCTCCAGTTGAACCAGCACCATTTGTTGAAAAGACTATCTTTTTTTCCATTGGATGTTTTCAGACTCTTTGTCGAGGATCAAGTGACCATAGGTGTGTGGGTTCATTTCTGGATCTTCATTCCTGTTCCATTGATCCTCCTGCCTGTCACTGTACCAATACCATGCAGTTTTTAACACTATTGCTCTGTAGTATTGCTTGAGGTCAGGGATACTGATTCCCCCAGACTTTCTTTTGTTGCTGAGAATAGTTTTAGCTATCCTGGGTTTTTTGTTATTCCAGATGAATTTGATAATTGCTCTTTCTAACTCTGTGAAGAATTGAGTTGGGATTTTGATGGGTATTGCATTGAATCTGTATAGTGCTTTAGGCAAAATGGCCATTTTAACTATATTGATTCTACCGATCCATGAGCATGGGAGGTTTTCCCATTTTTTGAGGTCTTCTTCCATTTCCTTCTTCAGAGTCTTGAAGTTCTTGTCATACAGATCTTTCACATGTTTGGTAAGAGTCACCCCAAGATACTTTATACTATTTGTGGCTATTGTGAAGGGGGTCATTTCCCTAATTTCTTTCTCAGCCTGCTTATCCTTTGAGTATAGGAAGGCCACTGATTTGCTTGAGTTGATTTTATAACCTGCCACTTTGCTGAAGTTGTTTATCAGCTGTAGGAGTTCTCTAGTGGAGTTTTTTGGGTCATTTAGGTAGACTATCATGTCATCTGCAAATAATGATAGTTTGACTTCTTCCTTTCCAATTTGTATCCCTTTGACCTCCTTATGTTGTCGAATTGCCTGAGCTAGTACCTCAAGTACAATATTGAAAAGATAAGGAGAAAGGGGGCAGCCCTGTCTAGTCCCTGATTTTAGTGGGATTGCTTCAAGTTTCTCTCCATTTAGTTTGATGCTGGCTACCATTTTGCTGTATATTGCTTTTACTATGTTTAGGTATGGAATTTCTCTCTCTCTTACACACACATCCCACTGCCACACACCACCATACCCACCCACCCCCCACTGCAACACACTACAATACCCACACACACCACACATATACACCACACACACATACCACCAAACATAAACACATACACACACACCACCACCACAGCACACATACAAACACCATACATATAAACCAACACACATCTCATAAACACAAACTACATGCACATATACACATATGCCACACACACACACATACACACCATACATACACCACAGATACCCACACATCTACCATCACACACACACACACACACACACACACCACATTACCACCACTACACACAAATATGTCAAAATAAAACCAAGGAAACAGAGAAGACCTTTACAAAGAAAATGTTAAGACACTGAAGAGAAAATTTGTGGAAAACAGCAGATGTTGGAGAGAGTATCCTTGCTTGTGAGTTTTTAGGATCATTATAAAAGTGGTCTTCTAACCAAAAGCAATCTACAGATACAATTATTAAATTAAATTAAATTAAATTAAATTTCAAAGACATTTTTTCACAGATATAAACAAAAACCAAACAACCAAACAAGAATTATCCAAATTTGTGTGTCTGCATAAAAGAACAAGGACAACCACATCAGTCCTGAACAAAGTGTTGCAGGAGTTACCAGAGCCCCTGATTTCGAGTTATACTACCAAATATTGTCATTTTTATGGCATATCTTTTCCAATTACTATTCATCTCCTCCTCCATTTGATTAATGCATATATATTGAAGGGAAAATAACATTTCAAATACTTACTGTGCAAGCTGCCAGGAAACACTTTCACATTCCCCTGTGCTCCTATGAATTCCATTTTTCATCATATGTCATTACTCTAAGCAATTCAAAGCATGCCAGAGATTATGACAATGAGCATCACAGATTTAGAATAAAAATAGTTTATTGCAATTCAGTTCTCCTGAAAATCTAAACTGCTGCCTTGATTTATCTGTTCCATAAATCTTCAGAGGAGATGCTTTTGTAAATATATTTTTCATGATCAACATTTGAAGACTTATCGGAAATTTACAGATTATCCTCTGACATCTACCTTCAGACATATAACTCTTTTCTCCCTGAACCATGGGATGGAATTCAGCTACCCTTTAACACTGAGCACTGCTCCTTGCTTTGAATTTTAAATTGTTGTCTTTAGTCAACACAGAATCTATTGTCACTGATACTTGTGTGGCTTTTCCAGTAAACATCACAGTGCCCCAACTGTCTCTGTAATGTTTCTGAAGTTCTTTCTGGGAGAGTCTGGAAGGTAGAAATATACTTACAACATCACACACTTCTGAAAATTACATGGCTGAGATAGCATTTTTACTTGTTATATCCTGCATTCCCCCATTTTGTCAAATGACCTATAAAAAAGTACAGAGGCACATATTACTTTCCTTCCACTTAATCACTTTGTATGGCACTGGGCTCCTTGAGACTTGCGATACAGCCCTGGAGTCATAAAAGCGAGGTGTGTTATATGACTGGGAAGCAAAGGCCAAATGCTTATAATATCCTTTATGTACAAGTGTGGAATAATAGCAAGCCTCCAGGTAAGGCTTTTTTTTGCTGATCCTGAAGAATAGAGTTTTGGAAACAAAATAAACACTGAAAAGGAAACCTGTAAATCCATTTCATTGCCAATGGCCTGCCGGCAAAGGTTATAACAGGATGTTGCTGTACCTGCCGCATCATAATTTCATACCTTGGACCCTCTTCTGACTCTTGCTTTACTTTTCACAATACCTGATGTCAAAAAAAAATATCTTTAAAGAATTTAATATAATGATCGTCTTGCCTTGAAATACTTGGCTGTGTTACTGCTGTGTGCCTCTAAACATAGTAAGGAGTGTAAAGAGAAATCTTAGTACTTTAACTCTGACAAAAGATTAATACATTATTGTAAATGATAGTTTTGCTTTGTTAAACTTAATATCACAATGCAGTATTTGGTTTGAAGTATATCTCTGATGTGTCTTTTTAGTGAGTTACAGGGTCTGGGATTAATACAGGTGACTTATTTCTAGGGTGTTTTTGCTAGTAATTATTAATTTATATGTTCTTAATTTATAGTTGATGGAAATATACACTCCTAAGCAGTGAGAGATACTGTTTTCCAGACCACTTGCATTATATTTTGGTTAAGGATTTCGATGCTCTTGTGTGTATCAATGTTGAGAAAGCCTCGTTTATAATAAACCACATTGAAAATTTGTGATTACATTATTCCAGTGTTTTGATGAGGTTTTGCATTTGTAAAGGGTACCAACTGTATGTATATAATTTGTGGATATTATATATGGTATTTTGGGTATGTTTACTAGCACACATACATGGTACATAACTTACAAATAAAATACTGCCCTTTTGCTTGTTAGCAGGGAAAAATGAGTTTGACTAAGAAATTAGTTTTTTGGGTAACCAAAGGCTAGACATAATGATAAACAATAATTGTTGACTTTCAGGCTATAGTACTACATGATTCAAACACTAATCATCTGGTACTATAAATTTATAGTATAAATATAATTAATATCTGCAGTGAATCACCACTACAGTATTTCCCTTAATCATTTGTGAAGAACTATTTTAAACAGTTGGGAATGCTTGAAGAAGAAATTTGATATGCAAAATTTAGCACCAGATGCAATCCAAGATAGTTGTTAATTGTTACTTACATTTGTATCAGGCACTAGAGTTATATCAACTCTACAATAGTTTTGTTTTATGTGGTAGTGCACTCTTTTGATCCATGCCACCCTAATTTTATCTAATTTTCCCATTTCTCTCAGACAAGATTTCACTAAATATCCATGTTTCTTTATGTACCTTTAAGTAGTGGATTTGACAAAGTAGATGCTGCTCCATCTTTCTCTTTCCATCTTTCCATTCTCTTGAGAGTACGTGTGTGAAAAATCCTTCAACTTAGGTATTCGGTCAAATTTTTTGACATGTCACTTTGGGGGTCTAGAAAAGGGGAAATCATTTGAAATGTAAATAAAAATATATCAAATAAAAATATATTTAAAAAGATGCATATTGTAATCCTGGTTGTTTTCTATATAGAGAGAAAATATTAGGTCACATGAATAAATCACATTATTTCAATTCTATATCCTTAACTTTTTCTTAATTTCATAGACACAATCATTAAAATCAACCAATATGATTTAAAAAGATAAAAAAAGGAAAGAAAAGAGGGGTCTGCCTGCACTCAGGAATTGAGCACATAGGCAGCTTTTGTCTGCCAGCCCACTGGGCTCTGGGCCTCATCCTGCCCAGGAAGCTGAGGAAGGAGAGAAGCCCCGCAGCCATATTTGCTGGATGCAGGGACACAAAAGGATCACTAGGTACTGTAACACCCTGAGCTTTAGATTTCTGGTGGTGCAAACCGCCAGGGGTCTACCTGCACTCAGGAACTGAGCACATAGGCGGTTCATCTGCAAGCCAGTGCATCGCAGGACCTGTGTCCTATGTGAGAATCAACAGAGGGAGTGACCCCCAGGACAACTTCTTCCCTCCATAATAGAGCAGACAAAGAACACCTGGTTGACCTTGACAACCTAAGTATAGCATTGCTTGAGGCAAGACTGAGAAGGGCTCCAAAGGCACAAAAGAGGAATCAGTAATTATCAGTAATCTTTACCAGAAGAAACCCAGTCATCCAGTGTTGTAGAGATAACCTTAAAGATCCACAGTAGGTTGAAGCCAGTGACAATAAGACCATCTAAATCCTGGGAGAACCAGATGGCTAAAGGCAAACGTAGGAACATTACTAACAGAAACCAAGGCATTATGGCAGCATCTGAACCCAATTCTCCAACATTAGCAAGTCCTGGATACCCCAAAACACCAGAAAAACAAGATTTGTATTTAAAATCACTGGTCATGATACTAGTACAGGAACACATGAAGGACATTCTTAAAGAAAATCAGGAGAAAATGGATCAAAAATTAGAAGCCCTTACAAGGGAAACACAAAAATCATTGAAAGAAATTCAGGAGAATACAAAAGCCAATAAGGAGGAAACACAAAAATCACTTAAAGAAATACAGGAGAAACTTGGTCAACAGGCAGAAGTCATGAAAGAGGAAACACACAAATCGCTTAAAGAATTAGAGGAAAACACAAACAAGCAAATGACAGAACTGAGCAAAAATTTCCAGGATCTAAAAACAGAAGTAGAAACAACTAAGAAAGCACAAAGGGAGACAACTTTGGAGATAGAAAACCTTGGGAAGAAATCAGAGACCATAGACGCAAATATCAACAACAGAATACAAGAGATAGAAGAAAGAATCTCAGATGCCGAAGATACCATAGAAACCATGGACTCAACAATTAAAGAAAATGCAAAATGCAAAAAGCTTGTAACCCAAAATATCCAGGAAATCCAGGACACAATGAGAAAACCAAATCTAAGGATTATAGGTATTGATGAGAGTGAAGATTTATAACTTAAAGGGCCAGCAAATATCTTCAACAAAATTATGGAAGAAAACTTCCCTAACCTAAAGAGAGAGATGCCCATGAATATACAAGAAGCCTACAGAACTCCAAACAGACTGGACCAGAACAGAAATACTTCCCGCCACATAATAATCAAAACCCCAAATGTACTAAACAAAGAAAGAATACTTAGGGCAGTAAGAGAAAAAGGGCAAGTAACATATAAAGGAAGACCTATCAGAATTACACCAGATTTCTCATCAGAGACCATGAAAGTTAGAAGATCCTGGGCGGAGCTTATGCAGACTCTAAAAGAACACAAATGCCAGCCGAGACTACTATACCCAGCGAAACTCTCAATTCCTATAGATGGAGAAACCAAGATATTCCATGACAAAACCAAATTTACACAATAGCTTTCTACAAACCCAGCCCTACAAAGGATAGTAGGGGGAAAGCAAAATTACAACGAGGGAAACTATACCCTGAAAAGAGCAGGATATTAAGCTTCTTTCATCAAACCTAAAGAGAATAAACACACACGTATAAAATTAAAATAAAAAATGTTAGGAAGCAATAACCACTACTCCTTGATATCTCTTAACATCAATGGACTCAATTCCCCAATAAAAAGACATAGACTAACAGACTGATTACGTAAACAGGACCCTACATTTTGCTGCAAACAGGAAATACACCTCAGTGTCAAAGACAAAAACTACCTTAGAGTAAAAGGCTGGAAGACAATTCTGCAAGCAAATGGTCCCAGAAAACAAGCCGGAGTTGCCATTCTAATTTCAGATAAAATTTACTTTCAACCTAATGTCATCAAAAGAGACATGGAAGGTCACTAATTGCTGGTCAAAGGAAAAATCCAACAAGAAGAACTCTCAATCCTGAACATCTATGCCCCAAATACAAGGGCACCCTCATTCATAAAAGAAACTTTACTAAAGCTCAAAGTACACATTGCACCTAACACAATAATTGTGGGTGACTTCAACACTCCACTTTCACCAATGGACCTATCAGGAAAACAGAAACTAATCAGGGAGACAATGAAACTAATTGAAGCTTTGAACCAATTGGAGTTAACAGATATATAGAGAACTTTTTATCCCAAAGCAAAAGAATATACCTTTTTCTCAGCACCTCATGGTACCTTCTGCAAAATAAATCATATAGTTGGTCACAAGACAGACCTCAACAAATATAAGAAGATTGAAATAATCCCATGCCTCCTATCAGATTACTATGGAGTAAAAGTGGTCTTTAGTAACAGTAAAAACAACAGAAAGCCCACATACACATGGAAACTGAACAATTCTCTACTCAATGATACCTTGGTCAAGGAAGAAATAAAGAAAGAAATCAAAGATTTCTTAGAATTTAATGAAAATGAAGGCACAACATACACAAATCTATGGGACACAATGAAAGCAGTGCTAAGAGGAAAACTCATAGCTTTGAGTGCCTCCAAAAAGAAATTCGAGAGAGCTTACACTAGAAGATTAACAGAACAACTGAAAACCCTGGAACAAGAAAAGCTAATTCACCCAGGAGGAGGAGAAGACAGGAAATCATCAAACTCAGGGCTGAAATCAATCAAGTAGAAACCAAGAGAACCATACAAAGAATCAACAAGACCAAAAGCTGGTTCTTTGAAAAAATCAACAAGATAGATAAACCCTTAGCCAGACTAACCAAAGAGCACAGAGAAAGTATCCAAATTAACAAAATTAGGAATGAAAATGGAGATATTACAACAGAAATCGAGGAAATTAAAAAAATCATCAGATCCTACTACAAAAACCTGTACTCAACACGAGAATCTGGAGGAATTGGACATTTTCTTAGACAGATACCAATTACCAAAATTAAACCAGCATCAAATAGACCATCTAAACAGACCCATAACCCCTAAAGAAATAGAAGGGGTCATAGATAGGCTTCCAACCAAAAAAAGCACAGGACCAGATGGTTTCAGTGCAGAATTCTATCAGACCTTCAAAGAAGACTTAACACCAATACTCTTCAAACTTTTCCACCAAATAGAAACAGAAGGAACACTACCCAACTCCTTCTTCGAAGCCACTATTACGCTGATACCAAAATCACACAAAGATCCAACTAAGAAAGAGAATTTCAGGCCAATTTCCCTTATGAATATCGATGCAAAAATACTCAATAAAATTCTTGCCCACCGAATCCAAGAACACATCAAAACAATCATCCACCATGATCAAGTAGGCTTCATCCCAGGGATGCAGGGATGGTTCAATATAAGGAAATCCATAAATGCTATCCACTACATAAACAAACTCAAAGAAAAAATCACATGATCATTTCATTAGATGCTGAAAAAGCATTTGACAAAATTCATCATCCTTTCATGCTAAAAGTCTTGGAAAGGACAGGAATTCAAGGCCCATATCTAAACATAGTAAAAGCAATATACAGCAAACTGGTAACCAACATCAAACTAAATGGAGAGAAACTTGAAGCAATCCCACTAAAATCAGGGACTAGACAAGGCTGCCCCCTCTCTCCATATCTTTTCAATATAGTTCTTGAAGTCCTAGCTAGAGCAATTAGACAACAGAAGGAAGTCAAAGGGATACAAATTAGAAAGGAAGATGTCAAACTATCACTATTTGCAGATGATATGATCGTATACTTAAGTGACCCTAAAAACTCTACTAGAGAACTCCTACAGCTGATAAACAGTGACTGGCTATAAAATCAATGCAAGCAAATCAGTAGCCTTTATATATTCAAAGGATAAGCAGACTGAGAAAGAAATTAGGAAAATGACCCCCTTCACAATAGCCACAAGCAGTATAAAGTATCTTGGGGTGACTCTAACCAAACAAGTGAAAGACCTATATGACAAGAACTTCAGATCTCTGAAGAAGGAAATTGAAGAAGATCTCAGAAAATGGAAAAACCTTCCATGCTCATGGATTGGCAGGATTAATATAGTTAAAATGGCCATCTTGCCAAAGGCAATCTACAGATTCAATGCTATTGCCATAAAAATCCCAACCCAGCTCTTCATAGAGCTAGAAAGAGCAATTCTCAAATTCATCTGGAATAACAAAAAACTCAGGATAGCTAAACCTATTCTCAACAGTAAAAGAACTTGTGGGGGATTCAATATCCCAGACTTTAAACTCTACTACAGAGAAATAGTGATTAAAAACTGCATGGTATTGGTACAATATCAGGCAAGTGGATCAATGGAATAGGATTGAAGACCCAGAAATGAACCAACGCACCTATGGTCACTTGGTCTTCGACAAAGGAGCTGAAAGTATCCAGTGGAAAAAAGATAGTCTTTTCAATAAATGGTGCTGGTTCAATTGGAGGTCAGCATGCAGAAGAATGCGAATTGATCCATCCTTATCTCCTTGTACCAAGCTCAACTCCAAATGGATCAAGGACCTCCACATAAAACCTGACACACTGAAACTAATCGAAAAGAAACTGGGGAAGACCCTGGAGGACATGGGCACAGGGGAAAAGTTCCTGAATAGAACACCAATAGCTTATGCTCTAAGATCAAGAATTGACAAATGGGACCTCATAAAACTACAAAGTTTCTGTAAGGCAAAGGACACCGTCAAAAGGACAAAACGTCAACCAACAGACTGGGAAAGGATCTTCACCAACCCTAAATCTGACAGAGGGCTAATATATAATATATACAAAGAATTCAAGAAAGTAGAACCCAGACAACCAAATAACCCCATTAAAAAGTGGGGTATGGAGCTAAACAAAGAATTTTCACATGAAGAACTTCAGAGGACCCTGTTATACCACTCCTGGGCATATATCCAGAGGATTTTTCAGCATGCAATAAGGACACATGCTCAACTATGTTCATAGCAGCCCTATTTGTAGTAGCCAGAAGCTGGAAAGAACCTAGGTGTCCTTCAACTGAGGAATGGATACAAAAAATGTGGTATATTTACACAATGGAGTACTATTCAGCCATTAGAAACAATGAATTCATGAAATTCTTAGACAAATGGATGGAGCTGGAGAACATCATAATAAGTGAGGTAACCCAGTCTCAAAAGATCAATCATGGTATGCACTCACTGATAAGTGGATATTAGCCTAGAAACTTTGAATACCCAGGACATAATCCACAAATTAAATGATGTCCAAAAAGAATGGAGGAGTGGCCCCTGGTTCTGGAAAGACTCAGTGCAAGAGTATAGGGGAATTCCAGAACAGGGAAGTGGGAAGGGGTGGATGGAAGAATAGGGGAACGGAAGAGGGCTTATGGGACTTGCAGGGAGTGGGGACCTAGAAAAGGGGAAATCATTTGCAATGTAAATAAAAATAAAATAAAATAAATAAGTAAAAAAAAAGAAAAGGAAAGAAAATAGAGGAGAGGAGAGGCGAGGAGAAGAGAGGAGAGGCGAGGCGAGGCGAGGCGAGGGGAGGCGAGGAGAGGCGAGGCGAGGAGAGGAGAGGAGAGGAGAGGAGAGGAGAGGAGAGGAGAGGAAAGGAAAGGAAAGAAAGGAAAGGAAAGGAACAATGTTTAACCTGATGCACCATGGTCTTCCATGGGCAGATTACATGTCCCTCATTTTCCAGGAGTCCTGAGTACTCAAAACTAGTGCATACTTTTCAATTACCCTTTCTGTTAAGTGTCAGTGAATAACAGTTAGCCAGAAGAGTTTAATAATTTTAGGCATTCATTCCTCAATATATCCATATTTTATGCTGAGTCCCTTCATTGTAAAAAGCAGAATGCACTGGTATCCAAACAAAGCTAGTATTCATTTAATGTATAACTATATATAATAGACGTGGTAAGACAGATCTACATAATTGGCATTTCAAATACCATTTTTATAATTTTTATAACATTTTAAAAAATAGATAATATTGCCTCTACTTTGTAGCTAGGCCAACACCATCATAGGAGATAATGTATTTTCTTTATACATCTGGATTGCTCAAAACTCAGATCCAAATATAAATCAATCTGAAGTCAGTCTCATTCCAACTTGATAAATCTAGTACCCTAAGTTTGCTTTGCTAGCATATGGTATCAGTTTGTAGGAAAGAAAAAATGGAGCTGTTAACAATTTAAACAATTAAATCAAGAACTTAGTGTATTCCAGCATGTATAACTTCATGCATCTTTTCATATAAAATGGCATAGAAATACGGATTGATTTTTTCAAAATATTATATTCTTTATAGAACCTCTCCAAAGAAACTCCACAATTCAGATCTATGTGTTTAAGGTCTCATTCTCTGTCTGTTATTCTATATTCTCACATCCACAATCAGTCTTTATATTTAGCTATACTATTTTAGATAAGAGTTTAAATTTTCTCACATGAAAATGTTGTAATCTGACTATGAACCAGTTCTTCTATATCACAACCTAACAAAGTATCTCATAGTAAAGAAATGAATCTAGCATTTTGCTTTCCATACCACAATATAATAAAATATCTCATAGAAAAGAAATAAATGTAGCACTTTCCTTTTCTGTACACGATTGAAAAGGAAATCAGTTGATATGATTCTCTAATGAAAAGGAGACTTTTGCATCACACATTTTGCAAATTGCAAACACCTCACTCTGAATATAAAATAAAATCTTTCATCTCTTTCAGTATAGACCATTTGTAAGGAGAAAGATTTGACAACTTTCAGTTTTGGAAATATGAGGTTTCTCTAGTCAAATAAAATGCTTTAGATACAAAAATCATTCAAGTAATATTTATAAATATTGGCTATCTATAGCTACCTTAGAGACTCGACAGTTGTCAGCTGCCTCTGGCTTATTCTCGGTCTCTAAAAGCTTTCGTATATGCACCCCCATTATGAACTTTATCTCTTGTATTTTCTCTTTATTATACTTGTATTGGTGTTATAACATAAAATATATTGAATTCTTCAAAATTAGAATATATAAAAGAAAACCTAAGTAAATGGGTTATTATGAATCAGGGTAGTCAAACATACCCAGATACATATATAATATTTCTTGTAAAGATGTTTATAAAATGGTAGTTGGAGTTGAAAAATAGGCCACAATTTTCTCACTGCTTTGTTTTAATCTACTAGAATTTCAAAAAGAAATAGTTAAGAAAGCAGGGAATGTGGTAGATGGAAAACTGGCTTAGCAGTTAAAAGCACTGACTACTCTTGCAGAATACCTGGGTTTTATTCCCATCACCCACAATGTAGCTAACAACCATCTGTATCCCCAAGGACCTGACTCCTTTTTCTGGCCTCTGTAGGCACATGATAAACATGTGTTTAGATAAAACATTCATACTTTTAAAACAAATGGCGTAATTATATCAGTTTGCTGAAAGTATCCAGAATATGCCGACTAACCAGACTATTAAAAGCACTTACATTATATTTAAGGTAGATAATAATAAATGTATGGCCAGTATTTAGGTTATACACAAAACTAAACTAGGATGTGAATGTTTAATATTTTTTGAGCTTTACTTTAATGATAATTTTGTTACTGAAAATTTTACTTTTATCTATTGTTTTATTTTACTTAGATGCAGGAAATAACTATATAGCTAGAAGTGGCCTCAAATTCATTCTATTGCCTGGTTATGAGTGTTAGGATCATATGCATGCACTTACAAAACCAGCCCTGCTTATCTAAAATATTCTAAATTGTTTGACTTGAAATGTCCATATTGGTTGTGATAACTACTGAAAGATTTCCTGTATGTATTTTTGTACATGTATATTTGTTATCTTTCTATATCACTTACATGTATGTGTTTGTGTGTTTGTGTGTGTGCATAGATAGATAGATAGAGATAGAGATAGAGATAGAGATAGAGATAGAGATAGCCAGGAAATGTTCATAAATCCCAAAAGACCACCAAGGAACGTATTTCAAGGTCTTTTTATTCAAGCTCAAACTTGGGCTCCCCACCAACCCTGACACTGCAAAAAGATGGAGCCCTGAGCCTAGTTTTAGGCAAGCATTTATAGAGGCAGAAAGGGGGATCTAGCCTCTTACACATCTTCCAAAATCAGGAGGCATTATAGCCTTTAACACAATTGACTGGTGTTGGCAGCCAAACCATAAACTTAACTTCTGCATTTTTCCTGATTGGTGGTTGTTAGGAAGTGAAGTGCCAGGGGCAGGCTTATACCCTGGAGGTGCAGAGTTTTGGGGGAATAACTGGCGTTAAAGGTAGGTCTTGGAGGTTAACCTGGAAACTGGTGCTAGGTACCAACCTGTTAGTTCAATCTTAGGTCAGGTTCTCTAAGATGGAGTCTGAAATACTAAAGCAAACAAAAGTTTTTCACAAACTTACTTGGTTTAGAACTCTCTCTAGAAAGCAACATTGCTAGCATGCTAAATCATCTACCCCCATGAGGCAAAACAATTTATTACACATAGAATAGCAAGAACTTAAAGCTAAGCCAGTGTCCAGTTCTTAGACTACCCCACACACTCTAGGAAAAAAAGGGTTAGGTTGTTAATTTTTTTCAATATCTCATTGTCATGCTTCAGAATGCTTTGTTTGTTTATAGCTGTGTGTACATTTACTCAATTATCCATTTAGGTTTCTTGTTCAGACATGCAGACCACAATCTGACTGAGCACATTAAAGTTCGTTTGAGAGTACTTAGGTATGAAGTCCTCTGTATCTAATACCTGCTGTTTACAATCTGAAAAACAGCAATTTTTCTGAGTTCCTCCAGGGAAGAGGTATTTTAATAACTGTCAAATGCTGCCTTGTTTTTAAATGCATAATTATAGGTTTTACATTTGCCTGAAGATCTTAATCATTTAAAAGATGCTTTTCTAGTAATCAAAATGAAATAATTTTTTCCTGATAATTGCTTCAGTTACTTTTAGAGTCAATGATGAACAGATGAATGCTGGGAGACATACAAAGTTGACTAAATACAATTTAGGACTGAATAAACTTTTCCCTTGGCTACCTATTGAAATTGTTGCTTAAATTAACTACTTTTGAGTAATTAATATTTTCATAGTGAATTTAATTTGTACCATATTTTATTGTGTAAAACACCGTTTTTCTTTTCTTTCAAGATTTATGACTACATTATAGGAGCACACTGATCAAGCCACAGGGAATTTGTAGCAAATTATTTTTCAAAATGTTTACATCTTGGTAAGAAAGGATGGATGATGAGCACCCCTTAAAGATGACCTTCTGGATGGTCTCATAAATGAAATACCATCTTTAAAGAGATATAAGGCTAAATTTTTAGGATGGTTCAAGAGAAAGTAATATTAATAATGTGAGAGAGCAAGCACACTCCTCAGATAATCCCTTTAATAATTAACTTATAGGGATTCATCATGTAGATACTCTCTAGTTTTTAGCCTTGCTTAACAGCCCACGCTCATATACCTCCTTTGAAAGAGGACTAGCTAAACTGAGGCTTGTTAAAGTACATAGGTGCACATGTATGCAAGCACACATGCACTCATACACACACACACACACACACACACACACACACTTGATCCTACTAGGTTAAAACTAGGAAAGAACAAGGTAAGTGTGTAGAGCAGAAAACCAGGTGGTTTGGCTATATTTTCCTCTGAAAGCATTGAGAAGAGCTCTATTTTAAGAATGTACTAAAGATGACTTTTGGTGGGAATCCATCCCTTATACAGTCACCAAACCCAGACACTATTGTGAATGCCAATAAGGGCTTGCTGACAAGACCTGATATAGCTGTCTCCTGAGAGACTCTGCCAGTGTCTGACAAACACAGAGGTGGATGTTTTCACCCAACCATTGGACTGAGCACAGGGTCTCCAATGGAGGAGCTAGAGAAAGGATCCAAGGAGTTGAAGGAGTTTGCAGCCCCATAGAAAGTACAACAATATGAACAAATCAGTACCCCCAGAGCTCCCAGGGAATAAACCACCAGCCAAGTACACATGGAGGTGGAAGGACCCATGGCTCCAGCTACATATGTAGCAGAGGATGGCCTTGTTGGACATCAAAGGGAGGAGAGGCCCTTGGCCCTGAGAAGGCTAGATGCCCTGGTGTATGGGAATGTCTGGACAGGGAAGAGGGAGTGGGTGGTTTGGTGAGCAGGGGGAGGATGATGGGATAGGGGGTTTTTGGAGGGGAAACCTGTGGGAAGCCATCCTGAGCTATTCAGACTTACGCTTACTCATGGCCCTAAGGTGGTGGCCGCTAAAATATGAGAACAATTAACTAGAGCCTTCCCCATGAGCTATCGGTGTGAGAAGATTCCCGAGAATACCACAAGATGTTCCTGCCCTAACAGCAGAATGTACTTGCCAGCATTAACTCCGGGTGTTCCTACCTGGATGACCTCCTTGCTTCCTGCTTCCATCCCTAGGGGTGTCTCCGCCCTTCCCTCCTTTGTCTGGTGTGAAGATTAATTCCTTCTCTGTAAGCCTTAAAACCCACTTACCTCCCCGACACTAAATGAAGCCTTGACACAACCCAGACTGACTTGTCTTTATTAGCATGCTTGGCTTCCCTTTTCTCTCCCCACCCCCATTTTTGACCCACAGGTAGTGCCCCTTCGGGACCCGGGAATAACTGGACCTGCTGGACGGGTCAGAATCCAGGAAAGGGGATAACATCTGAAATGTAAATAAAATATCTAATAAAAATAGAAAGAACTGAAGAGGAAGGTTTAAATTACTGATGAAGAAACAGGACCATCAAGCAACACCACACCTAAGACAGGTTCTTTGAGAAACTGGTTCTTTGAGAAATTGCATACTGAGCCTCATTGCCTGTGTGTCTATTCAGTGTGTCACTTCAGAATACCTCAAAATTCAAATTTACCTTTTAGAAAGTCACTGTTTACGTGGGAGACAGAGCAAATCCTGGAACTGTTGAATGTTCTTAACAGTAATAAAGATAAGAAACTGTAAAAGGGTCAATATAAGAGACAGAAATCTCCTCCACAGCCCTGTAACAATGTCTGACATGCCCAGGCAGACTGACCTTATGTCCTAAGTAAACATAGAATTAAAAAGCCCAGTAATTTTTTGTGTGTTTTTTCAGACACAATGGGAATTTTAAAATATCCTCCTTTTCTGGAGATTATCACAAATCTCCCATAGAGCTCAGTAACTCTGTTCTATAAAGTAGACCGCTAATATATATAGATTGCTTTCTCTAAATGACAAGTTTCTAGAAATAAATATACATTTTATGGTGGTGAGTTAGCATTGGTTAGGAAAAATGAGAATAAATCAAGCAAATTCATCATAACTTTGTATAACACAGTCTACATACACATTCTCTTCAGAAAGAATAGAAAAATAAAAGAGCTTTAATTTCAGAGAATTTATCCTTTGTAAAACCATCATCTCTCTAATATATGAATACGCTTAGATGGTAATGAAGTTTCTATTATCTTTTGATATTCATTTAAAATATTTTGTATAGCCAATGCCTATTAGACATTAAACTTAAATGGATGATCTATAAGATAATAAAATTCATATACTATATTTAAATCAATAATATTTTACCAATATTGATTTTCTACTTTGATAGTATGCTGTGGTCATCTTAACTGATATATTCATGAGAAGCTGCATAAACACATTCTGGTGATGTATATATCTGCTTATGAGCAATATTGCTAAGAGTATTATAAACACAGTCAGGCAGGCATGGTGGCAAAAGACATAAAACAAGCTCAGATTCAAACAATCACAAAATTGTATGGAACTAAGTTCTATTTGATATCAGTTCTTTGAAGCACAGCACTGAATATCAAAAGCCTTATGAAGTCTGTACCAGCCAGACAACTGTGAGGCTTGCCTTATGGAAGCCAGAATGTTGACTGGGACTTAACTCTGAGTGAGTGGAGAAGAAGAGAAGGCAACAGCAGAGACGTGGAACAGAATAGCTACGATGTGGGTGGAGATCCAGCCAATGCAGGAGACTTAATGAAGTTCATCCAAGATAGAAAGCACAGAGTAAAAGGATGTAAGGCTGGCTGGGCCTGCAGACAAGGACAGATTTGTAGGATATGATAAAAGTTTTAATGATCAACAGTAACAAGGAGATGTCATTGAAAGCCTCTGAGATACTCAGCAATTAAAAACAATGAATTCATGAAATTTTTAGGCAAATGGTTTGATCTGGAAAATAGCATCCTAAGTGAGGTAACCCAATCACAAAAGAATACACATGGAATGCAATCTCTGATAAGTGGATTTTAATTAGCCCAGAAGCCCTGAATACCCAAGGCACAATTAGCATAGCAAATGACTCTCATGAAGAAGTATGGAGAGGATCCTGATCCTGGAAAGGTTTGATCTAGCATTGGAGGGGAATATAAGGACAGAGAAAAAGGAGAGAGGTGATTGGAGAATGGGTGGAGAGAAGAAGGTTTATGGGACATGTGGGGAGGGGGGAACTGGAAAAGGAGAAATCATTTGGAATGGAAACAAAGAATATAGAAAATAAAAAAATAAAAAATAAAACAAATGTTAGATGATAGTGGGCCAGCTTTTAAGATATGAGTGTGTGTGTGTGTGTGTGTGTGTGTGTGTATATAATATATTTTTGCATGGCTTAAGGTAAATAAAGTTTACAGCACATAATTTTAGCATCTTTCTGAAGCCAACAGAGCGAATTTCTTCCATACTCGATAAGGAAAAGAAGTACCACACACCCCTGGTTCTCCCATCTCCAGTCTATTCTCGCTCCCAGCCTGTAAGCTGCTACCTTCTTAGGATCTCTCCATTTCATTGTAAATGAAAGGAATTAGTGCATCCTTTTGCATCTGCGATCTGTTGTAGAGTATAATGTTTTTTATTCATCCACATTATTGTGTACCATTTGTTCATTTTCATTATTTTTATACATTGTATATGAGGAGTATGTATTGATTCATTATTTCACTTCATATTAGAGGTCTGTTATTTCCAGCCATCTGATTTAAAGCACAGGGTATGAAGATTAATGTCACCCATTTTATGTTTTTATTTTTAGCAATTTAAGATACAATACATGAACAAATTGAACTATTAGAAGTGTATATTTTACAAAAGAATCATAATGATGTAGGATATTAGAAGAAAATTAAACAAATTCTTATTAATAAAAAAGTTTGAAATATTGTTAACAGAACATATAACTCATAAATAATAAAACTTAGCAATATGAGAATAAAATTAATATTTTGATATGATAAAGTTATTTCCTGAAGAAAGTGTAAAAATAAAAATGAATTATAGAACTCAGTGTAATCTTTCTAAAGGGATGCTGACTTAATATCAAAGAAAAACATATTTATATATTTTAGATATTAATATATTTATTTCTTTTATATTTATTAATATATAAATTAATATATTTATTTTATGTATAAAGATATAATTTTATAAATAAATACATAAGCACATAAAATGATGGATTTTGAAATACATGCTTTCTTAAATATTTTACAGAAACTTGAATATTTGCCAACCTGAACCATTTCTGTGCTTTTCCACCATAGTTAGTGCTACAGAAATGTTTTATTTCAGTTCCTTTGATAAGCAGCTGTCAAAATTCTGTAGACCTACGTGAAACATTGTAAGGAGTGTCTGTGAAGGAAAGAGGGCAGTGAGCTGAGAAACAGGGAAAGAGACATCAGAACAAAGTGCCTATTGATGTCTGCAAAGAGATGATGTAGCAGGAAGACTTCATAAGCTTCCAGGCATGTGTCTGCTTTAGCATCTATAGTGAGCATAGAAGTGATGATGTAGGAGAACAACTGCTGAGGTCTCAGTTATACTATCACATTAGGAAATCTGAAGGACGCTTTTATGTGAATGCTCTGGTCCAGCACTAGAACTATACACATCATAGTCATACAGCCTCCAAGTGAATGGATTTCCAATCCCAACCCTTGATTGCGTCGCTTCAAATTCTATTCAGAACAGAACATGCTAGGAACTTGATTTACTTCCCTATTAAGTCACAATCACCTTAGCAAGATTACACTGATATTATTATATATTAATATCTATCTGTGGTCCTGGAGAAAGTATAGAGACATATATTAGATTATAAGGCAGAGCTTCTGGGTCAAAGGGATCATTTTACAGGGTTAAGGAGTTCTGTAGTAATCGTGCCCAAGGGCATTCATCTCAAGGTGATGTATTGTCCCTGAGTTTCATCATTTTGTTTCCTTCCTTCCTTCCTTCCTTCCTTCCTTCCTTCCTTCCTTCTTTCCTTCCTTCCTTCCTTCCCTCCCTCCCTCCTTCCTTCCTCTCTCTCTCTCTCTCTCTCTCTCTCTCTCTCTCTCTCTCTCTCTCTCTCTCTCTTCTCTTTCTCTCTTTTTAATTATTGACTTACTTTATGTACATGTGTGTTTGTCTGCAAGTATGTCTGGGTATTTTGTGCACTCCTGATATCTTCAGAGGAATTGAATTAAATGTCAGATGCCCTGGAATTAGGATTACAATTTCTGCAGGTTGTGAGCTGTCATGTGGTCAAGTGGGTGCCAGGTATCAAATCCGGTCTTCAGCAAGAGGATCCTGTGCTCTTAACAGGTGAGCATCTTCTTCAGCATCATATCTCATTTTTCTTTTCTTCTTTTTTTTAAGTCATCTCATGACTTCATTGATTGGTTGACTTATTGATTGATTGGTTTATGGTTAACATACTTGTTTATGAGAAACCAAAAGCAATCCTAAAGGATTTGACTTGCAGAGAGACAATGAAGATACTGGAAGGGCACAGAGAGAGTATGAATCAGCATGTCTCCTCATGTACACTCTTTACAGCATAAATAGTAGCTGAAGTATTACTGATGTCTTGTCAAAGCCTCAGGTAGGTCCAGATATAATATGTATGTATGGTATAACATGTATGATAATATGTGAGTTTCTTCTCCTATAAGTACATGTAGTGTAAGTAAACTCAGCACATTCTCTTCTGGTGCAGACCCTCGAAGACCCTGTCTGTACTACTTCAGTCTGTAAGTTCCTAAGTGTTTGAACATGTTGATTTATAGGACCTGTTTTCTTGCTGTCCTCCCTCTTTTCTGGTTCATTTTCACTTTCCTTTTATACTTGCTCAAGGATCCTTAAACCCTAAGGAGTACGATTTGATAGAAACATACTTTTGGCGCCTGAGTGTTCCAACATCTCTTAGACTCCACATACTGTCTGGCTGTGGGTCTTTGTAATTTGTTCCCATCAGCTGTAAAAGGAAGATTCTCTGATGATGGCTGGACAAGTGATGTACCATATTTATCTTACAGTCTAAGATACTTTACTCATGATTACTTTTGCCTAGTTCCATCTATCTGAAAATTTTGTGATTTCATTTCTAATAGATGAGTAATATGCCATTACCTATAAATATACCACATTTTGTCATCTATTCAATGATTGAGGGATATCTAGGTTGTTTCCAGTTACTAGATATTATGAATAAAGCTTCAGTGAATATGGTTGTGCTTGTTTCCTTGTGGTAGGATGGAGCATCCTTTTGGGTACATCCCAAGAGTGGTATAGCTTGGTCTTGAAGTAGATCAATTCTCAATTTTCAGAAGAACTGCTATATTGATTTCCACAGTGGCTGTGCAACTTTCTACATCCAGCAGTCACAGAAGTGCTTCCCATGCTTGCCAGCATGAGCTGTCACTTCTGTTATTGATCTTAGTCCTTCTAACAGGTGTTAAGATGAAATCTCAAAGTTCTTTTGATTCGCAGTTCCTTGATGGTAAAGGATGTTCAAAGTTTCTGTGTTCTTCTCAATCATTTGACTTTCCTCTATTGAGAATACTCTGTTTAGATCTGTACCCCTGGTTTTGAATATATAGTTGCTTGAGTTCTTTACATACTTTTGATATAATATTATAAATATAATAAATATTATAATATTTGTTGGATAAGGAGTTGGTAAAATCTTTTCCTATTCTGTAGACTGGTACTATGTACAAATAATGGTGCCTTTTCCATGCAGATACTTCTTCGCTTATCAATTTTTATGTTCACTTTGTTATTATCCATTTGGAGTTGAATTTTGTGTAGGGTGATAGGGTGGATCTATGTAGATTCTTCTACATTCATCCATTTAAGTTGAGAAGCAACAACTATTGAAGATTCTTTCTTTTTTATAGTGAATATTTCTAACTTCTTTATCAATAAAATTTAGGTGTACATAGGTGTGTGGGTCTTTCATATTTGGGTATTTAATATTTGGGTCTTTAATCATATTTTTATTAATTATTGTATCTGTTTTTTATTGTGTATATTGTTCTCTTTTTTCTTTTTCTTTTCATTTTTAATTGAATATTTTCTTTATTTATATGTTAAATGTTATCCCCTTTCCAGGTATCCCCTCTGGAAACCTGTTGCCTTCTGTAGCTGCCTGCAGCTACTGCAAACTGGGTTCCTGGAACAGAAACTGAGGGATGAATCAGGGAAATGGCTAAAAGAAGGAGGCCAGGATGATAGTTTACCGATTGAGGCCCCCACTTTAATGATGGTCAGACCATTTAACAGTTTGGGCAAGCCCCTCCACCAGACTCCAGGCTGAGTTCTGGGGAAGTCATCTGGCGGTCCTTGGCTCCACTGCTCAGGAAGCTGGGTGGGTCACCTGTTTAATTCAGGAATTTGTAGACCTGGAGGAACAATGAATTTCACCTTCACTCTGAGCACTCCACCCTAGGTAGAACAGGATCCTGAATAGCACAGGAATCCCTGCTCAGAAATGTCTGGGAGAGGAAGTTCACTGTGATCAATGTGGAGTTCCTATCAAGTGACATGACACCCCAATATGGCTCTGTACATTTCCTCCCTTTTTATTAATTTGAAAATGAGGAGGTAGAAAACAAGTAGATAAGCATCCATCATAAGAAGGTGGGCTTTAACAAGGGAGGGGAAGCATTGACTGTAATTCCTCTTAAATATTGTATGATGTCTTTTTCAGAGGAGGGGTGATAGGCTCCCTTATTATTTTGAGGACAGCCTCTCTATGTTAACCCTTATGCAATTAGGTGCACTTCCTGGGGACTCAGAGGCAGAAACCATGTTCCTCCCCATGTGGTGCCTTGCCTCACACCTCTCACTGGTGCCCATGTTCGCTCATAAACAAACACATAGATCTGAGCTATAGGTGACTCCCTTTTTGGAGATCCACTTGTGTAAGTTTTGAAGCCAGGGGGCCGTCAAGTGTCTTTAACAGACAAGTGATCTTTCTATCCAGGTGAGCCTGGGTAGAAACAGCCTGTCTGCTTAACAAACAAGGTCAAGAGTTAAAGGTAGAACAGGATTAACTTGTCTGCAGATGTTCCTGAGGTATCCAATTCAGTTCCAAATTAGCAACTCAAAAGACAGAAAGCCTGGCTTCTGGGGTGGGGGAGGTAGCTTTGTGTATCAAAAGCTGTTACTTCTTAGGAAACATGGAGACTATATTTTAAATTAACTCTGCTGGCTGAAGAAGATTGTTAGCCATCTTCATAATTTGAATCTTCAATATTGGATTTATTTCTAGATCAGTCTATGGTTGAGTCAGCTGATCACATTAAAGGAAAGAGAAGAGTCATTATAACTCCTCTTTAGATTAATTTTTCTAAGTTAGTTTAACAGTCTCTATATTCTGTCCTATAAAGTCTAAAATCCTGAAGCAAGGAAAATTATCTAATCTGGGACATTTGACAATTAAAGTAAGTCAAGAACATATACCCAATATAGCGCTTATGTTACCATTGTCTGGGCACTCAGCAAGCCCACAGTCAGCTTATCTTCAGCCTGCTACACCAATCACTTTGCAGCTAGCATGCTTCTGCAGCATTCTGTGGAGAAACATAGACACGCCTTCTTTCCCAATATTACGTCAGGATCATGTCATATGTTAATAAGTGAATTCCTTCATTTAACCCAGGCATCAATATGCCTAGTTAGAGGATCTCATATACCCTCAGCAAGGAGTTCCTTGGCATTCAAATTTTAAAATTTTCTTAAAAATATACAAGCATAATTCAAATGATATGCACGGGGATACAGAAATCTCCTATCGCATCTCCCCCCCATCCTCTTTGAGGGTGCTCCTCCACCCATCTACCCACTCCTACCTTTCAGTTCTGGCATTCCCCTACACTGGGGCAAGGCCACACCTCCCACTGATGTCCAATAAGGCCATTCTCTGCCACATATGCAGCTAGAGCCATGGGTTTCTTCATGTGTACACTTTGGTTGGTGGACCAATCCCTGGGAACTTCAGGGGGTCTGGTCAGTTGACACTTTTGCTCCCCCCATGGGGCTGCAAAGTCTCTCAGCTCCTTCAGTCCCTTCTCCAACTGTCCCAACTGAGAACCCACACTCAGTCCAATGGTTTGCTGCAAGCATCTGCCTTTGTATTTGTCAGGCCCTGGCACAGCCTTTCAGGAAACAGTCAAATCAGGCTCCTGTCAGCAAACACTTCCTGGCTTCTGCAATAGCATCTGGGTTTGGTGACTGTATATGGCATAGATCATCCTTAGTTATCAGGGAAATGCAAATCAAAATGACCCTAAAATTCCACCTCACAACAGTCAGAATGGCTAGATCAAAAACTCAGGTGACAGCTGATGCTGGCAAGGATGTAGAGAAAGATTGGACATAGTACTACCTGAAGACCCAGCTATACCACTCTTGGCCAAATACCCAGAAGATGCTCCAGCATGTAATAAGGACACATGCTACACTATGTTCATAGCAGCCTTATTTATAATAGGCAGAAGCTGGAAACAGCCCAGATGTCCCTCAAAAGATGAACTATTAAAAATAATGACTCCATGAAATTCACAGGCAAATGGTTTCAAGTTTCAACTTGAAAATATCCTGAGTGAGGTAACCCAATCACAAAAGAATACACATGGTGTACACTCACTAAGTGGATATTAGCCCAGAAGTTTGGAATACGAACGATACAATTCAGAGACCATATGTAGCTCAAGAAGAAGGAAGACCAAAGTGTGGATGCTTCAATGCTTCTTAAAAGAGGGAACAAAATACTCCCAGGAGAAAATATGGAAACAAAGTATAGAGCGGAGACTGAAGGAAAGTCCATGGTATCTGTGTTTATACCAACACCATACTGTTTTTATTACTGTAGATTTGTAGAAATTTCAATATGGGATAATGACATTTCTAGCAGTTCACTAATTATTCAAAATTGTGGTAGGTATCCTGGGTTTTGTGTTACCATATTAGCATAGCATTATCATAGCATTAAATGGCAATGGTTACTTACTGAACCAGGGTCTCTTGATATGGTCAGTAGGAATGAAAACCAGGGCAATTCGGAGAGGTCTACGAAAGACTGAGGCTGAGACAACTTTTTTTATATTGTGTGTGTTTTACTTTTTGTTGTTATTTTTGTTGGTATTTTTTCAATCAGACTTTTTGTATACTTATCAAAAGCAGAATACAGTGGAGATTGCTAGGATGAATACAATGATGTTTGCCAGGATACAATACAATGGTAGTTGCAAACTAGACAGAGCATATGAGATTAATGTATAAGATTAATTCTGCCAAACTTCTATATGCTTTGATCACTTCTAGGGACACAGAGAAACATCCTTGGTCTGAAGGCTTCATTGCTTTCATTGTATCAGCCTCTCAGGAGGAGAAAGATGTGCAGGATCCATGAACTCTAACCTGAAAAAATCCCTGACTCACTCCTCTCAAGGCAACTAGACCAGAACAGCTCCACAGTTCCCTGCATCATTGGACACTGAAGATTGTTCTTTCAATATCTGCAAGAATTGTGCTGCAATACTTATGGGGAAGGCATTGAATCTTTAGATTGATTTTGGTAGGATGACCATTTTTAGTATATTAATCCTACTGATCCGTGAGCATGAAACATCTTTCCATATCTTCTGATGTCTTCTTCAATTTTTCTTCAATGTCATAAGGTATTTATCATATAAGTGTTTTATTTGCTTTGTTAGAGTTGCCCCAAGGTATGTTATACTATTTGAGGCTATTATAAAAAGTCTTATTTCCCTGATTTATTTAACAGTTTCTTTATTGGTTTTACATGGGAAGGCTACAAATTTTTTTAGTTAAAACTTGTATCTAGCTACATTGTTGAAACAGTGTTGTATCACTTATTAGAATTGTATTTATAAGCTGTGGTAATTTCCTGGTGGAACTTTGGAGGTTAACTTATGTATAGTATCATGCATATATCTGCAAATAAAGACATTTTTTTTCATCTTGAATCCCCTTGATCTCCTTAAGATGTCTTATTGCTCTAGCTAAGACTTCATGTGCTATATTGAATGATATGTCTTGTTCTTGATTTTAGTGACATTTCTTTGAGTTTCTTTCCATATAAATTGATATTGGCCATGGACTTGCTGTAACTACCTTCATTATGTTGAGTGTGTTCCTTGTATCCCTAATATCTCCACAACTTTTATACTTAAAGGATGTTGTATTTTCTCAAAGGCCTCTTCTGAAGCTAATGAGATGGTTATATATTATTTTCTGTCCTTTTTCTTGTTTATATGGTAGATTACAGTTATTGATTGTTACATGTTGAACAATCTGTGCATCTCTATGATAAAGCCTGCTTGATTATGGTGGGTTGTATTTTTGATATGTTCTTGGAGTCTGTCTGAAAGTAATTTTGCATGTGTGTTCATAAGATAAAGTTATCTATGATATTCTTTCTTTGTTGGGTTTTTGTGTGGTTTGGGCATCATGGTAACTATGGCCTCATACAACACATTGGCCAAAGTTCCTTCTGCTTTTATTTTGTGGGATAATTTCAGTAGTATTGGCACACCAGACAGAAGAACTGGTAAGGTAGTAGCAAAGTTCAGAGCCCCAGTGATATTCATAATTTAGAACGGCAGGAGTTCACACTAGCTCCCTATCAGATTCCTGTCCTGGAGCATATGACCACGACACCCCTCTAAGAGGACCATGACAACCAGTCCCATAGCATAGAATCTAGAGTTCTCCATATTCATGAGGTATCTAGGAACCCAAGTGATTAGCCAATGAGCATCCCTTCCTCGGCATCCCTTCCTGCAAATGACTTTTAATCTCTGGTTCATCCTGAATAAGTCATTCATTTACCATGAATAAAGCAGTTGGTACAAGCAAGTACTGACTCCTTTTTCAAGGACCATCATATGGGGAGGTCTTTGTCATACACAATATCACCTAAGTCTCTGGTAGAGGACATTTCTTCTAGACCCTTCTCACTCTTGTCACTCACTCAGAGCTAAGCCAGATTCCACTCAGCCCAGGATCATTGTAGACTCTTGTCCACAACTACTCTTTGAGGTACCCAGCTGCATCTGGGTGCCCAGGAGTTTGAGAACCACAACCTCTGTTCCAGCCCCCACTGTTTCTCACCTGGAGAAACATGGGCTAGGACTGTTGAGGAAGAAGCTCAGCTTAGCACCCCTGCATATTGCCTACCCATCAGGATTCTGACACCCCAGCAGTAAGAAATGCAAAACTGCACTAAATTGTGTTGGAAAGTCTGATAGGATTCTGTGCTAAACCTGCCTGACACTAGGTTGTTTTAGTTGGTAGATTTTAATGACTGCTTCTATTTCACTAGAGATTATAGATCCATTTAAATTGTTTATCTGATTTTGATTTAATTCTGGTAAGTGGTATGTGTTGAAAAAATTATCCATTTCTTTTAGATTTTAGGTATCTAAAGTACATCCTTATGATTCTCTGGATTTCCTGAATAACTGATGTTATGTCCTCTCTTTCATTTCTGATTTTGTTCATTTTTATATTTTCTCTCCTTGTAGTCTGGCCTTAACTGGATGCTGAACACAACACTAGACACCTTCCTTGATTGAACTTTTCAATGCCACTGGAATTCTGTGATTGACTATCAGAACTTCAGTCCTCCTCAGCTGAATCAGCCAGTCCACTGCAAGAAATTTCTGCAAGCTTCCAAAGGCAAATAAAACAGATGTCTCGAAGCAATCTTGTGAAGAAAAATTGCAGGAACAAGTAACAGGGGAAACTTCAGGGAACAGTGTTATATGCCCCCTTTGAAACAGAAGGAGGAAAAACGAGGAGTTGAGAAGAAAGTGTGTCAAAGTACAGTGCAACATTGGACAACATTGACTAGGTTGGTAGAGAGGGCTTCAGGGTACAATTACTTGCTAAATAGAAACATGCCGTGGAGCAATGGGACTGTATTAATGCCTCCATTCTCTAGAAGTGTGCTGTGAGCACAAGATAGATCCAGCAGCAAAGCAACAGAAGTCTTTGTTGTATTTTCTCAGCGGTTTTCTCAGAGGTTCTGTCATACATTTTTAGGCCATCCAACATATCTTTCCATCTTCAATTTTAATGGACACCAACTGTCTTAGTATGGATTTTATAGCTGTGAAGAAAAACTATGACCACATCTTTTATAAAGGAAAACATTTAATTGAGGCTGACTTACCTGTCCAGAGGTTTAGTCCATTATCATCAGAGCAGGAAGGATGGCCGCATGCAGGCAGAAATGGTACTGATGAAGGAGCTGAGAGTTCTATATCTTGATCGGAAGGCAGCAGAAAGGAATTGTGTGTCACTGTGGGTGTAGATTGAGCATAGAACATCTTGAAGCTCCTGCCCCCACAATACACTTCCTCCAGCAAGTCTACACCTACTCCAACAAAGCCACACCTCCTAATAGTGTGAATCCCTGTGGGCCAAGCATTCAAACACAGGGGTTTATGGAGAACATTTCTATTGAAAGCACTGCACCTACTAAGTCCATGAATAGCACTATTAAGACCTTGAGAGAAGTCAGACCCTTCATACTCTCCCTTCTTCTCTCTAGACTCTCTTCATCTTTGTGTTTCTCTAACATTAATTTGTAGCTCTTTGTTGGTCCATTTCTCATGGGACCTCTGGGTGGTCTTTAGCCCCAGTAATTTCTGGACAGCACCAGGAGTGGGTTCAGAATATAGTTTGATATCTGGTTTCCATATGTTCATGCTTTTACCCAGAATCCCATTTTGCACTTGCATTGATTGTCCTATCCCATTCCATTAACAAATGTGTACAGTCAGTCCCCCTTTTTAGATTCTCAATTTGGGAAGACATCAGTAGGTATGGTAACATGGAAGAGGAAAAGCTCAGGAGGCTTCAAGCCTAGTCAAAGAATTACAGGCAATTAAAGGAATGATAAGAAAAGGAGAAATAGTCTTCCCCAGGGATAATGAAATCAAGGGTTTATCCAATATCAAACAGTAAGCATAAAACCATATATATGCAAATAACATATGAACTGAGCAGAAGACACTTGATCAACTATGCTCATAGCACTTTTGTTTGTTATAACTAGAAACTGGAACAACCTAGATGTCCCTCAAAAGAAGAATGAATGAAGTTTCATCAGAAGAAACTATGCCAGCTACTAAAGGACAAAAGCATTCCACAGTTGTCTTTGGCTGTAATTTCCGTGAAACACAATAATGACCATCCTGGCGAGATATTCTGAAAGTTCCACAGCTTCTTCTGTTACCTGAATATCTGATCTGTTCTATTCATTGTCTCATGTTTATAAGTGTTAATGTTGTTTGTATTTGCCACAGATGATAGGCTTGGAGCAAATAATATAAAATTTAGTTTTTAAGTAGCTTTTAAAATGCTTTTCCAAAAGTTCAATATCATTATTTTCTGATAATATGACCTAATTATTTAGTTTAATAAAATTATTATCAAGCTTAGAGTTACCATTTTATTTATAACATACACTTCAAATAACATAGCATTAAAATCCACAAAAATGTGAGTTAACAGAGAGCAAGTAATTGCCTTCCATGAACATGTTTATTGTTATAGTTACACAGCATTTTTACTTGAAGGCACACAATTTTAATTCTATACTGCTGACCTTGGCATTTAAAAAATATTAATTGGTTAAAGACTAAATCAATACACATACATTACACATAAAAATGTATATTAATTTAGGTATTTTTCTTTCTATATACTGAACTTTTGGCTGATAGGTAAAGGTAATAAAATGTTCAATGGCACCTTTAAAATTGTTAATGCCTTTTTTAATAGACTGTCTAGCTACATGTTTATCTACCATGGAGATTCATGCTTGTCATTTAGACTGAACTGTAAGGAATTCATCTCCATCTTGGACTCTACTGATATTCTAACTAGAAAGTCTCCTTCCCTAGTCATTCTGACAAGTCTGCCTTGGAAGAATGCTCAGTGTCTGTGTCTTGAATAGTCAAGCATCATCCATGATGAAAAGTTCTTTTAATATAAAAGGGATATGGAGAGAAAAACTGAGCTTGGTGGAAATTAATATTTTCTCTACAGTATTGTTTTACAGAACCATATATTTGATATGTGAGAAGCTATATAAATTAATCTTTTATTTTTTAATTTTCACATTATTTTAACAATTATTTGTATTACATATGTTAAATAATATGTTAAAGTATTTTATATTATTGATATACAATATTTAAAATTATTATAATTTTGTATGTAAGGGTCTATCTGTGTGCGTGCTGAATTGCAAAACTGGAGGTCAGAGGAAAAGTCTGAGTGGTTAGCTTCTTCTTTAATGGCATGTTTATGCTGATCTGTCTAGGCTATCTGGTCTTCAAGATTCCACGTGACTACATCTCCTATTTCAATATTAGAGAGCTGGGATTATAGCTATTGACTACCACACTGCTGGGTGGGTGGGCACTTTGATCACATTTAGTCTGTCAGACTTTCACATCAAGTGTTTTCTGCTGAGATACCACAACAGTTCAAATTGTGACAGTTTTCGATGAGAACTGGTTTGTTTGTTCTTGTTCTTTGGCATCCACCTCAGTGAATCCCAAGATAACAGTTTTTGTTCAACCCTCAATCCATATTATACACAAATCTACAAAGGCCCAAATATGTTTTAAAGAGCCAATGGCAACCTAAGATTTCTGTGATCTCCTTATAAGCAATTCTTCATGCTAAGGATTTCAAACAGGAAAGCTTGCTTTAATCAGTGAAGGGACCACCCATCAGCTCATTGTTGAGTAAGGTGTGTCCTGGGCATCCTTGGGGGAAAGCGAGAGATCTACACAGGATCTTAAAGAGTACATACTAACCACCAGAAGGCTAGATACTCTCTTTAATGAATGAAAAGTTTCATGTTTCTTGATCTAGTCTCAAATCACAAGCACCGAATGGTAACTCTAACTATTTTTATTAGAGCAAGCCATATAACATTAACAATTTAAGATAAAAAAGGAATAATTGCCTACATTTCAACATAGTAGAGTCATAGAAGCTGGATATAACCTGAAGCTAAAACCCTATTTCTAGAGACATCACACATTTCGGACACAGGGTTAGAGAAATTCACAAAAAAAATTGACATGGAAATCTCTTTCTTGAGAACTAGCTTTTATAATATCTGAATGTGCTGTGCAAGCTGACAAGAGACAACACCTAAATTCCTATAAAGTTCATGAACCAGACGCTGACAGGCGTGGTGAGATGATCCCAAAGATGCAATACAGTCACTAATATCAGGAGTCAGAGCTATGGCCAATTCAATAGGAGGTAACTCATGCCTGGCATTGTAAACCCAGCTAACTGCCCATGGCTGGAGAGGTCATACAGACTAAAGGAGACCCTACTACTGCCACTCTTCTTGACCAGAGTAATTTGTAACTACATTCTAAATATACCCATAGATAGATGTTCCTCTAACTCTTCATCAAAGAAGCTGTGTTTTGCAACAGGCTGAACCCATTACAGGAATCCACAAATAGCCAAGATACCAAGCATGACTGACTATGTGGTCCCCAATCCTGAGTCTACATCTGCAACACAGTCTTTACATATGAGCTCAAGGATCATTGAAGAAGTAAGATTGTAAGAGCCAGAGGAGGGTCTGGAAATCTTATGTGAGACAATGTCTTCTAAATATAATGGGGAAGCTGACCCATGATATATCGAAAACGTGGTTGCCTAAACAAGACATACACAAGGGGAAATACTAATTGAATTGCAGCCAGGTGGTGGTGTCACACACCTGTAATCCCAAAACTCTGGGAGACAGAGGCAGGCGGATTTCTGAGTTCGAGGCCAGCCTGGTCTAAAGAGTGAGTTCCAGGACAGTCAGGGCTATACAGAGGTACTCTCTCTCAAAAAAAAAAAAAAAAAAAAAAAAAATCCAAAAAAAATAAAACTAATTGAATTGCAAATGTATGGAGAAAATCTCAAAAGGCCATATACCTAGATGAAGTGCTACAAATAATTAATGACTTCTGAGAGAAGAATAATTAGTTCTCTTAGGTGCGAGTGCCCTAGTTGGGGTGTGTCTGTGTGTGTGTGTGTGTTTGCCTTATGTCCAACAATCTCTATAAATTCATCATATATTTTTATTATTTGTATACACACACACACACACACACATATATGGTATATATATGGATATGCGGTATATATGGATATATGGTATATATTATGATATATATGGCAATACATCCATATATTTATATATCTATAAACCATATGTGCTTGTGTGTATATATATATATATACGATGTATATGTTATATATTCATATATAGAGAAATATATATGAATATTATTTATCTAAATAAATATTTGGGATGTAATTATAAGTGGAGAAGGAGTCTAAATAATATAAATTCAGTATCCATATTTGAAATTCTCAAAAAATTATACAAGATTACTCTAGGATGTTTGTTGAGAATAGGGAGTTCGTAAAAATTGCCCAATATCATTTATAAAATAAGTGCATTTTATCTCTTCAATATATATGATGGCTGTTGGTTTACCAGGATTCTATTTTCAAAACAGGTCAAACATAGTTTTTCAGAACACCAATATTTCATCACTACTGACCTGGAGTTCTTAAAAGACTTTTAGGTCAATGTATAGGTGTAAGAGTTAAAAGAAAAACAAAAACAAAAAACAAGCAAGCCAGCAAAAATCAAACAAACTGCCAACTATGCAGGCTCTGTCCTCACAACAGCACACACACAGAGAAGGTTGAGCTGGTGCTGGATTCGATATAAACTACTTTTATCTGACAAATAACCATCACCATCAGGCTTGTCTTCATTGGAAAAATTATTTCCAGAGGTTTGTTTTCTTTCTGAACAATGGCATATTATATGGTTCTCCTTTGAAGATGTGGATTTCCTAGCAAACCACAATCTGCTCTGGAAGTATTCTTCTGAATTCCATTCTCAAATAGATCCCAATAATTAGTTTTAATTGACTCTTATATTCATGAAGTCTCTGCCTTAGCTTTATGTTACTCTCATTCCCACAAGCTTTCTTTTCTAATTATTTAAACACAAAAAAGGAGAATTATGTTAACCAACATTGCCGAGTTACAGGTTTAAGTTCAAGTTGACTGTTCTCCATTCTTTTGTCTTTCCATGGGGGACATAATTCTGCCTGCAGTCTACACAAAAACACAACAGTGTGTTCATAAATGCCTCAGTCAGACCCAGAGCCCATGGGCACTGCACTTCTACTGTTGCTAGGACAGTCACCACAGCTGTTTGAAACTGACCCAGAAAGCCACATCGCACATTACTTCTGCTGCCACATAGGGACCCCAGAAGGACTAGGAGACATTGTTATTGTCTTCATACCTTTTTATATTATCACCAGATTGCCCCAGTTCCAGCTCCCAGGGAGAAGATGGTTGCCAAACAATTCTCTCTTTTCTGGCTCCCAGATCCACTGATTTAAATTTTAATGGGGAAAAAAAAATTGAAGGATGAGAGTAGATCTGACTGCCAACGTGTACCATGAGCAATGGTCCCTCTCCCTGGCTCTTTTCTACCTAATCTCATCACGTCGTTTATGTTAATCTGTCTCGCATAGTATTAAAAAAATTCTTCCATTTACCTTAGAAGGTACCTATATTTTGTACAAGTTAAGTTGACTTAATAAAAGGAAAAACAGAAGGGATATGAGTCCCTGTATTCATTTCAGGGTGATGTTAACTTTTCAGCTTTACTCATCACCTACCAAAGTTGTTGATATATTACACACAACTACCCAATAGTGTATAGTCTACAGAATAAATGCTAAATTATAGTGCTACCTACTAATGTCCCTGAAAGAAAAGGGTAGGGGACAGGAAAGAATTAAATAAAGATGAAATGGCTAATGAATACAATAGATGCAGGTGTTATGATAAAGATCAGAATCACAAATATAAAAATATGTAATATGTTTTGTTATCATTATGCCGTTTTCTATAAAGTGCTGCATAGCAATCCAAGACATCAATGATTATATAGCTGGAGATAGAGGTATAAATGCATCTATGCTAAGATATAGGTATTAATGTACTGGCACTGAAATATTTTTTTTCAGGTGTCAAGAATTTAAATAATATCAGCCAGCACCATAAAGGGACACATATGTAAGAGACTTCTGTGTCTCACAGTTTTCACAAGCTTCTCAAACACAGAAAGTTCATCAATTCTTTGTAATAATATAATGGTTATTTATTATTCTTCTAAGAAGAAAACAGTAAGCAATACTCAAGAAAATAAAGAAAATCAGCCTACTCAATAACAAGTTTCTTTATATCTAAGAGATGAAACTAAAAATCTTTACATAATATTAAAAACTAGGAAAGTATTTTTAAAAGTGAAGATAATTTAAGTTAGATATATGAAAGAGTGCAGGGTATTGTTACTGGATACTAATCAATCATTGTACCATTTCTTATTTTACTGCTTAGATAATATAAAGCCAAAGTAAATCAAATTATCTACTCTAGATGGTTCATAATAATTTTAATATTTCTACAGTGATGTTGTTTTTTATGTAGTTCATTTCTAGCTTATTTATTTGGGAATTCCATTCTTTTCCATTGCAATGTTGAAGACTCATGGAGTTTCTGATAGGGACACAATAAGGAATCTCCTGTATATATGTATATCTGTATATATAAATATCTTACTTTCATTAGTATCTGACATGTGGATAAATATAGTTTCAATGTTTTCTGAAAATGAAGCATTTCTCAGGGGACTTTCCTGACAAATATATTTGCCTTTTCTTCAGAGTCTATAGATAGCCAAAGAGTGAAATATCTTCTTAAAGTTTTTGCAACTAAGCTCCTCTGGTTATCAATTACAGAATCAATTTCTTCAAACTCATAAATATCACATGCAAATAAATTAATTGATGGTTATATTGATAGTATGTCTTTGAGGACTAGATTAATGGCTCAGTAGCTAAAGTACTTCTTACACAATCATAAGGCCTTCAGTTCAAATCCCTAGCACAAGGATAGAATGCATGAGATGTACATCTGTAATCCCAAAAATGTGTTTAAGCAGAGGCAGCAGAAAGCCTAGAGAGTGTTGACCAATGGACTGACTGAACTGGTGAACTCCAAGTACAGTGCGAGACCTTGCTTAAAAAAAGATAAAGTCTTCCAGAAGTGACGTGCCCAATTTTCTGAGGAACTGCCAGACTGATTTCCAGAGTGGTTGTACCAACTTGCAACCCCACCAGCAGTGGAGGAGTGTTCCTCTTTCTCTACATCCTTGCCAATACCTGCTGTCTCCTGAGATTTTAATCTTAGCCATTCTGACTGGTGTGGGGTGAAATCATCCCCAGAGGATTCCCCAGCATGTAATAAGGATACATGCTCCACTATGTTCATAGCAGCCCTATTTATAATAGCCAGAAGCTGGAAAGAACCCAGATATCCCTCAATGGAGAAATGGATACAAAAAATGTGGTATATATACACAATGGAGTACTATTTAGCCATTCATGAAATTCTTAGACAAATGGATAGAGCTGGAGAACATCATACTACATGAGGTAACCCAGTCTCAAAAGATCAATCATGGTATGCACTCACTGATAAGTGGATATTAGCCTAGAAACTTGGAATACCCAAGACATAATCCACATATCAAATGATGTACAAGAAGAAGGACAGAGTAGCCCCTGGTTCTGGAAAGACTCAGTGCAGCAGTATAGGGGAATAGCAGAACAGGGAAGTGGGAATGGGTAGATGGGGGAACAGGGAGATGGAAAAGGGCTTATGGGACTTTCCAGGAGTAGGAAGCCAGGAAAGGGGAAATCATTGGAAATGTAAATAAAAAATGTATCGAATAAAAAAAAGAAAAAAGAAAAAAAAAAGATAAGGTGAGTCATTTCTAGAATTTTTTTCTAGTGGAACTTTTGGGATGATTTCTGTGTAATATCTACAGCAAATATGAATAATTTTAATTCATTTTCTACTTACCACTTTATTTTCTTTTTAAAACTTGGCCCAGATAGAGCACTACATTTCAATTGAATAAGGATTATGAACAACCCTATAACATTCTTGATTTTACTGGGATTGCTTTGAATTTTCTCCACTTAGAATGATGTTGACTATGAATATTTTTGTCATATAGAGACTTTATTATGTTGAAGTATGGTCCCTCTAGTCATATTGCTTCTAGAACTTTTATCATGAAGGCAAGTTAGATTTTGTCAAGAGCCTTTTCTGCATTAATTGAGAAAATTATGTGATCTTTGTTTTTAAACCTATTTATATGATTGATTACATTTAGTGACTTATGTAAATTGAGCCATGCCTGCTATCTCAAGTACAAAACCGACTTGATTACAGTAGATTATCTATTTGATATTTGCCTGTATTTGCTTTGCAGGTTTTGTTTGTTTTGAGAATTTTTATCTATGTGCATCAGGTATATTGGCCTATACTTTGAGGAATTTTAGTTTTTGGTTTGGTTTGGGTTGGGCTGGATTGGGTTTAGTAATATCTTTTTAATTTTAATTTTTATCCCTCTTCCCTTGACCCAATCTGTCAGTGATTTTGATATTACAATAATAGTTTCTTAGAGTTTAACAAAAGAAAGAACATACCTGAAATTCATTATCCAATGAAGAACAAATCAACATTATTTTATTTAATATGTAGCAATTAAAGGATCCATTATAATCATTTCTCAATATATTTTTAATTTATGTGATTAAAGCTATAAATATTAAATATCAAAATTATGCAGATTATTAATAGCATTTATTCAACATCTAAACTTAAAAAAATAAGAAAAACATCATGAAAATACATTCTTAAGGTGAATTGTAATTACATTGTTGTGTGCTATGTTGTTATTGATCTGTTTGCTTTTATTTGCCTTTCATTCTACCTTGAGATTTCTAGGCTGTTTCCTACTTTTCAGTCTTTGGTTTTTAACTAGGGACAAATGCTTCTTAGATGTCAGAATATAAGCTGCTTCTGTTGCAAATTACCATGCATTCCTCTAGATATTACTTCTATACAATATATAATTCATGAAGCACAGCCTCACTACAATACTGCAGCAGGATGTCAGAGCCACTGTTATTCTAATTTTATTTACTACCTTTGTCCCTGAGAATTATAGAAGATTATCACTTCTATAATTGAGGAAAAAATGGTTTTGTGCTTGGGCATTAATTAATTTGGGCAATATTATTTAAACAATTCTATTAATTTCATCAATAGAATGAAAATTAAAATCATACCAAATGTTAAAACTTAAGGCAGTTGGCTATTAAAATAAAAAAATCTTAAATGCAGTCAAAGCTTGGAGGTGTGGCTTCCTGTTCACGGAATGTACTGTGCAAGTAAGAAGACCAAAGTGTGGATTCCTGCACTTGGGTGGAGGGATAAGCACCTTTGAAGTGTGGATTCCTGCACTTGGGTGGAGGGATGAGCACCTTTGAAGTGTGGGCAGGGCTTTTCTGAAAGAAGACAAACAGCACAAGTAGCCACACTGAGCAGCTCTGGGTTTGACTGACATACATTGTCTCAAAAACAGTGAGAAAAGAGTGGTTGAGATTCAAAAATCTTTCTGGGAGCTACACCACACCACACCACCACCACCCCCCCCACACACACACATGCACACTCACTCATACATTCAGCTTTTCATGTATGTTTACCCGGATATATGTTTTTTATTAGATATTTGCTTTCTTTACATTTCAAATGGTATCCCCTTCTCACATTACTTCTTCAAAAACCCCATCCCATCCCTCCCTCTCCCTCCCAATCCCTCTTCAGTTTCCTGACTTGCATTCCCCTACACTGGGGAAGCGAGCCTTCACAGGACCAATGGCCTCTCCTCTCATTGATGTCTGAAATGGTCATCTTCTGGTACATATGCAGCTGGAGCCATGGGTCCCTCCATGTGTACTCCTTATATGTTAACACTAATAATACCTACATACCAATAAAAGACCCAAAAATTGAAGATAATAAAGGACCAGAATCAATGGAAATAGGATCATAGTGAAAGTGTTATGAGAACTTGACAATGTAAAAGAGAGTCTTTAACATTTGACATAGGGCGTGTTATAGATTTATCTTTACCCATTTGAGATAATCCCAAACTAGCTGATAACTAGTCACATGTATGTATGCTATTCCAATTTCAAGAATAACTTGTTCGTTTTAATCATCTGTTTTTCTAGATAAAACAATATAATTGGAGACTTTTTAGTTCTTAGTCTTCTCAGGAAGTAACTATGTAAGTATTGTAAGAGTTACATTTTTATTTGTATACTTATTTTTAATCCAGTCAACATAACCACGTACTGTAGGATCACAGATTTTGATGGTAGTTATCATGTGTTCAACCAACACAAGAGAGAAAAGCATCAGTGCAGTTCAGCCACCTGCTTAGTGAAAGGCAGCCTGGCCAAGAATCCAGGTTTCCTGTTTTATACCACACTATCCCAAGTTAGCAAAATTGTGCCATTTAGATTTAATACTATTGTGTGGTTTATAAACTCATAAAAAAGACAAATAATTCCATTATTTATAAAGACCTTCCTTGACATTTAGACATGAGATTCCATTTACAGGACCCTATTGGTCAGAAATGATGATAGATAAGTTTATACTGAAGTTATATTTAGGAGATCAGGAAGTTTGGGTTCAAGGTTTGCTTTTTGAATTTTATGTTTGTTTCTTTGTTTGCTTGTTTGTTTTAGGGTAAAATTGTTAATTCTATGCTGAACTTGTATATCGATTATGTTTTGATTGAGCAAATAGAATGGATACAGAAAATGTGGTATATTTACACAATGGAATACTACTCAGCAATTAAAAAAAATTCATGAAATTTTTAGGCAAATGGTTGGAACTGGAAAATATCCTAAGTGAGGTAACCCAATCACAAAAGAATACACATGGAATGCAGTCACTGATAAGTGGATATTAGCTCAGAAGTTCTGAATACTCAAGACACAATTAACATATCAAATGATTCCCAACAAGAAGGAAGGAGAGGTCCCTGGTCCTGGAAAGGCTTGTTCCAGCATTGTAGGGGAATACCAGGACAGAGAAATGGGAACAGGGTGATTGGGGAATGGGCAGAGGGAAGAGGGCTTAGGGAACTTATGGGGATGGGGGAATCGGGAAAGGGGAAATCATTTGGAATGTAAACAAAGAATATAGAAAATAAATTTTAAAAATAAATAAAAATAAAAATAAAGAACAAAACGGCAACCAACAAATTGGGAAAAGATAAAAAAAATAAACAAGTTGTGATAACTGCTGATGCTTTCTACACAGTCCTGGGACATTCGGTCAATAGAGTATTTACTCCTGGCTACTCACTGCTTGGGAATCCTAAGCATCATGCAGGAGATGAGGCAGAATGTCAACTATTAGCCATTCCAACCTTCTGGCTTCTCTACCTGACTTTCTAAAATGGAAAATGTGTAAAACTTAAAACAAATAAACAGACAAAGCCAAACCTACTCTTCAGACATCCACAGAACTAGAATTACAATGTTCATTATGGTCAATCCATTCAGTGCACTCCAAAGGGATTCGGAGGCCTGGGTGAAGCAGCTTCTGCTTTTGCTGCCGGCTGACTTGTCATGATGTCACGGAGTGCTCCTGGCATGATCTGGTCACTAGCTTCGGAACTTTGGAGAAGCACTGACATTTACAGCCGTACCACAACCACTGCCCCATGGCTACCAGCATGTTTAGTGGAGCCTGCTGCATAAAAGCAACCCCCAGAACCTGTTATTCTCATTATGATACAGGTATATGCTGCTCTCCAGGGAGGGTAAGCAAGCAGCATTATTTATTTCTGAATTTCAGTACTACAGTCCTTACAAGAGCTTAGTGGGTGACTGTTACTCATGGTTGGTAACAAACTTGGCTGAATACAGGCACGAACTTTTCTGCATTATTTTCTTGCAGTCTCAGCTGCTTTTCTTGTAGATAGATTTTATAGTCATTTTTGTCATTTTGACTTATTCTCAAATCCATTCGCAAAGTGGGTAATGTATGAATAGTATTTCTAAAACATTTTGGGGGTCACATAATGGCTTATAATGAGAGTTCTATTAGTTCCTGATATAAAAAAGATAAAGACACATTCTTTTTGCTTACCAAATTGCCATAATCCAACTCTACTAATGGCTCTACACATGTCTTACCATATGATTGTAGGCAACACCACAGCTAAGATGTAGGCTTCTTAAGGTTTCTGTTGCTGTACAAAACACCACGGACATAGCATCTCGAGTAGGAAAGGATTTATTTCAGCTTACAACACAGGTCACACTCCTCATTGCTGGAAGAAGACAAAGAAAAAATTCAAAGAAAGCAGGAACCTGGACTCACAAACCAATGCAGAGCCATGTACAAGAGGTATCATATATTCTTTGTCTCCAACAGAAGGCACGATTTTGCAACCCATTCACTGCTTTATGCAAAATATTGTTCAAATGTTGTATAAAGTTACCATCAAGACAAGTAAGCAAGGTATGCACAGTAGAATCTTATTATATTTCTGAGAGTAAATATCTGATAAAAGTAAGCTCCTGTGGTGTTTATTTGGGATCATAATTCAAAGGCACCGTGCAGCTTGTTCAGGAAGTCACGGCTGTTGGAAGAGAAGGCAACTGGTCACATGGTCTTCTTTGTCAGGAAACAGTCATGAATGCTGGTGCTCAGCTCCTTTCCCCTTTCTATACAATCCAGGATTTCAAGTCATAGTCTGTGCACTGCAATTAGAATGAGTCTTCCTCATGAATTAACCTACGTGGGAAATGTATTCACAGGCATGCTCAGAGCTTCATTCCCATTGTGATTCTTAATTCTATCAATTGAAGGTGAAGATTAACCACCAAAATATATATAAAACATACATGAATTTCATCTGTAGACTCAAATGCCATCAACAAGATATCTTGTAATATTATACATATATATCACATAAAATATACCATATATTATATATTTCATTACATATCATATATCATATTAAATATTATCTATTATATGCTAAATATTATATATTATATATAATATAACAAATCTGAGAATTTTGAAATACATTTAGCTCAGAGTATTTTGGTTAAGGCATATCTATTCTATAGTAATCACTACATCAAGATAAGCCATATACATCAACTGTTCTTCCTGTTAAAATTCTAACACAGAAAAATTTCCTTCTCTAAAATGCAATAAAATACAACATCACTTATCTATACAATAATTATGCCATAGTTTCCACGTTTTTAAAGGCTGCCTAATTTTAAAATACATCTTCCCATGGACTTACTAGCTGCTGTCAAAGTTAATATAATGTAATACAAATATTAAATTTTTTAAATAAATGTTTTAACTTTGGTCTTATATTGATTTTATTTATAGTCTGAATAAAACTATGATCATAATCATACTGCATCATATTTTGACTTCCCAAATTGCTGATCATTTAGTTTGCTTGATTAATATGCTTACTATATATGTCTCTGTGTTTAATATTTCAACTTTATAAATATTCTAGTTTTCTTCATGTTACCATGATATATACCATGGCCCCAAACCACTTAGGGGATGAGATGCTTATTTGGCTTACACTTTCAGGCAACAATCTATCTGAGGGTTTCAGGGAAGTAAGTCAAACAGGAATTGAAACCATAGAAGAATGCTGCTTACTGACTGACTACTGTTTCATGCTCAGTCTGACTTCTTAATTCCCAGGACCATAATCCTGGGGATGGTGCAACCCACAGAGAGCTGGACTTTCAAACCTCAGTCACTGATGACAACAATACCCTATGGATATGTTCACAGAACAGTACAAGCAATCCCTCTGCTCAGACATCCCAGGTAACTCTAGGTGTTTCTGCCAATAAACTATGCACTTCACAACCTTCAGCAAGAAAAGATTCTATTTGTTGTAGTTGGTGACTAACACAGAGACCCACAAAGAGCCAAGCATCAGGAAATAATAGACTTTGGAGAGCTCAGTCCTAAGCAACACATCAGTATCACACCTCCTCTTCCAAAGACTATTAAGAAGTCATTCCTGATGATAGGATAGAAAGTGTTTAAGAGCCAAAGTTTGTAGATAACTACATATACCTAGGATCTTCTTGATAGAGCAGGGCAGATGCATGTGTCAACTCACAGTGGTTTGGATGGCGTGTACAAGACACAGTAAGGTCAAGATCAACAAAATACTAGTATAGAGGATAGGAGGAGATGGATAGCATCAGCTGCCCTAGCCACAACCAATGAGTTATTGGCAATTGATAGCTTCTAGGGAATTGGAAATTCAGTTTTCTCTAAGAATATATTCCCATTTGAGGCAACCACATTCCAGGAGAAGCCAAACATTCAGGCATATAAGGTACCCAAACTGGACTTAAAGAGTTTTATCTAAAATAATTAAAAAAAAAGAAAGCAAATTTTGCTTTAGAGCATGTAAAGAAGGGGATGATATAGATATGGGAGATCAATATGATCAAAACACGTTGTAGAAAATATTCAAATATCCATTGAAAATGTGAGTTTTAGAGTCACATAAAATGTTAGACCAGAAACCTAGCATATCACCAGTATATTCATATTGGTAAATTAAAGGTGATGATAAAATATGCATTGTTATTTTCACTAAGTGTCATAGTCTATAGGGAAGCCTGCATGAGTCAGATTTATTGTGTCTGTGACAAATAATCTGTAAAAACCAAGTTAAAAGAGGATTCTTTTATTAGGGCATTAGTTTCTGGAATTTTAGCTTAGGTTTGTAAAATAGATATGAAAGAAATGAACAGTTCACCCTATGATAGCCAGAAAGTAGAGTGATGCCTGCATTGAACTTGCTGACTCTTTCTTCTATACCCTCCATCTTCTATACCCTCTACCCTTATATACCATCCATCTTCCATTTGAGACTTCATCCTACAGGATAGAATGGCCCATACTCTGGACAGATCATCAACCTTTACTTAATCTTCTCTAGGAATCCTTTCTTAGATACTCCTGAATGTATACTTTACAAACCTTACCAAACTGGCAATCAAAATTAACCAACACACGCCTACCCCTTTCAGCCTGACATCTAAGCATCACTCCTTAAAGTATAACATAGCACCCCTTTGCCTGCAGAAATTCATATCCATCTCCTAATACAAAAGCCATTAGTCCATCTCTAAGATGGACTAAGAGTACTCAAGGTCTTAAAAGTCCCAGTAGCATTTAATAGTTCAAGTTCAGTGTTTCATTTGAGACCCAACGAAATCTCTGAGCTGTGAAGTCCTGTAAAAACTGATACATATATTCCCAAGGTACAATGGTAAAGAGTCTATATTCTGATTCCAAAAGCAAGGTGAATTAACAACAAGAGTAAAACCCAGCAGAGGAAACATTAAATCACGTACATCTAAACCTTGTACTTAAGCCATTTGTTATCATGATTCAAAGGCTTGGAAAACTCTTTCATTTTCTCCAGCTCACTCTACATGATTTATATTTTTTTAAGCTAGCTCTTCTTAATGCCTGCACCTCTCTTCATCTGGCCTCCACATTCCTGTCATCTCCTACTTCCTGGGTCTCCTCAGCTTCACTTGTGGGTTTGTAGATGTCAGCAGGGATCCTGGCCTGTCACCTGTTTGCTGGTCTTCTAGGCCTCTCCTTGGTGTGTAGATTTGCAGCCAACTAAGGTAATACCAGGCTTTCTTGGACCATAGATTCAGTGGTCTCTTAGTGGCTGTAAAACTTTTCTGTGAATCTGTGTGAGCAGTGGGTCTTAGAATTCTTCTCCCATACTTTTAAAATTTTTTTATAAACTTTAATAAAAGCATCACACATCAATCTGACATCCACTTCTGGACTCTGCATACATCTTCACTCCTGCATGCAGAGACCCCACTACTTGCACATTTACATATAATTAAACATTAAAAAAGGTTTTAAAATAGAAAATATTTTAAGAGCAATGTAGAAAAGCCTATGGAGTTACACAATCAAACAGATAAATCTATATGAATACATTGTAGGCATGAGAGAATTTTTATAGAATTTCTAAGTAAGCAAATAACTATAACAATACTGACTCCAATATTTCACAACCCAAGGACAATATGAATCTACTTACTGCTTATCTGAAAAAAATCTAAAAAGCATGGAGACAAGTCTCAGGTATGTTTTATTGGACAAAGGGAAGTAGGGCATTCTGGGGCTCTCTGTGGTCTCTAGAGGCAGGCAAAGTCTCTTGCCTTCCAGACATATGCCCAATGTTACCCTTGAGAGTTAAAATGTAAAGAACATGAAGGAAACCTGAGGTAAATGAAATCTTCAACTCATTTGGAGTTAAGCATGGAAGGAACATATAACAAAACTTGTATGCACATTATCTCCATTAGAACTCATTCTTAGGACCTTTCTAAATATAACATTACTTTGGGAATGGAGCCTAGCCAGGTGTTCAAAATCTAGAGTAATCAATTTTCTTGAACAGCCAGTAGTCTCCATCACAAGAGTAAAATAAATAGATCTTGACAACTAATTATATATGAAGTATGACAGGGAAGGTGTTCAGGGAAAGAGTCAAATCTCACTTGAACAATTTAGTCTGTATTCCTTCCATTTAATTAGACTAGGAAATACAAAAGAAAATATTATCCACATTTGATAATGATTGGATGATCTTAACAACAATGACAAAACTTTTCAACATATCTCCATTCTTTCATGTTTTACCTGTTTATAAGGACCATCAGAACCTGAGTGGCTATGTGTCTTCTCTATGTCATGTAACTACTAATGGCAGGTCAGGAATCTACAATGAGAAATTTCAGAATGCTCATTTTTAACTATAACCATAATATCCAAGTTACAACATTCAGAAAATGGCTATTCATAATCATATCAATCTCAAGCTGCTGGCCATAACTCTCAGTGTCACAACAGCATAGACCATATGGGTTAAGGAAGCAAGAGTTTATCTGATTGGATATATCATTTATTATTCAATCCTAGACAGAAAGCTCTACAGTATCAGCTTAAAAGAGTCATGGGACATGTAAAGAAAAGATTTACAGACTCATTCTAATTTGGGAAGACCCCCACAGTATAATTGTTCCTAAGCTATTGGGGTCACATGCCTTAAAAGACTGACATTTCCCAGGAATGTAGCTTGCTCATCTAAAATTTGGAGAATAAATTATACGTGCTATTTGAGAAACAAGGAAATTAAAACAAGCAAATAACAACAACCAAAAACCATCAACCAGACAATAGTTCTCTCATACCTGCTCTATGACCAGCTTGTGATATTTGCCTTGTAGATTCCTTCAACTTCTTATATATTGTATATAATACAGATCCTTCTGTCTGCAAAGATCATGTTTAATACTTCCTGGGCTCCAAATAAAATTGTCTTTCAAAAAGCTGATACATCAACTGTACATAGATGTATGCCAAAGTAATAAAGATGTCAGAACCTCCATGTAAAATGCATTCAGAGAGCAACCTAAGTAAGAAAACTATTCTTAGCGGTAAAATAATGAAGTATTAGATACTATCACTTTAATTGATACTTTAAATAATGCATAGAATTGCAAAGAAGCTTCCTGTGGAATGATTGTGAAGATAAGGAATATTATTTTTTACTCATTATATTTTGATGATGGTTTTTCTTCCCCTAACTCTTCCAAGGTGCTCTGCACCTCTTTTTTTTTATTCGATATATTTTTTATTTATATTTCAAATGATTTCCCCTTTTCTAGCCACCCACTCACCGAAAGTCCCGCAAGCCCCCTTCTCTCCCCCTGTCCTTCCACCCACCCCTTCCCACTTCCCCGTTCTGGTTTTGCCGAATACTGCCTCACTGAGTCTTTCCAGAACAAGGGGCCACTCTTCCTTTATTCTTGTACCTCATTTGATGTGTGGATTATGTTTTGGGTATTCTAGTTTTCTAGGTTAATATCCACTTATTAGTTAGTGCGTACCATGATTCACCTTTTGAGTCAGGGTTACCTCACTTAGTATGATGATCTCTAGCTCCATCCATTTGCCTAAGAATTTCATGAATTCATTGTTTCTAATGGCTGAATAGTACTCCATTGTGTATATATACCACATTTTTTGCATCCACTCTTCTGTTGAGGGATACCTGGGTTCTTTCCAGCATCTGGATATTATAAATAGGGCTGCTATGAACATACTAGAGCATGTAACCTTATTATATGGTGGGGAATCCTCTGGGTATATGCCCAGGAGTGATACAGCAGGATCTTCTGGAAATGAGGTGCCCAGTTTTCGGAGGAACGGCCAGACTGATTTCCAGAGTGGTTGTACCAATTTGCAACCCCACCCAGCAGTGGAGGAGTGTTCCTCTTTCTCCACACCCTCTCCAACAACTGCTGTCTCCTGAATTTTTAATCTTATTCATTCTGACTGGTGTAAGGTGAAATCTCAGGGTTGTTTTGATTTGCATTTCCCTAATGACTAATGAAGTTGAGCATTTTTTAAGATGCTTCTCTGCCATCCAAAGTTCTTCAGGTGAGAATTCCTTGTTTAACTCTGTACCCCATTTTTTGGGACCTCATAAAATTACAAAGTTTCTGTAAGGCAAAGTACACCGTCAAGAGGACAAATCGGCAACCAACAAACTGGGAAAAGATCTTCACCAATCCTACATCAGATAGAGGGCTAATATCCAATATATATAAAGAACTCAAGACGTTGGACTCCAGAAAACCGAACAATCCTATTAAAAAATGGGGTACAGAGTTTAAACAAAGAATTATCACCTGAAGAACTTCGGATGGCAGAGAAGCATCTTAAAATATGCTCAACTTCATTAGTCATTAGGGAAATGCAAATCAAAACAACCCTTAGATTTCATCTTACACCAGTCAGAATAGCTAAAATTAAAAATTCAGGAGACAGCAGGTGTTGGAGAGGGTGTGGAGAAAGAGGAACACTCCTCCACTGCTGGTGGGGTTGCAAATTGGTACAACCACTCTGGAAATCAGTCTGGCGGTTCCTCCGAAAACTGGCACCTCACTTCCAGAAAATCCTGCTATACCACTCCTGGGCATATACCCAGAGGATTCCGCACCATGTAATAAGGATACATGCTCTACTATGTTCATAGCAGCCCTATTTATAATTGCCAGATGCTGGAAAGAACCCAGGTATCCCTCAACAGAAGAGTGGATGCAAAAAAATGTGGTATATCTACACAATGGAGTACTATTCAGCCATTAGAAACAATGAATTCATGAAATTCTTAGGCAAATGGATGGAGCTAGAGAACATCATACTAAGTGAGGTAACCCAGACGCAAAAGGTGAATCATGGTATGCACTCACTAATAAGTGGATATTAACCTAGAAAACTAGAATACCCAAAACATAATCCACACATTAAATGAGGTACAAGAAGAAAGGAGGAGTGGCCCCTGGTTCTGGAAAGACTCAGTGAAGCAGTATTCGGCAAAACCAGAATGGGGAAGTGGGAAGGGGTGGGTGGGAGGACAGGGGAAGAGAAGGGGGGCTTACAGGACTTTCGGAGAGTGGGGGGCTAGAAAAGGGGAAATCATTTGAAATGTAAATAAATTATATCGAATAAAAATATTAAAAAAAACTCTGTACTCCATTTTTTAATAGAGTTGTTTGGATTTCTGTAGTCTAACTTCTTGAGTTCTTTGTATATATTGGATATTAGCCCTCTATCTGATGTAGGATTGGTGAAGATCTTTTCCCAATTTGTTGGTTGCTGATTTGTCCTCTTGATGGTGTCCTTTGCCTTACAGAAACTTTGCAATTTTATGAGGTCCCATTTGTCAATTCTTGCTCTTAGAGCATACACTATTGGTGTTCTGTTCAGAAACTTTCTCCCTGTACCGATGTCCTCAAGGGTCTCTCCCAGTTTCTTTTCTATTAGCTTCAGAGTATCTGGCTTTATGTGGAGGTCCTTGATCCATTTGGATTTGAGCTTAGTACAAGGAGACAAGGATGGATCAATTCGCATTCTTCTGCATGTTGACCTCCAGTTGAACCAGCACCATTTGTTGAAAAGGCTATCTTTTTTTCCATTGGATGTTTTCAGCCTCTTTGTCGAGGATCAAGTGGCCATAGGTGTGTGGGTTCATTTCTGGATCTTCAATCCTGTTCCATTGATCCTCCTGCCTGTCACTGTACCAATACCATGCAGTTTTTAACACTATTTCTCTGTAGTATTGCTTGAGGTCAGGGATACTGATTCCCCCAGAATTTCTTTGTTGCTGAGAATAGTTTTAGCTATCCTGGGTTTTTTGTTATTCCAGATGAATTTGAGAATTACTCTTTCTAACTCTGTGAAGAACTGAGTTGGGATTTTGATGGGTATTGCATTGAATATGTATATTGCTTTTGTCAAAATGGCCATTTTAACTATATTGATTCTACCAATCCATGAGCATCGGAGGTTTACCCATTTTTTGAGGTCTTCTTCGATTTCCTTCTTCAGAGTCTTGAAGTTCTTGTCATACAGATCTTTCACAATGTTTGGTAAGAGTCACCCCAAGATACTTTATATTGTTTGTGGCTATTGTGAAGGGGGTCATTTCCACTAATTTCTTTCTCAGCCTGCTTATCCTTTGAGTATAGGAAGGCCCCTGATTTGCTTGAGATGATTTTATAACCTGCCACTTTGCTGAAGTTGTTTATCAGCTGTAGGAGTTCTCTAGTGGAGTTTTTTGGGTCACATAGGTAGACTATCATGTCATCTGCAAATAATGATAGTTTGACTTCTTCCTTTCCAATTTGTATCCCTTAACCTCCTTATGTTGCCAAATTGCCCAAACTGGTACCTCAAGTACAATATTGAAAAGATAAGGAGAAGGGGGCAGCCCTGTCTAGTCCCTGATTTTAGTAGGATTGCTTCAAGTTTCTCTCCATTTAGTTTGATGCTGGCTACCAGTTTGCTGTGTTTTGCTTTTTCTGTGTTTAGGTATGGGCCTTGAATTAGTGTTCTTTCCAAGACTTTAAGCATGAAAGGATGCTGAATTTTGTCAAATGCTTTTCAGCATCCAATGAAATGACCATGTGGTTTTTTTCTTTGAGTTTGTTTATGTAGTGGATTGCATTGATGGATTTCCGTATATTGAACCAACCCTGCATTCCCGGGATAAAGCCTACTTGATCATGGTGGATGATCGTTTTGATGTGTTCTTGGATTCGGTTGGCAAGAATTTTATTGAGTATTTTTGCATCGATGTTCATAAGGGAAATTGGTCTGAAGTTCTCTTTCTTTGTTGGATCTTTGTGTGGTTTTGGTATCAGCGTAATTGTCGGCTCCGTAGAAGGAATTGGGTAGTGTTCCTTCTGTTTCTATTTTGTGGAATAGTTTGAAGAGTATTGGTGTTAAGTCTTCTTTGAAGGTCTGATAGAATTCTGCACTGAAACCATCTGGTCCTGTGCTTTTTTTGGTTGGAAGACTTTCTATGACTCCTTCTATTTCTTTAGGCATTATGGAACTGTTTAGATGATCTATTTGGTCCTGATTTAATTTTGGTATTTGGTATCTGTCAAGGAAATTGTCCATTTCCTCCAGATTCTCCAGTTGTGTTGAGTACAGGCTCTTGTAGTAGGATCTGATGATTTTTTGGATTTCCTCAGTTTCCCATTGTTATATCTCCCTTTCATTTGTAAGTTTGTTAATTTGGATACTTTCTCTGTGCCCTTTGGTCAGTCTGGCTAAGGGTTTATCTATCTTGTTGATTTTCTCAAAGAACCAGCTCCTGGTTTTGCTGATTCTTTGTATGGTTCTCTTTGTTTCTTCTTGATTGATTTCAGCCCTGAGTTTGATGATTTCCTGCCTTCTACTCCTCCTGGGTGAAATCGCTTCATTTTGTTCCAGGGCTTTCAGGTGTGTCATTAAGCTGGTAATGTATGCTCTCTCCATTTTCTTTTTGGAGGCACTCAGGGCTATGAGTTTTCCTCTTAGCACTGCTTTCATTGTGTCCCATAGATTTGGGTATGTTGTGTCTTCATTTTCATTGTGTTCTAAAAAGTCTTTAATTTCTTTATTTCTTCCTTGACCAAGGTATCATTGAGTAGAATATTGTTCAGTTTCCACATATATGTGGGTTTTCTGTTGTTTTTGTTGATATTGAAGACCACTTTACTCCATAGTGATCTGATAGGAGGCATGGGATTAGTTCGATCTTCTTATATTTGTTGAGGTCTGTCTTGTGACCAATTATATGGTCGATTTTGGAGAAGGTACCATGAAGTGCTGAGAAAAAGGTATATTCTTTTGCTTTAGGATAGAATGTTCTATATATATCTGTTAATCTAATTGGTCCAAAGCTTCAATTAGTTTCATTGTGTCTCTGCTTAGTTTCTGTTTTCCTGATCGGTCCATTGAGGAAAGTGCAGTGTTGAAGTCACCCACAATTATTGTGTTAGGTGCAATGTGTGCTTTGACCTTTAATAAAGTTTCTTTTACGAAAGAGTGTGCCCTTGCATTTGGAGCATAGATGTTCAGGATTGAGAGTTCTTCTTGTTGTATTTTTCCTTTGACCCAGCAAGAAGTGTCCCTCAGAGTCTCTTTTGATGACTTTGGGTTGAAAGTCAATTTTATCTGATATTAAAATGGCTACTCCAGCTTGTTTCCTGAGACCATTTGCTTGTAAAATTGTCTTCCAGCCTTTTACTCTAAGGTAGTGTTTGTCTTTGACCCTGAGGTGTGTTTCCTGTAAGCAGCAAAATGTAGGGTCCTGTTTACGTATCCAGTCAGTTAGTCTGTGTCTTTTTATTGGAGCATTGAGTCCATTGATGTTAAGAGATATTATGGAATAGTGATTGTTACTTCCTATCATTTTTGATGTTATTTTTTAGATTTGATTGGTTAACTTCTTTTGGGTTTGATGAAAGGTTACTATCTTGCTTTTTCCAGGGTGAAGTTTCCCTCCTTGTATTGGTGTTTTCCTGCTATTATCCTTTGTAGGGCTGGGTTTGTGGATAGATATTGGGTAAACTTGGTTTTGTCATGGAATATCTTAGTTTCTCCATCTACGGTGATTGAGAGTTTTGCTGGATATAGTAGTTTTGGTTGGCATTTGTGTTCTCTTAGAGTCTGCATGAGATCTGCCCAGGACCTTCTAGCCTTCATAGTCTCAGGGGAAAAGTCTGCTGTGATTCTGATAGGTCTTCCTTTATATGTTACTTGGCCTTTTTCTCTTACTGCCTTTAATATTCTTTCTTTGTTTAGAACATTTGGTGTTTTGATTATTATGTGACAGGAAGTATTTCCGTTCTGGTCCAGTCTGTTTGGAATTCTGTAGGCTTCTTGTATATTCATGGGCATCTCTCTTTAAGTTAGGGAAGTTTTCTTCCATAATTTTATTGAAGATATTTGCTGGCCCTTTAAGTTGTAAATCTTCACTCTCATCTATGCCTATAATCCTTACGTTTGGTCTTCTCATTGTGTCCTGGATTTCCTGGATATTTTGGGTTACAAGCTTTTTGCATTTTGCATTTTCTTTAATTGTTGAGTCCATGGTTTCTATGATATCTTCAGCATCTGAGATTCTTTCTTCTATCTCTTGTATTCTGTTTTTGATATTTGCATCTATGTCCCCTGATTTCTTCCCAAGGCTTTCTATCTCCAAAGTTTTCTCCCTTTGAGTTTTCTTAGTTGTTTCTACTTCTGATTTTAGATCCTCGATGGTTTTCTTTAGCTCCTTCACTTGCTTGTTTGTGCTTTCCTGTAATTCTTTAAGAGATTTTTGTGTTTCCTCTTTTATGACCTCAGCCTGTTGACCAAAGTTCTCCTGTATTTCTTTAAGTGTTTTTTGCATTTCCTCCTTATTGGCTTTTGTATTCTCCTGGATTTCTTTCAATGTTTTTTGTGTTTCCCTTGCAAGGGCTTCTAACTTTTGATCCATTTTCTCCTGAATTTCTTTAAGTATGTCCTTCATGTGTTCCTGTATCAGCATCATGACCAGTGATTTTAAATCCAAATCTTGTTTTACTGGTGTGATGGGGTATCCAGGACATGCTGGTAAAGGAGAACTGTGTTCAGATGTTGCCATATTGTCTTGATTTCTGTTAGTGACGTTCCTGCATTTGTCTTTTGCCATCAAGTTCTCACTGGTGTTAGTTGGTCTTGTCAATGCTGGACTCACCAGTGCAAGCTGCCCCTTCCCAGGTGGCCTCTGGTGCACAGCTTACCTCCTGCACTGCCTGGAGACAGGGTGCTGTCGCCCAGGCTGTTCAGATCCTGAAGCAGACACCTGAAGGCTCCCACTGGGGCCTGCTGGATTCACCTGAGCACACCGACTTCTCCCCACTGGCCGCCCGGAAGCCCCTCTTGCCTCTTGCAGGACCTGGAGATGTGGTGTTGCTGCCCAGGCTGATCTGGATCCAGAAGCGGAGAGGTCTGAGGGCTACCGCCAGAGGCCTCAGGACTGGAACTGCTCTGCACCTCTTTACCAAACCTTATGTGTGCTCTCTAACAACATCACCACATGAAAAAAATGCACTAAAAGCAAGAGACACCGCACTAAAAAAACAAAACCCAAAGCAAATAGTCAAATTGTCAAAAAGACAAAAACGTGGTCAAACAAAAAAGTTACAGTCTATAAAAAATTGGAGATGGGAAAATATCCCATGATCATAGATCAGTATGATTAATACTGGGAAAATGACCATTTTACCAAAACAATCTACAGATTAACTGCAATGCCCACAAAATTTTTCACAAAGTCCTTCATAGAAATTGGCAAATTATCCTTCAAGTTCCTGTGGAAACAGTGAAGGCTCAGGAAAAGCTACAAACATTTCTGAATAATGAACCTCAGAGGTATCATCATTTCAGATTTCAGATTGTATTACAAAACTGTACTAATAAGAACACCATGTTACTGGCATGGAAACAAACGATCAAATTGAAAAAATTGGAAGGAGTAGTCAAATTGAAGCCATAGAAGAATGAAATGTGCATGTATACATATATGTATTAGTATGTAAATACATACATACATACATACATACATACATACATATCATCCTGCATAAAATTAAACTCCAAATGAATCAAGGACACCAACAAAAGGCCAGATATTCTGAATCTGACAGAAGAGAAAATGGAAGATAAACTTGAATTCATTGGCCCAGGATAAGACTTGCTGTCCTGGACAACAATAGCATAGTCACTATAACCAAGAATTAATATATGTTAATACATTAATAACCAGGCTTGTTCTCTGCTCCATGACTCAGATATAGGACAGATTGAACCAGATTAAAAGCATATAAAGGCAGGTTTATTGTGAGGCAGCTCTCGGGTGGGTTCACCAATCTCACAGGTGGAAGTGAGTGATGTCACACACCTAGCTTAAGTAAGGGGATTTTATGATTCTAGGAGAAAAGGGATGGCATGTCTAGTAGGAATGTCGGAGGAGAGAAGGCCCATGAAGGCAGAAGAGGTAATTATGATGTGGACAAGGACAAAGGGAACAAGAATCTCTTGGGGTTAATAAGGCATTAATATGTTTTTATAAATGTGTCATAATGAAGCATAACTTTGTATAACTCATACACGCTTACAAAACCAGGTATTCAATGTGTGCAGTGCATGTCCACCCATACACCAATACCTGCTCAGTGTCATTCCTTCCTCATTCATTCTGTCTTTCTAATTATTCTCTCTCCACTTCTAATTATTAATTTATGGATTATATCTTTTGGTCAGTCTCTTCCCACAAATATGTGTATTTCCTTCTAGTCCTCTTTTATATTTCGTTTAAATCTATTTTGTGCTACTGATTTGAGAAGCTACCTTGATTGTTTGTTAATTTTCAATCTGTTTCAGATTTGCTTCTGAGCCTTCTGTTTTATTCCTCCATTTTCATGTGTCAGCACAATGTAGTTACAATAAAGAACTTTAAAGTAGGCCTGAAAGTCTGATGTCCTTTCTCTTTTTGAAGTTTTTCTGACTTCACTGGAGGCCTTGGTTTTGCTGTGCGGATTTTAGTCTCAGCCTGTCTGACTCTATTTGAGAGCTTCCTGATTTCTTTTATTCAGATTACCTGCTTTTATAGATTATCTCAAGAGAGTTGACAGGCAATGGCTTTGGGCCATACTTTTCAGGAGCAGATGACATCTCATACCTAAAAGCAATTCTGTAACTTTCTGAAACACTTAAGTTTCTTCTCATAAAGCTTTTGGTTATTGCTTTTAATTTTTTAGTGTTTGATTTTCTTGCTCTTGCAAATGAGGTTTTTTCTGCTTTGTTCTCTAGCTGGTTATTGCCTGTGTAAAGGAAGTTATTGATTTTTGTGTGTTAATTTTATAGCCCTTACTGAATTGTTTCATTGTTTTTCATTATTATGTTATTAGCATTTAATTGCTAATTTAATGGATGATGCTCTTAGAATCCCAAATTTTTTATCACGTCATCTGCAAACAGGTATTTCAATTATTTACTAAATATTTTGCCTAATACATCTTTATAAAGTTCCATAGGGAACACATTCACATACGCATACCCACACTCATACACACACACACACACAAATACACACAAACACACACACACACAGACACACACAAAGAGACAGAGACAGAGACACAAAAAGACAGACACAAAAAGACAGAGACACACAGAAAGACAGAGAGACACAGAAAAAAAGACACAGAGAGTCTGAGTTCCCTTGGGCTATAATACAGGATCTTTTGGAGTACTCTGAATTATATCTAGAACATCAAGGTTGATTCTACACAGGTTCTATGTTTATGAAGTATTTACATAGTCCCCACAGACTCACTAATAGTAGCAGTATATGGAATACTATGGAATATATGGAATAGTAAATATAAGCAAAGACAGTTTGGGTTGTAGTGAGAATGATGATAATGGCCCTTCCATGCTCATAGGGACAGACACTATTAGGAGATGTGGCACTTTTAGAGAAGTTGTGCCTTTGTAGGAGGAAGTATGTCACTTCTGGGTTTCAAATGCTCAAGCCAGATCCAGTGTCTTTATTAGGGTTTTACTGCTATGAACAGATACCATGACCAATGCAACTCTTATAAGGACAACATTTAAATTGGGGCTAGCAGAATACTGCCTTCCAGGCAGCTAGGATTAGTATCTTAAACCCATGCCCACAGTGACAAGTCTATTCCAACAAGGCCACAACTCCTAATAGTGCCACTCCCTGGGCCAAGCATGTACAAACCATCACACCCAGTGTCACCCTCTTTCTGCTGCCTATAGACCCAAATGTGGAATTTTTGCTACCCCTCCAGCACCATGTCTGCCCATGTGACACCATGCTTCCCAAGATAATGACAGACTAAACCTCTGAACTTTCAGGCAGCCAGAGTGAAACGTTTTCCTTTATAAGAGTTTCTATGGTCATGGTGTCTCTTAGAAATAGAAACCCCAATTATGGCAGTAGGTATCTTTCTTCTTGTTCTTAATTAAAACAACAAGTATTTTTCATTTTTATAAAATAAGCATAGTAGTTCTAAATTCTTTATTTTCTTAAGTTTCATTAACGAGAATTGTTGAATTTGGCATTCTTGGCTTTATTAGCTTCCATGAAAATATTTCTTTCTTATTCTGAATATGTCATATCTCATTATATGATCATTTGTATTATTACCATGCTCCACCTAATCTAATTTGGAGCTTTGTCATATTAAGCAAACATTCTGCCAGCAAAGTACATCTGAAACTCTTTTCTTTTTAAATCACTTTCTTGATATACTCTTGGACTTGGTTTTCTAGTAATTTTCTTTTTTTTTTTACCTTAAAAATATAAACACATTTATATTTTTTAAATTTAATTCTCAATCATATTTTCTATGTAAAATCATTAGGCAGTACAAATCACTAATAATTCTTAAGAACTATTCTTGTTTTTGTTTCTTGTTTTTTTTTTTTTCTTTTTTTGGTTTTTCGAGACAGTATTTCTCTGTGTGGTCCTGGCTGTAATGGAACTCACTCTGTAAACCAGGCTGGCCTCAAACTCAGAAATCCGTCTGCCTCTGCTTCCCAAGGGCTGGGATTACAAGTGTGTGCCACCACGCCCGGCCTTCTTAAGAACTATTTATACAATTTTATATCTGTTTGATCTTTGAATCTTTGACAGAATTATATTACAGAATATGTGGGCCAACACTAGGTGTGAAGGAAGACTCTCTTACTGTTAATTCATGAAAGCTTTGGCTATACAATAGAGTCAACTTGATTATATAAGTATTTATTTGAAATTGTGTTGTTTAATTTTTGTTTTTTCAATTGTTTTCTTAGGCTATTGATAACATAACAATGTATGGATCTATAGAATGGATAATTTTATTTTGAATTGTCATACCAAATATATAAAAATGATCATTTGCTGAGTATTTCTCCTAATTCAGTGAATAAATGATACATCAGAATTCACTTACTGAAACATTCACTGGATTAGTATATTATTTCTATAGGAACTCATGTTTTCATTATGCCTTCAAATACAGTTAAACAGAACTGACCATAACTTGTCCCATAATTTATTAAATATCTTCTATCTCATTTCAATCTTAGCTGACTCCTTAGCTTTCACAGTGACTATCCTTAAATTACCACTGAAGTTTAGTATTTTATGTAAATTTTGTAATTTAATTTTTCTGTTATTTTTTTTCTTTTGTTCCTCTCCTATGTGGATGTGTTAGTTTTTGTTTTTGTTCGATGCTGGATTTGGCACTATGACAAAGTAGAAGAGAATAATAAAGTGAAAATAGACTGACCTTGGCTCATTGGTTTAGGCTTTTCAGCCCATGATCAGATACATAATTTTTTGAGACCATGGAAAAGCAGAAACAATGAGGAAGGATCAAGGTAGAGAAAAGCTACTCACCCCTGGACAGTAGCAAGCAGAGAGAGAAAGAAAAGGACACAGGGGCTGGAGATGAGATTCATCTCTCCAGGACAGGCTCTCTGGTACCTCCTTCCTATCTATCATCACTTACCAACGATGTCATCATGAAGTGATCTACTGTGAATACCATTTGCATCAAGAAGGGAAATTTCAATATTTGAGTCTTTTGAAGGAGTATTGTTAACAAATCTTAACAGCTCTATGTTTGTTTTTATAAGTATACCCATATTCATTATATCATATATGTTATAGAGCCATGGGTCTGAATAAGTGAAATATAATATATGTATAGTATACTACAAAGAATAAAATTCTTCATGCTCCTTAACAATGGAAGGAACAATAAAACATCATGCTTGGTGAAACAAATCCAGATATAAAAACACGTGTTTTCTTTGAAATGTGAAGTCTTCAATAAAAGAAAGAAAATAAGACAAACAAGGCCTGAAAGAAGAGCGATCTTTGGAGACTGAGAAGAATCTGGAGAGGAGTTGAAGGAAGGTAGAGTGACAGGGTAGAAGACAATGACACATAAGCAGCACAGAACATATTCCTGTATGGAAATGTCACAGTGAACACTTCCAGTGTGGACAATCAGTACATCTTATTAGAAGAAAAGAGGGAAACCATGACAGACATGAAGACACATCTGTCACTCAGTGCTAGTGATTCTATTCACAACATCACACATCATTTACAAGTAACTCTTCCTCACAAAGAGATGCCTATCTAGCTTTAAAACATGTCAAACAATAAAACATCTTGTGAGGTTACACTAACTCCAACAACAAACCTGAGCGAAGTTCATGACTTACTAAGTGCTCATGGGAATTCTTCAAACTATATTAAGAACATTCTCTAGTAACCTGCCCTTCAGATTTTTCAGCTCTGGGATGTGTTTGTCAGTTATCACTGTCTAATGATACATTTCACATCAATTTGTTATTTATTGAATCTAATGTTTGCATTAGAAAACTGGAGAAGAAATGTCTAAAACTTCTTGTTAGTGTTTGTGTACATGTGTTTTTCTCTTCTGAATAATAAAAAAAATGCAACTTAACAAGCAAGGCTTCATTTTGTCTTGCTGTTCTAGAAGAGATCTGTCCATCATCATGGAAATGTGGCAGAAGGCAGGAAATGCATGGTAGTATATGCGCAAGAGACATCTGGTCATCCTTCATCCACACTCCAGGAAACAGGAGAGAAGCATCACATAGAGCCTATGAATAATGCCTTAAGGCAGGTCTCCAGTGTCCCTTTTCTCCAGCAAAACTCCACCTCCTATAGGCTCAAAAAGGTTCTTAATAGTATCATCAACTGGAGACCAAGTGTTTCAAGTCACAAGCTTATTTTGGACATTTCACAGTTGTCTTAGGTTGGATTTCCATTGTTGTGAAGAGACATCATGGCCAAAGTAACTCTTATAAAGGGAAACACTTAATTGGGACAGGCTTGCAGTTTCAAACGTTTAGTTTATTATCATCGCAGCAGGAAGCATGGCGGCATGCAGGCAGACGTGGTTCTGGAAAAGGATCTGTTCTGCATTTTGTTCCAAAAGCAAAAAGGAGAAGACAGGCTTCTAGGCAGCGAGAAGGAGGGTCTCAAAGTCAACCTCCAAAATGACACACTTAACCTCTGACAAAGCCACAGCTATTCCAACAAGGTCATACCTACTAATAGCACCATTCCCTATACCAAACATATTCAAACCACCACAACTGTCAAACTGCAGCTATTGTGTGAGATAGAGGCAGGAAAAATAGAGCAAGGGAAAGGGAGAGGGGGGTGGGTGGGAGACAGAGACAGAGAAAGAGAGACAGAGTCAGAGACAGAGGAGAGAGAGGAGAGAGACAGAGAGACAGAGAGAGACAGAGAGGAGGGAAGGAGAGAGAAACAGAGACAGAGAGAGAAAAACAGAGAGACAGAGGAGGGAGGGAAGGAGGAAGGGAAGGAGAGAGAGAGAGAGAGAGAGAGAGAGAGAGAGAGAGAGAGAGAGAGAGAGAGAGAGAGAGAGGAGAGAGAGAGAGAGAGAGAGAATATGCTGGAAGGTAGTACCTGAGGTTTGTGTATGCTAGGTAAGCTCTCTTCCACAAAATTTCTTGCAATTTCACCAGTAACCTTTTTATGTTCTGTTTTGTTTTGGACAAAGTCTTTTAACCAATTCTTTCAATCATTTTAACACGTGTTGCTGGTTTCGGTTTGTTTCTCATTTCCTCTAGAAGTTAGCTTTGAAATCACTTTAAAAGAAAAAAAAACTCTTAGTGACAACAATATCTTTGTCTTTAAACAATAAGGCTGAGACAAAAAGCTATAAAATGATGTCTTTCATTACAATTCCAAGTTGCTTAATCTCCCAGGTTGTCTTCCCCACTCCTGTCACTGTGAAGCCCCGTTTCTCAACCCTCACATGCTTCTGAAGGCCTCCTCTCTTGCTGCAGCTGAGCCTCCCCTTCTCTTTTTGGTATTCTTTTCCCTTCCCCTATTCCTTCAGTTTCTTCTCTACCCTCAACTTTTCTTCTGTTTTATTGTTTGCTTTGTTCCTCTTTTCCCATCCATGTTTCCTGTGATTGCTTTTTTGGCCTGGAAACCTTAGTTCCTGACTAAAATTGTGAACAAGACTAGCTTTCTGCTTCAGTCTTACTACCAAGCTTCATGAAAACTTTCTTCCTTCTTGTTTAGCCACAACTCTTTCAAACTTGCATTGTCCTATGCTCTGCTGGCATTTTTTAGAGCCAGATAACCCTTCAGAATGCTTTTCACATTGTCAAGGCTGGCAGCATCAAGGACAGCACCTTTGACCTGCCAGATCTCCATTAGTCCACATACCAGTACCTGCCAGGTACCCATCATCTCTTACACCAGGGCCTGCTATGACCTCACTATCTCTCAGACCCGGGGGTTGCCAGGACCTCAGCATCTTACCCGTCCCATGTTTATGCTGACTGGTAAAAATGGTTTGTTCCCTCTTCTATTAGCCTCTTATTTCTAGTGTTATACCATTCACCATGAGTTTGATATTTTCCAGTCGTTGTCTTATTGTGTTTATTTGGGTTTAAGTATTTTCCTTTTTCCTGACTTGCAGTTTTGTTTTAGGAAACTTAAATGCATTAATTGTATTGGACATAACATCCTATGCCTTATGAGAGCAGAGACTAAAATCAGCAGATGAGACACATATGAGGAGAGAGGGAAAGAGAATGGGAGAGTCATAGCAGACAGCTGATAAGTGAGCTGCTTTTTATTTCTGATGGGGAACAATGCTTAGGGAATCAAACCCACAGAGAAGAGTTCCATAGAGAACAGTTGGGAATGAAAGATCCGGGTATTGTCTGTGAATTTTGAAATGGTTACTGTAAAAGCGTGATTATTTGCTTCCTTCGGAAACTCTGGAACAATGACACACAAGGAGCCCCCTTGGGACACAGTCTTCGTCACTGGTGTTTGCGTGCACTCCCTGGCTCAGTGCTGGCTTTCCCTTATCACTTTTGCTTTTTATTTATCTTCTTATAGGAGTAGCTCCTTGCTAAAGCTATCATGCCTCTTCTGGCATCTTATTCTTGTTAAACCTTAGCAATTCTATTCAGATTGAGGTAAATTCAGCAAGAAACATATATTCCATGCAGTTTTTAACACTATTGCTCTGTAGTATTGCTTGAGGTCAGGGATACTGATTCCCCCAGATTTCCTTTTGTTGCTGAGAATAGTTTTAGCTATCCTGGGTTTTTTGTTGTTCCAGATGAATTTGATAATTGCTCTTTCTAACTCTGTGAAGAATTGAGTTGGGATTTTGATGGGTATTGCATTGAATCTGTATAGTGCTTTAGGCAAAATGGCCATTTTAACTATATTGATTCTGCCGATCCATGAGCATGGGAGGTTTTCCCATTTTTTGAGGTCTTCTTCCATTTCCTTCTTCAGAGTCTTGAAGTTCTTGTCATAAAGATCTTTCACATGTTTGGTAAGAGTCACCCCAAGATACTTTATACTGTTTGTGGCTATTGTGAAGGGGGTCATTTCCCTAATTTCTTTCTCAGCCTGCTTATCCTTTGAGTATAGGAAGGCCACTGATTTGCTTGAGTTGACTTTATAACCTGCCACTTTGCTGAAGTTGTTTATCAGCTGTAGGAGCTCTCTAGTGGAGTTCTTTGGGTCACTTAGGTAGACGATCATGTCATCTGCAAATAATGATAGTTTGACTTCTTCCTTTCCAATTTGTATCCCTTTGACCTCCTTATGTTGTCGAATTGCCCGAGCTAGTACCTCAAGTACAATATTGAAAAGATAAGGAGAAAGGGGGCAGCCTTGTCTGGTCCCTGATTTCAGTGGGATTGCTTCAAGTTTCTCTCCATTTAGTTTGATGCTGGCTACCGGTTTGCTGTATATTGCTTTTACTATGTTTAGGTATGGGCCTTGAATTCCTGTTCTCTCCAAGACTTTAAGCATGAAGGGATGCTGAATTTTGTCAAATGCTTTTTCAGCATCCAATGAAATGACCATGTGGTTTTGTTCTTTGAGTTTGTTTATGTAGTGGATTGTATTGATGGATTTCCGTATATTGAACCAACCCTGCATTCCCGGGATAAAGCCTACTTGATCATGGTGGATGATCGTTTTGATGTGTTCTTGGATTCGGTTGACAAGAATTTTATTGAGTATTTTTGCATCGATGTTCATAAGGGAAATTGGTCTGAAGTTCTCTTTCTTTGTTGGATCTTTGTGTGGCTTTGGTATCAGCGTAATTGTGGCTTCGTAGAAGGAATTGGGTAGTAGTGACAGGCAGGAGGATCAATGGAACAGGATTGAAGATCCAGAAATGAACCCACACACCTATGGCCACTTGATCCTCGACAAAGAGGCTGAAAACATCCATTGGAAAAAAGATAGCCTTTTCAACAAATGGTGCTGGTTCAACTGGAGGTCAGCATGCAGAAGAATGCGAATTGATCCATCCTTGTCTCCTTGTACTAAGCTCAAATCCAAATGGATCAAGGACCTCCACATAAAGCCAGACACTCTGAAGCTAATAGAAAAAAAACTGGGGAAGACCATTGAGGACATCGGTACAGGGAGAAAGTTTCTGAACAGAACACCAATAGCGTATGCTCTAAGAGCAAGAATTGACAAATGGGACCTCATAAAATTACAAAGTTTCTGTAAGGCAAAGGACACCATCAAGAGGACAAATCGGCAACCAACAAATTGGGAAAAGATCTTCACCAATCCTACATCAGATAGAGGGCTAATATCCAATATATATAAAGAACTGAAGAAGTTAGACTCCAGAAAACCAAACAACCCTATTAAAAAATGGGGGTACAGAGTTAAACAAAGAATTCTCACCTGAAGAACTTCGGATGGCGGAGAAGCATCTTAAAAAATGCTCAACTTCATTAGTCATTAGGGAAATGCAAATCAAAACATCCCTAAGATTTCATCTTACACCAGTCAGAATGGCTAAGATTAAAAATTCAGGAGACAGCAGGTGTTGGAGAGGGTGTGGAGAAAGAGGAACACTCCTCCACTGCTGGTGGGGTTGCAAATTGGTACAACCACTCTGGAAATCAGTCTGGCGGTTCCTCCGAAAACTGGGCACCTTACTTCCAGAAGATCCTGCTATACCACTCCTGGGCATATACCCAGAAGACTCCCCACCATGTAATAAGGATACATGTTCTACTATGTTCATAGCAGCCCTATTTGTAATTGCCAGATGCTGGAAAGAACCCAGGTATCCCTCAACAGAAGAGTGGATGCAAAAAATGTGGTATATCTACACAATGGAGTACTATTCAGCCATTAGAAACAATGAATTCATGAAATTCTTAGGCAAATGGATGGAGCTAGAGAATATCATACTAAGTGAGGTAACCCAGACTCAAAAGGTGAATCATGGTATGCACTCACTAATAAGTGGATATTAACCTTGAAAACTGGAATACCCAAAACATAATCCACACATCAAATGAGGTTCAAGAAGAAAGGAGGAGTGGCCCCTGGTTCTGGAAAGACTCAGTGAAACAGTATTCAGCAAAACCAGAACGGGGAAGTGGGAAGGGGTGGGTGGGAGGACAGGGGAAGAGAAGGGGGCTTGCAGGACTTTCGGGGAGTGGGGGGGCTAGAAAAGGGGAAATCATTTGAAATGTAAATAAATTATATCGAATAATAAAAAAAAAATAAAAAAAAAAGAAGATAAAAAAAAAAAAAAAAAGAAACATATATTCCTTTAAGAAACTGCTTAAAGCTGCCTCCCGCCAGTCTCAAGAGACTCACCTCCATCTTGGTTCTCGGACTCCAGAGAGATCAGACAGACTGAGGTACGCAAACATAACCCAAGGCCAACATTGCGGGGGACTAAGCCTGACGGGTGTTGGCCTGCACCCAGGCCCTGGGCTGTTTGGGGGGGGGCATTGGGGTGCCAACCCAGCCAGGAGGTTTTTGCCTGGGCCAGCGCGCTCACCGCCATTTTGTCTACAGGACGGAAGAGAGCTCTAGAAGGCAAAGCCTGCTAACAGGCATAGCCCGAGGCTAACATAGTGGGGGTGTAGGCCCCTACAGGCCCTGGACTGACGCCAAGAACTGGCCTGCCCAGTGGGCCATCTGTGTGTCAACCCGCCCAGGAGGTTGTTAGCCCAGCAGACTCTCCCGGGACTTTCAGGGAGCGCGCACCCGCTTGTGTGCACCCGCTCGCCATCCTGGCCACCTGACAGACCCAATTAACAGTCATAGCCTGGGGGAACTTTGCTTGGACCTTGGCCTCCCAGGCTTTTGCCTAGACTCAGGGCCTGAGCAGCTAGGCTAGCCTTGTGTGCACCAACCTGGTTGGGAGATCGGCTGCCCAGCAGAGTGATCAGCATGCAGAAAAGGTCCCAGCAGCATACGCCCTTCAGCACTCCCTGAAGGTGCAAACGGGCACCATCTGGTTCACAGACACAATCTGGGGCAAAGTGCACTAGGCCTGCAAGGGCACCCAAGAGGAGGACAGCACATAAGCAATCTGCTACAGGGTAAACCCAGCCATATAGTGTTGCAGAAATAGCCCCAGAGCCCCCCCAGGAGGCCCAAACACCAGCCAGAGACAAGACCAACTAACTCCAGAGAACAAGATGGCAAAGGGCAAACACTGGAACGCTACTAACAGAAATCTAGGCAATATGGCAGGATCTGAACCAAACTCTCCAACATCAGCAAGTCCTGGTTATGCCAACACACCAGAGAAACAAGATTTGGATTTAAAATCACTGGTCATGATGCTGCTAGAAGAACACAAAAAGGACATAAATGAATCTCTTAAAGAAATACAGGGGAACATGAATAAGCTAGAAACCCGTATAATGGAAACACAAAAATCACTTAAAGAAATGCAGGAGAATAAGGCTCAAGAGATAGAAGCCAATAAAGAACACACACACACACACACACACACACACACACACAAAAAAAACAAAAAAAAACTTAAAGAAAAGCAGGAGAACTTGAGTCAAGAGGCAGAAGTCATGAAAGAGAAAACACAAAAATCTCTTAAAGAATTACAGGAAAACACAAACAAATGATGTAACTGAGCAAAACCATCCTGGATCTAAAAACAGACGTATAAACAACTAAGAAACCACAAAGGGACACAACTTTGGAGATAGAAAACCTTGAGAAGAAATCAGGGGCCATAGATGCAAATATAAAGAACAGAATACAAGAGATGGAAGAAAGAATCTCAGATGCTGAAGATACCATAGAAACCATTGATTCAACAGTCAAAGAAAATGCAAAATGCAAAAAGCTTGTATCCCAGAACATCCAGGAAATCCAGGATACAATGAGAAGACCAAACCTAAGGATTATAGGTATAGATGAGAGTGAAGATTTACAACTGAAAGGGCCAGCAAATATCTTCAACAAAATTATGGAAGAAAACTTTCCCAACTTAAAGAGACAGATGCCTATGAATATATAAGAAGCCTACAGAACTCCAAACAGACTGGATCTGAGCAGAAATTCCTCTCGCCACATAATAATGAAAACCCCAAATGCACTAAACATAGAAAGAATATTAAAGGCAGTAAGAGAAAAAGGCCAAGTAACATATAAAGGAAGACCTATCAGAATCACACCAGACTTCTCACCAGAGACCCTGAAAGCTAGAAGATCCTGGGCAGATCTCATGCAGACTTTAAGAGAACACAAATGTCAGCCAAGACTACTATACCCAGCAAAACTCTCAATCACAATAGATGGAGAAACCAAGACCTTCCATGACAAAACCAAATTTACACAATATCTTTCCACAAACCCAGCTCTGCAAAGAATAATAGAAGGAAAACTCCAATACAAGGAGGGAAACTACACCCTGGAAAAAGCAAGATAGTTACCTTCCTTCATCAAACCCAAAAGAAGATAACCACTCAAATATAAAAATAACATCAAAAATGATAGGAAGTAATAATCACTATTCCTTAAATCTCTTAATATCAGTGGACTCAATGCCCCAATAACTAACAGACTGGATAAGGAAACAGGACCCTACATTTTGCTGCATACAGGAAACACACCTAAATGTCAAAGACAAAAACTACCTTAGAGTAAAAGGCTGGAAGACAATTTTACAAGTCAATGGTCTCAGGAAACAAGCCGGAGTAGCCATTCTAATATCAGATAAAATTGACTTTCAACCTAAAGTCATCAAAAGAGACACTGTGGAACACTTCTTGCTGGTCAAAGGAAAAATCCACCAAGAAGAACTTTCAATTCTGAACATCTATGCTCCAAATGCAAGGGCACCCTCATTCGTAAAAGAAACTCTACTAAAGCTCAAAGCACACATTTCACCTAACACAATAATTGTGGGGGACTTCAACACTCCTCTCTCCTCAATGGACCAATCAGAAAAACAGAAACTAAACAGGGACACAGTAAAACTAATTGAAGCTTTGGACCAATTGGATTTGACTGATATTTATAGAACATTTCACCCTAAAGCAAAATAATATACCTTTTTTCTCAGCACCTCATGGTACCTTCTCCAAAATTGACCATATAATTGGTCACAAGACAGACCTCAACAAATACAAGAAGATCGAACTAATCCTATGCCTCCTATCAGATCACTATGGTGTAAGAGTGGTTTTCAATAGCAACAAAAACAACAGAAAGCCCACATACACATGGAGGCTGAGCAATACTCTACTCAATGACACCTTGGCCAAAGAAGAAATAAAGAAAGAAATCAGAGACTTTTTAGAATTTAATGAAAATGAAGGCACAACATACCCAAATCTTTGGGACACAATGAAAGCAGTGATAAGAGGAAAACTCATAGCCCTGAGTGCCTCCAAAAAGAAAATGGAGAGAGCATACACTAGCAGCTTAACGACACACCTGAATGCCCTGGAACAAAAAGAAGCTATTTCACTCAGGAGGAGTAAAAGACAGGAAATCATCAAACTGAGGGCTGAAATCAATCAAGTGGAAGCAAAGAGAACCATACAAAGAATCAACAAGTCCAGGAGCTGGTTCTTTGAGAAAATCAACAAGATAGATAAACCCTTAGCCAGACTGACCAAAGGGCACAGAGAAAGTATCCAAATTAACAAAATTAGAAATGAAAAGGGAGATATTACAACAGAAACTGAGGAAATCCAAAAAAATCATCAGATCCTACTACAAAAGCTGATACTCAACACAACTGGAGAATCTGGAGGAAATGGACAATTTCCTTGACAGATACCAAATACCAAAATTAAAACAGGACCAAATAGATCATCTAAACTGTCCCATAACCCCTAAAGAAATAGAAGGGGTCATAGAAAGTCTTCCAACCAAAAAAAGCACAGGACCAGATGGTTTCAGTACAGAATTCTAACAGACCTTCAAAGAAGACCTAACACTAATACTCTTCAAACTATTCCACAAAATAGAAACAGAAAGAATACTACCCAATTCCTTCTACGAAGCCACAATTATGCTGATACCAAAACCACACAAAGATCCAACAAAGAAAGAGAACGTCAGACCAATTTCCCTTACGAACATCGATGCAAAAATACTCAATAAAATTCTTGCCAACCGAATCCAAGAACACATCAAAACGACCATGCACCATGATCAAGTAGGCTTTATCCCAGGGATGCAGAGTTGGTTCAATATACGGAAATCCATCAATGCAATCCACTACATAAACAAACTCAAAGAAAAAAACATGGTCATTTCATTGGATGCTGAAAAAGCATTTGACAAAATTCAGCATCCTTTCATGCTTAAAGTCTTGGAAAGAACAGGAATTCAAGGCCCATATCTAAACATAGTAAAAGCAATATACAGCAAACCGGTAGCCAGCATCAAGCTAAATGGAGAGAAACTTGAAGCAATCCCACTAAAATCAGGGACTAGACAGGGCTGCACCCTTTCTCCTTATCTTTTCAATATTGTACTTGAGGTACTAGCTCAGCCAATTCGACAACATAAGGAGGTCCAAGGGATACAAATTGGAAAGGAAGAAGTCAAACTATCATTATTTGCAGATGATATGACAGTCTACCTATGTGACCCAAAAAACTCCACTAGAGAGCTCCTACAGCTGATAAACAACTTCAGCAAAGTGGCAGGTTATAAAATCAACTCAAGCAAATCAGTAGCCTTCCTATACTCAAAGGATAAGCAGGCTGAGAAAGGAATTAGATGCACATCGATCCATTCTTATCATCTTTGTACCAAGCTCAACTCCAAATGGATCAAGGACCTCCATATAAAACCTGACACACTGAAACTAATCGAAAAGAAACTGGGGAAGACCCTGGAGGACATGGGCACAGGGGAAAAGTTCCTGAATAGAACACCAATAGCTTATGCTCTAAGATCAAGAATTGACAAATGGGACCTCATAAAACTACAAAGTTTCTGTAAGGCAAAGGACACCATCAAAAGGACAAAGCATCAACCAACAGACTAGGAAAGGATTTTCTCCAATCCCAAATCCGACAGAGGGCTAATATCTAATATATACAAAGAACTCAAGAAAGAAGAACCCAGAGAACCAAATAACCCCATTAAAAAGTGTGGTACAGAGCTAAACAAAGAATTTTCACATGAAGAACTTCGGAGAGCTGAGAAACACCTTAAGAAATGTTCAACATCATTACTCATTAGGGAAATGCAAATCAAAACAACCCTGAGATTTCACCTCACACCAGTCAGAATGGCTAAGGTCGAAAACTCAGGAGACAGCAGGTATTGGCGAGGATGTGGAGAAAGAGGAACACTCCTCCACTGTTGGTGGGATTGCAAGATGGTGCAACCACTTTGGAAATCAGTCTGGCAGTTCCTCAGAAAACTGGGCATGACACTTCCTGAAGACCCTGTTATACCACTCCTGGGCATATATCCAGAGGATTCTTCAGCATGCAATAAGGACACATGCTCCACTATGTTCATAGCAGCCCTATTTGTAGTAGCCAGAAGCTGGAAAGAACCCAGGTATCCCTCAACAGAAGAGTGGATGCAAAAAATGTGGTATATTCACACAATGGAGTACTATTCAGCCATTAGAAACAATGAATTCATGAAATTCTAGGCAAATTGATGGAGCTAGAGAACATCATACTAAGTGAGGTAACCCAGACTCAAAAGATGAATCATGGTATGCACTCACTAATAAGTGGGTGTTAACCTAGAAAACTGGAATACCCAAAACATAATCCACACATCAAATGAGGTACAAGAAGAACGGAGGAGTGGCCCCTTGTTCTGGAAAGACTCAGTGAAGCAGTATAGGGCAAAAGCAGAACAGGGAAGTGAGAAGGGTTGGGTGGGAAAACAGGGGGAGGGAAGGGGACTGATGGGACTTTCAGGGAGTGGGGGGTCTAGAAAAGAGGAAATCATTTGAAATGTAAATAAAAAATATATAGAATAAAAAAAAAAAGAAACTGCTTAAATTCTTTTTTCCTGCAATGAGCTAGGCACACTTCAGCCACAAATGTAGTACAGTCACCATGAAGGGATGTGTGAGTTATGTTGACTCTGCCAATTTGTCAAGAGCACCAGCAGCTTCTGTTCCTCCCATTTTGTGTTTCTAGCAGTCCAGGAGACTTTCTCTGGCAGTTATATTTTCTTCTTCACTCTCTTACTTCTTTTCCGATCCTAGTTTTTTAATCAAGAGCCTTAACTATTCTCCATAGTTATTTATGAATTCAGACTATGACAGTTCATTTAGTCAGGGCAGAGATTTCAGAGTTAGGTCACAGGCTTACTAATCATAATATTACTCCAGAAATTACCAGTTAATTTTTGATGACCACATTTTAAGAAGTATAGGGGAAAGTTAAAATTTTTTGGAGCAATGAAGGTTCAATTGTCTTTCTTTTTTTATTAGATATCTTCTTAATTTACATTACAAATGTTATGGTCACCCACTAAAATAGGAGGCAATTGTTAATGGCTGTAACTTGTAAATCAAAACATTAAATGAATAGTTTACATTACATAATAGAGGAGTTAGAAATTAACATTGAGAATCCAAACAGCTCATCACTAACAATATAGAGATAAGAGTAGCGGTAACTCCTTTTTCTGAACAGAAGTTATGAAAATATAAGAGAGAAGTTAAAACCAAGTTCAATGGCAAATTCAAATCATGTTTTGTTTATTTTAGCAATCAAATGATATATACATACTCTATATTTTCAGACAAAGAATAATTTTTAACACAGCTGCAAAAGTTACTTATATTGTGGTCATTGATTTTTCACCTTTCAAAATGAATGTAACTTATAGTTAAGTGTCCCCCCAAGACTTAATTCACTGGTGTCTACAAAGAGATGATAGGAGTGTTTTATTGTTGCCAAGAACTTGTGCTCTTTCCATTGATTTTCAACTACTTGGCTATTTTGAAGAAGTGGCTAGATATAAAACATATGTAATCTCCCTAACAATACTTAGAAACAAATCCTAGTTATGTATAATAGATAAAAAAGAACTTAGATTTCAAAGTACTCATGGAAAAAAAAATTAAAGGAAAGAGAAAGTCATGAAGACCAAGCCATAGACTGCTTCAATTCCTGCCTCCAGGTTCCTGCGTTGAGTTTCTTCTCTGACTTCCCTCAGTGATGGACTGTGTGGTGGAAGTGTAAGGTAAAATAAATCCTTTCCTCACCAAGTCACTCTTGGTCAGTGTTTTATCACAGCAATAGAAACCAAGCTGAAACATATTAGTACCAAGACACGGGATACTGCTGTGGAAGACAGTTTTGGGAAGGAATGTGGAAGGACTTTGGAACTATGTGCTAGAAAAACCCCAGCACACACATAAGAACTGATGCAGTACCACTCATCTGTAATCTCAGTGCAGCTACAGGGAGATGGAGGCAGAGGGGATTGGGAAAAGATGCTCTCAAGTCAGGTAGCCTGGCATAAGCAGCAGTGACCATCAAAAGAGACCCTACCTCAGGCAAGGTGGAAAGTGAAGACAACAAAATTTTTATGAGCAAAACTTACTTAATCAGTTTCCTGTTGTGTAACGGTCATGATGGTGGTATACTGGGTTAAAAGTTTCTTGAAACATTAGTTTTTTATTGTTTATTTGTAATGGTCCAATAGAAGCACCAGGCTTAGAAAATAGTAACAAATACTACTCACTAATTTAGTATAAAGAAGGTGAAGGGAAAAGTGTGTGAGTCAGCTGTTTGTGCTCTCTCAAATTACTCTCTAACCCACAGAGCTAATGAGACCAGTGAGTTTACCAGACTCCTCTTTGTGAAGGTCTAATGTCAAGTTGAGATATTTTTTTCTGAACTTTGACAAATTGCTCTGAACTCATGCACAATACTTGTTTCTAGAACACATTAGATCTCTAGCTTCTAAATAATTTACCCTAGAAAATAATGATGGTTCAGATAATGACTGGGGAAACGAATCTTGCAAAGTCTATACAAGTAAAGGATTTTAAGAAGAAAAAATACATATAAGAACAAGGTCTAACTTAGAGATGATGTGAATGTTATGACTAAATTTTAAGATACAGTAATATTTTAATTAAGACTCTTTTGTGATAGGGTATAAAGTGAATAAATAAATAAGTTAATGAAAAAAGACTATTTTTTCTTACATAATTCCAAAGACCATTGAAGGTAGCATAAAACAATGAATTGATAGTTGACATATAATGCAAGGAAATATTATTATAAGACTTATCTATGATATAACTTATTCTCATTCTGGGTAATAGCAACCAAATCCAATTATGCTTATAAATCAATATTGAAAGACAAAAATACTTGAAAAAAAAACAGTGTATAAGGAAGTATTGAGTATTAATCATTTGTGAGACCACGCTGTTATCATGGTGGATGTAAATGAGAAGGCTGTAGATAAGTGTATGTTCTGGTAAGGAATAGAATTCCTGTTTAAAACAATAATTCATAGTGAAACTATTCACACTGAATGAAATTCTTTGTTCTATATTTTTCACCTAACATTGTTATTAGGCTCAACCAAAAAAAAAATGCTTTTCCCACAAAGGACAGCATATAAAACTAGAAATCATATTCATGATGCCAAAGAACCTAGTTTAGTTGCTTATTGTTATAAAAATCTGAGGATAAACAACACATTTGTTATATGTTGGGTGTGTGCAACTAAACAAGCAAGAAAGAAGGGTTTATTCTGATGTATGATTTCATAGAGAAGCAGAGTGGTTCTGATCATGGAGAAGTTATGGGAACAAGAATATGAAGTCAGCGTGGCAATGAGGAAGCACAAAGACCATGTTTCATCTACATGAGAGAAGAAGAAAAAGAAAAATGGAAGCAGAATGGAACTATCACCTATTAAAGCCACCCCCAATGATGACTCTAGCAAGACTCAGCCTTCCAGGGGTTTCATACACTCCCCAAACAGCAACAAGAGCAGGGGGAACTTTATACCCAAATGCATGAGTCTGGAAGACCTGTGACAATTAAATGTGTAGAAAGAAAGAAAGATCAAGTATTTACATTAATAATAAACAACTAAAAATAACCTAGACCATGAGAGCAAGCTTTATTTAACCTGAGAGGTCCAACTACACTGTGATCATAGTGCAGGACCCAGCAACCCAGTGCCTTGGGGTTCCATAGAATACAGACCACAGGGTTTAACTGGTATGCTTGTAGATAAAGAGATAAAAGTGGGGAGGGGTTTCATTAAAAGAAGAATGGGGTGTTAACTGTTTTTCCTAGGCAAGCTGATTTTGAAACTGCAGAGTCCCAGTTGTCTCTTTATGCAATCCCTAAGTGTCTGGGGTCAGGATAAGCTGCTTCCCTCCTCACCCCCACAATTTCCAATGCAGTTCAGTTGGGAACCTTGGCTATATGTGTGTTTGTGGGGGGCGGGGCGGTTAAGAGTGTCCTTTAAAGTTCTTTCTCACTCATCACATGTATTTGGATAAGAGAGAGTAAGATCATTAAAATTAGATTTCAAAGCAACAATTTTGATCACATTTTGCTTTTCTTTTGTAATTTTTTGAATTTGTTTGCTTTAAGTTTGTCTTGATTTTTGATGTGTTGTTCCTTTTCCTTTTTTCTGGAGAGAGAGAAAAAGAACATGAAGTTGGTTGGGTAGGGAAATGGAAAAGATATGATATAAAGTGCTGGAAGAAAAAGAATATGATCAAATTTATTGAATAAAAAAATACCTCAAATAAAAAATTAAAAATAAATAAGTGTTATTTTGTCCTTAGCAGACTATCCGGGAAAGACAAAGGTCTCTGCATGTTCAGTGACTTCAAAACATGCGTTCTGTCAGATAGGAATATAATAGCAATGTTCAGGTAGAAGAGTCTCAGGAAATTTTAACAAAGAAAAGTATATATCTATCTCCAAGGAATGAAAACAGATCTAGAAAGGAAGGATTGAGGTGCCAGGATGAAGAAGGACACCTACTCAAAGGAGAAGGGGGACATAGGTGAAGGATTGTGGGAAGGGGTGACTGGGAGGGTGACAGTGAGTGGGATGCAAATGAGTAAGCAAAGAAATAATATTAAATACATTTTTAAAAAGACATGCAATACATTCTGAAAACTTATAAAAAAGAGAAATGACATGACAGATGATCGATGTGGTCACTGTAGAAGCTTCATTTTGATAAAAGAAAGATGGCACCAAAAGCTCTATTTGACAACAAAAGTGCCCACTAGGTGACTAAGTAGTCTACATTGAGTCCTGGAAGCATGGTTCTTCCTACAAGTAGCTGGAGCAGAACAACATGATCTTTCTGTCACGTTCCCCAAACATTCCCTAAATTTAAATTTTTGGAACCATCAATATGTGAAGTCATGACACATGAAACCATTGTTAAGGGCAAGGTTATTTTGTTACATGTAAAGGAAATATGTTAGCCTCCAAAACAAAGCCAGAACTTGTGCTTGCCAAGCTGATGAACTAGTGATTTGAAGCAGATGTGTGTGGTGATGTATTTGTCCGAAACAGCTGTGAAGCACCCATGGATGCTGCTTAGGAAGAGGACGTCAGGGATCAAACACTTTCAGCTGCACTCTATGTTCTCTTAAAGTTGCAGTAACACACATGGGGGAAAATGATGTAGATCCAGTTTGGAACTAATAAGTAAAACTGTGTGTGTAATGTAGCTCCTCTGTGTCTTTCACCCTGCAAACTGGATCCAATGCCCATTGACCTGACAACCTTCACTCCATAGCCTTCTGCATTTCAAGTGTCATTACACTGCTCTGAGCACAAAGGTTGAATAGTGTGTGGATGTGTCAATAGCATCAGGATATTTCACCCCTGAGTCCGAACCCTCTCTAACATCAATTTGTCTGGAAGAGAACACTTCCTCTTTCCTCTCTACCTGAACATTGTATAGGGCAAGGGGCATTGCTCTGCTCTTTGCCACCTGTTAAATTTCCTCATTAGTTCTGACGATGGACTGCAATATTAATGTATCACTCTCTTAATTGGAATACGAGGGCTATCATCATTTGCAAATTTCTGCATGAAGAGACACTCAGAGCCTCCATTCCGAATGAAAGCTAAGCATGTAGAAAGCTAATTTGGATTGATAAGCAAAAGCCATTTACAGATATATTTTAAATGTTCTGTAATGACACACAATCCAGATACTTTCCTGCAGCTATCCCAATGGATAAATAAATAAATAAATAAATTTAATCTCCATAGCTCCTGGTTCCAAGCTGTGAAACTTTTCACAGCATCAGCACAGCCAATGTACCTGTTCCATGACAAATTCAGCTCCTGGAGGAGACAGGCTACATGACATTCTCCCTCTCCCCCCCCCCCCTCTCTGTGTGTGTGTGTGTGTGTGTGCGTGTGTGTCTCTCTTTCTCCTCACTTCTCTGCTTCTTTATGTAATGAATAGACATGTTTATATGTGTATGCAGAGGTGTGTGTGTCTGTGTCTCTGTGTGTGTGTTTGTCTGTGTGTGTGTGTACCTGAGTTTGGAGATCAGAGGTTGACAGTGTATTTTTCTCATTCTCTGCCTTATGTATTGATTCAGGATAACTCACCCAATCAGGAGCTCACTGATTCAGCTGGACAGCCGGAAGGTCCCAGCAATCCTTCTGAGGTTTCCCAGCGATGTTATTATAAGTGCACACTGTATACACAGATTTGTATATAGATGCTGGGCATCCAGACTCAGATCACTGTGTTTGTGCAGCAAGTTATTTCCTGGAGGATTCATCTTTACAGACCTTGAAAGACATTCTTATGGAGACAAAAGGGTCCATCCTTTTATTATTAGAGCTGAGACTCATAAGATGCCTTCAATAGCCAATTACCTTAAAAGATACTGAATTTACTCCACACTGCTATTGTTCGGAACAAAGCACCTTGTAGATTTTTGCTACAGAGATTCATTTGAAAAGGAAGCATTGTCTGTTCTCTCCTGCACAGGAGAAATTAGGTGCAAAAGATACCCCTCTTCTACGATTTCACATGAATCAGGGAATGGTGGTAGCATTCTGTGTGTGACTTAAATGACCACAATTTTGATAAAGTCCACTTTGATTAATTTAATTATAAAAGATATCTCTAGTCTGGTGATGCCTGGTGAAGGAACAGAAGTGGAGCAGGTCTCAGCTGCCTTGGATTAGATGGCAGCTGCTGATGGCAGCATGGTTGCCAGGCTTAGAGGTCATGTGACACATTCAGGGAGGACAGCTGCAACTTGCACCCCACTTTCTAAACTAATCCTTCATTCTTTGTTTCAGACATCTGCAAAGTAATATATGATAAACAGTTCAAACTTTTTTTTTTAATTTTAGAGGTAACCAGAAAATTTTATTTATTTACAAATTTCTAATTGTAAGCACAGCATTTTTAATGTTTGTCTTTATTTTACAAAAAGTTATAAAGTTTGTCAAAAGAATTTTGAATTACAACATTGGATATGGGATTCATTTTGGCTTTCTGTTTTAGACTAACAGGCCTTTACATCTTTACAAAGATGACAATATTAATGGCACTTGCTCTACTGTGATATAACTACAACAGACCATACCATTTCCTTACACTAACATGCATTAGTGGTTGGGTATGTTCTTTTTTTTTTTTTTTTTTTTTAAACTACTTTTTTTTAATTCGATATAATTTATTTACATTTCAAATGATTTCCCCTTTTCTAGCCCCCCCCACTCCCCGAAAGTCCCGTAAGCCCCCTTCTCTTCCCCTGTCCTCCCTCCCACCCCTTCCCAGTTCCCCGTTCTGGTTTTGCCAAATACTGTTTCACTGAGTTGACTAAAGCAATATGATTTCATCTGAAGTGGGCTTATATTTAAGTGTTTATCTTATGCAATAAGATAAGGTGTAATAAATCATATAGGTCATGGTTTTAGTTGAAAGTATTATTTATTTAATAATTAGAATGTAAACTTCTAAGGACAACACTTAACTGGGTCTGGCTTACAGGTTCAGAGGTTCAGTCTGTTATCATGACTGGACGAATGGCAGTGTCCAGGCAGGCATGACACTGGAGTAGTTAAGAATTCTACATCTTGTTCTGAAGGTAAAAAGGAGAAGATTGGCTTCTAGGCAGTGAAGAGAAGGGTCTCAAAGCCCACCCACATAGTGACACACCTACTCTACAAGACCACACCTACTCCAACAAGGCCACACCCCCTAATGCTGTACTCCCTGGGACAAACATACTCAAACCACCACACTTCACTCCCTGGCCCCCATAGGCTTGTAGAAACACATGAGTCTATGGGGGTCATATCTAGCCACTGTATATGTAAAAGACATTTAATCCAACTTAAAAAATCCTATACTCTATAATAGTCTCAACAATGTTGAAAATTCAAAGTCTCTTCTGAGATTCACCCAATCACTTAACTATAATCCACTATAAAATCAAAAGCAAAAAGCAAATCACCTACTTCCAACATCACAGGATATAGATTGTCATTCCAAAATGTCATAACAAGGAAATACTGGACCAAAGCAAGACCCAAAGCCACCTAGTCCAGCTCTAGACTTGACACTTTCCTGTCTGATGTCGCAGTGGCCTTCAGATCTCTAACACCTTTCATTCCTGTTGCCTGCTGTTGGCAGATCTGTCACTCAGCAGCAGCACACTTCACTCTCTTGGGCTTGTTCTGCTCTCTGCTTTTTTTTTATTGTTGTTTGTTTGTTTTTGTTTTCAGTAAATGTTGGGAACCAGAGAGCTTGGCTCAACGTCCCCAGCTGAGCTTTTTGCACAGGTTTCTTGAGAGCAAAACATCCCGTGGCTTAACTTGATTCCTGCTTTCCTGCCCGGTGTGGTAGGGATTTCCCAGGTGCCTGACCTATGACTAAAATTGATATTTCCTGTTCCTTCCCTGGCCTCTAGTGTATATATATTGCTGGTCTCTCAGTAAGGTTTAAAGGGGGGGGGGGCATCTCCTTGCATAATGACCTGTGTCTGTGTTTTTTTAATCCCCCTGGGAATAAACTGCTTGAAGATCTTCCTGCATTTCGTCATTCCTTGCTGGCGAGGGTGGTCACGACAAGTAATCAGAAAAATTATATTTGTTCTAATATAATTTAGTTTATCTCTTGTTTTTTCATAGTTCAATATTCACATTGGAAGTGATACTTTGAAAACATTACAGGATAGCATTTTGAAAATGGTATTGAGAATAGTATATAAAATCCAAGTTCTTATTTTTCCCTTTATTAAAAATATTTTTTCTTACATCCTGTTAATGGTTTTCTGTCTCTCCACTCCTCCCAGTTCCTCGTCACCCCCTTTCAGTCTAGATCCGACCCCTTTCTGCATCTCATTAGAAAACAAGCAGACTTCTAAGGAATAACAGCAAAATAAAATAAAATATCATAAGATAAAACAAAGACTAACAAACAGAAGGAAAAGAGCCCAGAAAAATGAGTAATAGGCTATTGAACTATAGTTATGCCGTGCCATCAAGATATTCCTAAGAATACTTTTAAGTGCTAAAACTATCTTGGATAACCAACTGGTCTTTGGTTAGGAGTCTTCCTTTTCCTCAATGGGGCACTGACCACCAGTTTGCAAGGACAAAGGCAGCAGAAGCGGCAGTCAGGGTTCAGATAGCCATAAGTATGCTAGACAGAACTGAGAGTCATCTTCAGACACATAGTCATTTTATTCTTGGAGAGGTGGGTAAGTTATACAGGGGCTGTTAGGGCTATGGGAAGGAAGGGCTGACTGGTTATAGCACAGTATCTAATTATCATACAGGCAGGAAGAACAGAACTTGCAGGAAGATTTGAGCAGGGTTATCTTCTAAATAAGCTCAAACATCTGTACTTAGAGACATTCTCCAGTGGAGGTCAGGTGAAGAAGGGAAACCCCACAAAGAAGGGGAGTCCTCCATTTAACTCTGAGTTCAGAGAGCTGTATGAACATGGTGGGTTGTAATCCTTTTTAACAGTCGGACCTTGCAACACCTGGTCACTTAGACCAGCTATAAATTTCTTTAAAAAAAAAAAAGTCTCTGGACCTGCTCTAAATGCTTGTACAATGTAACCCTGAGCTAAAGTTTTACCACCTAAAGGTTTAACTGTTATCTTTGCCTCTTTAATCAACACCTGCTTGCTTAAGGTGTCCAGAGCTGGCTTTCTGTATACATGACCATTACATTTTTTTTTACCATTAAAAACTTGAACCAACTGTAAGTCAAGGCTGAGTTCCACTAATCTGCTTGGGACAGTTTCAGTGGTGGTTAATGTAGACTTCATTAAACTTATTTATGCCTCTTGGGAGTTTTTATCTTCAAGTACTATAAAAGGAATGTCAGGGCTGCCTCTGTGTCAATGCTGGGTGCCTTACAGCTGCAGAAGCATCTCCTGCAGGAGGACCTAATTGAGGACTGCCTAAGAGACCAAGGATTGCTGATGCAAACAAAGCCAGCCCAACAGGAACTGTTATTTAGAAGAGATACTTTCTTGGGACTCCTGGGGGTGTAGGCGGAGGGTATAAAGAGGCTCGCAGCAATAGTGAGATGAACTTGTGTTTCTCACCTGCTCCCAGAGTCATTGACACCCTAGGGCAGGTAGGGTCAGGCAGAGAGCTGTCCAGGACACACACAAGAAGTTACCCCATAACAGAAGCACAAAAGTAGATATAAACTCATTTGTACACCTAGGATTAACTCTTTATGATTTTGGGAAGCTTAGAGTATTTGTTCTCCACCTAGAACAAGAAATAGAATTTATGTTCCGTGTTATTCCAGGAAAAAAAATTGTTATGCTCCACTGGGCCTCAGTACACTAAATGAGGCTCTATTGCTTCAGAATGGAAATTCACTGACACACATGAAGTTTGGGAACAGACAAATGTTTTGGTGATTTATTCAACCAATTGTGTGATGTTTGCATCTGTCAATAAATAGGGATAATAATTTTATTCTTTTAAAAAGCATTCAGTTATGACCAGGCATTCTTTAGAGATAATATAATATCAGTTCTGAGAAAGAGACCCTAACATCACTTAAGGCTTAGGCTGAAACTATAGCATAAATATAATCACTTCCTATATGAAAAGTCAGATAACTATTTCCATAGTTATTCACCAGAAAGAATCTCTAGACTGGAGATTCAGACACATCCTTCTAGGCAGAAGTTAGGAGAACTGATTAGAGGAACCAGAACAGCCTAATGGCATTTTTTTCTTGCTTCAGAAACAAGGATCCTTCTGGATTATGGCTTAGGAAATAAAGGTACTGCTCACTTTCGGGTCTCTGCTCCCAAACAGCCTAGCTGTTTTCTATCTCCTTTCTTCATCAAAAAGTAAAGGTATGTGTGTATGTGTGAAAATAACATACTTAGTTCATGTTATAGAATCTGCAAGGGAAATAGCAGGGTCATAGTAATATGCCACAGTAATCTTTGGCTAGAGGGTATAAGAAATTATATATATATATATATATATATATATATATATATATATATATATAGAGAGAGAGAGAGAGAGAGAGAGAGAGAGAGATAGTATATAATCTCTATATAATCTCTATATATCTATGTCTGTCTATGTCTATATTGTCTTTGTCTATATATGTGTCTATATCTCTAACTATAGAGATAGGTATATATATTGATATAGATAGATAGATATGTGATATATCATATATCAACTAATATCATATCTAATTACTACTTTAGTCCACTACAATTTCTCATAAGCTACAACACATCTCCCTCTCTCCCAATACACACACACACACATAATTTAAAATAATTAAATGTATTTTATAAATACTTTTCACTTTTCAGATAGAAAATGACCTATAAACTGAAATAAATACTTTGCAAAGGTAGTTTATTAATGCTAGCCATATTTTTCAGATACTTAGCGGTGAAGAAAGACATTTCAGGTAGACTTTTTGGAACATGATAATTAATAACTAATATGCACTAACATGAAGGCTTAGATTTTTCAAAGCCTACTTTACTTAGGGTTCTTTAATGATTCAACCTTCTTTCTAGCCTACCAACCAATGGTATGGGAGAAAGATGGTTAAAAGGATAAAGTGGATTGTGGACCTGTTCAGAAGTAATTCTTTGGGGGTGATTCCAATCTTCCTTATCAGGAGTTTAGTAAAAAAGTAAACAACAAACACAATCAGTTGTATCCAGCAGAAATCTGGAAGCTCTGTCAAATCAGCACAATCAGCAGAGGTGTCAAAAAGCATTGAGAATACCACCAGAAGCTCCTTTTCTCTAAGAAGTCACAGAAAGCAAAAATCAGGGAAGACCAGCAAAGCGTTCCAAGGCCTAGCAATTCCAGAGTGTCTCGTCACTGTCTGTGAGGTTGTATTTATATTCTTTCTAAACATCACATGTCCTTTGAAGTGTTCGTTCAGCAGAACATCATATGCCCTCTCACATTTCTACTTTAGCAAAACAACCTCTCATGTCTGTTTGGGCAAAACATCCTCTCATCAGACAGCTTACAGGAAAATATCACATGACTCAAGTGAGTTTCCAAAGAAACAGAAATTTCCACTTCAATCTTATTCAAGTTTAGTTTTATATCTCATTAATGAAATCCATTTGCAAGATAAACATTTATATTACATTTAAATACAAAGGTGGATAATATACTATAGGTAATTTGAAACAAAATTATTTGATATTACTTGAGAAATTAAAGTTAGGTTTAGCAGGTTTGAAATGTATTCATAGAACTTTAAGCTGAAGTATGATAGTGCTACCTTCAGCTAATAAAATCAGGATTAAGAAAGTCTAGGACGATAGAGGGAGCTGTTTAAAGATTATTCTTTTTGACTTCTATTGTTCAGCTATTATTTACATTTTCCATTCTAATATTGACTTTACTGCTTATCATAAAAGACACTTTTAAAGAAATATCTAGGAAAATAGAATGTGGATAGAAAATAAAATTTCAAGCTCCTACTTTATTCTGATCTTAACACTAAAAGTGATTAATGTAGCTTTATCTTATGCTTTTCAAATAATTTCTATATATATATATATATATATATATATATATATATATACATACATATATACATATGCATATACAAAGAGAGAGAAAGAGATTTGGGTAAAGAAATAAAGTTAATTCATTCTGTTCTATAACATTTAAGAGTTAATAATTGCTTAAAATGAATTGAAGATTTTTTCTTTAAAATATTTGAGAGAGTAGAAATGGTGTATCTACATGAGTGTGTATGTGTCAGTAGGAATGGTGTATTGTGTGAGTGTGTATGTGTCTATGTGTCAGTAGGAATGGTGTAGCTGCATCCGTGTGTATGTGTCTATGTGTCAGTAGGAATGGTGTATCTGCATTCCTGTGTATGTGTCTATGTGTGAGTAGGAATGGTGCATCTCCGTGAGCGTGTATGTGTCTCTGTGTATGTGTGAGTATGCATGTGTCTGAGAGCATATATGATGCTCTGTGGCTGATGTGTGTTTGGACAGCAACCTCAGCAAAAGTTTTCATCTCCTACTTTTTATTTTTGGCCACAAGGTCCCTCAGATGTCCTGCACCACATATGTTAGCATGTATTAAGTCTTCCAGAGATTCCTGTCTTCACCTCCTATCTCTACATAGCTAGTAGAGGTGGTAGTTCTGATGCATGCCACCAGTCCAGATGTGTTTGTATTCTGGGGATCTGAACTCAAGGGGTCTCAAACGCACAGCAAGCACTTTCCTCACTGAGCCAGCTCTCTGAGCTCAAAAATATTCTGTAACACTTCCAGTTATATTTGCCTCACCTTTTTCTCAAAGTAGCGTTGCATGTGTCTGGCATGAAGCTCTTCTCTAGTTTCTATACACTCTGTCTTGCTCCTCCCGTCATACTTGAATGCCTCCATCTGCACAATTCATGTGGTTTCCAGATTGGCTAGGTGAGCCACTGACAGTTTTATGCTAACCTTGTGACATGACTTCATACAGGGTGCTTCTGGAATCAAAACAAAGAGAAACACTTTATTAGGTGCAAGGTAGTCTATCTCTGAGAAATCATGCCAGGATTTTAAGAGAAACAAATATCCTTCCACAATACATTTCTTTCTGTATACTGGAAATGTTTATTTTTACTAGAAAGAAGGTTTTTTTTGGGGGTGTGTGTGTGTGTGTGTGTACACTAAGTGCCTCCATATCAAATCAACAATTTTCCATTCTATTTAGAACCAGGACAAAGATTGGTTTGTTATGTTCTACATGACCAAGTCCTTTGCTGTTTTGTATTCTCCTTTAGCCCTGACTCAGTGGCATGTCTTCATCTAATTCCTGCAGCTTAGAGTCTTGTCTAGAGAACCATGAGAAGAGATGGTTTTGACTGGAAAGATGCCTGTGGAGCTTGGGATACAAATAACACAGGAGAAATTGGAAAGGTTATAATTCTTAGATAGGGTTTGAATAGATGTTTGGAGAATTACTAAATATGTTATAGATTAAAATAAGTAAAAATATCACTTTTACCTTTAAAGAGCTTAGGAAGAAGCCAGAATCAATACAGATTAAAAATATGCTAATTCAAATATGTAAGTGGATTAATTCAATGGGTAGAATTAATTTTTGTGACATTGCTTATGTTTTATACCCGAATAATATTTACCCAGGTAACTATCAGGTAAATGAATTATAATAATGTTAAATAGAAATTTATGGTATATTTTAATATCTGCATATTAGCTATGCTTCTCCATAACATCATTTAAGAAATGTCAGTGAGGAACTCAGTGTTCCAGAGCCTGACGGCCCTACGAAAACTCTCATCCTATTCTCTCTAATTTTACTTATTTCAGGATTTACAACACGAGTGTGATTCGTTTTGAAATGTTCCCACAATGATAATTGCCTCCAGTGCTTAACGAAGAAATTTGAAACAATGCCTACCAGGGCCCAGTAAATGGATCTTCAGCAAATTCGTGGGTTTAGAAATCAATGATTTAAATCCAGGTAGATGATTTTGAGAGAGGAAAGGAGCCAAGGTCTGATCTCAGTGTGGGAAGTGAAATAGGATAGTCTCCTGTCCAGAACTTGTCACCCTGACACTAGAGAGTGACTGAAGCTTCCTACATATAGCTGTAAAACTGTAGGAAAGACAAGGGGATTTTTTTTTGTTGTTGTTGTTGTTGTTTTTGGCTCTCAGAAAATCCACTCTTTCTCTGCACAGGAGCAGAATCTTAGTTTAATGAAACCCAAGCAAGGCTTCTGACAATCTCCTTCTTCCATAGGTTTAATCCCTAACCCTCCTCTGACTCTTCATGAGTAGGGGGAGAACTGCCCTTCATTTTCTGGTAATTCCCACGTGCCTGTGGAGCATGCCATGAGAGCCAGGACTGTACTGAATACTCTGACCTCTCGAGGGGGGAAAGGCAGTGGCCTGGTGGTGAGTCACAAGGGACGCTGTTTCAATTCTACTTCCTGGGTCTTATGGAGCAAGAGATTCCTCTCATTAGAGTACAATTGTAGATGTAAAGTAGTTGGCTGGGCTGCCTAGCAACCTTGCTGCCTGTCATGTGGCTCCTCCCACTTCTACACTGTCCTACACTATACCTCATTTCCTCATTACTGTGGACAAGTGGAAACATGGCTGAATGGCAAGGACCCCTGCAGCATCAGTGGTAGTCCTTGAGTCATTGGGCAGCTGCAATACAGCTGCTAACAGCTGCTTCACTGCTAGATGTTGTCCATTCTGGAAGAGTTGCCCTGCTGCTTCTCTCTCCACTGCTTTCTGCTTCTGTCCATGTTCTCATGTCTTCATACTTTCTTTCTTTCTTTCTTTCTTTCTTTCTTTCTTTCTTTCTTTCTTTCTTTCTTTCTTTCTTTCTTTCTTTTCTTTTCTTTTTTTCTTTCTTTCTTCCTTTTTCTTTCTTTCTTTTTTTCTTTTTTCTTTCTTTTTTGCTTATACCTATTTCTCTTTGTTGTGATAGAGAGATTGTTTTAGATAGTGTTATTATTGCTGCAATAAAATACCATGGCCAAAAGCACCTTTGGGAGAAAATGTTTGGCTTCATCTTACAGTTCTACAGCCCAGTCCAGCCTAGAAAGAAGTCAGGGCAGGAACTCAAGGCTTGAATCCAAATGCATGAAATGAAGCAGAAGCTATGGAGAAGCAGTGCTTGATGGTTATTTCCCCATATCTTGCTATACCAACTCTATTACACAACTCAGGACCACCTTCCCAGGTGTTGCCACCTATAAAGGGCTATCCTCTGCTATATCAGTTACCCATTAAGAAAATACCCCGCTCATATTGTAGTTCCCTCAGAGCTCCCAGAAAATAAACCATCAACCAAAGATTACACATAGAGTTAGCCATGGCTCCAGACACATAGCAGAGGTGGGTTTTTTGGATATCAAAGGGAGGAGTGGCCCCTGGTCCTAGGAAGCCTCAATGCTGCCTGCAGTGGAGGGGATTACCAGGACATGGAAGTGGGAATGGATTGATTGGGGAACAGGGGGAGGAAGATGGGTTATGGAATTTTTTTGGGGGGGGGGAAACCAGGAAGGGGGACAACATTTGAAATGTAAATAAAAATATATCTAATAAAGAAAGAAAAAAATGAAAATACCCCACAGAATTGCCTACAAGCCAATGCTGCCTAAGATTTTTTTCAATTGTGCTTCCTTTCAGATAACTCTAGCTGTGTCCAGTTGATGAAAACAAAACAGACTAATAGGAATCAAAACACAAGATACAAGGCTACAGGCTTATTAACTTTGACATATATACAGTTTCTAGCAACCACCATCACTAAAATGATGTCCAACAATCTATCACCCTCCAACTTTTCTCATCCTGATACAGTTTAGTCAGATCCACTTTGTTACTATAATTCCAGTAGCCCCTAAACTGGTTTTCAATACATAAGATTTCTTTTTTCAAGAATCCCACAGATGTTCTGGAAATACACTTTTGGCATATATTAATTGTGCATAATATTAAATTTCCTAAGGGCATCTTCATAGAAGTATGTAATGCACTTTGACCATACTCCCTCATTACTATATTAATGTTTCTTTTCAAATTATGGAAAAATGGGTGTCTGAAGAATTACTTGCCTGAGAAATAACTTTTTTGCTCAGAAGTGATTCCTTTGTTCAAAATTATTTATTCAGAGAACATGATATTTAAATTTTCCAAACGTGTTCCTCATTGCTTTGCAAAAATGTGTCTCAACCTTTGCCTCTGTCATTTGTACCCAAAGCTGTCCTCCATACAGACACTTTATTGTTGGCTAAAACCATGACAGAAAAAAATGATGTCATTTACTCAGTATTTTTCAGTTTCTGTTTTATGTACATTAGTTTTATTGCCCATTTTAAAAAATTATTATTGTTGTGTGCATGTCTGTGAGTATGCAATGTATGTGGAGGAGCACATTGCCACAGTGTGCTTGTGAGAGTCAAAGGACAACTTTGTAGAGTTGGTTTTCTCTTTCTGCCTTCATGTAGTTTCTGGGGACTTCTAACTTTATCTTTTAACCTTTTAACTTGAAAACATCCTTTAAAATATGAATAAACATATACCTGTTTCATTTATTACAAAATAACTTTCAGATTGTCTTTCTTTACTGAATTTTTAAAAATTGATTGAGTTGAGAAATTAAAAGTTGATTATCAGGCTGGCAGAGTGGCTCAGCATGTAAAAGTGCTCTTGTTACCAACTCTGACAAAGGGAACTTGGTCTGTGGGTCCCACGTGATTGAAGCAATTATTGTTGGATTCTCACATATGCTCTGAAGTTCACACACGCACACTCATGTTCTCACATACACACACTCTCACACACATTCACAATTCACACACACACACACTCACTCACACAAGACAAAGTTAATAAAAATAAAAAGGTTTATGAGCTCATCCCTTTCATTTGGTTTAGTCCAATACTGTTTGTAGATGTATATTTTGGTTGTTCAGACTAAAGTCCCACTCTGTAGCTCAGGCTGATTCAAACTGAAGAATTTCTGGTCTGAGCCAGGGATGGGATTATAGAAGCAGGTCACCATGTCTGGCTGGTAAAGGCACATTTGGGCCGTGTTTTGAAGTACATGCTGCTCAGACTCCTGAAAGTAACCATTTCCTAAACCCAGTAAGTACAGACACACAGCTTCTGACAGCTCTTATTAGTAACCTTCTGTTTCTTGCTTATACTTTTTTCTTGCAAAACCTTCCTTGTTTCTGTTGACTATTGTTCTCACACAGGCTGTGTGTTCAAATCTATATGCTAGATCATGATTGGTTCAACACAGCCATTACTTGCATGTCAGAAGTAGCCAGTTAGGATTATTAAGCTTATTAGAGAACATACAGTCAATCCCAAATCTTAAATGAATCATGAAAAATTTTCACATCCCAAATACTGTACTAGTCATAATTAGAGGGTAACTCATGCTTTATATAAAATTCTAACCTAGTTGGGTGGATTTGTTTCTGTTTTCAAAATTGGATGCAAGCCTAGACATAATTCAGATAGGTGAAGTAGAGTAATGGTCAACTTTTCAGATCACTTGTGCAGATCTTCTCCACTAGAACATGTCTTGTAAACTGAGTGCAAATGTTTGTCACAGGAGGCAACCAAGAACAATCCAGGTGATAAAATGCTCCTGAAGTAAAAGGCCCTCTGCCTTTTTGGGGGGAGGGGAATCTCTTTCACTGATCCTCAAGTTGTTGTTCACCACTCCTCATTCTTTTAATCATGTTCCAACAGCAGTAAGTCTTCTGCTAAGATTTTTCTACCAGAAGGATTGGATAAAATTAGTCATGTTATGGATGATTCAAAAACCATATTACAAGAAGAGCATCAGATGTGGAAAGCCCTGTGAATTTTCAACACTGGAGTAAATAGCACTAAGGCCAAACTCTATTAGTTTTGTGCTGTTGTTTGAAAGAAATATAACTCCTGTTTAGTGAGACCTCGGAAACCTGAGGCTTCTTGTATAATCTGAATACAATCCTCATAGTTATAATATTGTTCTTCCTTCTACATCCAGTGCACTCTATAATACTAAGAGATGTATTTATGCAAGTATTCTCTCCATTTTTCTTACACTGTCTTCCTGTTCAAGAGGAGTGATTTCTTTATGACAGCACTTCCAAGCTGATCTCCCAGTTCCATTACAGAACAGAGCAAATTGTAAAAAGTTACCAACATACTTTTCTAATCTTCAAAAAACCAGCATCACATCATGGATAGTGATATAATGCTTCCCAGGTCGGGTCAAAGATTACAATTCACAGAATTTATTATGCATTTTTTCTTTTGCTCACAGTCAACTTAACTCTTTAAAAAAAAAGATTTATTTTTTATTATATGTAGGTGCACTGTAGCTGTCTTCAGGCACTCCAGAAGAGGGCTTCAGATATCATTGAGGATGGTTGTGAGCTACCATGTGGTTGTTGGGATTTGAACTCAGGACCTTCAGAAGAGCAGTCAGTGCTTTTAACCACTGAGTCATCTCTCCAGCCCTCAACTTAGCTCTTTGACATAAACTAAGTAAAGTACTTGTAGGTGTTGTGAATTTTCTCAGTCTACTACATTTGGTTTTACAAAAAATAAAAATCTTCCCTAGTTACTGGGGAAATATAAGTGTCAGTCATGAATTTTGACATGTGTCCCCATCACTTTCCTCTTCCAGGGTCATCAATATTCTTCCTGAAGTTTACAAGAGATGTGAAAATATTGTTTAATGTCACAGATATGCCATAAAAAATATGACACGCTTGTTTCCTAATTTTTTTGTTGTCTAGAAATCAGCATATTTCTCTACTCTATGGGTCTTACTGTGTATTGAAAGAGGAATGGGATATAGTTAACCAAGCACATTCACTGGGAAGCTCGTTTCAGTCTGACTCAGTACATTTCTTAAAGGCAAAAATTAGAACATTAATTCCATAAATATTTTAAGTGGTCATTTATAATGTATTTCCAAATTATTTAGATCTCTACTGGTGATTTAATTTGCTCATGGGTTGCTATAACAAATATTCTATGCTGCGTCTTAGAAATATGAAAATTGTGCTTGTCAGAGATTTAGAAATTCCCAAGATCAGCAGATTTGATGTCAGCTGATGGCCTTTCACACATGGCTCTTCTCTCTTGTGTCTTGACAGGAAAGCAGGCATACAAAGTCTCTCAAGGATCTTTGTTAATAGCATTGACCCCATCCACAAGAACTATGACCCACTAAATGTCTTATTCCCTTTCGCCATCAACTCTGCTTGAGACTTACACTTACTAACATTAGGAGAACATAAAAATTCTAATAATATTGACTGCAATTGTTCTAAAATCTATTGAGAAAATCTTTAATAATTGAGATATGCCAATGGAAATTAAACAATTGATGTTAATATCAGGTCGGTTTCCTGAATAACTGGTTTTTTTGATTTCAAAATAGATTTGTTGATTTAAAAGTTACATTAATGTTTTCCAGTCTGACTCTATGAAAATGAAATTCTAAGATTTTGTTAGTTGCATCTACAACATAAAAGCATGTCCTAGGTGTTGGACTAAATAATGACATTCCAAAGTGCCCAGAACCTACAAATGTCACCTTGGTAACAAGGTAAGGTTAAGGTAGTATATTACTCTGGATAGTATAGGGGACTTGGTGCAATCACAGATCCTCCTACAAGAAAAAGATATGGATCAGAAGAAAAGGTGTCAATGTGAAGACACAAGCAGAAACAGATTGGAGATGTGTCTTATTTCATTTCATGTCACTGTGATAAAACACCACAGTCAAAATGAACTTGAGGAAGAGAAGGTTTATTACAACTTACATCTCCAAGGTCTTCACAGTTCTTCACTGAGAGAAGTCATCAAATGAACTCAAGCAGGGTCAGAGTCAAGAACCATTATGGAACACCTCTTACAGGCCTCATGATTTGCTCAGTTTGCTTTCTGAGACCACTTGGGACCAGATGCCCAAGACTGTCACCACCTGTAATGGGCTAGGCATTCCTACTGCAATAATTAATCAAGAAAGTTTCCCATAGACTTTCCCACAGATAATTTGATAAAGACAACTCCTCAAGTGAGGTTTCTTCTTAACAAGATAACCATAGATATCTAGGGTCCGTTTCACATGAAATAAAAACAAAAGTACCAACAGAATCAAAACAAAACAACAACAACAAACCCCTACACTAATGGATTTAAAGACCAGGACAGCACCATGGATCAAGTGTACAGTGAAAACAGTTCTGAAATTTGACAAGAAAATTCTCCTAAATAATCAAAGGGATGCTAACAACACAATGTTTGTCTTAGTCAGGGTTTCTATTCCTGCATGACCAAGAAGCAAGTTGGGGAGGAAAGGGTTTATTGAGCTCACACTTCCACATTGCTGTTCATCACAAAAGGAAGTCAGGACTGGAACTCAAGCAGGTCAGGAAGCAGGAGCTGATGCAAAAGCCATGGAGGGATGTTTCTTACTGGCTTGCTTCCCCTGGCTTGCTCAGCCTGCTCTCTTATAGAACCCAAGACTACCAGCCCAGAGATGGTACCACCCACAAGGGACCCTCCCCCCTTGATCAGTAATTGAGAAAATGCCCCACAGACGGATCACATGGGAGCACTTCCCCCACTGAAACTCCTTTCTCTGTGATAACTCCAACCTGTGTCAAGTTGACACAAAACCAGCCAATACAATTGACCCCTTGTCAACTTGACACACAAACACATCACTATTAAGCCTCAACCCTTACTTTGTTATTCATCCCCAAGATGTACATAACTTTAAAAGTCCCACAGTCTTTACATATTAAAATTTCAATCCCTTTAAAATGTTCAATATCTTTTAAAATTCAAAATCTTTTAAAAATCCAAAGTTCTCTTAACTGTGGGTGCCACTAAAATACTTTCTTTCATAAAGAGGGGAAAATATCAGGGCACAATCATAATCAAAAGCAAAACTCAAACTCCAATGGTTCAGTGTCTGGGATCCAACTCACCATCTTCTGGGCTCCTTCAAGGGCTTGGGTCACTTCTCCTACTCTTCCCTTTGTAGCACACAGCTTGTCTTCTAGGCTCCAGCTGCCTGTACTCCACTGCTGCTGCTCTTCTTGGTTCTTGGTGGTCATCTCATGGCACTGGCATCTCCAAAATACTGCTGTCTTCTGCTGTAACTAGACTTCACCAATAGCCTCCCCTAGGCTCTCTTCAGGGTGCCAAGCCTCAACTCCTATGCATGACCCCTTCAAGTCCTGGGCCATCAATTGCAACTGAGGTTGCATCTTCACCAATGGCCTTCCATGGCCTCTCACAGTGCCGAGCCTCAGCTGCTCTTCATGACCCCTTCATGCCTTCAAAACCAGTACCACCTGAGTGACTCTTACACAGTACCAATCCAGCCACAGCACAAAATACAACTGTGGCTATCTCTAGAGCACAGCCTCTGTGCTCTCAGAAAAACACTTCCCAGAAGATTTCACCTCATTGATACTGGTTTCTTCTTAATCACTGCTAATTTCTTAGCTCCAGCTAACTAGCATCAATAGTCCCAGTAACATAAAGGTTCAATTTAGTGGTTCTGGTATCTTGTTAATCACAGCTGATTCTTCAGCCCCAGCTAACCAAAACTACAGAATCTTCACAATCAAACCATGGCCCTGATAAGAGTCTTTAATCTTCCCTCTGAAATTTCACAAGTCAGGCCTTCATCTTCTGCACTGTTCTTAACATTATCTTCCAAGCTCCTATAGAACTTTCCACAGAGCTCTTAACATCCTAATGGCTGTTCCAGCTCAAAGTTCCAAAGCACTTCCACAGCCTTCCCCAAAACATGGTCAGGTTATTACAGGAATACCCCACTACGCTGGTACCAATTTGTCTTAGTCAGGGTTTCTATTCCTGCACAAACATCATGATAAAGAAGCAAGTTAGGGAGGAAAGGGTTTATTCAGCTTACAGTTCTGCATTGCTGTTCATCACAAAAGGAAGTCAGGCCTGGAACTCAAGCAGGTCAGGAAGCAGGATCTGATGCAGAAGCCATGGAGGGATGTTCCTTACTGGCTTGCTTCCCCTGGCTTGCTCAGCCTGCTCTCTTATAGAACTCAAGAATACCATCAAGAGATGGTACCACCCACAAAGGGCCCTCCCCCCTTGATCAGTAATTGAGAAAATGCCCCACAGATCGATCACATGGGGGCCCTTCCCCAACTGAAACTCCCTTCTCTGTGATAACTCCAACTTGTGTCAAGTTTACACACAAAACCAGCCAGTACAATGTTATATCTGAAAACCCTGTCTTAGAGATCTAGCTTTCAGCGCTGTTTGTTAATAATCTTGTATTGTTTCAAGACAATAACTCTAGGATCATTTGTGAAAAAAGCAACAGACAATAAATTTGCTAAGTGACATTTTTCTTGTGTAGTAGACTGCTTCAGGCCCAAGAAAAATTGAGTGTTCAGAAAAGAATGTAGGGCTGAACCACTGGAATAAACTTGGGAAAGATTTAAGAATGGGAATTACTGATGGATATTTATTTAGCAAACACTGTATAAAACAAAGAAATGAAGATCAATGGTACTAGGGTAAAGGGAGTCATTATTAGAAAAAAATCAATTTGGTATACTTGTATCATAAAAGCTTCAAAAATTGATTTTCTTCTTATTCTCCAATAAGCAACTATCACTCTTAAGCACCATGTTCCAATGTTTCATTTTTCTTTTATAGAAATAGGTGTTTTTTCATACAAATACTCTGATTATGGTTTCCCTTATCCATACTCCTCCCAGTTCTTCTCCATCTCTCCCCCAATCAAGACCCACATCTTTTCTGTCTCCCTTTAGAAAACAAACAAGCATCAAAGGATACAATAACAAAATAAAAGTAAAACAAATGAGTTGGGATAAGCAAAAACAGCACACAGGGAAAAAAATCCAAAGTAAACACACAAGAAACGCAAAAGACTCACACAGACTCTCTCTCACACACACACACACACACACACACACACACACACACACACACTTACACATGTTGATTCACTTGGGACTCCCATAAAAACATGAAACTGGAAGTCCTGATAGATAACCATGAAATAGAGAAGGGGGAGGTAGGAGGAGAATTCCCTGAGTTAAAATTACGAGACAAAGAACCTCCAAAGATGATTGCCTTTGTTACATCTTGGCCATCAAATGTTGGCAATGGGGCCTACCCTTAAGAATTGTTTGTTTTCCCAATGAAATTCTTTTGGGAAAAGCCTCATTTTTTATTTGCAAGTAGCTATCAATCGGACATATCATCTAAGCTAGAAATGAGGGTGCATGTCAACCTCTCCTTACAGCTCTTAGATATCATCTGATGCAGAACAGTGCAGCTCTTGCCCATTCTGTCACCATCTCTGTGATTTCATGTGTGTTGGTAATGCTGCATTGAAACTATCATGTTTCCTTGGTACCCCTCTTCCCCTCAGGCTCTTACTCTCTTGCAACTTCCTGTATGGCACAGTTCTCATACCCATGATAGGAGGTATTTGATGGAGATATCCCATGTGAAGCTAGGTATTCTAAGGTCATTCATTTTCTGCTTATTTTCTGGATATAAATGTCTGTATTTGCTCCCATCATCTGCAAGAGGAAATTTCTTAGATGATGCCCAAACAAGGTACTGATGTATGAGTTTAGCAGAATGAAATTAGGAATCATTGCATTGTTACATCTCTTCAGCAGAAGTAGGATTTGGTTTTCTTCGAAGTTCTTGGCCAATCTACTGTCATGATCTTGGCCACCCAAATAATGACTTGCATAGGTCACTCCCACAAGTTTTATGCCACTATTGTAACAGCATGTTTTTCAGGCAGGTCAGCATTTTACATCAAAGGGTTTGTAGCTGGGTTTGTATTTTCATTTTCCCTTTGATATCAAAAAGAATACCTTCTAGTACTGTGAATACTAGTCCCTAGAGGTGAAGTCTTTATGTAGTTATCAGCTTGACTTCTCCATGTTCAATAAGTTGTGTAGGTTTGTCTTCACCAGTAAGGCTATACTGTCTGTTTGTGGAAACCAATAAATATCCTTGAAAATACCCTAGGTTATCTGAAGGTTCCCATTAGAATCCTTTGGTGAGCAACTGGATCAGACGTAACAGATTCCTGGGACTGGTAGCTTCATTTGCTGATACAGAAGTTCAGTTGGGTGCTCTACCCTACCCTGTTCTTTCGTTATTTCAGTTAGATCACCTTTATATATGTATATATTTTAGGAAGCTTCTACTGCATCAAGTTTCCATACTACACCTCAAATGGACCTTAATTTTAACTATCCTTCAGGATATTCTCTCTCTCAACCTCCTCTTCCCTCGCCTTCCCCATTCCTCCCCTTCCAGTACCACCTACCTTAGCCATCTATAACTATCTATTATATTCCTCCTCCTAATCCATTCCCATTAGTCCCTTATTCTCTAGCTAACCTCTGGCTATATGGTTTGCAGTTTCCCTATCAGTATCTTAACAGCTAACATCCACATGTAGGAGAATATATAGCGTTTTTATCTTTTTGTGTCTAGATTAGTTCACTCAGCATGAATTCTAGCAAAATCCATTTAGCATCTAATTTAATTTTTGTAATGTCTGAGTAACAGTCCATTGTATAATTTTATCCACTCATCTGTTGAAAGGCATCTAGTTTTTTTCAATTTCCACCTATTATAAATAGAACAATAATGAACATAGTAGAGCAAGTATCTCTATAATAGTCATTTGTGGATATGCCTAACAGTGGTATAGCTGGATGTTAAAGTGAATCGAAACCCATTTCCCTGAGGAAGTGCCACACTGATTTCCATAGTAGCTTTACAAGTTTGCACTCCTACCAGTAAAGGATAAGTGTTCTGCCTACTCTACATCATGACAGCATGAGATGTAGGTGGTTTTACTGACATTGGCTATACTATATTATTCCCCCATGATATTAATATGAGTGACCTACATATAGAGATATTCAGGAAATGATCATCTAATATTTTAGCCTAGTAAAAGATTCTGAAGGATTATTTCCTATTTTAGAAAATATATTTTTAGGCATACAAAATATTTTAAAGAATTTGATTGACTGACTTTGGGTATGCTGTCCACATAGCCCTCAACAGAGGAATAGTTACAGAAAATGTGGAATATTTATACTATAGAATACTATCAGCTATTAAAACAATGAATTCATCAAATTCTTAGGCAAATGGATGGAACTGGAAAATATCATCCTACGTGAGGTAACCCAACCACAAAAGAACACACATGGTATGCACTCACTCATAAGTGGATAAAAGCCCAGAATCTCGGAATACCAAAGACACAATTCACATATCAAATGATGCCCAAGAAGAAGGAAGGAGAGGTCCCTGGTCCTGGAAAGGTTTGATGCAGCAGTGTAGGGGAATACCAGGACAGAGAAGTGGGAGAGGGTTGATTGGGGAACAGGGGAAGGGAAGAGGGTTTATGGGACTTTTGGGGAGGGGGAACCAGGAAAGGGGAAATCAATTGAAATGCAAATAAAGAATATAATTAAAAAAAGAAAAAGCCAAATGTTTTAAAAAATAAGAAATGAAGAATGACTGAAAAATAGGTATAGGGTTTCTTCAGAGGGTAATTTATGCACATGTTCTAGCATCTATTTTGCTGATGGTTGTATAATTCTGTGACAACACTATAAAACTCTGATATTATATGCGAGTGAATTGCATAGCATGCGAATTATCTTGAAGTACTGTGGTTATTAAAATGTGCATAGTTACATAGTACTTTCACTAGAGAAAGGCACATACATAGAAAAGTTTCAAATTTTGTTTTATAATATAATTAAATAGCTACAAAAGAAAAGAGAAAAAAATTGATGGAAATTAGTGGTGTCCATTTTCTTTGCCAGAAACATTTGAATCCTCTATTACTTTGTTACATTGAAGTACAATGAAAAACGTAGATATAGGAACAAAGGCAATCTTTAAAACAGTAAATTCTCAAAGTTTTCCCAAAATGTGTTATAAATAAATCTCAAATCATAACTTTCTGTCACATAGTTCAAGACCAAATGGGAAATGCCAGAATTTAACTGCAAAAGTAAATCCCACCTGCATAAAGAAACAGACAAACCTTAAAGCCAAATAGAATTAGCATTGATCATCCAAGACACTTCTGTGAGCAATATTTCACAATGTAATTTTACAGGGGTTTCATGACATTAAACTGTTAATTGCGTTTTATCCCTAAAGGATAATGTAATTGTCTCTTTATTAATATACTTACTTCTACATTTAAAGAATACATAAGAAAGGGTAAATTCTTTTAAAATTTTATTACAGCTATTTATTTTGTGTAGGGGTGAGAGTGGGAGAATGCATACATTACAAAGCAGGCATGTGGAGGGTCAGAAGACAACTTCGTGAATTAGCTTCTTTCTAGTATGGTGGTTTTAAGTGTAATTGAACTCAGGTTGTCTCTGAGCCCTCCTGTGAGCCATAAAATCTTTTATTCTGTTATTTGCCCTTTCAAAAGTTCAGTAAAACTCCATTGTTGCCTTAAACATGTTTTAGATCATAAATAAAATGGAAAATCCTCATTCCCCCAAAGAGAATGGGAATATTAGATATATATTCAGGTTTTTGTATTTGTTTTGTTGCTTACTACTTAGAACATATATCTCTGCAGAATCTTAGATCATATTTGTTATGATAGTTTTATGAGGCTAATACAAATGACAGACTAAGAGATCAAAACAGTACTAGATGTGAGCAGATAGCATGTTGCTGGATTTTAGGGGTATTTGTAACAAAATCCGTTGGCAAGATGAAGATGCCATTGGGTTTACCAGTACCGCTGAGTTATACACTGGAAGGAGAAACATACTACATAGAATTCACACAGTTTCTTTTTTGAAAAAAAAAACTTGACTTTTGAAAGAAAATCAGATCCAGGTATTATTCAATACCTTTTAAGACAAAAATCAAACAGTCAGAATAATTTTTAGAATCTCAGATTCGAAGAATAACATTACCAGAAGACCTTTTCATTCATTCCCTTTTACAAATATGTCTCATCTGTCACCCTGCTATGAATATCAGCATCTATTCTGTTCTCTAGTCAAAAGAAATTTCATGTTAAAATTGGCATGAGTTGTTTGGATTCTATGTTGTAATTCACATTAGTTATTACTATCTCTTCAATATCTTCTTTGGACTACTTGCTGATAATAGTTTCCTCCTCTGCTGAACACTGGGTCAGGTCACCACTACTGCCTGAAATCTCTGCCCTTCCCAGATAGAGTGACCATCTGAGATTGAGGATATGACCAGAAAGTCATTCCACCCAGAGTGTTTTTCATAGCACATCTTGTAGTACAGGATTCTAAGTCATTTGGGGCACAGTGGGAAAATTAGTTGCAATTTAATTGCTCTGACCATATTTCCTGCCAATTAAGAAATAAGAGCTCAGGAAATGGATGAAAATAGAGAAGGGAACAGAGGAGAGACGGAGAAAGTTCTACTTATGTAAAGTGTTCTCAGGTCACGCTTAAAGACCTGCAATAAGCAGCATCCCACTGTCCTGAAGGGAAAGTGAGCTTAGATTTTACAAGAATATACAGGAATGGATTTAACTGGCAGGGGCTTATATTTGGGAAACAGTGAACACCTTTGCTTTGAATGGTAACCAATAACTTCTCAGGACATATTTGTCTTTCTTATGAAGAAGAAAAGAGATGTATATATTTCTGTATGAAAAAATGTAACATGTAGTTATTTCAATAACTCCTTGTTAACTAACTCCCATTTGAGAGGGAGAAGAAAGCAATCATAAGTGGGGAAGGAGGGATCTGGGAGGGAAAGTGGATGGAGCTGGGGCGTGGGGGAGAGAGGGCAACCTGATCTGATATTGGGTGAGGAAAAAGGATTGAAGCCCTGAGGGCCAGCAGAAAGAAGGGACACAGGCAACCTTGGGAGATAGGAGGTTCGGGGAGATGTCCAGAAGGCACCAGAGACCTGGGAGGTGAAAGACTCCTAGGACTCAGAGGGAGGAACCTTAGATGAAATGCCTGACAGTGTGGAGAGGGAACTTATAGAGCCTACCTCCAGCCGGAAGACAGGGCATCAAATAAGGGAGAGGGGGGCCAGACCACAGTCACAACTCTAACCCAAATTTGTTCCTGTCTGAAAGAATTACAGGGATGGAAATGGAGAGAAGAAGCCTGAGGAAAAGAAGGTCCAGCAACAGGCCCAAGGTGGGATCCAGCTCAAGGGGATGTCCCAAGGCCTGACACTATTACTGAGGCTATGGAGTGCTCACCAAAGGGGACCTAGCATGACAGTACTCTAGATGACCCAACAAGCAGCTGAAAGAATCAGATGCAGATATTTGCTTATTATCATTTAAAAACATCTTGGAAGAGAGTCTTAATGTGTGGGGACTTGTCTTAATTGAGTTAATGAATGTGGGAAGCTGGAGCCCCCTGTAGGCAGCACCATTCCCTCAGCATGGAGCATTGAAGTGACGTGATCAAGGTGAACACAAGCAAACAAGTAGGCAGTGTGCATGGATTTATTGCTGTCTGCTCCTGGTGTTGAGTGAAATGTGAGAAGACATCTCGCGCCTCACTATTCCAATGTGCCTGTACTAGTGGACGATAAGCTGGAATTGTGGCCTAAAATAAACCCCTTCTCCTATAATTTGCTTTTAAGGGGAAGTAAGATTCTTGCTTTTAGTTAGGATATAGTATCACAGCGACAAAAATAAAATTAGAACAAAATATTATACTAGATTGCTAGAGAGTAGCATGAGAAGGTAGGGTTAAATAGACAGGTACTGTGAAATATAATTGATAAGGAAAATAACAAAAAGCAATTACCTATTCCTAAACATCAAAGGCAAATAAGAATCTTACTTCCCTAGGACTGGATCTGATGATGGGGAATTAGTCACAATATCACTGCATCCAGCTTGTCAACCGTAATCTTGTTATGCAACAGCACTCCAGAACAACTCACTCATAATTAAGTACTGTATAGACTTCCTGTTAATAAGCATTCCTCAAGCCTCAGTGCACCCTGAAGATTCTTGGAAGCACTGCTTTTTTCTCAGGGCCATGCATGGTTTGCTGCCCTCTTAAGACAGGATTAAGCTTTTGTAAAATGTCATGTTGTATACACAGTTTTTTCCATACTTTTCTGGTCCCGAATTCATTTATTCACATCATCAACTCAAGCTGCTATCCATAGCTGTAAATTTCAAGCTAAGCTGGACCATGCAGAATGCTTGCATCATTCACAGAAGCCATGGAGGTTGCCATACAACAAAATTATTTAGGTCAATTGAATGGTATCTGTAATATTCAAATATTTTCAAAAGTGCAAAACTAAGGACTAGTGTGATGACTCATTGTTTAACAACATTCTCTGACTTTACAGAAGGCCTGGGTCTGATTCCCAGCACCCACACAGCAGATTACAACTGTATATTATTCCATTTACTGAAAACTGACAGCCAATTCTGGCCTTTGAGGGCTCCGACAATACAAATGGTTCCCAGACATATATGGTGACACATCAGCATGCACATAAAATAATTTGAGAGTATAAGTAAAATATGTAATAAATATAAATAAGAACATACTTTATATATTGTGCTTTATATCACTGAATGTGTCTTCCTTCCTTTTTCCTTCCTTTCTTCCTTCCTTCCTTCCTTCCTTCCTTTCTTTCTTTCTTTTTTTGAATGTGTCTTTCTAAAATAGAATAAAAATTATAATACCCTTAAAGGGAATTTCCATCTGACACATGGAACAAGGCACCCTTTTCTTTTCTTTTCTTTTCTTTTTTTTTCTTTTCTTTTCTTTTCTTTTTTATTCAACTTCAGTGGATGACAGGATGCATAGGATAAAAAAATGGAAATCTTTCCTGACAGTAAGAAAGAAAAGAATACAGACGATTCTATATTCATTTCCCATTGTACTACAATCGAAGCACAAGTGAGACTTAATTTTCCAATTGCTTGCCTACCAGAGGGAGTGACATTCAGGCAGAGATTCTAAAGACACTGTCTCTTAACGCTGGAGGACCATCCCAAGGGACAAAGTCAGTTATCTCTTGCTTAGAAAACATATTGATTTAGATCAGTGGTTCTAAACTTTCCTAATGCTGTGGCTCTTTGATACATTTCTTCATGTTGTGGTGACCCTCAACCATAAAATTATTTCATTGTTGCCTCATAACTTTAACTTTACTAATGTTATGAATTCTGATGTGAATATCTGCCATGCAACCCTGTGGTGTCCTGACCACTGGTAGAGATCAACTGGTTAGGGTCAGGTAAGCCTTGATATCAAAATTTTTATAAGATCAATTAATTTGGAATGTTGTAAAGGAAGCAGAATTAATGACAGAAACTTGCCATTTCTATAACTGCATGCCAGAGAGAAGTGAAGCTTTGCTGGGGGGGGGGGGGGGCTCTACTTAGAAAAAAATATGGATCTAAGATAAAAATGTATTGTTTACATCTTGAAGACAAGTAAAGATTGTGTGTGTGATTAAATGTTAAAAGGAGAAGCTGAGGAAGAAACAAAAGTTACACAATTAGCAAACTGTGCATAGTGAGGATTACAGAGGAGGAAGGAACATTCTTGATAATTTCATATCAATGGGCAATAATAGGTAAATAATTCATTCTACATAATAGATTACAATGATAAACAAGAACATGCAAAACAAGCATGGAAAGTGCACATGCTTTTAAGTTATCAAAAATACGCATATGCAATAAAGGAAACCCGGATCTTTCAGAGAAAGAAAATAAGTAAAAGGTAGACACTCAAAAGAACATTAAAATGGAAAACATGAAAGCATTATTTTATCTCATAAATATAAATTACATTTATCTATTTAAAGGAAAGAAAATTTCTCATGCTGAAACTCATAATATGAAACTCAGTGAAAATCAGTTTCATATTATGTTGAGGAAACACAGGTATTTTAATAACCTAGAAGAATTGAAATTAAGTAGATAAGTAGGAGAAAACTGAAAGTTACAATCCTGAAGCAAATAATTAACAGCATATAATATATAAACTATGTCTTACAAAATTGAAACAAATATAAGGATTGTATTACAAAACTATGTGACTTGAAAATCTTTTCAGGTTCTATAGAGAGTTACATAAAAATAAAAACATAATTTATTGCTATGAGATGCTTTATTCAAGTTAGGAAGAAGTATTATACCAAAAGGTTTATTGCTTGTGGTAATCTAACCTGAAAATCTCAAGCAAGTGGCCACAAAATAGTCTGCATTTGGTGAACTACACAGAAAATTGAAAACTGTCAAATTAAAAACAGCATTCTTTATTTATATTGTAGCACAACAAATAAGATGTAAAGCAACCAGAAATGCATGACCCATCTGTTTACCTGACCACTGTTTCCTCTAGTTAGGAGTACATTTTAACTCATGGTTTCTTTTTTAATATTTAAAAAAACATGGTACAATGTACTGAATGTTCACATTGTATTTCTTATATTATGCAAAAACATATGTCCAAAGGAAATACACTAATCTTTGCCCATATATTTGTGTAACTATTTTCAAAATGATGTATCACATATGAAATTTATGAATGGTGAACTTGGAACATGAAAACTGCAAATAGAATTTTTACCAAAAACCGATAAAGTCTGTGACATAGTTGATAAGTTCTAAAAGGGTCTGTGAAATCATATTGTGGTGTATACAGTAAGTTCCAATCTCAGTGGATAGCCCACACACCAAAGGGATGGTTACATTTCTCTGTCTATTAGCAGTACAGAGAACAGACTGCTTCAGCTAGTTTATGGTAAATATTTTCCTTAGTAATTCAGAATGTATATTATACATACAACCAAGAAGAAAAAAATGTATCAATTATTTTCATCTGCCCCTTCAAAAGAAAATATCTGCACGACATTGATATTATTTCCATTGGCTTTGAGCACTTCTGAATATCTTCAGGTAGCCATCTAAGGCCTGTTGTGGGGCTATGGTGCTATAGTCTTAACATCAATCGTGGCCTTGCCATTCCCATTACACTCTGTATTCATTGGGTATTCACAGCTCTCAGTTCTTGTAGCTCACTGATAACTCCCTGCCTTTTTCTCATACTGGTCTTTACATACCTTACCTTTAGTATTAAACCCTTTCATTCTAAAAGTTCATATACATACCACAATGAAAAATGTCAGTTGTGAAATGTCTATAATATATCTACTAGTCCTCAAACCACCTTCCTTGTAGAAAATCTTGTGTCTTCCTCTGAAGTGCTGTGTTTATAGGTATTCAGACCTGTATGGCATCTATACAGATTCTGGACACTCTGTATATAGTTCTCACACTTACATACTTACATGGAAACCCCTTAACCACTAAGCTCTCCCCCTAACCAAGGTGGTTGTTCTTTATAACAATTTTTATATTTGCTGATATTAAGAAATTCAGTAAAAATCCAAAAATAACTGTCTTTACTAAAATAAAACATAATAAACTCTAAAAGTGTTTACTATAATTGTTCTGAGGGGGTTTATATCAGAGGCATGAAAGCTCTCTGGTTGTCACTTCAGGCTCTATGAGCCAACATGAGCCCAGGTTAGTTGACTCTATAGCTTTTCTTATGGTACCTTCTGTCTCCTATAGTTCTTTATCTACCTCTACCTAATGCTTGGTTGTGAGTCTCTGATCCATTTCCATTAGTGGCTGGATGAAGCCTCTCTGATGATAAGTGGGCTAGTCACCAATATATAAAATATATAAGCATAGCAGAATATCATTATTAATCATTCCATTGACTTTTTCTCCAGTTATGTTTAGTCCTAACCTGGGTCTCTGGGCAATCCAGCCTCTGGATCCTAGAATTTCCAATAGTATCAGAGGTGGGCTCCCACTCTGGACCAGTCATTGTTTGGCCACTCCCACAATTTCTGCACCAACATTACCCTAGCACACCTTATAGTCAGGACAAACTGTAGGTTGATGGTTTTGTGGCTGGTTTGCTGTCACAATCCCTCCACTGCAAATCTTGTCTAGGTGCAGGGATGGTTTAGGCTCTATATCCCCCATTGCTAGGAATATTAGCTAGAGTCACCCTTGTACATCCTTTGGAGTTTTCATTGTACTAGGTCTCTAGCTCTTCCCCGGGATGCTTCCCAATCCCAGTTGTCTCTCCCAGTACTCCTTCCCTCCATCCTCCCCTCTCCTGATTCATGTTCTCAACCAAATCTCCCAGGCCACCTGCCAATTCTATTCTACTTCCTTTTCCCAGAGAGATTCCTGCATCCCTGACTGACTTGAGCACACTCTGCTATTCAGCGTTGCTCAGTCTGTGGATGGTAGCATGGTTATCCTTTAATTTACAGGTAATAGCCACTTATAAGTGAGTACAAACCATATTTATCTTTCTGGATCAGGATTATCTCACACAGGATGAGTTTTCATAATTGCATTCATTTGCCTGCGAATTTTATGATGTAATTTTTTAACAGTTGAGTACTACTCCATTGTGTCAATGAAAAATATTTATTTCATTCATTCTTTCATTTGAGAGACATCTAGTTTGTTTTCAGTTTGTGGTTATTATAAATAAATAGGATTTATTAGGTCAAAATAAATTGTGGTAATTGTAAAAATAATTGTGGTAGGATTAAACATCTTTTGGGTGTATACCCAGGAGTGGTGTAGCAGCTGGGTCTTGAAGTGACTATTAACAATTTTCTGAGAAAACACAAAATTGATTTCCAAGGTGCTTGAACAGTTTGCACTCCCACCAGCAATGGAGGTGTGTTCCTCATCAATATTAATCATCACTTGTTTTTTTTTTTTTATCTTAGTCATTCTGACAGGTGTAAGATGGAATCTTAGGGTAATTTTTGATTTGCATTTCTGTGATGGCAAAGAATGTTGAACAAGTGTTTCTCAGCCATTTGAGATTTCCCTGCTGAGAATTCTCTGTTTAGATCTGCACCTATTTTTAATTAAATTATTTGTTTTTTTAATGTCTAGTTTCTTTAAATATTACACACATATATACATATGCATGTGCATGTGCATGCATGCACTCACATATATATGTGTGTGTGTGTGTATGTATGTGGATATATACATGGATATGTATATATATGGATATGGATATATACATATATATGGATATGTATATATACATATATATGGGATGTCATCCCTCTGTCACATGTGGAGTTGATGAAAACCATTTCCCACTCTGTAGGCTACTGGTTTGACTTATTGTCAGTGTCTTTTGGTTTACAAAGGCCTTTCAGTTTCAGGAGGTCCCATTTATTATTTGTTGATTTTTAGTGCCTGAGCTGTTGGTATTCTGTTCAGAAAGTTGCTTCCTGTGCCAGTGCATTTAATGCTGTTCTTCAATTTCTCTGCTATCAGATTTAGTATGTCTGTTTTTATGTTGAGGTCTTTGATCCACTTGGTGTATGTTTTGTGCTGGGTGATAGATATGTTACTATTTCAATTCTTCTATGTGTAGACATTCAGTAAGACCAGCACCATTGGTTGAAGATGCCTTTTTCCCTTATTTTATAATTTTGGCTTCTTTGTTAAAAATAAGGTGCCCTTACCTCTGGGTATTTTATTCTATTCCATTGGAAACTGAATTTTAATGTTATTTTTCTTCTTTTAAACTAAAGGACCTTTTAAACATTTGATTCACCTATATAAGTGCTAAAACTCCAGGGCCATTTATAATAGGACACATTAATAAGAGGAGCATTTACAGTGATAGTTAAAATTCTAATTAAGGAAAACTGTAATATGCATATAATGAATGATAGCAAAGCTAGTTAATCACATTCATGATAATACTTAAGACAAATTTTTCCATAACGTTATTTCCAAATGCAGAGTGCTATTGAAAACAAAGTCAAAGATTTAATTAAGTCTTAAAATAGATTCTGAAAAATTAATGGCATTTGCTAATTAATTTGTAATTCAAACAAGTGACTGATTATATAGTAAGTAAATATAATTTTAGTGTGTCAATGGCCTAAAGCCCTTTTCTGTTCAAATTTAATGCATCCTGTTCCTGAGAGTTTTGTGAATTTCTGAGAAGGTTAATGGTCTGAATTTGGGTCATGATGCTTCAGGACATCACTAAACAGAGTCTTTGGCTCATCTTGAATTTCCAAGCTTATGCAAAGGCCTGCCCTCTTGCACATTTACACAAAGGAAACTGGAGAACAGCGGAACAGAAAGCTTATGATGTTCTGATATAGAAAAATGATTTTCCCTAAATTACAGGACCAATTTTCTGAGACTACATTAAGAAAAATGAAACCTTTCAAGTGATAATAATTTCCTCTAATTTAGGCAGCCATATCTTCTAGAAGACATTACCATGTCACTATATGAAGTATTTATATAAATTATAAGTAATTTATTAATGTAAGATAGTGGTGTGAAAACAGATTGGTAAAATTATGCAGCAATAATGCTGATCCATGTATTACCATGAAGGGATTTATATTCAAGACATATTATATCTTAATTATATGCCCTCCTCTCCTTGCTGTTAACTTCTGTGACTTGTGCACTTTCCTTGTGCTTTGCTTCAAAACTGTTTTTCTTTTGAAATAAAGAGTTGGTTCTTAAAGTGATACAGAAAATGTTCAAAATTCTCAGTAGTCAAAAGAAACAAAGAGTGACGTTGATATGTCACAGGGGGTAGAAGTTGTTCCTACCTGATGACCTGAATTCAAGTTCTGGTACCCAGATGAACTAAATAATAAATAATAGATAGACAGAGAAACAGACAGACAGACAGGTAAGTAGATAGATAGACGATAGATAATCAAGAATGTAATAAAATAAATATTTTTTATTAATGCAGCAGAGAATATTCAAATAAATACCACTGGAGATATAAAAGAGATATTACAGCTAAAACAATGGGCATACAAAAGGTCACACTAGACTAAAAGATTTATAAGGCAATACGTTGTAAAGCCTACAAGAAAAGATTAAATCTATGTACATATATAATCTATGTAAACATGAAATCACATATAACTCAAACAGAACAAAAATGATTCGTCACGTGGAGTCAATGATAAAGTCTCCTAATAAGGCCACTCTGGAAGTGGCAGCTTTACTTCTCCTATTACATCAAATGTTTAAGGAAATATTTAAAATATAACTCAACTCATTTCAGACATGAAATAAGAATTCTTCTTACTTCATTTTATAACAGTCGTTTTTCTGTGACTGAAACCACACTCAGACAAAGCATCTCAAGAAAATCTGAACAAACAAAATCTACTAGCTCATTGAAAATAATATTCAGAGGTCAATTGGAATTTAGCACAAGGAGACAGACAGTTTAACTCAGGCAAATTGAGAAAGACCTGGCAATTTATGTGCAGAATATTAAAACTTGATTCCTATCTATCATTGTCTACAAAAATCTACTCAAAATAGAACAGTAATCGAAATGGACTTGGAAACAACTAGAAAAACATATATTAGAAAAGTACTTGAATGGAGCAGCTGGGGTGGAAGTCTTCCTGCTTTCATTGGCATCAGGGATCCAGAAGACTCCACAGCCTTCTGAGCACAACACACCAGGAAAGAGTGATCTCCCAGCAACGCTTTCACTTCTGAGCTCAGAGGAGTAAGGACACAGGCTTACAGGCCCACAAGAGGAACAAATTCCAGCCAGAGACAACAATACCAACTAACACCAGAGATAACCAGATGGCAAAAAGCAAGCACAAGAACCCTACCAACAGAAATCAAGGCCACATGGTAACATCAGAAACCAGTTCTCCCACCACAGCAAGTCCCAGATACCTCAAAACACCAGAAAAGCAAGAGTTGGATTTGAAATCATATCTCATGATGCTGATAGAGGGCTTCAAGAAAGACATAAATAACTCCCTTAAAGAAATACAAGAGAACATCGGTCAACAGGTAAAAGCCCTTAATGTGGAAACACAAAAATCCCTTAAAGAAATACAGGAGAAAGTGGGGCTTCCGGGCAGCCAGCGGGGAGAAGTCAGGGTGCTCCAGTGAATCCAGAGGGCCCCAGCAGGAGCCTTCAGGCACCTGCTTTGGGATGTGAACAGCCTGGGCCACAGCACTCGGTCCCCAGTAAGTGCTGGAGACCTGGTGTGCACCCAGAGGCAGTCTGGGAGCTCACAGCACAGCTGGTTCCTGTGGCACAGAGCTTAGGCTTCAATCCTGAGGCCTCTGGCAGTAGCCCTCAGACCTCTCTGCTTCCAGACACAGATCAGCCTGAGCAACAACACCACATCTCCAGGTCCTGAAAGAGGCAAGTGAGGCTTCTGGGCGGCCAGCAGGGAGAAGTTGGTGTGCTCCAGTGAATCCAGCGGGGCCCAGCAGGAGCCTTCAAGTGTCTGCTTCCAGTCTGAACAGCCTGGACAACAACACCCTGTCTCCAGGCAGTGCAATAGGTAAGCTGTGCACCAGAGGCCACCTGGGAAGGGGCAGCTTGCACTGGTGAGTCCAGCATTGACAAGACCAACTAACACCAGTGAGAACTAGATGGCAAAAGGCAAACGCAGGAACTTCACTAACAGAAATCAAGGCAACATGGCAACATCTGAACCCAATTCTCCTTTACCAGCATGTCCTGGATACCCCATCACACCAGTAAAACAAGATTTGGATTTAAAATCACTGGTCATGATGCTGGTACAGGAACACATGAAGGACATACTTAAAGAAATTCAGGAGAAAATGGATCAAAAGTTAGAAGCCCTTGCAAGGGAAACACAAAAATCATTGAAAGAAATCCAGGAGAATACAAAAGACAATAATGAGGAAACACAAAAACACTTAAAGAAATACAGGAGAACTTTGGTCAACAGGCTGAGGTCATGAAAGAGGAACAGGAAAGCACAAACAAGCAAGTGAAGGAGCTAAGCAAAACCATCCAGGATCTAAAATCAGAAGTAGAAACAACTAAGAAAACTCAAAGGGAGACAACTTTGGAGATAGAAAGCCTTGGGAAGAAATCAGTGGACATAGATGCAAATATCAACAACAGAATACAAGAGATAGAAGAAAGAATCTCAGATGCTGAAGATACCATAGAAACCATGGACTCAACAGTTAAAGAAAATGCAAAAAGCAAAAAGCTTATAACCCAAAATATCCAGGAAATCCAGGACACAATGAGAAGACCAAACCTAAGGATTATAGGCATAGATGAGAGTGAAGATTTACAACTTAAAGGGCCAGCAAATATCTTCAATAAAACTATGGAAGAAAACTTCCCTAACCTAAAGAAGAGATGCCCATGAATATACAAGAAGCCTACAGAACTCCAAACAGACTGGACCAGAACAGAAAAACTTCCCGTCACATAATAATCAAAACCCCAAATGTACTGAACAAAGAAAGAATATTAAAGGCAGTAAGAGAAAAAGGCCAAGTAACATATAAAGGAAGACCTATCAGAATCACAGCAGACTTTTCACCTGAGACTATGAAAGCTAGAAGATCCTGGGCTGATCTCATGCAGACTCTAAGAGAACACAAATGCCAGCCAAAACTACTATATCCAGCAAAACTCTCAATCACCATAGATGGAGAAACTAAGATATTCCATGACAAAACCAAGTTTACCCAATATCTATCCACAAACCCAGCCCTACAAAGGATAATAGTAGGAACACACCAATACAAGGAGGGAAACTTCACCCTGGAAAAAGCAAGATAGTAACCTTTCATCAAACCCAAAAGAAGTTAACCAATCAAATTTAAAAAATAACGTCAAAAATGACAGGAAGTTACAATCATTATTCCTTAATATCTCTTAACATCAATGGACTCAATGCCCCAATAAAAAGACATAGACTAACTGACTGCATACGTAAACAGGACCCTACATTTTGCTGCTTACAGGAAACACACCTAAGGGTCAAAGACAAACACTACCTTAGAGTGAAAGGCTGGAAGACAATTTTACAAGCAAATGGTCTCAGGAAACAAGCTGGAGTAGCCATTTTAATATCAGATAAAATTGACTTTCAACCCAAAGTCATCAAAAGAGACTCTGAGGGACACTTCTTGCTGGGCAAAGGAAAAATACAACAAGAAGAACTCTCAATCCTGAACATCTATGCTCCAAATGCAAGGGCACCCTATTTCGTAAAAGAAACTTTGTTAAAACTCAAAGCACACATTGCACCTAACACAATAATTGTGGGTGACTTCAACACTGCACTTTCCTCAATGGACCGATCAGGAAAACAGAAACTAAGCAGAGACACAATGAAACTAATTGAAGCTTTGGACCAATTAGATTTAACAGATATATATAGAAAATTTTATCCTAAAGCAAAAGAATATACCTTTTTCTCAGCACCTCATGGTACCTTCTCCAAAATCAACCATATAATTGGTCACAAGACAGACCTCAACAAATATAAGAAGATCGAACTAATCCCATGCCTCCTATCTGATCACTATGGAGTAAAAGTGGTCTTCAATAGCAACAGAAACAACAGAAAACCCACATACACGAGGAAATTGAAAAATATTCTACTCAATGATACCTTGGTCAAGGAAGAAATAAAGAAAGAAATTAAAGACTTTTTAGAACACAATGAAAATGAAGACACAACATACCCAAATCTATGGGACACAGTGAAAGCAGTGCTAAGAGGAAAACTCATAGCCCTGAGTGCCTCCAAAAAGAAAATGGAGAGAGCATACATTACCAGCTTAATGACACACCTGAAAGCCCTGGAACAAAAAGAAGCTATTTCACCCAGGAGGAGTAGAAGGCAGGAAATCATCAAACTCAGGGCTGAAATCAATCAAGTAGAAACAAAGAGAACCATACAAAGAATCAACAAAACCAGGAGCTGGTTCTTTGAGAAAATCAACAAGATAGATAAACCCTTAGCCAGACTGACCAAAGGGCACAGAGAAAGTATTCAAATTAACAAACTTAGAAATGAAAAGGGAGATATAACAATGGAAACTGAGGAAATCCAAAAAATCATAAGATCCTACTACAAGAGCCTGTACTCAACACAACTGGAGAATCTGGAGGAAATGGACAATTTCCTTGACAGATACCAAATACCAAAATTAAATCAGGACCAAATAAATCATCTAAACAGTCCCATAATGCCTAAAGAAATAGAAGGAGTCATAGAAAGTCTTCCAACCAAAAAAAGCACAGGACCAGATGGCTTCAGTGCAGAATTCTATCAGACCTTCAAAGAAGAGTTAACACCAATACTCTTCAAATTATTCCACAAAATAGAAACAGAAGGAACACTACCCAATTCCTTCTATGAAGCCACAATTACGCTGATACCAAAACCACACAAAGATCCAACAAAGAAAGAGAACTTCAGACCAATTTCCCTTATGAACATCGATGCAAAAATACTCAATAAAATTCTTGCCAACTGAATCCAAGAACACATCAAAACGATCATCCACCATGATCAAGTAGGCTTTATCCCGGGAATGCAGGGTTGGTTCAATATACGGAAATCCATCAATGCAATCCACTACATAAACAAACTCAAAGAAAAAAACCACATGTTCATTTCATTGGATGCTGAAAAAGCATTTGACAAAATTCAGCATCCTTTCATGCTTAAAGTCTTGGAAAGAACAGGAATTCAAGGCCCATACCTAAACATAGTAAAAGCAATATACAGCAAACCGGTAGCCAGCATCAAACTAAATGGAGAGAAACTTGAAGCAATCCCACTAAAATCAGGGACTAGACAGGGCTGCCCCCTTTCTCCTTTTCTTTTCAATATTGTACTTGAGGTACTAGCTCAGGCAATTCGACAACATAAGGAGGTCCAAGGGATACAAATTGGAAAGGAAGAAGTCAAACTATCATTATTTGCAGATGACATGATAGTCTACCTAAGTGACCCAAAAAACTCCACTAGAGAACTCCTACAGCTGATAAACAACTTCAACATAGTGACAGGTTATAAAATCAACTCAAGCAAATCAGTGGCCTTCCTATACTCAAAGGATAAGTAGGCTGAGAAAGAAATTAGGGAAATGACTCCCTTCACAATAGCCACAAACAGTATAAAGTATCTTGGGGTGACTCTTACCAAACATGTGAAAGATCTGTATGACAAGAACTTCAAGACTCTGAAGAAGGAAATGGAAGAAGACCTCAAAAATGGGAAAACCTCCCATGCTCATGGATCGGTAGAATCAATATTGTTAAAATGGCCATTTTGCCAAAAGTAATCTACAGATTCAATGCAATACCCATCAAAATCCCAACTCAATTCTTCACAGAGTTAGAAAGAGCAATTATCAAATTCATCTGGAATAACAAAAAACCCAGGATAGATAAAACTATTCTCAGCAACAAAAGAAAGTCTGGGGGAATCAGTATCCCTGACCTCAAGCAATACTACAGAGCAATAGTGTTAAAAACTGCATGGTATTAGTACAGTGACAGGCATGAGAATCAATGGAACAGGATTGAAGATCCAGAAATGAACCCACATACCTATGGCCACTTGATCCTCGACAAAGAGGCTGAAAACATCCAATGGAAAAAAGATAGCCTTTTCAACAAATGCTTCAACTGGAGGTCAGCATGCAGAAGAATGCGAACTGATCCATCCTTGTCTCCTTGGACTAAGCTCAAATCCAAATGGATCAAGGACCTCCACATAAAGCCAGACACTCTGAAGCTAATAGAAAAGAAACTGGGGAAGACCCTTGAGGACATCGGTACAGGGAGAAAGTTTCTGTACAGAACACCAATAGTGTATGCTCTAAGAGCAAGAATTGACAAATGGGACCTCATAAAATTACAAAGTTTCTGTAAGGCAAAGGACACCATCAAGAGGACAAATCGGCAACCAACAAATTGGGAAAAGATCGTCACCAATCCTACATCAGATAGAGGGCTAATATCCAATATATATAAAGAACTCAAGAAGTTAGACTCCAGAAAACCAAACAACCCTATTAAAAAATGGGGTACAGAATTAAACAAAGAATTCTCACCTGAAGAACTTCGGATGGCGGAGAAGCATCTTAAAAAATGCTCAACTTCATTAGTCATTAGGGAAATGCAAATCAAAACAACCCTGAGATTTCACCTTACACCAGTCAGAATGGCTAAGATTAAAAATTCAGGAGATAGCAGGTGTTGGAGAGGGTGTGGAGAAAGAGGAACACTCCTCCACTGATGGTGGGGTTGCAAATTGGTACAACCACTCTGGAAATCAGTCTGTCAGTTCCTCTGAAAACTGGGCACCTCACTTCCTGAAGATCCTGCTATACCACTCCTGGGCATATACCCAGAGGATTCCCCACCATGTAATAAGGATACATGCTCTACTATGTTCATAGCCGCCCTATTTATAATTGGCAGATGCTGGAAAGAACCCAGGTATCCCTCAACAGAAGAGTGGATGCAAAAAATGTGGTATATCTACACAATGGAGTACTATTCAGCCATTAGAAACAATGAATTCATGAAATTCTTAGGCAAATGGATGGAGCTAGAGAATATCATACTAAGTGAGGTAACCCAGACTCAAAAGGTGAATCATGGTATGTACTCACTAATAAGTGGATATTAACCTAGTAAACTGGAATACCCAAAACATAATCTACACATCAAATGAGGTACAAGAAGAACGGAGGAGTGGCCCCTTGTTCTGGAAAGACTCAGTGAAGCAGTATTCAGCAAAACCAGAACGGGGAAGTGGGAAGGGGTGGGTGGGAGGACAGGGGGAGAGAAGGGGGCTTACGGGACTTTCGGGGAGTGGGGGGGCTAGGAAAGGGGAAATCATTTGAAATGTAAATAAAAAATATATCGAATAAAAAAACAAAACAAAAAAACCAAAAAAACCAAAAAAAAACAAAACAAAACAAAAAGAAATACAGGAGATCATGGGTCAACAGGCAGAAGCCCTTAAAGAAGAAACACAAAAATCCCTTAAAGAATTACAGGAAAACACAAACAATCAAGTGAAGGAATTGAACAAAACAATCCAGGATCTAAAAGTGGAAGTAGAAACAATAAAGAAATCACCAAGTGAGACATCTCTGGGCATAGAAGACCTTGGAAAGAATTCAGGAGTCATAGATGCAAGCATCAACAACAGAATACAAGAGGTAGAAGAAAGAACCTCAGGTGCTGAAGATACCAAAGAAAGCATTGACCTAGATATTCACTGTATTCAATACGGGAAAATGACATATTACTCAAGGGTTCCATAGGGAAGAAGTCTGAATTATCAAATTCACTAAGAACAGTGTGAGATGCAGTCTGCTTTCTCAACACAGAGCCTAAGCTGCCTCACACTTCCAAGTCTCCACTAGACACTGCTTATTGAGCACATTCTGGCTGGTATAGAACAGTGTGACTACCAGTCACTATCTCCTATAGTCAAGGTATTGATGCCATCATTGTCTCTGTTTTATTAACAGGATTCGCTAAGAAGATATGCATTCTCCTGTCATGCAGTGGCACTGAACAAGGCAGAATGTGTCCCTTTTGAAAGTTTCTCTTTTCAAATAGGTCTTCTCTAATTCCTTGAAATACCATGAGTGTTTAGTAAATCACTTTCAATAAGTTCTCTCATTGGCATCAGAGCTGATTGCATCTAATTAAGGAATTTCCAATATCACGGCTGGAAAACAAATACAGGAACACATTTAAGTCACTTTAATCCTGGTTCCTGTCTGTTTTAATATTGGGGCAGAGTGGGATGCTATTGACAGTGATAAGTGTGTGCCTTGAAAGATGGCAAGGGCCAAGATGACGACAGCAGAGAAACAGAATAAAGAAAACAAAATAGTCTTGTAATCCTTTCAATGTCAACTCATTTCAGAGAGTCTATTTAACATAGTTTAACACTAAAAGGAACATGCTTTATTAAAATAATAGCATTTTAATCAGAAATCTTGAGAATCAGTGAGTGTACTTGTTTAAACGCACAGCCTACTGTAAAGTGAGTTTAACAAACGAGTTGTTACCTTCTCTTGCCAATAAGAGTCAATTCTAGATTGCTTTAGGAAGAACTATAAAAATGCAAATTACTGAGACCTGATTTGGTCTTATTGCCTTAGCTCAATTCTAATACTTAAAATATATGGATGCTGGAGCTAATTAATGCTTGTTAATTTACATATCCAAGAGCCTTTACAAAGTACACTGTCTCTTTCTAAACTAATATGAAATGACTATTACAAAGCTCATGACACCATTTACAAAGTGAATTGAACTGAAATTTTGCCTTCATTAAATGATGTTTCAAAAAATATTAGGTTTGACATTTTAGTTGGCATTCTGTTCTATATTCCTTACCTTCCCTTATCAATAGAAAACAGGACAATTTATTAAAAAAATTACATAATTCAAATAGAGAGTACTTTCATAAACTAGCATAATAAACTTTTGAAATGATCAAACAATGATTCAATCTTGCATATAAATGAAAAATAAAGTGAGATTTGGAATATATATTTGTTAAGAAACTATGTAGCCAAATTAATAACTGTAGAAATGAGATAAAGAGAATCATATTACAGTATTAAAAGAAAAAGTAGCTCTTTATATGATATCAGGATGAGTGATTGTAGCTTTCATGTTATTTTTAGGTTCTTGGTTTTACATATAAATTAGAATAACTAGTAATGATTAAATAGTATACTGGAAATTATGAAATGATACTAACTATGAATACAATTCTATTACATATAAATGAAAGTATTTACATATAATATTATTTATATGATATGTAGCATTATTTATTAAATAATAACATTAAACACAGCTCTATATAGGCTAGAGCTAAAGAGGGAAGAGAAAATCAAGATACCCAGTCTTTGTTTGGAGGATATAATATTGTTGTATGTTACAGTTTTAAAAGCACCTGGAATCCAAAGTTTTATGATGTCTTACTCCTCTGAAAGATCCAAGTTTGTCCTCACACAGTGTCCTCCTCTCTCTGGCATTCTCACTACATCTTGTTTAAATTTAAAACAATTGGCTGTTCATGGTTTTCTTTTCAAATACGTTTAAATACATCTTTTTTTCAGTTAAAAATGATCACATGGGGATGTTAGAGACTCAGGAAAAAAAGTCAATATATGAGTGGTAAATGAAAATTGTGTATATAGTATCCATTCATCCATGTGTGTGCTTGATGGGTATGTACATATGTGCATTGCTGTGGCACACCTGTGGTGGTCAGAGGGCCACTTTTGCCATCACTCTCCACCTCATTTGATTGTGGGTCTCTTGATGTCTGCTCTTTTGCTTGAAGATTAGCCTAGGTGATCTGGAGTCTTCTGCCTTTACTTCCCTTCTTGCTGTCAGAACATTTGGATTACAGGTTGGTATGGCCTCTCTAACTTTTATGAGATTTCTACAAATTTGAATACAGACTCTCATTCTTTCATGGTAAGTATTTTACTTCCTGAGCTCTCTCTTCCATGTGTAAAAAAAAAGTTTCAATGCAATCATGTCAACAATATTCTAACGATGCTGTGCTGTCTAACTACATCAAGCATTTATTCACAACTTCTTTGCCAATGACATGAGAAAGTACAATGAAGGTTGAGTTTTCACATGTCTTATTTGACTATGCCTTTAGTTTATTACATCTATAATCCATGTGTATCCATCAGGGTGGTTTAGAGGCAAAGGGTGAGCATAATTACAGGAAAAAGATTCACATTTGCAATAGTGAAAATGTTCCCTGAAGGAGGTAATGGGAGCTTACAACAATAATATGACCATAAGCTCCAATAATTATACTTGGATTTTACTTTGAAAACATACCACAATGTCTAATTAATTGAATTTCCCAGCCACATCTTTGAATTATGAATGTGCAATGCTGGCAGGAGAAAAAAGATGCTGGTTTACTTTTCATTAGTATTAAATACATCCCATTCTTAAATTATTTCTATGAAACTGTAATGCTATTCCACAACAGATTTGAAACCTGTTATTACAAATGGATATTTGAATAGCAGGAGAAATGGATCAATATTAAAGATTGCTACTCTTGCAAAGGACCTGAATTCAGCTTCCAGCACCCACATCAGCTGACAAAACACCACCTGAAACTCCAGTTCCAAGAGATCTGAAGCTTTCTTCCTACATTGTTATGCATGCACACATAATCAGGCTCATGGGTGCATACACATGCCTATGTACAATTGTATACACATACACACACACACATACACACACACACACACACACACACAGAGAGAGAGAGAGAGAGAGAGAGAGAGAGAGAGAGAGAGAGAGAAATACAAATAAGCATTTAAAATGACATTAAAATGTTTATTCAGGAGAACTTAGACAAGTTCTCGATAAGTAAGTCAAATTCCCAGCTATTGGATTTTTGAGATACTCAGAGGAAGTAGCTCAGGCCAGCCTCAAATTCATATGTGATTCATATTTCTGTTTTGGGGTGCTGGACTTGTAGACTTCTGTCACTATGCCCATCTCTGACACATTTTAGTCCTTCCTTTGATACATGAACATTTCTCAGGGCTGAAATTCTATTCCATTGAAAAACCAAACACTAAGTTGCTAGATATTCTAATAACTAGAAAATCAATGCTTTTTTTTTTTTTTTTTTTTTTTTTTTTTTTTTTTTTTTAGCTAAGGGCAAGTACTTTGTCAACTGCTCTCACTATTTTGACAAGTTATGACTCTACATCGATTTTTATCTATGGTAAAGGGAAGTTTTTTCTGACCAGTGTTGAAAGCATTACAAGTCTATAAGTAGAAGCATAACTATTTAGAAAACACTAGGACAGCATTACCTTTTCAATACATATTATGGTTGCTTTTAATATCAGTTTGCCACAAATTAGAGTCATTTGTGAAGTGAGTCTTAATTGAAGGACTGCTCTAATTGTTTCCATTGATCAGAGAAACACCTGGGTTGTATAATATATCATCTGGTAAAGATCACATAAAGGTTACCTGTCTTTTGCTCATTTGGCCTCCGTTCTTGCCACTGAGTTGATATTTTCCTGTGTTGTTGGTGATGACTTCTTAGCTGATATCACAACCAGCATTTCCAGGCTTCCTGATGGACTAGGTACCAAGAGCCCTACAAGAGCATTCCTGGCTTTCTGCACCAGATCATGACTGCCAAGGCTCTCTGATCGTTGTAGACCAGAGATTGTCCACTGGGACTACTTCATCTACTTGAGCATCTATCCTCAACGACCAAGCAACTACCAGTTCTCAGCCTCCTATGTGTGATTCAGATGTTGTTACTTCTTAAATATAATCTGGCTTAAGAAATCTCATCCATTCCATTCCTTTGAAAATCTTAATTATACAAGTATTTTCCACTCTAGATCTTATAAACTCCTCCACCATGGGATCCTGACCAGGTCTACATTACCAAGAAAGAAATCCCTCTGTGATGGTCTGAGTAGGCTCAGCCCCCATAGATTCATGAATTTGAATGCTTGGTCATAGGGAGTGGTGCTATTAGGAGGTGTGGCCTTATTGAAAGAAGTGTGTCTTATGCTCAGGCTCCACCCAGTGTGGAAGATTGCCTCCTTCTGGCTACCTTCAGATAAAGATGTAGAACTCTCAGCTCCTTCAGCAGCACGTCTGCCTGCACACTGCCATGCTTCCCAGCATGATGCTAATGGCCTAAAACTCTGAAACTGTAAGCCATCCCCAAGCAAACGTTTGCCTTTATAAGAGTTGCCTTGGTCATGATGTCTCTTCACAGCAATGTAAGCCTGAGACACCCTCCCATGGAACAGGCTTCAAATACAATCAGAAAATTGTGGTTAATTCATAACAGCCTGCACCATAACAGCCTGCATTCATACTACCGCACCAATGGGTGAATTTTGCCTAGCAAGTTTGTGATGAATATTCCAAAGATGTCTAATACCACTGATACCTTTTCTTCCCCAGTGAACTTTACATTATATTTTAGAGGTATGAAAATGGTAAGCAGGAAAAAAGCTTCTTGATCATATCAAAATAGATTTCTGTTTCCTTCAATCTCCTGTAAGATGATGTTTTAGAAATGTAACCAAGAGAAGTGACAATATCACGTGTTATCTTTTATTCATTAATCTTTGTTTACAATCCAGTCTTTATGCTCCTCCTAGTCTGCACTTGGCTCCACATCCCATTCCTCCTTCCCGCCACCCCTGTCTCTAAGAAGATGTCCCCACCCCTGCAAAATCCCCACCCTAAGAGACCTCTCCACTCCCCAGGGCCTCAAGTCTCACACAAAAATACTCAATAAAATTCTTGCAAACAGAATCAAAGAACACATCAAAACCATCATTCACCATGACCAAGTAGGCTTCATCCCAGGGATGCAAGGTTGGTTCAATATATGAAAATACATTAACAAAATTCACTATATAAATAAACTCAAAGAAAAAAATCACATGGTCATTTCCTTAGATGCTGAAAAGCCTTTGACAAAATATAGCGTCCCTCCATGTTAAAAGTATTGGAAGGATCAGGAATTCAGGGCCCATACCAAAACCTAATATAAAGGAACAAACAGTAAACCAATAGCCAATATCAAATGAAATGGAAAGATACTTGAAGCAATCCCACTAAAATCATGGACAAGACAAGGCTGCCCACTCACCCCATATCTATTCAAAATAGTACTAGAAGTTTGAGCTGGAGCAATAAGACTTAAAGGAGATCAAGGGGATACAAATTGGTAAAGAAGTAAAGATATCACTATTTGCAGATGATAGAATACATAAGCAACCTCAAAAATTCTACCAGAGAAGTTCTACAACTGATAACTCTCAGCAGAGTGAGTGGATACTAAATTAACTCAAATAAATCAGTAGCCTTCCTTTATACAAATGATAATTGGGTTGAGAAATAAATTAAAGAAAACACCCTTCACAATAGCCACAAAAATTACAAAATATCATATGTTATTCTGAGGACATTTGAGGCCTCACTGAGCAATAAATCATAGGTAGTATACTATGTCAAGAACTGTGATATTTCATTTAATAAAGAAGTTTTATAAGAACAGAATTGTTCATTCATACATGGTACTTACACTAATATTTCTTTTTTTAAAGATTTACTTATTATTATTTATTATGTGTAAGTACAATGTCGCTGTCTTCAGACACACCAGAAGAGGGTGTCAGATCTCACTATGGATGGCTGTGAGCCACCATGCGGTTGCTGGGATTTGAACTCAGGACCTTTGGAAGAGCAGTCGGTACTCTTAACCACTGAGCCATCTCTCCAGCCCTACACTTATATTTCATTTAAATTACACATATTTTAAAATTATCTACTTAGTGGGTTTTCATACTCTTTGCATACATCATTCATTTTGGTTAATCCATCTTCTACTCATTCCTCTCTCCCCTCTGTCTGTCCCACCCTCTTTTAAAACTTCAACCCCCCAATTTGCTCCCATATTTTTCATTCCACCATTACTTATGCTAGTAGTACTTGAAGAACATAGTGAAGATCCCCATCTTGGGTTAGAGTATGTAGATTTGTGAATGGTAGTTTGACAAGGAAGACAGGGTCAACAGTAGATGTCTAAGAAAAGTACAGTCTAGCCAAGAAGAGAGTTATACCATGGCTGATCAGTTCCATAAAGGTTCAGAAATACCTCTTTCTTGTCTTTTCTTTTCTTTTTTTCTTGTCTTCTTCTTCTTCTTCTTCTTCTTCTTCTTCTTCTTCTTCTTCTTCTTCTTCTTCTTCTTCTTCTTCTTCTTCTTCTTCTTTTTTGATTTGGTTTTTTTGAGACAGGGTTTCTCTGTATAGCCCTGGCTGTCCTGGAACTCACTCTGTAGACCAGGCTGGCCTCAAACTCAGAAATCTGCCTGCATCTGCCTCCCAGAGTCCTGGGATTACAGGAGTGTGCCACCACCACCCAGCTGAATTACCTATTTCTTACAACCAAGAAAGTAAAACAAACATAAATCCTTTTTGGAGGCCTTGCATCCATATCCTACTGATGGAAGTTGGAAGAAAATTGGGGGATCCAACGGTCAAAGCTCACTCTCACACAATGTTTTAGTATTTACTTGTGCATGCTTGTGAAAACAGTAAAACTCAGAAAGTGACATTTTTCTTTTATTTTAAGATTATAACATAATTACATAATTTCACTTTTCCCTCTTCTCAGTCCAGACCCTCCCACATCTACCCCAATTGCACTCCTTTGTGCATATAACAACGACTAATAAAGCAGGCAATGAATTAAAAGAGAATCCTGAAATTCCAGCAGGAGTGGAATTTTCAGTAAAAATCTCAGAATAAATTTTATCTGTGTTTTTTTTTAATGACTAAAGACACTCAGCATTTGTCTTCTACTCTTTTGGCATGTATGAGAAGGTTCTGGTCACTGTATTTGCCAAGTTATTCAGAGAGAGAGAGAAAGAGAGAGAGAGAGAGATCTTTATAAATGGTAAATGTTAACCCTCATCATATATTTGCTACTAAACATTTTCTAGTGGCTGTCTCTTCACTCTGTTGTTTTCTCTGCTGTACAGCTTTTTAATTTTATGTAATCTCAGAATTATTTCTTTCCCTTTTGTCATTTATAACAAGTCACTGGTTATCTTTATGTTTTGAAGCATTTTCCCTATGTGTTTTTTTTTCAAGTACTTTCAATGCTTCGTGTCTGACACTCGTGTCTGTTGCATTTTTTTAATTTATTTTTTTTTTAGATATTTTTATTTTCTATATTCTTTGTTTACATTCCAAATGATTTCCCCTTTCCCGGATCCCCCCTCCCCATATGTCTCATAAACCTTCTCTCCACTCATTCTCCAATCACCTCTCTCCTTTTTCTCTGTCCTGATACTCTCCTCCAATGCTAGATCAATCCTTTACAGGATCAGGACCCTCTCTATACTTCTTCATGGGAGTCATTTGTTATGCTATTTGTGCCTTGGATCTTCAGAGCTTCTGGGCTAATTAATATCCACTTATCAGAGATTGCATTCCATGTGTATTCTTTTGTGATCGGGTTACCTCACTTAGGATGATATTTTCCAGATCAAACCATTTGCCTAAAAATTTTGTGACTTCATTGTTTCTAATTGCTGAGTAGTATTCCATTGTGTAAATATACCAACTTTTCTGTATCCATTCCTCCTTTGAGGGACATCTGGGTTCTTTCCAGCTTCTGGCTATTATAAATAAGGCTGCTATGAACATAATGGGACATGTAAGGATACATAAGAACTTTGACAAGAATTACATTCCTTTTTATTGACTCTGTATCCACCTATCTTTGATGATATTAATTCTGTCATTCCATAAATATAGGAGGTCTTCCCATCTTCTAGTGTCTTTTTCCATTTTTGATTTGACCATTTATTGTGATGGTCATGAGATTTCTGGTCATCAGTCTTTGTGGTTTTTATTTTAATTTTATTTTATAATTGTCAATTTATATATGCTGGATCACTCTTATGCTCCTGTATCAAAATCAACTTTGTCATAATTTGTTCACTGAATTTGATTTTTATGTACTTTGTGGATAATGTTAATAAGTCATGTTTATCAATGATGTTTACCTATAGTTTTATAAATAAGATTTTACCTCATTTTGGTATCAGGATAGTATTATCTTAAAAATTTAGTTTGAAATTTATTTAATAATTTGAGGAATATTTAGGCTAATTCTCTACTAACTATGTTAAAAATATATAAAATATATCAGTGAGGCTATCTGGCCCTGTCTTTTTTCAGTTCAACATAGACTGTTTTTTTTATAGAGTTATGTAAGTTTTCCAACCTCTGTGTTCATTTCATGTCTAAAGAATTACTTATTTACTCAATATTATCCAAGTTATTTTTATGTGAGATTTTAATGTATCCAAGGGATATCTTCTCAGTTTTTTTGCTATCTGTTATGATGAGTCATCTAATGTCTAGGCTTATTATTTTGATTTTTTTTTCTTTCTTGTATTGCTAGTTTGGCTAAGGGTCTGTCAATTTTGTGCACGTTTCCAAAGAACACATTCCTTGTTTCATTGAATTTATTGTATTTTTTCTTTAACTTATTACTTACTACCTTTATTTTTAATATTAATTTCTACTTACTAACTTGGGCCTTAGCAATTTTTCTTATGTTTCCAGAACACTTGAACTGCATCGCTAGGATATATTGTAGGGATTTATCTCACCATTTTAAATAAGTGTATTCATGTTCAGAAACTTTCCTTTTATCACATCCTTTATTTTTATCCTAAGATTATTGTAAATTGTTGGTAAGTGGATTAGTTTTTCATTTAAATTCAGTTTTATTCTAATCATTAAAAAAATAAATCTCCTCTCTGATTTCCTCAATAGTCCCATGTAAGTACTGACCCCATGTGTAGCTTTATTTCTGTGGTGCCTTTTGTTATTGATTTTCAGTTTTATTCCATTATGATCAGGTTAAGAATAAGGTGATTATTTGGGTTCTTTGGGATTGTTAAGAGTTGACTTATTATCTTTGGGAGAAAATTCAGTAAAACAAATATTTTGTAGATGCTGCCTTTAGTCTTTCCACTGAATTTTCGGTTTGAAATTGTTTTGTTGTATATAGAAAAGGAGTTAGTCCTGTTGTTTTATGATTCTGTTGAGTTTTTGTCTTATTTTCTTAATTAGTTTCTAATTGAATTCTTCTTGATGGTGTTACTTCATTTGTTTGATCATGGAAATTTTCTTTGAAATTGTTGGACATTCTTAAAAGTAGGATATTGAAATATTGTCCTCACAATTCAGTTATCTCAATATCACTTATTTCAGATATTGAGGCTGTGAGTTTTGGGGGTGACAAATTGGCTGGACTTTACATATTTTTTGTGTGTTTCTATGTTGTCATTTATAATTTCATTGGAGTACATGTGTCTCTCACTTACCCTACCAATTCTGTTTGCTTTATTTTATATAGATCTTCATCCTGGGATGTATTCCTTGTTATATAAGGTAATGGGAAAGACTATTTCTAAAACTCCTGATATTGAAATAGAATAAAATTTAATTGGGTGACTAAATTACATATTTAATGGTGAGTTTAGATGAAATAATTAGCATGTTTTAGAAGAATGATTAATGATAGTAAAGTTGCAAAACATAATAATAATCAAGAACTAACAGAATGGGAAAGGAAGAGTAGAAAATAAGTATTGATAATGAAAAGAGGTGGGTTGAAGAAAAGCAAAACAGTACCAGGAACCACAGAATAAGTGCAAAGCACTACAGGAATAAACTCACAATACAAAGACCAAAAGATCATAAATATTACATAGGAGTACAAATTTCCAAACATACAAATAAAAAAGAGACTGAAAGAGGAGTAAAATAAAATATATTATATTCTCCATTGGTATCTAGTTGTCCACACCAAAACTCATGCATCCTTTTCTTCAACTTCTGCCATCATAGGGGGCACACAGTTTACACCTAGTTAGTGTCAGGTCAAGTCTGCTTCCATGGCATGTTTACAGAAAACATGAATTTCATGTGCCTTGTGGCTTTAATAAATAGAAGTGATTTTTGAGTCTTGGAGATGTTCTACTGTTGTTTCTTATAGTCTCCACAGAACAGTTGATTGGAGAATTTCTCTTTAGGATTTCTACATTCTTGTATTGGTGTTAGGCTGTCCAATGCTATTTTTTGTTGTATCACTTCTGAGAAAAACTCATCCTATTACTTTGTTGCCAGGACTACCAAATCAAAGGCCTTTGAATAATAGAAAAAAAAACCCTGAAACACTGGAGTTCTGACCTCAAGGAGGTAAACACTGATGTGGACTGTCTTGGGTAGAGGTTTATGAAAAAAAGAATGTTGTTAACCATATACTATAGTAACAGTTTGCTTATGTTTTACTTCCAAGTCAATTTGGCAAATTATCTAGTCAGTATATAAATTAATTGATTACAAGTAAGGCATTCAGAATTTTGCAAGTAAAGCTAATTAAGCATTTGTTGTGCATGATATGATTATACATTTTATTTGACTAATTAAATAAAGGGTAATAGGATAATAATTAGTCATTGATTACTCTGTTTTGATTACATATTTGCATTTGACTTGAAAAAAACAATGGTTTCTTTGAGTCATATGAATATCCTTTCTTGGAATAAGCCTTTTATTTTAAATGCTTTAAAAACATTATTTAGTAGCTTAAATATTATAAAATAAACAAGAACTTTGGTTGGAGTAAGAGGAGGATGACCAAAGACAGTTGTCTAGCCAGTCTAGCCTATAAGTGAAATTCAGGTAGTAAAGAGACAGATTCAAAAACAAAATAGAAGGGAATAGAAGACACTTGACATTAAATAGCAGTCTGCTTTTTCAAGATGCACATGCACTGAAACACACACAAACAAGCATACACAAACACAGACACACACATGCATAAATATACACACAAATTTAAAAATCAATGAAATATGTAATGAATAAAATATTTAATAAAATAAATATTAAATAAGTAGAAATATAAATATAATAAAAGATAAATATGAATATAAAAAATAAAATACATAAAATGTTTAGTTAGCTAATATCACAGAAGGGCAATCTAACCTATATAATATATGTCTTTAAATTATCCTTAAAGCAAGCAGAAAATATCTTTACATACACATATAGATACAGCTGTTTTCCTATGAAATAGATATTGAAAACTTTGTTTCTGTGTCCATTGAGTTTGGTTACATTGTAACTAAGGAAATGACAAAGAACAAATCTTATTTTTTTATTTTGTATATTCTTTGTTTACATTCCAAATGATTTTCCCTTTCCTGGTTCCCCCCCTCCCCACACAGGATGCTATAGCATGGAGAGAAGAAGAAGCTGGCCATGACCATATGTGGAGAGAGGGAGAAAGGGAAAAGAACATAGAAGAGCCCAAGATGGCAAGAGAATGAGAGGATGAGAGAGAGAGAGAGAGAGAGAGAGAGAGAGAGAGAGAGAGAGAGAGAAGAGGGGCAAACAGCCACTTTGATATGGGTCAGAGCTACCTGGCTATTGCCAGGTAAGCATGGGTGGAGCTGAGAAAGACCCCGAACAGTGGTGATAGAATAATGTTTACACAGTTTGGGCCTCTTTGGGTCTGGGCTCAAGAGTGAAGGCCAAAGGTCCTGGTATTTGCCTCTTAAAAACATTCACAAGTATGGCCTGCAAATATTGTTGTCACCCAAGAGAGTGGAATTAAAGCTGGCCTCGAATCCACTTATATGGTTTAACTATTCCAGTGGTTCAAGAGAGCTAGGTTTCACAATCTTCCCTGAGAGTCGGCAAATATTCTACATCTCAGGGTCTCAGAGTGATGTCTGCAGACCATGTAGTTTACTAGCAAGGAACAGATAGTGTCTTTGCTCATTGGGAGTGGAGGAAACTAGAATTTGGGGTTTTCATATACAAGGGCAGAGGAGTTAAATCCTGTTGAAAGTTTAGAGACTAAACCATCCAGGAAATGGTGGCAGGCACAAATCTGCTTAACCATTGGCCAGCCTGTGACTGCAACTGTAATGGAAAACAGTTCATTTGACTCAGGTCTTTTAAGAGCTAATTTTGGCTGTTGAAAGCACAAAACAAAACAAAACAGAAAACAACATAACAACAACAACAACAAAAACAACAACAACAAACGATCCTAGCAGAGCATGTCAAGTAGAGGTCTGCTCTAATTTCAAAAAGCTGATAGGTGTGGTGCTTAATGTGACATGAGGAGACCATGATTAGATCACTTCTGATCCAGATCTCCAGGCAGGCAGACACACAACTTTCATCTGAATCTTGCCTTGAGGACATTCAGTCAGGATCAATTGGGATTCTAATCTAATCTAAACTGGGCCACACCTTCTTCTCAAAGCCTATATAAAGACCTGGAAGAAGGAGCTTTGCCTCTTTGCCTGCTAGCTCTCACCTTGCTAGCAAGTCCATTTCTTCACTGGGATCCCGGCATCTCTACTGAAGACCAGTAGAGACCTCCAGCCTTGTGGACTGAGTGGATTCTGGAATTCTGAACTTTCCATTCATCATTGCAAACCACTGGATTAGTTGGACCACAACTTGTAAGTCACTCAACTCAATCCCCTTTCTATATGTATGTAGAGATTCATTCTGTAAGTTGTGCTTCTCTAGAGAGAACCCTGACTACCATAGTGATGATGCTTTTCATTTCAAAGATTTAGAGGAAAGATACTTGTCTCAAAACTACTTCTCTGATCTGGGCATAGTGACCCATGGGTTTTTTCTCTCACTACTCAAGAGAGGGAGTTAAGCAAATCTATGATTCTGAGGCCAGCCTGGGCCAAGTATCAAGTGCTAGGCTGCAGAGTCTGACTAGGTCTTAAAAGAAAGCCAAATGAACAAACCAATGTTCTCTGTCTGCCCCATTAAAGACACTGAGATGAATCTGAGAATGGGACCCAGTGAGTTGCATTCCAATGGAATTGATGGCTGAGCCCAATGTCTTGAACACTAAGCCTCCCCCAACCCCCAACCCCTTATCTCAAAGCCTTCCTTCTTTTAGTATAATATCCATACTTTTTATTTTCCTTCTTAAGATCTTTCCAGGAGGGTTCCAAGAGGGTCTCCATGGCAGAGTACTTGCATGGCACCTGTGCAGCCATGGGTGAGATGCCCAGCGATGAACACAATTAGTGGCCGTCTGTCTTTGTGACACCCCTCTACAGGACATTCTATCATTCCTTTTATGTTGCAGTCACAGAATCTTGGGATATGTGTCCATTTGGGGGGGGGGGCTCTGTTTTTGTTTCTTTGTTTGTTTCTTTGTTTTCTGTTTATCCTATCTTATGGGAGGAGTTTAGAAATGGTGTTCTGTTTCTTCAGGTGTCAAAAGCTTTCAGCAAAGCACTTGGGAAACAGAGGAAGGCAGATCTCTGGGTTGGACGCCATCTCTGCTCTGCAGAGTGTTCCCCCAAGATAAAAGAAATCTAACTGGTCTAAGAGTTAAGAGAAAGTCTTGGAGAAGGCTATGAATATGAAGATTTCAGTCTGATTAGTGGCTATCACAGGGAATTAGCCATAGTATTTTCTTTTGGCATCTAGGGTACAGTTCCCAAACATTGCCTTCATTGGTATCCTGTCTCTTTATAGAGGATAATGATTTCTGGTGTGAAAAAAAGAAAAAAATCCCAAGTCTTAAACTTAACATTCAACTCTAAATTTTACTCGATTTTAAGTAAGGTTGATATTTTGAAATTGTGTATTTTGGAGGTTTATATTTATCATTCTACTTATGATTGTTTACATGTTTTTATCTTCTTCAGATAAAATATACAGATAGTGTTATTCTTTTCTGTAGTGCGGGTCTTCCTAGGCTGCCCTGGACAGTCTAGAGCTGTCTAGGTGTAGGAGCAGGCTGTCACCTAAGTTGAAAAGATCTTCCTGTCTCTGCCTCTTGAGGGCTGGGATCAAAAGCATTGGCCACCACACAGCACCTTTTCTTTTTCCCTTTTAGTTTACTCTATTTTGTTTGTGACAGTGTTTCCCTCTGCAAACCTGGCCAATATGGTTATATTTTCTTTTCTGTTCAAATTCCTCAACTTCCTTTCTGGTGTGTTTGGTGGTTTGTTGGTACAGGAGTCATATAGAGCTCAGAAGACTTAGATGGGTGAATTGTCTCCTCCATAGATACTGGTTCCCAGAGACTGGCCTCAGCTCATTTGGGATTGCATGTTCAGATGTTTCCAATGTTGTTTGGAAACTGTGGTGTTAAGAGTTCTATAGGAATGACTCTGAGTAGGCCAGAAATGTAATTAAGCAGTTCTATCACTTACAAAACAGTCAGGAGAAGATACAGCCCCCTGTAATGGGTTCAATTGAATCCTTTTTCCATGAAGAGTGTTCCTGTTGAAACTTCTTGTGTTTCCTCATCAAGTTCTCAGGACCTCTTCCCTGTTGTTCAGTGATTTACTATGCTAAAAGCACCAGGGAGAGACTTTGAACATAAGGTTAAACCTTTGTTTTCAAAACAGGTGGGCTCGATCTGATGCCCGAATCCACACTGGCGATGGCCAACAAAGTGGACATGTCTTTGGATGACATCATCAAGTTGAACCAGAGGCAGCAAGGAGGTCCCTGGTGGGGCCGGGGTCGCAGAGGGGCCGGCTACCAGAACTTCCGTGGCTTCAAAGCAGGCGGCGGTGGTGAGCCTAGGAGGAAGCAGCCTGCCATGGCCCTGCGCGGCAGGAACCGGGTGGCACCATACAGCCACCAGAAGCAACGTCGGGACAAGTGGCAGCAGGACCTAGTCCACAGGGCCTTCGTGGGTGGAGCCAGCGTGGACAGCGGTGGGAAGCTGCTTGTGTCCAATCTGGACTTTGCAGTGTCCGATGCTGATATACAGGAAGTCTTTGCTTCATCCGGAACCTTGAAGAAAGCCACCGTGCACTATGATCGCTCTGGACAAAGTTTGGGGACAGCAGAGGTGCACTTTGAACGGGAAGCAGATGCCCTGAAGGCTATGCAAGAGTACAATGGTGTGCCTTTGGATGGCCGCCGCATGAAGATCCAGCTCGTCACATCCCAGATCCTTATGCAACCAAGACCTGCACAAAGCATCAACAGAGGAGGCATGACAAGAAACCCTGGCTCGGGAGGTTCGCGTGCCGGAGTCACCAGGAGAGGGACAAGTGGAGGCTACCAGGGACGAGCTAGAGGGGCCAGCAGCAACTCGAAGCAGCAGCTTGCTGCAGAGGGGTTGGACGCACAGTTGGATGCTTATATGGAAAGCATGGACACTGACTGAGCAAATCCATGCGAGAAATGGGACCCAGAAGCCTCATCTGTGATGCCTAGGGGGAGGGAGGGAGGGAGGGTTGGCAACTGGACTGTGCAGACCATGGGGGATTTGGGTTTTGCTTCTTTGGATTTCTCCTCTTTTCCTTGCCTGTTTTCAAATAAAATCTACAATCTAATGTAATTTCTTTTTGCCTTTTTGTGTGTTTTAGTTTGATTTTTAACTCTGAAACAGACCTCTTTGGCCCTGACTTATCTTGGGGATACATTTTACTTGTTGCTGTTGTGTTGAAGGTAGCATTTTCACCTTTGCCATACTAAAAGGCAAAGGTGTGCTGGGGTGGGGGAACAGGCATTCTAGGGTACTAAAGTAGTAATTCACCTTCACCTTGGAGACTGATTTCTTTGGTGGTTGTTGTAATCATCAAAGTAGAAGGTGGAATAAGATTGCGTTCTCTGGGCCTGTGGGGGGAAGAGCGTGCCTCAGTGGACCCATGCAGAGGCAACCCTACACCCAGAGGGACCACCCACAGGATGGTATAGCATGGAAGAGAGTTTCTTTGGGGCATGGGGAAGGGAGTTGATGGGGAGAGTTAAGAGGCAGAGAGGAGGAGAGAAGTAGAAGCTGGCCAGGACCGTATGTGGAGGGAGTGGGGACCGGAAAGGAAAATGGAAGAGCCAAAGAGGGCAAGAGAATGAGAGGATGAGAGAGAGAGGGAGAAGAGGGGCAAGCAGCCCCTTTGATATGGGTCAGAGCTACCTGGCCATGGCCAGGTAAGCGTGGGGTGGAGCTGAGAAAGGCCACAAACAGTCGTGATAGAATAATCTTTACACAGTTTGGGTCTCTGTGGGTCTGGGCTCAAGAGTGAAGGCCAAAGCTCATGGTATTTGCCTCTTAAAAACATTCACAAGTATGGCCTACAAATATTGTTGTCACCCAAGAGAGTGGAATTAAAGCTGGCCTCAAAGCCACTTCCATGGTATATTATATTCCAGTGCTTCAATAGAGCTAGGTTTCTCAATCTTGCCTGGGAGTCAGCAAATATTCTACATCTCAGGGTCTTAGAGTGGACCATGTAGTTTACTAGCAAGGAATAGATAGTGTCATTGCTCATTGGGAGTAAACTAGAATTTGGGGTTTTCATATACAAGGGCAGACCAGTTCAATCCCCTTGAATGTTTACAGACTAAACCATTCAGGAAATGGTGGCAGGCACAAATCTGCTTAACCATTGGCCAGCCTGTGACTGCAACTCGAATGGCAAACAGTTCATTTGACTCGGGTCTTTTAAGAGGTCATTGCGATGGGTGTTGAAAGCAGAAAGCAAAACAAAAAAAAAAAAAAAAAAAAAAACAGAACAACAACAACAATGACAACCACAACAACCATGCTAGCAAAGCATCTCAAGAAGAGGTCTGGTCTAATTTCAAAAAGCTGATAGGTGTGGTGCTGAATGTGCCGTGAGGTGATCATGATTAGGTCACTTTTTGGTTTCCTTGTTTGTTTGTCTTTGTTGTTTATTTGGTTTTGGTTTGTGTTTGTTTTCTGTTTTGTTCTTTGTTTTGTTTAATCCCAGCATTAAATGGGATTAAAGGTGTGTGCCACCACTGCTGGGCAATTAGATCACTTCTGATCCACATCTCCAGGCAGGCAGACACACACCTTTAATCCCAATCTTGCCTTGAGGACATCCAATCAGGATCAATCGACTGAGATTCTAATCTAATCCAAACTGGGCCACACCTCCTTCTCAAAGCCTATATAAAGACAGGGAAGAAGGAGCTTTTCCTCTTTGCCTGCTTGCTCTCACCTTGCTAGCAAGTCCATTCCTTCACCGGGATCCCAGCATCTCTACTGAAGACCAGTTGAGACCTCCAGCCTTGTGGACTGAGTGGATTCTGGAACTCTGAACTTTCCATCATCATAGCAAACCACTGGATTAGTGGGACCACACCTTGTAAGTCATTCAACTCAATCCCCTTTCTGTATGTATGTAGAGATTCATTCTGTAAGTTGTGCTTCTCTAGAGAGAACCCTGACTACCATAGTGATGATGCTTTTCATTTCAAAGATTTAGAAGAAAGATACTTGTCTCAAAACTATTTCTCTGAGCTGGGCATAGTGGCCCATGGGTTGATGTCTCACTACTCTGTAGAGGGAGTTAAGCAAATCTAGGATTCTGAGGCCAGCCTGGGCCATAGATCAACTACTAGGCTACAGAGTCTGACTAGGTCTTAAAGGGAACCCAAACAAACAAACCAATGTTCTCTCTCTGCACCATTAAAGACACTGAGATGAATCTGAGAATGGGACCCAGTGAGTTGCATTCCAATGGAATCGATGGCAGAGCCCAGTGTCTAGAACACTAAGCCCCCCGTATCTCCAAGCCTTCCTTCTTTTAGTATACACTCCATACATTTTATTCTCCTTCTTAAGATCCTTCCAGGAGGGTTCCAAGAGGGTCTCCATGGCCGAGTACTTGCGTGCAGTACCCATGTGTGCAGCCATGGGTGAGATGCCCAGCAATAAACACAAGTAGTAGCTGTCTGTCTTTGTGACACCCCTCTAGAGGACAGTCTCTGATTCCCCCTATGTTGCAGTCACAGAATCTTGGGATGTGTGTCCATTTTTTTATTTTTTTTATTTTTTGGCTCTGCTGTTGTTTCTTTCTTTGTTTCTTTGTTTTCTGTTTTTTCCTATCTAATGGGAGGAGTTTAGAGATGGTGTTCTGTTTCTTTAGGTGTCAAAAGCTTTCACCGAAGCACTTGGGAGACAGAGGCAGGCAGATCTCTGAGTTGGACGCCACCTCTGCTCTACAGCGTGTTCCCCCACGATACCTACATAAAAGAAAGCCAACTGATTTAAGAGGTAAGAGGGACTCTGGGAGAAGGCTATGAAAAAATGAAGCTTTCAGTCAGATTAGTGGGTTTCACAGAGAATTAGCCACAGTATTTTCTTTAGGCATCTAGGTTACAGCTCCCAAACATTGCTTTCATTGTTATCCTGTCTCTTTATAGGGGATGATGATTTGTGGTGTGAACAAAAAAAAATCCCAACACTTAAACTTAACATTCAACTCTATATTGTACTCGCTTTTAAGTAACGTTGTCATTTTGAAATTGTGTATTTTGGAGGTTTATACTTATCATTCTACTTATGATTGTTTCCATGTTTTTATCTTCTGTAGATAAAATATACAGATAGTGTTGTTGTTGTTGTTGTTGTTGTTGTTTTTTCTCTAGTTTCAGTCGTACTAGGCTGCCCTGGACAGTCTAGAGCTGTCTAGGTGTAGTAGCAGGATGTCATCTAACTTGAAAAGGTCCTCCTGTCTCTGCCTCTTGAGGGCTGGGATCCAAAGCATTGGCCACCACACTGAACCTTTTTTTTTTCCCCTTTAGTTTACTCTATTTTGTTTGTGACAGTGTTCCCCTATGCAAACCTGGACAATGCGGTTATATTTTATTTTCTGTTCAAATTCCTCAAATTCCTTTCTGGTTTGTTTGGTGGTGTGTTGGTACAGGAGTCAGGTAGAGCTCAGAAGACTTGGATGGGTGAATTGTCTCCTCGATAGGTACTGGTTCCCAGAGACTGGCCTCAGCTCATTGGGTTTGCCTGTTCAGATGTTTCCAATGTTGTTTGGAAAGTGTGGTGTTAAGAGTTGTATAGGAAGCACTCTGAGTAGGCCAGAAATGTAATTAAGCACTTCTATCACTTACCAAACAATCAGGAGGAGATACAGCCACCTGTAATGGTTTCAATTGAAACCTTTGTCGATAAAGAGTGTTCCTGTTGAAAATTCTTGTTTTTCCTCATCAAGTTCTCAGGACCTCTTCCCTGTTGCTCAGTGATTTACTATGCTAAAAGCACCAGGGAGAGACTTTGAACATAAGGTTAAACCTTTGTTTTCAAAACAGGTGGGCTCGATCTGATGCCCGAATCCACACTGGCGATGGCCGACAAAGTGGACATGTCTTTGGATGACATCATCAAGCTGAACCGGAGGCAGCAAGGAGGTCCCTGGTGGGGCCGGGGTCGCAGAGGGGCCGGCTACCAGAACTTCCGTGGCTTCAAAGCAGGCGGCGGTGGTGAGCCTAGGAGGAAGCAGCCTGCCATGGCCCTGCGCGGCAGGAACCGGGTGGCACCATACAGCCACCAGAAGCAACGTCGGGACAAGTGGCAGCAGGACCTAGTCCACAGGGCCTTCGTGGGTGGAGCCAGCGTGGACAGCGGTGGGAAGCTGCTTGTGTCCAACCTGGACTTTGCAGTGTCCGATGCTGATATACAGGAAGTCTTTGCTTCATCCGGAACCTTGAAGAAAGCCACCGTGCACTATGATCGCTCTGGACAAAGTTTGGGGACAGCAGAGGTGCACTTTGAACGGGAAGCAGATGCCCTGAAGGCTATGTAAGAGTACAATGGTGTGCCTTTGGATGGCCGCCGCATGAAGATCCAGCTCGTCACATCCCAGATCCTTATGCAACCAAGACCTGCACAAAGCATCAACAGAGGAGGCATGACAAGAAACCCTGGCTCGGGAGGTTCGCGTGCCGGAGTCACCAGGAGAGGGACAAGTGGAGGCTACCAGGGACGAGCTAGAGGGGCCAGCAGCAACTCGAAGCAGCAGCTTACTGCAGAGGGGTTGGACGCACAGTTGGATGCTTATATGGAAAGCATGGACACTGACTGAGCAAATCCATGCGAGAAATGGGACCCAGAAGCCTCATCTGTGATGCCTAGGGGGAGGGAGGGAGGGAGGGTTGGCAACTGGACTGTGCAGACCATGGGGGATTTGGGTTTGGCTTCTTTGGATTTCTCCTCTTTTCCTTGCCTGTTTTCAAATAAAATCTACAATCTAATGTAATTTCTTTTTGCCTTTTTGTGTGTTTTAGTTTGATTTTTAACTCTGAAACAGACCTCTTTGGCCCTGACTTATCTTGGGGATACAATTTACTTGTTGCTGTTGTGTTGAAGGTAGCATTTTCACCTTTGCCATACTAAAAGGCAAAGGTGTGCTGGGGTGGGGGAACAATCATTCTAGGGTACTAAAGTAGTAATTCACCTTCACCTTGGAGACTGATTTCTTTGGTGGTTGTTGTAATCATCAAAGTAGAAGGTGGAATAAGATTGCGTTCTCTGGGCCTGTGGGGGGAAGAGCGTGCCTCAGTGGACCCATGCAGAGGCAACCCTACACCCAGAGGGACCACCCACAGGATGGTATAGCATGGAAGAGAGTTTCTTTGGGGCATGGGGAAGGGAGTTGATGGGGAGAGTTAAGAGGCAGAGAGGAGGAGAGAAGTAGAAGCTGGCCAGGACCTTATGTGGAGGGAGTGGGGACCGGAAAGGAAAATAGAAGAGCCAAAGAGGGCAAGAGAATGAGAGGATGAGAGAGAGAGGGAGAAGAGGGGCAAGCAGCCCCTTTGATATGGGTCAGAGCTACCCGGCCATGGCCAGGTAAGCGTGGGGTGGAGCTGAGAAAGGCCACAAACAGTCGTGATAGAATAATCTTTACACAGTTTGGGTCTCTGTGGGTCTGGGCTCAAGAGTGAAGGCCAAAGCTCATGGTATTTGCCTCTTAAAAACATTCACAAGTATGGCCTACAAATATTGTTGTCACCCAAGAGAGTGGAATTAAAGCTGGCCTCAAAGCCACTTCCATGGTATATTATATTCCAGTGCTTCAATAGAGCTAGGTTTCTCAATCTTGCCTGGGAGTCAGCAAATATTCTACATCTCAGGGTCTTAGAGTGATATCTGGGGACCATGTAGTTTACTAGCAAGGAATAGATAGTGTCATTGCTCATTGGGAGTAAACTAGAATTTGGGGTTTTCATATACAAGGGCAGACCAGTTCAATCCCCTTGAATGTTTACAGACTAAACCATTCAGGAAATGGTGGCAGGCACAAATCTGCTTAACCATTGGCCAGCCTGTGACTGCAACTCGAATGGCAAACAGTTCATTTGACTCGGGTCTTTTAAGAGGTCATTGCGATGGGTGTTGAAAGCAGAAAGCAAAACAAAAAAAAAAAAAAAAAAAAAAAAACAGAACAACAACAACAACAATGACAACCACAACAACCATGCTAGCAAAGCATCTCAAGAAGAGGTCTGGTCTAATTTCAAAAAGCTGATAGGTGTGGTGCTGAATGTGCCGTGAGGTGATCATGATTAGGTCACTTTTTGGTTTCCTTGTTTGTTTGTCTTTGTTGTTTATTTGGTTTTGGTTTGTGTTTGTTTTCTGTTTTGTTCTTTGTTTTGTTTAATCCCAGCATTAAATGGGATTAAAGGTGTGTGCCACCACTGCTGGGCAATTAGATCACTTCTGATCCACATCTCCAGGCAGGCAGACACACACCTTTAATCCCAATCTTGCCTTGAGGACATCCAATCAGGAGAGATTCTAATCTAATCCAAACTGGGCCACACCTCCTTCTCAAAGACTATATAAAGACAGGGAAGAAGGAGCTTTTCCTCTTTGCCTGCTTGCTCTCACCTTGCTAGCAAGTCCATTCCTTCACCGGGATCCCAGCATCTCTACTGAAGACCAGTTGAGACCTCCAGCCTTGTGGACTGAGTGGATTCTGGAACTCTGAACTTTCCATCATCATAGCAAACCACTGGATTAGTGGGACCACACCTTGTAAGTCATTCAACTCAATCCCCTTTCTGTATGTATGTAGAGATTCATTCTGTAAGTTGTGCTTCTCTAGAGAGAACCCTGACTACCATAGTGATGATGCTTTTCATTTCAAAGATTTAGAAGAAAGATACTTGTCTCAAAACTATTTCTCTGAGCTGGGCATAGTGGCCCATGGGTTGATGTCTCACTACTCTGTAGAGGGAGTTAAGCAAATCTAGGATTCTGAGGCCAGCCTGGGCCATAGATCAACTACTAGGCTACAGAGTCTGACTAGGTCTTAAAGGGAACCCAAACAAACAAACCAATGTTCTCTCTCTGCACCATTAAAGACACTGAGATGAATCTGAGAATGGGACCCAGTGAGTTGCATTCCAATGGAATCGATGGCAGAGCCCAGTGTCTAGAACACTAAGCCCCCCGTATCTCCAAGCCTTCCTTCTTTTAGTATACACTCCATACATTTTATTCTCCTTCTTAAGATCCTTCCAGGAGGGTTCCAAGAGGGTCTCCATGGCCGAGTACTTGCGTGCAGTACCCATGTGTGCAGCCATGGGTGAGATGCCCAGCAATAAACACAAGTAGTAGCTGTCTGTCTTTGTGACACCCCTCTAGAGGACAGTCTCTGATTCCCCCTATGTTGCAGTCACAGAATCTTGGGATGTGTGTCCATTTTTTTATTTTTTTTTATTTTTTGGCTCTGCTGTTGTTTCTTTCTTTGTTTCTTTGTTTTCTGTTTTTTCCTATCTAATGGGAGGAGTTTAGAGATGGTGTTCTGTTTCTTTAGGTGTCAAAAGCTTTCACCGAAGCACTTGGGAGACAGAGGCAGGCAGATCTCTGAGTTGGACGCCACCTCTGCTCTACAGCGTGTTCCCCCACGATACCTACATAAAAGAAAGCCTACTGATTTAAGAGGTAAGAGGGACTCTGGGAGAAGGCTATGAAAAAATGAAGTTTTCAGTCAGATTAGTGGGTTTCACAGAGAATTAGCCACAGTATTTTCTTTAGGCATCTAGGTTACAGCTCCCAAACATTGCTTTCATTGTTATCCTGTCTCTTTATAGGGGATGATGATTTGTGGTGTGAACAAAAAAAAAATCCCAAGACTTAAACTTAACATTCAACTCTATATTGTACTCGCTTTTAAGTAACGTTGTCATTTTGAAATTGTGTATTTTGGAGGTTTATACTTATCATTCTACTTATGATTGTTTCCATGTTTTTATCTTCTGTAGATAAAATATACAGATAGTGTTGTTGTTGTTGTTGTTGTTGTTGTTTTTTTCTCTAGTTTCAGTCGTACTAGGCTGCCCTGGACAGTCTAGAGCTGTCTAGGTGTAGTAGCAGGATGTCATCTAACTTGAAAAGGTCCTCCTGTCTCTGCCTCTTGAGGGCTGGGATCAAAAGCATTGGCCACCACACTGAACCTTTTTTTTTTCCCCTTCAGTTTACTCTATTTTGTTTGTGACAGTGTTCCCCTATGCAAACCTGGACAATGTGGTTATATTTTATTTTCTGTTCAAATTCCTCAAATTCCTTTCTGGTTTGTTTGGTGGTGTGTTGGTACAGGAGTCAGGTAGAGCTCAGAAGACTTGGATGGGTGAATTGTCTCCTCGATTGGTACTGGTTCCCAGAGACTGGTCTCAGCTCATTGGGTTTGCCTGTTCAGATGTTTCCAATGTTGTTTGGAAAGTGTGGTGTTAAGAGTTGTATAGGAAGCACTCTGAGTAGGCCAGAAATGTAATTAAGCACTTCTATCACTTACCAAACAATCAGGAGGAGATACAGCCACCTGTAATGGTTTCAATTGAAACCTTTGTCGATAAAGAGTGTTCCTGTTGAAAATTCTTGTTTTTCCTCATCAAGTTCTCAGGACCTCTTCCCTGTTGCTCAGTGATTTACTATGCTAAAAGCACCAGGGAGAGACTTTGAACATAAGGTTAAACCTTTGTTTTCAAAACAGGTGGGCTCGATCTGATGCCCGAATCCACACTGGCGATGGCCGACAAAGTGGACATGTCTTTGGATGACATCCTCAAGCTGAACCGGAGGCAGCAAGGAGGTCCCTCGTGGGGCCGGGGTCGCAGAGGGGCCGGCTACCAGAACTTCCGTGGCTTCAAAGCAGGCGGCGGTGGTGAGCCTAGGAGGAAGCAGCCTGCCATGGCCCTGCGCGGCAGGAACCGGGTGGCACCATACAGCCACCAGAAGCAACGTCGGGACAAGTGGCAGCAGGACCTAGTCCACAGGGCCTTCGTGGGTGGAGCCAGCGTGGACAGCGGTGGGAAGCTGCTTGTGTCCAACCTGGACTTTGCAGTGTCCGATGCTGATATACAGGAAGTCTTTGCTTCATCCGGAACCTTGAAGAAAGCCACCGTGCACTATGATCGCTCTGGACAAAGTTTGGGGACAGCAGAGGTGCACTTTGAACGGGAAGCAGATGCCCTGAAGGCTATGCAAGAGTACAATGGTGTGCCTTTGGATGGCCGCCGCATGAAGATCCAGCTCGTCACATCCCAGATCCTTATGCAACCAAGACCTGCACAAAGCATCAACAGAGGAGGCATGACAAGAAACCCTGGCTCGGGAGGTTCGCGTGCCGGAGTCACCAGGAGAGGGACAAGTGGAGGCTACCAGGGACGAGCTAGAGGGGCCAGCAGCAACTCGAAGCAGCAGCTTACTGCAGAGGGGTTGGACGCACAGTTGGATGCTTATATGGAAAGCATGGACACTGACTGAGCAAATCCATGCGAGAAATGGGACCCAGAAGCCTCATCTGTGATGCCTAGGGGGAGGGAGGGAGGGAGGGTTGGCAACTGGACTGTGCAGACCATGGGGGATTTGGGTTTTGCTTCTTTGGATTTCTCCTCTTTTCCTTGCCTGTTTTCAAATAAAATCTACAATCTAATGTAATTTCTTTTTGCCTTTTTGTGTGTTTTAGTTTGATTTTTAACTCTGAAACAGACCTCTTTGGCCCTGACTTATCTTGGGGATACATTTTACTTGTTGCTGTTGTGTTGAAGGTAGCATTTTCACCTTTGCCATACTAAAAGGCAAAGGTGTGCTGGGGTGGGGGAACAGGCATTCTAGGGTACTAAAGTAGTAATTCACCTTCACCTTGGAGACTGATTTCTTTGGTGGTTGTTGTAATCATCAAAGTAGAAGGTGGAATAAGATTGCGTTCTCTGGGCCTGTGGGGGGAAGAGCGTGCCTCAGTGGACCCATGCAGAGGCAACCCTACACCCAGAGGGACCACCCACAGGATGGTATAGCATGGAAGAGAGTTTCTTTGGGGCATGGGGAAGGGAGTTGATGGGGAGAGTTAAGAGGCAGAGAGGAGGAGAGAAGTAGAAGCTGGCCAGGACCGTATATGGAGGGAGTGGGGACCGGAAAGGAAAATGGAAGAGCCAAAGAGGGCAAGAGAATGAGAGGATGAGAGAGAGAGGGAGAAGAGGGGCAAGCAGCCCCTTTGATATGGGTCAGAGCTACCTGGCCATGGCCAGGTAAGCGTGGGGTGGAGCTGAGAAAGGCCACAAACAGTCGTGATAGAATAATCTTTACATAGTTTGGGTCTCTGTGGGTCTGGGCTCAAGAGTGAAGGCCAAAGCTCATGGTATTTGCCTCTTAAAAACATTCACAAGTATGGCCTACAAATATTGTTGTCACCCAAGAGAGTGGAATTAAAGCTGGCCTCAAAGCCACTTCCATGGTATATTATATTCCAGTGCTTCAATAGAGCTAGGTTTCTCAATCTTGCCTGGGAGTCAGCAAATATTCTACATCTCAGGGTCTTAGAGTGATATCTGGGGACCATGTAGTTTACTAGCAAGGAATAGATAGTGTCATTGCTCATTGGGAGTAAACTAGAATTTGGGGTTTTCATATACAAGGGCAGACCAGTTCAATCCCCTTGAATGTTTACAGACTAAACCATTCAGGAAATGGTGGCAGGCACAAATCTGCTTAACCATTGGCCAGCCTGTGACTGCAACTCGAATGGCAAACAGTTCATTTGACTCGGGTCTTTTAAGAGGTCATTGCGATGGGTGTTGAAAGCAGAAAGCAAAACAAAAAAAAAAAAAAAAAAAAAAACAGAACAACAACAACAATGACAACCACAACAACCATGCTAGCAAAGCATCTCAAGAAGAGGTCTGGTCTAATTTCAAAAAGCTGATAGGTGTGGTGCTGAATGTGCCGTGAGGTGATCATGATTAGGTCACTTTTTGGTTTCCTTGTTTGTTTGTCTTTGTTGTTTATTTGGTTTTGGTTTGTGTTTGTTTTCTGTTTTGTTCTTTGTTTTGTTTAATCCCAGCATTAAATGGGATTAAAGGTGTGTGCCACCACTGCTGGGCAATTAGATCACTTCTGATCCACATCTCCAGGCAGGCAGACACACACCTTTAATCCCAATCTTGCCTTGAGGACATCCAATCAGGATCAATCGACTGAGATTCTAATCTAATCCAAACTGGGCCACACCTCCTTCTCAAAGCCTATATAAAGACAGGGAAGAAGGAGCTTTTCCTCTTTGCCTGCTTGCTCTCACCTTGCTAGCAAGTCCATTCCTTCACCGGGATCCCAGCATCTCTACTGAAGACCAGTTGAGACCTCCAGCCTTGTGGACTGAGTGGATTCTGGAACTCTGAACTTTCCATCATCATAGCAAACCACTGGATTAGTGGGACCACACCTTGTAAGTCATTCAACTCAATCCCCTTTCTGTATGTATGTAGAGATTCATTCTGTAAGTTGTGCTTCTCTAGAGAGAACCCTGACTACCATAGTGATGATGCTTTTCATTTCAAAGATTTAGAAGAAAGATACTTGTCTCAAAACTATTTCTCTGAGCTGGGCATAGTGGCCCATGGGTTGATGTCTCACTACTCTGTAGAGGGAGTTAAGCAAATCTAGGATTCTGAGGCCAGCCTGGGCCATAGATCAACTACTAGGCTACAGAGTCTGACTAGGTCTTAAAGGGAACCCAAACAAACAAACCAATGTTCTCTCTCTGCACCATTAAAGACACTGAGATGAATCTGAGAATGGGACCCAGTGAGTTGCATTCCAATGGAATCGATGGCAGAGCCCAGTGTCTAGAACACTAAGCCCCCCGTATCTCCAAGCCTTCCTTCTTTTAGTATACACTCCATACATTTTATTCTCCTTCTTAAGATCCTTCCAGGAGGGTTCCAAGAGGGTCTCCATGGCCGAGTACTTGCGTGCAGTACCCATGTGTGCAGCCATGGGTGAGATGCCCAGCAATAAACACAAGTAGTAGCTGTCTGTCTTTGTGACACCCCTCTAGAGGACAGTCTCTGATTCCCCCTATGTTGCAGTCACAGAATCTTGGGATGTGTGTCCATTTTTTTATTTTTTTTATTTTTTGGCTCTGCTGTTGTTTCTTTCTTTGTTTCTTTGTTTTCTGTTTTTTCCTATCTAATGGGAGGAGTTTAGAGATGGTGTTCTGTTTCTTTAGGTGTCAAAAGCTTTCACCGAAGCACTTGGGAGACAGAGGCAGGCAGATCTCTGAGTTGGACGCCACCTCTGCTCTACAGCGTGTTCCCCCACGATACCTACATAAAAGAAAGCCAACTGATTTAAGAGGTAAGAGGGACTCTGGGAGAAGGCTATGAAAAAATGAAGCTTTCAGTCAGATTAGTGGGTTTCACAGAGAATTAGCCACAGTATTTTCTTTAGGCATCTAGGTTACAGCTCCCAAACATTGCTTTCATTGTTATCCTGTCTCTTTATAGGGGATGATGATTTGTGGTGTGAACAAAAAAAAATCCCAACACTTAAACTTAACATTCAACTCTATATTGTACTCGCTTTTAAGTAACGTTGTCATTTTGAAATTGTGTATTTTGGAGGTTTATACTTATCATTCTACTTATGATTGTTTCCATGTTTTTATCTTCTGTAGATAAAATATACAGATAGTGTTGTTGTTGTTGTTGTTGTTGTTGTTTTTTCTCTAGTTTCAGTCGTACTAGGCTGCCCTGGACAGTCTAGAGCTGTCTAGGTGTAGTAGCAGGATGTCATCTAACTTGAAAAGGTCCTCCTGTCTCTGCCTCTTGAGGGCTGGGATCCAAAGCATTGGCCACCACACTGAACCTTTTTTTTTTCCCCTTTAGTTTACTCTATTTTGTTTGTGACAGTGTTCCCCTATGCAAACCTGGACAATGCGGTTATATTTTATTTTCTGTTCAAATTCCTCAAATTCCTTTCTGGTTTGTTTGGTGGTGTGTTGGTACAGGAGTCAGGTAGAGCTCAGAAGACTTGGATGGGTGAATTGTCTCCTCGATAGGTACTGGTTCCCAGAGACTGGCCTCAGCTCATTGGGTTTGCCTGTTCAGATGTTTCCAATGTTGTTTGGAAAGTGTGGTGTTAAGAGTTGTATAGGAAGCACTCTGAGTAGGCCAGAAATGTAATTAAGCACTTCTATCACTTACCAAACAATCAGGAGGAGATACAGCCACCTGTAATGGTTTCAATTGAAACCTTTGTCGATAAAGAGTGTTCCTGTTGAAAATTCTTGTTTTTCCTCATCAAGTTCTCAGGACCTCTTCCCTGTTGCTCAGTGATTTACTATGCTAAAAGCACCAGGGAGAGACTTTGAACATAAGGTTAAACCTTTGTTTTCAAAACAGGTGGGCTCGATCTGATGCCCGAATCCACACTGGCGATGGCCGACAAAGTGGACATGTCTTTGGATGACATCATCAAGCTGAACCGGAGGCAGCAAGGAGGTCCCTGGTGGGGCCGGGGTCGCAGAGGGGCCGGCTACCAGAACTTCCGTGGCTTCAAAGCAGGCGGCGGTGGTGAGCCTAGGAGGAAGCAGCCTGCCATGGCCCTGCGCGGCAGGAACCGGGTGGCACCATACAGCCACCAGAAGCAACGTCGGGACAAGTGGCAGCAGGACCTAGTCCACAGGGCCTTCGTGGGTGGAGCCAGCGTGGACAGCGGTGGGAAGCTGCTTGTGTCCAACCTGGACTTTGCAGTGTCCGATGCTGATATACAGGAAGTCTTTGCTTCATCCGGAACCTTGAAGAAAGCCACCGTGCACTATGATCGCTCTGGACAAAGTTTGGGGACAGCAGAGGTGCACTTTGAACGGGAAGCAGATGCCCTGAAGGCTATGTAAGAGTACAATGGTGTGCCTTTGGATGGCCGCCGCATGAAGATCCAGCTCGTCACATCCCAGATCCTTATGCAACCAAGACCTGCACAAAGCATCAACAGAGGAGGCATGACAAGAAACCCTGGCTCGGGAGGTTCGCGTGCCGGAGTCACCAGGAGAGGGACAAGTGGAGGCTACCAGGGACGAGCTAGAGGGGCCAGCAGCAACTCGAAGCAGCAGCTTACTGCAGAGGGGTTGGACGCACAGTTGGATGCTTATATGGAAAGCATGGACACTGACTGAGCAAATCCATGCGAGAAATGGGACCCAGAAGCCTCATCTGTGATGCCTAGGGGGAGGGAGGGAGGGAGGGTTGGCAACTGGACTGTGCAGACCATGGGGGATTTGGGTTTGGCTTCTTTGGATTTCTCCTCTTTTCCTTGCCTGTTTTCAAATAAAATCTACAATCTAATGTAATTTCTTTTTGCCTTTTTGTGTGTTTTAGTTTGATTTTTAACTCTGAAACAGACCTCTTTGGCCCTGACTTATCTTGGGGATACAATTTACTTGTTGCTGTTGTGTTGAAGGTAGCATTTTCACCTTTGCCATACTAAAAGGCAAAGGTGTGCTGGGGTGGGGGAACAATCATTCTAGGGTACTAAAGTAGTAATTCACCTTCACCTTGGAGACTGATTTCTTTGGTGGTTGTTGTAATCATCAAAGTAGAAGGTGGAATAAGATTGCGTTCTCTGGGCCTGTGGGGGGAAGAGCGTGCCTCAGTGGACCCATGCAGAGGCAACCCTACACCCAGAGGGACCACCCACAGGATGGTATAGCATGGAAGAGAGTTTCTTTGGGGCATGGGGAAGGGAGTTGATGGGGAGAGTTAAGAGGCAGAGAGGAGGAGAGAAGTAGAAGCTGGCCAGGACCTTATGTGGAGGGAGTGGGGACCGGAAAGGAAAATAGAAGAGCCAAAGAGGGCAAGAGAATGAGAGGATGAGAGAGAGAGGGAGAAGAGGGGCAAGCAGCCCCTTTGATATGGGTCAGAGCTACCCGGCCATGGCCAGGTAAGCGTGGGGTGGAGCTGAGAAAGGCCACAAACAGTCGTGATAGAATAATCTTTACACAGTTTGGGTCTCTGTGGGTCTGGGCTCAAGAGTGAAGGCCAAAGCTCATGGTATTTGCCTCTTAAAAACATTCACAAGTATGGCCTACAAATATTGTTGTCACCCAAGAGAGTGGAATTAAAGCTGGCCTCAAAGCCACTTCCATGGTATATTATATTCCAGTGCTTCAATAGAGCTAGGTTTCTCAATCTTGCCTGGGAGTCAGCAAATATTCTACATCTCAGGGTCTTAGAGTGATATCTGGGGACCATGTAGTTTACTAGCAAGGAATAGATAGTGTCATTGCTCATTGGGAGTAAACTAGAATTTGGGGTTTTCATATACAAGGGCAGACCAGTTCAATCCCCTTGAATGTTTACAGACTAAACCATTCAGGAAATGGTGGCAGGCACAAATCTGCTTAACCATTGGCCAGCCTGTGACTGCAACTCGAATGGCAAACAGTTCATTTGACTCGGGTCTTTTAAGAGGTCATTGCGATGGGTGTTGAAAGCAGAAAGCAAAACAAAAAAAAAAAAAAAAAAAAAAAACAGAACAACAACAACAATGACAACCACAACAACCATGCTAGCAAAGCATCTCAAGAAGAGGTCTGGTCTAATTTCAAAAAGCTGATAGGTGTGGTGCTGAATGTGCCGTGAGGTGATCATGATTAGGTCACTTTTTGGTTTCCTTGTTTGTTTGTCTTTGTTGTTTATTTGGTTTTGGTTTGTGTTTGTTTTCTGTTTTGTTCTTTGTTTTGTTTAATCCCAGCATTAAATGGGATTAAAGGTGTGTGCCACCACTGCTGGGCAATTAGATCACTTCTGATCCACATCTCCAGGCAGGCAGACACACACCTTTAATCCCAATCTTGCCTTGAGGACATCCAATCAGGAGAGATTCTAATCTAATCCAAACTGGGCCACACCTCCTTCTCAAAGACTATATAAAGACAGGGAAGAAGGAGCTTTTCCTCTTTGCCTGCTTGCTCTCACCTTGCTAGCAAGTCCATTCCTTCACCGGGATCCCAGCATCTCTACTGAAGACCAGTTGAGACCTCCAGCCTTGTGGACTGAGTGGATTCTGGAACTCTGAACTTTCCATCATCATAGCAAACCACTGGATTAGTGGGACCACACCTTGTAAGTCATTCAACTCAATCCCCTTTCTGTATGTATGTAGAGATTCATTCTGTAAGTTGTGCTTCTCTAGAGAGAACCCTGACTACCATAGTGATGATGCTTTTCATTTCAAAGATTTAGAAGAAAGATACTTGTCTCAAAACTATTTCTCTGAGCTGGGCATAGTGGCCCATGGGTTGATGTCTCACTACTCTGTAGAGGGAGTTAAGCAAATCTAGGATTCTGAGGCCAGCCTGGGCCATAGATCAACTACTAGGCTACAGAGTCTGACTAGGTCTTAAAGGGAACCCAAACAAACAAACCAATGTTCTCTCTCTGCACCATTAAAGACACTGAGATGAATCTGAGAATGGGACCCAGTGAGTTGCATTCCAATGGAATCGATGGCAGAGCCCAGTGTCTAGAACACTAAGCCCCCCGTATCTCCAAGCCTTCCTTCTTTTAGTATACACTCCATACATTTTATTCTCCTTCTTAAGATCCTTCCAGGAGGGTTCCAAGAGGGTCTCCATGGCCGAGTACTTGCGTGCAGTACCCATGTGTGCAGCCATGGGTGAGATGCCCAGCAATAAACACAAGTAGTAGCTGTCTGTCTTTGTGACACCCCTCTAGAGGACAGTCTCTGATTCCCCCTATGTTGCAGTCACAGAATCTTGGGATGTGTGTCCATTTTTTTATTTTTTTTTATTTTTTGGCTCTGCTGTTGTTTCTTTCTTTGTTTCTTTGTTTTCTGTTTTTTCCTATCTAATGGGAGGAGTTTAGAGATGGTGTTCTGTTTCTTTAGGTGTCAAAAGCTTTCACCGAAGCACTTGGGAGACAGAGGCAGGCAGATCTCTGAGTTGGACGCCACCTCTGCTCTACAGCGTGTTCCCCCACGATACCTACATAAAAGAAAGCCTACTGATTTAAGAGGTAAGAGGGACTCTGGGAGAAGGCTATGAAAAAATGAAGTTTTCAGTCAGATTAGTGGGTTTCACAGAGAATTAGCCACAGTATTTTCTTTAGGCATCTAGGTTACAGCTCCCAAACATTGCTTTCATTGTTATCCTGTCTCTTTATAGGGGATGATGATTTGTGGTGTGAACAAAAAAAAAATCCCAAGACTTAAACTTAACATTCAACTCTATATTGTACTCGCTTTTAAGTAACGTTGTCATTTTGAAATTGTGTATTTTGGAGGTTTATACTTATCATTCTACTTATGATTGTTTCCATGTTTTTATCTTCTGTAGATAAAATATACAGATAGTGTTGTTGTTGTTGTTGTTGTTGTTGTTTTTTTCTCTAGTTTCAGTCGTACTAGGCTGCCCTGGACAGTCTAGAGCTGTCTAGGTGTAGTAGCAGGATGTCATCTAACTTGAAAAGGTCCTCCTGTCTCTGCCTCTTGAGGGCTGGGATCAAAAGCATTGGCCACCACACTGAACCTTTTTTTTTTCCCCTTCAGTTTACTCTATTTTGTTTGTGACAGTGTTCCCCTATGCAAACCTGGACAATGTGGTTATATTTTATTTTCTGTTCAAATTCCTCAAATTCCTTTCTGGTTTGTTTGGTGGTGTGTTGGTACAGGAGTCAGGTAGAGCTCAGAAGACTTGGATGGGTGAATTGTCTCCTCGATAGGTACTGGTTCCCAGAGACTGGTCTCAGCTCATTGGGTTTGCCTGTTCAGATGTTTCCAATGTTGTTTGGAAAGTGTGGTGTTAAGAGTTGTATAGGAAGCACTCTGAGTAGGCCAGAAATGTAATTAAGCACTTCTATCACTTACCAAACAAACAGGAGGAGATACAGCCACCTGTAATGGTTTCAATTGAAACCTTTGTCGATAAAGAGTGTTCCTGTTGAAAATTCTTGTTTTTCCTCATCAAGTTCTCAGGACCTCTTCCCTGTTGCTCAGTGATTTACTATGCTAAAAGCACCAGGGAGAGACTTTGAACATAAGGTTAAACCTTTGTTTTCAAAAAGGTGGGCTCGATCTGATGCCCGAATCCACACTGGCGATGGCCGACAAAGTGGACATGTCTTTGGATGACATCATCAAGCTGAACCGGAGGCAGCAAGGAGGTCCCTGGTGGGGCCGGGGTCGCAGAGGGGCCGGCTACCAGAACTTCCGTGGCTTCAAAGCAGGCGGCGGTGGTGAGCCTAGGAGGAAGCAGCCTGCCATGGCCCTGCGCGGCAGGAACCGGGTGGCACCATACAGCCACCAGAAGCAACGTCGGGACAAGTGGCAGCAGGACCTAGTCCACAGGGCCTTCGTGGGTGGAGCCAGCGTGGACAGCGGTGGGAAGCTGCTTGTGTCCAACCTGGACTTTGCAGTGTCCGATGCTGATATACAGGAAGTCTTTGCTTCATCCGGAACCTTGAAGAAAGCCACCGTGCACTATGATCGCTCTGGACAAAGTTTGGGGACAGCAGAGGTGCACTTTGAACGGGAAGCAGATGCCCTGAAGGCTATGCAAGAGTACAATGGTGTGCCTTTGGATGGCCGCCGCATGAAGATCCAGCTCGTCACATCCCAGATCCTTATGCAACCAAGACCTGCACAAAGCATCAACAGAGGAGGCATGACAAGAAACCCTGGCTCGGGAGGTTCGCGTGCCGGAGTCACCAGGAGAGGGACAAGTGGAGGCTACCAGGGACGAGCTAGAGGGGCCAGCAGCAACTCGAAGCAGCAGCTTACTGCAGAGGGGTTGGACGCACAGTTGGATGCTTATATGGAAAGCATGGACACTGACTGAGCAAATCCATGCGAGAAATGGGACCCAGAAGCCTCATCTGTGATGCCTAGGGGGAGGGAGGGAGGGAGGGTTGGCAACTGGACTGTGCAGACCATGGGGGATTTGGGTTTTGCTTCTTTGGATTTCTCCTCTTTTCCTTGCCTGTTTTCAAATAAAATCTACAATCTAATGTAATTTCTTTTTGCCTTTTTGTGTGTTTTAGTTTGATTTTTAACTCTGAAACAGACCTCTTTGGCCCTGACTTATCTTGGGGATACATTTTACTTGTTGCTGTTGTGTTGAAGGTAGCATTTTCACCTTTGCCATACTAAAAGGCAAAGGTGTGCTGGGGTGGGGGAACAGGCATTCTAGGGTACTAAAGTAGTAATTCACCTTCACCTTGGAGACTGATTTCTTTGGTGGTTGTTGTAATCATCAAAGTAGAAGGTGGAATAAGATTGCGTTCTCTGGGCCTGTGGGGGGAAGAGCGTGCCTCAGTGGACCCATGCAGAGGCAACCCTACACCCAGAGGGACCACCCACAGGATGGTATAGCATGGAAGAGAGTTTCTTTGGGGCATGGGGAAGGGAGTTGATGGGGAGAGTTAAGAGGCAGAGAGGAGGAGAGAAGTAGAAGCTGGCCAGGACCGTATGTGGAGGGAGTGGGGACCGGAAAGGAAAATGGAAGAGCCAAAGAGGGCAAGAGAATGAGAGGATGAGAGAGAGAGGGAGAAGAGGGGCAAGCAGCCCCTTTGATATGGGTCAGAGCTACCTGGCCATGGCCAGGTAAGCGTGGGGTGGAGCTGAGAAAGGCCACAAACAGTCGTGATAGAATAATCTTTACATAGTTTGGGTCTCTGTGGGTCTGGGCTCAAGAGTGAAGGCCAAAGCTCATGGTATTTGCCTCTTAAAAACATTCACAAGTATGGCCTACAAATATTGTTGTCACCCAAGAGAGTGGAATTAAAGCTGGCCTCAAAGCCACTTCCATGGTATATTATATTCCAGTGCTTCAATAGAGCTAGGTTTCTCAATCTTGCCTGGGAGTCAGCAAATATTCTACATCTCAGGGTCTTAGAGTGATATCTGGGGACCATGTAGTTTACTAGCAAGGAATAGATAGTGTCATTGCTCATTGGGAGTAAACTAGAATTTGGGGTTTTCATATACAAGGGCAGACCAGTTCAATCCCCTTGAATGTTTACAGACTAAACCATTCAGGAAATGGTGGCAGGCACAAATCTGCTTAACCATTGGCCAGCCTGTGACTGCAACTCGAATGGCAAACAGTTCATTTGACTCGGGTCTTTTAAGAGGTCATTGCGATGGGTGTTGAAAGCAGAAAGCAAAACAAAAAAAAAAAAAAAAAAAAACAGAACAACAACAACAACAATGACAACCACAACAACCATGCTAGCAAAGCATCTCAAGAAGAGGTCTGGTCTAATTTCAAAAAGCTGATAGGTGTGGTGCTGAATGTGCCGTGAGGTGATCATGATTAGGTCACTTTTTGGTTTCCTTGTTTGTTTGTCTTTGTTGTTTATTTGGTTTTGGTTTGTGTTTGTTTTCTGTTTTGTTCTTTGTTTTGTTTAATCCCAGCATTAAATGGGATTAAAGGTGTGTGCCACCACTGCTGGGCAATTAGATCACTTCTGATCCACATCTCCAGGCAGGCAGACACACACCTTTAATCCCAATCTTGCCTTGAGGACATCCAATCAGGATCAATCGACTGAGATTCTAATCTAATCCAAACTGGGCCACACCTCCTTCTCAAAGCCTATATAAAGACAGGGAAGAAGGAGCTTTTCCTCTTTGCCTGCTTGCTCTCACCTTGCTAGCAAGTCCATTCCTTCACCGGGATCCCAGCATCTCTACTGAAGACCAGTTGAGACCTCCAGCCTTGTGGACTGAGTGGATTCTGGAACTCTGAACTTTCCATCATCATAGCAAACCACTGGATTAGTGGGACCACACCTTGTAAGTCATTCAACTCAATCCCCTTTCTGTATGTATGTAGAGATTCATTCTGTAAGTTGTGCTTCTCTAGAGAGAACCCTGACTACCATAGTGATGATGCTTTTCATTTCAAAGATTTAGAAGAAAGATACTTGTCTCAAAACTATTTCTCTGAGCTGGGCATAGTGGCCCATGGGTTGATGTCTCACTACTCTGTAGAGGGAGTTAAGCAAATCTAGGATTCTGAGGCCAGCCTGGGCCATAGATCAACTACTAGGCTACAGAGTCTGACTAGGTCTTAAAGGGAACCCAAACAAACAAACCAATGTTCTCTCTCTGCACCATTAAAGACACTGAGATGAATCTGAGAATGGGACCCAGTGAGTTGCATTCCAATGGAATCGATGGCAGAGCCCAGTGTCTAGAACACTAAGCCCCCCGTATCTCCAAGCCTTCCTTCTTTTAGTATACACTCCATACATTTTATTCTCCTTCTTAAGATCCTTCCAGGAGGGTTCCAAGAGGGTCTCCATGGCCGAGTACTTGCGTGCAGTACCCATGTGTGCAGCCATGGGTGAGATGCCCAGCAATAAACACAAGTAGTAGCTGTCTGTCTTTGTGACACCCCTCTAGAGGACAGTCTCTGATTCCCCCTATGTTGCAGTCACAGAATCTTGGGATGTGTGTCCATTTTTTTATTTTTTTTATTTTTTGGCTCTGCTGTTGTTTCTTTCTTTGTTTCTTTGTTTTCTGTTTTTTCCTATCTAATGGGAGGAGTTTAGAGATGGTGTTCTGTTTCTTTAGGTGTCAAAAGCTTTCACCGAAGCACTTGGGAGACAGAGGCAGGCAGATCTCTGAGTTGGACGCCACCTCTGCTCTACAGCGTGTTCCCCCACGATACCTACATAAAAGAAAGCCAACTGATTTAAGAGGTAAGAGGGACTCTGGGAGAAGGCTATGAAAAAATGAAGCTTTCAGTCAGATTAGTGGGTTTCACAGAGAATTAGCCACAGTATTTTCTTTAGGCATCTAGGTTACAGCTCCCAAACATTGCTTTCATTGTTATCCTGTCTCTTTATAGGGGATGATGATTTGTGGTGTGAACAAAAAAAAATCCCAACACTTAAACTTAACATTCAACTCTATATTGTACTCGCTTTTAAGTAACGTTGTCATTTTGAAATTGTGTATTTTGGAGGTTTATACTTATCTTTCTACTTATGATTGTTTCCATGTTTTTATCTTCTGTAGATAAAATATACAGATAGTGTTGTTGTTGTTTTTTTTTTTTTTCTCTAGTTTCAGTCGTACTAGGCTGCCCTGGACAGTCTAGAGCTGTCTAGGTGTAGTAGCAGGATGTCATCTAACTTGAAAAGGTCCTCCTGTCTCTGCCTCTTGAGGGCTGGGATCAAAAGCATTGGCCACCACACTGAACCTTTTTTTTTTCCCCTTTAGTTTTCTATTTTGTTTGTGACAGTGTTCCCCTATGCAAACCTGGACAATGCGGTTATATTTTATTTTCTGTTCAAATTCCTCAAATTCCTTTCTGGTTTGTTTGGTGGTGTGTTGGTACAGGAGTCAGGTAGAGCTCAGAAGACTTGGATGGGTGAATTGTCTCCTCGATAGGTACTGGTTCCCAGAGACTGGCCTCAGCTCATTGGGTTTGCCTGTTCAGATGTTTCCAATGTTGTTTGGAAAGTGTGGTGTTAAGAGTTGTATAGGAAGCACTCTGAGTAGGCCAGAAATGTAATTAAGCACTTCTATCACTTACCAAACAATCAGGAGGAGATACAGCCACCTGTAATGGTTTCAATTGAAACCTTTGTCGATAAAGAGTGTTCCTGTTGAAAATTCTTGTTTTTCCTCATCAAGTTCTCAGGACCTCTTCCCTGTTGCTCAGTGATTTACTATGCTAAAAGCACCAGGGAGAGACTTTGAACATAAGGTTAAACCTTTGTTTTCAAAACAGGTGGGCTCGATCTGATGCCCGAATCCACACTGGCGATGGCCGACAAAGTGGACATGTCTTTGGATGACATCATCAAGCTGAACCGGAGGCAGCAAGGAGGTCCCTGGTGGGGCCGGGGTCGCAGAGGGGCCGGCTACCAGAACTTCCGTGGCTTCAAAGCAGGCGGCGGTGGTGAGCCTAGGAGGAAGCAGCCTGCCATGGCCCTGCGCGGCAGGAACCGGGTGGCACCATACAGCCACCAGAAGCAACGTCGGGACAAGTGGCAGCAGGACCTAGTCCACAGGGCCTTCGTGGGTGGAGCCAGCGTGGACAGCGGTGGGAAGCTGCTTGTGTCCAACCTGGACTTTGCAGTGTCCGATGCTGATATACAGGAAGTCTTTGCTTCATCCGGAACCTTGAAGAAAGCCACCGTGCACTATGATCGCTCTGGACAAAGTTTGGGGACAGCAGAGGTGCACTTTGAACGGGAAGCAGATGCCCTGAAGGCTATGCAAGAGTACAATGGTGTGCCTTTGGATGGCCGCCGCATGAAGATCCAGCTCGTCACATCCCAGATCCTTATGCAACCAAGACCTGCACAAAGCATCAACAGAGGAGGCATGACAAGAAACCCTGGCTCGGGAGGTTCGCGTGCCGGAGTCACCAGGAGAGGGACAAGTGGAGGCTACCAGGGACGAGCTAGAGGGGGCCAGCAGCAACTCGAAGCAGCAGCTTACTGCAGAGGGGTTGGACGCACAGTTGGATGCTTATATGGAAAGCATGGACACTGACTGAGCAAATCCATGCGAGAAATGGGACCCAGAAGCCTCATCTGTGATGCCTAGGGGGAGGGAGGGAGGGAGGGTTGGCAACTGGACTGTGCAGACCATGGGGGATTTGGGTTTTGCTTCTTTGGATTTCTCCTCTTTTCCTTGCCTGTTTTCAAATAAAATCTACAATCTAATGTAATTTCTTTTTGCCTTTTTGTGTGTTTTAGTTTGATTTTTAACTCTGAAACAGACCTCTTTGGCCCTGACTTATCTTGGGGATACATTTTACTTGTTGCTGTTGTGTTGAAGGTAGCATTTTCACCTTTGCCATACTAAAAGGCAAAGGTGTGCTGGGGTGGGGGAACAGGCATTCTAGGGTACTAAAGTAGTAATTCACCTTCACCTTGGAGACTGATTTCTTTGGTGGTTGTTGTAATCATCAAAGTAGAAGGTGGAATAAGATTGCGTTCTCTGGGCCTGTGGGGGGAAGAGCGTGCCTCAGTGGACCCATGCAGAGGCAACCCTACACCCAGAGGGACCACCCACAGGATGGTATAGCATGGAAGAGAGTTTCTTTGGGGCATGGGGAAGGGAGTTGATGGGGAGAGTTAAGAGGCAGAGAGGAGGAGAGAAGTAGAAGCTGGCCAGGACCGTATGTGGAGGGAGTGGGGACCGGAAAGGAAAATGGAAGAGCCAAAGAGGGCAAGAGAATGAGAGGATGAGAGAGAGAGGGAGAAGAGGGGCAAGCAGCCCCTTTGATATGGGTCAGAGCTACCTGGCCATGGCCAGGTAAGCGTGGGGTGGAGCTGAGAAAGGCCACAAACAGTCGTGATAGAATAATCTTTACATAGTTTGGGTCTCTGTGGGTCTGGGCTCAAGAGTGAAGGCCAAAGCTCATGGTATTTGCCTCTTAAAAACATTCACAAGTATGGCCTACAAATATTGTTGTCACCCAAGAGAGTGGAATTAAAGCTGGCCTCAAAGCCACTTCCATGGTATATTATATTCCAGTGCTTCAATAGAGCTAGGTTTCTCAATCTTGCCTGGGAGTCAGCAAATATTCTACATCTCAGGGTCTTAGAGTGATATCTGGGGACCATGTAGTTTACTAGCAAGGAATAGATAGTGTCATTGCTCATTGGGAGTAAACTAGAATTTGGGGTTTTCATATACAAGGGCAGACCAGTTCAATCCCCTTGAATGTTTACAGACTAAACCATTCAGGAAATGGTGGCAGGCACAAATCTGCTTAACCATTGGCCAGCCTGTGACTGCAACTCGAATGGCAAACAGTTCATTTGACTCGGGTCTTTTAAGAGGTCATTGCGATGGGTGTTGAAAGCAGAAAGCAAAACAAAAAAAAAAAAAAAAAAAAAACAGAACAACAACAACAACAATGACAACCACAACAACCATGCTAGCAAAGCATCTCAAGAAGAGGTCTGGTCTAATTTCAAAAAGCTGATAGGTGTGGTGCTGAATGTGCCGTGAGGTGATCATGATTAGGTCACTTTTTGGTTTCCTTGTTTGTTTGTCTTTGTTGTTTATTTGGTTTTGGTTTGTGTTTGTTTTCTGTTTTGTTCTTTGTTTTGTTTAATCCCAGCATTAAATGGGATTAAAGGTGTGTGCCACCACTGCTGGGCAATTAGATCACTTCTGATCCACATCTCCAGGCAGGCAGACACACACCTTTAATCCCAATCTTGCCTTGAGGACATCCAATCAGGATCAATCGACTGAGATTCTAATCTAATCCAAACTGGGCCACACCTCCTTCTCAAAGCCTATATAAAGACAGGGAAGAAGGAGCTTTTCCTCTTTGCCTGCTTGCTCTCACCTTGCTAGCAAGTCCATTCCTTCACCGGGATCCCAGCATCTCTACTGAAGACCAGTTGAGACCTCCAGCCTTGTGGACTGAGTGGATTCTGGAACTCTGAACTTTCCATCATCATAGCAAACCACTGGATTAGTGGGACCACACCTTGTAAGTCATTCAACTCAATCCCCTTTCTGTATGTATGTAGAGATTCATTCTGTAAGTTGTGCTTCTCTAGAGAGAACCCTGACTACCATAGTGATGATGCTTTTCATTTCAAAGATTTAGAAGAAAGATACTTGTCTCAAAACTATTTCTCTGAGCTGGGCATAGTGGCCCATGGGTTGATGTCTCACTACTCTGTAGAGGGAGTTAAGCAAATCTAGGATTCTGAGGCCAGCCTGGGCCATAGATCAACTACTAGGCTACAGAGTCTGACTAGGTCTTAAAGGGAACCCAAACAAACAAACCAATGTTCTCTCTCTGCACCATTAAAGACACTGAGATGAATCTGAGAATGGGACCCAGTGAGTTGCATTCCAATGGAATCGATGGCAGAGCCCAGTGTCTAGAACACTAAGCCCCCCGTATCTCCAAGCCTTCCTTCTTTTAGTATACACTCCATACATTTTATTCTCCTTCTTAAGATCCTTCCAGGAGGGTTCCAAGAGGGTCTCCATGGCCGAGTACTTGCGTGCAGTACCCATGTGTGCAGCCATGGGTGAGATGCCCAGCAATAAACACAAGTAGTAGCTGTCTGTCTTTGTGACACCCCTCTAGAGGACAGTCTCTGATTCCCCCTATGTTGCAGTCACAGAATCTTGGGATGTGTGTCCATTTTTTTATTTTTTTTATTTTTTGGCTCTGCTGTTGTTTCTTTCTTTGTTTCTTTGTTTTCTGTTTTTTCCTATCTAATGGGAGGAGTTTAGAGATGGTGTTCTGTTTCTTTAGGTGTCAAAAGCTTTCACCGAAGCACTTGGGAGACAGAGGCAGGCAGATCTCTGAGTTGGACGCCACCTCTGCTCTACAGCGTGTTCCCCCACGATACCTACATAAAAGAAAGCCAACTGATTTAAGAGGTAAGAGGGACTCTGGGAGAAGGCTATGAAAAAATGAAGCTTTCAGTCAGATTAGTGGGTTTCACAGAGAATTAGCCACAGTATTTTCTTTAGGCATCTAGGTTACAGCTCCCAAACATTGCTTTCATTGTTATCCTGTCTCTTTATAGGGGATGATGATTTGTGGTGTGAACAAAAAAAAATCCCAACACTTAAACTTAACATTCAACTCTATATTGTACTCGCTTTTAAGTAACGTTGTCATTTTGAAATTGTGTATTTTGGAGGTTTATACTTATCTTTCTACTTATGATTGTTTCCATGTTTTTATCTTCTGTAGATAAAATATACAGATAGTGTTGTTGTTGTTTTTTTTTTTTCTCTAGTTTCAGTCGTACTAGGCTGCCCTGGACAGTCTAGAGCTGTCTAGGTGTAGTAGCAGGATGTCATCTAACTTGAAAAGGTCCTCCTGTCTCTGCCTCTTGAGGGCTGGGATCAAAAGCATTGGCCACCACACTGAACCTTTTTTTTTTCCCCTTTAGTTTACTCTATTTTGTTTGTGACAGTGTTCCCCTATGCAAACCTGGACAATGCGGTTATATTTTATTTTCTGTTCAAATTCCTCAAATTCCTTTCTGGTTTGTTTGGTGGTGTGTTGGTACAGGAGTCAGGTAGAGCTCAGAAGACTTGGATGGGTGAATTGTCTCCTCGATAGGTACTGGTTCCCAGAGACTGGCCTCAGCTCATTGGGTTTGCCTGTTCAGATGTTTCCAATGTTGTTTGGAAAGTGTGGTGTTAAGAGTTGTATAGGAAGCACTCTGAGTAGGCCAGAAATGTAATTAAGCACTTCTATCACTTACCAAACAATCAGGAGGAGATACAGCCACCTGTAATGGTTTCAATTGAAACCTTTGTCGATAAAGAGTGTTCCTGTTGAAAATTCTTGTTTTTCCTCATCAAGTTCTCAGGACCTCTTCCCTGTTGCTCAGTGATTTACTATGCTAAAAGCACCAGGGAGAGACTTTGAACATAAGGTTAAACCTTTGTTTTCAAAACAGGTGGGCTCGATCTGATGCCCGAATCCACACTGGCGATGGCCGACAAAGTGGACATGTCTTTGGATGACATCATCAAGCTGAACCGGAGGCAGCAAGGAGGTCCCTGGTGGGGCCGGGGTCGCAGAGGGGCCGGCTACCAGAACTTCCGTGGCTTCAAAGCAGGCGGCGGTGGTGAGCCTAGGAGGAAGCAGCCTGCCATGGCCCTGCGCGGCAGGAACCGGGTGGCACCATACAGCCACCAGAAGCAACGTCGGGACAAGTGGCAGCAGGACCTAGTCCACAGGGCCTTCGTGGGTGGAGCCAGCGTGGACAGCGGTGGGAAGCTGCTTGTGTCCAACCTGGACTTTGCAGTGTCCGATGCTGATATACAGGAAGTCTTTGCTTCATCCGGAACCTTGAAGAAAGCCACCGTGCACTATGATCGCTCTGGACAAAGTTTGGGGACAGCAGAGGTGCACTTTGAACGGGAAGCAGATGCCCTGAAGGCTATGCAAGAGTACAATGGTGTGCCTTTGGATGGCCGCCGCATGAAGATCCAGCTCGTCACATCCCAGATCCTTATGCAACCAAGACCTGCACAAAGCATCAACAGAGGAGGCATGACAAGAAACCCTGGCTCGGGAGGTTCGCGTGCCGGAGTCACCAGGAGAGGGACAAGTGGAGGCTACCAGGGACAAGCTAGAGGGGCCAGCAGCAACTCGAAGCAGCAGCTTACTGCAGAGGGGTTGGACGCACAGTTGGATGCTTATATGGAAAGCATGGACACTGACTGAGCAAATCCATGCGAGAAATGGGACCCAGAAGCCTCATCTGTGATGCCTAGGGGGAGGGAGGGAGGGAGGGTTGGCAACTGGACTGTGCAGACCATGGGGGATTTGGGTTTTGCTTCTTTGGATTTCTCCTCTTTTCCTTGCCTGTTTTCAAATAAAATCTACAATCTAATGTAATTTCTTTTTGCCTTTTTGTGTGTTTTAGTTTGATTTTTAACTCTGAAACAGACCTCTTTGGCCCTGACTTATCTTGGGGATACATTTTACTTGTTGCTGTTGTGTTGAAGGTAGCATTTTCACCTTTGCCATACTAAAAGGCAAAGGTGTGCTGGGGTGGGGGAACAGGCATTCTAGGGTACTAAAGTAGTAATTCACCTTCACCTTGGAGACTGATTTCTTTGGTGGTTGTTGTAATCATCAAAGTAGAAGGTGGAATAAGATTGCATTCTCTGGGCCTGTGGGGGGAAGAGCGTGCCTCAGTGGACCCATGCAGAGGCAACCCTACACCCAGAGGGACCACCCACAGGATGGTATAGCATGGAAGAGAGTTTCTTTGGGGCATGGGGAAGGGAGTTGATGGGGAGAGTTAAGAGGCAGAGAGGAGGAGAGAAGTAGAAGCTGGCCAGGACCGTATGTGGAGGGAGTGGGGACCGGAAAGGAAAATGGAAGAGCCAAAGAGGGCAAGAGAATGAGAGGATGAGAGAGAGAGGGAGAAGAGGGGCAAGCAGCCCCTTTGATATGGGTCAGAGCTACCTGGCCATGGCCAGGTAAGCGTGGGGTGGAGCTGAGAAAGGCCACAATCAGTCGTGATAGAATAATCTTTACACAGTTTGGGTCTCTGTGGGTCTGGGCTCAAGAGTGAAGGCCAAAGCTCATGGTATTTGCCTCTTAAAAACATTCACAAGTATGGCCTACGAATATTGTTGTCACCCAAGAGAGTGGAATTAAAGCTGGCCTCAAAGCCACTTCCATGGTATATTATATTCCAGTGCTTCAATAGAGCTAGGTTTCTCAATCTTGCCTGGGAGTCAGCAAATATTCTACATCTCAGGGTCTTAGAGTGATATCTGGGGACCATGTAGTTTACTAGCAAGGAATAGATAGTGTCATTGCTCATTGGGAGTAAACTAGAATTTGGGGTTTTCATATACAAGGGCAGACCAGTTCAATCCCCTTGAATGTTTACAGACTAAACCATTCAGGAAATGGTGGCAGGCACAAATCTGCTTAACCATTGGCCAGCCTGTGACTGCAACTCGAATGGCAAACAGTTCATTTGACTCGGGTCTTTTAAGAGGTCATTGCGATGGGTGTCGAAAGCAGAAAGCAAAACAAAAAAAAAAAAACAGAACAACAACAACAACAATGACAACCACAACAACCATGCTAGCAAAGCATCTCAAGAAGAGGTCTGGTCTAATTTCAAAAAGCTGATAGGTGTGGTGCTGAATGTGCCGTGAGGTGATCATGATTAGGTCACTTTTTGGTTTCCTTGTTTGTTTGTCTTTGTTGTTTATTTGGTTTTGGTTTGTGTTTGTTTTCTGTTTTGTTCTTTGTTTTGTTTAATCCCAGCATTAAATGGGATTAAAGGTGTGTGCCACCACTGCTGGGCAATTAGATCACTTCTGATCCACATCTCCAGGCAGGCAGACACACACCTTTAATCCCAATCTTGCCTTGAGGACATCCAATCAGGAGAGATTCTAATCTAATCCAAACTGGGCCACACCTCCTTCTCAAAGCCTATATAAAGACAGGGAAGAAGGAGCTTTTCCTCTTTGCCTGCTTGCTCTCACCTTGCTAGCAAGTCCATTCCTTCACCGGGATCCCAGCATCTCTACTGAAGACCAGTTGAGACCTCCAGCCTTGTGGACTGAGTGGATTCTGGAACTCTGAACTTTCCATCATCATAGCAAACCACTGGATTAGTGGGACCACACCTTGTAAGTCATTCAACTCAATCCCCTTTCTGTATGTATGTAGAGATTCATTCTGTAAGTTGTGCTTCTCTAGAGAGAACCCTGACTACCATAGTGATGATGCTTTTCATTTCAAAGATTTAGAAGAAAGATACTTGTCTCAAAACTATTTCTCTGAGCTGGGCATAGTGGCCCATGGGTTGATGTCTCACTACTCTGTAGAGGGAGTTAAGCAAATCTAGGATTCTGAGGCCAGCCTGGGCCATAGATCAACTACTAGGCTACAGAGTCTGACTAGGTCTTAAAGGGAACCCAAACAAACAAACCAATGTTCTCTCTCTGCACCATTAAAGACACTGAGATGAATCTGAGAATGGGACCCAGTGAGTTGCATTCCAATGGAATCGATGGCAGAGCCCAGTGTCTAGAACACTAAGCCCCCCGTATCTCCAAGCCTTCCTTCTTTTAGTATACACTCCATACATTTTATTCTCCTTCTTAAGATCCTTCCAGGAGGGTTCCAAGAGGGTCTCCATGGCCGAGTACTTGCGTGCAGTACCCATGTGTGCAGCCATGGGTGAGATGCCCAGCAATAAACACAAGTAGTAGCTGTCTGTCTTTGTGACACCCCTCTAGAGGACAGTCTCTGATTCCCCCTATGTTGCAGTCACAGAATCTTGGGATGTGTGTCCATTTTTTTATTTTTTTTATTTTTTGGCTCTGCTGTTGTTTCTTTCTTTGTTTCTTTGTTTTCTGTTTTTTCCTATCTAATGGGAGGAGTTTAGAGATGGTGTTCTGTTTCTTTAGGTGTCAAAAGCTTTCACCGAAGCACTTGGGAGACAGAGGCAGGCAGATCTCTGAGTTGGACGCCACCTCTGCTCTACAGCGTGTTCCCCCACGATACCTACATAAAAGAAAGCCAACTGATTTAAGAGGTAAGAGAGACTCTGGGAGAAGGCTATGAAAAAATGAAGCTTTCAGTCAGATTAGTGGGTTTCACAGAGAATTAGCCACAGTATTTTCTTTAGGCATCTAGGTTACAGCTCCCAAACATTGCTTTCATTGTTATCCTGTCTCTTTATAGGGGATGATGATTTGTGGTGTGAACAAAAAAAAATCCCAACACTTAAACTTAACATTCAACTCTATATTGTACTCGCTTTTAAGTAACGTTGTCATTTTGAAATTGTGTATTTTGGAGGTTTATACTTATCATTCTACTTATGATTGTTTCCATGTTTTTATCTTCTGTAGATAAAATATACAGATAGTGTTGTTGTTGTTGTTGTTGTTGTTTTTTCTCTAGTTTCAGTCGTACTAGGCTGCCCTGGACAGTCTAGAGCTGTCTAGGTGTAGTAGCAGGATGTCATCTAACTTGAAAAGGTCCTCCTGTCTCTGCCTCTTGAGGGCTGGGATCCAAAGCATTGGCCACCACACTGAACCTTTTTTTTTTCCCCTTTAGTTTACTCTATTTTGTTTGTGACAGTGTTCCCCTATGCAAACCTGGACAATGCGGTTATATTTTATTTTCTGTTCAAATTCCTCAAATTCCTTTCTGGTTTGTTTGGTGGTGTGTTGGTACAGGAGTCATGTAGAGCTCAGAAGACTTGGATGGGTGAATTGTCTCCTCGATAGGTATTGGTTCCCAGAGACTGGCCTCAGCTCATTGGGTTTGCCTGTTCAGATGTTTCCAATGTTGTTTGGAAAGTGTGGTGTTAAGAGTTGTATAGGAAGCACTCTGAGTAGGCCAGAAATGTAATTAAGCACTTCTATCACTTACCAAACAATCAGGAGGAGATACAGCCACCTGTAATGGTTTCAATTGAAACCTTTGTCGATAAAGAGTGTTCCTGTTGAAAATTCTTGTTTTTCCTCATCAAGTTCTCAGGACCTCTTCCCTGTTGCTCAGTGATTTACTATGCTAAAAGCACCAGGGAGAGACTTTGAACATAAGGTTAAACCTTTGTTTTCAAAACAGGTGGGCTCGATCTGATGCCCGAATCCACACTGGCGATGGCCGACAAAGTGGACATGTCTTTGGATGACATCATCAAGCTGAACCGGAGGCAGCAAGGAGGTCCCTCGTGGGGCCGGGGTCGCAGAGGGGCCGGCTACCAGAACTTCCGTGGCTTCAAAGCAGGCGGCGGTGGTGAGCCTAGGAGGAAGCAGCCTGCCATGGCCCTGCGCGGCAGGAACCGGGTGGCACCATACAGCCACCAGAAGCAACGTCGAGACAAGTGGCAGCAGGACCTAGTCCACAGGGCCTTCGTGGGTGGAGCCAGCGTGGACAGCGGTGGGAAGCTGCTTGTGTCCAACCTGGACTTTGCAGTGTCCGATGCTGATATACAGGAAGTCTTTGCTTCATCCGGAACCTTGAAGAAAGCCACCGTGCACTATGATCGCTCTGGACAAAGTTTGGGGACAGCAGAGGTGCACTTTGAACGGGAAGCAGATGCCCTGAAGGCTATGCAAGAGTACAATGGTGTGCCTTTGGATGGCCGCCGCATGAAGATCCAGCTCGTCACATCCCAGATCCTTATGCAACCAAGACCTGCACAAAGCATCAACAGAGGAGGCATGACAAGAAACCCTGGCTCGGGAGGTTCGCGTGCCGGAGTCACCAGGAGAGGGACAAGTGGAGGCTACCAGGGACGAGCTAGAGGGGCCAGCAGCAACTCGAAGCAGCAGCTTACTGCAGAGGGGTTGGACGCACAGTTGGATGCTTATATGGAAAGCATGGACACTGACTGAGCAAATCCATGCGAGAAATGGGACCCAGAAGCCTCATCTGTGATGCCTAGGGGGAGGGAGGGAGGGAGGGTTGGCAACTGGACTGTGCAGACCATGGGGGATTTGGGTTTTGCTTCTTTGGATTTCTCCTCTTTTCCTTGCCTGTTTTCAAATAAAATCTACAATCTAATGTAATTTCTTTTTGCCTTTTTGTGTGTTTTAGTTTGATTTTTAACTCTGAAACAGACCTCTTTGGCCCTGACTTATCTTGGGGATACATTTTACTTGTTGCTGTTGTGTTGAAGGTAGCATTTTCACCTTTGCCATACTAAAAGGCAAAGGTGTGCTGGGGTGGGGGAACAGGCATTCTAGGGTACTAAAGTAGTAATTCACCTTCACCTTGGAGACTGATTTCTTTGGTGGTTGTTGTAATCATCAAAGTAGAAGGTGGAATAAGATTGCGTTCTCTGGGCCTGTGGGGGGAAGAGCGTGCCTCAGTGGACCCATGCAGAGGCAACCCTACACCCAGAGGGACCACCCACAGGATGGTATAGCATGGAAGAGAGTTTCTTTGGGGCATGGGGAAGGGAGTTGATGGGGAGAGTTAAGAGGCAGAGAGGAGGAGAGAAGTAGAAGCTGGCCAGGACCGTATGTGGAGGGAGTGGGGACCGGAAAGGAAAATGGAAGAGCCAAAGAGGGCAAGAGAATGAGAGGATGAGAGAGAGAGGGAGAAGAGGGGCAAGCAGCCCCTTTGATATGGGTCAGAGCTACCTGGCCATGGCCAGGTAAGCGTGGGGTGGAGCTGAGAAAGGCCACAAACAGTCGTGATAGAATAATCTTTACACAGTTTGGGTCTCTGTGGGTCTGGGCTCAAGAGTGAAGGCCAAAGCTCATGGTATTTGCCTCTTAAAAACATTCACAAGTATGGCCTACAAATATTGTTGTCACCCAAGAGAGTGGAATTAAAGCTGGCCTCAAAGCCACTTCCATGGTATATTATATTCCAGTGCTTCAATAGAGCTAGGTTTCTCAATCTTGCCTGGGAGTCAGCAAATATTCTACATCTCAGGGTCTTAGAGTGATATCTGGGGACCATGTAGTTTACTAGCAAGGAATAGATAGTGTCATTGCTCATTGGGAGTAAACTAGAATTTGGGGTTTTCATATACAAGGGCAGACCAGTTCAATCCCCTTGAATGTTTACAGACTAAACCATTCAGGAAATGGTGGCAGGCACAAATCTGCTTAACCATTGGCCAGCCTGTGACTGCAACTCGAATGGCAAACAGTTCATTTGACTCGGGTCTTTTAAGAGGTCATTGCGATGGGTGTCGAAAGCAGAAAGCAAAACAAAAAAAAAAAAAACAGAACAACAACAACAACAATGACAACCACAACAACCATGCTAGCAAAGCATCTCAAGAAGAGGTCTGGTCTAATTTCAAAAAGCTGATAGGTGTGGTGCTGAATGTGCCGTGAGGTGATCATGATTAGGTCACTTTTTGATTTCCTTGTTTGTTTGTCTTTGTTGTTTATTTGGTTTTGGTTTGTGTTTGTTTTCTGTTTTGTTCTTTGTTTTGTTTAATCCCAGCATTAAATGGGATTAAAGGTGTGTGCCACCACTGCTGGGCAATTAGATCACTTCTGATCCACATCTCCAGGCAGGCAGACACACACCTTTAATCCCAATCTTGCCTTGAGGACATCCAATCAGGAGAGATTCTAATCTAATCCAAACTGGGCCACACCTCCTTCTCAAAGCCTATATAAAGACAGGGAAGAAGGAGCTTTTCCTCTTTGCCTGCTTGCTCTCACCTTGCTAGCAAGTCCATTCCTTCACCAGGATCCCAGCATCTCTACTGAAGACCAGTTGAGACCTCCAGCCTTGTGGACTGAGTGGATTCTGGAACTCTGAACTTTCCATCATCATAGCAAACCACTGGATTAGTGGGACCACACCTTGTAAGTCATTCAACTCAATCCCCTTTCTGTATGTATGTAGAGATTCATTCTGTAAGTTGTGCTTCTCTAGAGAGAACCCTGACTACCATAGTGATGATGCTTTTCATTTCAAAGATTTAGAAGAAAGATACTTGTCTCAAAACTATTTCTCTGAGCTGGGCATAGTGGCCCATGGGTTGATGTCTCACTACTCTGTAGAGGGAGTTAAGCAAATCTAGGATTCTGAGGCCAGCCTGGGCCATAGATCAACTACTAGGCTACAGAGTCTGACTAGGTCTTAAAGGGAACCCAAACAAACAAACCAATGTTCTCTCTCTGCACCATTAAAGACACTGAGATGAATCTGAGAATGGGACCCAGTGAGTTGCATTCCAATGGAATCGATGGCAGAGCCCAGTGTCTAGAACACTAAGCCCCCCGTATCTCCAAGCCTTCCTTCTTTTAGTATACACTCCATACATTTTATTCTCCTTCTTAAGATCCTTCCAGGAGGGTTCCAAGAGGGTCTCCATGGCCGAGTACTTGCGTGCAGTACCCATGTGTGCAGCCATGGGTGAGATGCCCAGCAATAAACACAAGTAGTAGCTGTCTGTCTTTGTGACACCCCTCTAGAGGACAGTCTCTGATTCCCCCTATGTTGCAGTCACAGAATCTTGGGATGTGTGTCCATTTTTTTATTTTTTTTATTTTTTGGCTCTGCTGTTGTTTCTTTCTTTGTTTCTTTGTTTTCTGTTTTTTCCTATCTAATGGGAGGAGTTTAGAGATGGTGTTCTGTTTCTTTAGGTGTCAAAAGCTTTCACCGAAGCACTTGGGAGACAGAGGCAGGCAGATCTCTGAGTTGGACGCCACCTCTGCTCTACAGCGTGTTCCCCCACGATACCTACATAAAAGAAAGCCAACTGATTTAAGAGGTAAGAGGGACTCTGGGAGAAGGCTATGAAAAAATGAAGCTTTCAGTCAGATTAGTGGGTTTCACAGAGAATTAGCCACAGTATTTTCTTTAGGCATCTAGGTTACAGCTCCCAAACATTGCTTTCATTGTTATCCTGTCTCTTTATAGGGGATGATGATTTGTGGTGTGAACAAAAAAAAATCCCAACACTTAAACTTAACATTCAACTCTATATTGTACTCGCTTTTAAGTAACGTTGTCATTTTGAAATTGTGTATTTTGGAGGTTTATACTTATCATTCTACTTATGATTGTTTCCATGTTTTTATCTTCTGTAGATAAAATATACAGATAGTGTTGTTGTTGTTGTTGTTGTTGTTTTTTCTCTAGTTTCAGTCGTACTAGGCTGCCCTGGACAGTCTAGAGCTGTCTAGGTGTAGTAGCAGGATGTCATCTAACTTGAAAAGGTCCTCCTGTCTCTGCCTCTTGAGGGCTGGGATCAAAAGCATTGGCCACCACACTGAACCTTTTTTTTTTCCCCTTTAGTTTACTCTATTTTGTTTGTGACAGTGTTCCCCTATGCAAACCTGGACAATGCGGTTATATTTTATTTTCTGTTCAAATTCCTCAAATTCCTTTCTGGTTTGTTTGGTGGTGTGTTGGTACAGGAGTCAGGTAGAGCTCAGAAGACTTGGATGGGTGAATTGTCTCCTCGATAGGTATTGGTTCCCAGAGACTGGCCTCAGCTCATTGGGTTTGCCTGTTCAGATGTTTCCAATGTTGTTTGGAAAGTGTGGTGTTAAGAGTTGTATAGGAAGCACTCTGAGTAGGCCAGAAATGTAATTAAGCACTTCTATCACTTACCAAACAATCAGGAGGAGATACAGCCACCTGTAATGGTTTCAATTGAAACCTTTGTCGATAAAGAGTGTTCCTGTTGAAAATTCTTGTTTTTCCTCATCAAGTTCTCAGGACCTCTTCCCTGTTGCTCAGTGATTTACTATGCTAAAAGCACCAGGGAGAGACTTTGAACATAAGGTTAAACCTTTGTTTTCAAAACAGGTGGGCTCGATCTGATGCCCGAATCCACACTGGCGATGGCCGACAAAGTGGACATGTCTTTGGATGACATCATCAAGCTGAACCGGAGGCAGCAAGGAGGTCCCTCGTGGGGCCGGGGTCGCAGAGGGGCCGGCTACCAGAACTTCCGTGGCTTCAAAGCAGGCGGCGGTGGTGAGCCTAGGAGGAAGCAGCCTGCCATGGCCCTGCGCGGCAGGAACCGGGTGGCACCATACAGCCACCAGAAGCAACGTCGGGACAAGTGGCAGCAGGACCTAGTCCACAGGGCCTTCGTGGGTGGAGCCAGCGTGGACAGCGGTGGGAAGCTGCTTGTGTCCAACCTGGACTTTGCAGTGTCCGATGCTGATATACAGGAAGTCTTTGCTTCATCCGGAACCTTGAAGAAAGCCACCGTGCACTATGATCGCTCTGGACAAAGTTTGGGGACAGCAGAGGTGCACTTTGAACGGGAAGCAGATGCCCTGAAGGCTATGCAAGAGTACAATGGTGTGCCTTTGGATGGCCGCCGCATGAAGATCCAGCTCGTCACATCCCAGATCCTTATGCAACCAAGACCTGCACAAAGCATCAACAGAGGAGGCATGACAAGAAACCCTGGCTCGGGAGGTTCGCGTGCCGGAGTCACCAGGAGAGGGACAAGTGGAGGCTACCAGGGACGAGCTAGAGGGGCCAGCAGCAACTCGAAGCAGCAGCTTACTGCAGAGGGGTTGGACGCACAGTTGGATGCTTATATGGAAAGCATGGACACTGACTGAGCAAATCCATGCGAGAAATGGGACCCAGAAGCCTCATCTGTGATGCCTAGGGGGAGGGAGGGAGGGAGGGTTGGCAACTGGACTGTGCAGACCATGGGGGATTTGGGTTTTGCTTCTTTGGATTTCTCCTCTTTTCCTTGCCTGTTTTCAAATAAAATCTACAATCTAATGTAATTTCTTTTTGCCTTTTTGTGTGTTTTAGTTTGATTTTTAACTCTGAAACAGACCTCTTTGGCCCTGACTTATCTTGGGGATACATTTTACTTGTTGCTGTTGTGTTGAAGGTAGCATTTTCACCTTTGCCATACTAAAAGGCAAAGGTGTGCTGGGGTGGGGGAACAGGCATTCTAGGGTACTAAAGTAGTAATTCACCTTCACCTTGGAGACTGATTTCTTTGGTGGTTGTTGTAATCATCAAAGTAGAAGGTGGAATAAGATTGCATTCTCTGGGCCTGTGGGGGGAAGAGCGTGCCTCAGTGGACCCATGCAGAGGCAACCCTACACCCAGAGGGACCACCCACAGGATGGTATAGCATGGAAGAGAGTTTCTTTGGGGCATGGGGAAGGGAGTTGATGGGGAGAGTTAAGAGGCAGAGAGGAGGAGAGAAGTAGAAGCTGGCCAGGACCGTATGTGGAGGGAGTGGGGACCGGAAAGGAAAATGGAAGAGCCAAAGAGGGCAAGAGAATGAGAGGATGAGAGAGAGAGGGAGAAGAGGGGCAAGCAGCCCCTTTGATATGGGTCAGAGCTACCTGGCCATGGCCAGGTAAGCGTGGGGTGGAGCTGAGAAAGGCCACAATCAGTCGTGATAGAATAATCTTTACACAGTTTGGGTCTCTGTGGGTCTGGGCTCAAGAGTGAAGGCCAAAGCTCATGGTATTTGCCTCTTAAAAACATTCACAAGTATGGCCTACGAATATTGTTGTCACCCAAGAGAGTGGAATTAAAGCTGGCCTCAAAGCCACTTCCATGGTATATTATATTCCAGTGCTTCAATAGAGCTAGGTTTCTCAATCTTGCCTGGGAGTCAGCAAATATTCTACATCTCAGGGTCTTAGAGTGATATCTGGGGACCATGTAGTTTACTAGCAAGGAATAGATAGTGTCATTGCTCATTGGGAGTAAACTAGAATTTGGGGTTTTCATATACAAGGGCAGACCAGTTCAATCCCCTTGAATGTTTACAGACTAAACCATTCAGGAAATGGTGGCAGGCACAAATCTGCTTAACCATTGGCCAGCCTGTGACTGCAACTCGAATGGCAAACAGTTCATTTGACTCGGGTCTTTTAAGAGGTCATTGCGATGGGTGTCGAAAGCAGAAAGCAAAACAAAAAAAAAAAAAACAGAACAACAACAACAACAATGACAACCACAACAACCATGCTAGCAAAGCATCTCAAGAAGAGGTCTGGTCTAATTTCAAAAAGCTGATAGGTGTGGTGCTGAATGTGCCGTGAGGTGATCATGATTAGGTCACTTTTTGGTTTCCTTGTTTGTTTGTCTTTGTTGTTTATTTGGTTTTGGTTTGTGTTTGTTTTCTGTTTTGTTCTTTGTTTTGTTTAATCCCAGCATTAAATGGGATTAAAGGTGTGTGCCACCACTGCTGGGCAATTAGATCACTTCTGATCCACATCTCCAGGCAGGCAGACACACACCTTTAATCCCAATCTTGCCTTGAGGACATCCAATCAGGAGAGATTCTAATCTAATCCAAACTGGGCCACACCTCCTTCTCAAAGCCTATATAAAGACAGGGAAGAAGGAGCTTTTCCTCTTTGCCTGCTTGCTCTCACCTTGCTAGCAAGTCCATTCCTTCACCGGGATCCCAGCATCTCTACTGAAGACCAGTTGAGACCTCCAGCCTTGTGGACTGAGTGGATTCTGGAACTCTGAACTTTCCATCATCATAGCAAACCACTGGATTAGTGGGACCACACCTTGTAAGTCATTCAACTCAATCCCCTTTCTGTATGTATGTAGAGATTCATTCTGTAAGTTGTGCTTCTCTAGAGAGAACCCTGACTACCATAGTGATGATGCTTTTCATTTCAAAGATTTAGAAGAAAGATACTTGTCTCAAAACTATTTCTCTGAGCTGGGCATAGTGGCCCATGGGTTGATGTCTCACTACTCTGTAGAGGGAGTTAAGCAAATCTAGGATTCTGAGGCCAGCCTGGGCCATAGATCAACTACTAGGCTACAGAGTCTGACTAGGTCTTAAAGGGAACCCAAACAAACAAACCAATGTTCTCTCTCTGCACCATTAAAGACACTGAGATGAATCTGAGAATGGGACCCAGTGAGTTGCATTCCAATGGAATCGATGGCAGAGCCCAGTGTCTAGAACACTAAGCCCCCCGTATCTCCAAGCCTTCCTTCTTTTAGTATACACTCCATACATTTTATTCTCCTTCTTAAGATCCTTCCAGGAGGGTTCCAAGAGGGTCTCCATGGCCGAGTACTTGCGTGCAGTACCCATGTGTGCAGCCATGGGTGAGATGCCCAGCAATAAACACAAGTAGTAGCTGTCTGTCTTTGTGACACCCCTCTAGAGGACAGTCTCTGATTCCCCCTATGTTGCAGTCACAGAATCTTGGGATGTGTGTCCATTTTTTTATTTTTTTTATTTTTTGGCTCTGCTGTTGTTTCTTTCTTTGTTTCTTTGTTTTCTGTTTTTTCCTATCTAATGGGAGGAGTTTAGAGATGGTGTTCTGTTTCTTTAGGTGTCAAAAGCTTTCACCGAAGCACTTGGGAGACAGAGGCAGGCAGATCTCTGAGTTGGACGCCACCTCTGCTCTACAGCGTGTTCCCCCACGATACCTACATAAAAGAAAGCCAACTGATTTAAGAGGTAAGAGGGACTCTGGGAGAAGGCTATGAAAAAATGAAGCTTTCAGTCAGATTAGTGGGTTTCACAGAGAATTAGCCACAGTATTTTCTTTAGGCATCTAGGTTACAGCTCCCAAACATTGCTTTCATTGTTATCCTGTCTCTTTATAGGGGATGATGATTTGTGGTGTGAACAAAAAAAAATCCCAACACTTAAACTTAACATTCAACTCTATATTGTACTCGCTTTTAAGTAACGTTGTCATTTTGAAATTGTGTATTTTGGAGGTTTATACTTATCATTCTACTTATGATTGTTTCCATGTTTTTATCTTCTGTAGATAAAATATACAGATAGTGTTGTTGTTGTTGTTGTTGTTGTTTTTTCTCTAGTTTCAGTCGTACTAGGCTGCCCTGGACAGTCTAGAGCTGTCTAGGTGTAGTAGCAGGATGTCATCTAACTTGAAAAGGTCCTCCTGTCTCTGCCTCTTGAGGGCTGGGATCAAAAGCATTGGCCACCACACTGAACCTTTTTTTTTTCCCCTTTAGTTTACTCTATTTTGTTTGTGACAGTGTTCCCCTATGCAAACCTGGACAATGCGGTTATATTTTATTTTCTGTTCAAATTCCTCAAATTCCTTTCTGGTTTGTTTGGTGGTGTGTTGGTACAGGAGTCAGGTAGAGCTCAGAAGACTTGGATGGGTGAATTGTCTCCTCGATAGGTATTGGTTCCCAGAGACTGGCCTCAGCTCATTGGGTTTGCCTGTTCAGATGTTTCCAATGTTGTTTGGAAAGTGTGGTGTTAAGAGTTGTATAGGAAGCACTCTGAGTAGGCCAGAAATGTAATTAAGCACTTCTATCACTTACCAAACAATCAGGAGGAGATACAGCCACCTGTAATGGTTTCAATTGAAACCTTTGTCGATAAAGAGTGTTCCTGTTGAAAATTCTTGTTTTTCCTCATCAAGTTCTCAGGACCTCTTCCCTGTTGCTCAGTGATTTACTATGCTAAAAGCACCAGGGAGAGACTTTGAACATAAGGTTAAACCTTTGTTTTCAAAACAGGTGGGCTCGATCTGATGCCCGAATCCACACTGGCGATGGCCGACAAAGTGGACATGTCTTTGGATGACATCATCAAGCTGAACCGGAGGCAGCAAGGAGGTCCCTCGTGGGGCCGGGGTCGCAGAGGGGCCGGCTACCAGAACTTCCGTGGCTTCAAAGCAGGCGGCGGTGGTGAGCCTAGGAGGAAGCAGCCTGCCATGGCCCTGCGCGGCAGGAACCGGGTGGCACCATACAGCCACCAGAAGCAACGTCGAGACAAGTGGCAGCAGGACCTAGTCCACAGGGCCTTCGTGGGTGGAGCCAGCGTGGACAGCGGTGGGAAGCTGCTTGTGTCCAACCTGGACTTTGCAGTGTCCGATGCTGATATACAGGAAGTCTTTGCTTCATCCGGAACCTTGAAGAAAGCCACCGTGCACTATGATCGCTCTGGACAAAGTTTGGGGACAGCAGAGGTGCACTTTGAACGGGAAGCAGATGCCCTGAAGGCTATGCAAGAGTACAATGGTGTGCCTTTGGATGGCCGCCGCATGAAGATCCAGCTCGTCACATCCCAGATCCTTATGCAACCAAGACCTGCACAAAGCATCAACAGAGGAGGCATGACAAGAAACCCTGGCTCGGGAGGTTCGCGTGCCGGAGTCACCAGGAGAGGGACAAGTGGAGGCTACCAGGGACGAGCTAGAGGGGCCAGCAGCAACTCGAAGCAGCAGCTTACTGCAGAGGGGTTGGACGCACAGTTGGATGCTTATATGGAAAGCATGGACACTGACTGAGCAAATCCATGCGAGAAATGGGACCCAGAAGCCTCATCTGTGATGCCTAGGGGGAGGGAGGGAGGGAGGGTTGGCAACTGGACTGTGCAGACCATGGGGGATTTGGGTTTTGCTTCTTTGGATTTCTCCTCTTTTCCTTGCCTGTTTTCAAATAAAATCTACAATCTAATGTAATTTCTTTTTGCCTTTTTGTGTGTTTTAGTTTGATTTTTAACTCTGAAACAGACCTCTTTGGCCCTGACTTATCTTGGGGATACATTTTACTTGTTGCTGTTGTGTTGAAGGTAGCATTTTCACCTTTGCCATACTAAAAGGCAAAGGTGTGCTGGGGTGGGGGAACAGGCATTCTAGGGTACTAAAGTAGTAATTCACCTTCACCTTGGAGACTGATTTCTTTGGTGGTTGTTGTAATCATCAAAGTAGAAGGTGGAATAAGATTGCGTTCTCTGGGCCTGTGGGGAGAAGAGCGTGCCTCAGTGGACCCATGCAGAGGCAACCCTACACCCAGAGGGACCACCCACAGGATGGTATAGCATGGAAGAGAGTTTCTTTGGGGCATGGGGAAGGGAGTTGATGGGGAGAGTTAAGAGGCAGAGAGGAGGAGAGAAGTAGAAGCTGGCCAGGACCGTATGTGGAGGGAGTGGGGACCGGAAAGGAAAATGGAAGAGCCAAAGAGGGCAAGAGAATGAGAGGATGAGAGAGAGAGGGAGAAGAGGGGCAAGCAGCCCCTTTGATATGGGTCAGAGCTACCTGGCCATGGCCAGGTAAGCGTGGGGTGGAGCTGAGAAAGGCCACAAACAGTCGTGATAGAATAATCTTTACACAGTTTGGGTCTCTGTGGGTCTGGGCTCAAGAGTGAAGGCCAAAGCTCATGGTATTTGCCTCTTAAAAACATTCACAAGTATGGCCTACAAATATTGTTGTCACCCAAGAGAGTGGAATTAAAGCTGGCCTCAAAGCCACTTCCATGGTATATTATATTCCAGTGCTTCAATAGAGCTAGGTTTCTCAATCTTGCCTGGGAGTCAGCAAATATTCTACATCTCAGGGTCTTAGAGTGATATCTGGGGACCATGTAGTTTACTAGCAAGGAATAGATAGTGTCATTGCTCATTGGGAGTAAACTAGAATTTGGGGTTTTCATATACAAGGGCAGACCAGTTCAATCCCCTTGAATGTTTACAGACTAAACCATTCAGGAAATGGTGGCAGGCACAAATCTGCTTAACCATTGGCCAGCCTGTGACTGCAACTCGAATGGCAAACAGTTCATTTGACTCGGGTCTTTTAAGAGGTCATTGCGATGGGTGTCGAAAGCAGAAAGCAAAACAAAAAAAAAAAAACAGAACAACAACAACAACAATGACAACCACAACAACCATGCTAGCAAAGCATCTCAAGAAGAGGTCTGGTCTAATTTCAAAAAGCTGATAGGTGTGGTGCTGAATGTGCCGTGAGGTGATCATGATTAGGTCACTTTTTGATTTCCTTGTTTGTTTGTCTTTGTTGTTTATTTGGTTTTGGTTTGTGTTTGTTTTCTGTTTTGTTCTTTGTTTTGTTTAATCCCAGCATTAAATGGGATTAAAGGTGTGTGCCACCACTGCTGGGCAATTAGATCACTTCTGATCCACATCTCCAGGCAGGCAGACACACACCTTTAATCCCAATCTTGCCTTGAGGACATCCAATCAGGAGAGATTCTAATCTAATCCAAACTGGGCCACACCTCCTTCTCAAAGCCTATATAAAGACAGGGAAGAAGGAGCTTTTCCTCTTTGCCTGCTTGCTCTCACCTTGCTAGCAAGTCCATTCCTTCACCAGGATCCCAGCATCTCTACTGAAGACCAGTTGAGACCTCCAGCCTTGTGGACTGAGTGGATTCTGGAACTCTGAACTTTCCATCATCATAGCAAACCACTGGATTAGTGGGACCACACCTTGTAAGTCATTCAACTCAATCCCCTTTCTGTATGTATGTAGAGATTCATTCTGTAAGTTGTGCTTCTCTAGAGAGAACCCTGACTACCATAGTGATGATGCTTTTCATTTCAAAGATTTAGAAGAAAGATACTTGTCTCAAAACTATTTCTCTGAGCTGGGCATAGTGGCCCATGGGTTGATGTCTCACTACTCTGTAGAGGGAGTTAAGCAAATCTAGGATTCTGAGGCCAGCCTGGGCCATAGATCAACTACTAGGCTACAGAGTCTGACTAGGTCTTAAAGGGAACCCAAACAAACAAACCAATGTTCTCTCTCTGCACCATTAAAGACACTGAGATGAATCTGAGAATGGGACCCAGTGAGTTGCATTCCAATGGAATCGATGGCAGAGCCCAGTGTCTAGAACACTAAGCCCCCCGTATCTCCAAGCCTTCCTTCTTTTAGTATACACTCCATACATTTTATTCTCCTTCTTAAGATCCTTCCAGGAGGGTTCCAAGAGGGTCTCCATGGCCGAGTACTTGCGTGCAGTACCCATGTGTGCAGCCATGGGTGAGATGCCCAGCAATAAACACAAGTAGTAGCTGTCTGTCTTTGTGACACCCCTCTAGAGGACAGTCTCTGATTCCCCCTATGTTGCAGTCACAGAATCTTGGGATGTGTGTCCATTTTTTTATTTTTTTTATTTTTTGGCTCTGCTGTTGTTTCTTTCTTTGTTTCTTTGTTTTCTGTTTTTTCCTATCTAATGGGAGGAGTTTAGAGATGGTGTTCTGTTTCTTTAGGTGTCAAAAGCTTTCACCGAAGCACTTGGGAGACAGAGGCAGGCAGATCTCTGAGTTGGACGCCACCTCTGCTCTACAGCGTGTTCCCCCACGATACCTACATAAAAGAAAGCCAACTGATTTAAGAGGTAAGAGGGACTCTGGGAGAAGGCTATGAAAAAATGAAGCTTTCAGTCAGATTAGTGGGTTTCACAGAGAATTAGCCACAGTATTTTCTTTAGGCATCTAGGTTACAGCTCCCAAACATTGCTTTCATTGTTATCCTGTCTCTTTATAGGGGATGATGATTTGTGGTGTGAACAAAAAAAAATCCCAACACTTAAACTTAACATTCAACTCTATATTGTACTCGCTTTTAAGTAACGTTGTCATTTTGAAATTGTGTATTTTGGAGGTTTATACTTATCATTCTACTTATGATTGTTTCCATGTTTTTATCTTCTGTAGATAAAATATACAGATAGTGTTGTTGTTGTTGTTGTTGTTTTTTTTTCTCTAGTTTCAGTCATACTAGGCTGCCCTGGACAGTCTAGAGCTGTCTAGGTGTAGTAGCAGGATGTCATCTAACTTGAAAAGGTCCTCCTGTCTCTGCCTCTTGAGGGCTGGGATCAAAAGCATTGGCCACCACACTGAACCTTTTTTTTTTCCCCTTTAGTTTACTCTATTTTGTTTGTGACAGTGTTCCCCTATGCAAACCTGGACAATGCGGTTATATTTTATTTTCTGTTCAAATTCCTCAAATTCCTTTCTGGTTTGTTTGGTGGTGTGTTGGTACAGGAGTCAGGTAGAGCTCAGAAGACTTGGATGGGTGAATTGTCTCCTCGATAGGTATTGGTTCCCAGAGACTGGCCTCAGCTCATTGGGTTTGCCTGTTCAGATGTTTCCAATGTTGTTTGGAAAGTGTGGTGTTAAGAGTTGTATAGGAAGCACTCTGAGTAGGCCAGAAATGTAATTAAGCACTTCTATCACTTACCAAACAATCAGGAGGAGATACAGCCACCTGTAATGGTTTCAATTGAAACCTTTGTCGATAAAGAGTGTTCCTGTTGAAAATTCTTGTTTTTCCTCATCAAGTTCTCAGGACCTCTTCCCTGTTGCTCAGTGATTTACTATGCTAAAAGCACCAGGGAGAGACTTTGAACATAAGGTTAAACCTTTGTTTTCAAAACAGGTGGGCTCGATCTGATGCCCGAATCCACACTGGCGATGGCCGACAAAGTGGACATGTCTTTGGATGACATCATCAAGCTGAACCGGAGGCAGCAAGGAGGTCCCTCGTGGGGCCGGGGTCGCAGAGGGGCCGGCTACCAGAACTTCCGTGGCTTCAAAGCAGGCGGCGGTGGTGAGCCTAGGAGGAAGCAGCCTGCCATGGCCCTGCGCGGCAGGAACCGGGTGGCACCATACAGCCACCAGAAGCAACGTCGGGACAAGTGGCAGCAGGACCTAGTCCACAGGGCCTTCGTGGGTGGAGCCAGCGTGGACAGCGGTGGGAAGCTGCTTGTGTCCAACCTGGACTTTGCAGTGTCCGATGCTGATATACAGGAAGTCTTTGCTTCATCCGGAACCTTGAAGAAAGCCACCGTGCACTATGATCGCTCTGGACAAAGTTTGGGGACAGCAGAGGTGCACTTTGAACGGGAAGCAGATGCCCTGAAGGCTATGCAAGAGTACAATGGTGTGCCTTTGGATGGCCGCCGCATGAAGATCCAGCTCGTCACATCCCAGATCCTTATGCAACCAAGACCTGCACAAAGCATCAACAGAGGAGGCATGACAAGAAACCCTGGCTCGGGAGGTTCGCGTGCCGGAGTCACCAGGAGAGGGACAAGTGGAGGCTACCAGGGACGAGCTAGAGGGGCCAGCAGCAACTCGAAGCAGCAGCTTACTGCAGAGGGGTTGGACGCACAGTTGGATGCTTATATGGAAAGCATGGACACTGACTGAGCAAATCCATGCGAGAAATGGGACCCAGAAGCCTCATCTGTGATGCCTAGGGGGAGGGAGGGAGGGAGGGTTGGCAACTGGACTGTGCAGACCATGGGGGATTTGGGTTTTGCTTCTTTGGATTTCTCCTCTTTTCCTTGCCTGTTTTCAAATAAAATCTACAATCTAATGTAATTTCTTTTTGCCTTTTTGTGTGTTTTAGTTTGATTTTTAACTCTGAAACAGACCTCTTTGGCCCTGACTTATCTTGGGGATACATTTTACTTGTTGCTGTTGTGTTGAAGGTAGCATTTTCACCTTTGCCATACTAAAAGGCAAAGGTGTGCTGGGGTGGGGGAACAGGCATTCTAGGGTACTAAAGTAGTAATTCACCTTCACCTTGGAGACTGATTTCTTTGGTGGTTGTTGTAATCATCAAAGTAGAAGGTGGAATAAGATTGCGTTCTCTGGGCCTGTGGGGGGAAGAGCGTGCCTCAGTGGACCCATGCAGAGGCAACCCTACACCCAGAGGGACCACCCACAGGATGGTATAGCATGGAAGAGAGTTTCTTTGGGGCATGGGGAAGGGAGTTGATGGGGAGAGTTAAGAGGCAGAGAGGAGGAGAGAAGTAGAAGCTGGCCAGGACCGTATGTGGAGGGAGTGGGGACCGGAAAGGAAAATGGAAGAGCCAAAGAGGGCAAGAGAATGAGAGGATGAGAGAGAGAGGGAGAAGAGGGGCAAGCAGCCCCTTTGATATGGGTCAGAGCTACCTGGCCATGGCCAGGTAAGCGTGGGGTGGAGCTGAGAAAGGCCACAAACAGTCGTGATAGAATAATCTTTACACAGTTTGGGTCTCTGTGGGTCTGGGCTCAAGAGTGAAGGCCAAAGCTCATGGTATTTGCCTCTTAAAAACATTCACAAGTATGGCCTACAAATATTGTTGTCACCCAAGAGAGTGGAATTAAAGCTGGCCTCAAAGCCACTTCCATGGTATATTATATTCCAGTGCTTCAATAGAGCTAGGTTTCTCAATCTTGCCTGGGAGTCAGCAAATATTCTACATCTCAGGGTCTTAGAGTGATATCTGGGGACCATGTAGTTTACTAGCAAGGAATAGATAGTGTCATTGCTCATTGGGAGTAAACTAGAATTTGGGGTTTTCATATACAAGGGCAGACCAGTTCAATCCCCTTGAATGTTTACAGACTAAACCATTCAGGAAATGGTGGCAGGCACAAATCTGCTTAACCATTGGCCAGCCTGTGACTGCAACTCGAATGGCAAACAGTTCATTTGACTCGGGTCTTTTAAGAGGTCATTGCGATGGGTGTCGAAAGCAGAAAGCAAAACAAAAAAAAAAAAACAGAACAACAACAACAACAATGACAACCACAACAACCATGCTAGCAAAGCATCTCAAGAAGAGGTCTGGTCTAATTTCAAAAAGCTGATAGGTGTGGTGCTGAATGTGCCGTGAGGTGATCATGATTAGGTCACTTTTTGATTTCCTTGTTTGTTTGTCTTTGTTGTTTATTTGGTTTTGGTTTGTGTTTGTTTTCTGTTTTGTTCTTTGTTTTGTTTAATCCCAGCATTAAATGGGATTAAAGGTGTGTGCCACCACTGCTGGGCAATTAGATCACTTCTGATCCACATCTCCAGGCAGGCAGACACACACCTTTAATCCCAATCTTGCCTTGAGGACATCCAATCAGGAGAGATTCTAATCTAATCCAAACTGGGCCACACCTCCTTCTCAAAGCCTATATAAAGACAGGGAAGAAGGAGCTTTTCCTCTTTGCCTGCTTGCTCTCACCTTGCTAGCAAGTCCATTCCTTCACCAGGATCCCAGCATCTCTACTGAAGACCAGTTGAGACCTCCAGCCTTGTGGACTGAGTGGATTCTGGAACTCTGAACTTTCCATCATCATAGCAAACCACTGGATTAGTGGGACCACACCTTGTAAGTCATTCAACTCAATCCCCTTTCTGTATGTATGTAGAGATTCATTCTGTAAGTTGTGCTTCTCTAGAGAGAACCCTGACTACCATAGTGATGATGCTTTTCATTTCAAAGATTTAGAAGAAAGATACTTGTCTCAAAACTATTTCTCTGAGCTGGGCATAGTGGCCCATGGGTTGATGTCTCACTACTCTGTAGAGGGAGTTAAGCAAATCTAGGATTCTGAGGCCAGCCTGGGCCATAGATCAACTACTAGGCTACAGAGTCTGACTAGGTCTTAAAGGGAACCCAAACAAACAAACCAATGTTCTCTCTCTGCACCATTAAAGACACTGAGATGAATCTGAGAATGGGACCCAGTGAGTTGCATTCCAATGGAATCGATGGCAGAGCCCAGTGTCTAGAACACTAAGCCCCCCGTATCTCCAAGCCTTCCTTCTTTTAGTATACACTCCATACATTTTATTCTCCTTCTTAAGATCCTTCCAGGAGGGTTCCAAGAGGGTCTCCATGGCCGAGTACTTGCGTGCAGTACCCATGTGTGCAGCCATGGGTGAGATGCCCAGCAATAAACACAAGTAGTAGCTGTCTGTCTTTGTGACACCCCTCTAGAGGACAGTCTCTGATTCCCCCTATGTTGCAGTCACAGAATCTTGGGATGTGTGTCCATTTTTTTATTTTTTTTATTTTTTGGCTCTGCTGTTGTTTCTTTCTTTGTTTCTTTGTTTTCTGTTTTTTCCTATCTAATGGGAGGAGTTTAGAGATGGTGTTCTGTTTCTTTAGGTGTCAAAAGCTTTCACCGAAGCACTTGGGAGACAGAGGCAGGCAGATCTCTGAGTTGGACGCCACCTCTGCTCTACAGCGTGTTCCCCCACGATACCTACATAAAAGAAAGCCAACTGATTTAAGAGGTAAGAGGGACTCTGGGAGAAGGCTATGAAAAAATGAAGCTTTCAGTCAGATTAGTGGGTTTCACAGAGAATTAGCCACAGTATTTTCTTTAGGCATCTAGGTTACAGCTCCCAAACATTGCTTTCATTGTTATCCTGTCTCTTTATAGGGGATGATGATTTGTGGTGTGAACAAAAAAAAATCCCAACACTTAAACTTAACATTCAACTCTATATTGTACTCGCTTTTAAGTAACGTTGTCATTTTGAAATTGTGTATTTTGGAGGTTTATACTTATCATTCTACTTATGATTGTTTCCATGTTTTTATCTTCTGTAGATAAAATATACAGATAGTGTTGTTGTTGTTGTTGTTGTTGTTTTTTCTCTAGTTTCAGTCGTACTAGGCTGCCCTGGACAGTCTAGAGCTGTCTAGGTGTAGTAGCAGGATGTCATCTAACTTGAAAAGGTCCTCCTGTCTCTGCCTCTTGAGGGCTGGGATCAAAAGCATTGGCCACCACACTGAACCTTTTTTTTTTCCCCTTTAGTTTACTCTATTTTGTTTGTGACAGTGTTCCCCTATGCAAACCTGGACAATGCGGTTATATTTTATTTTCTGTTCAAATTCCTCAAATTCCTTTCTGGTTTGTTTGGTGGTGTGTTGGTACAGGAGTCAGGTAGAGCTCAGAAGACTTGGATGGGTGAATTGTCTCCTCGATAGGTATTGGTTCCCAGAGACTGGCCTCAGCTCATTGGGTTTGCCTGTTCAGATGTTTCCAATGTTGTTTGGAAAGTGTGGTGTTAAGAGTTGTATAGGAAGCACTCTGAGTAGGCCAGAAATGTAATTAAGCACTTCTATCACTTACCAAACAATCAGGAGGAGATACAGCCACCTGTAATGGTTTCAATTGAAACCTTTGTCGATAAAGAGTGTTCCTGTTGAAAATTCTTGTTTTTCCTCATCAAGTTCTCAGGACCTCTTCCCTGTTGCTCAGTGATTTACTATGCTAAAAGCACCAGGGAGAGACTTTGAACATAAGGTTAAACCTTTGTTTTCAAAACAGGTGGGCTCGATCTGATGCCCGAATCCACACTGGCGATGGCCGACAAAGTGGACATGTCTTTGGATGACATCATCAAGCTGAACCGGAGGCAGCAAGGAGGTCCCTCGTGGGGCCGGGGTCGCAGAGGGGCCGGCTACCAGAACTTCCGTGGCTTCAAAGCAGGCGGCGGTGGTGAGCCTAGGAGGAAGCAGCCTGCCATGGCCCTGCGCGGCAGGAACCGGGTGGCACCATACAGCCACCAGAAGCAACGTCGGGACAAGTGGCAGCAGGACCTAGTCCACAGGGCCTTCGTGGGTGGAGCCAGCGTGGACAGCGGTGGGAAGCTGCTTGTGTCCAACCTGGACTTTGCAGTGTCCGATGCTGATATACAGGAAGTCTTTGCTTCATCCGGAACCTTGAAGAAAGCCACCGTGCACTATGATCGCTCTGGACAAAGTTTGGGGACAGCAGAGGTGCACTTTGAACGGGAAGCAGATGCCCTGAAGGCTATGCAAGAGTACAATGGTGTGCCTTTGGATGGCCGCCGCATGAAGATCCAGCTCGTCACATCCCAGATCCTTATGCAACCAAGACCTGCACAAAGCATCAACAGAGGAGGCATGACAAGAAACCCTGGCTCGGGAGGTTCGCGTGCCGGAGTCACCAGGAGAGGGACAAGTGGAGGCTACCAGGGACGAGCTAGAGGGGCCAGCAGCAACTCGAAGCAGCAGCTTACTGCAGAGGGGTTGGACGCACAGTTGGATGCTTATATGGAAAGCATGGACACTGACTGAGCAAATCCATGCGAGAAATGGGACCCAGAAGCCTCATCTGTGATGCCTAGGGGGAGGGAGGGAGGGAGGGTTGGCAACTGGACTGTGCAGACCATGGGGGATTTGGGTTTTGCTTCTTTGGATTTCTCCTCTTTTCCTTGCCTGTTTTCAAATAAAATCTACAATCTAATGTAATTTCTTTTTGCCTTTTTGTGTGTTTTAGTTTGATTTTTAACTCTGAAACAGACCTCTTTGGCCCTGACTTATCTTGGGGATACATTTTACTTGTTGCTGTTGTGTTGAAGGTAGCATTTTCACCTTTGCCATACTAAAAGGCAAAGGTGTGCTGGGGTGGGGGAACAGGCATTCTAGGGTACTAAAGTAGTAATTCACCTTCACCTTGGAGACTGATTTCTTTGGTGGTTGTTGTAATCATCAAAGTAGAAGGTGGAATAAGATTGCGTTCTCTGGGCCTGTGGGGGGAAGAGCGTGCCTCAGTGGACCCATGCAGAGGCAACCCTACACCCAGAGGGACCACCCACAGGATGGTATAGCATGGAAGAGAGTTTCTTTGGGGCATGGGGAAGGGAGTTGATGGGGAGAGTTAAGAGGCAGAGAGGAGGAGAGAAGTAGAAGCTGGCCAGGACCGTATGTGGAGGGAGTGGGGACCGGAAAGGAAAATGGAAGAGCCAAAGAGGGCAAGAGAATGAGAGGATGAGAGAGAGAGGGAGAAGAGGGGCAAGCAGCCCCTTTGATATGGGTCAGAGCTACCTGGCCATGGCCAGGTAAGCGTGGGGTGGAGCTGAGAAAGGCCACAAACAGTCGTGATAGAATAATCTTTACACAGTTTGGGTCTCTGTGGGTCTGGGCTCAAGAGTGAAGGCCAAAGCTCATGGTATTTGCCTCTTAAAAACATTCACAAGTATGGCCTACAAATATTGTTGTCACCCAAGAGAGTGGAATTAAAGCTGGCCTCAAAGCCACTTCCATGGTATATTATATTCCAGTGCTTCAATAGAGCTAGGTTTCTCAATCTTGCCTGGGAGTCAGCAAATATTCTACATCTCAGGGTCTTAGAGTGATATCTGGGGACCATGTAGTTTACTAGCAAGGAATAGATAGTGTCATTGCTCATTGGGAGTAAACTAGAATTTGGGGTTTTCATATACAAGGGCAGACCAGTTCAATCCCCTTGAATGTTTACAGACTAAACCATTCAGGAAATGGTGGCAGGCACAAATCTGCTTAACCATTGGCCAGCCTGTGACTGCAACTCGAATGGCAAACAGTTCATTTGACTCGGGTCTTTTAAGAGGTCATTGCGATGGGTGTCGAAAGCAGAAAGCAAAACAAAAAAAAAAAAAAAACAGAACAACAACAACAACAATGACAACCACAACAACCATGCTAGCAAAGCATCTCAAGAAGAGGTCTGGTCTAATTTCAAAAAGCTGATAGGTGTGGTGCTGAATGTGCCGTGAGGTGATCATGATTAGGTCACTTTTTGATTTCCTTGTTTGTTTGTCTTTGTTGTTTATTTGGTTTTGGTTTGTGTTTGTTTTCTGTTTTGTTCTTTGTTTTGTTTAATCCCAGCATTAAATGGGATTAAAGGTGTGTGCCACCACTGCTGGGCAATTAGATCACTTCTGATCCACATCTCCAGGCAGGCAGACACACACCTTTAATCCCAATCTTGCCTTGAGGACATCCAATCAGGAGAGATTCTAATCTAATCCAAACTGGGCCACACCTCCTTCTCAAAGCCTATATAAAGACAGGGAAGAAGGAGCTTTTCCTCTTTGCCTGCTTGCTCTCACCTTGCTAGCAAGTCCATTCCTTCACCGGGATCCCAGCATCTCTACTGAAGACCAGTTGAGACCTCCAGCCTTGTGGACTGAGTGGATTCTGGAACTCTGAACTTTCCATCATCATAGCAAACCACTGGATTAGTGGGACCACACCTTGTAAGTCATTCAACTCAATCCCCTTTCTGTATGTATGTAGAGATTCATTCTGTAAGTTGTGCTTCTCTAGAGAGAACCCTGACTACCATAGTGATGATGCTTTTCATTTCAAAGATTTAGAAGAAAGATACTTGTCTCAAAACTATTTCTCTGAGCTGGGCATAGTGGCCCATGGGTTGATGTCTCACTACTCTGTAGAGGGAGTTAAGCAAATCTAGGATTCTGAGGCCAGCCTGGGCCATAGATCAACTACTAGGCTACAGAGTCTGACTAGGTCTTAAAGGGAACCCAAACAAACAAACCAATGTTCTCTCTCTGCACCATTAAAGACACTGAGATGAATCTGAGAATGGGACCCAGTGAGTTGCATTCCAATGGAATCGATGGCAGAGCCCAGTGTCTAGAACACTAAGCCCCCCGTATCTCCAAGCCTTCCTTCTTTTAGTATACACTCCATACATTTTATTCTCCTTCTTAAGATCCTTCCAGGAGGGTTCCAAGAGGGTCTCCATGGCCGAGTACTTGCGTGCAGTACCCATGTGTGCAGCCATGGGTGAGATGCCCAGCAATAAACACAAGTAGTAGCTGTCTGTCTTTGTGACACCCCTCTAGAGGACAGTCTCTGATTCCCCCTATGTTGCAGTCACAGAATCTTGGGATGTGTGTCCATTTTTTTATTTTTTTTATTTTTTGGCTCTGCTGTTGTTTCTTTCTTTGTTTCTTTGTTTTCTGTTTTTTCCTATCTAATGGGAGGAGTTTAGAGATGGTGTTCTGTTTCTTTAGGTGTCAAAAGCTTTCACCGAAGCACTTGGGAGACAGAGGCAGGCAGATCTCTGAGTTGGACGCCACCTCTGCTCTACAGCGTGTTCCCCCACGATACCTACATAAAAGAAAGCCAACTGATTTAAGAGGTAAGAGGGACTCTGGGAGAAGGCTATGAAAAAATGAAGCTTTCAGTCAGATTAGTGGGTTTCACAGAGAATTAGCCACAGTATTTTCTTTAGGCATCTAGGTTACAGCTCCCAAACATTGCTTTCATTGTTATCCTGTCTCTTTATAGGGGATGATGATTTGTGGTGTGAACAAAAAAAAATCCCAACACTTAAACTTAACATTCAACTCTATATTGTACTCGCTTTTAAGTAACGTTGTCATTTTGAAATTGTGTATTTTGGAGGTTTATACTTATCACTCTACTTATGATTGTTTCCATGTTTTTATCTTCTGTAGATAAAATATACAGATAGTGTTGTTGTTGTTGTTGTTGTTGTTTTTTCTCTAGTTTCAGTCGTACTAGGCTGCCCTGGACAGTCTAGAGCTGTCTAGGTGTAGTAGCAGGATGTCATCTAACTTGAAAAGGTCCTCCTGTCTCTGCCTCTTGAGGGCTGGGATCAAAAGCATTGGCCACCACACTGAACCTTTTTTTTTCCCCTTTAGTTTACTCTATTTTGTTTGTGACAGTGTTCCCCTATGCAAACCTGGACAATGCGGTTATATTTTATTTTCTGTTCAAATTCCTCAAATTCCTTTCTGGTTTGTTTGGTGGTGTGTTGGTACAGGAGTCAGGTAGAGCTCAGAAGACTTGGATGGGTGAATTGTCTCCTCGATAGGTACTGGTTCCCAGAGACTGGCCTCAGCTCATTGGGTTTGCCTGTTCAGATGTTTCCAATGTTGTTTGGAAAGTGTGGTGTTAAGAGTTGTATAGGAAGCACTCTGAGTAGGCCAGAAATGTAATTAAGCACTTCTATCACTTACCAAACAATCAGGAGGAGATACAGCCACCTGTAATGGTTTCAATTGAAACCTTTGTCGATAAAGAGTGTTCCTGTTGAAAATTCTTGTTTTTCCTCATCAAGTTCTCAGGACCTCTTCCCTGTTGCTCAGTGATTTACTATGCTAAAAGCACCAGGGAGAGACTTTGAACATAAGGTTAAACCTTTGTTTTCAAAACAGGTGGGCTCGATCTGATGCCCGAATCCACACTGGCGATGGCCGACAAAGTGGACATGTCTTTGGATGACATCATCAAGCTGAACCGGAGGCAGCAAGGAGGTCCCTCGTGGGGCCGGGGTCGCAGAGGGGCCGGCTACCAGAACTTCCGTGGCTTCAAAGCAGGCGGCGGTGGTGAGCCTAGGAGGAAGCAGCCTGCCATGGCCCTGCGCGGCAGGAACCGGGTGGCACCATACAGCCACCAGAAGGAACGTCGAGACAAGTGGCAGCAGGACCTAGTCCACAGGGCCTTCGTGGGTGGAGCCAGCGTGGACAGCGGTGGGAAGCTGCTTGTGTCCAACCTGGACTTTGCAGTGTCCGATGCTGATATACAGGAAGTCTTTGCTTCATCCGGAACCTTGAAGAAAGCCACCGTGCACTATGATCGCTCTGGACAAAGTTTGGGGACAGCAGAGGTGCACTTTGAACGGGAAGCAGATGCCCTGAAGGCTATGCAAGAGTACAATGGTGTGCCTTTGGATGGCCGCCGCATGAAGATCCAGCTCGTCACATCCCAGATCCTTATGCAACCAAGACCTGCACAAAGCATCAACAGAGGAGGCATGACAAGAAACCCTGGCTCGGGAGGTTCGCGTGCCGGAGTCACCAGGAGAGGGACAAGTGGAGGCTACCAGGGACGAGCTAGAGGGGCCAGCAGCAACTCGAAGCAGCAGCTTACTGCAGAGGGGTTGGACGCACAGTTGGATGCTTATATGGAAAGCATGGACACTGACTGAGCAAATCCATGCGAGAAATGGGACCCAGAAGCCTCATCTGTGATGCCTAGGGGGAGGGAGGGAGGGAGGGTTGGCAACTGGACTGTGCAGACCATGGGGGATTTGGGTTTTGCTTCTTTGGATTTCTCCTCTTTTCCTTGCCTGTTTTCAAATAAAATCTACAATCTAATGTAATTTCTTTTTGCCTTTTTGTGTGTTTTAGTTTGATTTTTAACTCTGAAACAGACCTCTTTGGCCCTGACTTATCTTGGGGATACATTTTACTTGTTGCTGTTGTGTTGAAGGTAGCATTTTCACCTTTGCCATACTAAAAGGCAAAGGTGTGCTGGGGTGGGGGAACAGGCATTCTAGGGTACTAAAGTAGTAATTCACCTTCACCTTGGAGACTGATTTCTTTGGTGGTTGTTGTAATCATCAAAGTAGAAGGTGGAATAAGATTGCGTTCTCTGGGCCTGTGGGGGGAAGAGCGTGCCTCAGTGGACCCATGCAGAGGCAACCCTACACCCAGAGGGACCACCCACAGGATGGTATAGCATGGAAGAGAGTTTCTTTGGGGCATGGGGAAGGGAGTTGATGGGGAGAGTTAAGAGGCAGAGAGGAGGAGAGAAGTAGAAGCTGGCCAGGACCGTATGTGGAGGGAGTGGGGACCGGAAAGGAAAATGGAAGAGCCAAAGAGGGCAAGAGAATGAGAGGATGAGAGAGAGAGGGAGAAGAGGGGCAAGCAGCCCCTTTGATATGGGTCAGAGCTACCTGGCCATGGCCAGGTAAGCGTGGGGTGGAGCTGAGAAAGGCCACAAACAGTCGTGATAGAATAATCTTTACACAGTTTGGGTCTCTGTGGGTCTGGGCTCAAGAGTGAAGGCCAAAGCTCATGGTATTTGCCTCTTAAAAACATTCACAAGTATGGCCTACAAATATTGTTGTCACCCAAGAGAGTGGAATTAAAGCTGGCCTCAAAGCCACTTCCATGGTATATTATATTCCAGTGCTTCAATAGAGCTAGGTTTCTCAATCTTGCCTGGGAGTCAGCAAATATTCTACATCTCAGGGTCTTAGAGTGATATCTGGGGACCATGTAGTTTACTAGCAAGGAATAGATAGTGTCATTGCTCATTGGGAGTAAACTAGAATTTGGGGTTTTCATATACAAGGGCAGACCAGTTCAATCCCCTTGAATGTTTACAGACTAAACCATTCAGGAAATGGTGGCAGGCACAAATCTGCTTAACCATTGGCCAGCCTGTGACTGCAACTCGAATGGCAAACAGTTCATTTGACTCGGGTCTTTTAAGAGGTCATTGCGATGGGTGTTGAAAGCAGAAAGTAAAACAAAACAAACAAACAAAAAAAAAACAGAACAACAACAACAACAATGACAACCACAACAACCATGCTAGCAAAGCATCTCAAGAAGAGGTCTGGTCTAATTTCAAAAAGCTGATAGGTGTGGTGCTGAATGTGCCGTGAGGTGATCATGATTAGGTCACTTTTTGGTTTCCTTGTTTGTTTGTCTTTGTTGTTTATTTGGTTTTGGTTTGTGTTTGTTTTCTGTTTTGTTCTTTGTTTTGTTTAATCCCAGCATTAAATGGGATTAAAGGTGTGTGCCACCACTGCTGGGCAATTAGATCACTTCTGATCCACATCTCCAGGCAGGCAGACACACACCTTTAATCCCAATCTTGCCTTGAGGACATCTAATCAGGAGAGATTCTAATCTAATCCAAACTGGGCCACACCTCCTTCTCAAAGCCTATATAAAGATAGGGAAGAAGGAGCTTTTCCTCTTTGCCTGCTTGCTCTCACCTTGCTAGCAAGTCCATTCCTTCACCGGGATCCCAGCATCTCTACTGAAGACCAGTTGAGACCTCCAGCCTTGTGGACTGAGTGGATTCTGGAACTCTGAACTTTCCATCATCATAGCAAACCACTGGATTAGTGGGACCACACCTTGTAAGTCATTCAACTCAATCCCCTTTCTGTATGTATGTAGAGATTCATTCTGTAAGTTGTGCTTCTCTAGAGAGAACCCTGACTACCATAGTGATGATGCTTTTCATTTCAAAGATTTAGAAGAAAGATACTTGTCTCAAAACTATTTCTCTGAGCTGGGCATAGTGGCCCATGGGTTGATGTCTCACTACTCTGTAGAGGGAGTTAAGCAAATCTAGGATTCTGAGGCCAGCCTGGGCCATAGATCAACTACTAGGCTACAGAGTCTGACTAGGTCTTAAAGGGAACCCAAACAAACAAACCAATGTTCTCTCTCTGCACCATTAAAGACACTGAGATGAATCTGAGAATGGGACCCAGTGAGTTGCATTCCAATGGAATCGATGGCAGAGCCCAGTGTCTAGAACACTAAGCCCCCCGTATCTCCAAGCCTTCCTTCTTTTAGTATACACTCCATACATTTTATTCTCCTTCTTAAGATCCTTCCAGGAGGGTTCCAAGAGGGTCTCCATGGCCGAGTACTTGCGTGCAGTACCCATGTGTGCAGCCATGGGTGAGATGCCCAGCAATAAACACAAGTAGTAGCTGTCTGTCTTTGTGACACCCCTCTAGAGGACAGTCTCTGATTCCCCCTATGTTGCAGTCACAGAATCTTGGGATGTGTGTCCATTTTTTTATTTTTTTTATTTTTTGGCTCTGCTGTTGTTTCTTTCTTTGTTTCTTTGTTTTCTGTTTTTTCCTATCTAATGGGAGGAGTTTAGAGATGGTGTTCTGTTTCTTTAGGTGTCAAAAGCTTTCACCGAAGCACTTGGGAGACAGAGGCAGGCAGATCTCTGAGTTGGACGCCACCTCTGCTCTACAGCGTGTTCCCCCACGATACCTACATAAAAGAAAGCCAACTGATTTAAGAGGTAAGAGGGACTCTGGGAGAAGGCTATGAAAAAATGAAGCTTTCAGTCAGATTAGTGGGTTTCACAGAGAATTAGCCACAGTATTTTCTTTAGGCATCTAGGTTACAGCTCCCAAACATTGCTTTCATTGTTATCCTGTCTCTTTATAGGGGATGATGATTTGTGGTGTGAACAAAAAAAAATCCCAACACTTAAACTTAACATTCAACTCTATATTGTACTCGCTTTTAAGTAACGTTGTCATTTTGAAATTGTGTATTTTGGAGGTTTATACTTATCACTCTACTTATGATTGTTTCCATGTTTTTATCTTCTGTAGATAAAATATACAGATAGTGTTGTTGTTGTTGTTGTTGTTGTTTTTTCTCTAGTTTCAGTCGTACTAGGCTGCCCTGGACAGTCTAGAGCTGTCTAGGTGTAGTAGCAGGATGTCATCTAACTTGAAAAGGTCCTCCTGTCTCTGCCTCTTGAGGGCTGGGATCAAAAGCATTGGCCACCACACTGAACCTTTTTTTTTCCCCTTTAGTTTACTCTATTTTGTTTGTGACAGTGTTCCCCTATGCAAACCTGGACAATGCGGTTATATTTTATTTTCTGTTCAAATTCCTCAAATTCCTTTCTGGTTTGTTTGGTGGTGTGTTGGTACAGGAGTCAGGTAGAGCTCAGAAGACTTGGATGGGTGAATTGTCTCCTCGATAGGTACTGGTTCCCAGAGACTGGCCTCAGCTCATTGGGTTTGCCTGTTCAGATGTTTCCAATGTTGTTTGGAAAGTGTGGTGTTAAGAGTTGTATAGGAAGCACTCTGAGTAGGCCAGAAATGTAATTAAGCACTTCTATCACTTACCAAACAATCAGGAGGAGATACAGCCACCTGTAATGGTTTCAATTGAAACCTTTGTCGATAAAGAGTGTTCCTGTTGAAAATTCTTGTTTTTCCTCATCAAGTTCTCAGGACCTCTTCCCTGTTGCTCAGTGATTTACTATGCTAAAAGCACCAGGGAGAGACTTTGAACATAAGGTTAAACCTTTGTTTTCAAAACAGGTGGGCTCGATCTGATGCCCGAATCCACACTGGCGATGGCCGACAAAGTGGACATGTCTTTGGATGACATCATCAAGCTGAACCGGAGGCAGCAAGGGGCCGGGGTCGCAGAGGGGCCGGCTACCAGAACTTCCGTGGCTTCAAAGCAGGCGGCGGTGGTGAGCCTAGGAGGAAGCAGCCTGCCATGGCCCTGCGCGGCAGGAACCGGGTGGCACCATACAGCCACCAGAAGCAACGTCGAGACAAGTGGCAGCAGGACCTAGTCCACAGGGCCTTCGTGGGTGGAGCCAGCGTGGACAGCGGTGGGAAGCTGCTTGTGTCCAACCTGGACTTTGCAGTGTCCGATGCTGATATACAGGAAGTCTTTGCTTCATCCGGAACCTTGAAGAAAGCCACCGTGCACTATGATCGCTCTGGACAAAGTTTGGGGACAGCAGAGGTGCACTTTGAACGGGAAGCAGATGCCCTGAAGGCTATGCAAGAGTACAATGGTGTGCCTTTGGATGGCCGCCGCATGAAGATCCAGCTCGTCACATCCCAGATCCTTATGCAACCAAGACCTGCACAAAGCATCAACAGAGGAGGCATGACAAGAAACCCTGGCTCGGGAGGTTCGCGTGCCGGAGTCACCAGGAGAGGGACAAGTGGAGGCTACCAGGGACGAGCTAGAGGGGCCAGCAGCAACTCGAAGCAGCAGCTTACTGCAGAGGGGTTGGACGCACAGTTGGATGCTTATATGGAAAGCATGGACACTGACTGAGCAAATCCATGCGAGAAATGGGACCCAGAAGCCTCATCTGTGATGCCTAGGGGGAGGGAGGGAGGGAGGGTTGGCAACTGGACTGTGCAGACCATGGGGGATTTGGGTTTTGCTTCTTTGGATTTCTCCTCTTTTCCTTGCCTGTTTTCAAATAAAATCTACAATCTAATGTAATTTCTTTTTGCCTTTTTGTGTGTTTTAGTTTGATTTTTAACTCTGAAACAGACCTCTTTGGCCCTGACTTATCTTGGGGATACATTTTACTTGTTGCTGTTGTGTTGAAGGTAGCATTTTCACCTTTGCCATACTAAAAGGCAAAGGTGTGCTGGGGTGGGGGAACAGGCATTCTAGGGTACTAAAGTAGTAATTCACCTTCACCTTGGAGACTGATTTCTTTGGTGGTTGTTGTAATCATCAAAGTAGAAGGTGGAATAAGATTGCGTTCTCTGGGCCTGTGGGGGGAAGAGCGTGCCTCAGTGGACCCATGCAGAGGCAACCCTACACCCAGAGGGACCACCCACAGGATGGTATAGCATGGAAGAGAGTTTCTTTGGGGCATGGGGAAGGGAGTTGATGGGGAGAGTTAAGAGGCAGAGAGGAGGAGAGAAGTAGAAGCTGGCCAGGACCGTATGTGGAGGGAGTGGGGACCGGAAAGGAAAATGGAAGAGCCAAAGAGGGCAAGAGAATGAGAGGATGAGAGAGAGAGGGAGAAGAGGGGCAAGCAGCCCCTTTGATATGGGTCAGAGCTACCTGGCCATGGCCAGGTAAGCGTGGGGTGGAGCTGAGAAAGGCCACAAACAGTCGTGATAGAATAATCTTTACACAGTTTGGGTCTCTGTGGGTCTGGGCTCAAGAGTGAAGGCCAAAGCTCATGGTATTTGCCTCTTAAAAACATTCACAAGTATGGCCTACAAATATTGTTGTCACCCAAGAGAGTGGAATTAAAGCTGGCCTCAAAGCCACTTCCATGGTATATTATATTCCAGTGCTTCAATAGAGCTAGGTTTCTCAATCTTGCCTGGGAGTCAGCAAATATTCTACATCTCAGGGTCTTAGAGTGATATCTGGGGACCATGTAGTTTACTAGCAAGGAATAGATAGTGTCATTGCTCATTGGGAGTAAACTAGAATTTGGGGTTTTCATATACAAGGGCAGACCAGTTCAATCCCCTTGAATGTTTACAGACTAAACCATTCAGGAAATGGTGGCAGGCACAAATCTGCTTAACCATTGGCCAGCCTGTGACTGCAACTCGAATGGCAAACAGTTCATTTGACTCGGGTCTTTTAAGAGGTCATTGCGATGGGTGTCGAAAGCAGAAAGCAAAACAAAAAAAAAAAAAACAGAACAACAACAACAACAATGACAACCACAACAACCATGCTAGCAAAGCATCTCAAGAAGAGGTCTGGTCTAATTTCAAAAAGCTGATAGGTGTGGTGCTGAATGTGCCGTGAGGTGATCATGATTAGGTCACTTTTTGATTTCCTTGTTTGTTTGTCTTTGTTGTTTATTTGGTTTTGGTTTGTGTTTGTTTTCTGTTTTGTTCTTTGTTTTGTTTAATCCCAGCATTAAATGGGATTAAAGGTGTGTGCCACCACTGCTGGGCAATTAGATCACTTCTGATCCACATCTCCAGGCAGGCAGACACACACCTTTAATCCCAATCTTGCCTTGAGGACATCCAATCAGGAGAGATTCTAATCTAATCCAAACTGGGCCACACCTCCTTCTCAAAGCCTATATAAAGACAGGGAAGAAGGAGCTTTTCCTCTTTGCCTGCTTGCTCTCACCTTGCTAGCAAGTCCATTCCTTCACCGGGATCCCAGCATCTCTACTGAAGACCAGTTGAGACCTCCAGCCTTGTGGACTGAGTGGATTCTGGAACTCTGAACTTTCCATCATCATAGCAAACCACTGGATTAGTGGGACCACACCTTGTAAGTCATTCAACTCAATCCCCTTTCTGTATGTATGTAGAGATTCATTCTGTAAGTTGTGCTTCTCTAGAGAGAACCCTGACTACCATAGTGATGATGCTTTTCATTTCAAAGATTTAGAAGAAAGATACTTGTCTCAAAACTATTTCTCTGAGCTGGGCATAGTGGCCCATGGGTTGATGTCTCACTACTCTGTAGAGGGAGTTAAGCAAATCTAGGATTCTGAGGCCAGCCTGGGCCATAGATCAACTACTAGGCTACAGAGTCTGACTAGGTCTTAAAGGGAACCCAAACAAACAAACCAATGTTCTCTCTCTGCACCATTAAAGACACTGAGATGAATCTGAGAATGGGACCCAGTGAGTTGCATTCCAATGGAATGGATGGCAGAGCCCAGTGTCTAGAACACTAAGCCCCCCGTATCTCCAAGCCTTCCTTCTTTTAGTATACACTCCATACATTTTATTCTCCTTCTTAAGATCCTTCCAGGAGGGTTCCAAGAGGGTCTCCATGGCCGAGTACTTGCGTGCAGTACCCATGTGTGCAGCCATGGGTGAGATGCCCAGCAATAAACACAAGTAGTAGCTGTCTGTCTTTGTGACACCCCTCTAGAGGACAGTCTCTGATTCCCCCTATGTTGCAGTCACAGAATCTTGGGATGTGTGTCCATTTTTTTATTTTTTTTATTTTTTGGCTCTGCTGTTGTTTCTTTCTTTGTTTCTTTGTTTTCTGTTTTTTCCTATCTAATGGGAGGAGTTTAGAGATGGTGTTCTGTTTCTTTAGGTGTCAAAAGCTTTCACCGAAGCACTTGGGAGACAGAGGCAGGCAGATCTCTGAGTTGGACGCCACCTCTGCTCTACAGCGTGTTCCCCCACGATACCTACATAAAAGAAAGCCAACTGATTTAAGAGGTAAGAGGGACTCTGGGAGAAGGCTATGAAAAAATGAAGCTTTCAGTCAGATTAGTGGGTTTCACAGAGAATTAGCCACAGTATTTTCTTTAGGCATCTAGGTTACAGCTCCCAAACATTGCTTTCATTGTTATCCTGTCTCTTTATAGGGGATGATGATTTGTGGTGTGAACAAAAAAAAATCCCAACACTTAAACTTAACATTCAACTCTATATTGTACTCGCTTTTAAGTAACGTTGTCATTTTGAAATTGTGTATTTTGGAGGTTTATACTTATCACTCTACTTATGATTGTTTCCATGTTTTTATCTTCTGTAGATAAAATATACAGATAGTGTTGTTGTTGTTGTTGTTGTTGTTTTTTCTCTAGTTTCAGTCGTACTAGGCTGCCCTGGACAGTCTAGAGCTGTCTAGGTGTAGTAGCAGGATGTCATCTAACTTGAAAAGGTCCTCCTGTCTCTGCCTCTTGAGGGCTGGGATCAAAAGCATTGGCCACCACACTGAACCTTTTTTTTTCCCCTTTAGTTTACTCTATTTTGTTTGTGACAGTGTTCCCCTATGCAAACCTGGACAATGCGGTTATATTTTATTTTCTGTTCAAATTCCTCAAATTCCTTTCTGGTTTGTTTGGTGGTGTGTTGGTACAGGAGTCAGGTAGAGCTCAGAAGACTTGGATGGGTGAATTGTCTCCTCGATAGGTACTGGTTCCCAGAGACTGGCCTCAGCTCATTGGGTTTGCCTGTTCAGATGTTTCCAATGTTGTTTGGAAAGTGTGGTGTTAAGAGTTGTATAGGAAGCACTCTGAGTAGGCCAGAAATGTAATTAAGCACTTCTATCACTTACCAAACAATCAGGAGGAGATACAGCCACCTGTAATGGTTTCAATTGAAACCTTTGTCGATAAAGAGTGTTCCTGTTGAAAATTCTTGTTTTTCCTCATCAAGTTCTCAGGACCTCTTCCCTGTTGCTCAGTGATTTACTATGCTAAAAGCACCAGGGAGAGACTTTGAACATAAGGTTAAACCTTTGTTTTCAAAACAGGTGGGCTCGATCTGATGCCCGAATCCACACTGGCGATGGCCGACAAAGTGGACATGTCTTTGGATGACATCATCAAGCTGAACCGGAGGCAGCAAGGAGGTCCCTCGTGGGGCCGGGGTCGCAGAGGGGCCGGCTACCAGAACTTCCGTGGCTTCAAAGCAGGCGGCGGTGGTGAGCCTAGGAGGAAGCAGCCTGCCATGGCCCTGCGCGGCAGGAACCGGGTGGCACCATACAGCCACCAGAAGCAACGTCGAGACAAGTGGCAGCAGGACCTAGTCCACAGGGCCTTCGTGGGTGGAGCCAGCGTGGACAGCGGTGGGAAGCTGCTTGTGTCCAACCTGGACTTTGCAGTGTCCGATGCTGATATACAGGAAGTCTTTGCTTCATCCGGAACCTTGAAGAAAGCCACCGTGCACTATGATCGCTCTGGACAAAGTTTGGGGACAGCAGAGGTGCACTTTGAACGGGAAGCAGATGCCCTGAAGGCTATGCAAGAGTACAATGGTGTGCCTTTGGATGGCCGCCGCATGAAGATCCAGCTCGTCACATCCCAGATCCTTATGCAACCAAGACCTGCACAAAGCATCAACAGAGGAGGCATGACAAGAAACCCTGGCTCGGGAGGTTCGCGTGCCGGAGTCACCAGGAGAGGGACAAGTGGAGGCTACCAGGGACGAGCTAGAGGGGCCAGCAGCAACTCGAAGCAGCAGCTTACTGCAGAGGGGTTGGACGCACAGTTGGATGCTTATATGGAAAGCATGGACACTGACTGAGCAAATCCATGCGAGAAATGGGACCCAGAAGCCTCATCTGTGATGCCTAGGGGGAGGGAGGGAGGGAGGGTTGGCAACTGGACTGTGCAGACCATGGGGGATTTGGGTTTTGCTTCTTTGGATTTCTCCTCTTTTCCTTGCCTGTTTTCAAATAAAATCTACAATCTAATGTAATTTCTTTTTGCCTTTTTGTGTGTTTTAGTTTGATTTTTAACTCTGAAACAGACCTCTTTGGCCCTGACTTATCTTGGGGATACATTTTACTTGTTGCTGTTGTGTTGAAGGTAGCATTTTCACCTTTGCCATACTAAAAGGCAAAGGTGTGCTGGGGTGGGGGAACAGGCATTCTAGGGTACTAAAGTAGTAATTCACCTTCACCTTGGAGACTGATTTCTTTGGTGGTTGTTGTAATCATCAAAGTAGAAGGTGGAATAAGATTGCGTTCTCTGGGCCTGTGGGGGGAAGAGCGTGCCTCAGTGGACCCATGCAGAGGCAACCCTACACCCAGAGGGACCACCCACAGGATGGTATAGCATGGAAGAGAGTTTCTTTGGGGCATGGGGAAGGGAGTTGATGGGGAGAGTTAAGAGGCAGAGAGGAGGAGAGAAGTAGAAGCTGGCCAGGACCGTATGTGGAGGGAGTGGGGACCGGAAAGGAAAATGGAAGAGCCAAAGAGGGCAAGAGAATGAGAGGATGAGAGAGAGAGGGAGAAGAGGGGCAAGCAGCCCCTTTGATATGGGTCAGAGCTACCTGGCCATGGCCAGGTAAGCGTGGGGTGGAGCTGAGAAAGGCCACAAACAGTCGTGATAGAATAATCTTTACACAGTTTGGGTCTCTGTGGGTCTGGGCTCAAGAGTGAAGGCCAAAGCTCATGGTATTTGCCTCTTAAAAACATTCACAAGTATGGCCTACAAATATTGTTGTCACCCAAGAGAGTGGAATTAAAGCTGGCCTCAAAGCCACTTCCATGGTATATTATATTCCAGTGCTTCAATAGAGCTAGGTTTCTCAATCTTGCCTGGGAGTCAGCAAATATTCTACATCTCAGGGTCTTAGAGTGATATCTGGGGACCATGTAGTTTACTAGCAAGGAATAGATAGTGTCATTGCTCATTGGGAGTAAACTAGAATTTGGGGTTTTCATATACAAGGGCAGACCAGTTCAATCCCCTTGAATGTTTACAGACTAAACCATTCAGGAAATGGTGGCAGGCACAAATCTGCTTAACCATTGGCCAGCCTGTGACTGCAACTCGAATGGCAAACAGTTCATTTGACTCGGGTCTTTTAAGAGGTCATTGCGATGGGTGTCGAAAGCAGAAAGCAAAACAAAAAAAAAAAAAAAACAGAACAACAACAACAACAATGACAACCACAACAACCATGCTAGCAAAGCATCTCAAGAAGAGGTCTGGTCTAATTTCAAAAAGCTGATAGGTGTGGTGCTGAATGTGCCGTGAGGTGATCATGATTAGGTCACTTTTTGATTTCCTTGTTTGTTTGTCTTTGTTGTTTATTTGGTTTTGGTTTGTGTTTGTTTTCTGTTTTGTTCTTTGTTTTGTTTAATCCCAGCATTAAATGGGATTAAAGGTGTGTGCCACCACTGCTGGGCAATTAGATCACTTCTGATCCACATCTCCAGGCAGGCAGACACACACCTTTAATCCCAATCTTGCCTTGAGGACATCCAATCAGGAGAGATTCTAATCTAATCCAAACTGGGCCACACCTCCTTCTCAAAGCCTATATAAAGACAGGGAAGAAGGAGCTTTTCCTCTTTGCCTGCTTGCTCTCACCTTGCTAGCAAGTCCATTCCTTCACCGGGATCCCAGCATCTCTACTGAAGACCAGTTGAGACCTCCAGCCTTGTGGACTGAGTGGATTCTGGAACTCTGAACTTTCCATCATCATAGCAAACCACTGGATTAGTGGGACCACACCTTGTAAGTCATTCAACTCAATCCCCTTTCTGTATGTATGTAGAGATTCATTCTGTAAGTTGTGCTTCTCTAGAGAGAACCCTGACTACCATAGTGATGATGCTTTTCATTTCAAAGATTTAGAAGAAAGATACTTGTCTCAAAACTATTTCTCTGAGCTGGGCATAGTGGCCCATGGGTTGATGTCTCACTACTCTGTAGAGGGAGTTAAGCAAATCTAGGATTCTGAGGCCAGCCTGGGCCATAGATCAACTACTAGGCTACAGAGTCTGACTAGGTCTTAAAGGGAACCCAAACAAACAAACCAATGTTCTCTCTCTGCACCATTAAAGACACTGAGATGAATCTGAGAATGGGACCCAGTGAGTTGCATTCCAATGGAATCGATGGCAGAGCCCAGTGTCTAGAACACTAAGCCCCCCGTATCTCCAAGCCTTCCTTCTTTTAGTATACACTCCATACATTTTATTCTCCTTCTTAAGATCCTTCCAGGAGGGTTCCAAGAGGGTCTCCATGGCCGAGTACTTGCGTGCAGTACCCATGTGTGCAGCCATGGGTGAGATGCCCAGCAATAAACACAAGTAGTAGCTGTCTGTCTTTGTGACACCCCTCTAGAGGACAGTCTCTGATTCCCCCTATGTTGCAGTCACAGAATCTTGGGATGTGTGTCCATTTTTTTATTTTTTTTATTTTTTGGCTCTGCTGTTGTTTCTTTCTTTGTTTCTTTGTTTTCTGTTTTTTCCTATCTAATGGGAGGAGTTTAGAGATGGTGTTCTGTTTCTTTAGGTGTCAAAAGCTTTCACCGAAGCACTTGGGAGACAGAGGCAGGCAGATCTCTGAGTTGGACGCCACCTCTGCTCTACAGCGTGTTCCCCCACGATACCTACATAAAAGAAAGCCAACTGATTTAAGAGGTAAGAGGGACTCGGGAGAAGGCTATGAAAAAATGAAGCTTTCAGTCAGATTAGTGGGTTTCACAGAGAATTAGCCACAGTATTTTCTTTAGGCATCTAGGTTACAGCTCCCAAACATTGCTTTCATTGTTATCCTGTCTCTTTATAGGGGATGATGATTTGTGGTGTGAACAAAAAAAAATCCCAACACTTAAACTTAACATTCAACTCTATATTGTACTCGCTTTTAAGTAACGTTGTCATTTTGAAATTGTGTATTTTGGAGGTTTATACTTATCATTCTACTTATGATTGTTTCCATGTTTTTATCTTCTGTAGATAAAATATACAGATAGTGTTGTTGTTGTTGTTGTTGTTGTTTTTTCTCTAGTTTCAGTCGTACTAGGCTGCCCTGGACAGTCTAGAGCTGTCTAGGTGTAGTAGCAGGATGTCATCTAACTTGAAAAGGTCCTCCTGTCTCTGCCTCTTGAGGGCTGGGATCAAAAGCATTGGCCACCACACTGAACCTTTTTTTTTTTCCCCTTTAGTTTACTCTATTTTGTTTGTGACAGTGTTCCCCTATGCAAACCTGGACAATGCGGTTATATTTTATTTTCTGTTCAAATTCCTCAAATTCCTTTCTGGTTTGTTTGGTGGTGTGTTGGTACAGGAGTCAGGTAGAGCTCAGAAGACTTGGATGGGTGAATTGTCTCCTCGATAGGTACTGGTTCCCAGAGACTGGCCTCAGCTCATTGGGTTTGCCTGTTCAGATGTTTCCAATGTTGTTTGGAAAGTGTGGTGTTAAGAGTTGTATAGGAAGCACTCTGAGTAGGCCAGAAATGTAATTAAGCACTTCTATCACTTACCAAACAATCAGGAGGAGATACAGCCACCTGTAATGGTTTCAATTGAAACCTTTGTCGATAAAGAGTGTTCCTGTTGAAAATTCTTGTTTTTCCTCATCAAGTTCTCAGGACCTCTTCCCTGTTGCTCAGTGATTTACTATGCTAAAAGCACCAGGGAGAGACTTTGAACATAAGGTTAAACCTTTGTTTTCAAAACAGGTGGGCTCGATCTGATGCCCGAATCCACACTGGCGATGGCCGACAAAGTGGACATGTCTTTGGATGACATCATCAAGCTGAACCGGAGGCAGCAAGGAGGTCCCTGGTGGGGCCGGGGGTCGCAGAGGGGCCGGCTACCAGAACTTCCGTGGCTTCAAAGCAGGCGGCGGTGGTGAGCCTAGGAGGAAGCAGCCTGCCATGGCCCTGCGCGGCAGGAACCGGGTGGCACCATACAGCCACCAGAAGCAACGTCGGGACAAGTGGCAGCAGGACCTAGTCCACAGGGCCTTCGTGGGTGGAGCCAGCGTGGACAGCGGTGGGAAGCTGCTTGTGTCCAACCTGGACTTTGCAGTGTCCGATGCTGATATACAGGAAGTCTTTGCTTCATCCGGAACCTTGAAGAAAGCCACCGTGCACTATGATCGCTCTGGACAAAGTTTGGGGACAGCAGAGGTGCACTTTGAACGGGAAGCAGATGCCCTGAAGGCTATGCAAGAGTACAATGGTGTGCCTTTGGATGGCCGCCGCATGAAGATCCAGCTCGTCACATCCCAGATCCTTATGCAACCAAGACCTGCACAAAGCATCAACAGAGGAGGCATGACAAGAAACCCTGGCTCGGGAGGTTCGCGTGCCGGAGTCACCAGGAGAGGGACAAGTGGAGGCTACCAGGGACGAGCTAGAGGGGCCAGCAGCAACTCGAAGCAGCAGCTTACTGCAGAGGGGTTGGACGCACAGTTGGATGCTTATATGGAAAGCATGGACACTGACTGAGCAAATCCATGCGAGAAATGGGACCCAGAAGCCTCATCTGTGATGCCTAGGGGGAGGGAGGGAGGGAGGGTTGGCAACTGGACTGTGCAGACCATGGGGGATTTGGGTTTTGCTTCTTTGGATTTCTCCTCTTTTCCTTGCCTGTTTTCAAATAAAATCTACAATCTAATGTAATTTCTTTTTGCCTTTTTGTGTGTTTTAGTTTGATTTTTAACTCTGAAACAGACCTCTTTGGCCCTGACTTATCTTGGGGATACATTTTACTTGTTGCTGTTGTGTTGAAGGTAGCATTTTCACCTTTGCCATACTAAAAGGCAAAGGTGTGCTGGGGTGGGGGAACAGGCATTCTAGGGTACTAAAGTAGTAATTCACCTTCACCTTGGAGACTGATTTCTTTGGTGGTTGTTGTAATCATCAAAGTAGAAGGTGGAATAAGATTGCGTTCTCTGGGCCTGTGGGGGGAAGAGCGTGCCTCAGTGGACCCATGCAGAGGCAACCCTACACCCAGAGGGACCACCCACAGGATGGTATAGCATGGAAGAGAGTTTCTTTGGGGCATGGGGAAGGGAGTTGATGGGGAGAGTTAAGAGGCAGAGAGGAGGAGAGAAGTAGAAGCTGGCCAGGACCGTATGTGGAGGGAGTGGGGACCGGAAAGGAAAATGGAAGAGCCAAAGAGGGCAAGAGAATGAGAGGATGAGAGAGAGAGGGAGAAGAGGGGCAAGCAGCCCCTTTGATATGGGTCAGAGCTACCTGGCCATGGCCAGGTAAGCGTGGGGTGGAGCTGAGAAAGGCCACAAACAGTCGTGATAGAATAATCTTTACACAGTTTGGGTCTCTGTGGGTCTGGGCTCAAGAGTGAAGGCCAAAGCTCATGGTATTTGCCTCTTAAAAACATTCACAAGTATGGCCTACAAATATTGTTGTCACCCAAGAGAGTGGAATTAAAGCTGGCCTCAAAGCCACTTCCATGGTATATTATATTCCAGTGCTTCAATAGAGCTAGGTTTCTCAATCTTGCCTGGGAGTCAGCAAATATTCTACATCTCAGGGTCTTAGAGTGATATCTGGGGACCATGTAGTTTACTAGCAAGGAATAGATAGTGTCATTGCTCATTGGGAGTAAACTAGAATTTGGGGTTTTCATATACAAGGGCAGACCAGTTCAAACCCCTTGAATGTTTACAGACTAAACCATTCAGGAAATGGTGGCAGGCACAAATCTGCTTAACCATTGGCCAGCCTGTGACTGCAACTCGAATGGCAAACAGTTCATTTGACTCGGGTCTTTTAAGAGGTCATTGCGATGGGTGTCGAAAGCAGAAAGCAAAACAAAAAAAAAAAAAAACAGAACAACAACAACAACAATGACAACCACAACAACCATGCTAGCAAAGCATCTCAAGAAGAGGTCTGGTCTAATTTCAAAAAGCTGATAGGTGTGGTGCTGAATGTGCCGTGAGGTGATCATGATTAGGTCACTTTTTGATTTCCTTGTTTGTTTGTCTTTGTTGTTTATTTGGTTTTGGTTTGTGTTTGTTTTCTGTTTTGTTCTTTGTTTTGTTTAATCCCAGCATTAAATGGGATTAAAGGTGTGTGCCACCACTGCTGGGCAATTAGATCACTTCTGATCCACATCTCCAGGCAGGCAGACACACACCTTTAATCCCAATCTTGCCTTGAGGACATCCAATCAGGAGAGATTCTAATCTAATCCAAACTGGGCCACACCTCCTTCTCAAAGCCTATATAAAGACAGGGAAGAAGGAGCTTTTCCTCTTTGCCTGCTTGCTCTCACCTTGCTAGCAAGTCCATTCCTTCACCGGGATCCCAGCATCTCTACTGAAGACCAGTTGAGACCTCCAGCCTTGTGGACTGAGTGGATTCTGGAACTCTGAACTTTCCATCATCATAGCAAACCACTGGATTAGTGGGACCACACCTTGTAAGTCATTCAACTCAATCCCCTTTCTGTATGTATGTAGAGATTCATTCTGTAAGTTGTGCTTCTCTAGAGAGAACCCTGACTACCATAGTGATGATGCTTTTCATTTCAAAGATTTAGAAGAAAGATACTTGTCTCAAAACTATTTCTCTGAGCTGGGCATAGTGGCCCATGGGTTGATGTCTCACTACTCTGTAGAGGGAGTTAAGCAAATCTAGGATTCTGAGGCCAGCCTGGGCCATAGATCAACTACTAGGCTACAGAGTCTGACTAGGTCTTAAAGGGAACCCAAACAAACAAACCAATGTTCTCTCTCTGCACCATTAAAGACACTGAGATGAATCTGAGAATGGGACCCAGTGAGTTGCATTCCAATGGAATCGATGGCAGAGCCCAGTGTCTAGAACACTAAGCCCCCCGTATCTCCAAGCCTTCCTTCTTTTAGTATACACTCCATACATTTTATTCTCCTTCTTAAGATCCTTCCAGGAGGGTTCCAAGAGGGTCTCCATGGCCGAGTACTTGCGTGCAGTACCCATGTGTGCAGCCATGGGTGAGATGCCCAGCAATAAACACAAGTAGTAGCTGTCTGTCTTTGTGACACCCCTCTAGAGGACAGTCTCTGATTCCCCCTATGTTGCAGTCACAGAATCTTGGGATGTGTGTCCATTTTTTTATTTTTTTTATTTTTTGGCTCTGCTGTTGTTTCTTTCTTTGTTTCTTTGTTTTCTGTTTTTTCCTATCTAATGGGAGGAGTTTAGAGATGGTGTTCTGTTTCTTTAGGTGTCAAAAGCTTTCACCGAAGCACTTGGGAGACAGAGGCAGGCAGATCTCTGAGTTGGACGCCACCTCTGCTCTACAGCGTGTTCCCCCACGATACCTACATAAAAGAAAGCCAACTGATTTAAGAGGTAAGAGGGACTCTGGGAGAAGGCTATGAAAAAATGAAGCTTTCAGTCAGATTAGTGGGTTTCACAGAGAATTAGCCACAGTATTTTCTTTAGGCATCTAGGTTACAGCTCCCAAACATTGCTTTCATTGTTATCCTGTCTCTTTATAGGGGATGATGATTTGTGGTGTGAACAAAAAAAAATCCCAACACTTAAACTTAACATTCAACTCTATATTGTACTCGCTTTTAAGTAACGTTGTCATTTTGAAATTGTGTATTTTGGAGGTTTATACTTATCACTCTACTTATGATTGTTTCCATGTTTTTATCTTCTGTAGATAAAATATACAGATAGTGTTGTTGTTGTTGTTGTTGTTGTTTTTTCTCTAGTTTCAGTCGTACTAGGCTGCCCTGGACAGTCTAGAGCTGTCTAGGTGTAGTAGCAGGATGTCATCTAACTTGAAAAGGTCCTCCTGTCTCTGCCTCTTGAGGGCTGGGATCAAAAGCATTGGCCACCACACTGAACCTTTTTTTTTCCCCTTTAGTTTACTCTATTTTGTTTGTGACAGTGTTCCCCTATGCAAACCTGGACAATGCGGTTATATTTTATTTTCTGTTCAAATTCCTCAAATTCCTTTCTGGTTTGTTTGGTGGTGTGTTGGTACAGGAGTCAGGTAGAGCTCAGAAGACTTGGATGGGTGAATTGTCTCCTCGATAGGTACTGGTTCCCAGAGACTGGCCTCAGCTCATTGGGTTTGCCTGTTCAGATGTTTCCAATGTTGTTTGGAAAGTGTGGTGTTAAGAGTTGTATAGGAAGCACTCTGAGTAGGCCAGAAATGTAATTAAGCACTTCTATCACTTACCAAACAATCAGGAGGAGATACAGCCACCTGTAATGGTTTCAATTGAAACCTTTGTCGATAAAGAGTGTTCCTGTTGAAAATTCTTGTTTTTCCTCATCAAGTTCTCAGGACCTCTTCCCTGTTGCTCAGTGATTTACTATGCTAAAAGCACCAGGGAGAGACTTTGAACATAAGGTTAAACCTTTGTTTTCAAAACAGGTGGGCTCGATCTGATGCCCGAATCCACACTGGCGATGGCCGACAAAGTGGACATGTCTTTGGATGACATCATCAAGCTGAACCGGAGGCAGCAAGGAGGTCCCTCGTGGGGCCGGGGTCGCAGAGGGGCCGGCTACCAGAACTTCCGTGGCTTCAAAGCAGGCGGCGGTGGTGAGCCTAGGAGGAAGCAGCCTGCCATGGCCCTGCGCGGCAGGAACCGGGTGGCACCATACAGCCACCAGAAGCAACGTCGGGACAAGTGGCAGCAGGACCTAGTCCACAGGGCCTTCGTGGGTGGAGCCAGCGTGGACAGCGGTGGGAAGCTGCTTGTGTCCAACCTGGACTTTGCAGTGTCCGATGCTGATATACAGGAAGTCTTTGCTTCATCCGGAACCTTGAAGAAAGCCACCGTGCACTATGATCGCTCTGGACAAAGTTTGGGGACAGCAGAGGTGCACTTTGAACGGGAAGCAGATGCCCTGAAGGCTATGCAAGAGTACAATGGTGTGCCTTTGGATGGCCGCCGCATGAAGATCCAGCTCGTCACATCCCAGATCCTTATGCAACCAAGACCTGCACAAAGCATCAACAGAGGAGGCATGACAAGAAACCCTGGCTCGGGAGGTTCGCGTGCCGGAGTCACCAGGAGAGGGACAAGTGGAGGCTACCAGGGACGAGCTAGAGGGGCCAGCAGCAACTCGAAGCAGCAGCTTACTGCAGAGGGGTTGGACGCACAGTTGGATGCTTATATGGAAAGCATGGACACTGACTGAGCAAATCCATGCGAGAAATGGGACCCAGAAGCCTCATCTGTGATGCCTAGGGGGAGGGAGGGAGGGAGGGTTGGCAACTGGACTGTGCAGACCATGGGGGATTTGGGTTTTGCTTCTTTGGATTTCTCCTCTTTTCCTTGCCTGTTTTCAAATAAAATCTACAATCTAATGTAATTTCTTTTTGCCTTTTTGTGTGTTTTAGTTTGATTTTTAACTCTGAAACAGACCTCTTTGGCCCTGACTTATCTTGGGGATACATTTTACTTGTTGCTGTTGTGTTGAAGGTAGCATTTTCACCTTTGCCATACTAAAAGGCAAAGGTGTGCTGGGGTGGGGGAACAGGCATTCTAGGGTACTAAAGTAGTAATTCACCTTCACCTTGGAGACTGATTTCTTTGGTGGTTGTTGTAATCATCAAAGTAGAAGGTGGAATAAGATTGCGTTCTCTGGGCCTGTGGGGGGAAGAGCGTGCCTCAGTGGACCCATGCAGAGGCAACCCTACACCCAGAGGGACCACCCACAGGATGGTATAGCATGGAAGAGAGTTTCTTTGGGGCATGGGGAAGGGAGTTGATGGGGAGAGTTAAGAGGCAGAGAGGAGGAGAGAAGTAGAAGCTGGCCAGGACCGTATGTGGAGGGAGTGGGGACCGGAAAGGAAAATGGAAGAGCCAAAGAGGGCAAGAGAATGAGAGGATGAGAGAGAGAGGGAGAAGAGGGGCAAGCAGCCCCTTTGATATGGGTCAGAGCTACCTGGCCATGGCCAGGTAAGCGTGGGGTGGAGCTGAGAAAGGCCACAAACAGTCGTGATAGAATAATCTTTACACAGTTTGGGTCTCTGTGGGTCTGGGCTCAAGAGTGAAGGCCAAAGCTCAAGGTATTTGCCTCTTAAAAACATTCACAAGTATGGCCTACAAATATTGTTGTCACCCAAGAGAGTGGAATTAAAGCTGGCCTCAAAGCCACTTCCATGGTATATTATATTCCAGTGCTTCAATAGAGCTAGGTTTCTCAATCTTGCCTGGGAGTCAGCAAATATTCTACATCTCAGGGTCTTAGAGTGATATCTGGGGACCATGTAGTTTACTAGCAAGGAATAGATAGTGTCATTGCTCATTGGGAGTAAACTAGAATTTGGAGTTTTCATATACAAGGGCAGACCAGTTCAATCCCCTTGAATGTTTACAGACTAAACCATTCAGGAAATGGTGGCAGGCACAAATCTGCTTAACCATTGGCCAGCCTGTGACTGCAACTCGAATGGCAAACAGTTCATTTGACTCGGGTCTTTTAAGAGGTCATTGCGATGGGTGTCGAAAGCAGAAAGCAAAACAAAAAAAAAAAAAAAAAAAAAAAAAAACCAGAACAACAACAACAACAATGACAACCACAACAACCATGCTAGCAAAGCATCTCAAGAAGAGGTCTGGTCTAATTTCAAAAAGCTGATAGGTGTGGTGCTGAATGTGCCGTGAGGTGATCATGATTAGGTCACTTTTTGGTTTCCTTGTTTGTTTGTCTTTGTTGTTTATTTGGTTTTGGTTTGTGTTTGTTTTCTGTTTTGTTCTTTGTTTTGTTTAATCCCAGCATTAAATGGGATTAAAGGTGTGTGCCACCACTGCTGGGCAATTAGATCACTTCTGATCCACATCTCCAGGCAGGCAGACACACACCTTTAATCCCAATCTTGCCTTGAGGACATCCAATCAGGAGAGATTCTAATCTAATCCAAACTGGGCCACACCTCCTTCTCAAAGCCTATATAAAGACAGGGAAGAAGGAGCTTTTCCTCTTTGCCTGCTTGCTCTCACCTTGCTAGCAAGTCCATTCCTTCACCGGGATCCCAGCATCTCTACTGAAGACCAGTTGAGACCTCCAGCCTTGTGGACTGAGTGGATTCTGGAACTCTGAACTTTCCATCATCATAGCAAACCACTGGATTAGTGGGACCACACCTTGTAAGTCATTCAACTCAATCCCCTTTCTGTATGTATGTAGAGATTCATTCTGTAAGTTGTGCTTCTCTAGAGAGAACCCTGACTACCATAGTGATGATGCTTTTCATTTCAAAGATTTAGAAGAAAGATACTTGTCTCAAAACTATTTCTCTGAGCTGGGCATAGTGGCCCATGGGTTGATGTCTCACTACTCTGTAGAGGGAGTTAAGCAAATCTAGGATTCTGAGGCCAGCCTGGGCCATAGATCAACTACTAGGCTACAGAGTCTGACTAGGTCTTAAAGGGAACCCAAACAAACAAACCAATGTTCTCTCTCTGCACCATTAAAGACACTGAGATGAATCTGAGAATGGGACCCAGTGAGTTGCATTCCAATGGAATCGATGGCAGAGCCCAGTGTCTAGAACACTAAGCCCCCCGTATCTCCAAGCCTTCCTTCTTTTAGTATACACTCCATACATTTTATTCTCCTTCTTAAGATCCTTCCAGGAGGGTTCCAAGAGGGTCTCCATGGCCGAGTACTTGCGTGCAGTACCCATGTGTGCAGCCATGGGTGAGATGCCCAGCAATAAACACAAGTAGTAGCTGTCTGTCTTTGTGACACCCCTCTAGAGGACAGTCTCTGATTCCCCCTATGTTGCAGTCACAGAATCTTGGGATGTGTGTCCATTTTTTTATTTTTTTTATTTTTTGGCTCTGCTGTTGTTTCTTTCTTTGTTTCTTTGTTTTCTGTTTTTTCCTATCTAATGGGAGGAGTTTAGAGATGGTGTTCTGTTTCTTTAGGTGTCAAAAGCTTTCACCGAAGCACTTGGGAGACAGAGGCAGGCAGATCTCTGAGTTGGACGCCACCTCTGCTCTACAGCGTGTTCCCCCACGATACCTACATAAAAGAAAGCCAACTGATTTAAGAGGTAAGAGGGACTCTGGGAGAAGGCTATGAAAAAATGAAGCTTTCAGTCAGATTAGTGGGTTTCACAGAGAATTAGCCACAGTATTTTCTTTAGGCATCTAGGTTACAGCTCCCAAACATTGCTTTCATTGTTATCCTGTCTCTTTATAGGGGATGATGATTTGTGGTGTGAACAAAAAAAAATCCCAACACTTAAACTTAACATTCAACTCTATATTGTACTCGCTTTTAAGTAACGTTGTCATTTTGAAATTGTGTATTTTGGAGGTTTATACTTATCACTCTACTTATGATTGTTTCCATGTTTTTATCTTCTGTAGATAAAATATACAGATAGTGTTGTTGTTGTTGTTGTTGTTGTTTTTTCTCTAGTTTCAGTCGTACTAGGCTGCCCTGGACAGTCTAGAGCTGTCTAGGTGTAGTAGCAGGATGTCATCTAACTTGAAAAGGTCCTCCTGTCTCTGCCTCTTGAGGGCTGGGATCAAAAGCATTGGCCACCACACTGAACCTTTTTTTTTCCCCTTTAGTTTACTCTATTTTGTTTGTGACAGTGTTCCCCTATGCAAACCTGGACAATGCGGTTATATTTTATTTTCTGTTCAAATTCCTCAAATTCCTTTCTGGTTTGTTTGGTGGTGTGTTGGTACAGGAGTCAGGTAGAGCTCAGAAGACTTGGATGGGTGAATTGTCTCCTCGATAGGTACTGGTTCCCAGAGACTGGCCTCAGCTCATTGGGTTTGCCTGTTCAGATGTTTCCAATGTTGTTTGGAAAGTGTGGTGTTAAGAGTTGTATAGGAAGCACTCTGAGTAGGCCAGAAATGTAATTAAGCACTTCTATCACTTACCAAACAATCAGGAGGAGATACAGCCACCTGTAATGGTTTCAATTGAAACCTTTGTCGATAAAGAGTGTTCCTGTTGAAAATTCTTGTTTTTCCTCATCAAGTTCTCAGGACCTCTTCCCTGTTGCTCAGTGATTTACTATGCTAAAAGCACCAGGGAGAGACTTTGAACATAAGGTTAAACCTTTGTTTTCAAAACAGGTGGGCTCGATCTGATGCCCGAATCCACACTGGCGATGGCCGACAAAGTGGACATGTCTTTGGATGACATCATCAAGCTGAACCGGAGGCAGCAAGGAGGTCCCTCGTGGGGCCGGGGTCGCAGAGGGGCCGGCTACCAGAACTTCCGTGGCTTCAAAGCAGGCGGCGGTGGTGAGCCTAGGAGGAAGCAGCCTGCCATGGCCCTGCGCGGCAGGAACCGGGTGGCACCATACAGCCACCAGAAGCAACGTCGAGACAAGTGGCAGCAGGACCTAGTCCACAGGGCCTTCGTGGGTGGAGCCAGCGTGGACAGCGGTGGGAAGCTGCTTGTGTCCAACCTGGACTTTGCAGTGTCCGATGCTGATATACAGGAAGTCTTTGCTTCATCCGGAACCTTGAAGAAAGCCACCGTGCACTATGATCGCTCTGGACAAAGTTTGGGGACAGCAGAGGTGCACTTTGAACGGGAAGCAGATGCCCTGAAGGCTATGCAAGAGTACAATGGTGTGCCTTTGGATGGCCGCCGCATGAAGATCCAGCTCGTCACATCCCAGATCCTTATGCAACCAAGACCTGCACAAAGCATCAACAGAGGAGGCATGACAAGAAACCCTGGCTCGGGAGGTTCGCGTGCCGGAGTCACCAGGAGAGGGACAAGTGGAGGCTACCAGGGACGAGCTAGAGGGGCCAGCAGCAACTCGAAGCAGCAGCTTACTGCAGAGGGGTTGGACGCACAGTTGGATGCTTATATGGAAAGCATGGACACTGACTGAGCAAATCCATGCGAGAAATGGGACCCAGAAGCCTCATCTGTGATGCCTAGGGGGAGGGAGGGAGGGAGGGTTGGCAACTGGACTGTGCAGACCATGGGGGATTTGGGTTTTGCTTCTTTGGATTTCTCCTCTTTTCCTTGCCTGTTTTCAAATAAAATCTACAATCTAATGTAATTTCTTTTTGCCTTTTTGTGTGTTTTAGTTTGATTTTTAACTCTGAAACAGACCTCTTTGGCCCTGACTTATCTTGGGGATACATTTTACTTGTTGCTGTTGTGTTGAAGGTAGCATTTTCACCTTTGCCATACTAAAAGGCAAAGGTGTGCTGGGGTGGGGGAACAGGCATTCTAGGGTACTAAAGTAGTAATTCACCTTCACCTTGGAGACTGATTTCTTTGGTGGTTGTTGTAATCATCAAAGTAGAAGGTGGAATAAGATTGCGTTCTCTGGGCCTGTGGGGGGAAGAGCGTGCCTCAGTGGACCCATGCAGAGGCAACCCTACACCCAGAGGGACCACCCACAGGATGGTATAGCATGGAAGAGAGTTTCTTTGGGGCATGGGGAAGGGAGTTGATGGGGAGAGTTAAGAGGCAGAGAGGAGGAGAGAAGTAGAAGCTGGCCAGGACCGTATGTGGAGGGAGTGGGGACCGGAAAGGAAAATGGAAGAGCCAAAGAGGGCAAGAGAATGAGAGGATGAGAGAGAGAGGGAGAAGAGGGGCAAGCAGCCCCTTTGATATGGGTCAGAGCTACCTGGCCATGGCCAGGTAAGCGTGGGGTGGAGCTGAGAAAGGCCACAAACAGTCGTGATAGAATAATCTTTACACAGTTTGGGTCTCTGTGGGTCTGGGCTCAAGAGTGAAGGCCAAAGCTCATGGTATTTGCCTCTTAAAAACATTCACAAGTATGGCCTACAAATATTGTTGTCACCCAAGAGAGTGGAATTAAAGCTGGCCTCAAAGCCACTTCCATGGTATATTATATTCCAGTGCTTCAATAGAGCTAGGTTTCTCAATCTTGCCTGGGAGTCAGCAAATATTCTACATCTCAGGGTCTTAGAGTGATATCTGGGGACCATGTAGTTTACTAGCAAGGAATAGATAGTGTCATTGCTCATTGGGAGTAAACTAGAATTTGGGGTTTTCATATACAAGGGCAGACCAGTTCAATCCCCTTGAATGTTTACAGACTAAACCATTCAGGAAATGGTGGCAGGCACAAATCTGCTTAACCATTGGCCAGCCTGTGACTGCAACTCGAATGGCAAACAGTTCATTTGACTCGGGTCTTTTAAGAGGTCATTGCGATGGGTGTCGAAAGCAGAAAGCAAAACAAAAAAAAAAAAACAGAACAACAACAACAACAATGACAACCACAACAACCATGCTAGCAAAGCATCTCAAGAAGAGGTCTGGTCTAATTTCAAAAAGCTGATAGGTGTGGTGCTGAATGTGCCGTGAGGTGATCATGATTAGGTCACTTTTTGATTTCCTTGTTTGTTTGTCTTTGTTGTTTATTTGGTTTTGGTTTGTGTTTGTTTTCTGTTTTGTTCTTTGTTTTGTTTAATCCCAGCATTAAATGGGATTAAAGGTGTGTGCCACCACTGCTGGGCAATTAGATCACTTCTGATCCACATCTCCAGGCAGGCAGACACACACCTTTAATCCCAATCTTGCCTTGAGGACATCCAATCAGGAGAGATTCTAATCTAATCCAAACTGGGCCACACCTCCTTCTCAAAGCCTATATAAAGACAGGGAAGAAGGAGCTTTTCCTCTTTGCCTGCTTGCTCTCACCTTGCTAGCAAGTCCATTCCTTCACCGGGATCCCAGCATCTCTACTGAAGACCAGTTGAGACCTCCAGCCTTGTGGACTGAGTGGATTCTGGAACTCTGAACTTTCCATCATCATAGCAAACCACTGGATTAGTGGGACCACACCTTGTAAGTCATTCAACTCAATCCCCTTTCTGTATGTATGTAGAGATTCATTCTGTAAGTTGTGCTTCTCTAGAGAGAACCCTGACTACCATAGTGATGATGCTTTTCATTTCAAAGATTTAGAAGAAAGATACTTGTCTCAAAACTATTTCTCTGAGCTGGGCATAGTGGCCCATGGGTTGATGTCTCACTACTCTGTAGAGGGAGTTAAGCAAATCTAGGATTCTGAGGCCAGCCTGGGCCATAGATCAACTACTAGGCTACAGAGTCTGACTAGGTCTTAAAGGGAACCCAAACAAACAAACCAATGTTCTCTCTCTGCACCATTAAAGACACTGAGATGAATCTGAGAATGGGACCCAGTGAGTTGCATTCCAATGGAATCGATGGCAGAGCCCAGTGTCTAGAACACTAAGCCCCCCGTATCTCCAAGCCTTCCTTCTTTTAGTATACACTCCATACATTTTATTCTCCTTCTTAAGATCCTTCCAGGAGGGTTCCAAGAGGGTCTCCATGGCCGAGTACTTGCGTGCAGTACCCATGTGTGCAGCCATGGGTGAGATGCCCAGCAATAAACACAAGTAGTAGCTGTCTGTCTTTGTGACACCCCTCTAGAGGACAGTCTCTGATTCCCCCTATGTTGCAGTCACAGAATCTTGGGATGTGTGTCCATTTTTTTATTTTTTTTATTTTTTGGCTCTGCTGTTGTTTCTTTCTTTGTTTCTTTGTTTTCTGTTTTTTCCTATCTAATGGGAGGAGTTTAGAGATGGTGTTCTGTTTCTTTAGGTGTCAAAAGCTTTCACCGAAGCACTTGGGAGACAGAGGCAGGCAGATCTCTGAGTTGGACGCCACCTCTGCTCTACAGCGTGTTCCCCCACGATACCTACATAAAAGAAAGCCAACTGATTTAAGAGGTAAGAGGGACTCTGGGAGAAGGCTATGAAAAAATGAAGCTTTCAGTCAGATTAGTGGGTTTCACAGAGAATTAGCCACAGTATTTTCTTTAGGCATCTAGGTTACAGCTCCCAAACATTGCTTTCATTGTTATCCTGTCTCTTTATAGGGGATGATGATTTGTGGTGTGAACAAAAAAAAAATCCCAAGACTTAAACTTAACATTCAACTCTATATTGTACTCGCTTTTAAGTAACGTTGTCATTTTGAAATTGTGTATTTTGGAGGTTTATACTTATCATTCTACTTATGATTGTTTCCATGTTTTTATCTTCTGTAGATAAAATATACAGATAGTGTTGTTGTTGTTGTTGTTGTTGTTTTTTCTCTAGTTTCAGTCGTACTAGGCTGCCCTGGACAGTCTAGAGCTGTCTAGGTGTAGTAGCAGGATGTCATCTAACTTGAAAAGGTCCTCCTGTCTCTGCCTCTTGAGGGCTGGGATCAAAAGCATTGGCCACCACACTGAACCTTTTTTTTTTCCCCTTTAGTTTACTCTATTTTGTTTGTGACAGTGTTCCCCTATGCAAACCTGGACAATGCGGTTATATTTTATTTTCTGTTCAAATTCCTCAAATTCCTTTCTGGTTTGTTTGGTGGTGTGTTGGTACAGGAGTCAGGTAGAGCTCAGAAGACTTGGATGGGTGAATTGTCTCCTCGATAGGTACTGGTTCCCAGAGACTGGCCTCAGCTCATTGGGTTTGCCTGTTCAGATGTTTCCAATGTTGTTTGGAAAGTGTGGTGTTAAGAGTTGTATAGGAAGCACTCTGAGTAGGCCAGAAATGTAATTAAGCACTTCTATCACTTACCAAACAATCAGGAGGAGATACAGCCACCTGTAATGGTTTCAATTGAAACCTTTGTCGATAAAGAGTGTTCCTGTTGAAAATTCTTGTTTTTCCTCATCAAGTTCTCAGGACCTCTTCCCTGTTGCTCAGTGATTTACTATGCTAAAAGCACCAGGGAGAGACTTTGAACATAAGGTTAAACCTTTGTTTTCAAAACAGGTGGGCTCGATCTGATGCCCGAATCCACACTGGCGATGGCCGACAAAGTGGACATGTCTTTGGATGACATCATCAAGCTGAACCGGAGGCAGCAAGGAGGTCCCTGGTGGGGCCGGGGTCGCAGAGGGGCCGGCTACCAGAACTTCCGTGGCTTCAAAGCAGGCGGCAGTGGTGAGCCTAGGAGGAAGCAGCCTGCCATGGCCCTGCGCGGCAGGAACCGGGTGGCACCATACAGCCACCAGAAGCAACGTCGGGACAAGTGGCAGCAGGACCTAGTCCACAGGGCCTTCGTGGGTGGAGCCAGCGTGGACAGCGGTGGGAAGCTGCTTGTGTCCAACCTGGACTTTGCAGTGTCCGATGCTGATATACAGGAAGTCTTTGCTTCATCCGGAACCTTGAAGAAAGCCACCGTGCACTATGATCGCTCTGGACAAAGTTTGGGGACAGCAGAGGTGCACTTTGAACGGGAAGCAGATGCCCTGAAGGCTATGCAAGAGTACAATGGTGTGCCTTTGGATGGCCGCCGCATGAAGATCCAGCTCGTCACATCCCAGATCCTTATGCAACCAAGACCTGCACAAAGCATCAACAGAGGAGGCATGACAAGAAACCCTGGCTCGGGAGGTTCGCGTGCCGGAGTCACCAGGAGAGGGACAAGTGGAGGCTACCAGGGACGAGCTAGAGGGGCCAGCAGCAACTCGAAGCAGCAGCTTACTGCAGAGGGGTTGGACGCACAGTTGGATGCTTATATGGAAAGCATGGACACTGACTGAGCAAATCCATGCGAGAAATGGGACCCAGAAGCCTCATCTGTGATGCCTAGGGGGAGGGAGGGAGGGAGGGTTGGCAACTGGACTGTGCAGACCATGGGGGATTTGGGTTTTGCTTCTTTGGATTTCTCCTCTTTTCCTTGCCTGTTTTCAAATAAAATCTACAATCTAATGTAATTTCTTTTTGCCTTTTTGTGTGTTTTAGTTTGATTTTTAACTCTGAAACAGACCTCTTTGGCCCTGACTTATCTTGGGGATACATTTTACTTGTTGCTGTTGTGTTGAAGGTAGCATTTTCACCTTTGCCATACTAAAAGGCAAAGGTGTGCTGGGGTGGGGGAACAGGCATTCTAGGGTACTAAAGTAGTAATTCACCTTCACCTTGGAGACTGATTTCTTTGGTGGTTGTTGTAATCATCAAAGTAGAAGGTGGAATAAGATTGCGTTCTCTGGGCCTGTGGGGGGAAGAGCGTGCCTCAGTGGACCCATGCAGAGGCAACCCTACACCCAGAGGGACCACCCACAGGATGGTATAGCATGGAAGAGAGTTTCTTTGGGGCATGGGGAAGGGAGTTGATGGGGAGAGTTAAGAGGCAGAGAGGAGGAGAGAAGTAGAAGCTGGCCAGGACCGTATGTGGAGGGAGTGGGGACCGGAAAGGAAAATGGAAGAGCCAAAGAGGGCAAGAGAATGAGAGGATGAGAGAGAGAGGGAGAAGAGGGGCAAGCAGCCCCTTTGATATGGGTCAGAGCTACCTGGCCATGGCCAGGTAAGCGTGGGGTGGAGCTGAGAAAGGCCACAAACAGTCGTGATAGAATAATCTTTACACAGTTTGGGTCTCTGTGGGTCTGGGCTCAAGAGTGAAGGCCAAAGCTCATGGTATTTGCCTCTTAAAAACATTCACAAGTATGGCCTACAAATATTGTTGTCACCCAAGAGAGTGGAATTAAAGCTGGCCTCAAAGCCACTTCCATGGTATATTATATTCCAGTGCTTCAATAGAGCTAGGTTTCTCAATCTTGCCTGGGAGTCAGCAAATATTCTACATCTCAGGGTCTTAGAGTGATATCTGGGGACCATGTAGTTTACTAGCAAGGAATAGATAGTGTCATTGCTCATTGGGAGTAAACTAGAATTTGGGGTTTTCATATACAAGGGCAGACCAGTTCAATCCCCTTGAATGTTTACAGACTAAACCATTCAGGAAATGGTGGCAGGCACAAATCTGCTTAACCATTGGCCAGCCTGTGACTGCAACTCGAATGGCAAACAGTTCATTTGACTCGGGTCTTTTAAGAGGTCATTGCGATGGGTGTCGAAAGCAGAAAGCAAAACAAAAAAAAAAAAAACAGAACAACAACAACAACAATGACAACCACAACAACCATGCTAGCAAAGCATCTCAAGAAGAGGTCTGGTCTAATTTCAAAAAGCTGATAGGTGTGGTGCTGAATGTGCCGTGAGGTGATCATGATTAGGTCACTTTTTGGTTTCCTTGTTTGTTTGTCTTTGTTGTTTATTTGGTTTTGGTTTGTGTTTGTTTTCTGTTTTGTTCTTTGTTTTGTTTAATCCCAGCATTAAATGGGATTAAAGGTGTGTGCCACCACTGCTGGGCAATTAGATCACTTCTGATCCACATCTCCAGGCAGGCAGACACACACCTTTAATCCCAATCTTGCCTTGAGGACATCCAATCAGGAGAGATTCTAATCTAATCCAAACTGGGCCACACCTCCTTCTCAAAGCCTATATAAAGACAGGGAAGAAGGAGCTTTTCCTCTTTGCCTGCTTGCTCTCACCTTGCTAGCAAGTCCATTCCTTCACCGGGATCCCAGCATCTCTACTGAAGACCAGTTGAGACCTCCAGCCTTGTGGACTGAGTGGATTCTGGAACTCTGAACTTTCCATCATCATAGCAAACCACTGGATTAGTGGGACCACACCTTGTAAGTCATTCAACTCAATCCCCTTTCTGTATGTATGTAGAGATTCATTCTGTAAGTTGTGCTTCTCTAGAGAGAACCCTGACTACCATAGTGATGATGCTTTTCATTTCAAAGATTTAGAAGAAAGATACTTGTCTCAAAACTATTTCTCTGAGCTGGGCATAGTGGCCCATGGGTTGATGTCTCACTACTCTGTAGAGGGAGTTAAGCAAATCTAGGATTCTGAGGCCAGCCTGGGCCATAGATCAACTACTAGGCTACAGAGTCTGACTAGGTCTTAAAGGGAACCCAAACAAACAAACCAATGTTCTCTCTCTGCACCATTAAAGACACTGAGATGAATCTGAGAATGGGACCCAGTGAGTTGCATTCCAATGGAATCGATGGCAGAGCCCAGTGTCTAGAACACTAAGCCCCCCGTATCTCCAAGCCTTCCTTCTTTTAGTATACACTCCATACATTTTATTCTCCTTCTTAAGATCCTTCCAGGAGGGTTCCAAGAGGGTCTCCATGGCCGAGTACTTGCGTGCAGTACCCATGTGTGCAGCCATGGGTGAGATGCCCAGCAATAAACACAAGTAGTAGCTGTCTGTCTTTGTGACACCCCTCTAGAGGACAGTCTCTGATTCCCCCTATGTTGCAGTCACAGAATCTTGGGATGTGTGTCCATTTTTTTATTTTTTTTATTTTTTGGCTCTGCTGTTGTTTCTTTCTTTGTTTCTTTGTTTTCTGTTTTTTCCTATCTAATGGGAGGAGTTTAGAGATGGTGTTCTGTTTCTTTAGGTGTCAAAAGCTTTCACCGAAGCACTTGGGAGACAGAGGCAGGCAGATCTCTGAGTTGGACGCCACCTCTGCTCTACAGCGTGTTCCCCCACGATACCTACATAAAAGAAAGCCAACTGATTTAAGAGGTAAGAGGGACTCTGGGAGAAGGCTATGAAAAAATGAAGCTTTCAGTCAGATTAGTGGGTTTCACAGAGAATTAGCCACAGTATTTTCTTTAGGCATCTAGGTTACAGCTCTCAAACATTGCTTTCATTGTTATCCTGTCTCTTTATAGGGGATGATGATTTGTGGTGTGAACAAAAAAAAATCCCAAGACTTAAACTTAACATTCAACTCTATATTGTACTCGCTTTTAAATAACGTTGTCATTTTGAAATTGTGTATTTTGGAGGTTTATACTTATCATTCTACTTATGATTGTTTCCATGTTTTTATCTTCTGTAGATAAAATATACAGATAGTGTTGTTGTTGTTGTTGTTGTTGTTGTTGTTTTTTCTCTAGTTTCAGTCGTACTAGGCTGCCCTGGACAGTCTAGAGCTGTCTAGGTGTAGTAGCAGGATGTCATCTAACTTGAAAAGGTCCTCCTGTCTCTGCCTTTTGAGGGCTGGGATCAAAAGCATTGGCCACCACACTGAACCTTTTTTTTTTCCCCTTTAGTTTACTCTATTTTGTTTGTGACAGTGTTCCCCTATGCAAACCTGGACAATGCGGTTATATTTTATTTTCTGTTCAAATTCCTCAAATTCCTTTCTGGTTTGTTTGGTGGTGTGTTGGTACAGGAGTCAGGTAGAGCTCAGAAGACTTGGATGGGTGAATTGTCTCCTCGATAGGTATTGGTTCCCAGAGACTGGCCTCAGCTCATTGGGTTTGCCTGTTCAGATGTTTCCAATGTTGTTTGGAAAGTGTGGTGTTAAGAGTTGTATAGGAAGCACTCTGAGTAGGCCAGAAATGTAATTAAGCACTTCTATCACTTACCAAACAATCAGGAGGAGATACAGCCACCTGTAATGGTTTCAATTGAAACCTTTGTCGATAAAGAGTGTTCCTGTTGAAAATTCTTGTTTTTCCTCATCAAGTTCTCAGGACCTCTTCCCTGTTGCTCAGTGATTTACTATGCTAAAAGCACCAGGGAGAGACTTTGAACATAAGGTTAAACCTTTGTTTTCAAAACAGGTGGGCTCGATCTGATGCCCGAATCCACACTGGCGATGGCCGACAAAGTGGACATGTCTTTGGATGACATCATCAAGCTGAACCGGAGGCAGCAAGGAGGTCCCTGGTGGGGCCGGGGTCGCAGAGGGGCCGGCTACCAGAACTTCCGTGGCTTCAAAGCAGGCGGCGGTGGTGAGCCTAGGAGGAAGCAGCCTGCCATGGCCCTGCGCGGCAGGAACCGGGTGGCACCATACAGCCACCAGAAGCAACGTCGGGACAAGTGGCAGCAGGACCTAGTCCACAGGGCCTTCGTGGGTGGAGCCAGCGTGGACAGCGGTGGGAAGCTGCTTGTGTCCAACCTGGACTTTGCAGTGTCCGATGCTGATATACAGGAAGTCTTTGCTTCATCCGGAACCTTGAAGAAAGCCACCGTGCACTATGATCGCTCTGGACAAAGTTTGGGGACAGCAGAGGTGCACTTTGAACGGGAAGCAGATGCCCTGAAGGCTATGCAAGAGTACAATGGTGTGCCTTTGGATGGCCGCCGCATGAAGATCCAGCTCGTCACATCCCAGATCCTTATGCAACCAAGACCTGCACAAAGCATCAACAGAGGAGGCATGACAAGAAACCCTGGCTCGGGAGGTTCGCGTGCCGGAGTCACCAGGAGAGGGACAAGTGGAGGCTACCAGGGACGAGCTAGAGGGGCCAGCAGCAACTCGAAGCAGCAGCTTACTGCAGAGGGGTTGGACGCACAGTTGGATGCTTATATGGAAAGCATGGACACTGACTGAGCAAATCCATGCGAGAAATGGGACCCAGAAGCCTCATCTGTGATGCCTAGGGGGAGGGAGGGAGGGAGGGTTGGCAACTGGACTGTGCAGACCATGGGGGATTTGGGTTTTGCTTCTTTGGATTTCTCCTCTTTTCCTTGCCTGTTTTCAAATAAAATCTACAATCTAATGTAATTTCTTTTTGCCTTTTTGTGTGTTTTAGTTTGATTTTTAACTCTGAAACAGACCTCTTTGGCCCTGACTTATCTTGGGGATACATTTTACTTGTTGCTGTTGTGTTGAAGGTAGCATTTTCACCTTTGCCATACTAAAAGGCAAAGGTGTGCTGGGGTGGGGGAACAGGCATTCTAGGGTACTAAAGTAGTAATTCACCTTCACCTTGGAGACTGATTTCTTTGGTGGTTGTTGTAATCATCAAAGTAGAAGGTGGAATAAGATTGCGTTCTCTGGGCCTATGGGGGGAAGAGCGTGCCTCAGTGGACCCATGCAGAGGCAACCCTACACCCAGAGGGACCACCCACAGGATGGTATAGCATGGAAGAGAGTTTCTTTGGGGCATGGGGAAGGGAGTTGATGGGGAGAGTTAAGAGGCAGAGAGGAGGAGAGAAGTAGAAGCTGGCCAGGACCGTATGTGGAGGGAGTGGGGACCGGAAAGGAAAATGGAAGAGCCAAAGAGGGCAAGAGAATGAGAGGATGAGAGAGAGAGGGAGAAGAGGGGCAAGCAGCCCCTTTGATATGGGTCAGAGCTACCTGGCCATGGCCAGGTAAGCGTGGGGTGGAGCTGAGAAAGGCCACAAACAGTCGTGATAGAATAATCTTTACACAGTTTGGGTCTCTGTGGGTCTGGGCTCAAGAGTGAAGGCCAAAGCTCATGGTATTTGCCTCTTAAAAACATTCACAAGTATGGCCTACAAATATTGTTGTCACCCAAGAGAGTGGAATTAAAGCTGGCCTCAAAGCCACTTCCATGGTATATTATATTCCAGGGCTTCAATAGAGCTAGGTTTCTCAATCTTGCCTGGGAGTCAGCAAATATTCTACATCTCAGGGTCTTAGAGTGATATCTGGGGACCATGTAGTTTACTAGCAAGGAATAGATAGTGTCATTGCTCATTGGGAGTAAACTAGAATTTGGGGTTTTCATATACAAGGGCAGACCAGTTCAATCCCCTTGAATGTTTACAGACTAAACCATTCAGGAAATGGTGGCAGGCACAAATCTGCTTAACCATTGGCCAGCCTGTGACTGCAACTCGAATGGCAAACAGTTCATTTGACTCGGGTCTTTTAAGAGGTCATTGCGATGGGTGTTGAAAGCAGAAAGCAAAACAAATCAAAAAAAAAAAAACAGAACAACAACAACAACAATGACAACCAGAACAACCATGCTAGCAAAGCATCTCAAGAAGAGGTCTGGTCTAATTTCAAAAAGCTGATAGGTGTGGTGCTGAATGTGCCGTGAGGTGATCATGATTAGGTCACTTTTTGATTTCCTTGTTTGTTTGTCTTTGTTGTTTATTTGGTTTTGGTTTGTGTTTGTTTTCTGTTTTGTTCTTTGTTTTGTTTAATCCCAGCATTAAATGGGATTAAAGGTGTGTGCCACCACTGCTGGGCAATTAGATCACTTCTGATCCACATCTCCAGGCAGGCAGACACACACCTTTAATCCCAATCTTGCCTTGAGGACATCCAATCAGGAGAGATTCTAATCTAATCCAAACTGGGCCACACCTCCTTCTCAAAGCCTATATAAAGACAGGGAAGAAGGAGCTTTTCCTCTTTGCCTGCTTGCTCTCACCTTGCTAGCAAGTCCATTCCTTCACCGGGATCCCAGCATCTCTACTGAAGACCAGTTGAGACCTCCAGCCTTGTGGACTGAGTGGATTCTGGAACTCTGAACTTTCCATCATCATAGCAAACCACTGGATTAGTGGGACCACACCTTGTAAGTCATTCAACTCAATCCCCTTTCTGTATGTATGTAGAGATTCATTCTGTAAGTTGTGCTTCTCTAGAGAGAACCCTGACTACCATAGTGATGATGCTTTTCATTTCAAAGATTTAGAAGAAAGATACTTGTCTCAAAACTATTTCTCTGAGCTGGGCATAGTGGCCCATGGGTTGATGTCTCACTACTCTGTAGAGGGAGTTAAGCAAATCTAGGATTCTGAGGCCAGCCTGGGCCATAGATCAACTACTAGGCTACAGAGTCTGACTAGGTCTTAAAGGGAACCCAAACAAACAAACCAATGTTCTCTCTCTGCACCATTAAAGACACTGAGATGAATCTGAGAATGGGACCCAGTGAGTTGCATTCCAATGGAATCGATGGCAGAGCCCAGTGTCTAGAACACTAAGCCCCCCGTATCTCCAAGCCTTCCTTCTTTTAGTATACACTCCATACATTTTATTCTCCTTCTTAAGATCCTTCCAGGAGGGTTCCAAGAGGGTCTCCATGGCCGAGTACTTGCGTGCAGTACCCATGTGTGCAGCCATGGGTGAGATGCCCAGCAATAAACACAAGTAGTAGCTGTCTGTCTTTGTGACACCCCTCTAGAGGACAGTCTCTGATTCCCCCTATGTTGCAGTCACAGAATCTTGGGATGTGTGTCCATTTTTTTATTTTTTTTATTTTTTGGCTCTGCTGTTGTTTCTTTCTTTGTTTCTTTGTTTTCTGTTTTTTCCTATCTAATGGGAGGAGTTTAGAGATGGTGTTCTGTTTCTTTAGGTGTCAAAAGCTTTCACCGAAGCACTTGGGAGACAGAGGCAGGCAGATCTCTGAGTTGGACGCCACCTCTGCTCTACAGCGTGTTCCCCCACGATACCTACATAAAAGAAAGCCAACTGATTTAAGAGGTAAGAGGGACTCTGGGAGAAGGCTATGAAAAAATGAAGCTTTCAGTCAGATTAGTGGGTTTCACAGAGAATTAGCCACAGTATTTTCTTTAGGCATCTAGCTTACAGCTCTCAAACATTGCTTTCATTGTTATCCTGTCTCTTTATAGGGGATGATGATTTGTGGTGTGAACAAAAAAAAATCCCAAGACTTAAACTTAACATTCAACTCTATATTGTACTCGCTTTTAAATAACGTTGTCATTTTGAAATTGTGTATTTTGGAGGTTTATACTTATCATTCTACTTATGATTGTTTCCATGTTTTTATCTTCTGTAGATAAAATATACAGATAGTGTTGTTGTTGTTGTTGTTGTTGTTGTTGTTGTTTTTTCTCTAGTTTCAGTCGTACTAGGCTGCCCTGGACAGTCTAGAGCTGTCTAGGTGTAGTAGCAGGATGTCATCTAACTTGAAAAGGTCCTCCTGTCTCTGCCTCTTGAGGGCTGGGATCAAAAGCATTGGCCACCACACTGAACCTTTTTTTTTTCCCCTTTAGTTTACTCTATTTTGTTTGTGACAGTGTTCCCCTATGCAAACCTGGACAATGCGGTTATATTTTATTTTCTGTTCAAATTCCTCAAATTCCTTTCTGGTTTGTTTGGTGGTGTGTTGGTACAGGAGTCAGGTAGAGCTCAGAAGACTTGGATGGGTGAATTGTCTCCTCGATAGGTATTGGTTCCCAGAGACTGGCCTCAGCTCATTGGGTTTGCCTGTTCAGATGTTTCCAATGTTGTTTGGAAAGTGTGGTGTTAAGAGTTGTATAGGAAGCACTCTGAGTAGGCCAGAAATGTAATTAAGCACTTCTATCACTTACCAAACAATCAGGAGGAGATACAGCCACCTGTAATGGTTTCAATTGAAACCTTTGTCGATAAAGAGTGTTCCTGTTGAAAATTCTTGTTTTTCCTCATCAAGTTCTCAGGACCTCTTCCCTGTTGCTCAGTGATTTACTATGCTAAAAGCACCAGGGAGAGACTTTGAACATAAGGTTAAACCTTTGTTTTCAAAACAGGTGGGCTCGATCTGATGCCCGAATCCACACTGGCGATGGCCGACAAAGTGGACATGTCTTTGGATGACATCATCAAGCTGAACCGGAGGCAGCAAGGAGGTCCCTCGTGGGGCCGGGGTCGCAGAGGGGCCGGCTACCAGAACTTCCGTGGCTTCAAAGCAGGCGGCGGTGGTGAGCCTAGGAGGAAGCAGCCTGCCATGGCCCTGCGCGGCAGGAACCGGGTGGCACCATACAGCCACCAGAAGCAACGTCGGGACAAGTGGCAGCAGGACCTAGTCCACAGGGCCTTCGTGGGTGGAGCCAGCGTGGACAGCGGTGGGAAGCTGCTTGTGTCCAACCTGGACTTTGCAGTGTCCGATGCTGATATACAGGAAGTCTTTGCTTCATCCGGAACCTTGAAGAAAGCCACCGTGCACTATGATCGCTCTGGACAAAGTTTGGGGACAGCAGAGGTGCACTTTGAACGGGAAGCAGATGCCCTGAAGGCTATGCAAGAGTACAATGGTGTGCCTTTGGATGGCCGCCGCATGAAGATCCAGCTCGTCACATCCCAGATCCTTATGCAACCAAGACCTGCACAAAGCATCAACAGAGGAGGCATGACAAGAAACCCTGGCTCGGGAGGTTCGCGTGCCGGAGTCACCAGGAGAGGGACAAGTGGAGGCTACCAGGGACGAGCTAGAGGGGCCAGCAGCAACTCGAAGCAGCAGCTTACTGCAGAGGGGTTGGACGCACAGTTGGATGCTTATATGGAAAGCATGGACACTGACTGAGCAAATCCATGCGAGAAATGGGACCCAGAAGCCTCATCTGTGATGCCTAGGGGGAGGGAGGGAGGGAGGGTTGGCAACTGGACTGTGCAGACCATGGGGGATTTGGGTTTTGCTTCTTTGGATTTCTCCTCTTTTCCTTGCCTGTTTTCAAATAAAATCTACAATCTAATGTAATTTCTTTTTGCCTTTTTGTGTGTTTTAGTTTGATTTTTAACTCTGAAACAGACCTCTTTGGCCCTGACTTATCTTGGGGATACATTTTACTTGTTGCTGTTGTGTTGAAGGTAGCATTTTCACCTTTGCCATACTAAAAGGCAAAGGTGTGCTGGGGTGGGGGAACAGGCATTCTAGGGTACTAAAGTAGTAATTCACCTTCACCTTGGAGACTGATTTCTTTGGTGGTTGTTGTAATCATCAAAGTAGAAGGTGGAATAAGATTGCGTTCTCTGGGCCTGTGGGGGGAAGAGCGTGCCTCAGTGGACCCATGCAGAGGCAACCCTACACCCAGAGGGACCACCCACAGGATGGTATAGCATGGAAGAGAGTTTCTTTGGGGCATGGGGAAGGGAGTTGATGGGGAGAGTTAAGAGGCAGAGAGGAGGAGAGAAGTAGAAGCTGGCCAGGACCGTATGTGGAGGGAGTGGGGACCGGAAAGGAAAATGGAAGAGCCAAAGAGGGCAAGAGAATGAGAGGATGAGAGAGAGAGGGAGAAGAGGGGCAAGCAGCCCCTTTGATATGGGTCAGAGCTACCTGGCCATGGCCAGGTAAGCGTGGGGTGGAGCTGAGAAAGGCCACAAACAGTCGTGATAGAATAATCTTTACACAGTTTGGGTCTCTGTGGGTCTGGGCTCAAGAGTGAAGGCCAAAGCTCATGGTATTTGCCTCTTAAAAACATTCACAAGTATGGCCTACAAATATTGTTGTCACCCAAGAGAGTGGAATTAAAGCTGGCCTCAAAGCCACTTCCATGGTATATTATATTCCAGTGCTTCAATAGAGCTAGGTTTCTCAATCTTGCCTGGGAGTCAGCAAATATTCTACATCTCAGGGTCTTAGAGTGATATCTGGGGACCATGTAGTTTACTAGCAAGGAATAGATAGTGTCATTGCTCATTGGGAGTAAACTAGAATTTGGGGTTTTCATATACAAGGGCAGACCAGTTCAATCCCCTTGAATGTTTACAGACTAAACCATTCAGGAAATGGTGGCAGGCACAAATCTGCTTAACCATTGGCCAGCCTGTGACTGCAACTCGAATGGCAAACAGTTCATTTGACTCGGGTCTTTTAAGAGGTCATTGCGATGGGTGTCGAAAGCAGAAAGCAAAACAAAAAAAAAAAAAAAAAAAAAAAAAAACCAGAACAACAACAACAACAATGACAACCACAACAACCATGCTAGCAAAGCATCTCAAGAAGAGGTCTGGTCTAATTTCAAAAAGCTGATAGGTGTGGTGCTGAATGTGCCGTGAGGTGATCATGATTAGGTCACTTTTTGGTTTCCTTGTTTGTTTGTCTTTGTTGTTTATTTGGTTTTGGTTTGTGTTTGTTTTCTGTTTTGTTCTTTGTTTTGTTTAATCCCAGCATTAAATGGGATTAAAGGTGTGTGCCACCACTGCTGGGCAATTAGATCACTTCTGATCCACATCTCCAGGCAGGCAGACACACACCTTTAATCCCAATCTTGCCTTGAGGACATCCAATCAGGAGAGATTCTAATCTAATCCAAACTGGGCCACACCTCCTTCTCAAAGCCTATATAAAGACAGGGAAGAAGGAGCTTTTCCTCTTTGCCTGCTTGCTCTCACCTTGCTAGCAAGTCCATTCCTTCACCGGGATCCCAGCATCTCTACTGAAGACCAGTTGAGACCTCCAGCCTTGTGGACTGAGTGGATTCTGGAACTCTGAACTTTCCATCATCATAGCAAACCACTGGACTAGTGGGACCACACCTTGTAAGTCATTCAACTCAATCCCCTTTCTGTATGTATGTAGAGATTCATTCTGTAAGTTGTGCTTCTCTAGAGAGAACCCTGACTACCATAGTGATGATGCTTTTCATTTCAAAGATTTAGAAGAAAGATACTTGTCTCAAAACTATTTCTCTGAGCTGGGCATAGTGGCCCATGGGTTGATGTCTCACTACTCTGTAGAGGGAGTTAAGCAAATCTAGGATTCTGAGGCCAGCCTGGGCCATAGATCAACTACTAGGCTACAGAGTCTGACTAGGTCTTAAAGGGAACCCAAACAAACAAACCAATGTTCTCTCTCTGCACCATTAAAGACACTGAGATGAATCTGAGAATGGGACCCAGTGAGTTGCATTCCAATGGAATCGATGGCAGAGCCCAGTGTCTAGAACACTAAGCCCCCCGTATCTCCAAGCCTTCCTTCTTTTAGTATACACTCCATACATTTTATTCTCCTTCTTAAGATCCTTCCAGGAGGGTTCCAAGAGGGTCTCCATGGCCGAGTACTTGCGTGCAGTACCCATGTGTGCAGCCATGGGTGAGATGCCCAGCAATAAACACAAGTAGTAGCTGTCTGTCTTTGTGACACCCCTCTAGAGGACAGTCTCTGATTCCCCCTATGTTGCAGTCACAGAATCTTGGGATGTGTGTCCATTTTTTTATTTTTTTTATTTTTTGGCTCTGCTGTTGTTTCTTTCTTTGTTTCTTTGTTTTCTGTTTTTTCCTATCTAATGGGAGGAGTTTAGAGATGGTGTTCTGTTTCTTTAGGTGTCAAAAGCTTTCACCGAAGCACTTGGGAGACAGAGGCAGGCAGATCTCTGAGTTGGACGCCACCTCTGCTCTACAGCGTGTTCCCCCACGATACCTACATAAAAGAAAGCCAACTGATTTAAGAGGTAAGAGGGACTCTGGGAGAAGGCTATGAAAAAATGAAGCTTTCAGTCAGATTAGTGGGTTTCACAGAGAATTAGCCACAGTATTTTCTTTAGGCATCTAGGTTACAGCTCCCAAACATTGCTTTCATTGTTATCCTGTCTCTTTATAGGGGATGATGATTTGTGGTGTGAACAAAAAAAAATCCCAACACTTAAACTTAACATTCAACTCTATATTGTACTCGCTTTTAAGTAACGTTGTCATTTTGAAATTGTGTATTTTGGAGGTTTATACTTATCACTCTACTTATGATTGTTTCCATGTTTTTATCTTCTGTAGATAAAATATACAGATAGTGTTGTTGTTGTGTTTTTTTTTTTTCCTCTAGTTTCAGTCGTACTAGGCTGCCCTGGACAGTCTAGAGCTGTCTAGGTGTAGTAGCAGGATGTCATCTAACTTGAAAAGGTCCTCCTGTCTCTGCCTCTTGAGGGCTGGGATCCAAAGCATTGGCCACCACACTGAACCTTTTTTTTTTCCCCTTTAGTTTACTCTATTTTGTTTGTGACAGTGTTCCCCTATGCAAACCTGGACAATGCGGTTATATTTTATTTTCTGTTCAAATTCCTCAAATTCCTTTCTGGTTTGTTTGGTGGTGTGTTGGTACAGGAGTCAGGTAGAGCTCAGAAGACTTGGATGGGTGAATTGTCTCCTCGATAGGTACTGGTTCCCAGAGACTGGCCTCAGCTCATTGGGTTTGCCTGTTCAGATGTTTCCAATGTTGTTTGGAAAGTGTGGTGTTAAGAGTTGTATAGGAAGCACTCTGAGTAGGCCAGAAATGTAATTAAGCACTTCTATCACTTACCAAACAATCAGGAGGAGATACAGCCACCTGTAATGGTTTCAATTGAAACCTTTGTCGATAAAGAGTGTTCCTGTTGAAAATTCTTGTTTTTCCTCATCAAGTTCTCAGGACCTCTTCCCTGTTGCTCAGTGATTTACTATGCTAAAAGCACCAGGGAGAGACTTTGAACATAAGGTTAAACCTTTGTTTTCAAAACAGGTGGGCTCGATCTGATGCCCGAATCCACACTGGCGATGGCCGACAAAGTGGACATGTCTTTGGATGACATCATCAAGCTGAACCGGAGGCAGCAAGGAGGTCCCTGGTGGGGCCGGGGTCGCAGAGGGGCCGGCTACCAGAACTTCCGTGGCTTCAAAGCAGGCGGCGGTGGTGAGCCTAGGAGGAAGCAGCCTGCCATGGCCCTGCGCGGCAGGAACCGGGTGGCACCATACAGCCACCAGAAGCAACGTCGGGACAAGTGGCAGCAGGACCTAGTCCACAGGGCCTTCGTGGGTGGAGCCAGCGTGGACAGCGGTGGGAAGCTGCTTGTGTCCAACCTGGACTTTGCAGTGTCCGATGCTGATATACAGGAAGTCTTTGCTTCATCCGGAACCTTGAAGAAAGCCACCGTGCACTATGATCGCTCTGGACAAAGTTTGGGGACAGCAGAGGTGCACTTTGAACGGGAAGCAGATGCCCTGAAGGCTATGCAAGAGTACAATGGTGTGCCTTTGGATGGCCGCCGCATGAAGATCCAGCTCGTCACATCCCAGATCCTTATGCAACCAAGACCTGCACAAAGCATCAACAGAGGAGGCATGACAAGAAACCCTGGCTCGGGAGGTTCGCGTGCCGGAGTCACCAGGAGAGGGACAAGTGGAGGCTACCAGGGACGAGCTAGAGGGGCCAGCAGCAACTCGAAGCAGCAGCTTACTGCAGAGGGGTTGGACGCACAGTTGGATGCTTATATGGAAAGCATGGACACTGACTGAGCAAATCCATGCGAGAAATGGGACCCAGAAGCCTCATCTGTGATGCCTAGGGGGAGGGAGGGAGGGAGGGTTGGCAACTGGACTGTGCAGACCATGGGGGATTTGGGTTTTGCTTCTTTGGATTTCCTCCTCTTTTCCTTGCCTGTTTTCAAATAAAATCTACAATCTAATGTAATTTCTTTTTGCCTTTTTGTGTGTTTTAGTTTGATTTTTAACTCTGAAACAGACCTCTTTGGCCCTGACTTATCTTGGGGATACATTTTACTTGTTGCTGTTGTGTTGAAGGTAGCATTTTCACCTTTGCCATACTAAAAGGCAAAGGTGTGCTGGGGTGGGGGAACAGGCATTCTAGGGTACTAAAGTAGTAATTCACCTTCACCTTGGAGACTGATTTCTTTGGTGGTTGTTGTAATCATCAAAGTAGAAGGTGGAATAAGATTGCGTTCTCTGGGCCTGTGGGGGGAAGAGCGTGCCTCAGTGGACCCATGCAGAGGCAACCCTACACCCAGAGGGACCACCCACAGGATGGTATAGCATGGAAGAGAGTTTCTTTGGGGCATGGGGAAGGGAGTTGATGGGGAGAGTTAAGAGGCAGAGAGGAGGAGAGAAGTAGAAGCTGGCCAGGACCGTATGTGGAGGGAGTGGGGACCGGAAAGGAAAATGGAAGAGCCAAAGAGGGCAAGAGAATGAGAGGATGAGAGAGAGAGGGAGAAGAGGGGCAAGCAGCCCCTTTGATATGGGTCAGAGCTACCTGGCCATGGCCAGGTAAGCGTGGGGTGGAGCTGAGAAAGGCCACAAACAGTCGTGATAGAATAATCTTTACACAGTTTGGGTCTCTGTGGGTCTGGGCTCAAGAGTGAAGGCCAAAGCTCATGGTATTTGCCTCTTAAAAACATTCACAAGTATGGCCTACAAATATTGTTGTCACCCAAGAGAGTGGAATTAAAGCTGGCCTCAAAGCCACGTCCATGGTATATTATATTCCAGGGCTTCAATAGAGCTAGGTTTCTCAATCTTGCCTGGGAGTCAGCAAATATTCTACATCTCAGGGTCTTAGAGTGATATCTGGGGACCATGTAGTTTACTAGCAAGGAATAGATAGTGTCATTGCTCATTGGGAGTAAACTAGAATTTGGGGTTTTCATATACAAGGGCAGACCAGTTCAATCCCCTTGAATGTTTACAGACTAAACCATTCAGGAAATGGTGGCAGGCACAAATCTGCTTAACCATTGGCCAGCCTGTGACTGCAACTCGAATGGCAAACAGTTCATTTGACTCGGGTCTTTTAAGAGGTCATTGCGATGGGTGTCGAAAGCAGAAAGCAAAACAAAAAAAAAAAAAACAGAACAACAACAACAACAATGACAACCACAACAACCATGCTAGCAAAGCATCTCAAGAAGAGGTCTGGTCTAATTTCAAAAAGCTGATAGGTGTGGTGCTGAATGTGCCGTGAGGTGATCATGATTAGGTCACTTTTTGATTTCCTTGTTTGTTTGTCTTTGTTGTTTATTTGGTTTTGGTTTGTGTTTGTTTTCTGTTTTGTTCTTTGTTTTGTTTAATCCCAGCATTAAATGGGATTAAAGGTGTGTGCCACCACTGCTGGGCAATTAGATCACTTCTGATCCACATCTCCAGGCAGGCAGACACACACCTTTAATCCCAATCTTGCCTTGAGGACATCCAATCAGGAGAGATTCTAATCTAATCCAAACTGGGCCACACCTCCTTCTCAAAGCCTATATAAAGACAGGGAAGAAGGAGCTTTTCCTCTTTGCCTGCTTGCTCTCACCTTGCTAGCAAGTCCATTCCTTCACCGGGATCCCAGCATCTCTACTGAAGACCAGTTGAGACCTCCAGCCTTGTGGACTGAGTGGATTCTGGAACTCTGAACTTTCCATCATCATAGCAAACCACTGGATTAGTGGGACCACACCTTGTAAGTCATTCAACTCAATCCCCTTTCTGTATGTATGTAGAGATTCATTCTGTAAGTTGTGCTTCTCTAGAGAGAACCCTGACTACCATAGTGATGATGCTTTTCATTTCAAAGATTTAGAAGAAAGATACTTGTCTCAAAACTATTTCTCTGAGCTGGGCATAGTGGCCCATGGGTTGATGTCTCACTACTCTGTAGAGGGAGTTAAGCAAATCTAGGATTCTGAGGCCAGCCTGGGCCATAGATCAACTACTAGGCTACAGAGTCTGACTAGGTCTTAAAGGGAACCCAAACAAACAAACCAATGTTCTCTCTCTGCACCATTAAAGACACTGAGATGAATCTGAGAATGGGACCCAGTGAGTTGCATTCCAATGGAATCGATGGCAGAGCCCAGTGTCTAGAACACTAAGCCCCCCGTATCTCCAAGCCTTCCTTCTTTTAGTATACACTCCATACATTTTATTCTCCTTCTTAAGATCCTTCCAGGAGGGTTCCAAGAGGGTCTCCATGGCCGAGTACTTGCATGCAGTACCCATGTGTGCAGCCATGGGTGAGATGCCCAGCAATAAACACAAGTAGTAGCTGTCTGTCTTTGTGACACCCCTCTAGAGGACAGTCTCTGATTCCCCCTATGTTGCAGTCACAGAATCTTGGGATGTGTGTCCATTTTTTTATTTTTTTTATTTTTTGGCTCTGCTGTTGTTTCTTTCTTTGTTTCTTTGTTTTCTGTTTTTTCCTATCTAATGGGAGGAGTTTAGAGATGGTGTTCTGTTTCTTTAGGTGTCAAAAGCTTTCACCGAAGCACTTGGGAGACAGAGGCAGGCAGATCTCTGAGTTGGACGCCACCTCTGCTCTACAGCGTGTTCCCCCACGATACCTACATAAAAGAAAGCCAACTGATTTAAGAGGTAAGAGGGACTCTGGGAGAAGGCTATGAAAAAATGAAGCTTTCAGTCAGATTAGTGGGTTTCACAGAGAATTAGCCACAGTATTTTCTTTAGGCATCTAGGTTACAGCTCCCAAACATTGCTTTCATTGTTATCCTGTCTCTTTATAGGGGATGATGATTTGTGGTGTGAACAAAAAAAAATCCCAACACTTAAACTTAACATTCAACTCTATATTGTACTCGCTTTTAAGTAACGTTGTCATTTTGAAATTGTGTATTTTGGAGGTTTATACTTATCATTCTACTTATGATTGTTTCCATGTTTTTATCTTCTGTAGATAAAATATACAGATAGTGTTGTTGTTGTGTTTTTTTTTTTTTCCTCTAGTTTCAGTCGTACTAGGCTGCCCTGGACAGTCTAGAGCTGTCTAGGTGTAGTAACAGGATGTCATCTAACTTGAAAAGGTCCTCCTGTCTCTGCCTCTTGAGGGCTGGGATCAAAAGCATTGGCCACCACACTGAACCTTTTTTTTTCCCCCTTTAGTTTACTCTATTTTGTTTGTGACAGTGTTCCCCTATGCAAACCTGGACAATGCGGTTATATTTTATTTTCTGTTCAAATTCCTCAAATTCCTTTCTGGTTTGTTTGGTGGTGTGTTGGTACAGGAGTCAGGTAGAGCTCAGAAGACTTGGATGGGTGAATTGTCTCCTCGATAGGTACTGGTTCCCAGAGACTGGCCTCAGCTCATTGGGTTTGCCTGTTCAGATGTTTCCAATGTTGTTTGGAAAGTGTGGTGTTAAGAGTTGTATAGGAAGCACTCTGAGTAGGCCAGAAATGTAATTAAGCACTTCTATCACTTACCAAACAATCAGGAGGAGATACAGCCACCTGTAATGGTTTCAATTGAAACCTTTGTCGATAAAGAGTGTTCCTGTTGAAAATTCTTGTTTTTCCTCATCAAGTTCTCAGGACCTCTTCCCTGTTGCTCAGTGATTTACTATGCTAAAAGCACCAGGGAGAGACTTTGAACATAAGGTTAAACCTTTGTTTTCAAAACAGGTGGGCTCGATCTGATGCCCGAATCCACACTGGCGATGGCCGACAAAGTGGACATGTCTTTGGATGACATCATCAAGCTGAACCGGAGGCAGCAAGGAGGTCCCTGGTGGGGCCGGGGTCGCAGAGGGGCCGGCTACCAGAACTTCCGTGGCTTCAAAGCAGGCGGCGGTGGTGAGCCTAGGAGGAAGCAGCCTGCCATGGCCCTGCGCGGCAGGAACCGGGTGGCACCATACAGCCACCAGAAGCAACGTCGGGACAAGTGGCAGCAGGACCTAGTCCACAGGGCCTTCGTGGGTGGAGCCAGCGTGGACAGCGGTGGGAAGCTGCTTGTGTCCAACCTGGACTTTGCAGTGTCCGATGCTGATATACAGGAAGTCTTTGCTTCATCCGGAACCTTGAAGAAAGCCACCGTGCACTATGATCGCTCTGGACAAAGTTTGGGGACAGCAGAGGTGCACTTTGAACGGGAAGCAGATGCCCTGAAGGCTATGCAAGAGTACAATGGTGTGCCTTTGGATGGCCGCCGCATGAAGATCCAGCTCGTCACATCCCAGATCCTTATGCAACCAAGACCTGCACAAAGCATCAACAGAGGAGGCATGACAAGAAACCCTGGCTCGGGAGGTTCGCGTGCCGGAGTCACCAGGAGAGGGACAAGTGGAGGCTACCAGGGACGAGCTAGAGGGGCCAGCAGCAACTCGAAGCAGCAGCTTACTGCAGAGGGGTTGGACGCACAGTTGGATGCTTATATGGAAAGCATGGACACTGACTGAGCAAATCCATGCGAGAAATGGGACCCAGAAGCCTCATCTGTGATGCCTAGGGGGAGGGAGGGAGGGAGGGTTGGCAACTGGACTGTGCAGACCATGGGGGATTTGGGTTTTGCTTCTTTGGATTTCTCCTCTTTTCCTTGCCTGTTTTCAAATAAAATCTACAATCTAATGTAATTTCTTTTTGCCTTTTTGTGTGTTTTAGTTTGATTTTTAACTCTGAAACAGACCTCTTTGGCCCTGACTTATCTTGGGGATACATTTTACTTGTTGCTGTTGTGTTGAAGGTAGCATTTTCACCTTTGCCATACTAAAAGGCAAAGGTGTGCTGGGGTGGGGGAACAGGCATTCTAGGGTACTAAAGTAGTAATTCACCTTCACCTTGGAGACTGATTTCTTTGGTGGTTGTTGTAATCATCAAAGTAGAAGGTGGAATAAGATTGCGTTCTCTGGGCCTGTGGGGGGAAGAGCGTGCCTCAGTGGACCCATGCAGAGGCAACCCTACACCCAGAGGGACCACCCACAGGATGGTATAGCATGGAAGAGAGTTTCTTTGGGGCATGGGGAAGGGAGTTGATGGGGAGAGTTAAGAGGCAGAGAGGAGGAGAGAAGTAGAAGCTGGCCAGGACCGTATGTGGAGGGAGTGGGGACCGGAAAGGAAAATGGAAGAGCCAAAGAGGGCAAGAGAATGAGAGGATGAGAGAGAGAGGGAGAAGAGGGGCAAGCAGCCCCTTTGATATGGGTCAGAGCTACCTGGCCATGGCCAGGTAAGCGTGGGGTGGAGCTGAGAAAGGCCACAAACAGTCGTGATAGAATAATCTTTACACAGTTTGGGTCTCTGTGGGTCTGGGCTCAAGAGTGAAGGCCAAAGCTCATGGTATTTGCCTCTTAAAAACATTCACAAGTATGGCCTACAAATATTGTTGTCACCCAAGAGAGTGGAATTAAAGCTGGCCTCAAAGCCACTTCCATGGTATATTATATTCCAGTGCTTCAATAGAGCTAGGTTTCTCAATCTTGCCTGGGAGTCAGCAAATATTCTACATCTCAGGGTCTTAGAGTGATATCTGGGGACCATGTAGTTTACTAGCAAGGAATAGATAGTGTCATTGCTCATTGGGAGTAAACTAGAATTTGGGGTTTTCATATACAAGGGCAGACCAGTTCAATCCCCTTGAATGTTTACAGACTAAACCATTCAGGAAATGGTGGCAGGCACAAATCTGCTTAACCATTGGCCAGCCTGTGACTGCAACTCGAATGGCAAACAGTTCATTTGACTCGGGTCTTTTAAGAGGTCATTGCGATGGGTGTTGAAAGCAGAAAGTAAAACAAAACAAACAAACAAAAAAAAAACAGAACAACAACAACAACAATGACAACCACAACAACCATGCTAGCAAAGCATCTCAAGAAGAGGTCTGGTCTAATTTCAAAAAGCTGATAGGTGTGGTGCTGAATGTGCCGTGAGGTGATCATGATTAGGTCACTTTTTGGTTTCCTTGTTTGTTTGTCTTTGTTGTTTATTTGGTTTTGGTTTGTGTTTGTTTTCTGTTTTGTTCTTTGTTTTGTTTAATCCCAGCATTAAATGGGATTAAAGGTGTGTGCCACCACTGCTGGGCAATTAGATCACTTCTGATCCACATCTCCAGGCAGGCAGACACACACCTTTAATCCCAATCTTGCCTTGAGGACATCTAATCAGGAGAGATTCTAATCTAATCCAAACTGGGCCACACCTCCTTCTCAAAGCCTATATAAAGATAGGGAAGAAGGAGCTTTTCCTCTTTGCCTGCTTGCTCTCACCTTGCTAGCAAGTCCATTCCTTCACCGGGATCCCAGCATCTCTACTGAAGACCAGTTGAGACCTCCAGCCTTGTGGACTGAGTGGATTCTGGAACTCTGAACTTTCCATCATCATAGCAAACCACTGGATTAGTGGGACCACACCTTGTAAGTCATTCAACTCAATCCCCTTTCTGTATGTATGTAGAGATTCATTCTGTAAGTTGTGCTTCTCTAGAGAGAACCCTGACTACCATAGTGATGATGCTTTTCATTTCAAAGATTTAGAAGAAAGATACTTGTCTCAAAACTATTTCTCTGAGCTGGGCATAGTGGCCCATGGGTTGATGTCTCACTACTCTGTAGAGGGAGTTAAGCAAATCTAGGATTCTGAGGCCAGCCTGGGCCATAGATCAACTACTAGGCTACAGAGTCTGACTAGGTCTTAAAGGGAACCCAAACAAACAAACCAATGTTCTCTCTCTGCACCATTAAAGACACTGAGATGAATCTGAGAATGGGACCCAGTGAGTTGCATTCCAATGGAATCGATGGCAGAGCCCAGTGTCTAGAACACTAAGCCCCCCGTATCTCCAAGCCTTCCTTCTTTTAGTATACACTCCATACATTTTATTCTCCTTCTTAAGATCCTTCCAGGAGGGTTCCAAGAGGGTCTCCATGGCCGAGTACTTGCGTGCAGTACCCATGTGTGCAGCCATGGGTGAGATGCCCAGCAATAAACACAAGTAGTAGCTGTCTGTCTTTGTGACACCCCTCTAGAGGACAGTCTCTGATTCCCCCTATGTTGCAGTCACAGAATCTTGGGATGTGTGTCCATTTTTTTATTTTTTTTATTTTTTGGCTCTGCTGTTGTTTCTTTCTTTGTTTCTTTGTTTTCTGTTTTTTCCTATCTAATGGGAGGAGTTTAGAGATGGTGTTCTGTTTCTTTAGGTGTCAAAAGCTTTCACCGAAGCACTTGGGAGACAGAGGCAGGCAGATCTCTGAGTTGGACGCCACCTCTGCTCTACAGCGTGTTCCCCCACGATACCTACATAAAAGAAAGCCAACTGATTTAAGAGGTAAGAGGGACTCTGGGAGAAGGCTATGAAAAAATGAAGCTTTCAGTCAGATTAGTGGGTTTCACAGAGAATTAGCCACAGTATTTTCTTTAGGCATCTAGGTTACAGCTCCCAAACATTGCTTTCATTGTTATCCTGTCTCTTTATAGGGGATGATGATTTGTGGTGTGAACAAAAAAAAATCCCAACACTTAAACTTAACATTCAACTCTATATTGTACTCGCTTTTAAATAACGTTGTCATTTTGAAATTGTGTATTTTGGAGGTTTATACTTATCATTCTACTTATGATTGTTTCCATGTTTTTATCTTCTGTAGATAAAATATACAGATAGTGTTGTTGTTGTTGTTTTTTTTTTTTTTCTCTAGTTTCAGTCGTACTAGGCTGCCCTGGACAGTCTAGAGCTGTCTAGGTGTAGTAGCAGGATGTCATCTAACTTGAAAAGGTCCTCCTGTCTCTGCCTCTTGAGGGCTGGGATCAAAAGCATTGGCCACCACACTGAACCTTTTTTTTTCCCCCTTTAGTTTACTCTATTTTGTTTGTGACAGTGTTCCCCTATGCAAACCTGGACAATGCGGTTATATTTTATTTTCTGTTCAAATTCCTCAAATTCCTTTCTGGTTTGTTTGGTGGTGTGTTGGTACAGGAGTCAGGTAGAGCTCAGAAGACTTGGATGGGTGAATTGTCTCCTCGATAGGTACTGGTTCCCAGAGACTGGCCTCAGCTCATTGGGTTTGCCTGTTCAGATGTTTCCAATGTTGTTTGGAAAGTGTGGTGTTAAGAGTTGTATAGGAAGCACTCTGAGTAGGCCAGAAATGTAATTAAGCACTTCTATCACTTACCAAACAATCAGGAGGAGATACAGCCACCTGTAATGGTTTCAATTGAAACCTTTGTCGATAAAGAGTGTTCCTGTTGAAAATTCTTGTTTTTCCTCATCAAGTTCTCAGGACCTCTTCCCTGTTGCTCAGTGATTTACTATGCTAAAAGCACCAGGGAGAGACTTTGAACATAAGGTTAAACCTTTGTTTTCAAAACAGGTGGGCTCGATCTGATGCCCGAATCCACACTGGCGATGGCCGACAAAGTGGACATGTCTTTGGATGACATCATCAAGCTGAACCGGAGGCAGCAAGGAGGTCCCTGGTGGGGCCGGGGTCGCAGAGGGGCCGGCTACCAGAACTTCCGTGGCTTCAAAGCAGGCGGCGGTGGTGAGCCTAGGAGGAAGCAGCCTGCCATGGCCCTGCGCGGCAGGAACCGGGTGGCACCATACAGCCACCAGAAGCAACGTCGGGACAAGTGGCAGCAGGACCTAGTCCACAGGGCCTTCGTGGGTGGAGCCAGCGTGGACAGCGGTGGGAAGCTGCTTGTGTCCAACCTGGACTTTGCAGTGTCCGATGCTGATATACAGGAAGTCTTTGCTTCATCCGGAACCTTGAAGAAAGCCACCGTGCACTATGATCGCTCTGGACAAAGTTTGGGGACAGCAGAGGTGCACTTTGAACGGGAAGCAGATGCCCTGAAGGCTATGCAAGAGTACAATGGTGTGCCTTTGGATGGCCGCCGCATGAAGATCCAGCTCGTCACATCCCAGATCCTTATGCAACCAAGACCTGCACAAAGCATCAACAGAGGAGGCATGACAAGAAACCCTGGCTCGGGAGGTTCGCGTGCCGGAGTCACCAGGAGAGGGACAAGTGGAGGCTACCAGGGACGAGCTAGAGGGGCCAGCAGCAACTCGAAGCAGCAGCTTACTGCAGAGGGGTTGGACGCACAGTTGGATGCTTATATGGAAAGCATGGACACTGACTGAGCAAATCCATGCGAGAAATGGGACCCAGAAGCCTCATCTGTGATGCCTAGGGGGAGGGAGGGAGGGAGGGTTGGCAACTGGACTGTGCAGACCATGGGGGATTTGGGTTTGGCTTCTTTGGATTTCTCCTCTTTTCCTTGCCTGTTTTCAAATAAAATCTACAATCTAATGTAATTTCTTTTTGCCTTTTTGTGTGTTTTAGTTTGATTTTTAACTCTGAAACAGACCTCTTTGGCCCTGACTTATCTTGGGGATACATTTTACTTGTTGCTGTTGTGTTGAAGGTAGCATTTTCACCTTTGCCATACTAAAAGGCAAAGGTGTGCTGGGGTGGGGGAACAGGCATTCTAGGGTACTAAAGTAGTAATTCACCTTCACCTTGGAGACTGATTTCTTTGGTGGTTGTTGTAATCATCAAAGTAGAAGGTGGAATAAGATTGCGTTCTCTGGGCCTGTGGGGGGAAGAACTTGCCTCAGTGGACCCATGCAGAGGCAACCCTTCACCCAGAGGGACCACCCACAGGATGGTATAGCATGGAAGAGAGTTTCTTTGGGGCATGGGGAAGGGAGTTGATGGGGAGAGTTAAGAGGCAGAGAGGAGGAGAGAAGTAGAAGCTGGCCAGGACCGTATGTGGAGGGAGTGGGGACCGGAAAGGAAAATGGAAGAGCCAAAGAGGGCAAGAGAATGAGAGGATGAGAGAGAGAGGGAGAAGAGGGGCAAGCAGCCCCTTTGATATGGGTCAGAGCTACCTGGCCATGGCCAGGTAAGCGTGGGGTGGAGCTGAGAAAGGCCACAAACAGTCGTGATAGAATAATCTTTACACAGTTTGGGTCTCTGTGGGTCTGGGCTCAAGAGTGAAGGCCAAAGCTCATGGTATTTGCCTCTTAAAAACATTCACAAGTATGGCCTGCAAATATTGTTGTCACCCAAGAGAGTGGAATTAAAGCTGGCCTCAAAGCCACTTCCATGGTATATTATATTCCAGGGCTTCAATAGAGCTAGGTTTCTCAATCTTGCCTGGGAGTCAGCAAATATTCTACATCTCAGGGTCTTAGAGTGATATCTGGGGACCATGTAGTTTACTAGCAAGGAATAGATAGTGTCATTGCTCATTGGGAGTAAACTAGAATTTGGGGTTTTCATATACAAGGGCAGACCAGTTCAATCCCCTTGAATGTTTACAGACTAAACCATTCAGGAAATGGTGGCAGGCACAAATCTGCTTAACCATTGGCCAGCCTGTGACTGCAACTCGAATGGCAAACAGTTCATTTGACTCGGGTCTTTTAAGAGGTCATTGCGATGGGTGTTGAAAGCAGAAAGCAAAACAAAACAAAAAAAAAAACAGAACAACAACAACAACAATGACAACCACAACAACCATGCTAGCAAAGCATCTCAAGAAGAGGTCTGGTCTAATTTCAAAAAGCTGATAGGTGTGGTGCTGAATGTGCCGTGAGGTGATCATGATTAGGTCACTTTTTGGTTTCCTTGTTTGTTTGTCTTTGTTGTTTATTTGGTTTTGGTTTGTGTTTGTTTTCTGTTTTGTTCTTTGTTTTGTTTAATCCCAGCATTAAATGGGATTAAAGGTGTGTGCCACCACTGCTGGGCAATTAGATCACTTCTGATCCACATCTCCAGGCAGGCAGACACACACCTTTAATCCCAATCTTGCCTTGAGGACATCCAATCAGGAGAGATTCTAATCTAATCCAAACTGGGCCACACCTCCTTCTCAAAGCCTATATAAAGACAGGGAAGAAGGAGCTTTTCCTCTTTGCCTGCTTGCTCTCACCTTGCTAGCAAGTCCATTCCTTCACCGGGATCCCAGCATCTCTACTGAAGACCAGTTGAGACCTCCAGCCTTGTGGACTGAGTGGATTCTGGAACTCTGAACTTTCCATCATCATAGCAAACCACTGGATTAGTGGGACCACACCTTGTAAGTCATTCAACTCAATCCCCTTTCTGTATGTATGTAGAGATTCATTCTGTAAGTTGTGCTTCTCTAGAGAGAACCCTGACTACCATAGTGATGATGCTTTTCATTTCAAAGATTTAGAAGAAAGATACTTGTCTCAAAACTATTTCTCTGAGCTGGGCATAGTGGCCCATGGGTTGATGTCTCACTACTCTGTAGAGGGAGTTAAGCAAATCTAGGATTCTGAGGCCAGCCTGGGCCATAGATCAACTACTAGGCTACAGAGTCTGACTAGGTCTTAAAGGGAACCCAAACAAACAAACCAATGTTCTCTCTCTGCACCATTAAAGACACTGAGATGAATCTGAGAATGGGACCCAGTGAGTTGCATTCCAATGGAATCGATGGCAGAGCCCAGTGTCTAGAACACTAAGCCCCCCGTATCTCCAAGCCTTCCTTCTTTTAGTATACACTCCATACATTTTATTCTCCTTCTTAAGATCCTTCCAGGAGGGTTCCAAGAGGGTCTCCATGGCCGAGTACTTGCGTGCAGTACCCATGTGTGCAGCCATGGGTGAGATGCCCAGCAATAAACACAAGTAGTAGCTGTCTGTCTTTGTGACACCCCTCTAGAGGACAGTCTCTGATTCCCCCTATGTTGCAGTCACAGAATCTTGGGATGTGTGTCCATTTTTTTATTTTTTTTATTTTTTGGCTCTGCTGTTGTTTCTTTCTTTGTTTCTTTGTTTTCTGTTTTTTCGTATCTAATGGGAGGAGTTTAGAGATGGTGTTCTGTTTCTTTAGGTGTCAAAAGCTTTCACCGAAGCACTTGGGAGACAGAGGCAGGCAGATCTCTGAGTTGGACGCCACCTCTGCTCTACAGCGTGTTCCCCCACGATACCTACATAAAAGAAAGCCAACTGATTTAAGAGGTAAGAGGGACTCTGGGAGAAGGCTATGAAAAAATGAAGCTTTCAGTCAGATTAGTGGGTTTCACAGAGAATTAGCCACAGTATTTTCTTTAGGCATCTAGGTTACAGCTCCCAAACATTGCTTTCATTGTTATCCTGTCTCTTTATAGGGGATGATGATTTGTGGTGTGAACAAAAAAAAAATCCCAAGACTTAAACTTAACATTCAACTCTATATTGTACTCGCTTTTAAGTAACGTTGTCATTTTGAAATTGTGTATTTTGGAGGTTTATACTTATCATTCTACTTATGATTGTTTCCATGTTTTTATCTTCTGTAGATAAAATATACAGATAGTGTTGTTGTTGTTGTTGTTGTTGTTTTTTCTCTAGTTTCAGTCGTACTAGGCTGCCCTGGACAGTCTAGAGCTGTCTAGGTGTAGTAGCAGGATGTCATCTAACTTGAAAAGGTCCTCCTGTCTCTGCCTCTTGAGGGCTGGGATCCAAAGCATTGGCCACCACACTGAACCTTTTTTTTTTCCCCTTTAGTTTACTCTATTTTGTTTGTGACAGTGTTCCCCTATGCAAACCTGGACAATGCGGTTATATTTTATTTTCTGTTCAAATTCCTCAAATTCCTTTCTGGTTTGTTTGGTGGTGTGTTGGTACAGGAGTCAGGTAGAGCTCAGAAGACTTGGATGGGTGAATTGTCTCCTCGATAGGTACTGGTTCCCAGAGACTGGCCTCAGCTCATTGGGTTTGCCTGTTCAGATGTTTCCAATGTTGTTTGGAAAGTGTGGTGTTAAGAGTTGTATAGGAAGCACTCTGAGTAGGCCAGAAATGTAATTAAGCACTTCTATCACTTACCAAACAATCAGGAGGAGATACAGCCACCTGTAATGGTTTCAATTGAAACCTTTGTCGATAAAGAGTGTTCCTGTTGAAAATTCTTGTTTTTCCTCATCAAGTTCTCAGGACCTCTTCCCTGTTGCTCAGTGATTTACTATGCTAAAAGCACCAGGGAGAGACTTTGAACATAAGGTTAAACCTTTGTTTTCAAAACAGGTGGGCTCGATCTGATGCCCGAATCCACACTGGCGATGGCCGACAAAGTGGACATGTCTTTGGATGACATCATCAAGCTGAACCGGAGGCAGCAAGGAGGTCCCTGGTGGGGCCGGGGTCGCAGAGGGGCCGGCTACCAGAACTTCCGTGGCTTCAAAGCAGGCGGCGGTGGTGAGCCTAGGAGGAAGCAGCCTGCCATGGCCCTGCGCGGCAGGAACCGGGTGGCACCATACAGCCACCAGAAGCAACGTCGGGACAAGTGGCAACAGGACCTAGTCCACAGGGCCTTCGTGGGTGGAGCCAGCGTGGACAGCGGTGGGAAGCTGCTTGTGTCCAACCTGGACTTTGCAGTGTCCGATGCTGATATACAGGAAGTCTTTGCTTCATCCGGAACCTTGAAGAAAGCCACCGTGCACTATGATCGCTCTGGACAAAGTTTGGGGACAGCAGAGGTGCACTTTGAACGGGAAGCAGATGCCCTGAAGGCTATGCAAGAGTACAATGGTGTGCCTTTGGATGGCCGCCGCATGAAGATCCAGCTCGTCACATCCCAGATCCTTATGCAACCAAGACCTGCACAAAGCATCAACAGAGGAGGCATGACAAGAAACCCTGGCTCGGGAGGTTCGCGTGCCGGAGTCACCAGGAGAGGGACAAGTGGAGGCTACCAGGGACGAGCTAGAGGGGCCAGCAGCAACTCGAAGCAGCAGCTTACTGCAGAGGGGTTGGACGCACAGTTGGATGCTTATATGGAAAGCATGGACACTGACTGAGCAAATCCATGCGAGAAATGGGACCCAGAACCCTCATCTGTGATGCCTAGGGGGAGGGAGGGAGGGAGGGTTGGCAACTGGACTGTGCAGACCATGGGGGATTTGGGTTTTGCTTCTTTGGATTTCTCCTCTTTTCCTTGCCTGTTTTCAAATAAAATCTACAATCTAATGTAATTTCTTTTTGCCTTTTTGTGTGTTTTAGTTTGATTTTTAACTCTGAAACAGACCTCTTTGGCCCTGACTTATCTTGGGGATACATTTTACTTGTTGCTGTTGTGTTGAAGGTAGCATTTTCACCTTTGCCATACTAAAAGGCAAAGGTGTGCTGGGGTGGGGGAACAGGCATTCTAGGGTACTAAAGTAGTAATTCACCTTCACCTTGGAGACTGATTTCTTTGGTGGTTGTTGTAATCATCAAAGTAGAAGGTGGAATAAGATTGCATTCTCTGGGCCTGTGGGGGGAAGAGCGTGCCTCAGTGGACCCATGCAGAGGCAACCCTACACCCAGAGGGACCACCCACAGGATGGTATAGCATGGAAGAGAGTTTCTTTGGGGCATGGGGAAGGGAGTTGATGGGGAGAGTTAAGAGGCAGAGAGGAGGAGAGAAGTAGAAGCTGGCCAGGACCGTATGTGGAGGGAGTGGGGACCGGAAAGGAAAATGGAAGAGCCAAAGAGGGCAAGAGAATGAGAGGATGAGAGAGAGAGGGAGAAGAGGGGCAAGCAGCCCCTTTGATATGGGTCAGAGCTACCTGGCCATGGCCAGGTAAGCGTGGGGTGGAGCTGAGAAAGGCCACAAACAGTCGTGATAGAATAATCTTTACACAGTTTGGGTCTCTGTGGGTCTGGGCTCAAGAGTGAAGGCCAAAGCTCATGGTATTTGCCTCTTAAAAACATTCACAAGTATGGCCTACAAATATTGTTGTCACCCAAGAGAGTGGAATTAAAGCTGGCCTCAAAGCCACTTCCATGGTATATTATATTCCAGGGCTTCAATAGAGCTAGGTTTCTCAATCTTGCCTGGGAGTCAGCAAATATTCTACATCTCAGGGTCTTAGAGTGATATCTGGGGACCATGTAGTTTACTAGCAAGGAATAGATAGTGTCATTGCTCATTGGGAGTAAACTAGAATTTGGGGTTTTCATATACAAGGGCAGACCAGTTCAATCCCCTTGAATGTTTACAGACTAAACCATTCAGGAAATGGTGGCAGGCACAAATCTGCTTAACCATTGGCCAGCCTGTGACTGCAACTCGAATGGCAAACAGTTCATTTGACTCGGGTCTTTTAAGAGGTCATTGCGATGGGTGTTGAAAGCAGAAAGCAAAACAAAACAAAAAAAAAACAGAACAACAACAACAACAATGACAACCACAACAACCATGCTAGCAAAGCATCTCAAGAAGAGGTCTGGTCTAATTTCAAAAAGCTGATAGGTGTGGTGCTGAATGTGCCGTGAGGTGATCATGATTAGGTCACTTTTTGGTTTCCTTGTTTGTTTGTCTTTGTTGTTTATTTGGTTTTGGTTTGTGTTTGTTTTCTGTTTTGTTCTTTGTTTTGTTTAATCCCAGCATTAAATGGGATTAAAGGTGTGTGCCACCACTGCTGGGCAATTAGATCACTTCTGATCCACATCTCCAGGCAGGCAGACACACACCTTTAATCCCAATCTTGCCTTGAGGACATCCAATCAGGAGAGATTCTAATCTAATCCAAACTGGGCCACACCTCCTTCTCAAAGCCTATATAAAGACAGGGAAGAAGGAGCTTTTCCTCTTTGCCTGCTTGCTCTCACCTTGCTAGCAAGTCCATTCCTTCACCGGGATCCCAGCATCTCTACTGAAGACCAGTTGAGACCTCCAGCCTTGTGGACTGAGTGGATTCTGGAACTCTGAACTTTCCATCATCATAGCAAACCACTGGATTAGTGGGACCACACCTTGTAAGTCATTCAACTCAATCCCCTTTCTGTATGTATGTAGAGATTCATTCTGTAAGTTGTGCTTCTCTAGAGAGAACCCTGACTACCATAGTGATGATGCTTTTCATTTCAAAGATTTAGAAGAAAGATACTTGTCTCAAAACTATTTCTCTGAGCTGGGCATAGTGGCCCATGGGTTGATGTCTCACTACTCTGTAGAGGGAGTTAAGCAAATCTAGGATTCTGAGGCCAGCCTGGGCCATAGATCAACTACTAGGCTACAGAGTCTGACTAGGTCTTAAAGGGAACCCAAACAAACAAACCAATGTTCTCTCTCTGCACCATTAAAGACACTGAGATGAATCTGAGAATGGGACCCAGTGAGTTGCATTCCAATGGAATCGATGGCAGAGCCCAGTGTCTAGAACACTAAGCCCCCCGTATCTCCAAGCCTTCCTTCTTTTAGTATACACTCCATACATTTTATTCTCCTTCTTAAGATCCTTCCAGGAGGGTTCCAAGAGGGTCTCCATGGCCGAGTACTTGCGTGCAGTACCCATGTGTGCAGCCATGGGTGAGATGCCCAGCAATAAACACAAGTAGTAGCTGTCTGTCTTTGTGACACCCCTCTAGAGGACAGTCTCTGATTCCCCCTATGTTGCAGTCACAGAATCTTGGGATGTGTGTCCATTTTTTTATTTTTTTTATTTTTTGGCTCTGCTGTTGTTTCTTTCTTTGTTTCTTTGTTTTCTGTTTTTTCCTATCTAATGGGAGGAGTTTAGAGATGGTGTTCTGTTTCTTTAGGTGTCAAAAGCTTTCACCGAAGCACTTGGGAGACAGAGGCAGGCAGATCTCTGAGTTGGACGCCACCTCTGCTCTACAGCGTGTTCCCCCACGATACCTACATAAAAGAAAGCCAACTGATTTAAGAGGTAAGAGGGACTCTGGGAGAAGGCTATGAAAAAATGAAGCTTTCAGTCAGATTAGTGGGTTTCACAGAGAATTAGCCACAGTATTTTCTTTAGGCATCTAGGTTACAGCTCCCAAACATTGCTTTCATTGTTATCCTGTCTCTTTATAGGGGATGATGATTTGTGGTGTGAACAAAAAAAAAATCCCAAGACTTAAACTTAACATTCAACTCTATATTGTACTCGCTTTTAAGTAACGTTGTCATTTTGAAATTGTGTATTTTGGAGGTTTATACTTATCATTCTACTTATGATTGTTTCCATGTTTTTATCTTCTGTAGATAAAATATACAGATAGTGTTGTTGTTGTTGTTGTTGTTGTTGTTTTTTCTCTAGTTTCAGTCGTACTAGGCTGCCCTGGACAGTCTAGAGCTGTCTAGGTGTAGTAGCAGGATGTCATCTAACTTGAAAAGGTCCTCCTGTCTCTGCCTCTTGAGGGCTGGGATCCAAAGCATTGGCCACCACACTGAACCTTTTTTTTTTCCCCTTTAGTTTACTCTATTTTGTTTGTGACAGTGTTCCCCTATGCAAACCTGGACAATGCGGTTATATTTTATTTTCTGTTCAAATTCCTCAAATTCCTTTCTGGTTTGTTTGGTGGTGTGTTGGTACAGGAGTCAGGTAGAGCTCAGAAGACTTGGATGGGTGAATTGTCTCCTCGATAGGTACTGGTTCCCAGAGACTGGCCTCAGCTCATTGGGTTTGCCTGTTCAGATGTTTCCAATGTTGTTTGGAAAGTGTGGTGTTAAGAGTTGTATAGGAAGCACTCTGAGTAGGCCAGAAATGTAATTAAGCACTTCTATCACTTACCAAACAATCAGGAGGAGATACAGCCACCTGTAATGGTTTCAATTGAAACCTTTGTCGATAAAGAGTGTTCCTGTTGAAAATTCTTGTTTTTCCTCATCAAGTTCTCAGGACCTCTTCCCTGTTGCTCAGTGATTTACTATGCTAAAAGCACCAGGGAGAGACTTTGAACATAAGGTTAAACCTTTGTTTTCAAAACAGGTGGGCTCGATCTGATGCCCGAATCCACACTGGCGATGGCCGACAAAGTGGACATGTCTTTGGATGACATCATCAAGCTGAACCGGAGGCAGCAAGGAGGTCCCTGGTGGGGCCGGGGTCGCAGAGGGGCCGGCTACCAGAACTTCCGTGGCTTCAAAGCAGGCGGCGGTGGTGAGCCTAGGAGGAAGCAGCCTGCCATGGCCCTGCGCGGCAGGAACCGGGTGGCACCATACAGCCACCAGAAGCAACGTCGGGACAAGTGGCAGCAGGACCTAGTCCACAGGGCCTTCGTGGGTGGAGCCAGCGTGGACAGCGGTGGGAAGCTGCTTGTGTCCAACCTGGACTTTGCAGTGTCCGATGCTGATATACAGGAAGTCTTTGCTTCATCAGGAACCTTGAAGAAAGCCACCGTGCACTATGATCGCTCTGGACAAAGTTTGGGGACAGCAGAGGTGCACTTTGAACGGGAAGCAGATGCCCTGAAGGCTATGCAAGAGTACAATGGTGTGCCTTTGGATGGCCGCCGCATGAAGATCCAGCTCGTCACATCCCAGATCCTTATGCAACCAAGACCTGCACAAAGCATCAACAGAGGAGGCATGACAAGAAACCCTGGCTCGGGAGGTTCGCGTGCCGGAGTCACCAGGAGAGGGACAAGTGGAGGCTACCAGGGACGAGCTAGAGGGGCCAGCAGCAACTCGAAGCAGCAGCTTACTGCAGAGGGGTTGGACGCACAGTTGGATGCTTATATGGAAAGCATGGACACTGACTGAGCAAATCCATGCGAGAAATGGGACCCAGAAGCCTCATCTGTGATGCCTAGGGGGAGGGAGGGAGGGAGGGTTGGCAACTGGACTGTGCAGACCATGGGGGATTTGGGTTTTGCTTCTTTGGATTTCTCCTCTTTTCCTTGCCTGTTTTCAAATAAAATCTACAATCTAATGTAATTTCTTTTTGCCTTTTTGTGTGTTTTAGTTTGATTTTTAACTCTGAAACAGACCTCTTTGGCCCTGACTTATCTTGGGGATACATTTTACTTGTTGCTGTTGTGTTGAAGGTAGCATTTTCACCTTTGCCATACTAAAAGGCAAAGGTGTGCTGGGGTGGGGGAACAGGCATTCTAGGGTACTAAAGTAGTAATTCACCTTCACCTTGGAGACTGATTTCTTTGGTGGTTGTTGTAATCATCAAAGTAGAAGGTGGAATAAGATTGCGTTCTCTGGGCCTGTGGGGGGAAGAGCGTGCCTCAGTGGACCCATGCAGAGGCAACCCTACACCCAGAGGGACCACCCACAGGATGGTATAGCATGGAAGAGAGTTTCTTTGGGGCATGGGGAAGGGAGTTGATGGGGAGAGTTAAGAGGCAGAGAGGAGGAGAGAAGTAGAAGCTGGCCAGGACCGTATGTGGAGGGAGTGGGGACCGGAAAGGAAAATGGAAGAGCCAAAGAGGGCAAGAGAATGAGAGGATGAGAGAGAGAGGGAGAAGAGGGGCAAGCAGCCCCTTTGATATGGGTCAGAGCTACCTGGCCATGGCCAGGTAAGCGTGGGGTGGAGCTGAGAAAGGCCACAAACAGTCGTGATAGAATAATCTTTACACAGTTTGGGTCTCTGTGGGTCTGGGCTCAAGAGTGAAGGCCAAAGCTCATGGTATTTGCCTCTTAAAAACATTCACAAGTATGGCCTACAAATATTGTTGTCACCCAAGAGAGTGGAATTAAAGCTGGCCTCAAAGCCACTTCCATGGTATATTATATTCCAGGGCTTCAATAGAGCTAGGTTTCTCAATCTTGCCTGGGAGTCAGCAAATATTCTACATCTCAGGGTCTTAGAGTGATATCTGGGGACCATGTAGTTTACTAGCAAGGAATAGATAGTGTCATTGCTCATTGGGAGTAAACTAGAATTTGGGGTTTTCATATACAAGGGCAGACCAGTTCAATCCCCTTGAATGTTTACAGACTAAACCATTCAGGAAATGGTGGCAGGCACAAATCTGCTTAACCATTGGCCAGCCTGTGACTGCAACTCGAATGGCAAACAGTTCATTTGACTCGGGTCTTTTAAGAGGTCATTGCGATGGGTGTTGAAAGCAGAAAGCAAAACAAAACAAAAAAAAAACAGAACAACAACAACAACAATGACAACCACAACAACCATGCTAGCAAAGCATCTCAAGAAGAGGTCTGGTCTAATTTCAAAAAGCTGATAGGTGTGGTGCTGAATGTGCCGTGAGGTGATCATGATTAGGTCACTTTTTGGTTTCCTTGTTTGTTTGTCTTTGTTGTTTATTTGGTTTTGGTTTGTGTTTGTTTTCTGTTTTGTTCTTTGTTTTGTTTAATCCCAGCATTAAATGGGATTAAAGGTGTGTGCCACCACTGCTGGGCAATTAGATCACTTCTGATCCACATCTCCAGGCAGGCAGACACACACCTTTAATCCCAATCTTGCCTTGAGGACATCCAATCAGGAGAGATTCTAATCTAATCCAAACTGGGCCACACCTCCTTCTCAAAGCCTATATAAAGACAGGGAAGAAGGAGCTTTTCCTCTTTGCCTGCTTGCTCTCACCTTGCTAGCAAGTCCATTCCTTCACCGGGATCCCAGCATCTCTACTGAAGACCAGTTGAGACCTCCAGCCTTGTGGACTGAGTGGATTCTGGAACTCTGAACTTTCCATCATCATAGCAAACCACTGGATTAGTGGGACCACACCTTGTAAGTCATTCAACTCAATCCCCTTTCTGTATGTATGTAGAGATTCATTCTGTAAGTTGTGCTTCTCTAGAGAGAACCCTGACTACCATAGTGATGATGCTTTTCATTTCAAAGATTTAGAAGAAAGATACTTGTCTCAAAACTATTTCTCTGAGCTGGGCATAGTGGCCCATGGGTTGATGTCTCACTACTCTGTAGAGGGAGTTAAGCAAATCTAGGATTCTGAGGCCAGCCTGGGCCATAGATCAACTACTAGGCTACAGAGTCTGACTAGGTCTTAAAGGGAACCCAAACAAACAAACCAATGTTCTCTCTCTGCACCATTAAAGACACTGAGATGAATCTGAGAATGGGACCCAGTGAGTTGCATTCCAATGGAATCGATGGCAGAGCCCAGTGTCTAGAACACTAAGCCCCCCGTATCTCCAAGCCTTCCTTCTTTTAGTATACACTCCATACATTTTATTCTCCTTCTTAAGATCCTTCCAGGAGGGTTCCAAGAGGGTCTCCATGGCCGAGTACTTGCGTGCAGTACCCATGTGTGCAGCCATGGGTGAGATGCCCAGCAATAAACACAAGTAGTAGCTGTCTGTCTTTGTGACACCCCTCTAGAGGACAGTCTCTGATTCCCCCTATGTTGCAGTCACAGAATCTTGGGATGTGTGTCCATTTTTTTATTTTTTTTTATTTTTTGGCTCTGCTGTTGTTTCTTTCTTTGTTTCTTTGTTTTCTGTTTTTTCCTATCTAATGGGAGGAGTTTAGAGATGGTGTTCTGTTTCTTTAGGTGTCAAAAGCTTTCACCGAAGCACTTGGGAGACAGAGGCAGGCAGATCTCTGAGTTGGACGCCACCTCTGCTCTACAGCGTGTTCCCCCACGATACCTACATAAAAGAAAGCCAACTGATTTAAGAGGTAAGAGGGACTCTGGGAGAAGGCTATGAAAAAATGAAGCTTTCAGTCAGATTAGTGGGTTTCACAGAGAATTAGCCACAGTATTTTCTTTAGGCATCTAGGTTACAGCTCCCAAACATTGCTTTCATTGTTATCCTGTCTCTTTATAGGGGATGATGATTTGTGGTGTGAACAAAAAAAAAATCCCAAGACTTAAACTTAACATTCAACTCTATATTGTACTCGCTTTTAAGTAACGTTGTCATTTTGAAATTGTGTATTTTGGAGGTTTATACTTATCATTCTACTTATGATTGTTTCCATGTTTTTATCTTCTGTAGATAAAATATACAGATAGTGTTGTTGTTGTTGTTGTTGTTGTTGTTTTTTCTCTAGTTTCAGTCGTACTAGGCTGCCCTGGACAGTCTAGAGCTGTCTAGGTGTAGTAGCAGGATGTCATCTAACTTGAAAAGGTCCTCCTGTCTCTGCCTCTTGAGGGCTGGGATCCAAAGCATTGGCCACCACACTGAACCTTTTTTTTTTCCCCTTTAGTTTACTCTATTTTGTTTGTGACAGTGTTCCCCTATGCAAACCTGGACAATGCGGTTATATTTTATTTTCTGTTCAAATTCCTCAAATTCCTTTCTGGTTTGTTTGGTGGTGTGTTGGTACAGGAGTCAGGTAGAGCTCAGAAGACTTGGATGGGTGAATTGTCTCCTCGATAGGTACTGGTTCCCAGAGACTGGCCTCAGCTCATTGGGTTTGCCTGTTCAGATGTTTCCAATGTTGTTTGGAAAGTGTGGTGTTAAGAGTTGTATAGGAAGCACTCTGAGTAGGCCAGAAATGTAATTAAGCACTTCTATCACTTACCAAACAATCAGGAGGAGATACAGCCACCTGTAATGGTTTCAATTGAAACCTTTGTCGATAAAGAGTGTTCCTGTTGAAAATTCTTGTTTTTCCTCATCAAGTTCTCAGGACCTCTTCCCTGTTGCTCAGTGATTTACTATGCTAAAAGCACCAGGGAGAGACTTTGAACATAAGGTTAAACCTTTGTTTTCAAAACAGGTGGGCTCGATCTGATGCCCGAATCCACACTGGCGATGGCCAACAAAGTGGACATGTCTTTGGATGACATCATCAAGCTGAACCGGAGGCAGCAAGGAGGTCCCTGGTGGGGCCGGGGTCGCAGAGGGGCCGGCTACCAGAACTTCCGTGGCTTCAAAGCAGGCGGCGGTGGTGAGCCTAGGAGGAAGCAGCCTGCCATGGCCCTGCGCGGCAGGAACTGGGTGGCACCATACAGCCACCAGAAGCAACGTCGGGACAAGTGGCAGCAGGACCTAGTCCACAGGGCCTTCGTGGGTGGAGCCAGCGTGGACAGCGGTGGGAAGCTGCTTGTGTCCAACCTGGACTTTGCAGTGTCCGATGCTGATATACAGGAAGTCTTTGCTTCATCCGGAACCTTGAAGAAAGCCACCGTGCACTATGATCGCTCTGGACAAAGTTTGGGGACAGCAGAGGTGCACTTTGAACGGGAAGCAGATGCCCTGAAGGCTATGCAAGAGTACAATGGTGTGCCTTTGGATGGCCGCCGCATGAAGATCCAGCTCGTCACATCCCAGATCCTTATGCAACCAAGACCTGCACAAAGCATCAACAGAGGAGGCATGACAAGAAACCCTGGCTCGGGAGGTTCGCATGCCGGAGTCACCAGGAGAGGGACAAGTGGAGGCTACCAGGGACGATCTAGAGGGGCCAGCAGCAACTCGAAGCAGCAGCTTACTGCAGAGGGGTTGGACGCACAGTTGGATGCTTATATGGAAAGCATGGACACTGACTGAGCAAATCCATGCGAGAAATGGGACCCAGAAGCCTCATCTGTGATGCCTAGGGGCAGGGAGGGAGGGAGGGAGGGTTGGCATCTGGACTGTGCAAACCAGTGTGGATTTGTGTTTTGCTCCTTTGGATTTCTCCTCTTTTCCTTGCCTGTTTTCAAATAAAACCTACAGTCTAATGTTATTTGTTTTTTTTTTTTTCTGTGTTGGTTAGTTTGATTTTTATTTCTGAAACAGACCTCTTTGGCCCTAGTTATTTGGGGGAATACATTTTACTTGTTGCTGTTGTGTTGAAGGTAACATTTTCACCTTTGCCATAGTAAAAGAGAAAGGTGTGTGATGGGGCGGGAGAACAGGCATTCTAAGGTACTAAAGTAGTAATTCACCTTGGAGACTGACTTTTTGGGGGGTTGTTGTAATTATCAAAGTAGAAGGTGGCATCACATTATGTTCTCGGGGCCTGTGTGGGGAAGGGCGGGCCTCAGTGGACCCATGCAGAGGCAACCCTTCACCCCAAGGGACCACACACAGGATGCTATAGAATGGAAGAGAGTTTCTTTGGGGCATGGGGAGGGGAGTTGAGGGCGAGAGTTAAGAGGCAGAGAGGAGGAGAGAAGTAGAAGCTGGCCATGACCATATGTGGAGAGAGGGGGAAACGGAAAGGAACATAGAAGAGCCCAAGAGGGCAAGAGAATGAGAGCATGAGAGACAGAGAGAGAGAGAGAGAGAGAGAGAGACAGAGACAGAGACAGAAGAGGGGCAAACAGCCACTTTGATATGGGTCAGAGCTACCTGGCTATTGCCAGGTAAGCTTGGGGTGGAGCTGAGAAAGACCCTGAACAGTGGTGATAGAATAATGTTTACACAGTTTGGGCCTCTTTGGGTCTGGGCTCAAGAGTGAAGGCCAAAGGTCATGGTATTTGCCTCTTAAAAACATTCACAGGTATGGCCTGCATATATTGTTGTCACCCAAGAGAGTGGAATTAAAATTGGCCTCGAATCCACTTACATGGTCTAACTATTCCAGTGGTTCAGTAGAGCTAGGTTTCTCAATCTTCTCTGGGAGTCAGCAAGTATTCTCCATCTCAGGGTCTCAGAGTGATGTCTGCAGACCATGTAGTTTACTAGCAAGGAACAGATAGTGTCTTTGCTCATTGGGAGTGGAGGAAACTAGAATTTGTGGTTTTCATATACAAGGGCAGAGGAGTTAAATCCTGTTGAAAGTTTAGAGACTAAATCATTCAGGAAATGGGGGCAGGCACAAATCTGCTTAACCATTGGCCAGCCTGTGACTGCAACTGTAATGGGAAACAGTTCATTTGACTCGGTTCTTTTAAGAGGTAATTGAGATGGGTGTTGAAAGCACAAAACAAAACAAAACAAAAAACAACATAACAACAACAAAACAACAACAACAACAACAACAACAAACGATCCTGGCAGAGCATGTCAAGTAGAGGTCTGCTCTAATTTCAAAAAGCTGATAGGTGTGGTGCTTAATGTGACATGAGGAGACCATGAGTAGATCACTTCTGATCCAGATCTCCAGGCAGGCAGACACACAGCTTTCATCTGAATCTTGCCTTGAGAACATTCAGTCAGGATCAATTGGGATTCTAATCTAATCTAAACTGGGCCACACCTTCTTCTCAAAGCCTATATAAAGACCTGGAAGAAGGAGCTTTGCCTCTTTGCCTGCTAGCTCTCACCTTGCTAGCAAGTCCATTTCTTCACTGGGATCCCGGCATCTCTACTGAAGACCAGTAGAGACCTCCAGCATTGTGGACTGAGTGGATTCTGGAATTCTGAACTTTCCATTCATCATTGCAAACCACTGGATTAGTTGGACCACAACTTGTAAGTCACTCAACTCAATCCCCTTTCTGTATGTATGTAGAGATTCATTCTGTAAGTTGTGTTCTCTAGAGAACCCTGACTACCATAGTGATGATGTTTTTCATTTCAAAGATTTAGAAGAAAGATACTTGTCTCAAAACTACTTCTCTGATCTGGGCATAGTGGTCCATGGGTTTTTGTCTCACTACTCTGTAGAGGGAGTTAAGCAAATCTATGATTCTGAGGCCAGCCTTGGCCAAGTATCAAGTGCTAGGCTACAGAGTCTGACTAGATCTTAAAGGATAGCCAAACAAACAAACCAATGTTCTCTGTCTACACCATTAAAAACACTGAGATGAATCTGAGAATGGGACCCAATGAGTTGCATTCCAATGGAATTGATGGCTGAGCCCAATGTCTTGTACACTAAGCCTCCTCCACCCCCCCACCCCCATATCTCAAAGCCTTCCTTCTTTTAGTATGATATCCGTACTTTTTATTTTCCTTCTTAAGATCCTTCCAGGAGGGTTCCAAGAGGGTCTCACTGGCACAGTACTTGCATGGCACCTGTGCAGCCATGGGTGAGATGCCCAGCAATGAACACAATTAGTGGCTGTCTGTCTTTGTGACACCCCTCTAGAGGACATTCTCTCATTCCCTCTATGTTGCAGTCACAGAATCTTGTAATGTGTGTCTATTTTCTTTTGGCTGTGTTTTTGTTTCCTTCTTTGTTTCTTTGTTTTCTGTTTTTCCTATCTTATGGGAGGAGTTTAGAGATGGTGTTCTGTTTCATCAGGTGTCAAAAGCTTTCAGCGAAGCACTTGGGAGACAGAGGAAGGCAGATCTCTGAGTTGGATGCCATCTCTTCTCTTCAGAGTGTTCCCCCAAGATACCTAGATAAAAGAAATCTAACTGATTTAAGAGGTAAGAGGAAGTCTGGGAGAAGTCTATGAAATAAATAAAGCTTCTGATTTGGTGTTGGGGAGGGGAGTTAAGGGGGAGAGTTAAGAGGCAGAGAAAGGCAGAGAGAAGGAGAGAAGTAGAAGGTTGCCATGACCATATGTGTAGAGACGTGGGGGGGGGGGGAGAGGGGAATGGAAGAGCCCAAGAGGGCAAGAGAATGAGGGGATGAGAGAGAGGAAGAGGGGCAAGCAGCCCTTTTGATATGGGTCAGAGCTACCTTGCTATTACCAGGTAAGTGTGGGGTGGAGCTGATAAAGACCCCTAACAGTGGTGATAGAATAATGTTTACACTGTTTGGGTCTCTGTGGGTCTGGGCTCAAGAGTGAAGGCCAAAAGTCATTCTAATTGCCTCTGCAAAACATTACAAAGGCAACAGCATGCCCACATACTCTAGGAGTCTGAACAATACTCTACTCAATGATACCTTGGCCAAAGAAGTAATAAAGAAAAAATTAAAGACTTTTTAGTATGTATTAAAATTGTAGTCACAACATACCCAAATCTATGGGACACAATGAAAGCAGTGCTAAGAGGAAAACTCATAGCCCTTTGTGCCTCCAAAAAGAAACTAGAGAGAACATACACTAGCAGCTTAATGACACACCTGAAAGCCCTAGAACAAAAAGAAACTAATTCAGGCAGGAGGAGCAGAAGACAGGATATTATCAAACTCAGGGCTGAAATCAATCAAGTAGAAACAAAGAGAACCATACAAAGAATCAACAACACCAGGAGCTGGTTCTTCAAGAAAATCAACAAAATAGATAAACCCTTAGCTAGACTAACCAAAGGGCACATACACAGTATCCAAATTAACAAAATTAGAAATGAAAAGGGAGGAGTGGGGACCCAGAAAAGGGGAAATCATTTGCAATGTAAATAAAAATAAATAAATAAATAAATAAATAAAACATAAAAAATAAAAACAAAAAAAAACAAAAACAAAACAAACAAACAAAAAAAAAAAGAAATGAAAAGGGAGATATAGCAACAGAAACTGAGGAAATTAAGAAAATCATCAGATCTTAATACCAAAGCCTATACTCATCACAATTGGAGAATCTGGAGGAAATGGAATATTTCCTGGATAGATACCAAATACCAAAATTAAACTAGGATCAAATAGATCATCTAAACAATCCCATAACCCCTAAAGAAATAGAAGGGATCATAGAAAAAGCGTAAAAAGCACAGGACCAGATGGTTTTAATACAGAATTCTATCAGACCCTCAAATACTAACACCTAACACCAATACTCTTCAAATTATTCCACAAAATAGAAACAGAAGGAACACTACCCAGTTTATTCTACAAAGCCACAATTACACTGATACCAAAACCACACAAAGATCCAACAAAGAAAGAGAACTTCAGAGCAATTTCCCTTATGAATATCGATGAAAAAATACTTAATAAAATTCTTGCCAACCGAATCCAAGAACACATCAAAATTATCATCCACCATGATAGGCTTCATGCAAGGGATGCAGGAATAGTTCAGTATAAGGAAATTCATCAATGCTATCCACTACATAAACAAACTCAAAGAAAAAAACCATATGATCATTTAATTAGATGCTGAAAAAGCATTTGACAAAATTCAGCATCCTTTCATGATAAAAGTCTTGGAAAGACCAGGAATTCAAGTCCCATACCTAAACATAGTAAAAGCAATATAGAGCAAACTGGTAGCCAACATCAAACTAAATGGAGAGAAACTTGAAGCAAACCCACTAAAATCAGGGACTAGACAAGGCTACCCCCTCTCTCCATATCTTTTCAATATAATACTTGAAGTTCTAGCTAGAGCAATCAGACAACAATAGGACAAAAAACAAATCTTAAAGGTAGGAAAAATTTATTGTTCCTTGGATTAGAGATTTCAGCCTGTGGCTGGCTAGATCAATTATGTTTTGATCCTGTGTTGGCCCAAAATAATAGCATAGGGAACAATGGAACAAAGCTTACACTATTCCACAGTAGAGCAAAGAAATGTGTGAGTGATGAGGGACCACATATACTCTTCAAGGACAACAGCCTAGGGACCTATGTATTCCAGTAAGAACCCTGCGTCTTCTAATATCCAAATCAGCACTGAGATCATCATTTGTCATTTGATTAATCTATGACGAGATGATTCAATGTCAACACAAGTATGGGATGACATTTCTATACATGGCCTGTAAGATCATCTTCTACCTAAGTCTTAAGGTTACATATTTTTCCAAGACTTAACTATGTAAGAGTAACAATGTGCTAATAAGTTTCCGTCAATATGTCACAATAAACATAAATTGTGCTGCATATAGTTAGCCCTTAAGCTACACTGATGCTATTGTTGACTATAACAAGCAGTATTGCCATGTTATAATCTAGGCCCACCCCAGATTCATAATGTAATTGAGAAGTGGACTTTCTGCTTTTTATTTACCATCTGTATTTCCTAAACAACCTATGTCACTTTCCTATTTTATCCCCCAAACCCTGCTTTCTTGAGAAGCAGATTCATTTCTCTGCTCACCTCTGTCTAATACTACAATCTCTCTGTGTAAATGTTAAAGATCTAAAAGAGTGGCTAACCAGCTGAGTCTGCTGGTACATAGCTTCAGACCTAGACCTAAACAGGAAGAGATGAAGAGGACTACAAACTCGTGGATTCCTTAGGCAATTTCAAAAAGTAGAAAATATTTGTGAGCAAAGTGAATGAATAAAAATAGGGTAAGAATTGGGGGAAATCATATGACTGTATAAATCAGCATTATTTTAAAAATTGAGTGTTTCTACCTACTCAGAATCGTGTCTTTATTAGAAAGTGGTGTTGTGTCTAGTCTATCTTTAATGCTCATTTGTAATTTTCTTCTACATAAGCATTTTCACAGTATCTACCACCTATCACTGCCACTTTTTGTATGGATACTTTTTATTGATGAGTTTATTTATTTACGCATCAAATGTATCCCTTTTCAAAGCCATTTCTCTCCAGCATTAAATTAATGGGCTAAGTTGAATTTAATACATGTACTCCTTCATGTTAGAGATCACTAACACACTTAAATGCTCTATTACATGATTCTTCATTTATCCTGTGAGAAAATGACACATCTTTTCAGTTCAAGGAATTTTCTCTAGATAAAAACTCCTTAATAATACAGGTCCTTCTTCATCTTCCTGATCGTCTCTCTGTTACTCTACCTTATTATATTTTTCTCTTTTTTTATTATTTTTTATATTCTTTGTTTATGATTTTCCCTTTCCCAGTTCCCCCCTCCCCATAAGTCCCATAAGCCCTCTTCCCTCTGCCCATTCTCCAATCAACCCCCTCCCACTTCTCTGTCCTGGGAATCCCCTACAATGCTGCATCAAGCTTTTCCAGGATCAGGGCCCTTTCCTTTCTTCTTCTTGGGAATGATTTGATATGTGAATTGTGTCTTGGGTATTCAGAGCTTCTGGGCTAAAATCCGCTTATCAGTGACTGCATTCCATGTGTGTTCTTTTCTGAATGAGTTACCTCTCTTAGGATGAAAAGCAATATACAGCAAACCGGCTGCCTTATCATTTTTAATGAACTATTTTCCTTCTACCTAAAGTCTTTCCATTCCATTCTATCCCCCCACACTCCAATTAATTCATTTTATCCAAATGGCCTCTATGGCATTTCTCATGTGTAAGTGTGACACATCATGCTTAGCCCACATTTCCTAGAATCTTCTCTGTAACTTTGCTCATAATCCTTATGTCATGACATTGCTATCAAAGCTGACTGTAAGTCCAACCTATCATTCATTCAATCGCTCTCCAGACACAATGAACAACTTTTATGTCTAACATAACTTGCATTGCCTGGAGTTTTTCTATTTTATTTCTTGTATATTATTAAAAACTTGCCAATTTTATCGCACTAGCCTATACTTCATCTTTCAACTTGATTGCCCTTTTGTTTGTGTCCTAAACTCGAATGTGGTCTGTGACAGTCATTGCATGTACCATATCCATTTGTGTATAATAGATGTGTAGGCACTATCACAGTGCTGTGTCACACCCAATTTAGGTACATTTTTCTCCAAATAAACTTTAAAATAAATATGACCACATTTACATTTACCTTATTTAAAATCTCATATTAAATTATCAATATTGTTAAATTTTCTTTAATGATTGTTCTAAATGAAAAATATCCATTTTATATGACATGCTATGTACCATGTTTACTTAGCAAGTTTTCAATATTTATTGACTAATTACCATAAATATTCAAAATTACTACTATGGATCAAATTTTGGGCCCAAACTATTGGTTGAAGTGTCTACGACACCTTGATATGTGGTGGGCACTGAGAAGCTCCCAAAGTATAGCTTGCAGATTATAATGAGGGAATTGTTTATATACAGAAAAGTCTACCTTACTTTATTTTTCTTGTTATTATACTTATTATTTTTATTTTTCAACATATATTTAGTGTCCACTCAATCTGTCTTTGGCACCCATGTTAGTGAATAGCTATGTCCTAGTTAAGTTAAATAAACAAATGAATGACATTTGTATTTTTTATGTTTTACATTTTCTATTAACTTATTTTTGATAGATTCATTCTCACATATAATGTTGTCTGATTACATCTATTTTCCATTTTCATTGGCAAGACCCATAAATATCTAACACTAATAAATATCTAATAAGTATCTAATACTTAATTCTGAAGCCTAAGTTTGCTTCACCTTTCTGTTCTCTGTATTACGTTTTACTCTGTTATCCCTTGAGATGTGAAAAAGTGGTAAATAAAAAGCATATAGTTTTTATTCTCTCACATTGCTAAATACATAGTGAAAATAGCAGATATTTATCAAATAATCAGAAATATAATTTAATTTCAAACTGACTGGAAATGAGTATATCAGTTAGCTACTCCTTAGAGTTATACCCTCCCATTCTCTCTTTCCAGGGGAGACTTTTAAAAGATTTGGTAGGAATTATACTTTAATTTTGGTTTAGACAGTTGAATGTATATGACTTGACACAGAGAGCCCCAAGAAAGTTAAAAGATATTACAATGTATATCATCTGCATTTGTTCAGTCTTCCTAAACAATCAGTTATGCAAACAAAAGGATTTGTTTTTATCCTGTAGGACTCCAACAACATCAAAACTAAAATGATTTGAATCAAAATCCATAAAGGCAGTCATCACACTGTTGTGCTTTTATGGAGTAAATCTAAGGCACTTGGTGTTTCTTCATTTAGAAATTAGAGTATAGGTAACTTAAAGATCATTGAAGTTTAACAAGAGTAAAATACTTGCCTTTATTGTTGAAGAAGATGTTACTTCACACTTGCAGCATTTCTATTTCAATGTTTATTTTGGGAGATGCTACGCATGCAGATATTCTACAGAAATCATTGTTTGGTGGTTTCAAAATTGAAAACAAAACAACAAACTGAAAAAATAATTATCAGAATTAAATTTGTTAAAAGACAGAAAGTATGAAATTAAGTGGCACATTGTGAAATATTCATATTTGATTATGATGGATTGTATGAGAAATACCTCTGACAGGTTTGTATATTTGAACACTTTATTCATAGTTGGCAGTCCTGTGTGGGGAGGTTTGGATCGTATAGCCTTGCTGGAGGACAAACATTACTTGGGGCAGACACTGAGATTATACAACCTTACCCAACATCCATCTTTCACTCTCTGTTTTGTGCTTGAGGTTGACAGGTGCAAATTACCCATACATATGAATATTCAATTTAATTTTTTATAAAATATCATTTTTAAATAGGTGAAGAGACTTCTATTCCTATTGCATGATTATAAAATATAATCTATTTTATGTACATGTGTATGGGCATATTTGTGTTCATGTGAATCAGTGCATGCTTATATGTATGTGTGTGTGTGTGTGTGTGTGTGTGTATACAGTGTGCATGATTTTCTGTAAACTAACCATGGAGAACATGTAAAGATCAGAGTACAGGATTTGGTTCTCTTCTTCTACTACGTGGACTATGGGGATCAAATTGCCATCAAGCTTGGTGGCAGGTACTTTTACCTAATGATCCATCTCATCCCTGGAACCTGCCCTTCTTAAGGCCACACCACAATTTGTTTATCCACATCTGAATTGGAGTAAACTTCTAAGTGTTATGTACCCAGGGAAGAAAACAAGTTTTTTTTTTTTTGTTTTTGTTTTTTTTGTTTGTTTTTTTTTTTTTTTTTTTTTTTTTTTTGCTTTTGCGAGTGGTTATATATTTAAGATGGCTTCTGGGTTGCTGATGGGGCTGTATCTAGCTCCCATCTCAGCAGTGTGACCCATCTGGCTTAGACCCATGGACACCTGTGCTGCCACCATTTCTGTGAGTTCATATGTGTGTCATTCCCCTTGTGTCTAGGAGATTTGTTTCCTTAGTGTTGTTCATCCTGTATTGGCTCTGACCTTTCAACTCTTCTACAGAGTTCCCTGACTCCTAAGGGGAGATATTTGACAGAGCCATTCCCTTTATAGGTGAGTGCTCCAAAGTTTCTCACACTCTGTCTAGCTCTGGGCCTCTCTATTTATTCATGTCTACTGCATATAAAAGCCTCTCTAATGATGGCTGAGCAGGATATTGATCTGTGACTACATAAGAATACTATTAATAATCATTAAGTAGATACACTCCTTTAACACAACAAACAAGACTGTAGCCAAGAATATTGGAAAAAATATTTAGAAGATATCATATTTCCCATCTTTTTCAAATCTAATCATTACATTCTTAAGATTTTTTGTGGTGTTTACTTTTAACTCAGCTTTCAATAAAATGGACTGAGTGGGTGCTACATATCTGCACTCCATGCACTTGCAAAAATGGCTTCTCTGATATTTTTAAAGTGCTTCTCTTCCATTAATTTCATCAGTAATTAATTTTCTACTACTTCCTAGTAGTTGCATCAGTAATTCAGTATTCATTTTATAATAAACAACTTAAATATCCCCATAAAGGGAACAAATTTAAAACTAATTATAAGAAGGAAAAGCCTACAATCAAATGTATTCAGTGATAAATTCTACCAAATTTGTAATAAATAGTTAATACAAGCAAATCTCAAACAATTCCCTAAAATATAAAATTAGAGATACTACCAAATTTCTTTTACAACGCCAGTATTATCTGGATACGATAAGAGCACTACAAGAATAGATTTCTTGATAAACAGATGTAAAAATTCTTATTAAATTATTTGCTATCTGAAATCAAAATCCTATTAAGATCATACACCAGTTATGGGAATTTCTAAATTTTCTACGGGATGCAAGACTGATTCAATATAAACTAATTAATAAATGCAATACAACAAGTAGACCTAAAGCCAGGAAGCACATGATTATATTAACAGGTAAAGAAAAGACACATGATAAATTTCAATATTCTTCTCATGCTATATATCCTGAAGAATAAAAGGTACAAATCTCAACATATAAAACTATAGTTGGCATTAAGGAAGGTAAAAACCAAAGTGTTTATTCTAATGCCTGGACAGAAGCACTGTCCATTCTCAGCACTTATTTCATGAAAAGTTTAATGTCCCAGTCAGATCAGTAAGATAAAAGAAATAAATTAAATTAAATAGGAAAGAAAAAAACACTTAAATAAACACTTTCATTGAAATAACAGAATGTATACAATCTGTGGAGGTTTTGACCATTGATACTTGCTTTGGAAGTGAGTCAAGCTTTAGTATGCAATTCTACATCTACCCACATGCATGTAGCAAAGAGATTTAATGGATTTTAAAAGAACACACGAAAAGGGAAAGAGGCATTGGGAGAAAGCAATAGGAATTTGAGAAGAAATCATGAAAAGTATATATGATTTAAATTGCATGAATATATGAAATTCTCAATGAGCATAAAAAATATTATTAACTTGAAAATTAGAAAATATTCAACAGGCCCGTATCCAATAAGGAAATAGAAGTCATTAAAAACCTCCCAACCAAAAATAGCCCAGGCCCTGATGAATTTTGTGCAGAATTCTACCAGACCTTCAAAGAAGACCTAATATCAAAATTCCTGAAACTATTTCATGAAATAGAAACAGAAGGAACACTGTCTAATTCATTCTGTGAAGCCACAAATACTCTGATACCTAAACCACACAAGGACCCAATCAAAAAAGAACTTCAGACCAATTATTCTTATGAATATCAATGCAAAAATACTCAATAAAATTCTTGCACTCAGAATCTAAGAACACATCAAAACCATCATTTACCACAATCAAGTAGGCTTCATCCCAGAGATGCAAGGTTGGTTCAATATATGAAAATCCATTAATGTAATCAACTATCTAAAAATATGCAAAGAAAAAAATCACATGATCATCTCCTTAGGTGATGAAAAAGAATTTGACAAAATATATAACCTCTTAATGTTAAAAGTAATGGAGAGATCAGGTATTCAAGGCCCATACCTAAACATCATAGGAGCAATTTACTGCAAGCCAACAGTGAATATCAAATTAAATGGAGAAATACTTGAAGTAATCCCACTAAAATCAGAGGCAAGACAAGGATGCCCACATTCCTCATACCTATTCAATATAATACTCGAAGTGCTAGCTAGAACAATAAGACAACAAAAAGAGATCAAGGGGATGCAAATTGGCAAAGAAGAAATAAAGGTATCAATATTTGCAGATGATATGATAGTATGCATAAAGACCCCTAAAAATCTAGCAGTTCAAGAGACTGGAGGCCCCAGAGATTTTAGAGGTTTCTTGAGGACAGGGTTAGGAGAGTGGGGACATCTTCATGGAAACAGGGAGTATGGAGGATGTATGGGATGTGGAATAGTCAGAGTGTGGACCAGGAGGGGAATAAAATCTGGAATGTAAAAAAAGAAGATTAATAATAATAATAATAATGATAACAACAACAACAACAATAAATATTCAGCAGTATGTTTGGGTTTTTGTTTGTCTGTTTCTTTTATTTTGTTTTCATTTTGTATTCTAATGAAAAATTCACCACAATGACATCAAAGAAAATAAAACCACTGAAGAATAACATAAACAAAGATGGAAAAATATTTGTATAATGGCGATGTCAAGACACTAATGAAAGCTTTTAAAGATACCAGACAATGAAAAGCCTTCTAATTCTCAAGGTTGCAGGATAAATACTGTGGATGCCTCTATCTTCCTCTGGCCTTCTTCAGGCAAAGGGTGTTAGAGGTTAATGTTATGTTAACTGAATTAAGCCATCCTTGAGAAAGACACTAGAGATTTTGCATAGGCTGATGACCCCAAGCTTGTGGGTGTAACCAAACAATAACTGATCTGACTTTAGGCCCACTCCACAAGATGGAACCACTCTCCTTGGATATTTTGTAGGTAGTGCACTGTTGTAGATCAAAGTATTTGTGACTGGCCTCGTGTTGACATTTTCTCTTTTGGGAACACGTAGAGTACCTTCCTGTAGTAAATACTGTACATACTGCTCTTTTAATGTTTTTTCACACCTGTTAACAGTTAAAGTCTCCCTAACATTCTCAAGAAGACAGAAAGATAATCATTATTATTATTCAAGTAAATATGTTATAAAATAAAAACTTATGTTAACTGACAGTAAATTGAATTCTTAAATTAACATTTTTACATTGAAGTTTGAGTTTGTAGTTTACCTGGACGAAGGATTTCTAAAAGAGAAAATTCACAAGATCTCAAAAGTAGTGTTTAAGTTTTCTTCATCATCTCTCCCTTGTTTCCCATTAGCACTTAAGGCTTAATTTGCATCTTCCTCATAATCATCTGGTTTATAAGTTCAGGAAAGTAGTTTAACATTCTGCATCTATTTTCTTTATGAATTAAAAGGAAACACAAATAGTTGTTCAATTTGGAGTTCTTCCTCTTGAACATGTAGAATTGATTAGAAGCCTTTCATAATTTTTCTGTTGCAAATTATTGAATTATTCAAACAATGTGGAAAGATTATGTCAATAAACTTTGAAGTAAATTTATATGAAGACTTACATTGAATTTATCTCCCCCAGTAAATAAAAATTAGGTCATAGAGATGAAAATATTTCATGATTTTTAAATGTTTTCATTTTAACATTAAATTATCTTCATTTTGAAGAAAATATATAGAAAAGTATATGTTGCCATGATTCCTAGTACTAATGACTATGAATGTTTTGATCAGTTTTTATTAGGCACATGAAAGCCCAGTAACCTAACTGGTAACATTTACTTTTAATCTTTGTTAAAATGAGCAATAATTTGCAAGATTTTTGTATATATGTGTACAGTAAAGCCTGCATATCTCTTTAGACCTGATTCAATATTTTCTGACTGCTCCTGTCATGTCTGATACATTTTTGTACATGCCTGATGTGACATTCATAAATTGTACCACTAGGACTTTATTCATGTAAAATAGCTATTTATTGAATTTTCTTCCAACAGTTGGACTTATGTTTTGTCTCCATTTAAACATTTTAACAGAGAATTTGTTGCTGTTTATTACAAAGAATTGAGTTTGAAAGCATAAAAAAATCTGATTTGCAATTGTATGAAGAAAAACAATGCCTTTATTATCACGTGTTAAGCACGATTCTCATAACAAACTGTGATCAATTCTTTGTTTCTTTCATTTGCCACAATATTTTCATATGAATAAACCAAAAATCCATGGTGAGCAGTGGCGTGTCGGCTAGCCCATCCTGTTTGTCCAGGGGACTCGGAGGGTGTGGACATTGACAAGTGTAACCTGGTGCTGTGACTGGAGCAATACTTCACTTTTCTGTCAGCTGTGCTTCGCCTTGCTCATGCCGGCCTTTTAAATGTTTAGTTTTCCTCTTGTCATGGTCAACTGCTGAATTTACTTGAGGATGTAGAATACTACTTTAAAAAATATACTAAAGACTGTACAATTAGGTCAAAGAATTGTGCAGTTGTTTCCTTTTGAATTTTTAAAATTGAAGGTCACAAATATTTGAGACCTTCTACCTAATAGAGACTACTTGAGACTACTACCTAAGAGAGTAGTAGTACTATTTAATTTAACAAAAGTCTAGTAAATACTTCAACTTTGAAAGTAAACTAACAAATCCGACCACCTATGAGATTGTTTGCCCAGAGTTTCAAAGCACATTGTCTATGAATGGAAATTGAAATAATTTATAAAATATTGACATTAGAAAAAGAAAGCCCAGTTCTACTGATAGCTACACTGATGAAGTGTCATAACAAAAGTGTTTTCCAGAGCATTATTTTATATAGTGAGGAAAAAAACCCAAAGTGAAAATATCCACCATAGAAATCCAGTTTTTAAAAAGGTTATCTACAGCATTATACTCCAGTCTTCCTTACTAAGGACCATTCATACTTATCCCCAGGTCTTGAGTTGATATACAGTTGATGAGAAATAAAATAAAATAAGATAAAATAAAATAAAATAAAAAAATCTAAAAGAAAACTTGCCAGCACTTGGGATTCTTGTCAACTTAACAGACTAGTACACTTGGGTCTCCACCTCTGGATCGGGAGCAGCCTGGGCCACGCGCCCTGTCCCCAAGAAGTGCAGAGGGCCAGCGGATGGTGCTTCCGGAGGCCGGCTGCAGGGAGGGAGTTTGCACTTGTGAGTCCATCTGACCTGGCAAGAGCTGAGGATCCAGTCCGCAGGCCTCTGGTGGGAGCCTTCCCTTTGCCACCTCTGGATAGGGAGCAGCCTGGGCCATGCGCCCCTTCTCCAGATAGTGCAGAGGGCCAGTGGTGCATCCAGAGGCCAGCTGCAGGGAGGCAGCTTGCATGGGTGAGTCCTGCATTGACAACAAGACCAACTAACACCAGTGAGATCTAGATGGCAAAAGGCAAATATAGGAACGTTACTAACAGAAATCAAGGCAATATGACAGCATCTAAACCCAATTCTCCATAAGCAGCAAGTCCTGAATACCCCAACACTCCAGAAAAACAAGATTTGGATTTAAAAATCACTGGTCATGATGCTGTTACAAGAACACATGAAGGGAATAAATAAATCTCTTAAAGAAATTCAGGAGAAAAATGATGAAAAGCTAGAAGCCCTTACAAGGGAAACACAAAAATCACTTAAAGAAATTTAGGAGAATATGGGTCAAAAGATAGTAGCCAATAAGGAGGAAATGCAAAAATCACTTAAAAAAATACTGGAGAACTTTGATCAACAGGCAGAAGTCATGAAAGAGGAAACACAAAAATCTCTCAAAGAATTACAGGAAAACACAAACAAGCAAGTGAAGGAACTGAGCGAAAACATCCAGGATCTGAAAACAAAAGTAGAAACAACTAAGAAATCATAAAGGGAGACAACTTTGGAGATAGAAAACCTCAGGAAGAAATCAGGGGCCATAGATGTAAATATCTACAACAGAATATAAGAGATAAAAGAAAGAATCTCAGATGCCAAAGATATCATAGACCATGGACTCAACAGTCAAAGAAAATGCAAAATGCAAAAAACTTGTAACCCAAAAATCCAGGAAATCCAGGACACAATGAGAAGGCCAAACCTAAGGATTATAGGCATAGATGAGAGCCAAGATTTACAACTTAAAGGGCCAGCAAATATCTTCAATAAAATTGTGGAAGAAAACTTCCCTAACTTAAAGAGAGAGATGCCCACGAAAACAGACTGGACCAAAACAGAAATACATCCCGTCACATAATAATCAAACCCCAAATGTACTAAACAAAGAAAGAATATTAAAGGCAGTAAGAGAAAGAGGCCAAGTAACATATAAAGGAAGACCTATCAGAATCACACCAGACTTCTCACCAGAGACTATGAAAGCTAGAAGATCCTGGGCAGATCTCATGCAGACTCTAAGAGAACACAAATGCCAAACAAAGCTATTATACCCAGCAAAACTCTCAATCACCATAGATGGAGAAACCAAGATATTCCATGATAAAACCAAGTTCACCCAATATCTTACCACAAACCCAGCCCTACAAAGGATAATAGGAGGAAAACACCAATACAAGGAGAGAAACTTCACCATGGAAAATGCAAGCTAGTAACCTTCTTTCTTCAAACCCAAAAGAAGATAACCAATCAAATATAAAAGATAACATCAAAAATGACAGGAAGTAATAATCACTACTCCTTAATATCTCTTAACATCAATGGACTCAATTCCCCAATAAAAAGACACAGACTAACAGCCTGGATACATAAACAGGATCCTACATTTTGCTGCATACAGGAAACACACCTCAGTGTCAAAGACAAACACTACCTTAGAGTAAAAGGCTGGAAGACAATTTTACAAGCAAATGGTCTCAGGAAACAAGCCAGAGTAGCCATTCTAATATCAGATAAAACTGACTTTCAATCTAAAGTCATCAAAAGAGACACTGAGGGACACTTCTTGCTGTTCAAAGGAAAAATACAGCAAGAAGAACTCTCAATCCTGAACATCTATGCTCCAAATGCAAAGGCACCCTCATTCATAAAAGAAACTTTACTAAAGCGCAAAGCACACATTGCACCTAACACAATAATTGTGGGTGACATCAACACTGCACTTTCCTCAATGGACCAATCAGGAAAACGGAAACTAAACAGGGAGACAGTGAAACTAATTGAAGCTTTGGACCAATTAGATTTAACAGCTACATATAGAACATTTCACCCTTAAAGCAAAAGAATATACCCTTTTCTCAACACCTCATGGTACCTTCTCCAAAATCGACCATATAATTGCTCACAAGACAGACCTTAACAAATATAAGATGATCAAAATAATCCCATGCTTCCGATCAGATCACTAAGGAATAAAGTGGTCTTCAATAGCAACAAAAACAACAGAAAGCCCACAGACACATGGAAACCGAACAATACTCTACTCAATGATACTCAAGGAAGAAATAAAGAAAGAAATCAAAGACTTTTTAGAATTTAATGAAAATGAAGACAAAACATACCGAAATCTATGGGACACAATGAAAGCATTGCTAAGAGGAAAACTCATAGCTCTGAGTGCCTCAAAAAAAAAAAAAAATGGAGAGAGCATACACTAGCAGCTTAATGACACACCTGAAAGCCCTGGAGCAAAAAGAAGTGAATTCACCCAGGAGGAGTAGAAGGCAGGAAATCATCAAACTCAGGGCTGAAATCAATCAAGTAGAAACAAAGAGAACCATACAAAGAATCAACAAAACCAGGAGCTGGTTCTTTGAAAAAACCAACAAGATAGATAAACCCTTAGCCAGACTGACCAAAGGGCACAGAGACAGTATCCAGATTAACGAAATTAGAAATGAAAAGGGAGATATAACAACAGAAATGGAGGAAATTTAAAAAATCATCAGATCTTACTACCAAAGCCTATACTCAACACAACTGGAGAATCTGGAGGAAATGGACAATTTCCTAGACAGATACCAAACACCAAAATTAAATCAGGATCAAATAGATCATCTACACAGGCCCATAACCCCTCAAGAAATAAGAGGGATCATAGACAGTCTCCCAACCAAAAAACGCACGGAACCAGATGGCTTCAGTGCAGAATTCTATCAGACCTTCAAAGAAGACCTAACACCAATACTCTTCAAACTGTTCCACAAAATAGAAACAGAAGGAACACTACCCAACTCGTTCTACAGTTGGGTAGAAGCCACAATAACACTGATACCAAAACCACACAAAGATCCAACAAAGAAAGAGAACTTCAGGCCAATTTCCCTTTTGAATATCAATGCAAAAATACTCAATAAAATTCTTGCCAACCGAATCCAAGAACACATCAAAATGATCATCCACCACGATCAAGTGGGCTTCACTCCAGGGATGCAGGGATGGTTCAATAAAAGGAAATCCATTAATGCAATCCACTACACAAACAAACTCAAAGAAAAAAACCATATGATCATTTCATTAGATGCATAAAAAGCATTTGACAAAATTCAGCATCCTTTCATGCTAAAAGTCTTGGAAAGAGCAGGAATTCAAGTCCCATACCTAAACATAGTAAAAGCAATATAGAGCAAACTGGTAGTCAACATCAAACTAAATGGAGAGAAACTTGAAGCAAACCCACTAAAATCAGGGACTAGACAAGGCTTCCCTCTATCTCCATATCTTTTCAATATAGTACTTGAAGTTCTAGCTAGAGCAATAAGACAACATAAGGAGGTCAAAGGGATACAAATTGGAAAGGAAGAAGTCAAATTGTCACTATTTGCAGGTGACATGATACTTAAGCGACCCAAAAAACTCCACCAGAGAACTCCTACAGCTGATAAACAACTTCAGCAAAGTGGCAGGTTATATAATGCAATCCACTACACAAACAAACTCAAAGAAAAAAACCATATGATCATTTCATTAGATGCATAACAAGCATTTGACAAAATTCAGCAACTCAAGCAAATCATTTGCCTTCCTATACTCAAAGGATAATTGGGCTGAGAAAGAAGTTAGAGAAATAATACCCTTCACAATAGCCACAAACAATATAAAGTACCTTGGGGTGACACTAACCAAACAAGTGAATGATCTATGCAACAAGAACTTCAGGTCTCTCAAGAAGGAAATTGAAGAAGACCTCAGAAAATGGAAAAATCTGCCATGCTCATGGATTGGCAGGATTAATATAGTTAAAATGGCTATCTTGCCAAAAGCAATATACAAGAACTCAAGAAGTTAGACCCCAGGGAACCAAATACCCCTATTAAAAATGGGGTACAGAAAAAATGGGGTACAGACCTAAACAAAGAATTTTCACCTGAAGAAATTCAAATGGCCAAGAAGCACCTTAAGAAATGCTCGATGCCATTAGTCATTAGGGAAATGCAAATCAAGACAGCCCTGAGATTTCACCTCACACCAGTCAGAATGGCTAAGGTTAAAAACTCAGGAGACAGCAGGTGCTGGTGAGGATGTGGAGAAAGAGGAACACTCTTTCAGTGCTGGTGGGATTGTAAGATGGTATAACCACTATGGAAATCAGTCTGGCGGTTCCTAAGAAAACTGGATATGACACTTTTGGAGGAACCTGCTATACCTCTCCTGGCCATATACCCAGAGGATTCCCCAGCATGCAATAAGGACACATGCTCCACTATGCTATAGCAGCCTTATTTATAATAGCCAGAAGCTGGAAAGAACCAAGATATCCCTCAGTGGAGGAATGGATACAGAAAATGTGGTATATATACACAATGGAGTACTATTCAGCAATTAAAAACAATGGATTCATGAATTTTTTAGGCAAATGGATGGAACTGGAAAATATTATCCTAAGCGAGGTAACGCAATCCCAAAGAATACACATGGAATGCAATCATTGATAAGTGGATATTAGTTAGCCCTGAAGCTCTGAATAATGAAGATACAATTAGCATATCAAATGATCCCATGAAGAAGGAAGAAGAGGGCCCTAATCCTGGAAAGGCTTGATCCAGCATTGTAGGGGAGTACCAGGGCAGAGAAAAGGGAGGGGGAAAGATAGGAGAATGTATGGAGAGAAGAGGACTTATGGGACATATGGGGGGGACTGGGAAATGGGAAAGCTTTTAGAATGTAAACAAAGAATATAGAAATTAAATTAAAAAACACAGACTAGTACATTACTATCAAACCATAATTGTTCTTTCTCTATTTATCCCTAAGATCTCATGTTAATATCCTGATATAAAACACACTATAACTTTTAAAGTTCAACACTCTTTTAATAATTCAGACACTTTAAAAGTTCAAGTCCTCCTTCAAAAATGAAAGTTTTTAACTATGGTTTTTTTAAAATCCAAAACAAGTTGCATATTTTCTAATCTTAATATGGACTAAGACATAAATGTAATAAAATCAAAGAAAGCATCCCAAATCCAACAGAATAAAAATTTCAGTATAGGATGTCTGGGACTAACTCACTGAGCTCCAGAAGACTTGGGTATCTTGTCTTCTAGGCTCAAGCCAACTCCATTCCTCACCTGCCACTGGCCTTGGTCGATATCACAAAGTCCCAGCACTGCTAGTATGCTGGGTATTCGGGGCAACGGAGGCTGCATTCTTACCAAATGCTCCTTCTGACCTCTTCAGGGAAGCTAACCTTGCCTTGTCTTGGAAACAACTAATTTTTAAGCCCCTGCTAACCAGTATAAAATTTCCCAGTAAAACAAAGTTCCTATTTCCATAGATTCATAATCTGAAATATCACAAGAGCAGCCCAGAGCAAGGCCACATGAACATCATGAAGTACAAAGACAGTCTCTGTTTATTTCTCTGAACTTTTAGAGTCTGACTTCCTTGTCTGAAACTCTCTAAAAGTTCCTGTTTAGACTTTTACAATAGCTCATAAGTTCTGATTGCTCACTGACCTTTTCTATCCCAAAGGTCCAACAGTTCTTCCATATACACACACATGCACATATAGACACACACACACATGATGGATGGATGGATGGATGGATGGATGGATGGATGGATGGATGGATGGAGGATGGATGGATGGATGGACAGACAGACAAATACACACGCGGACAGACAGGCAGGAAGACAGACAGATAACAGGATCAGGCAACTATATTAGCATAGCACTGTCTGGTACTAATTTCTGCTGTAGCTCCTTTTATATTGTTGTGACAAAACACTGATAAAAACTAACTGTGAAGAAAAGGATTTATTTCACTCTCCTGAACAAAGGAAGTCAAAGCAGGACTCTGGGTGCAGGAACTGAAGCAAAGAATATGAGAAATGCTGCTTACTGTATTTTTCCCCTTGGTTACTCAATTTTTTTTTTTATATAGAAGCTAAGACTGCCAGTAAAAGACTGTCACTGTCCACTGCAGAGTTGGCCCTCCCATATCAATCAACAACCAAGAAAATCCCCCACAGACTTGCCTTCCTGCAAATCTGATAGAGAAAAATTCCCAATGGAGGTTCAGTCTTCACAGGTCACTCTAGTTTGCAACTCTTCATTGCACTCTAGTTTGTGCAATGAATCAATACACCTGCAAAACATCATTTAATTCACCCGATTTGACAGATTATGTTTTATTGCTAGAATGTTGATCAAAAAGACAAGAATGGAATTTTAAATCTTGGTTGATGGGTTTTTATAAATGTATTTTGGGGGCTGGTAAGATGGCTCAGTCATTAAAGGCTAGCAAACTTAAAACCTCCAAAAATGTACTTTTGAAGATTCTTATGTTTCAATCATTTAAATTCAGTTATTGATATAATGAAAAGAAATTGTTACAAATATTTTGTTTCATAGAAGATAAGACGTATATACAGACTTCATCCCAGTTTAATTTGTAGCTGAATTCTCATTCACACATTTCTAATGTACTTCCAAGGCTTATTTTTATGATCCTGTATAGCTATATCCTTAAAATTGAAACATCAACCACCTCAAAACAAGAGGGAGCCAAAACTCTGGAAGTAAAGAAAATATACAAGATTCATGATGGACCCCCCCAAGGTTATGTAAACTATAGATTGTCCCCCACCGACCCAGGATTCTTCAGTTTGTGTAGGGAGTTTGAGAAATGCAGCATTACACACATCACTCATGCTAGAGTGAGCGTTTCTGAGATCTATATGGTTTTGAGTCACATATACACCTGTTAGTAACACTGATAAACTCATGGATTCATTAAGTTGGATCTGGGTGGAAAACGTCTTTAGTGTACTATTATTACCTCATATAGTAGCAAGTAGATGTTTGTTAAAGTCTCTGGAAAAGTCACATTACATTAAACAATGTATTTCATTAACTCATCCTTTACACAATTTATATAGCTTTTCTAAGTTTCATAAACCTTGTTTATATTAATTACATCTTCTGAAGCAAAAACATCAGTGAGCACCCTTCTACTGACTCTTAGATGTCTAAAAATTCTACCTCTAAGTAGATCCATGTTATAGACACAAGTTGTTTGAACTCCAGGAATAAGCATTATTAGTCTGACTTTGTTTTACTATATAATAAGTATTAGCTCCTCAATTAAATTTTTCCAACCAAGCCATCTGTGCCTTGTAGCGAATTCTTCAACTTTTGCTTCTTCCCTCTCTGCCAGTTTGCTCTTCTAAACCCTAAGGTTTGTCCTTAGAAATGTGTATCATGAAAAAAGATAAATTAACAAAATAATATATACTACACTTAAATTTAATCATGTATAGCATATGAACAATGTAGTGTAGCATGTGCACTGTCATTTCAAGGCCTTCTGGACCATGTGTTGTAATCTAGTTTGCTAATAGGGACAATTTCCACTTAAGCACAATGGTCACTAGAGTCCTGCATACATCCACCCATGCCTGTGCCTGCTCATGAGTGCTGTATTCCATTACTTATAAAAGCAGTGAATCTGATTCATCCTTGGGACTGAGTTGAACACTTAATAAAGAAACACAAACATTTAAATCACGAACATCGGGTATCTGTACATTTAAGGTAATAAGCCTTTTTTGGGCTAATTGCAGAAAATACATAGAGATGAATGTAGCAAAGACTAGTTTTAATTTTACCTTGCCATTATTTTAATATATATTTATTTTAAAACTTACATGAATACATATGAAATTTTTGTTAAGCTTTATTCATGAAGAATGTAGATGACTCTGGAAATTGACTTTGAGCATTTTTCTAGTAATATATGTATTGTTCCCTGTACAATACAAGTGCATTTAAAAACAATATTTTTTCTGGAATACTTTGCAAGTTTCAATTTCAAAGGCCAATCACTTTCTATTACATTTTTTAATAATCTGTTTGGAGGAATAGGCAATGCTTAATAATCTCTGTAGGTGGGATATCTACTATATATCTTTAAAATAAATATAATATTCATCACTTAAAACATATGACTAAATAATTTTATTTGAGTTAGCATTAAGAGAAACATCTACCTGATATCTGTATATTAAATTACCTGAATTGTTTACTTACACTTAATTTTAATAATAGTAAATTTAAGTACCTAATTTCCCTCTTTAGAATTAGAAAGAGTAAGAATATTTTTTACTTTAAACATAAAATAAATCACAGCAGAGTTCATTCCATATATTATGTTGTTGATTAATATTTTATTCTAATTTAGGTATTATTACCAAGAACAAATTATTTCATTGACTTTTTTTTTTCTTGTGGCATAATTCTCGATTTTACAAAGTATCCATGCACAATAAGTTTATATTTGTTTTTTTTAATTTTTATTTTCTATATTATTTGTTTACATTCTAAATGATTTCCCTTTTCCCAGGTCCCCCCTCCCCATATGTCCCATAAACCTTCTTCTCTCCATTCATTCTCCAATCACCTCCCTCCTTTTTCTCTGTCCTTATATTCCCCTCCAATGCTAGATCAATCCTTTCCAGGATCAGGACCCTCTCCATACTTCTTCATGGGAGTCATTTGTTATGTGATTTGTGCCTTGGGTATTCAGGGCTTCTGGGCTAATTAATATCCACTTATCAGAGATTGCATTCCATGTGTATTCTTTTGTGATTGGGTTACCTCACTTAGGATGATATTTTCCAGATCAAAACATTTGCCTAAAAATTTTGTGAATTCATTGTTTCTAATTGCTGAGTAGTATTCCATTGTGTAAATATACCACATTTTCTGTATCCATTCCTCCTTTGAGGGGCATCTGGGTTCTTTCCACTTTCTGGCTATTATAAATAAGGCTGCTATGAACATAATGGAGCATGTGTCTTTATTGCATTCCAGGGAATACTTTGGGTATATGCCCAAGGGAGGTATATCAGGGTCCTCCGGAAGTGTCATGTCCAGTTTTCTGAGGAACGGCCAGACTGATTTCCAAAGTGGTTGTACCATCTTACAGCCCCACCAGCAGTGGAGGAGTGTTCCTCTTTCTCCACATCCTTGCCAACATCTGCTGTCTCCTGAGTTTTTGACCTTAGCTATTCTGACTGGTGTAAGGTGAAATCTCAGGGTTGTTTTGATTTGCATTTCCCTAATGACTAATGATGTTGAGCACTTCTTAAGGTGCCTCTTGGCCATCCAAATTTCTTCAAGTGAAAATTCTTTGTTTAGATCTGTACCCCATTTTTAATAGGGTTATTTGGTTCCCTGGGGTCTAACTACTTGAATTCTTTGTGTATATTGGATATTAGCCCTCTATCAGATGTAGGGTTGGTGAATATCCTTTCCCAGTTTGATGGTTGCCATTTTGTCCTTTTAAAAGTGTCCTTTGCCTTACAGAAACTTTGTAATTTTATGAGGTCCCATTTGTCAATTCTTGATCTTAGAGTATAAGCTATTGGTGATCTGTTCAGGAACTTTGCCCCTGTGCCCATGTCCTCAAGGGTCTTCCCCAGTTTCTTTTCCATTAGTTTCAGTGTGTCTGGTTTTACATGAAGGTCTTTGATCCACTTGGAGTGAACTTTAGTACAAGGAGATAAAGATGGATCAACTCGCATTCTTCTGCATGCTGACCTCCAGTTGAACCAGCACCATTTGTTGAAAAGGCTATCTTTTCTCCACTGGATGTTTTCCGCTCCTTTGTCAAAGATCAAGTGGCCATAGGTATGTGGATTCATTTCTGGATCTTCAATTCTATTCCATTGGTCCACTTGTCTGTCACTGTACCAATACCATGCAGTTTTTAACACAATTGCTCTGTAGTATTGCTTGAAGTCAGGGATACTGATTCCACCAGAATTTCTTTTGTTGTTGAGAATAGTTTCAGCTATCTTGGGTTTTTTGTTATTCCAGATGAATTTGAAAATTGCTTTTTCTGACTCTGTGAAGAACTGAGTTTGGATTTTGATGGGGATTGCGCTGAATCTGTAGATTGCTTTTGGCAAGAGGGCCATTTTAACTATATTAATCCTGCCGATTCACGAGCATGGCAGATTTTTCCATTTTCTGAGGTCTTCTTTGATTTCCTTCTTCAGAGACCTGAAGTTCCTGTCGTATAGATCTTTCACTTGTTTGGTTAGAGTCACACCAAGATACTTTATATTGTTTGTGGCTATTGTGAAGGGTGTCATTTCCCTAACTTTTTTCTCAGCCTGCTTATCCTTTGAGTATAGGAAGGCAACTGATTTGCTTGAGTTGATTTTATAACCAACCACTTTGGTGAAGTTGTTTATCAGCTGTAGGAGTTCTCTGGTGGAGGTTTTCAGGTCACTTAAGTAGACTATCATGTCATCTGCAAATAGTGATAATTTGACTTCTTCCTTTCCAATTTGTATCCCCTTGACCTCCTTATGTTGTCTAATTGCTCTAGCTAGGACTTCAAGAACTATATTGAAAAGATATGGAGAGAGAGGACAGCCTTGTCTAGTCCCTGATTTTAGTGGGATTGCCTCAAGTTTCTCTCCATTTAGTTTGATGTTGGCTACCTGTTTGCTGTATATTGCTTTAACTATGTTTAGGTATGGGCCTTGAATTCCTGTTCTTTCCAAGACTTTTAGCATGAAAGGATGCTGAATTTTGTCAAATGCTTTTTCTGCATCTAATGAGATGATCATATGGTTTTTTTCTTTGAGTTTATTTATGTGGCGGATTGCATTGATGGATTTCCTTATATTGAACCATCCCTGCATCCCTGGGATGAAGCCTACTCAATCATGGTGGATGATCGTTTTGATGTGTTCTTGGATTCGGTTGGCAAGAATTTTATTAAGTATTTTTGCATTGATATTCATAAGGGAAATTGGTCTGAAGTTCTCTTTCTTTGTTGGATCTTTGTGTTGTTTTGGTATCAGCGTAATTGTGGCTTCATAGAACGAGTTGGGTAGAGTTCCTTCTGTTTCTATTTTGTGGAATACTTTGAAGAGTATTGGTGTTAGGTCTTCTATGAAGGTCTGATAGAATTCTGCACTGAAGCCATCTGGTCCTGTGCTTTTTTTGGTTGGGAGACTTTCTATGAACCTTTTTATTTCTTCGGGTGTTATGGGACTGTTTAGATGATCTATTTGATCCTGATTTAGTTTTGGTGTCAGGTATCTGTCTAGGAAACTGTCCATTTCCTCCATATTCTCCAGTTGTGTTGAGTATAGGCTTTTGTAGTAGGATCTAATGATTTTTTTGAATTTCCTCAGTTTCTGTTGTTATATCTCCCTTTTCATTTCTAAGTTTGTTAATCTGGATACTGTCTTTGTGCCCTTTGGTTAGTCTGGCTAAGGATTTATCTATCTTGTTGGTTTTCTCAAAGAACCAGCTCTTGGTTTTGCTGATTCTTTGTATAGTTCTCTTTGTTTCTACTTGATTGATTTCGGCCCTGAGTTTGATGATTCCTGCCTTCTACTCCTCCTGGGTGAAATAGCTTCTTTTTGTTCCAGGGCTTTCAGGTGTGTCATTAAGCTGTTATTGTATGCTCTCTCCATTTTCTTTTTTGGAAGCACTCAGGGCTATGAGTTTTCCTCTTAGCACTGCTTTCACTGTGTCCCATAGATTTGGGTATATTGTGTCTTCATTTTCATTAAGTTCTAAAAAGTCTTTAATTTCTTTCTTTATTTCTTCCTTGACCAAGTTATCATTGAGTAGAATATTGTCCAGTTTCTACGTGTATGTGGGTTTTCTGCTATTTTTGTTGCTATTGAAGACCACTTTTACTCCATAGTGATCTGATAAGAGGCATGGGATTAGTTCGCTCTTATATTTGTTGAGGCCTGTCTTGTGACCAATTATATGGTTGATTTTGGAGAAGGTACCATGAGGTGCTGAGAAAAAGGTATATTGTTTTGCTTTAGGATAGATTTTCTATATATATGTATATATATATATATATATATGTTAAATATATGTATATATATGTTAAATATATGTGTATACACACACACACACACACACATATATATATATATATATATGTATATATATATATATATATATATGTTAAATCTAATTGGTCCAAAACTTCAATTAATTTCACTGTGTCCCTGTTCATTTACTGTTTTCCTGACCGGTCCATTGAGGAAAGTGCAGTGTTGAAATCACCCACAATTATTGTGTTAGGTGCAATGTGTACTTTGAGCTTTAATAAAATTTCTTTTATAAATGTGGGTTCCCTTGCATTTGGAGCATAGATGTTCAGGATTGAGAGTTCTTCTTGTTGTATTTTTCCTTTGACCAGCAAGAAGTGTCCCTCAGAGTCTCTTTTGATGACTTTGGGTTGAAAGTCAATTTTATCTGATATTAGAATGGCTACTCCAGCTTGTTTCCTGAGACCATTTGCTTGTAAAATTGTCTTGCAGCCTTTTAGTCTAAATGTAGGTTCCTGTTTACATATCCAGTGGGTTAGTCAATGACTTTTTATTGGGGCATTGAGTCCATTGATGTTAAGAGATATTAAGGAATAGTGATTATTACTTCCTGTCATTTTTGATGTTATTTTTTAAATTTGATTGGTTAACTTCTTTTGGGTTTGATGAAAGAAGGTTGCTATCTTCCTTTTTCCAGGGTGAAGTTTCCCTTCTTGTATTGCTGTTTTCCTCCTATTATCCTTTGTAGGGCTGGGTTTGTGGCTAGATATTGGGTGAACTTGTTTTTGTCATGGAATATCTTAGTTTCTCCATCTATGGTGATTGAGAGTTTTGCTGGGTATAGTAGTTTTGGCTGGCATTTGTGTTCTCTTAGAGTCTGCGTGAAATCTGTCCAGGATCTTCTAGCTTTCATAGTCTCAGGTGAGAAGTCTGCTGTGATCCTAATAGGTCTTCCTTTATATGTTACTTGGCCTTTTTCTCTTACTGCCTTTAATATTCTTTCTTTGTTTAGTACATTTGGGGTTTTGATTATTATGTGACGGGAGGTATTTCTGTTCTGATCCAGTTTGTTTGGAGTTCTGTAGGCTTCTTGTATATTCATGTGCATCTCTCTCTTTATGGTTAGGGAAGTTTTCTTCCATAATTTTATTGAAGATATTTGTTGGCCCTTTAAGTTGTAAATCTTCACTCTCATTTATGCCTATAATCCTATAATCCTCTTCTCATTGTGTCCTGGATTTCCTGGATGTTTTGGATTACAAGCTTTTTTGCATTTTGCATTTTCTTTAACTGTTGAGTCCATGATTTCTATGTTATCTTCAGCATCTGAGATTCTTTCTTCTATTTCTTGTATTCTGTTGTTGATATTTTCATCTATGTTCCCTGATTCCTTCCCAAGGTTTGCTATCTACAAAGTTACTCCCTTTGAGTTTTCTTAGTTGTTTCTACTTCTGATTTTAGATCCTGGATGGTTTTGCTTAGCTCCTTCACTTGCTTGTTTGGGCTTTCCTGTAATTCTTTAAGAGATTTTTGTGTTTCCTCTTTCATGACCTCAGCCTGTTGACCAAAGTTCTCCTGTATTTCTTTAAGTGATTTTTGTGTTTCCTCCTTATTGGCTTTTGTATTCTCCTGAATTTCTTTCAGTGATTTTTGTGTTTCCCTTGTAAGGGCTTCTAACTTTTGATCCACTTTCTCCTGAATTTCTTTAAGTATGTCCTTCATGTGTTCCTGTACCAGCATCATGACCAGTGATTTTAAATCCAAATCTTGTTTTTCTGGTGTGATGGGGTATCCAGGACATGCTGTTAAAGGAGAATTGGGTTCAGATGCTGCCATAATGCCTTGATTTCTGTTAGTGACATTCCTGCATTTGCCTTTTGCCATCTACTTCTTACTGGTATTAGTTGGTCTTGTCAATGCTGGACTCACCAGTGCAAGCTGCCTCTTCCCAGGTGGCCTCTGGTGCACAGCTGACCTCCGGCACTGCCTGGAGACAGGGTGCTGTGGCCCATGTTGTTCAGATCCTGAAGCAGACACCTGAAGGCTCCTGCCGGGGCCTGCTGAACTCACCAGAGCACACTGACTCCTCCCTGCCAGCCTCCCAGGTACCCCTCTGACTTCTTGCAGGACCTGGAGATGTGGTGTTGTAGCCCAGGCTGTTCTGGATCCCGAAGTGGAGATCTGAAGGCTCCTGCCAGAGGCCTCAGGACTGGAACCTAAGCTCCGTGCCTCCGGAGCAAGTTGTATGCTCCCAGTCTGCCTCCGGGTGCACACCAGGCCTCTTGTACTTTATAGAGACCGAGTGCTGTGGCCCAGGCTTTTCAGATCCCAAAGCAGACACTGGAAGGCTCCCGCAGGGGCCTGCTGGACTCACCAGAGCACACTGACTCCTCCCAGCCAGCCTCCCAGATGCCCCTCTGGCCTCTTGCAGGACCTGGACATGTGGCATTGCAGCCCAGGCTGTTCTGGATCCTGAAGCAGAGATCTGAAGGCTCCTGCCAGAGGCCTCAAGACTGGAACCTAAGCTCTGTGCCACCGGAGCAATATAAGCTTATATTTAAACAAATTCTACAACATTTCAATTGGAAGCATACCTCAACCCAGCCTCTAGCATCACTTAAGTTATAATTAATTAAAATAAGCTTATTTAGATAAGACCAAGAACTAGCATTTTCATCAAAGTCAAATGAATAAAGAAATGAGACTCACTGAGCACCTACTTCTGTGGGTGTGTATCAAGTCTCTGCACACAGTGGAAGATGTAATTATTTGGTGAACATGATGTGGTCAGGAAATCCTCAATAAAACTCAAATCAGGTTTCTTCAATCTTTGCAATTTAACATATAATTCTAGTAGTACATGTAATGTAAGTAGTTTTGACTTTTAAGATAAAAGTTATTATTTTCAGTTTTAAAAAACTGACTTTTCATTTCCAGTTGGAGTTATACTTCAAGCAAATATGTAATTCCATCTTAGTTTACCCCCAAAACCTTTGTAAATACCCACAAGATCATTTCTGCCTGTATCTGTACTCAGTATCATCCTTTCTTCTGAAACCCTGCATTTCCAAGGCAACTCAAAGCTCAGTTCAGTTCTAATCCCTTCTTTAAATCTCAGATTAGAAACAAATGTATGGTGGTATACTACTATAACAACATATCTTTCATTCAAAGATACCTGAACTTCTGCTGGACCTCACAGTCAGAATTAATAATGCACATTGTGGTCACTTATGACCTACTGTGCCCTCAGCTTCTTTGTTTAATTTGCCTTTCATAGAGCAATGGAACGACTAATTGTTCTTGCCTCAGATTTCCCATGTAATCAGTTTTTACAAGCTCAGCCCAGTACACAGCTGCAATTTTATTCACTCTCCCACGGCCCTGACTTGGAAAGCAGTACATAAGTACATGCATGTCTACTATGGTAATCAAGGGTGAAAACAGCAGATAAATGTAAAGACAACTTATATAATAAATATTTTCCGCCAAAGCTGCAAACAGAATTCTGATGGTACTTGATGCTGATCTTTTTCCAATATGGTAACTTTTTCCAGTTATCTGGATAAGCTGGGGTCAATTATAGTGAGAGACATGATCCCTTTTGAAACTCTCCTAAATATTTCTGTAAATTTTGTCTTGTTATTTTCCAATATGGTACTTTCTTTGCTTTAAAGACAGAATAAAATCCATTTGTAGGGACGAGACAAGAGAAGTCAAGACACTTAAATGTCAAACAGGCACAGTTCAGATACATACAAAAGACAGATAATTGACAAAGTAAAAGCCATGAGCTACAGAAAGGCTGGATGAACAGAGTAGAGAGTACAGAGTACAGAGACAGAGTAGAGAATTCACATCTTGACTTGCTCTTGGTTCAACTATTGTAAGGAGTAGTGCTTTAATACTTCTTTAATGCAAGACTGATACATTTTAAATACACTGAGGTTATTACTAATGTATTTTAATAAATACTATTTAGACACCTGCCGAACTTTTTAAAAATGAGTACAGTAAGAACATTATTGTAATTATCTTATTTTACACTTTGTCTTCTCTTCCCAATTTTTTGTCTCCTGAATATCAGTTGACTGAGCACACTATGCATTCATTAGACGAATATCTGAAATTATTAGTGAGTATTTACCATGAGTACTCAATGAGTATTTACAATGAACTCATATTCTAGACTCAACAAATTAAGGAAGGCACACAAGTCTTCCTGCTGCTTAGAGCTACCAAAATGTACTCATTAAGATCATAAATAAAAAACAACATAGGAACATAAAATATAACTCTGGGGGTTTACACTATGGGAAATTTAAAACAGGCATAAAGAATGGAGTAATGGCAGGTTATGTGGAAAAGATTCTGTGGGGAGACAAATACTTAAATATTTGTGTGCTGAGAGGACAGAGGACAGACAAAAGGAAGTGAGAGAAATCAAAGAACCATAAGCCAAAAGACACAGCACAGAAAACAGCAAGGAAAACTCACCAGAACTAGAAAAGGATCTAAAGGGAGCCAGATGGGCAGAGTAGGGTACTGTTCCTCAAATTTTGTGTCTCAGATCCCGTCAGCTCACAGGACTTTGCAGAGTAATTACTCAATAGTAATGCAAGCTAAGTACTAGGGGCAAGAAAATTTTTGTTTGAACTTCATCTTTAATTTGTTTAATGGCCTAGAGCAGATTCTGTAGCCTGAGGCTTCATGCCTTTGATCAACACTGCTACATTTGCCTTGAAGATATTAATAAGATTAGATACTAAGTCAAAGAGTGAGAATTCTTATAGAAAAATATGGATATAAGGGATAATTAGTTGAAAAGTTTTCTCTCTTTTTTTGCCTCAAATTGACAATAAAATATTTAACAGTACTCAAAAATCAATAAAGATTTTTGAGATGTTTTACCAAATAAAACTGAAAAATCTAGCTTTCTTCTGCACTGAAAATTAGCTATAAGAGATCTGTCTTTTATTTACAAGAAAGTTGATGAGCTGTCACAACTCTTACATGGTCTCCAGTCTGCTGTGGACTAAATTCTGATGTGAAGCTTGAACACTGTTTTGTCCATTCTTTAAGTATTCTTTCGGCTGATTTCATATTACTAAAATTCTGAAGAGGCCGAGAGAGAAGTCTCAGCATGTACAGAAACGTACTTACCATGCCTGAGAACCAGAGCCATGAAACACAAAGGAGAATGTCACATACACAACTTGTCTGTGGATGTCTGCTTGCACACATATACACATGCCATGTGAGTGCACACATGTGTGCACTCAATAAATAGATATAAACTTTCATAACTTCTTTAAAATATATAGCTCAAAATACCAAAATCACTACTCTCTGGCCCTTTAACAAAACCTTTTGTTGAATGATAACAAAAACAGTTATGCAAAGACTAGTAATGTGAAATTTTGTATGGAAATACTTATGATTTTCATATATCATTTACAGTGGCTTTCCTAGGCAGTTTTAGTATTCAATTTGTTGTTCCCCTATTTTATGCAGGATTAGATTTATTGAACACAAGGTATAGGAGTAATGTACAGCCCACATCAGTGGGTTAAAATGTGCATATGGATCAACATTTATTTAAACAACAGAATATGTATAAAATGAATGTCATGTCAACAAGTTAAACAAACATGAAATAATTTATGTGGGATTTGCTAAGCTACAGTGGTTCTTAAACCATTATACTTTTGTACACTTGATACAGTAAAAAAAAAAAATTTAAAATTCTAAATTACTAATGGGAACTTAAAATACTAACCATCAATTTGTGGGTGGATAATATGAAAATATGTGATGAACATTTACTGATGTACATAAAATTATGTGTTTTTTCTATCATGCTATGTGACTTGAAAGAGTTCTACTGTGTTTCCTAAAATAATACCAAATCTGTTATTTAGCCAAAAATGCTTAGCTTTATTTATTTATTTATTTATTTATTTATTTATTTATTTGGGACAATCAGATAAATTCATTACTGTTGATATTTAATCTAAAACATACAGTTTATTTAAAATTAATACAAATTTATCAAATATATTTTATAAATACATTTGTAAATAATATACAAAGTTGTATTTAAAATTAATACAAATTTATCAAAATGAATTAATTAAGGCTTATCTTTTCCTCTGCACAGGAGTGTCTCTAGGAATTTGTTTTTCAGAAGTCTAGTAGAAACTAAGAAACAGAATGTTTGGGAGGAATAAAAATGCTTAATCCATAGAGTTTAGTGGATATTCTACCAGAGCAACCACATTGCTAAAGAAGTCATGATTCCACTAAGAACTGTTAATTTGACCAAGTTGAAGACAGAATATGGCCTGATTTGTACTGCTGATATATGTCACAGAGTATTATTTTTGCACTTTCTATATATCAGGTGAGGTTGTTCACATACACATTTCCTATGGTTGACATTTTCTACCGCACTAAAATAGACTACATTTAACAATAGTTCCAAAACAGTACATATATGTTTGTGTGTTAGTGTTTGTGTGTGATGATGTATGTATATGTATATATATGTGTGCATGTCTGTATTTATATGCATGTATTTTATGTACATATGTATGCATAGATATATGTGTGTGAGAGATTTAATAACATTTCTGTACACTTAGTACAATGAAGACAAAGATGAAGATGCTCTACTTCTTATCATTGATATAATGACTCCCTCATCCATTAAATAATGTGGGAGTCATTACATCAACAAGAAGAAAGTTACTTAAAGTCCCAGTTACTGATTATTTTCAACACTTGCAAAGATTTGATCTTATAGATTTGAAGTATAAAATAATCACTCAAGTCAAGTATCAAAAGCTAGATGAATTATTAAAGTTGCCACAACACCATTAATTACTAATATTATCAGACAGAAGTATATAAAACCCATCTAATTCTATTTTCTTAAGCTCACTTTATGAATAATATGTAACAAAACATTTCACTTCCCAATGAATTCATGAATGATTCTTCAGTCGACAGAATGTATGATAGAAGGATTCTGTAGGCTCCAGGTATGCTAACATGTTTCCTTTGGGCCTGTGACTATGTAGCAGATTGCAGTGGGGGAAAGCTATCCATGTACAGAATATGGAAGAGAGAGACAGGTAGACACTGGGAACCCATAGATGTCTCAAAGTGGAAAGACTTGGTATTTGGAAGAAGTCCTTTAAGCCCTGTACTGGCTGGTTTTGTATCAACTTGACACAGGCTGGAGTTATCACTGAGAATGTAGCTTCAGGTGAGGAAATGCCTCCATGAGATCCAGCTGTAAAGCATTTTCTTAATTAGTGATCAAATGGGGAGAGCACCACGTGGATGGTGACATCCCAGGGCTGGTAGTCTTGGCTTCTAAAAGAAATCGAGCAGAGCAAGGCAGAGAAAACAAGCCAGTAAGTAACATCCCTCCATGGCCTCTGCATCATCTCCTGCTTCCTGACCTGCTTGAGTTTCAGTCCAGATTTCCTGTGGTAATGAACAACAATGTGGAAGTATAAGCTGAATAAACCCTTTCCTTCCCAGCTTGCTTCTTGGTTATGATGTTTGTGGAGGAATAGAAACCCTTACTAAGACAAATTGGTACCAGGATGTTGGGGTATCCTGTGACAACCTGACCATGTTTCCGGGAGGACTATGGAAGGACTTTGGAACTTTGAGCTAAGAGAGGCTTTGGGATGTTAAGAGCTCTGTGGGGTGTTTGTAGGAGCTTGGAAGATAATGTTGAGGACAGTGCAGAAGATAGAGGCCTGGCTAGTGAAACTTCAGAGGAAAGATTAAAGACTATTATCAGTGCCATTGCTGTTTTGATTGTGAAGATTCTGTGGTTTTGGTTAGCTGGAACTGAATAATTACCTGTGATTAACAAGATACCAGAACTACTAGAACAAAACCTTTGTGTTACTGGGACTATTGGTGCTGGTGACCTGGAGCTAATAAATTAGTGGTAAGTAAGAAGAGACCAGCATCATTGAGGTGAAATCTTCTGGTAAGTGTTTTCTGAGAGCACAAAGAGGCTGTGTTCCAGAGATAGACAAGATTGTACCTCTTGCTGCATCAGGACTTGGTAATGTGTAAGAGTCACCCAGGTGGTACTGATTTTGAAGGCATGAATTGGTCCTGAAGAGCAACTGAAACTCAGCACTGTGAGAAGCCGTGGAAGGCCACTGGTGAAGGCGCAGTCTCAGTCACAATTGATGGCCCAGGACTGCAGGGGCCATGCAAAGGAATTGAGGTTTGGCACCATGAAGAGACCCTGTGAGAGGCTATTGGTGACACCTAGTTGCAGCAGAAGACAGCAGTGTTTTGTAGATACCAGTACCATGAAATGACCACCAAGAACAGTAGCAGCAGTGGAGGACAGGCAGCTGGAGCCTAGAAGACAAGCTATGTGCTATAAAGGGCAGAGCTGGAGAAGTGACCCACGCACTTGGAGGAGCTGGTAGTCTTACGTTCCATAAGAGAGCAACCTGAGCAAGGCAGGGGAAGCAAGCCAGTTAGTAACATCCCTCCCTGGCCTCTGCATCAGCTCCTGCTTCCTGACCTGCTTGAGTTCCAGTCCTGACTTCCTTTGGTGATAAACAGCAATTTGGAAGTGTAAGCTGAATAAACCCTTTCCTCCCCAACTTGCCTCTCAGTCATGAAGTTTGTGCAGGAATAAAAACCCTGACTAAGACAGAATTTGGAAGAGAGCAAGACAGGAAGACACTGGGAGACTATAGATTTCTTGAAGTATGAAGACTTTGTATCTGGAAGAATTCCTTTAAACCCTGTTTGTTAAAATTCTTCTAGCTCCCAATAGTCACAAGCTATGGGCAAAACTTTTATCAATTTGTCCTTTTGGTGACATTACAAGTGTAAAGTATAGCATCTGTTTAATCCAAATGACTTTTCAACTCCATAAATTACATAAAATGTATAAAGAAATATTTTACTTATATTTCAGCAAAATATATCTTTATGTATTTTTAGATGTATTTCAGCCTCTTTGATCTCATGTAGTTCTAATTTTCTTAGCAGTTCAAGTGACAATTTTTGTATATTAATTTGTAATATAAATTTCAGTTGCTGAATTTTATAATTTTTTGTGTTTTGATGAAAAGTATTTTGAATTGATTGAATAATTTAAAGGGACTACCATTATTTTATAAATACAAGAAAAGACATCTGAAGAAACTCAATGCCCTTTTATATAAAACATACATAAAATGATCATTTATGAATACCTAACATCATGTGTATCTTAAGGCAGAGACCAGCATAGAATGTAGCAGAGAAATAAAGGAAACTTTCTAGCTAAGGAGGAATATATCTGTTCTGGACAGCTTATGTCAACTTGACACAAGGTAAGTCATGTGAGAGAAAGAAACCTCAGTTAAGAAAATTCCTCCACAAGATCAGATTGTATGAAAGCCTGTAGAGCATTTTCTTAATTAGTGATCTATAGGAGAGGGCATGCCCTCTGTGGGTGGTACTATTCCTAGGCTTGGGGATCTTGGGTTTTATAAGAAAAAGGGCTGAGCATGCTACGAGGATTAAGAGGCATCAGTTCCTACCACATGGTTCCTGCCCTGTTTGAGTTCCTGTCCTGAATTCCTTTGATGATGAACAATGTAGAAGTGTAAGATAAACTCTGTCCTTCCCAAGTTGTTATTCATAAAAAGACCCCCAGAATCATAGAGAATGAAATATTGGCTATATCTCCATCATCACTGACAATGAGAAAACCAGGACAGAGATGTATGGATTTGGGGTCAAAAATCTTTCTACTGTGCTACCCCAAAATAACAAAAGTTATATCTTCTTGGGACAGTGCTAGATTTCTTTTAAAAAGGAAAGGGTATTTTTTTAATTGTATGCAGAGAAACTTTTCTGAGAATCTGGTTTTAATGACTGCTTAGAAATGTGGCAAGATCCAACTTCTATTCCATAGATAATCTGCACCTTTTCAAATAAGACAAGTAATTCAGTTGGGAAGACTCATGGAGAGAGGTTGACAGCTGGAATAAGCAAAGATTTGAAAGATAAAGCTGAAATAGGAGCTTCAGAAGGGAAGGACAAAGTTTTGTGTATAATAGAGCACAACAATTCTTGATTCAGTCATAATGGTAAGTTTTGACTAAATGATGAATGACTGAAAAGTTATGTGCAGAACAACAGCCATTTTAACCATAGTTTCAATTAATATATTCATATAATTAATATATTCATACAGAGTCATAATACATAATACATTCATACATAGTCATTTAATATATTCATACAGAGTCAATTTTAAAAGTTTGATTACAGGAGCAGAGAAGTGGCTAAGAGGGTAGGAGCACTTGCTAATGTTGAAGACAATTCAGGTTCTATCTGCAGTGCCCATATGCTGGTACAAACATATCTCTATTTTACTTTCAGGGATGAAAAATCCTCTTCTAGCCTCAGAATGTAATGCATGTACAAGATACACAAGCACCTCTAATGGCAAGGTATTCATGCACATAAAATAAAAGCAATTCAATTGAAAAGAAGATGTTAAGTAGGCTATTTTAAAACATATCCAACAGGTTCTTCTTTAGGGCTTAGGACCGTTCTAACAGCAGGTTCTAGATAGAATAGTATATGTATGGATTTCATCTTGTAAGCAAGACCCTAGATTCAGTCAGAAAGTGGTTGGTTTCTCACATGATATTCATGCCATTATTACAACAGTGGGTGTGTCTTTCCAGGACATCCATTACTGTTATTGTAAGTTACAGCTGTGTATGACTGATAACTATCTCTTGAAGTACCATGTAGCACCATCCAGCATCATAAAAACTAGTCACTAGAGATGAAGTGTCTAGGGGTGTGTGTGTGTGTGTGTGCATGTGTATGTACATACATATATAATTAATAATATAATATAATTTATATTAGTCTAGTGCATTCTAACTCTTCTCTCTTGAAAGCCTCCCTATGGTACTTTAGTAGTTTTCTGACATTCATTCAGTAGTTTCTGAAACATGCACCTTCAAAGATTCAAAGTTAACATCTTTACATGAGAAAAATATGATGTATTTTAATGAACAAGCATATTGTGAAATATATTCTGAATGATTATCATTAAACCCGTAAATCAATTCATCTCTCAACTCTCAACAGAGAAGTTTCTCTTTGGACTAGATAGTTATTGATATAGAAAACAACAACTGGCCAGGAAACAGAGACTAAGAGCCTGGAGAATGCTTTGCTGTAACTGTAACATATATACCACATACTTTGTATCTAAGGCTCATGAAGAAGTGGCAGAAAAACAGTACTGCTGTGGATGTTGGACAGCTACAAGGAAACAAGCAAGGTCCTCTAGAAACAGTAGGGAGGCTGTTCATATGGATAAGCAGAGCTTCTGATAACATGGACAAGACTTCTGCAAGTCTAGATGCAGGTCAAATTACAGCATGGAGGGGGTAATTGGGTATGCTGTCCCAACCTACACCAAGGGGCTATTCGAAATTGCTATGGCTGAGAGAGATAGTCAGTTTCCTCTAAAGGTGTAGCCTCTTGGAGGTTAAACATGCTCCTGTAGAAGGCCTCTCATCCAAAAAAAAAAAAAAATTGTGCAGCCAAACCATATTTCCACTGGTTAAAAAGAGGTCACAGTGTTGGGTGGGTAGAGAAAGAAGCATGAATCTGGAAGCATTTGAGAGAATGATTATCAAAACATATTGTTTGAAATTCTAAGAAAGCTAAAGAATAATTTTTAAAACATATGTAGCTATTAGAAGAAACTAATTCCTTATTCCTTAAAATATATGCCTTCTATAACTTTCAAGGGAGCAGTTGTAGGTACAGCCAGTAGAGATACACAAACACTGTTAAACCAATGGAGAAGGAACCGGAGGATTAGATCAACAGGATACACCTTAAATCTAAATAAAAACTCAAATCACCTTTAAGCCAGTGGTCTCCAGTTCTGAGAGGTCCTTCTCTACCCTAGATGTATGGAATGCTTGCCAGCAAAATTTAGCTTAGCATTGTGTTGCTTTCTTGTCTTTATTTTCCTGACAGAGAAAAGGAACCTACTCATTTCGATCTTCTCATCTATAGGGCAAATAAACTATGAAGAATATTTTTTCTCACTTAGCTTTGACACTGCACAGTTTCTTCTTTGGAGTTTTATCAACAGTAGGTTGGTATGTTCACTGCCATCTACCCCATAAGGAAGCCTCTCTGATGAGGACTGAGAGGTGCATTTATTTACAGATATAATAAGTAATTAGGAGTTTCTTTATACTATGTCCATTTATCAGAATAAGCAGGAGTAGATTCTCCAGTAGGGAAAATGACTTTTCTAGTCACAGGTTCTTGACCCTACAATAGTGCCAGACATGGTTTTCATCTTGTGGAGTAAAAAATAAATCTGGTCAGAAGATAGTTTGTTAGTCACAGATGTTATTGCCACCACAAGCTGAAGTTTGTTATGATCTTGAATGTTGCGTGGCTTCAGAAGGACCACACCAGGCCAAACAGTTCTACATGAGGTTTATTGAGAGGGTAAAGGGCAAAGTTGGTGGAGAAAAGAGAATAGGGAGAGAGAGAGAGAGAGAGAGAGAGAGAGAGAGAGAGATGGATGGTGACTTGGTCACAGGTAAAGGTGAGCCCAATGGATTCTGGGAATATGGTGGCCATTGCCTTAGCAACAGGTGTGTAGGTCTCACCGTCACCTATATGATATCACAAGTTTCAGCAGTCCTTGTACTTACAGTACCATATCTGCAGTATGTCTTACTAGCTTAGTCATTTTTATAACTTTCAGGATTCTCAGATGGGTGAGCCTGATAATTTTCTTTTAACTCTGGTAGCATTCATAGCAAACGACAGCAACTTAAAAGACAGCCATGAGGAAAGATTTGGCAAGTTGATTTCCATGTTCTCCGTGTGTTCTATGACTTATGTATGGGATACCTTTAGCAATAAGTTTTTGCTGTCACATTCTGCAGGGTAAAGAAGGGTATTGAAAGTAGCACAGAATGTTTAAGGGGGTCTGTGAGGCCAATTGTGCCATCACTGGCACTGAGTCTTCTGTTTGTTAGGTTATATTGTCAAATAACAGTGTTGTTTCTCCATTGTAATATAACTCCATTTGAATTACAAACTCTTCCCAAGGTTCTGGGATCTTTTCTGAAAAGGCATTGAAAAAATTTCCCCAGTCTAAGGACATGAAAAATTTCAAGTATAGAGTGAATTCCAAGACACAGGGAAGTTTCAGAAATGAATTTAGTGTAGTTGTAGGAAGACCTGAAGGAGATCAAGCCAGGGGGGAAGAACGCCCAGAATTGAAGAGGAGAGAGAGAGATAAGGGCCCAACTCTAGCTAAGGAGCCATTTGCAATTGATAGCTCCTGGGAGTTTTCTTTAAGGCTGTGACACATGCAGGCTACATAGTATATGGACAAAACAAATTGTTTTTAGATTTGATAGGTCTTTTTGAAAAGTCATAAAATGTATTGAATGGGAGAGGGTTGATCTGGGAGGAGCTGGGGAAGAGGAGTAAATATAACTACATATATATGAAATTTCCAATTTTATATAATAATTTCTCAAATATAAGTATAAATCATATATGTGTAATGTTCTTTAAATTCTTATTATTGAACTTCAATGAAAACAATACTTTGCAATAGCATCACATTATTTATAGTCCTCTTCATACTCTAACATTAAAATACAATATTATTGCAGCTTTACAGTACTTTGTAGGTAAAACTTAAAGAGATGAATGGAAGGATTTTATAAATCACAGTCAGGCTCAATATTTTCTTGTTAGTGTCATAGTATTCACCGGGCAAATGAATTCAAAATTTGTGGCTTATACTAAAAAATAGGCACATTTTACTAGTCAAACAATATTTGGGAGTATTCCCAATGCAAACTTCCTGTGTCTTCAGGGAGTGTTGCACACTAAAGCGTGCATATATGATATGAATCGTACACCTTCATTGGAGGAAACTCACAACACCTTCAGGGTCACAGGTTATACTGACATTACATTTTCAATATATTATTCACTGCCTAATTACACATTGGGAATTCAAGGCTTCATCATGAAGACTTTTAACATTTCATCCTTTAGGGGATCCCAAGGGTTTAGATATAACCATCCAGGAGCCAGGAATACAGTGTAAAGTTTCTTTGGCCAAAGACCAATTTATCCACTATGTATTCTGTACTCTATAAGTCTTAGTTATTACAACTTAAATGTTTAGAAATCATATAACAACATAGTCATTCTTCTAAATATTTGCCAGTCAAACTGACCCCCCCCCCCCCCCGCTTTGGCTAAGACATTTTAATCTTACTTTCTTATTCTATAAGCTCATATATAGAGAGCCTGATATAAATATGATCAGGATAACATATGAGAAAGTTGGACAATTTTTGCTCCTACAAAGGGAAAGCAAGGAAATAAACAATGTTGTCAAAAGCAACTGTTTCATGGAATGAATCAGAGCTCAGTGACAGCCAAACAAGAAGAATGCATTTCCTCAAGCTAGCACAGAGTCCGGTGAGAACGATCATGAGTCTCTGGGGTTTGCCTTTGCCTCCCCTGTTACCCAGCAGTTAAGGATCCAGCTCCACCAGAGGCATATGAGGCTTTCTGTGAAAATCAGCAACTTTACTGCAATAAGTATTGATTTGTTTCCAGGGAATTTATAACATTTGTGGATTCAAAATAGGAACAGAGGAAAAAATAGAAAAAGAATGTCAAATGTACAGACAGAAGGTTTGGTCTCAGTTTAGGCAAATGGTAGATTTAGAGAGAATTTATCAGAGAGACTGAAGAGTTGAGGGAAATCTGGAAATGCAGACATCATAAATTCCCCCACTAAGTTTTAAACAGCTAAACAGAATATCTATGAGATAATATCAAATTGCTACACATGGAATAAAATAATGCTTTCTGCAGAATGCACACTTAATTGGGTAATAAATGAAAGTCATGCTGAGTCTTAATAATTGGTTTTAGTCTTCTAGCCTGTGTTCAAATCATTGGCTTACAAGTACAATCACTTACACAGAGAAATGTATACACACACACACACACACACACACACACACACATTCACATGCCAATGACCTATGTGAAACTGACCTATTAGAAAACATACATGCAAGTTGGATCTATACATCTAAACTGTGTTATTGCACTCTATGAAGGAGATTGTGTCAGAGCAGTTTTGGAAGGAAGCTTCAGATGTAGCTTTTTCTCAACCCATGTTTAGAGAAGCTTTTTGGTGATACACTTGTCTCTGATTAGTTCATGTTCCCATACGTAATTCTGCTCTTATCCTTCAGTGAGTAAACCATTAAGCTTATTGGTTCACCAAGATATATGTGTGGAATTGTTTATTTGGTATGTCACTGGTCTCTAACTTCAAGATAAATGGTAATATGTCCTTCAAAGTCTCATGCAATGTATTAGAGTGTGATTTAATGTCCCATATTTCAATTATTAATGGAAGTACGGTACTGTAGTTGAATAAAACTAAAAGGTTTCCATAAGATGAGTTTAAGAAAGTCATCTAGACGATGTTAAAAGCTTAACAATTTAAAAATCCAGACTGAAGATTGGCACTATATATTTTCTTTCTTTAAAAGTAATGTAACACATTTTTAAGTTCATACAAATACCAGGAGTAATAAGAGTTATTATTGAAAGAGATTTCTATAAAAGTTTCAGAACAAATTTATAGAAAAGCAGTAGCAACTTGTAGCAGAAAAAATATATATAAATATTGCTGAATCTGATGTATAGATTATCCTTCTGAAGAAGGAACTCTTTGTAGTGGAAACAACTACACACCCTATCTATTCCACCTGCCTACCTGTTTGGTATTTATACACACTGATACCCAGCTTCCTATCATTAGTAAGGAATATTAGTAAGGGGTAGGGATGATAGTCTGTGTTTCAACCCATCCTTCATTTTCATTAAATTTTAAAAAGTCTTTGATTTCTTTCTTTATTTCTTCCTTGACCAAGGTATCGTTGAGTAGAATATTGTTCAGTTTCCATGTGTATGTGGGCTTTCTGTTGTTTTTGTTGCTATTAAAGACCACTTTTACTCCCTAGTGATCTGATAGAAGGCATGGGATTATTTTGATCTTCTTATATTTGTTGAGGTCTGTCTTGTCTGACCAACTATATGATCGATTTTGGAGAAGGTACCATGAGGTGCTGAGCAAACGGTATATTCTTTTGCTTTGGGATGAAAAGTTCTATACATATCTGTTAAATCCAATTGGTCCAAATATCAGTGAAATGTGATGAGAATTTTGTAAACTTTCAGGTCATATTCTTTTAAAGAAGATAATTGGTCTTTGGTTCCTCTTTGCCTTTTCCATTGACAGTAAGATGGTAAAAAACAGAAGACTCCCCTAAGTTCAAAGACATAATTTATCTGCTAAACACACCAATGCAAACACAATAGCTTGCATCTGTAGAAACTCTGCTCAAACCCGTGGCCTTCTTTTACAGAGAAAATAACTTCTACCAACATAAACAACTGTGATTTAGAGCATCATTATGAAAACAACTAGCCTTTCTCATCACCAATTCATCTCTTTACTTGAAAAAAAATCCTAGGGTCTTGAAATTGTGGGCAGTTGATTAAAGTTCACAATAGAAATAGGAAATTCAGGGATAGTAAAATACCATTTTTAAAATCTGTAATAGAAACCTGTTCGCCAATCCCCCCAATAATATCTGGTTTTCATACAACCTTTTATTCCAAATATCAGAAGCTAGAGTCATTTGGGAAGAGGAGCCCCGAAACTAAGAGAATGCATCCATCATAATGCCTTTAGGCAAGGCTGTGTTTTGATTGATGGTTGATGTGGGAGGAGCCAGCACAGTGAGAGCACTGTCATGCCTGGGCAGTTAGTTCTAGGCTACATAAGCAAACAGACTGAGAAAGTCAAGGAGAGCAAGACAGTCTCTGCTTCAGTCATGACCCCAGGTTCTTAACTTCAGTTCCTGCCTTGTCTTCCTCTGATGACAGATGATAGCCAAATCAACCCTGTCCTTCCCAATTTGCTTTTAGTGATAATGATTTCTCACAGTAAGGGAAAAAAAACTAAGATAATGTATTTGGGGTTTTGTTTGGTTTGGTTTGGTTTTTTTTTTTTTTTTTTCCGTTTTCTTTTCCATGGGTCATGGTGTTTTGGTGCTACCACCAAGATGTTTTCATTAATATAATTCAGTATTATAATCAGGGAGAAAGTGTTCCTATACTTCCCATATTACTGTATCTGCTTAAGATTGCTTTGAGATAATTTGCGTAGCCATAAGAAGTATAGAGTTTATTTTTCAACCTCTATGAATAACATCACCGGATTTCACTGTGACATTTATTGGATTTATAGGCCACTTTCTCTAATAAAGCCATTTCTCACTATTAATTGTAAATCATTGGACTCTGAACCTATTTACATTTTCAGTTGTTTTCTTCAACTTGTTGCTTTAAGATTTTAAAGTCCTCAATGAAGAGTTTTCCCCTCTTAGGTTTATTTCTAGTTTTGGTTTTTGATTGTTTGTGTGTTTGTTTTTTAACATGTTTAAAGTTAGAACATATTTTATTTTCTTCTCAGCTAATTTTGTAGGTTAATTTCAAAATCTGCTACTTTGCTAAAAGTGTCCATATGAGGCATGAAGATAGATACATTTTTTTTCTTTTTTTTTTAATTCGATATATTTTTTATTTACATTTCAAATGATTTCCCCTTTTCTGGCCCCCCACTCTCCGAAAATCACATAAGCCCACTTCCCTCCCCCTGTTTTCCCATCCACCCCTTCCCACTTCCCTGTTCTGGTTTTGCCTTATACTGCTACACTGAGTCTTTCCAGAACCAGGGGCTACTCCTTTGTTCTTCTTGTACCTCATTTGATGTGTGGACTATGTTTTGGGTATTCCAGTTTTCCAGGCTAATATCCACTTATTAGTGAGTGCATACCATGATTGATCTTTTGAGACTGGGTTACCTCACTTAGTATGATGTTCTCCAGCTCTATCCATTTGCCTAAGAATTTCATGAATTCATTGTTTCTAATGGCTGAATAGTACTCCATTGTGTAGATATACCACATTTATTTGCATCCATTCTTCTGTTGAGGGATACCTCAGTTCTTTCCAGCTTCTGGCTATTATAAATAGGGCTGCTATGAACATAGTGGAGCATATATCCTTATTACATGCTGGGGAATCCTCTGGGTATATGCCCAGGAGTGGTATAGCAGGATCTTTCAGAAGTGACGTGCCCAGTTTTCGGAGGAACCGCCAGACTGATTTCCAGAGTGGTTGTACCAATTTGTAACCCCACCAGCAGTGGAGGAGTGTTCCTAATATCCTTTCTCATATTAATGTCTCATTAATTTCTCCTGCTCTGTTACTATAGCTAAGACATAAAACAGTATATTGAAAAGAGTGGAGAAAATCAGCACTCTTTTCTCATTTCCAATTTTAGAGAAAATGCCTTTTTTCACATTTAGTGTTACCTAGGCAACAGTTTTGCCATCTATACTCTTTACTTTGGTGAGTTCCATCTATCCTCATTTCTTAACATTCTTATAGTAAAGGTAGTTTTTTGTGCCCTAAGAAACTTTGGGATTGACCCAAGTGGATAATAAGAAACAAATAGCTAATAGATATAACTACAGAGATGCTTGGATGAAATGAGTGATGTGCTCTGATGGAGATATTCCAGTAGCCTAAAAACTCAGTGCCTTTAATATATATAGCTGAATGTGGAGGACAGTTAGCTGATCTCTAAAGGATTTTTCTATAGGGTAGTGGTTCTCAACCTGTAGTTTGCAACCCCTTTGGTTTCCAAAACCCCTCTATTTCCAAAAGCATATTTATATTACAATCCATAACAGTTATTAATTCATAAATTAGTTATGAAGTAGTAACAGTTTATATGGTTCGGAGGTTGCAGCATTAGGAATATTGAAGACTACTGCTGTAAGGGAACAGTTGAAGGCTACAGTCATTTCGAAAAAGGAAGGTATGATTTTACACACACTGGCAACAATTACACTTAGAATAGGCTTTGCTAGTCCCATGAGCATGAGATTTGGGGGTCCATGACAAGGCCATGTTCATGTCATGAATATCCATTCATGCAGAAGTAGTCTTGCTTTCATAGTTGTTGAAGTTTCTGATGACTAGTTTTTATTGCCAATCTATCTAAACCTAGAGTTAACTAGAAAGGATCTCATTGAAGAATTATCTAGAATGATCAAGTTAGACTATAGGCTGTCTGTAGTGTGTTGTCTTGTTTATTAGTATAATTGGTATGAAAATATATCCTAATTGAAACAATACATTTTTAAATCAACTAAATTAATGGATTTAATACATTTATGAACTTTTAAAAAATTTGGGTGAAAATAAATAGATTTAGATTATTTAACAAAACTAACAAAAAAGTTATAAAATAGCCATAAACTTCAATATCAGTGTCTTAGCAGGAGTAACGTAATTTTTGAGCTATATCTAAAAATATATGTATGGTGGGTGTAAATTTGTGGTAAGTTTTCTAATATTCTCAACTCTAGAATAAGTAATTCTAGTGGAGATATAAGATACACAAGGACTGTTTGAAATAATACATAGCTGAATAGGAATTCTAGCATTAAACATAATGAAATTATTTAAACTCAATAAAATTCACTTGAATGTTGAAATCAATTGAATATCATGAGAATGGACAAAACCACAAATATGGATACAAGAACCTACTGAAGAGATATAACCTAAGACTCACTAATAGTTTTTCATCTTGGGGGGGGGGTTGTTAAATTAAACTTTGAAGACATATTGAAATAATATACTCATATTTTTCAGGTATTGATTAATTTTTAATTTCCACATGTTTAACTTGAATGAGACCTTATTTGCAAAACAGAAAATATGGATTCTTTCTATTGTTATTATTAATATTAGAAAATGTTCATAGATTGTTGAAAGTACCTATCAGTAAACACATACATGATAGTGAATGAAAGTCTTAACAGTGTGTAGAATGGCTACTATTATTGGAAGATGCTTTTTATGAGAGGCATGGCTATATTCAGGAGACTTTAGTAAAATTGAAGCACTTTTTTCTTTTTTCTTACAGTTTTAAAATTACAACTTGAAATATGCTCTTTTTTTTAAAAATTACTACATGACGATTTCAACAATTTGTGTTCTAAATGATTCTTTTGATTTCTGGCTGTTTCTCTGTAGTGACCTGGATTTCGACATTGCCATTTTGTTTCTCTACCTAAGAATATCATATAAAGATTTATCCTAAATCATCAGACATAGCTCCAACTGCACAAGTGTCTAGTGAATAAATGTGTCTCGGGCATTAGGTTGCTCAGATGAATGTGGATATACATTGATGATTGGCTGTACTTTCTGTTTTCTATATTCCTATCCTGTCTCTTAAGCAGACAAAATTGGCATCTGTCACTCTCTCCTAGAGAGTATTTCAGCTGTGTGAATATGGCACTATTCTTAACACTGAACTTTTGCTGCATAGATGCAGAAATATTTAATCATTACCAAACTCAACACTTTCTGCTTTCCTCCTGATTAAAAAAATCATTACTTACAAGACTATCTTATTAATCAAATGCAAATGCAGGTCAATTTTAAAAAGAAAAATATTAGTCCGACTTAAATTTTAGGCTTACAGATCCAGCTACCACATTTCAACAAGATTTTCAGTCAATAATCAAATAGTCTAAATATAAAACACATATAAAATATTATATTATAATAGTTATGGATAGATAACTACAAATGATGACTGGGTCTCCAGGAAGAGTTTATATGTAATGGAATTTAGCATTATATGGTAACAGGAGAATGGTCCCTGGGCTGATAACAAGATTAAACTCATGCCTGTTAGAATTAATTGAGCCACTCCAAATGGATCAAGGACCTCCACATAAAGCCAGACACTCTGAAACTAATAGAAAAGAAATTGGGGAAGACCCTGGAGGACTTCGGTACAGGGGGAAAGTTCCTGAAGAGAACACCAATAGCGTATGCTCTAAGATCAAGAATTGACAAGTGGGACCTCATAAAATTACAAAGTTTCTGTAAAGCAAAGCACACCATCAAAAGGGCAAATTGGCAACCAACAAATTGGGAAAAGATCTTCACGAACCCTACATCAGATAGAGGACTAATATCCAATATATACAAAGAACTCAAGAAATTAGACCCCAGAAAACCAAATAACCCTATTAAAAATGGAGTACAGAGCTAAACAAAGAATTTTCACCAGAAGAACTTCAAATGGCTGAGAAGCATCTTAAAAAATGCTCAACTTCATTAGTCATTAGGGAAATGCAAATCAAAGCAACCTTGAGATTTCACCTTACACCAGTCAGAATGGCTAAGATTAAAAATTCAGGAGACAGCAGGTGTTGGCCAGGATGTGAGAAAGAGGAACACTCCTCCACTGCTGGTGGGGTTACAAATTGGTACAACCACTCTGGAAATCAGTCTGGCAGTTCCTCAGAAAACTGGGCATGTCACTTCCGGAAGATCCGGCTATACCACTCCTGGGCATATACCCAGAGGATTTCCCAGCAGGTAATAAGGATACGTGTTCCACTATGTTCATAGCAGCCCTATTTATAATAACCAGAAGCTGAAAAGAACCCAGGTATCCCTCAACAGAAGAATGGATGCAAAAAAGGTGGTATATCTACACAATGGAGTACTATTCAGCCATTAGAAACAATGAATTCATGAAATTCTTAGGCAAATGGATGGAGCTGGAGAATACCATACTAAGTGAGGTAACCCAGTCTCAAAAGATCAATCATGGTATGCACTCACTAATAAGTGGATATTAGCCTGGAAAACTGGAATACCCAAAACATAATCCACACATCAAATGAGGTACAAGAAGAATGGAGGAGTGGCCCCTGGTTTTGGAAAGACTCAGTGTAGCAGTATAGGGCAAAACAAGAACAGGGAAGTGGGAAGGGGTGGATGGGAAAACAGGGGGAGGGAAGTGGATTTATGTGACTTTTGGGGAGTGGGGGGGGGCAGAAAAGGGGAAATCATTTTGAAATGTCAATAAAAATATATCAAATTAAAAAAAAGAATTACTTGAGCCAACAATTAGCTAGATCATAGAAAGGAAACTAATATTATTATTATAGACATAGTATTAAAAAGCCCCCTAGACTTTATATTTATGCTCATATATTAGCACATTTAATTCTTCCTAAGAGAAGTTTCTGTTTTAAATACGTTAATGATTACTAGAAGGACTTACAGCTAATCAACATTAGCGCCAACACATGAGACTGTGGAGTGTTCAACTAAGTGTATCAAATATATCACACCCCATTCAAAGAATGTAGATGATAGGGAAACAAAAAGATAGAAAGAAGTAGAGGTAGTGGATATTTGAAGTGAAACATTATTTGTTGGACTTTTGACAGACCATTGAATATATGAATACCTGCACAAGACCTGTACAAGATAAGCCAACCCTAAATCCCACCATCGATTTTGAGTGGACTCCTAAAAGTCCCTCCCTAAGCTGAAAAACTGTTGTTTCTTGATGGTCAGGAAGGTGATTAAGCTTTCTTCAGGAATGAGGTCACTAAAAGGCTATGTATATTCCAACAAATAACCCTACACTGATCACTAAATTGATTCAGTAGGTTTTAAAAACAAATGAACACTACAAAAAAGGACATGAAGTTATAAAGGGAAAATGATGCAGTTCAAAGGGAAGGAGGTATAGGAGAGGGAGTGGCAGGCAGATTTGATCAAAACATTATATAATATATACAGTTTCTCAATTTATGGAAATAGAGACTATCAGGAATTCTGGTATAAAATGTGAAGGTTGTAAAAAATAAAATGTAACAACATGACCAAAAAGATATAGAGCTAGGATCTTTTGTATTCAAATCACATACCTGATGAAATAAAAGTGGTATGGCAAAAGAAAGAAAAGGAGGGAGGAAATTGGTACAACCACTCTGGAAATCAGTCTGGCGATTCCTCCGAAAACTGGGCACCTCACTTCCAGAAGATCCTGCTATACCACTCCTGGGCATATACCCAGAGGATTCCCCACCATGTAATAAGGATACATGTTCTACTATGTTCATAGCAGCCCTATTTATAATTGCCAGAATACCCAAAACATAATCCACACATCAAATGAGATACAAGAAGAAAGGAGGAGTGGTCCCTGGTTCTGGAAAGATTCAGTGAAACAGTATTTGGCAAAACCAGAACGGGGAACTGGAAAGGGGTGGGAGGGAGGACAGGGGAAGAGAAGGGGGCTTATGGGACTTTCGGGGAGTGGGGGGGGCTAGAAAAGGGGAAATCATTTGAAATGTAAATAAATTATATCGAATAAAAAAAATTAAAAAAAAAAAAAGTTCAGTGTCTCCGGCTGGTGAGATGGCTCAGTGGTTAAGAACACTGACTGTTCTTCTGAAGGTCCTGAGTTCAAATTCCAGCAACCACATGGTGGCTCACAATCATCTGTAATGAGATCTGACACCTCTTCTGATGTCTGAAGACAGCTACAGTGGACTTACATGTATAAATAAATAAAATCTTTAAAAAAAAAAAAGGAGGGAGGAAAAGAGAACTCTACACAAAATTTCTTCAACTTGAAGGAAAAATATTTCCTCACAATTAAAAAAATAGGTAAGTCTTTGAGTAATAGGGAAAATTATAGGAAATGGTATCTACTTATATGTGATGTATTTGGTAACTAAGAATTAAATTTATTAAAAAATCTATTTTAAAGTCATGGGGTTCAAATGAAAATTGTCAGTACTGTATCAACTTTCAAAGTAGACTTATTAACTTGATGTTACTTTAACTGAGTACACTTCATTATTTAAAGTTGACTGGTTAGGGTGAATTTTCATATTGTGGTCTTTGCATATGTTGTATAATGATCACTCAAATCAAATTAATTGGCATATTGTAATCTCATCATTTTCTTTAACCTTGCTGGTTAGGATATTCAAAGTACACAATCTAAGAAAGTTTCAGATATATAATTCAGTGTTGTTAACTGAACACCGAGTGATAAATTAAATATGTAGGATTTATCTGTCTTTTATAACAATTTGTACTTTCCCCAACATTCCTCCATCTCTTCATCTTAGTTTGCAAGTACCATTATATCATCTGGTTCTGTGAATTTTGTCAACCCACAAATGAAAGAGCTCTGAATGAGCTCATACCGTATAGGTTATTCCCTGTATGATTTATTCATCTAACCTGGTATTCCAAATTATCCAGATTGTCATAATTTTCTCCTTGATATACAGATTATAATCTGTGATATATGTATATAAATATTCATATATTTTATATAATATAAATATAAGTATTTTGTTTAGTAGTATAATCTTCACCAAACTTATATTTTTTATATATTTTTATTACTGTCTCATGATGAATATCAAGAATCTTATGCTTCTTTATGACTATTTTGGATTTTTTTACTTTAAAGATTTCTTTTCTTTTTTTTAGTATAGTAGATGAATATCGTACTTCTTTTTTTATTTTTTATTTGATATATTTTTTATTTACATTTCAAATGATTTCCCCTTTTTTAGACCCCCACTCACCGAAAGTCCCATCAGCCCCCTTCCCTCCCCCTGTTTTCCCACCCAACCCTCCCCACTTCCCTGTTCTGGTTTTGCCCTATACTACTACACTTAGTCTTTGCAGAACAAGGGGCCACTCCTCCGTTTTTCTTGTACCTCATTTGATGTGTGGATTATGTTTTGGGTATTCCAGTTTTCTAGATTAATATCCACTTAGTGAGTGCATACCATGATTTATCTTTTGAGTCTGGGTTACCTCACTTAGTATGATGTTCTCCAGCTCCATCCATTTGCCTAAGAATTTTATGAATTCATTGTTTCTAATGGCTGAATAGTACTCCATTGTGTAGATATACCACAATTTTTTGCATCCACTCTTCTGTTGAGGGATACCTGGGTTCTTTTCAGCTTCTGGCAATTATAAATAGGGCTGCTATGAACATAGTGGAACATGTATCCTTATTACCTGCTGGAGAATCTTCTGGGTATATGCCCAGGAGTGGTATAGCAGGATCTTCTGGAAGTGAGGTGCCTAGTTTTCTGAGGAACCGCCAGACTGATTTCCAGAATGGTTGTACCAATTTGCAACCCCACAAGCAGTGGAGGAGTGTTCCTCTTTCTCCACATCCTCGCCAACACCTGCTGTCTTCTGAATTTTTAATCTTAGCCATTCTGACTGGTGTAAGGTGAAATCTCAGGGTTGTTTTGATTTGCATTTCCCTAATGACTAATGAAGTTGAGCATTTTTTAAGATGCTTCTCCGCCACCCAAAGTTCTTCAGGTGAAAATTCTTTGTTTAACTCTGTACTCCATTTTTTAATAGGGTTATTTTTAATTATGTGTGCACATGTACACATGCAGGTTTGAAATAGGCTGAGTCTGAAATAGGCTAGGGTTCATGGAGTAAGTGTGGTGGTGCTGGCTGTGGATGAGCAAAGCAAGTGGCACGAGGTAAAGGTATCCCAAGTTTTCATCGCTGAAAGACTTTTAGTTCCTTGGGGGTGAGACATTTGCAGATATGCCACAAAGGTGAAGATGAAGGGATCTTTGTGACTCCCAAAATGCTGGAGTGTATCTTTCCCCTATGAATCTTGTAGTTCATCTTAACTCTGTAGATATATGTCTACATATATCAGTGAGGTGTCACTGATCAAATTTTTACAACCCTTTTTGAAACACTATCTACAGGATTTGTGCCCCACTGGCTTGGTGTCGTTTGCTATATTCCAGGTCTATGACTATAGTCCCAGAGATATTTCTGCTGTTATTCACTGTTCACTTTCTGAAGGTTAGAGCATGGGCACACAAGTTGAGCTCCTAGTCACCCATCTTGCTGACAGCTACAGAACAGTTGTGAAGTCTCAAGTAGGATAAAGTTACATATCCCCAGTAATTGCTGGGTTGAAAGGCAATTTTATATCTGGCTTCATAATAATGGAATGAAATGGAAATATGAGCTAAAGTATGTTTATTTTTTCATTTGAGTGTCTACTCCCATGAGATTGGTAGTGTCAGCTGTCAAGCTGACTGCATAAATGGAAGCTCAACAGGCTGGTGAAATAGAGCTGGTGACCGGCTCTGTCAGTAGATAAGTTGTGAGAATCTTTTAAAAGTTAACATATAAGACAGTGATAGTGTGTATAATGCACCTCAATGCAGATAGTGATAATTCAATTGTCTGTGGTTGCAGATGGAATAAGTGAAGAGAAGACATGAGAAGACCCTCTTCTGCAGTCACATATGCTTACTTTCCTGCTCTTAGACATCACAACTCCTGCTTTTAGTTTGGATTTATTTTTGGTTGATTTGTTGGTTTGTTGCATGTTGATATTGAGACCTGTATCAATTACTATCCAAGGCTCTTCTGTGGTCTTCACTTTTAGACTATACCATTGTAGTTATTATTCCTTTTCTGACCTTCCATGTAAGACTGAACCACACTGATGGATTATGCAATGAATTATACGCATAATCTATCAACTAAAACCCACAATTCTAATAGATTATAAATGTAAATCTACAGATTTTAGCACAGTCTTCTTTTTTTATTTTTTTATTCGATGTATTCTTTATTTACATATCAAATGATTTCCCCTTTTCTGGGTCCCCACTCCCCGCAAGTCCCATAAGCCCTCTTCCCTCCCCCTGTTCCTCCATCTACTCCTTCCCAATTCCCTGTTCTGGTATTCCCCTATACTGTTGCCTTGAGTCTTTCCAGAACCAGGGGCCACTCCTCTGTTCTTTTTGGACATCATTTAATATGTGAATTATTTCTTGGGTATTCCAAGTTTCTAGGTTAATATCCACTTATCAGTGAGTGCATACCATGATTGATCTTTTGAGACTGGGTTACCTCACTTAGTATAATGTTCTCCAGCTCCATCCATTTGTCTACAAATTTCATGAATTTGTTGTTTCTAATGGCTGAATAGTACTCCATTGTGTAAATATACCACATTTTTTGTATCCATTCCTCTGTTGAGGGATACCTGGGTTGTTTCCAGCTTCTGGCTACTACAAATAGGGCTGCTATGAACATAGTGGAGCATGTGTCCTTATTACATGCTGGGGAATCCTCTGGGTATATGCCCAGGAGAGGTATAGCAGGGTCCTCCAGAAGTGCCATGCTCAGTTTTCTGAGGAACCTCCAGACTGATTTCCAAAGTGGTTTCACAATCTTACAATCCCACCAGCAGTGGAGGAGTGTTCCTCTTTCTCCACATCCTTGCCAGCACCTGCTGTCTCCTGAGTTTTTGACGGTAGCCATTCTGACTAGTGTGAGGTGAAATCTCAGGGTTGTTTTGATTTGCATTTCCCTAATGATTAATGATGTTGAACATTTCTTAAGGTGTTTCTCAGCTCTCCGAAGTTCTTCATGTGAAAAATCTTTGTTTAGCTTGGTACCCCACTTTTTAATGGGGTTATTTGGTTCTCTAGGTTCTACCTTCTTGAGTTCTCTGTATATATTAGATATTAGCCCTCTGTCAGATTTAGGGTTGGTGAAGATCCTTTCCCAATCTGTTGGTTGACGTTTTGGCCTTTTGACAGTGTAACACACTCTTCCTATTCCCCTTTATTACCAACCCTACATCTGATAGAGGGTTAATATCCAATATATACAAAGAACTCAAGTTAGACTCTAGAGAACCAAATAACCCTATTTAAAAATGTAGTACAGAGCTAAACAAAAAATTCTCAACTGAGGAATGCTGAATGCCTGAGAAGCAAAATATTCAACATCCTTAGTTATCAGGGATTCCACCCCACCTGAGATTCCACCTCACACCAGTCAGAATGACTAAGATCAAAAACTCAGGTGACAGCAAGTGCTAGAGAGGATGTGGAGAAAGAGGAACACTCTTCCATTGCTGGTAGGATTGCAAGCTGGTACAACCACTCTGGAAATCAGTTTGGTGGTTCCTCAGAAAATTGGACATAGTACGACCGGAGGATCCAGCTATACCACTCCTGGGCATATACCTAGAAGATGCTCCAACATGTAATAAGGACACATGCTCTACTATGTTCATAGCAGCCTTATTTATAATAGCCAGAAGCTGGAAAGAACCCAGATGTCCCTCAACAGAGGAATGGAATACAAAGTATGTGGTACATTTACACAATGGAATACTACTCAGCTATTAAAAACAATGAATTCATGAAATTCTTGGGCAAATGAATGGAACTAGAAACTATCTCTGAATTCTTAAAATCAGACTGAGCATGTGCACCCTAATGGAGGAGTAAAAGCAAGGACTGAAGGAGCTGAAGGGGTTTGCAACACCCTAAGAAGAACAACAATATCAACCATCCAGACCCCCCCCCCAGAGTTTCCAGGGACTAAACCACCAACCAAAGAGCACACATGGAGGGTCCCATGGCTCCAACTGCATATATAGCAGAGGTGCCACTGTCTAGCATCAATAAAAGTAGAAGCCTTTGGTCCTGTGAAGGCTCAATTCACCAGTGTAGGGAAATGCCAGCGCAGTGAGGAGGGAGTAGGTGGGTGGGCAGGGGAGCATCCTTATAGGAGCAGGGAGACGACGGGGGATGGGAGAATGCTATTCTGGAGGGGAAACCAGGAAAGGAGATAACATTTGAAATGTAAATATATAAAGTATCCAATAAACAATGAAAAATTCAACCATAAAGACAAGCAACTAGGATGTCAATACATATATTTTCAGTGTGTGATAAAGAAGACTCTGGTACTAATATAATCTGTATATGAACATAAATCTCAATGAATAAATAAAGTTAATAAAAATCTCTGTTACTCTGTAGTTTGTGGGGATTTTGAAAAGATAATTTGTAAAATACTTGGTACAGTTTGTTGTCATGTGCCTGCAAGAGTAATCCTCGGTGCTGTAAGAGGGATAAACTTGAATTACTATTCAATTATGCAACTAGGAAAACTATTCCAACTGCTAAAGATTCAGCTTTCTATTTGTATGCCTTGAAAACAGTCCTTATTACCACAGCAAAGATTTAACAGATGTAACTCTAGAGTGGATGGAGGCTTTAGTTTGCCTCCTGGTATCAGAAGGCATGATCCCTCAAGGCTGGGAAACAAACCATGGATTGATTGTGACACACAAAGCTTGCCTTAAAATTATTTCACATCTTGACAGATACATGCACAGAAGCTACGGGGCAAAAAGTACTGGCCTTAAGCTTTGAAAACCTGTCCCTAGTTTTCTACTTTCACCGGCTAGCACCTAAGGAACCTTTAAAACTGCCACAGCATCCCCAAACAGGTCATCATGTAGAGATGATGCATTTGGAAACAAGAGCCTATGAGGTACACTCATTCAAATCATAACAAACTATTACAATTTCCATGGAACTAGATGTCCCTTCATTTTGAGCAGACTAATACAGAAGCAGTAAAAAGATGAGAGGATTAGATTAGAGATGATCAGGGAAACAAGTGTAGACACTTTTGACAATTGCTGTGACAGTCACGGAGAGGCTTCATCCCCAGGGAGAGGCTATTGCATCACAGAGGCAGAAGTAGCTGAAGTACAGATAGAAATTTATAGCTGTCCTCTTCTAATTGGTGAGTTGTTTCTTGTTGTATTTGAACAAAAGAAGACATAAATACAAGGAATATTTATATCAAGAATTGTCTTCTTCAAGATTTGCTTCATTTCAGGGACATGCATATGGTATTTTTTAAATATTTTTATTTTCTATATTCTTTGTTTACATTCCAAATGATTTCCCCTTTCCAGGATCCCCCCTCCCCATATGTCCCATAAACCTTCTTCTCTCCATCCCTTCTCCAATCACCTCCCTCCTTTTTCTCTGTCCTTATAATCCCTTCCCATGCTAGATCAATCCTTTCCAGGATTAGGACCCTCTCCATACTTCTTCATGGGAGTCATTTGTTATGCAATTTGTGCCTTGGGTATTCAGGGCTTCTGGGCTAATTAATATCCACTTATCAGAGATTGCATTCCATGTGTATTCTTTTGTGATTGGGTTACCTCACTTAGGATGATATTTTCCAGATCAAACCATTTGCCTAAAAATTTGTGAATTCATTGTTTCTAATTGCTGAGTAGTATTCCATTGTGTAAATATACCACATTTTCTGTATCCACTCCTCCTTTGAGGGGCATCTGGGTTCTTTCCAGCTTCTGGCTATACAGATCTTAACAAAGAATTTTCACCTGAAGAAATTCGGATGGTCAAGAGGCACCTTAAGAAGTGCTCAACTTCATTAGTCATTAGGGAAATGCAAATCAAAACAACCCTGAGATTTCACCTCACACCAGTCAGAATGGCTAAGGTCAAAAACTCAGGAGACAGTAGGTGTTGGCGAGGATGCGGAGAAAGAGGAACATTCCTTCACTGCTGGTGGGGCTGTAAGATAGTACAACCACTCTGGAAATCAGTCTGGAGGTTCCTCAGAAAACTGGGCATGAGACTTCCAGAGGACCCTGCTATACCTCTTCTGGGCATATACCCAAAGGATTCCCCGGCATGCAATAAAGACACATGCTCCATTATGTACATATGGTATTTTTAAAAGATGAATCAATGTATCAACTGTTAAGACTATTTCCCTTTAAGTTTTTCTGATTAGATGATAGGTTATTTCACTAAGGTAAAATAATAACACATAAATTATAAATAAAATTTTATTAAAAATTTGAGGATATATGGCATCACATAGAAGCTATTATTAATAATCACTTCTCATATATAGTAGTGCTTTTTATCAATTTCATTTATGAATTTTACTTTATTTTGTTGTGAGACCTTTCTGACAGATAGGCAGGAATTTTAATAGCTGAACATCTTCTATTTAGGCAGGAAAAGTATATCCTCTTTCTGTCTCTATAGCCACAGCCACTTGTTAAATGAGAAAGAAGAAATAACGTACATAAAGCACTGTAGTTCTAATTATTCTCTTCACTTTATATTTTTACAGCAAAGCCAGTGAATATTCTTTATAAAAATTAGTTTTAAGAAACATATGTTCAATTGTCATTATTTCATTTCCAAGGGTTGAATGATTAATCTTTCAAAATATTCACCATTCAATTCTACTTTGTCTTTGCTTTACATAAATATTTAAAGGCGAACTTTTAAACTTTAAAATATTTTAAAATATTGAATAAATAGATAAGAAATAAAATTCTGCTTAAGTTTTTTTATTTATTGGAGTAATCTATGCATTTTACCTCCTAATTTAGAGGGAATCTGTTTTAATTCAATAAACATTATTATGTATTAAGTACTACTTTGAATTTTTACTTGTTCAAACAAGATGGAATGATATGATCAAGTCTTATCTATGACTATGTATTCTGACATCTACTTAGTAAAAGTGATACATGAATGTTTTGTAAAAGAAAGGAATCAGTGAAAATCAATTTGCTATCAGCTTTTATTCAAGCTGCTCTGCCATGCTTATACAAAAAGTATTAGTCAACACTTTGGAAACTTCCAGTTCTTTATATTAATAACAAACAAACAAACAAACAAACAAACAAGGAAACAACAACAACAAAACTCCATATGAAATTTTCTTAGTCAAGTGCACTGGCTTGACACAGGCTGAAGTTATCACAGAAAAAAAAAGAGCTTCAGTTGAGGAAATGCCTCCATGAGATCCAGCACAAAGCATTTTCTTAATTAGTGATCAAGGGAGGAGAAGTTGTGAGTGGTGCCATCCCTGGGTTGGTAGTTTGGGGTTCTATAATAAAGCAAGCTGAACAAGCAAGAGGAAGTAAGCCAATAAGAAAACATTCCTCCATGTCCTCTGCATCAGCTCCTGCTTCCTGACCTGCCTGAGTTCCAGTCCTGACTTCCTTTGGTAACAAGCAGCAACATGGAAGAGGAAGCTGAATAAACCTTTCCCTCCCCAACTTGCTTCTTGGTCATGATGTTTGTGCAGGAATAGAAACCCTGACTAAGACAGTAAGCCTTAAAATTAATTTTGATGTCAGAACTATTATTTCTTGACTTACCTAAAACATAGAACTTTTCAATGAAATAACTCCAACCATTTACCACAAAACAACACAATAGATTCCCATGGGTCAGAGCGTGTTTTACCATGAAGATGAAGCTTGCTAAATAAAAATTAAGTCAGGTAGCTCCTATGCCTCTAATTCTGGTGCTCAGGGCATGGAAGTAGGAGAATCATAGGTTACAGACTAGTCAAGGCTCCACCATGAAGCTCTATCTCAATAAATGAAGCTACTAATGCCTGCTTGGAGAATTATTTTATAATTGTAAGTGGTGCCACCTTGAAACTGTTCAATAGTTCAAATAGTTCAATAGTTCCTATTTTGCTTTGATTTGAACTTTCAAACAAGCAAGTTTAAAACATTGCGCAATATTATAGTAGTAGATGAATTTGACCAGGATGAGTTTCAAAATTTTCACTTTGGGGCTGAGCCCTTGAGAATTCACATCTAACCCTTTGCCTTGCTTATTTTGCTTCCTGATCTACCTTACATCTAGGTTTGGTTTCACCATATAATATGCTTTGAACCTTTCACAGAATCCCTAGCATCTAATGCAGCAGTTCAATGAGAATGTACTCCACTGGCTCTAATAATTGAACACTTGATCCACTGATTAGGAAGGTTAGAGGATGTGGCCTTGCTGCAGGAAAAAGTTAAAAGCTTTATGTCACATACAGTTTAGTCTCTTCAGGATGTGATCTTTTGTTTGTTAGTTTGTTTTTTGTTTGTTTTTTTTTTCTAATGGCTAGCTATAGCATCCAGGCCAATAGTCACATCTTTCTCCTGCCATATCTCTTGAAGAAAGGCCTTCCACTTTTTCCCCAGAGTTCCTTTCTCCCTCCCAGGAAGTCCCATCTTTCACTTCCTGCCCAGATAATTGGCCATTAGATTTTTTCTCTCTCTTTTTTTATTCGACATATTTTTTAATTACATTTCAAATGATTTCCCCTTTTCAGCCCCCCCTACTCCCCGAAAGTCACATAAGCTCCCTTCCCTCCCCCTGTTCTCCCATCCACCCCTTCCCACTTCCCTGTTCTGGTTTTGCCCTAACTGCTACACTGAGTCTTTCCAGAACCAGGGGCCACTCCTCCATTCTTCTTGTACCTCATTGGATGTGTAGATTATGTTTGGGGTATTCCAGTTTTCTAGGCTAATATCCACTTATTAGTGAGTGCATACCTTGATTGATCTTTTGAGACTGGGTTACCTCACTTAGTATAGTATTCTCCAGCTCCATCCATTTGCCTAAGAATTTCATGAATTCATTGTTTCTAATGGCTGAATAGTACTCCATTGTGTAGATGTACCACATTTTTTTGCATCCATTCTTCTGTTAAGGGATACCTGGGTTCTTTCCAGCTTCTGGCTATTATAAATAGGGCTGCTATGAACATAGTGGAGCACATATCCTTATTACCTGCTGGGAAATCCTCTGGGTATATGCCCAGGAGTGGTATAGCAGGATCCTCCAGAAGTGTCATGCCCAGTTTTCTGAGGAACCGTCAGACTCATTTCCAGAGTAGTTGTACCAGTTTGCAACCCCACCAGAAGTGGAGGAGTGTTGCTCTTTCTCCACTTCCTCATCAACATCTTCTGTTTCCTGAATTTTTAATCTTAATTCTGACTGGTTAACATCAATGGACTTAATGCCCCAATAAAAAGACACAGACTAACTGACTGGATACGTAAACAGGACCCTACATTTTGCTGCTTACAGGAAACACACCTCAGGGTCAAAGACAAACACTACCTTAGAGTAAAAGTCTGGAAGACAATTTTACAAGCAAATGGTCTCAGGAAACAAGCTGGAGTAGCCATTTTAATATCAGATAAAATTGACTTTCAACCCAAAGTCATCAAAAGAGACTCTGAGGGACACTTCTTGCTGGTCAAAGAAAAAATACAACAAGAAGAACTCTCAATCCTGAACATCTATGCTCCAAATGCAAGGGCACCCTCTTTCGTAAAAGAAACTTTATTAAAACTCAAAGCACACATTGCACCTAACACAGTAATTGTGGGTGACTTCAACACTGCACTTTCCTCAATGGACCGATCAGGAAAACAGAAACTAAACAGGGACACAATGAAACTAATGGAAGCTTTGGACCAATTAGACTTAACAGATATATATAGAACATTCTACCCTAAAACAAAAGAATATACCTTTTTCTCAGCACCTCATTGTACCTTCTCCAAAATCGACCATATAATTGGTCACAAGACAGACCTCAACAAATATAAGAAGATCGAACTAATCCCATGCCTCCTATCTGATCACTATGGAGTAAAAGTGGTCTTCAATAGCAACAGAAACAACAGAAAACCCACATACACGTGGAAACTGAACAATATTCTACTCAATGATACCTTGGTCAAGGAAGAAATAAAGAAAGAAATTAAAGACTTTTTAGAACACAATGAAAATGAAAACACAACATACCCAAATCTATGGGACACAATGAAAGCAGTGCTAAGAGGAAAACTCATAGCCCTGAGTGCCTCCAAAAAGAAAATGGAGAGAGCATACATTACCAGCTTAATGACACACCTGAAAGCCCTGGAACAAAAAGAAGCTATTTCACCCAGGAGGAGTAGAAGGCAGGAAATCATCAAACTCAGGGCCGAAATCAAACAACCCTATTAATAAATGGGGTACAGAGTTAAACAAAAAATTCTCACCTGAAGGACATCGGATGGCGGAGAAGCATCTTAAAAAATGCTCACCTTCATTAGTCATTAGGGAAATGCAAATCAAAACCCTGAGATTTCACCTTACACCAGTCAGAATGGCTAAGATTAAAAATTCAGGAGACAGCAGGTGTTGGAGAGGGTGTGGAGAAAGAGGAACACTCCTCCACTGCTGGTGGGGTTACAAATTGGTACAACCACTCTGGAAATCAGTCTTGCCGTTCCTCCGAAAATTGGGCCCCTCACTTCCAGAAGACCCTGCTATACCACTCCTGGGCACATACCCAGAGGATTCCCCACCATGTAATAAGGATACATGCTCTACTATGTTCATAGCAGCCCTATTTATAATTGCCAGATGCTGGAAAGAACCCAGGTATCCCTCAACAGAAGAATGGATGCAAAAAATGTGTTATATATACACAATGGAGTACTATTCAGCCATTAGGAACAATGAATTCATGAAATTCTTAGGCAAATGGATGGAGCTATAGAACATCATACTAAGTGAGGTAACCCTGACTCAAAAGGTGAATCATGGTATGCACTCACTAATAAGTGGATATTAACCTAGAAAACTGGAATACCCAAAACATAATCCACACATCAAATGAGGTACAAGAAGAAAGGAAGAGTGGCCCCTTGTTCTGGAAAGACTCAGTGAAGCAGTATTCAGCAAAATCAGAACAGGGAAGTGGGAAGGGGTGGGTGGGAGGACAGGGGGAGAGAAGGGGGCTTGTGGGACTTTCGGGGAGTGGGGGGGGGAGCTAGAAAAGGGGAAATCATTTGAAATGTAAATAAAAAATATAACAAATAAAAAATATATGAATAAAAAAAATAGAGTTATTTGGTTTTCTAGGGTCTAACTTCTTGAGTTCTTTGTATATATTGGACATTACCCCTCTATCTGATGTAGAGTTGGTGAAGATCTTTTCCCAATTTGTTGGTTGCCGATTTGTCCTTTTGATGGTGTCCTTTGCCTTACAGAAACTTTGTAATTTTATGAGGTCCCATTTGTCAATTCTTGATCTTAGACCATATGCTATTGGTGGTCTGTTCAGGAACTTTCCCCCTGTACCGATGTCCTCAAGGGTCTTCCCCAGTTTCTTTTCAATTAGCTTCAGAGTGTCTGGCTTTATGTGGAGGTCCTTGATCCATTTGGAGTTGAGCTTAGTATAAGGAGATAAGGATGGATCAATTCACATTCTTCTGCATGCTGACTTCCAGTTGAACCAGCATCATTTGTTGAAAAGGCTATCTTTTTTCCATTGGATGTTTTCAGCCCCTTTGTCGAGGATCAAGTGGCCATAGGTTTCGGTTCATTTCTGGATCTTCAATCCTGTTCCATTGATCTGCCTACCTGTCCCTGTACCAATACCATGCAGTTTTTAACACTATTGCTCTGTAGTATTGCTTGAAGTCAGGGATACTGATACCCCCAGAATTTCTTTTGGTGTTGAGAATCGTTTTTTGTTATTCCAGATGAATTTGAGAATTGCTCTTTCTAACTCTATGAATCTTTAAGCATCCTGTTCCCAGTGCCCTAACTCCTACTCATGGCCATGCTTTAATACCATGATAAACTCCTTCTCTAAGAAGTTAATGGTCTTGGTGGTTTATTGCATCATCAGAAGGAAACATTCATATGCACCCCTGGTACGTCCATCTTGATACTGCCTCGGGTTCAGATTTTGCCTTCCACATGCATTATATGTGGTTATGTTTTCGACTAAGAATGTAGGGTGTGTGTTTAAACTCTTGGGTATAATTTTAGCAGTGTTTTATATATATATATATATATATATATATATATATATATATATTCCCTTTCTTTATATATATTCCCTTCCATAATACACCCATCATCTGTTCTTACTTTGTGTTTCTCTAATTTGAGGCACTGTTTATGTATTGTACCAATAAGTTATTTTTGTATCTTTTTTTTGTAATAGCTTATAGGTTCATTGAAAGAAGCTAATGTTATATATTCACTTCTGACTAGCAAGAAGACAGGATGCTTTGTGATGTTGTATTAGAATTCAGCTCATTTTTGAATAGTGCATAAATGAAGGAGGAAGAAATTGTGTGGGTGCAGAGAGAAAAAATAAAGCAAACCCATGCTTCTCACCAAGTATTAAGACAATTTTCGAGCAGTGATTGAGTCTATAACTTTTACAAGGCAAATGAATGGATTAACAACTCACATTAAGCTCTTAAGGCTGCTTCTACTTCTCCCACATTTCTAAGAGCATGCCATACACATGTTAAAGAATAGTACAAAGAAAGAGTTGTTATAACTGGATTAGCTAGAAAAAATGAGAAATAGACTTATCCACTAATAGTTTCACTAAGAAAAATTCATCATTCTCTTTTGTTGATTTTTCCATTTTATCTTTCTTCCTCATCATCACATACAATAGAATACTTCTTTTATCAATGATGGTTTTCAGTTTTTTTTCAGTATAGATGCAGAAGAAAATCACCATTTCAATTTATAATTAATGATTCACGTTGGAATGTGTTTCTTGTTTACATCTATTGTTTCATGATAATAAATTTGTACTACCAGAGGACATAAAACAGTTATTTTTTTCTGTTTGTTTATTCTAATAAAATAAATTCAGAACTCACTAATGTTTAACTGTATGACTTTCAATATATCAATGTTTTTCTAAAACTTACCCAAGCCACCTTGTTCATTATTTAGAACAAACATACAATTTTTCACATGTGTCTCACAGGATCAGACATGATCATTGATATAGTGTAACTGAAGTATTGCATCATTAATTAAGTCACAGAAGCCTTCATTTGTTTGGACAATTTTAGAAAATATGGGAAATCTTGTGAGATATGTAAGCATTAATTAATTAATGAAGTAATCACAAGTACAACTTTTCTTATTGATCTACACGTTGACCAACCATAGTGAAAACATAAATCAGGATTAGTATTAGCCATATTGTACAGTTGATATGAATCTTTGAAGGAATAACCAATGCTGGCATTTGTTATATCATCTGTAAATATAAGACTATGAAGAATATAAGTAGTTTAGCATATTGTATGTCATTGAGAATTTTAAAACAAATCCCAAATCTTAATAATCAATCTCTTTTTAGTTCATATTATCACCATGTTTTAAAAATGGTTGAAAGTAGAGTTTCCAATAAAATCAAAGTAGCCATTCAAATTTTATTTTCTGGTAAACATTAATTAATTTATGGATGCTTGTATGTGAAGCTTAAAACACTATTATCATAAAATATTATTGCTTATTCAAATTACAAGTTTAAATGGAATTATCTCTTCAATCAATATATCTGATAACCTATCTATTCAATTTCTCCTACAAGGGGTTATAGTAATTTATAAATAAAAAGATTATAAAATTACTTTAGAGTGAGCCATACCTTCAAAACTGAGCAGTTTATTTGAGAAGCTGCCCCATGAGTCTTAGAATATCTTGGTATCTCTCAAAATGAGAAAATCTGTAGTCCTATCTCAACTAATATTGTTTATAAGGGAGTGTAAATGAAGACTAGATAACATTATTAATTAGGTGGGCAATTTTAGATCATAATATAACATTTAGAAACTATGACTAAAATAATTGTTCATCAGTAATTGACAAATAGCAATATTTGAAAATGAGTTTAATCTAATATTGGCTTTAAAACATTGAGAGTATGGGACCTCATAAGGTTACAGAGTTTCTGTAAGGCAAAGGACACCATCAAGAGGACAGATCGGCAACCAACAAATTGGGAAAAGATCTTCACCAATCCTACATCAGATAGAGGGCTAATATCCAATATATATAAAGAACTCAAGAAGTTAGACTCCAGAAAACCGAACAACCCTATTAAAAAATGGGGTACAGAGTTAAACAAAGAATTCTCACCTGAAGAACTTCAGATGGCGGAGAAGCATCTTAAAAAATGCTCAACTTCATTAGTCATTAGGGAAATGCAAATCAAAACAACCCTAAGATTTCATCTTACACCAGTCAGAATGGCTAAGATTAAAAATTCAGGAGACAGCAGGTGTTGGAGAGGGTGTGGAGAAAGAGGAACACTCCTCCACTGCTGGTGGGGTTGCAAATTGGTACAACCACTCTGGAAATCAGTCTGGTGGTTCCTCAGAAAACTGGGCACCTCACTTCCAGAAGATCCTGCTATACCACTCCTGGGCATATACCCAGAGGATTCCCCACCATGTAATAAGGATACATGCTCTACTATGTTCATAGCAGCCCTATTTATAATTGCCAGATGCTGGAAAGAACCCAGGTATCCCTCAACAGAAGAGTGGATGCAAAAAATGTGGTATATCTACACAATGGAGTACTATTCAGCCATTAGAAACAATGAATTCATGAAATTCTTAGGCAAATGGATGGAGCTAGGGAACATCATACTAAGTGAGGTAACCCAGACTCAAAAGGTGAATCATGGTATGCACTCACTAATAAGTGGTTATTAACCTAGAAAACTGGAATACCCAAAACATAATCCACACATCAAATGAGATACAAGAAGAAAGGAGGAGTGGCCCCTGGTTCTGGAAAGACTCAGTGAAACAGTATTTGGCAAAACCAGAACGGGGAACTGGGAAGGGGTGGGAGGGAGGACAGGGGAAGAGAAGGGGGCTTACGGGACTTTCGGGGAGTGGGGGGGGCTAGAAAAGGGGAAATCATTTGAAATGTAAATAAATTATATCGAATTAAAAAAAAAAGAAAATTCTCAATGAAAACAATTTTATGTTATCCACAAATAAAATTTTTACAACTATTCTGATACAAGTACAGAGATACTCTTTTTCTATCTTGTCTACCTTATGCTGATTCATTTAACATGTTCACTTCTGCTCTGAAAATATGAAGTTCAAACTTCCAGAATAAATAATCATTATTATTCAGATAAGTGTGATGAAATCTCGTATTATTCCTCCCTGTCTTGGAGGAGATTAAGTCATGTCCTTGCTCACTATGTCCATGCTAGTATCCTCTCCACCTATCTGTAATTCAGTAGCATTTCTCATTTATTAGATCAATTAAGGCTGTCTTAGTACCTGTACCTAGTTGCAATCTGATGGCACCCCATAGTGTCTATCTTATTCAGCTGTTTCATCCCATTTTGTATGATTTGTGCCACTTCACATCACCATGAGAAGGATAAACACAGTATTATATATTTTGAATGATTCATAGTCACACAATTTGTGTAACATGTTTTTGTAATTGTACTCTTTTATTGTTAGTTCTTCATTCATAGCTGTGACAAATTTATAAATTGAAGTTTAACCTCATCATGTGTGCCCTTCCCCGAGCCTTGAGCAGGCTAAATAGACCTTCAGTGTTTGCCTAAACACAGTTTTGCCAACCTAAGTTGGACCTTAATGACCCAGGTGGAGTCAATTTCCTACAGGAGCAGACTGCCTGCTGAACTTGCTTTGCAACTCTATCTGGCTGAAACAAAGTCTGTGGGCTTTCCCTATATAAACACAGTGCTGACTATTAAACTTCGAGCATTGATCAGAAATCTTTGTATTGGCTTCATTCTTCTCTCACACACCCATAATTTTTCATTCCCAGCCTCTGTTTCAGGTACCCAGTTCTCTGTGACTTCTGGGCAGCTACAATCATGTATATAGAAAAGACATATTCTGTATCTGACATCCACTCAGCATCTTGTAATGTAACCCCATGAATGACTTCTGAATTGCTATAATAAAATGGATAAAATATGAAGTTTTTTGACAAGTTATATCTGTATTGGGTTTGCAAAATCCTGTTTATAATAGCTGAGTTATTAAAACAAACAAAAAAGCAATAGCAGTGTTGTATAAATGATGATATATGATATAGGACTATTCAGAACTGAAACTGTATTTATAAAGAACTTATACAATAGTCAGCTCTGGCATTTAATGAGTTATCTATCATTTATAGGATATAATCAATAAAAATATAGTTCAAAATATCATTTCTAAACAGATAAAAGAAGAGAAACAGAATGTACAATCTACTTAATTGACCCAAAATGTCTTAAGAGTAAAAATAAAAGCAGTTTCAAACAGAATATATGACATGGAGCAAATCATATTATGCACTGAGAAGACTTACAGATAAAAGGAAATATATTATAGCTGAACCATAAACATATGCTGCTAAGAAGTCTCAGAAGAATATACCAAAGCTTTCATGTTAGAAAACATATATGGTAAATAAAAACAACAACAAACTACATAATTTAAATTCCAGGGATAGGTAATGGTCTGTGAAAATACTGCTACTGAATATGATCATCAAAGAAGATTTGTCTTTAAATGTAAATTTTGCAAGATTATAAAAATGTGGAAATTAATGATGTATTATATGTTATTAAATTATAAAAAGATTGAACTAATCCCATGCCTCCTATCAGATCATTATGGAGTAAGAGTGGTCTTCAATGGCAACAAAAACAACAGAAAGCCCGCATACACATGGAGGCTGAACAATACTCTACTCAATGACACATTGGCCAAAGAAGAAATAAAGAAAGAAATCAGAGACTTTTTAGAATTTAATGAAAATGAAGGCACAACATACCCAAATCTTTGGGATACAATGAAAGCAGTGCTAAGAGGAAAACTCAAAGCCCTGAGTGCCTCCAAAAAGAAAATGGAGAGTGCATACACTAGCAGCTTAAGGACAAACTTGAAAGCTCTGGAACAAAAAGAAGCCAATTTACCTAGGAGGAGTAGAAGACAAGAAACCATCAAACTCAGGGCTGAAATCAGTCAAGTGGAAACAAAGAGAACCATACAAAGAATCAAAGAATCCAGAAACTGGTTTTTTGAGAAAATCAACAAGATATATAGACCCTTAGCCAGACTGACCAAAGGGCACAGAGAAAGTATCCAAATTAGCAAAATTAGAAATGAAAAGGGGGATATAACAACAGAAACTGAGGAAATTCAAAAAATCATCAGATCCTACTACCAAAGCCTATACTCAACAAAACTGGAGAATCTGGAGGAAATGGACAATTTCCTAGACAGATACCAAATACACAAATTAAATCAGGACCAAATAGACCATCCAAACAGTCCCATAGTCCCTAAAGAAATAGAAGGGGTCATAGAAAGCCTTCCAACCAAAAAAAAAAAAAAAAAAAAAAAAAAGCACAGGACCAGATGGCTTCAGTGCAGAATTCTATCAGACCTTCAAAGAAGACCTAACACCAATACTCTTCAAACTATTCCACAAAATAGAAACAGAAGGAACACTACCCAATTCCTTCTATGAAGCCACAATTACGCTGATACCAAAACCACACAAAGATCCAACAAGAAAGAGAACTTCAGACCAATTTCCCTTATGAACATCGATGCAAAAATACTCAGTAAAATTCTTGCCAACCGAATCCAAGAACACATAAAAATGATCATCCAATATGACCAAGTAGGCTTTATTCCAGGGTTGCAGGGTTGGTTCAATATACGGAAATCCATCAATACAATCCACTACATAAACAAACTCAAAGGAAAAAACAACATGGTCATTTCATTGGATGCTGAAAAAGCATTTGACAAAATTCAACATCCTTTCATGCTTAAAGTCTTGGAAAGAACAGGAATTCAAGGCCCATATCTAAACATAGTAAAAACAATACACAGCAAACCGGTAGCCAGCATCAAACTAAATGGAGAGAAACTTGAAGCTATCCCACTAAAATCAGGGACTAGACAGGGCTGCCCCCTTTCTCCTTATCTTTTCAATATTGTACTTGAGGTAATAGCTCGGGCAATTAGACAACATAAGGAGGTCAAAGGGATACAAATTGCAAAGGAAGAAGTCAAACTATCATTATTTGCAGATGATATGATAGTCTACCTAAGTGACCCAAAAAACTCCACTAGAGAACTCCTACAGCTGATAAACAACTTCAGCAAAGTGGCTGGTTATAAAATCAACTCAAGCAAATCAGTAGCCTTCCTATACTCAAAGGATAAGCAGGCTGAGAATGAAATTAGAGAAATAACACCCTTCACTATAGCCACAAACAGTATAAAGTACCTTGGGGTGACTCTTACCAAACATGTGAAAGATCTTTATGACAGGAACTTCAAGACTCTGAAGAAGGAAATAGAAGAAGACCTCAAAAAATGGAAAAAACCTCCCATGCAATATAGTTAAAATGGCCATTTTGCCAAAAGCAATATACAGATTCAACGCAATACCCATCAAAATCCCAACTCAATTCTTCATAGAGTTAGAAAGAGCAATTCTCAAATTCATCTGGAGTAACAAAAAACCCAGGATAGCTAAAACTATTCTCAACAACAAAAGAAATTCTGGGGGAATCAGTATCCCTGACCTCAAGCAATATTACCGAACAATATTGTTAAAAACTGCATGGTATTGGTACAGTGATAGGCAGGTGGATCAATGGAACAGGATTGAAGATCCAGAAATGAACCCACACACCTATGGCCACTTGATCCTCAACAAAGGGGCTGAAAACATCCAATGGAAAAAAGATAGCCTTTTCAACAAATGGTGCTGGTTCAACTGGAGGTCAGCATGCAGAAGAATGTGAATTGATCCATCCTTGTCTCCTTGTACTAAGCTCAACTCCAAATGGATCAATGACCTCCACATAAAGCCAGACACGCTGAAGCTACTAGAAAAGAAACTGGGGAAGACCCTTGAGGACATTGGTACAGGAGGAAAGTTCCTGAATAGAACACCTATAGCATATGTTCTAAGATCAAGAATTGACAAATGGGACCTCATAAAATTACAAAGTTTCTGTAAAGCAAAGGACACCATCAAAAGGACAAATCGGCAACCAACAAATTGGGAAAAGATCTCCACCAACCCTACATCAGATAGAGGGCTAATGTCCAATATATACAAAGAACTCAAGAAGTTATACCCCAGAAAACAAAATAACCCTATTAAAAAAATGGGGTACAGAGTTAAACAAAGAATTCTCACCTGAAGAACTTCGGATGGCAGAGAAACATCTTTAAAAATGCTCAACTTCACTAGTCATCAGGGTAATGCAAATCAAAACAACCCTGAGATTTCACCTTACACCAGTCAGAATGGCTAAGATTAAAAACTCAGGAGACAGCAGGTGTTGGGGAGGATGTGGAGAAAAAGGAACATTCCTCCACTGCTGGTGGGGTTGCAAATTGGTACAACCACTCTGGAAATCAGTTTGGCAGTTCCTCAGAAAACTGAGTATGTCACTTCTGAAAGATCCTGCTATACCACTCCTGGGCATATACCCAGAAGATTCCCTAGCATGTAATAAGGATATATGCTCCACTATGTTCATAGCAGCCTTATTTATTATAGCCAGAAGCTGGAAAGAACCCAGGTATCCCTCAACAGAAGAATGGATGCAAAAAAACATGGTATATATACACAATGGAGTACTATTCAGCCATTAGAAACAATCAATTCATGAAATTCTTAGGCAAATGAATGGAGCTGGAGAACATCATACTAAGTGAGGTAACCCAGTCTCAAAAGATCAATCATGGTATGCACTCACTAATAAGTGGATATTAGCCTGGAAAACTGGAATACCCAAAACATAATCTACACATCCAATGAGGTACAAGAAGAACAGAGGAGTAGCTCCTGGTTCTGGAAAGACTCAGTGTAGCAGTATAGGGCAAAACTAGAACAGGGAAGTGGGAAGGGGTGGGTGGGAGAACAGGGGGAGGGAAGAGGGCTTATGTGACTTTCGGGGAGTGGGAGACCAGAAAAGCGGAATCATTTGAAATGTAAATAAAAAAATATATCGAATAAAAAATTATATAATATACAACTTAAAATGACAGAATTGCAATAAGAAATATCTATATTCCAGCACAATGAGGTATTAAAGCACTCTGTTGATATGTAACAAATATAGGTAAAAATTAAAGTGAATTTAAAGAAATTGACCAACTCTGAAGAAACCAAAACTCAAAAAATATTTAGAAAATTCTCTTCAGTAAGTCAATGGCACAAAACCTATTAAACAATATACAGAAGTTTAAGAAAAGCAGGTTTAGGCCAGCAGGGTGGATAGTTCATGACTCAAGTCTGAACTTCAGAGTTTGATCTCCAGTCTCCACATGAGAGAACCTATTCTAACAAGTTTAAGTCTCCAAACGTACATTCTCTTCAAGAAGTATGGAGTTATTTTCCAAGCTTCAGAAAGTTAATTAAAATAAAACCTACCTGCAACAATTAAAATAAGTATTTCTAAATTTATCAATATTTTATTTCTCAATAAAATCAGTCATCATATAACTAAAAGAATTAATACTACTCTAATTTCAGGTTTTTGACATTAAAATTGGTACTTCTCCCTGATTGTCTCTATATCATAAATCTGAAGTAAATATATTCTGAGGATGAAAAGCTTTACTAAGCCAACACCTTACTAGTACAGATACAGATACAGCCAACCATTGGACTGAGCCCGGGGATCCCAATGGAAAAGTTAGGGGAAGGACTAAAAGGAAATTCAACAGCATAGGAAGAACAACAATATCAACTAACCTGATCCCATGGACAAACCACCAATCAAAAAGTATAGATGTATGGGTCCATGACTCCACCTACATAAACAGCAGAGGATTGCCTTATCTGGTATAGTGGGAGGGGATGCCCTTGTTCCTGTATAGGCATGAAACCACAGGGTAGGGGGATGCTAGAGGAGTGAGGTGGGAGTGGGTGGGTGGGTGAAGGAGCATTGTCTTAGAGGCAAAGTGGAGGGGGAATGGGAGGGGGCTTGCAGAGAGGAGACTGGGAAGGGAGACAACATTTGGAATGTAAAAAAATAAAGCCAATTTTAAAAGTGAATTGACTTAATTTTGTAAGACCTAATGTCACAGAATACATCAGAGTTGGAGATAAAGTTCAATGTCTCAGGACACCAGCTACATTATCAAGAGGATTACAGTTTGGATCCCAGTACCCATATAACAAGGCATATTTCCCTCACACATTTGTAAGTCCAGCTTGGAGGTCTCTGATTCTCATCTCTGCATACAGAAGCATGCACACATGAGAAAAAATATTTACACTCTCGCAAACATAAGGAAAAATGATGTATCTTTTAAAATGAATATTTCTTAGGTTTGTTTTTTGAGACACTTTTTTTCTGTATGGCTCAGGCTAAGCTGGAACTCACTCTGTAGGCCATGCTATCCTTAAACTCACAGAGATCTGCCAGCATCTGCCTCCCAAGTACTGGGATTAAAGAATATTTCAAAAAAATATGAAGGAATAATAAGTAAAAAAATAGGTTAGGTACAAATATCTTCATAAAAGAGAAACTTTTATGAATAAGAACTGTATCCTTTGAAACTTGTGAAATGTTTAAGAGGAAAGAATGATAAACCAGTGCAGACATAGACCAAGGGTAATGACAGCAGTTCAAGTCTTGATTGTGCTATGAGAAGCTTGACCCACTGAGTCAGTAGCCTCATTTCGCTTTCACCAAATATCTACCTTGAGCATACATGGCAGATGTTTTCAATACAACTCAGGCTACAGAGATGCATTTTTCTATAAAATAGCTATAGGATACATGTACTTTCTTAAAATGCCATCAAATCAGTTTCAAAACTACAGTAGATAAACCATCATTTATTTTAAGAAACATGCATTGACTCCAGGCATCCAAAAATGACAATGACATAGTAGAAAATATACTAATATGATTTGTTTAGAAAATCTCCTAATCTCATCAGACTAGGAGGTCTAAAAGTGAAAATAACATTAGTCAATGGTGACATAAAATTTGTATCTAGTCAGAGCAAATGGCTTTTGTCTTTCATTATTACTCTATTTTATGGTAAGACTCTGCTACTACTATCTTCAACGTAATTTATTTGTAGTAACTTTGAAGGAGTATTTTATCTTACTTTTCTGTGAAAGGACAGAAAAATCTAATTAATTGGCTTAATTTGGGTAATGAAATGAGTACCTTCTTCATTGAAGATTACGCACGCTCTAAGATCTTGTGATTAAAAAATAAAATTTTTGACTGTGGAAATGACTCCAACACTGTAGGCATCTTCTGGTTAGGGTTTACTTCAATATCAAAGATTGTCCACATAATGACAGACATGTTTAAGAAAAGATCAACAAACACAAGAAAATCCTGAAAAAAAAATTGTTTCAGAATAAAACATGTCTTAAGCATCAGGTGTGACAACTATTATAATTGAGATGAGTCATGGACTGAGAGGGCTAAACTAAGGATTAGACAAGTATGTGACTTTTAGGTGACAAATGTCATAAGGAGCTGAACCATAGACAAAATAAGCAGCAGTTATGGAATAAACTTAGGAAAAGTCAAATGTGTATTTTAGCAACTCTGTCTTGTATTTGAATCATTAAGATCTCACCCAAAACCTTGGAGCAGACATCGGAAAGTACAAAGACTCTGAGGATCCTTTCCATTCTCACGACGCTGGGCCTTGAAGGTCTGAGGGGGATGATATGAGCTGAATGCCAGTGTCTCTACGCACATGGCCTACCACCAGAGCCACACAGGGCAAGGTGGTAGTAGTATGGAACTGAGCACAGTTGACGCACTACGAGAAGCTGAACTTCAATTGAGAGAACTAACTAGAATGGCAGGCACCCTTTCTGTCAAACCTAGGAAGACCCTTAGAGTTATTAGTGTGCCCAGGAGACTAAACAACTATTCCAAAATAATGTTATTTTGCAAGATACATTTAAGATACATGGATTAAAAGAATTGTTACATTCTTTTTCACTTGACATTGTATTTATATTTATTTTACACAAAAGAGGCTCTTTAAAATGTCTTGTGAACAGGTTGGATGTAAGTAACATAAATAAACTCCCAAAGAAATTTTAGGTTCATAAACCATATATAGTGACAATTTTGGTAATTTTTAAAAAAATAAAATCCCTTAAATCTTTAATTTTAACACTTTAACTTAATAATTTCAGATAAGTATAAGATATTTTATTTACATTATCAGTATTATCAAAGAACATTCTATAATTGCTTTGGAATTTGTATATATCATAGTAAAATCTTCATTACTAATATCTTCAGAAAAAATTCATAAAATTTTATTAGTTTTAATTATTGAGATCTAGGTGTAATAATTAAAAGTTAGTCTTATTCATTTAAATTCTTCAGTTTCACAAGTGACACAAAATATTGCTTGGCTATGTTCCTGGATATATTGGGCTGGGATCTCCAGCTCATAAAAGATACTCCTCTGACTATATATATCATCCTGAGACTCTTACTCTCATGTTGGGAATGCAAGGAAAGTGGTCAGAGACTTGTATTTACCCACTTGTCTCAAGGCCATGTGGGATAGGACAAGCTAAGAACCTCATACTCCACCATCAAGAATTGTAAATGTCTGAATGATGGTAGGTACTATTATTTTTTTGTCTAATGTGGTCCAGTTGTGTTTCTATGCTATCTTGCACTTGGTAATTCAGATGCTAGCTCTACAGGCCCTGTTCCTCATAAAACACAATGTCTATGCATAAACTTCTTTAAAGTACATCTTCTCTATCATATACAAATTTGAATCATAACAACATCCAAAGTAACTGATATTGAGTATAAAATGTTTAGCTTTTACAATTGTGTGTGTGTGTGTGTGTATGCAGGTGGATGCATGTGTGTGGATGCATACACACACACACACACACACACACACACACACACACACACACGGGTGTATGCCATGTAAAAGTTAGATAACAGCTTTGTGGAGTCCATTGTTTCTCTCCACTGTACATTCCAGGAATAAAATACAATAGGTTTATAGCCATTTTTTTCCAGCAAATACCTTTACCTACCGAGCAATCTTTCCATCCTGAATGCACTTTTACAAGAGAAAATTTCTATCTGAGATATATAAGGAAACAAATACATGTGGGGATTTCATTTTTGAATAATCCACAAACACAAAATATGTGCACACCCATCTGATTGCACACTTAATATAGTCATGAATTATTCTGAGATTATAGCCAAAGGGGTGGGTGGCTAATAACCCTTTGGGGACATTTTTAGTTGCATAATTGACATTTAAGCATAAATAAAATATTCAAACTAGCATGGAAGTGTGTATTAAAATTTGTAGCAGTCCTGGCATTAGGTATATTAATATCATTTTCTGAAGTTATTATCCCATATAAAAATCTCCCGAGAAAGACAAGGAATGAGCTGTATAATGCAGAAAATATAGACATTGTACAATTGCTTCCTGTGAAGGCTCTTAAATGATTGCTTTCTGTGTGAATATTTAAGTGGTTGTAACTATCTAATTAGAAATACTTAGAAATACTAAAATGTAGTAAATTTAAAAGATTATTTCATCCAAGGTAAGTCTTTAAAAAGAATCACACAATGAGTTGAGCAAGGAAAAAGGTTTTAAAGGTTTGAATCAAAGTGAAAAAGCAGGTGCCGTTTTTAGATTTTGAATACTTTCTTTGACACCTTGTTATTGATACAAGAATGCCTTTGAGGAGTATGACTGGCTTTCTCATTGCCAAATGGCAAGACACTCGTTTTGGTGGCAACCTTGACAACTCTGCCATCACTTGATACAAATGATATATAACATCTGATAGTTTTCTAAGAAATGCCACCAGAGAAGAGACACCATATTACATTACTCTCCACAACACTCTGTGGGCTAATGAGAGTAGAGGAAAGTGAGGCTGGGAATGGATTATTGCATCCTGATGAAGGAATAATCTATTATCAACAGTGGGCATTTGGGGTGCTCATACACTAATCATCAGCATATGTAAAAGGAAAAATAAGGTAGACATACCTCTGGGTTCCAAGATTATTTTATGGTTCTTTGCTTACAGAGAAAAATACATAATTATACATGCTATAAGGTATATGGTCAGTCAAATTCTTGTGAATATAGCTAAAACTCCTTTAAAATGAAATAATTTGTAAATAAAACTCTATTTTAATACACCTCGCATTTATATATAATATATAGCTAATTTCACATTACACTGTTGTCCAATATTTTGTCTTCCAAAGAGCCTTGTGGGGTAGGTTTTGGTTTTGCATTTATCAAGGAAGGAGTTGAGGTTCAATCATGTTAGTCATCCTATTTTATCCAACATTGAGAAAAAAGGTTGGGAAGAAAATGGTTTATCTTACACTTCCATCTTACACTTGAGGATGTCATAATCCATCCTCAAAGGAAGGCAAGAAAAAAATTAAGCTAGGAGCCTGGAGGCACAAGCTGAAGCGGAGGCCAGGGAGTGCTGCTTACTGCCTTGCCTGCCTGTAGATGGATGGGTACTATCCACACTGGCCTAGACTTTCCCACATAAACTATTTATCAGGAAAGTTCCCTCATATAAATGAATACATGCCAAAGGTGTAGGGATGGAAACAACTCATCCGTTGAGGTCCCCTCTTACCACAAGAATCTAGATTATACCAAGTTGACAAAACTGAAAAGCATAGCACCTTTTCAAACATGGCAGTCATCTCCATAGCATGAAAGGGAAGAATTCTGACAGATGCAAGGACATACTAATATTCTTATCACACTCAGATGTAGGCCTTAAACTCTGAAAAGCATGCAATATCCTGGTTTTGAACAATTATTTTTGAGAGCACATGCTGGTATCATTAAGGAAGCACAAATATGAACCCATCATAAAAAACAAAGAAAGGGCAAAGAGATACTTCAGTAGGTGACATTCTTGCCCCTTGTGTTAACCATCTTTAGAGGAACCATGTCAAAAAATAAATATAGATTAAAGGAGATTTATTAGATTGACTTATAATACGTGATTGGCAAATCCAAAATGGCTGCCTTACCAGAAGGCAAGAGTTGATAAAGAGGCCATGAGTACTGTCTTCTGGCTTGTTCTACATAGCTTGCTCACCCTACTTTCTTGTAGAACAAAGGACTACCAGCTGAGGTACAGCAGCACTCGTAATGGGCTGAACCCTCCTCTACTCATCACTAATTAGGAAAATGTCCTAGAGCCAGATCTTATGGAGACATTTTCTCAATTGAGGTTTTCAGAAGACTGGAGCTTGTGTCAAGTTGACATGAAGCTAACCTGCACAACTAATCCCTTGTCAACTTGACACACAAACACATCACTGTTAAACTACAACTTTTGCTTTCTTGTTCATTCCCAAGATTACACATTAATAGAAACATCACAGCCTAAGAAATTTTACCAAAAATCCTAACCTTATGAATTAAAACACTGCAAAGGTTTTTTTTTTTTTTTTTTTTTTTTTTAAAATCTGTAGGAGGAACAATAGTCTCAATTAACCTGGACTCCTAAGAAATATCAAACACTGGAATACTAGCCAGGCAGCATACCCCAGCTGATATGAGACCCCCCCCCCAGCATATATACAACAGAGGACTCCCAGATCTGGGTTCCCTCAGAAAAGATGCAACTCAAGAGGCTGGAGGCCCCAGAGAGTTTAGAGGTCAGGCGGGATAGGGGTGTGGTGGGGACATCCTTGTAGAGATGAGGTCAGGCAGAAGGTATGGGATGTGGAACAGTCAGAGGGTGGACCAAGAGGGAAATAAAATCTGAAGTGTAAAAAAAAATAAAAATAATAATAATAAAGAATGTATAATCCAATACTAATAAAGCTCTTTACAAGGGAATAATATGCTCTTTTTTTAAAAATCCAAATTCTCTGTATAACCCCTAAATCTCTCTCTCTCAAGTTTACTGTCTGACACAGTGGACTCCTGTAAAATAAAATACGATAACAACAACAACAACAACAACAACAATAATAATAATAATAATAAAGTACTTCTTACTTTAAAAAGAAAGAAGCAGGTCATAATCACAATCTTAACAGAGCAAAATCAAACTTCAAAAGTGTAAGTAACTCAATGTTCGATATCTGGGATCCACTCGCATTCTTCTGGATTCCTCCAAAATGTTTGAGCTACTTCTCCATATCCTCTGTAACACACATACCTTGTCTTCTAGGCTACAGCTCGCTCTATTTTACTATTGATGGTGTTCATTGTGGTCATCCTACAGAACTGGCATCAACAAATGCTGGTGTCCAATTGGGCTTTAACTTCACCAATACTGTCTCATAGACTTTCTTCATGGTGTTAATCCTCAGCTATTCTCCATGATACCTAAGGTCTTCAAAACCAGTACCACCTAGACAACTCTTACACCCCCAAATCTGGCAGCCAGCATGAGGTTCAACCTAAGCCACCTCTAGAACACAGTTTCTTTGTGTTCTCTGGAATCACTTGCCAGAAGATTTTTAGTCAGCGATGATAGTCTCTTCTTAATGACCTCTAACGTCTCAAGTTCTGAAAACTGACATTGAGTATCTCAGCAAAGCAAGGGTTTCGCTTTAGTAGTTCAGATAGTAACTGATTCTTCAGCCCCAGCTAACAAGAACCATAAAGATCTTAATTTTAAATTAACAAATGGTCCTGATGGTTTTAAATTTCCATTCTGAGATTTCACAAGCCAGGTTTGCATCTTCTACACTGCTCTCAACGTGCTTATCTCCTAAAGAACTGCTCCCCCAACACTGAACAATCAGTTGCCTTTTTTGCCCAAAGTTCCAAAGTCCTTCCACAAGCCTATCCCAAAACAAGGTGTTCAGGTCTGTCACAGCAATTTCATACCAGTCTATTATTAACTTTTATAGTTAGGGTTTCTGTTGCTGCTAAGAAATAGGATGACCCCCACCTCTCAAAAAAAAGTTGAAAGGAAAGGGGTTATTTTGCCTACATCATCGAAGGATGTCAGGACAAGAACTCAAACAGGGCATGAACCTGGGAGCGGGAGCTAATGCATGGAGGGTGCTAGCAGGCTCCTCCGTGCTTGCTCCACTACTTTCCTTATGGAACCTCCAGAAGGAAGCCACCAGCACAGGGAGGAATGGGCTAGAACCTCCACCATTGGCCACCAAGTAAGAAAATGCCTTACAGCCAGATCTTACATAGGCATTTTCTCAGCTAAGGTTCCCTTCCTTCAGAAGACTCTAGCTTATATCAAGTTGACCTAAAACTGTCTAGCACACCCACATTCACCAGTCCTGGGTTCAAATGAGAGACTTGTCTCAGCATATATGATGGAGAGCAATGGAAGAAGATGCAAGATTTCAACTGCTGCTCTCCACTCCGCCCACTAGCATGTATTTTCACATGCATGAACACACACACACACACCAAGAAACAAGCAAAATCCAAGAGTGATTCCTATGCCTTTTATACCAAGGTTGAGACTAAATAATCATAAATTTGCAGGAGGTCTTTTTATTTTTTTTATTCTTTATATTCTTTGTTTACATTCCAAATGATTTCCCCTTTCCTGCTTTCCCTCCCACCCCCACCCCATATGCCCTCTTCCCTCTGCCCTGTTCCCAATCAAGTCCCTCCCACCTCTCTGTCCTAGTAATGCCCTACATTGCTGCACTGAGCCTTTCCAGGACCAGGGGCCTCTCCTGCCTTCTTCTTGGGAATGATTTGATATATGAATTGTGTCTTGGGTATTCAAAGCTTCTGGGCTAACATCCACTTATCAGTGATTGCATTCCACGTGTGTTATTTTGTGAATGGGTTACCTCACTTAGGATGACATTTTCCAGGTCCAACCATTTGCCTAAGAATTTCATGAATTCATTGTTTTTAATTGCTGAGAGGTATTCCATTGTGTAAATATACCACATTTTCTGTATCCATTCCTCCGTTGAAGGACATCTGGGTTTTTTCCAGCTTCTGGCTATTATAAATAAGGCTGCTATGAACATAGTGGAGCATGTATCCTTACTGCATGCTGGGGAATCCTCTGGGTATATGTCCAGGAGTAGTATAGCAGGGTCCTCCAGAAGTGTCGTGTCCAGTTTTCTGAGGAACCTCCAGACTGATTTGACTAAAAACAAACAAACAAACAAAACCAGAAAAACAAATGTACAGGTAAAAGAGCATACATGGGCTGGACCAAGGCCCCTGGCACATAAGTGGCAGATGTGCAGCTCAGTCTCCATGTGGGTTTCTCAACAACTGGAGTGGGTGCTGTAACTAAAGCTTTTGCCTGTGTGTAGAATAGGTTTCCCAACAGGGCTTTCTTGACTGGCCTCAATGGCAAAGGATGTGCCTAGCCCTGCAGAGACTTGATGCACCAGGATGGGAGGATTCCCAGAGGGGCACACCCTCTCAGAGGAGAAGGGGAGAGGGGTTTTGAGGGAGGGACCCTATGAGAGGTCAGCAGGGGAGGCAGCAATTAGAATTTTAAAAAGAAACACTTAAAAAGATTTATTCATATTTTCTTAAAATTTTCATACATGTCTATAATTAAATGTGATATTTGTCCTGTACTTCTCCCTCCAATTTATGATTTAATGGAGCAATAACTGATATAGAAACCTGATCAAACCACTGTCAGATGTGCCATTATTACTGGAAGACCCCTCATTGATTCTGTTCTGTGACTACTACTTGTGGCCAACGGAGAATGTTATTATGTCTCAGAGGGAGAAAAAGGCAAAATCAAAAAGAGAAAGCATGCATGATACTTGCAAAGTCTTCAATTTTTTCTTTGATTTAATAAGTAACTCAAGTTATATAGAGAACATAAAAAACATTGCTCTTAGAAGTTAGCAGTCTAAGCAGACAAATCAGGAAAGAACAGTATAATTTGATTTCCTGTCTGGGTGGTACCCTCAGCACTTTGCTGATAGGGAAGAGGTAGAAATGGAGACAATGAAGGAAACTGAATGTCATTTAGACATAGTCTTATGCCATTAAATGAACACTGACCACTTACTATTGGACCAAGGAATACCAGCTCTGTGTCCACCAGAGTACATCCATCTTTTAATGTTCTCTTTGGTTTTGTGTGAATAAAGAAACATTGGTATGAGTACGGAGCTATGTGGTGTCTCAAATATCATGGGTGCTGGATTCATTGGTAACACAATTTGAAATAAATAGGATGGTTATACCCAAGGAGCTCCTAGAAAATATATAGAACATCCAAGGGCAGAGAGGTAGCAGCAAATGAGAGAAGATTATAAGAAAGAGATGGTTTGCAATTTTCTGGGAAGAATGTTAAAGAAACTATATATGCCATTTGCAGTTTTATCAGTGACACAGACTAGAACAAAAGGAAGGGGGTATTCTAAAGTTAAGACATTTTTGGTTCAAATAGAAACAAAAACATGGACCAGAAGGCAGAGACACAAAAACACAGAGAGAAAAAGAGATGGGGAAAAAAGAGCTGTAGAGTTGTCTGTCATGTATTTAAATAAAATTTCCAATTTGGGAAAGTGGTGAAAAGAAATATTTTAATATTTGAAATGATTAAAGCCAAAAATTCTTACCATAATAATGAAACACCTCAGATTCCTGATCTAATATTGCACAATCTAAAACCAAATGAGAACACACACACTGCCCTATGTGTTCGTGAACTCATGCCTAAACACACACACACACACACACACACACACACAAACATCTGTATATACATGTACCCACATACTGCCAGCAACACATACCACAGCAATGCATACCCAGATGCACATGTACATTTTCTCTCACACACAAGAGATCTGAGATATCTGAATAGTTAAAAGACAAAGGTGAAAATGCAACTCTTGAAGTCACCTAGTAGGAATCAAAAGAAGATGAGTCATAAAATACTGTAAACAGATAAATAAAGATCAGACACAACGGGCTTTCTGTGAGAAAACACAAAAGCTAGAAGAAACTGGAGCATGCCTTGCAGAAAAGGAAACTTACTTCCACCAAGAACTATCCATTCAGGGAGAATGTCTTTTAAAAATTCTTTTCAATAAATCATAAACTGAGATAATTCGTTATCAGCACGTTTGAATTAAGACCTAATCAAGTGGACATCTTGATGGTCTGGTCTGGAGTGGAGATGGTCTGGGGTGAATATATGTGACCTCTAAAACACAATTGGATTATAAAAGCTAATTTTTAAAGTAGAGAATGTTTGAAAGGGTATTTAGATGTGTATGTGACAACTATTCAAGTGGGAACAGAAATGAGAATAAATTAAAGTCATGACGAGGTAACACCACATACTCAATTAAAAGGAAAAATAGAAAGGCTGACAGTGTACAGGGCTTAAGGCCAGGCAACCCAAAACCACTATACCTCTGATGGGAACATTTTATACTTGTAGCCAGGAGCAGAAAGGTTCTAAGAGCCTGAGGTAGAGATGACTGCCATGAAACCAGTTCCAGGCCCAGCAGAGCAGTTGGACATATGGACTCATAGCAGAAGAGAAGATCTGCACAAGATTTGCACATATCATGTACAAGAGTTGTGCAAGCTCAAGCTGGAGGAAAACACTGCCTTGGACACAATCTTTCACTAGTTGAGGAAATATTGGCAACTGACAGCTTCTAAGATAGGGACAGTAAGTTGTTTTGGTTTGGTTTGGTTTGGTTTGGTTTAGTTTGGTTTGGTTTGGTTTGGTTTGGTTTGGTTTGGTTTGGTTTGGTTTGGTTTAGGGTATGTTCCCTGGAAGGTCAGTCATGCTCCAATGGAATGCCATGTATCCAACAGAAAATCTCCAGCACACACTATATTCAATGTGATTATTTTTTTAAAGAAGATATTATATGGGGTGGTAGGGAAAGGCAGGGGTTCTGGAAAGGGTTGAAGGAGGCAGGTAACTATCTTTAAAATGCATCGCATGAAATTATCAAAGACTTTGTTAAGACTAGAGGAAAACCACAAAACAACACATACAAAAATACACATTTGAGTTTCAAAATTAATTTTAAATCTAAAATCAGATATTTTTCTTGTTATTTTGTTTTCACCTACAAGGAGAAAATATATGTTCAAATAACAATTTATGTGTGAGTATTACTATCACCATTACTTAGAAAATTCACACCTCATATCTAATGTGAGAATTCACCAGAATGCACTCTTAATGTACATTACAAAGTGCTTGTACTGTTTCACATTGATTACAAGCAAATGTTGACAGTTTGGGAGGATTTTGACTTAAAGGATAATGCTAATTTGATAAATGTCTTTTAGAATCTGAGAATCTCAAGTAATTTAGGCAGGGAATTTTCAACATCAGATCCATTTCACAGATTGCTAAAAATCCTGAATTTTTCTATGGACACATGGCATTTGAAACAGAAGCAATAATTCAGAGTTTCCAAGATACAGGAAAGCAAGCAAACAATACACAAAGTCAGAGTGCAGGAGAAAACTAAACCTTGAAATACATCAAATCAACTGGGCGGTGGTGTCATACATCTTCAATCCCAACACTTGGGAATCAGAGGAAGATGGATCTCTGAGTTGCAGGACAGTCTGGTCTACAGAGCTAGTTCCAGGACAGCCAGGGCTACACAAAGAAACAAATAAACCTTATCTTGAAACACACACACACACACACACACACACACACTAAATCAAGTCATTCAATTCAAGCACTGCCATATTTTAGTATTTGATAATTTGTGTATGTTTACTTTGAGACAGCTCTTCTTAAAACTCCTGTGCAGCCCAGGATTACCTTAATTCCCTTCAAATTCCTGACTTCCAACTCTACTTTCCAAGTGCTGGGTTTCAGTGTGTGTCACCACACCTTCCTCATTGACCTTTATATATAAATGTTAGGCTACTCGTCCAATTATGAACTCCAGAGCCAGGTGATTTATCTTTCTCCTTTATTTATATAATACCAATGTTAACTGGGAGAGATTAGAGCATCTCTTTGTCACTTAAGTTTTCTGTCTTTAGGTTGTGGGTATGACATCATCTACTTCATAAAGATGCAGAGGGTTTACCACATTAACTGATATCAGTGTCTTGAACTTGCTCCCAGCAATAATAATAGGATTGTAATACAAATAATACCATTATTAGTAACATTACCATTATCACTGCCCTCCTTCACCTCTATGAATATGATCCTCTCACAAGACGAGCCAAACTTACAAAAGCAATGGTATATTAAAGGGTATGGTATGGTCACAATTATTATGACACAGAATTGCCAGGAATTAAATTTAAAACAAATTTGAAATGTAATAATAAATTTGGCTTTGGTTCTATTTTACTGTGGGCAGTTAATATGCCTTCTATTTTCAACTTGACATTTTGTATTTGATTTCAGAAAAGTATGATTTTTATTATATTTAGAAAGGTTATACTGTGGAAGGTGTATTGTGTGTGTGTGTGTGTGTGTGTGTGTGTGTGTGTGTGTGTGATCACTTATGGATGCATGTCAGAGGCCCGGCCCACCGTGGGTGTTGCCTTCACATGACATCTCAACCTTGTTTTGTGAGGCAGGTCTTCACACTGGCTTGAAGCTTGATGATTAAGTTAGGCTGGCTACACAAGGAGCCCACAGGGATGTGAGAGCATTTGCCTTCCCAGCCCTGGGTTAAGGAGCATGCATCAACACACCTACCTCTTTTACATTAATTCTTGGGACTGCACGTATGTCCTTATTTTTCCATGGCAGTCACTTTACAAATTCAGCTTTTATCGCAGCCTGGGAGTTTTGTTGTTTTAACTTCAAGGTTAGAGCCATTCTGTGTAAGTGGCATCCATTTGACATTTATCGGCTGATGAGCAAATAAATGAATGAAGTAATTTCTAGCATCTTAACAGAGAAGATTGGAAACAAACCATTATTCATGTTTAACAGGAAGTTAATTGGAATAACCAGCTAGCTTCATTAAGTACTTCTTGTAAATATTTAAATCCTTTGAAAGTATTGAACTTGGCTGTAATACAAAGAGATCCCTTCTGTTGGAGACATGAATGAGGATACATTTATTGGGTTTAGAGGAGGGCATTGTAATAATCTCACTGAATTCAAATCACAACACTGGAAGGGAGTGATTATAGCATACTCCCCCCTTCCCCCCCCCAGGGTTTCTCTGTGTAGCCCTGGCTGTCCTGAAACACTGTAGACCAGGCTGGCCTCAAACTCAGAAATCTGCCTGCCTCTGCCTTCCACGTGCTGGGATTACAGGTGTGTGCCACCACTTGCATAAGACATAGAGAAGACATTTTCTGTGTCTTTCCTTAGTTTGTTGCTTGTCTCACCAGGCAAATGGGTAAATTCAATACATTTCCAAAAGGATTTGAAAATATTTAGCTGTAAGTGTTTCTTTATGTTAAAAAAAAAAGGGTTCATTTCTTTTTTCAGTGATCTGAGTGGATGACTTTCTTCAGGTTGGTAATTTATGATCAGAGTTCATGGAAGACATGTTTCCAAGAAATCATGTATCAGGGGAGGCTTGTAAACCATTTATTCATATGCTAACTTGCAGGAGGTTTCATAGTCACATGAAATAATTTTTCACACTGAAGATTCATCTGGTGTTGCTATACACATGGGAACATAAAGATTCTTCCTGGAGAGTGAGATCATATCCATATTGATTTGAAACCATCACTACCATAGTAGTATAAGAACACTCACTCTTCTGTGTAAAATAATAACACTTTGATAGACTGTTTTTGAGAAAGCTGGAAGGCATTGAGGTGGATGTATCTTTGATTCTTATAATCTGTGATAAGGATAAAAAGTAAGTGACTAATGTATAAATCTGAAAAATTATTCTAGGTAACAAAATTGAAGACATTTTCAATATTTCAATATTTGCCCATTGATCAGAAAAAAGCTTATGTTGTGTGCAATAAGCGAACAGATATTGAGAATAAGTAGAAATCCTTCTACAAAGGTGACAATGGGACCCATGAAGCACAGAAAATTTTGTTTTGAAATATTTTTATTATTTTTATACACTCCATATTTTATTTCCCACCCCACCAACCCCTGTGCTGTGCCCCCTCCAATGGTTTCACATCCCATACCTCCTCCCCTCCCCATGTCTCCACGTAGATGTCCCTACCCCTCACCCTACCTGACCTCTAAACTCCCTGGTGCCTCTAGTCTCTTGAGGGTTAGGTGCATAATCTCTGAATGAACACAGACCCAGCAGTCCTCTGTTGTATTTGTGTTGGGGGCCTCATATCAGTTGGTGAATGCTGCCTGGTTGGTGGTCCAGTGTCTAAGAAATCTCAAGGGTCCAGATTGAGACTGTTGTTCTTCCTACAGGGTTGCCCTCAGCTTCATTCAGCTTTCCCTAATTCAACAGCAGGGGTCAGCTGCTTCTGACCATTGGTTGGGTACAAATATCTGCATCTGACTCTTTCAGTTTCTTGTTGGGTCTTCCAGAGTGTGGTCATGTTAGGTCCTTTTCGTGAGTGTTCCATAGCCTCAGTAATAGTGTCAGGCCTTGGGACCTCCCCTTGAGCTGGATCCCACTTTGGTCCTGTTGCTGGACCTTCTTAGAAAAAATGTTTTATTTGAAAGTGCAAAGCAAGCCTGGGAGTGGTGGCCCATGCCTTTAATCCTAGCACTTGGGAGGCAGAGGCAGGAAGATTTCTGAATTCGAGGCCAGCCTGGTCTACAGAGTGAGTTCCAGGACAGCCAGGGCTACACAGAGAAACCCTGTCTCGAAACACCACCCCACCCCCCCAAAAAAAGAAAGTGCAAAGCAAATATATTTATATGTAAGGTAAATATAAAACTATGAAGATTAGTTACTGCACACTAACAGAGAGAGAAGAAAACTAGGCTAACTTCACAAAGGTGTGAGAGTGGTTGTCATGTCAACTAGACTGCATTTAGAATTACCTGATTAAAGAGACACAGCTGTGGGTGTGTCTGCTTCAGCCTCTCAAGAAAGGATTGACTGAGGAGGCAGTACCTGAAGGTGGGAATCCTGAACAAATGAGAGAGGGGAGAAAAGAGAGAGAACTGAAGGGCACATTCACTTTTTCTCTGAGCTTCCTAACTGACACAAAGTGAATAGTTCTCCCAGCCACATTCTCACGAGTACACTAAGCCAAGAAATCTCACTGAACCCTCTGTGGTCCAAAATCCTATTCCTCTAAGTTTTTTCTATTAGGTATTTAGTCACAGCAATGAGAAAACTGACTAATATAGAGAATCAGTTAGAGTCTGTTAGTGTGGGACATTTATGTGCTGCATAAGTTTTTATCCAATAAAACAATATGAATACCATCTTACTAATATAATTTTAATAAAAAGAATTGAGAGACCCAAAGAGGACAGGGACTCCACAGGAAGGCCAACAGAGTCAACTGTACTGGACCCTTGGGAGCTCTCAGAGACTGATCTACCAAATGAAGACCAAGCATGGGATGCACCTGAGTCACCCTGGACATGCATTGCAGAAGTGCAGTTTGACCTTCACACAGATCCTCCAACAACTGGATCTGTTGCCTGTCTGTGGATCACTTCCCCCTAAGTGGGCTGCCTTGTCTGGCCTCAGTGGGAGAGGATGGACCTAACCTTGCAGTGACAGGATGTATGTGTGTGTGTGTGGGGGGGTGGTACGTGGGGGAAGGTTCCCCCTTCTCAGAGAAGGGGAAATGGAGGAAGGATCTGTGGGGGTACTGGGAGAAGGGGGGGCTGATATTAGATTGCAAAGTGAATAAATAAAAACACAAGCAAACGCTGTATCTTTTTTATTTTATTTTATTTTATTTATTTTCTAAATTCTTTGTTTACATTCCAAACGCTTTCGCCTTTCCCAGTTCCCCCCTCCCCATATGTCCCATAAACCTTCTCTACACCCATACTCCAATCACCTCCCTCCTTTTTCTCTGTCCTGTTACTCCCTTACCATGCTGGATCAGGCCTTTCCAGGATCAGGGCCCTCTCCCTACTTCTTCATGGGAGTCATTTGTTATGCTAATTGCACCTTGGATATTCAGAGCTTCTGGGCTAATTAATGTCCACTTATCAGTGATTGCCTTCCATATGTATTCTTTTGTGATTGGGTTATCTCACTTATGATGATATTTTCCAGTTCCAAACATTTGCCTACAAATTTCATGAATTCATTGTTTTTAATTGCTGAGTAGTATTCCATTGTGTAAATATACCACATTTTCTGTATCCATTCCTCCATTGAGGGACATCTGTGTTCTTTCCAGCTTCTGAATATTATAAATAAGGCTGCTATGAACATAGTAGAGCATGTGTCCTTATTGCATGCAGGGGAATCCTCGGGGTATATGCCCAGGAGTGGTATAGCAGGGTCCTGTATCTTTAAATCAGTGTTGTAGTAATTAGAATGAAGGATTAGAGAGTAATCAGTGAAATTATAAAGAAAATATTAAATAAGATGCCATCTTATAATCTTTCCAAAACTTTAGCTTCTTGCCAAATTAGAAATTAATATTGTTAATGTCAATATAATAAAAATATTGTTATACAACTTTGAGAAGTTGCAAGCTCAGTAATATATTTTTTATCATTACATTGATTATTGACATAGTCACTGAAAAACTCAGATATTAGAAATATGGGACTTTCAGGGAGTGGGGAGCCAGAAAAGAGAAAATCATCTGAAATGTAAATAAAAAATATATTGAATAAATAAAAAAAGAAATCCTAGGTTAACTATACCTATGAAGGCTAAAATTATGTCTCAATATCTCTAATCAGAAAATTATTCTCTGAAAACAATTTCCATAATTTCATTACTTAGTTTGCTGAATATATATTCTTTAAAGAGCTGTAAGTAAACATTGTTGTCCCCTTTGTTGGAGTTCTAACATTATGATGTGTGTAGAGACCAATTTTGAGAATTTCAAAAATAATAGATCTTGTTTCAAGTCATAAGAATGTTGAAAATTCAAGTAAAGATAATAAAGTGGTGAAGTTGTGGGGATTCAGGTTTCAAAGACAGGAGAAGCTAGAGAGGCCAGGAAACAGCTCATACCCTTCATTATCAGAGTAAGTTCACAAGGCATCAGAAACAAGTTATAGTAATGTTAGTTGTGTTAACAATTTAATTCTCACAAAAATGCAAGTATTTGGTCAAGAGGATCTTTTAAGAGAAGAATTAGCTTATAGATGCAAAAGGAGGCAGTATTTATGCATCTTAATGTTGTCTGTCAGGCTTAATTTATCCAAGAAGTTCTTCTTACTAGTCAATTATATTCACTCATTAACCTAATTCAATGGACTTTCTCTGCACACCATTCTGGTATACCTTACAAAATTTAATATTTGACCAGATTTAGGTGACCATTTCTGTCATTAATAATGTTTTCTTTCATTTATTCCTCTTCCTGCTTTTATCCTAATTATTTTTTCAATTTCTAATAGTCTCTGTCTTTTCTACCCAACATACGAGTATTCTTTTAAACTGAACAAAGTAACCTGAAGACTGAAGCAAGTATATTTTAGAAATGTCCTCAGTCTACCTGACTCAGCTTTACATCCTGACAGAAAGTTCAGTGTGACCTCAGGTTTTGCTTTCATGTCAGGTCTCCCTGCTAGTGTGGAAAGTCTAGCATTTTAGACTAGCATTGTAGCATTACACTCCAAGGAGTCTCTCAAATGAACAGAACACTCAGCATGCAATTCAGAAATTCAGCAAGGATGCCCTTCTGAGTATAATCCTCTCCAAACAGTTGTGCAAACTGGTTCAATACTGCGAGCTATGCCTGGTCAGTAGATCCCCCTGAGAAATAGCCATGTGCATTTTACAATTCCTGGAGGAACAGCATCCTCTTTTATGAAACGGTCTTGCTAATTTGTCATGCATTTGCTTTCACTCTCCTTAATTTCTCCTGGTCCTATTCTCTTACTTACTAGAGTTAGCTTCAAAATAAATGACTTGCATTTGCTTCAGACATTGTTTTCACGGGAGTGAAAACTAGTTCAAGCAGATACACATTCAATAGCATTTGTGCAGTTTTACAAAACAGAAGACCTCTGGTCTTCCCTTTTGGAATTGGATGGATAAACCAGACATATACATATATTAGAGCTCTCCTACAATGAGCAGGAAACAAGAAACAACAATACTATAGTGTGACTTCTATGCCAACACTATCAACCGACTCACCGCAAGCCAAGTGTGTTTAATGGCTTAAGAAAAATCCCTGCTACAAGGTGAATTCCCTTTGCAATATTATTTCTGATCTTCAGAGCTGATCCAAACTACAAACACTTAGGTTTCAAACACTTTCTGACCCTCTTTTGTTCCCTTTCTTTTTCCCTTCAACTTCTTCTCTGGGTTCATATGATTATGGGTGTTAAGATGTTGCATTACTTCCAAAGCTGACCAATATAGTAGGGCAGCCTTGATAATTTCCTTCCTCCTGGGGAAAGGATTTCAGCAGACCCTGGAATTTAGGCCCTGAAACTGTGACTTATTTTTGCCATTTTAGCTTGTCTTGGGTAATTAGTGCATACCTGGAGAGGCAAACAACCAATTCACAGGAAAAGAAAAGAATTAACTCATTCATGTACTAAGTTATTTATTGTACCAAGTAAAATCATCATATGAACTCTGTGTTCCTTTTTCTAGGTTGACTTCAGTGATTAACATTCCTCAAATTCCTAATAGATTTGTGAGTGTTTATGCATGCATTTGTATAAACATAAACATTTCTGGATGATATTTAAATGCTACTGATTCTTGCAGAGATTTAAAAAAATGTTCAAAGATCTTATCTCACCCAACTATAGGACAGATATGGTTTCAAAAAATTGGAACTAAAAAGAAAGTACAAAAAAGGGGTGATATTTTTAGATTACAAAAAGAATTTTATAAGTTTTTACCCTAAGGCCAAAGATCATTCCAATAAAATAAAATAGAGGAAAGATAAGGAGGTTAAAATGTGTGAGAATTATTTTAAAAGTTGGGGGATAATTGTAAATATTTTTTCTTTTTCTTTCTCATACAAAACATCCTTCCACAACCTTCCCTCTTTCCCCTCTCTAGTCTTCCTTCTGTCATAAACAAAAATTTTAAATTATTTAAAATTTTCACCTGATGTACAAACTTTTATTGTGTTTATCATCATCAATCGTCTGGAATACATGATAAAGATGTACCTCCATAAGAAAAATCAATTCACTTTTACCTTCCTTAGTTGGATAAACTTTAGCAACTCTTCTGATTCTAAAACCTACACCTTTTAGAAAGCTTCTGTTAACTTCTCGCAAAATTATATATGGTTAATTTTAAAATTGCATGATCTATCTAACATAAAGAGACATATATACCTTTGTAAATGGTTATCATCATAACTACAAATTCAATACTGATTATACAGTCCACAATTAGTCTCTAGGAAAAGTAAAAACTAGTGAATGTAAGCGAAAATCACGTGATTTCATCAATGAAAACTAAAGGCATGAAATGACTTTGACAGCTTGGAAGAAAAGGACTATATCAGATTCTTGGAAACATGTGCTTTGCTATGAAGTTTTCCAATGTGCCCAAGTACCATACATCCTTGTGAAATACGGAGAACCTGGATGATGCTCAACCTCGATGGCAGGGACAGTCATTTACCCCAAATAACTATGTGCAGAATTCCCTCAGTATTTGCAATTTTCACTCTTCAATTTCTTAAAGTATTTTGAAATTACATATATTAAAAACTTTCTCAATATATGAAAGGAATTCTAGTGTTCCTGGTGGTGGCTCCTGTAGCTCTGCAGCTCATTTCCAAACTCTTCTATTTTTCTTTTGATCTCTCTTTCTGGCAAATACACACACTTCCCTCATTACTCAGTGCTAATCATACCACAGTAAATGAAACAGATGTGGTTCTCAGGAATGAGGAGTGGAGGAGGTCATGAGGCTGTGGAGGACAAGGAACAGACCTTCTGCTTGGCCTGTAGGGCTATTCTAGACAACATAACCACAGATGTCGTAAAAGCCTACATAGTCCTTTGTGGAAATTGTTCATTGCAAGACTTGGCAATTTGGAATCACGAGGAGATACCTGTATCCTGCAGTCCAATGACTGCTGCATTAATTAGCCAGGGTGAACTTGAGGACATCAAGGACAGAAAGTTAAAATGGTATCAGGAAGAAAAGGCATGGGTAGGAAAAGAAAAGATGGAGAAATCCATAGAAAACAAGCCAATGATAGATGGGTTTATCTTGTAACAGAAAGGCTTGTATGTATCTAGAAACAAAGAGTGTTAGAAGCAGAGAGCATGAGGCTTTGGAATCGCTAGCATGCGGAAACAAAGATTAGAGAATTAAAAGATGGTGTACAAGCACATAAAGGTGAGTACTTTGTTCTCCTAGCTTCTCGAAGGATTGGAGATGACAATACCTAGAGATATATTAGAGAGAGTTAGCTGTTTTATTTGAATAAATTTTAAAAACTTTCTAAGAAATCACTTTAACCCTAGTAGTCTGTCACTGTTCTATTCTTACCTGAAAGTAGTTACTGAAGACTGCTGTCTGCTATACTAGGAAACCGGAAGAGCTGTGCCCAACTATCTATGAAGAGCAGGCTTGTGAGCCTATAAGGAAGTGTGCTTTTGCTCTGTGCTTTGTGTCTCTTTTAAGGAAGCAGAGGTTGGACTAATGATCCACGACTCGGAACATTTATGTAAATTTAAGGATTCCTAAAAAAAATATTATTAATAATGGTCAAAGCCTTGATGATGCAGCTTTAGTAAATAAAAGACTGGGTTCACGCTCTCTGGTCAGCAGAAGGCTAAAGACTGAGGTGGGAGAATGAAGAAAGGAGAAGAAAGGATGCTGAGAACGCTCGGGGAACAGAGAGAGCACTTGAACTGACAGCTCGCACCCACATCTGACTCCAAGTCATTATTTAATCAGCCCTGCTCCCATCCCCCAGCCTCAAGACCCTCCTCATGCTCTGGCTGGGCCTTGGCAGTTGGCTTCATTCTTTGCCACAGCTTGTATAGCTGGGAACTGGAAATCTGACTGAGAGTGACAGGAGTATAAGAAAGACAGACACAGGTAATGCAGAGCTGGGGGCAGATGGACTGAGCATTCAAATAGAGATGGACGAACATCCCAGCACATTTGTTATAGACAGCATGGGTGGGCAGGAAGGTTAGCTCATCTTAGTGAGATGTCTGTACAGGAAAGCACTCTCAGGAGGACATGATCATTCAGTCACCCAGGGCAAGGAAACAGCAGTCCCTATTCTTGTACATACTTTTTTGAACCTAAAAGTCAAACATATGTCAACATCCATAGCTGGACTAAGGGAAGGACTTACCATTCTTCTGCAGCAGACCCGAAGAAAACCTTGCCACTCCTGTGAGTATGAGACATTGAGGTCCTCAGTATGGCCATGCCTACATATGAACAGCCATGCATACCAGGGTATACTCACTCCCTACAATAATTAATTTTTTATGATCAAAATATTTCCTGAAATGAATTCCAAAGGTGCTAATTTGTTGAATTTGCAAGATTGCGTTATTAGGAAACGCTCCCAGTACATAGATTCCACCCTTTCGGAAGGCCCTGATTCTTTGTTCAGGATGGTGCTGTTCTTACATCTATCTGAATGTTGTAACCAACACAGCAGCACTCTGTTCATGAGGAAGCATGCCTATTTTCTGTTTACAGCTTGATCCTGCTTCAGGCTTCTAGCATCCTTCCTTTTCAGGAACCATCCTATGTAAGATCACTAAGACGCCAGCTTGGTCATTCTGTTGCTATGGTTTCCCAGCAGTCACTGGATATTCTTTGTTGCTTGACATTATGCTTCAGCATGTCCTTATAGAATTTCATTTTTCCACCGTGATTTTGGTTTGCATAAAGCAGTTATTCAGCAAGCCATTGCAATCCATTTGTTTTTGCTAAGTTGATTTGACTCCAGCAGAAGTGAATGTGTTTCCAAGATTTTGTTGCTTCAGAATTTATGGAGGCTTGTCATGTTAGGCTGACCCTACTACAAAATTGCTACTACATGGAGTTGAACAAGTGCCAGGACCTCGGAATCTGTTTTCATGCCACCCTGAATCTAGGACACACTATTTACCCAAGAAGAGATTCAAAGTGACACATCTGTCACTTGCACCTGGGGGGTTACCTTTTGTCCATTGTGACATGTTGGAAGTACTGACATTTAGAATAACATCTAAATCTGTGGCTTGCAGTCAAATTATAAACTGCACTCTAACGCCATTCTATGGGCTATTAGCTTGGATAGGAGCATTTTGCTCTGTTGGTGACACACTTTACTAGCTAGCCTTTCTGAGAACATGCTGGCTTTCTTTATTTTGTTCTCTATTTCCTTGACAACATGCTGTGTAATGATATTTTGCCAAAATAATACAGTTCAATAGTAGATTTTATTTTTCATCTCCAGTAAAGAATTTATGTTCCTCTACTATGGTATAGTCTTTTACCTCTATAGATGTTAGACATATCATCAAGTACCTCACTAAATATTAATCAATAAATATTTATTCAAGTAATTTTATGAAAAACAGAAATAAAAAAATAAAAGAATAAAATCTGATTCCTGAGACATTGTCCTGTTCTATATCCCAACTCAGGCTGTTATCCAATTTAATCTATACCACAGGCTAGCCTCACATGGAACTACTACCTTGGCCTGACAGATATGATTCTAAACACACCCCACAATTTAATTTTTTTATTTTAATTTTTAGAGCAAATTTCTTTTTGTGAATTAATCCTCCTACATAAACTTAATATTTAAATTCTTGTTATTTAAATTTTATAAAAAATTTAGATTTTAGAAAATAAGATGTAAAACAAACAAGAGCACAGAGGAAAACATTTGCTTAATCTTAGCTCTTTAGAGCTATGATGTACCAAAGTTATACTTTGCACACATGTACTCTTTTTTTTAAATCTAAGGCATGAATATTTAGATATTTTATTTTATCTCAAATACTTTTATATCATATACATGCCAAATGACATTTAAGGTACATTTTTTTCATAAAACTTACCACACTAATTCTAAATTCACTGAACACTTTTTTTTTTTTTTTTTTTTTTTTTTTTTTTTTAGTTTTTAGTTTTTAGTTTTTCAAGACAAGGTTTCTCTGTGTAGCCCTGGTTGTCCTGAAACTGACTCTGTAGACCAGGCTGGCCTCAAAAATCCACCTGCCTCTGCCTTCCAAGTGCTGGGATTAAAGGCATGTGCCACCACTGCCCAGCACTAATTCTAGATATTAGAAGATAAGCTTACAACCCCCATTCTCTTAAATTTAGCCACAAGTCAATTATTAACTAAAACCCTTGGAAGGAATAGTAATTACTTGACATGGCTAGTTGAACAGGAGACTGTACAAACTAACTTGTAAAGGAATCCTACAACATGGCTACTTTGGCAATGGATCACATCCTAAGATATTTGTTCAACCCAATATTTGTCCTATCTAAAAGAAATCCAGAGACAGGGAAGAGCATGAAGCAGAGACTCGGGAAATGGTCAACCAATGCGAAGCCCAACTTGAGATTCCTCCCATAGTTGGGTGCTAATCCCTGACACTATTAATGATACTCTGTTATGCTTACAGACGTGAGCCTAGCATAGCTGTCCTATGAAGGGGTCTACCCAGCAGCTGACTGAAACAGATGCAGATACCCACAGTCAAAAATTTGATGGAAGTCAGGGACACTTGTGGAAGACTTGGGAGCAGGATTAAAGGCCCAGAAGGGGATAGGAAACCCATAGGAAGACCAACAGTGTCAGCGTCAACTAACCTGAAGATCTTGGAGCTCTCGGGAATTTGAGCCACCAACCAAAGAACATACACAGGTTGGAAAGAGGATCCTGGCACTTATGTAGCAGAGGCCTACCTTGTCTGGCCTCAGTGGGAGAGGATTTGCCGAATCTGGTAGAGACAGGATGCACCAGGGTGGGGGGATACGAGGATACCTTCTTGGAGGCAAAGGGGAGCAGGTATAGGGGAAACGGACTCTGTGAGGCAGGAAGGCATTTGGGATGTAAACAAATAGGTTAATTTAAAAATGATTCAATAAGTCTTACAGTGTCAATTTTTATATTCAGTTAGATTTTATTATTATGTATTTCACTAAGGAAAGCAAAATTATTACATTACTGGTGGTTCCAATATGCACAGGTTTAAGGAAATATATTTTGCACCTTCAATGACACATCTTAGGCATATGTTCAATGCTATAATTTAGAAGAGTGTATTTTCAATTGACAATAGATTATCAGTCATATATTCACCATTAAAATAAATTTGTCCTTGAGGATTTCCTATGGTGTAAAATCTGAATCACTCTTACAAGGCCTTTAAATGAACTCTTTAAATGCTTTACTGTCAAAAGTCTAGAGTGATATTTGGACACTATTTAAACTACTCTTTCATGATTTAAATCAAATTTTATTGAAGTTATTCATGTATTTTGATTTACTAAAGTATATAAGTGCTATATATTGTATTAGTATTTTTGATAACCAGGTTATAAAAGGTATATTTTAGTAATCTGTTTTTTAATTAACAAACCCAGCAAAATGACTAGACAATGGATTGATCAATTTAAAAATTTATTTGGTAATATTTATTTGGCTCAAATAAACTACTAAGTAGCTTTATTTTAAAACAATTAATCAATATTAACATAAATTTGGATTGAATTTTGGTCCCTGATATACATTTTTAAGTGAGTAGATGTATTGATAACCCTAACCCTAACCCTAACCTAACCATAACCATAACCCTAACCATAACCCTAACCATAACCCTAACCCTAACCCTGAAGTAATGACAAAGTTTGGGTGTAAGAAATGGGAGATAAAAAGAGACCCTACAAAAAGTTGCTACTGTAAATTGAATTTGAATCTATGGCAAGCATTCATACTGTTGACTAAGGCTGGGATATAACTAATAAATAGTATTATAAAGAAATAATTAAAATTAATGCCCCTTACTTATAAAGACAAAATAACTATTTGAAAACAAGTATACACTATAATCTAACAAGAGATGGATAGCCATAGCCGTCATCCAATGCAATTAAAATCAGGGATGTGAAATGAAGAAAGACACTTTTGCATTCGTCCTTGAAGTCTCCTGTATTTAGATGGGGTGCAGGAGCAGTAAAGCTCAAAGGAGTCTAAAAGGTGTTGATGAGAAAGAGATTTTCAATGGGAGAGTAATCATGTGTGTCCAGTTAAATTGCACACTTTTAGCTGGGCCATCATATTTCAACACTACATATCCTTCCTCTCCCCCAACCTCTTAAGGTTTCTGGTTTAATATTAATCTCTGTCCTTTGTTTTTTAAGTCATATATACACAAGAATTTATTTTGTCATGGAGATTTTATTTCACCTTTACATAAAATTTCTATCAGGGAAGTTTTCTGCTTTATATGCTGTACAAAATATAGTCAATATAATTCTTAAAATATACTTAGAAATAATTTTAGTTGAATCATATTATTTATAATAAGAATGCCATCATATCCATCATTAGCAAGTGTAAATATAGATGAAATATTTAAAGGAGACTTTTATCATCAAGCCAACACTAAAGGCATATATAAATTGTTACTCATCATTTTAAACTTTGTTGCTGACATCCACAAATTTTTTCTGTGGTTGAACATATATTATTTCATGTTTTTTCTCCTCAAAAGTTCTTTCTTTGACTGACTTTTAGTCATCATTTCCTGAAAACACAGTTAACTTAATACACTAGTCTTAAACGGAAAACATGAGAACCACGCCAGCCTTGCACGTTTTCTTGAATATTTAAGAACAGTTAAGAATATTTAAGAACACGGTGAACAATTACTCAAGTTTTTTTCGTTAAAGGTTAAAATTAACTGGTGAGAATAATTGGGATTTGTTTTTGGTTTGGTTTTTGGTTTTTCCAAAAAGCCCTCTTTGCTCATTTGAACAGAAGCAGGCCTTCCATATAAACTTCCCCACAAAGTGCTTTCTTGGAACTATGTCATTTCATAAGCAAAATTCCCAGGGCTCATTTTGTCCCAAAGATCGAAATACTCATGGAAATGATCCAAGTAGGAATAAGTTCTATTCTGTGAGCCAAGATAATGCAATAACAGAATAATTTAATACTCATGAAAATATAAAACAAAACAGAATAATAATGTGTATTTTATATCAGTAATCTAAGACGTGTGCTTAACCCCTCCTTAATTATAACTCTACATACAGTAAACAATCTGTCAATTCAATTCCATTTTCTAGGTTTCTAGTATGTTGAAACTGCAGAATGTAGACATTGAGATGAACCCTAATGGTTTGTAGCTCTAACTTATTTAGCATGCAAGAACCTCTTCCAGGATCTTTCAGCTAGTCATAATTAGAATTTTGGGAAGAGCTTTCCAATCAAACTATTATTTTATCTATGAGACAAAGTAGATTTAATGAAATATAAATTAATAATATCCTTATATTTATCTTTTTCTTGATCCTAGCCATTTAAAATACAATCATTCCTATGTTGATAGTATAATTCCTGAAAAAGGAACTGTGTATTCTAGCCGGGGTATTTTAACTCTCTCTTATCCCTCTCCTTGTTTCATGGTTCCAAATTACCACCATGTCTAATTGCCATATCTACTATAAAGGTCTTTTGCTATGTACTGTTTATATAAAGACAAAATCCAAAGTCTCTGGGATGTTTAGGTTTCATCAATTTTTGTCTTCAAGACACCACAAATTTACTATCATTCATTTGACATTGGGAGGAAACTGAAAGTGAGCTAATTATATCCCCCTACCCTTAGAGTACTGTTGTAACACAAGTACCATGGGACTACAGTGCGACAGTATCAGGCTCAAGGTGAAGTCATTTTCTCATATCAGAGTTTATCTCTTATGCTTGTTTTTCTTTTTCCTGTTTTTTTTTTAATTGGATATTTTCTTTAGTTACATTTCAAATGTTATCCCCTTCCTGGTTTTCCCTGGGGAAAAACCCACTATCCCATCCCTCCTTACCTTGCTTCTATGAGGGTGTTTCCCCACCCACCCATCCACACTCCACCCTCAAATTCCCCTACACTGGGGCATTGAGCCTTCTCAGGGCCGAGGGCTTCTCCTCTCATTGATTTCTGACAAGACCATCCTCTACTACATATGTGGCTGGGGCCATGGGTCACTTCTTGTATACTCTTTGGTTGGTGTTTTAGTCCCTGAGCACTCTGGGGGTATGATTAATTGATATTGTTCTTTCTATGGGGTTGCAAACCTCTTCAGCTCCTTCAGTCCTTTCTCTAATTCCTCCGTTGGAGACCCCATGCTCAGTCCAATGGTTGGCTGTCACCATCTGCCTCTGTATTTGTCAGACTCTAGCAGAGCCTCTCAGGAGACAGCTATATCAGGTTCCTGTCAGCATGCACTTGGCATCCAAAATAGTCTGGGTTTGGTGACTGTATATGGGATGGATCCCCAGGTGGGCAGATGTCCTTCAACAGAGGAATTGATACGGAAAATGTGGTACATTTACACAATGGAGTACTACTCAGTTATTAAAAACAATGACTTCATAAAATTCAGAGGTAAATGGATGGAACCATAAAATATCATCCTGAGTGAGGTAACCAATCACAAAAGAACACACGTGATATGCACTTGTACAGAGCTATAATGGGTGTCATGCCACAAGGTAGGAACTTGACATTGATCAAGGTGAACTTCTTCTCCCAGCCTTTGTGGAGCCAGGGTTCCTGTGCTATTCAGGATCGTGCTCCACCTAGGGTGGAGTGCTCAGAGAGAAGGTGAAGTTCTTTGTTCTGCCAGGTCTATGAATTCCTGAATTAAGCAGGTGACCCACCCAGCTGCATGAGCAGTAGAGCCAAGAACGCCAGACTTCCCCAGAACTAAGCTCGGAATCTGGGAGGAGAGGTTTTCCCAAGCTATATATTGACTAACATTTATTAAAGTTTCGGTCTTGACCAGCTACTGTTGCCCTGGCCCTCGTTCTTTTTGCCACTTCCCCATCCTTCCCTCAGCTTCTCTTCCAAGAACCAGTTCGCAGTAGTTGTAGGCAGCAGTAGAATGCAACATGCACTCACTGATAAGTGGATATTATCCCAAAAGCTCCAAATACCCAAGACACAATTCACAGACCATATGAAGCTCAAGAAGGAAGATCAAAGTGTGGGTGCTTCCGTCCTTCTTAGAAAGGGGGAGAAAATATTCATGGAAGCAAATATGGAGACAAAGTATGGAGCAGAGAATGCTTGCTTTTAATTTATCTCTTTCTGAGCAATTTTCTTTCTTACCTGATTTTTAGCTCTGGCCAGTTCAATGGTACTCTCTAGTGCTGTTTCAGCTTCTCTTACTGTAATGGACGTCTGGGTTTTCTTTCAGGAAACATTTCCAACTTTCACCATATTGTACCAAGATAGATCCCAAGAGACAGGTTATTATCATTCTAAGTCTGATTTCTCTTTTTTATTTTTATTCTCCAAGGAGCCAGAGTTTCCCAGAAACTGTAGAAAGGGTGACATTTTATCCAGTCTCCAGTGCCTAAACAGGAAGTGACCCAAAGCAAGACAGAGACATGATAAGGTGAAAACAGTGTGCTCAGTGACAGGTAATGATTTAACTCTCCTCATTTCCCCTCCCCTTGGGTGACATTATCTTGCCTCAGGGGTAGGCAATCTTACTCAGAGACATCCATCACCCTACACTTGCTGTCACTCCTCATGAGCTCTTTATGTCCTCCCCTTGTGTTTCATGATTTGAAACTCAGGAGGAGCAGAAGTGACTCTTTCTATTCAGTGTTTTGTATACTCTTCCTCTCTAGAGATATCACCCAGTGATTTTACTGCCTAGAAGGAGGAAAGGAATATACAGGATAAGAAAAAATCCTGAAGAAATGAGCAAGGACAGCCAAATCACATGTTTCCTGAAAAGAAAGTAAAAGTATGCACTCCCCCCAGATTGATCCAGTTCAGTGCTTTGAAATTTCTAATAATAATATGATAGTTACATAGAAGCCTACTTTAAATTATGCTCATCATTTAGAGAGAAAAACGAAACAAAACCAAAGACCCTCTATTATATTTAGATTTTCAATGTATTATGATTAAAAAAATGCTAGCAAATTAGCCTACTATTAAAATTAATCTCCATTAGGCCAAGTAAAAAGAGTGAAAGGAAAAATAAATTTCTCATTAAAATTGTCCAATTATAAGTAAATGCACAATTTCATGTACAAATTTTAAAATGACAGCAACCATGTCAATATTTATTCTTCCATGTTTACTGGGAATTTGGTAGGCAATGGGAAGATTCATAGTGGGTAGCATTAAATATGTTCTTAGTTTATAAGTTCAAAGTATAAATCATATATGTGACATATGTAAATCATATATATTATATACATATATATTATATATCTAAAGTAACTACTATTAGAATTGATGGAAATTTGCATGTGATAACTTCTTCTGATGCCTGGGGAAGACACCAAACTCTCTGAGCTTGCTGATACTCTTACCCTGGGTTTTTCAGAAGAGATTAGCCACTGGACATCATTAAAGGAAAGAAAAGAAAGTAATCGGTGTCTATGGTCTTTTGTCATTACACATAAGAGCCATTCCTTCCCAGATTTACATGCAAATATGTCTTAAGATCTCACACAACTGTAAGATCATGTGAAGAAACAGTAATTATTTATGGGACTATTATGGAATTTTTATACCTGAGACTATAACTCATTCTAACACAATTTTTAAAAGGTATTTATAAATTTAGTTCCTATCAATTAGGTTCTAAAGTCATTTTATTTTGTTTAAAAATTGAAAATGTTGACAATATAAAAATTATTCTTTATAGTCTTCATTTTAATCTTCTCTTAATATTCAATAAAATCTAGTTTTACTCTAAATTAGAGCTTGTAATATACATACATGCATGTGTGCTCACATACACAAACACAACTACCCTTTGGCTGTTACATCAAGTGAGCTTTTGCTGATGACATGCATGTGTTGGTTTGTCTTACATTGCATTGCTGAGTCACTTGTGGTGACTTCATAGAGAGAAACTTGCCAAAGAACTTTTCATGTGGTTACTGCAGCTTTTTGCTGTTTCCACAGACTCAGGCCAGTTGGTGAGCCTCATAGTTTCTTCTGAATTGAACTGGCCTTGCTGATTTGTGTGTGTGATATCTGCTGACTAGACTGGTTACAGCTGCTGATTCATGTGTGGTGTTTGTTAGTGGACTGGACTGAGAACAACAAAGTTTAGAATCTCCCCCCAAAGAACTATTTCTAAACATGTCCACTTCCCCTGTATCCTAATAATCATTCATTTCTACTACCTCTGGTTGGTGTTGGGCTAGCAGGGAGGTTAAACTCTTATTAAAGTAGGCTATAGAAAGCATATGCCTACAGTTAGTTACTCCTAAGATAGCAGTGCCATACTGTACCATTTGGGGGATATCTTTCAAAACCAGTCATTATTGTGCTTCATCAAAATATCACAGCTGAGTAAGAATGCCTTGGGGCTTACATAGTACCCTCAGATTACGGGTCTTCTGAAAGGAGGTTTCCAAGTCAGTTCCATCTTGCTTCCTCTAAACCCTGTATCCTACATGTATACTTTCTTCAACAATAGGGTCTTAATCCTCAAGTTATGGAAAGCAACTAAGCCAATGGCCATACCACATATTGTCTAGAAGTCTCTTCATACCAAAAAACTCATGTGTGTGTGTGTGTGTGTGTGTGTGTGTGTGTAGGTAAAACTACAGAATAATGTTTCTGAAATAAAATAAGGAAGACATGACTACTCGTAAAGTATGGAGTTTTTTTGTAAATAGAAGAGAGAAAGTAGTAGAGGGAAGAGTCCAGAACATGCCTGGCAGACTAAACTATACCATGAGAGAAGAGATGGGGAGGGGAAGCAAGAGACTGAAAGGCAGCCTGAGCTAGGAAGCCAAGAGATCAGCATAACCAAATTGGCTGGATTATATGATGGTGAAGAGAAGCTAGGGCAGCCTAGCTTGTGGGCTAAAGAGTTCAGAAAAGAGGGCAGGGGACTCTGTAACAGGTAGGGACTGAGAGATGCTGGAAGAACCTGGCAGCCAGGTCTGCTTTGATATGCTAATAGGCATTTCACCCATTCTCCTCCCCTGGTACTACTTCCTGATTAATATCTTGCCTCATCTTTTCTATTTTCCATATTCACAGAACCTGTGTTCTTTTATCCACCTCTAGAGCTCTTCCTGTACTCCCCAGGTTCTTTTGTAATTTCCTGGCTTCTGTTGTTACTCATATACTCATATCTAAATATTTGAAACTAGGGTATACATGAGAGAGAACATATAGTATTTGACTTTCAGGATTTAGGTCACTAATATTTTCTGCTTCCATCCATTTAGCTTCAAATTTCAGATTTTATTCTCAACTACAGTTGAATAGAAATTTTTAGGAAAATGGTTTGATCTGGAAAATATCATCCTAAGTGAGGTAACCCAATCACAAAAAAACACTCATGGAATGCAATCTCTGATAAGTGGATATTAATTAGCCCAGAAGCTCTGAATACCCAAGGCACAAATAGCATAACAAATGACTCTCATGAAGAAGTATGGAGAGGGTCCTGATCCTAGAAAGGATTGATCTAGTGTTGGAGGGGGGTATCAGGACAAAGAAAAAGGAGAGAGGTGATTGGAGAATGGGTGGAGAGAAGAAGGTTTATGGGACATATGGGGAGGGGGGATCTGGGAAAGGGGAAATCATTTGGAATGTAAACAAAGAATATAGAAAATAAAAATATAAAAAAAGAATAGAAAAAAAGAAAGAAGACAATGAAAGGGATCCATATTGTAATTATAATCTCAAAAATAAAACAACAGAAAATTAAAAAAAAAAGAAATCTATTGTGTACCACATTTTCACTCTCCATTCATTGGTTGAAGGTGATTTAGATTGTTTCCATTTCTTAATGAATGTAATGTATTGTTGTTTATTAAAACACTGAGAATCTTTCTTCAAACTTTTGGAAATATCCAGAGTCTATCACCATTCTACTGAGAAATATACAGTGATTTATCCAATTATGATTTAATGATCATTGGTTTATTATTCTCATACTTCTATCACTTCATCTCCACAGCCTCTGAATCTGCTAATTACATTTTCTTCTTTCATTATAATGAAAACCAGATACTTATGATCTTTTATATGGCTGGCCACCTTAGCACATGTAAAGGTATTTTGCTGCATGAATAACTATTCAAACTGGAACTCTGGGAGAGAAAATCACTAGGAGTTTGTAGCCTCCAACTTGTTCCATCTTTCTGCTTGAAGCAATATAATTTTGTAAATAAGCTATTAATATGACAAGTAGTATGGAAGTGAAAGTATGTTAGGAAGCATTGTGAGTGAAAAACACAACCACAGAAACATGGTAGAAAAAGAAAATGTGTATCTGAAAATTAGAAGCAAATCTAACAATGTGAAGATGACTTTTCTTAAGGAATTAAGTTTTACTCCAACTCTGTTGCTCTGTCAAAATACCTCTCACCTATTGATGCTTTTAACAAGATAACAGGAAATAAATAATTGCAATCTCAACAGAAATGAAATATATTCATTTCTTCCTAATTAAGTCTGAAGGGCACAAAGCATTCTTGGGGTAGTGAAAGATTCAAGGAGATATTTTGGGAAAAATAGTTTTGACAGTGAAGAGAGTTGAAATCATTAATTATACTTCAAGTTACTGTAGATAATTTTTTTTTGTAAAGAGGCAAAAATTTGGGTCTGGAGGTGCAGACTTATAATCCCAGCTACTTGGAAGTCTGAGAGAGAAAAATCACAAGCTCAAGGCCAGCCTGGACAGTTAAGCAAGACCTTTGCTCAATATAAAAGCTGTGCAGGCATAAATCATTGGTCATCCTAACTTTAACAGTGTACCTTTAACAATAGATTCTTTTATAATCTAGACAAAAACATCTAAGAACAAAAAATAAATATTTTGTATAAAAAACAAATGGTAGAGAATTTGCTTACCATGCACAATGGTGTAGCTTCAATCCCCAGTACCAAAGAAAAAAGCAAAAGAACAGATTATGCAAATACATAAAGATAACTTTAAGACTAAATTATCCCTAAATTATACTATAAAATATTACAAGAATTGTCTTATTTAAGGGTCATAAGAGTATATGTATCAGTATATTTCCAGTCTATACATGAAAGTATCATTAATATTCTACTTTTATATATTAGAAATTTTAGACAAAATAGTCAATTATAATTAGAGTACAGAAAGTAGTTCTAACAGATTTCTAGACATTACTGAGCACATGCAGGAAATGATAATGGCATAGATAAGAAGTACAGGGGTTTCAAGATGCACAGCTGTGACTCAGAATATGACTTGGTCAGTAGAGTGTTTGCTTATTGGGTTGACTCATTTTCACATCAATTTGATGCAAGCTACAGTCATTTCAGAAGAGGAAACATCAGTTCAGAAAATCAGGTCTACCAGACTGATTCATGTGTAAGCGTGTAGTGCATACTCTTGGCTGGAGCTTTATGTAGGAAAGCCCAGTCATTCTGGGTGGTGCCATTTCTGGGCTGGTAGCCATGAGAGCTAAGCTGTAAGCAAACAGATGAGCAAGGTAGTAAGCGGCAAACCTCCGTTGTCTCTGCACCAGTCCTTGTTCAAGATCCCTGCCCTCACTTCCTGCCCTCAGCTCCCTCAGTGATGGACTTTCAAGCTTTGAGATGAAACAAACCTTTTTCTCACCACCTTGTTTTTAGTGAGTTTATTATATTACAGCAATAGAAACCCTTACTAAGACACTTACCATGCCCAGAACCTCACGTTTGCTACCTAGTACCACATTAACTGGGTGTGATGGTATATGTCTGTAATATCTGCACTCAAGAGGAGGCAAGGGAATCAGAAGTTGATCCTTAGTACCCCCTTGGATATATGAAAACCTGTCTGGGAAAGAAGAAATTGAAAATGAGTGGTTACATATTGAATCTTCAGAAATGTGTGGAATGAATGAATCTTCTGAAGTTTTTTCATTGACATTCAGAAATTCTTAGGAGATTTAGAAAAGAAATATCAACTGCTATATTGTTATTTTAAAAAGTAGCCCAACTTTCTTCTAATCTTCCATCAGTACTACCAATTTGGGACAAAGGCATCGGTTATATGGCTGGATTCTGGCCTGATTAACACTTAAGATTATATCTGCAGAAATTAGTGAAAAGGTGACCGGCTCAGTTCTAAAATGATAATCTTCTAGATTATGGGAATTAATAGACATTTGTAGGTACCACAGCAGTATTAAAAACTGATAAGAATCCCAGTATCCTTGATAATATGAAAAGTGCATATGTATAAAAGGTTGACTATGAAACAAACAATAAAGATTAGTATCTCTATGGATGGATTACCCTTACAGATGCAGATACAGCAGACACTTTTTTCCTAAAGCCTTGGAAGTCCAAATTAGAGCTGCCATCAGGATTGGTCTCTGATGCCACTTATGGCTCACTGCTTTCCTGTTTCGTCTCCACCCACCACACATTTCGTATTTCTCCGTGTGCATTTATAGGCATGGGTTTGTGGGAATACAGTCTTTCAAGTGACTATTGTTTCTGGTTTAAACATAGAGTCTTCACAGACTGCGAAGCATGGCAGCAGATCCAAGAGACAGTGGATCATATTTCAACTACAGGCAGGAAGCAGAGAGTGGAAGGAATTGCTGAAGTTAGCAACTTTAACATTCAGTCCAAGCCCCAAGCCCACAGAATGCTGCTATGCCCATTGGGGCTGAGTGTGAGGGCTCAGTTAAATCTTCCTGAAAACTCTCTCTAGACACATCTATAAACGTGTTTCCATGGTGATTATAAATCTAGCCAAGTTGTCAATGAGGTTTAACCATCACACCATAATTATGACGTTAGTAGGAGAGCTCTTTGTTCTCCCTGAGAGAGTTCACTCTTAGGTCCCTTCATATTCATCTTTGTTTCTTTCAAATGTGACTCATAGTAGCGCCAGAGTGATTTGTCTTCCTGACAAAAACAGGAAGAAGGTAAAGTTAGGATAAAAAAGAGCATGAGTAAGTAAAACATAAAGTGTATTTGTACAGTAAACAATAAGCCCTCAGGAGTTCTAGTAGAGGTTGTGCTAGAGTTCAGAAGAGCAGTAGGTGGTGCTACTGTAGCTACTGACTTCTCAGGAAACAGAGTCAGATGCTCCAGAGGTTGGCAGAGGCACAGGCAGACCAAGAGGACAAGAAAGCAAGTAGCTCTGTGATTCAGGGACACTGTCCTCCACCAATCCATTCTTACATCTCCTATTCACCATCATCCCAGTTGTAACCCAGACTCTTCTTATCTACAGATAAGACAGATAAAGGAAATCAACCACATGCCAAGGTGAGGCCTGGAAAGGAGTTTTTCCTGGAAAGGTATTTTTAGAATTACAGAGAATAGTCTTTGACCATCAAATTGTAAGAGCCAAATGAACTCGGATTTGAAAGGGAGATCAAAATAAACTTTTATTTTCTATACTATAAATATTTTATTTTAAAAAGCAAAACAATGAATAAAATGTGGGTATGTAACTTAGTGTAAAACAATGCCGTGTTTCCTCTTTTTTTTCTTTTTATTCAAAGTAGAATTAATTTTCCCCTCATATATCATCTGTTCCTCTCCACAACCACTCACACCTGGGTCCACTACCTTTCTGTTTCTCAGTAGAAAACAAACAGACTTGTAAGGGATAATAATTAAAATAAAATGAGCTAAAACAAAACCTAACATATCAGAATAAGAGAAAATGAAGAAAGAAAGAAAGAAAGAAAGAAAGAAAGAAAGAAAGAAAGAAAGAAAGAAAGAAAGAAAGAAAGAAAGAAAGAAAGAAAGAAAGAAAGAAAAGAAAGAAAGAAGGAAACAAAGAAAAAAGGAAGGAAGGAAAGAAGGAAGGAAGGAAGGAAGGAAGAACACAGGAAACAGATATAGATGGAGAAGCCTACTTGCTCACACAAAGGACCTGCAGGGTAAAATATAAGAAAAAATATTAAATATGTAAATAAAATAAAAATAAAAATGGAATCTTTTTTTAAAAATCCCTGACTTGATTTTTATGAAACCAAGAACCTACAAAGATGCTTTTGAATTTGTTTTCTGTGGGCTGTCTCCTGCTGGTCATACAGCTTATACATAAGAGTATTTGTTTCCCCTGTGAAACTCTCTTGGAAAAAGCTATATTTTCATTTATAAGTGGTTATCAATTGGAAATAATTTCTTGCCTGCGGCCATTTGCACCAGGAAGCTTCCACAGCCTTCTTTGATCAGTGGAGCAGCTGGGACAGAAGTTTTCCTACCTCCATTTGCACCAGGGATCCAGGAAACTCCACAGCCTCCTGTGCATAGCCCACCAGGAGAGAAAGATCTCCCAGCAGTGCTTTCACTTTTGAGCTTAAAGGAGTAAGGATACAGGCTTACAGGACCACAGGAGGAATAAACTCCAGTCAGAGACAACAATACCAACCAGCACCAGAGATAACCAGATGGCAAAAGGCAAGCACAAGAACCCTACCAACAGAAACCAAGGCCACACTGCAACATCAGAACCCAGTTCTCCCACCACAGCAAGTCCCCGGATACCCCAACACACCAGAAAAGCAAGAGTTGGATTTAAAATTGGCTTTCATGATGCTGATACAGGGCTTCAAGAAAGACTTAAATAGCTCCCTTAAATAAATGCTGAAGAACATCAGTCAACAGGTAAAAGACCTTAAAGAGGAAACACAAAGATCCCTTAAAGAAATCCAGGAAATCATGGGTCAACAGGCAGAAGCCCTTAAAGAAGAAACACAAAAATCCCTTAAAGAAATACAGGGAAGAGGGGCTTCCGGGCGGCCAGTGGGGAGAAGTCGGTGTGCTCCTGTGAATCCAGCGGGCACCAGCTGGAGCCTTCGGGTGTCTGCTTCGAGATCTGAACAGCCCAGACAACAGCACCCTGTCTCCAGGCAGTGCAGGAGGTAAGCTGTGCGCCAGAGGCCACCTGGGAAGGGGCAGCTTGCACTGGTGAGTCCAGCACTGACAAGGCCAACTAACACCAGTGAGAACTAGATGGCAAAAGGCAAACGCAGGAACGTCACTAACAGAAATCAAGGCAATATGGCAACATCTGAACCCAATTCTCCTCTACCAGCATATCCTGGATACCCCATCACACCAGTAAAACAAGATTTAGATTTAAAATCACTGGTCAAGATGCTGGTACAGGAACACATGAAGGACATACTTAAAGAAATTCAGGAGAAAATGGATCAAAAGTTAGAAGCCCTTGCAAGGGAAACACAAAAATCATTGAAAGAAATCCAGGAGAATACAAAAGCCAATAATGAGGAAACACAAAAAACACTTAAAGAAATACAGGAGAACTTTGGTCAACAGGCTGAGGTCATGAAAGAGGAAACACTAAAATCTCTTAAACAATTACAGGAAAGCACAAACAAGCAAGTGAAGGAGCTAAGCAAAACCATCCAGGATCTAAAATTAGAAGTAGAATCAACTAAGAAAACTCAAAGGGAGACAACTTTGGAGATAGAAAGCCTTGGGAAGAAATCAGGGGACAGAGATGCAAATATCAACAACAGAATACAAGAGATAGAAGAAAGAATCTCAGATGCTGAAGATTCCATAGAAACCATGGACTCAACAGTTAAAGAAAATGCAAAATGCAAAAAGCTTGTAACCCAAAATATCCAGGAAATGCAGGACACAGTGAGAAGACCAAACCTAAGGATTATAGGCATAGATGAGAGTGAAGATTTACAACTTAAAGGGCCAGCAAATATCTTCAATAAAATTATGGAAGAAAACTTCCCTAACCTAAAGAGAGATGCCCATGAATATACAAGAAGCCTACAGAACTCCAAACAGACTGGACCAGAACAGAAATACTTCCCGTCACATAATAATCAAAACACCAAATGTTCTAAACAAAGAAAGAATATTAAAGGCAGTAAGAGAAAAAGGCCAAGTAACATATAAAGGAAGACCTATCAGAATCACAGCAGACTTTTCACCTGAGACTATGAAGGCTAGAAGATCCTAGGCAGATCTCATGCAGACTCTAAGAGAACACAAATACCAGCCAAAACTACTATATCCAGCAAAACTCTCAATCACCATAGATGGAGAAACTAAGATATTTCATGACAAAACCAAGTTTACCCAATATCTATCCACAAACCCAGCCCTACAAAGGATAATAGGAGGAAAACACCAATACAAGGAGGGAAACTTCACCCTGGAAAAAGCAAGATAGTAACCTTTCATCAAACCCAAAAGAAGTTAACCAATCAAATTTAAAAAAAAAAAAAACGTCAAAAATGATAGGAAGTAACAATCACTATTCCTTAATATCTCTTAACATCAATGGACTTAATGCTCCAATAAAAAGACACAGACTAACTGACTGGATACGTAAACAGGACCCTCCATTTTGCTGCTTACAGGAAACACACCTCAGGGTCAAAGACAAACACTGCCTTAGAGTAAAAGGCTGGAAGACAATTTTACAAGCAAATGGTCTCAGGAAACAAGCTGGAGTAGCCATTTTAATATCAGATAAAATTGACTTTCAACCCAAAGTCATCAAAAGAGACTCTGAGGGACACTTCTTGATGGTCAAAGGAAAAATACAACAAGAAGAACTCTCAATTCTGAACATCTATGCTCCAAATGCAAGGGCACCCTCTTTCGTAAAAGAAACTTTATTGAAACTCAAAGCACACATTGCACCTAACACAATAATTGTGGGTGACTTCAACACTGCACTTTCCTCAATGGACTGATCAGGAAAACAGAAACTAAACAGGGACACAATGAAACTAATGGAAGCTTTGGACCAATTAGATTTAACAGATATATATAGAGAGAACATTCTATACTAAAGCAAAAGAATATACCTTTTTCTCAGCACCTCATGGTACCTTCTTCAAAATCGACCATATACTTGGTCACAAGATAGACCTCAACAAATACAAGAAGATCGAACTAATCCCATGCCTCCTATCAGATCATTATGGAGTAAAAGTGGTCTTCAATAGCAACAAAAACAGAAAACCCACATACACGTGGAAACTGAACAATATTCTACTCAATGATACCTTGGTCAAGGAAGAAATAAGGAAAGAAATGAAAGACTTTTTAGAACACAATGAAAATGAAGACACAACATACCCAAATCTATGGGACACAATGAAAGCAGTGCTAAGAGGAAAACTCATAGCCCTGAGTGCCTCCAAAAAGAAAATGGAGAGAGCATACATTACCAGCTTAATGACACACCTGAAAGTCCTGGAACAAAAAGAAGCTATTTCACCCAGGAGGAGTAGAAGGCAGGAAATCATCAAAATCAGGGCCGAAATCAATCAAGTAGAAACAAAGAGAACCATACAAAGAATCAACAAAACCAGGAGCTGGTTCTTTGAGAAAATCAACAAGATAGATAAACCCTTAGCCAGACTGACCAAAGGGCACAGAGAAAGTATCCAAATTAACAAACTTAGAAATGAAAAGGGAGATATAACAACGGAAACTGAGGAAATCCAAAAAATCATCAGATCCTACTACAAGAGCCTGTACTCAGCACAACTGGAGAATTGGGAGGAAATGGACAATTTCTTGAGGAATACCAAAAACCCGAGGATTGTGAAAACTATTCTCAACAATAAGAAAACTTCTGGGGGAGTCACCATCCCTAACCTCAAACTGTATTACAGAGTAATAGTGATAAAACTGTATGGTGCTGGTACAGAGACAGGCAGGTAGATCAATGGAATAGAACTGAAGACCCAGAAATTAAGGCATACACCTATGGTCACTTGATCATTGACAAAGGAGCTAAAATCATCCAGTGGAAAAAGACAGCATTTTCAACAAATGGTGCTGGATCAACTGGCACTCAACATGCAGAAGAATGAAAACTGATCCATTCTTATCTCCCTGTACAAAGCTCAAGTTCAAATGGATCAAGTACTGCCACATAAAACCAGATACACTGAAACTAATAGAAGATTAATTTGGGGAAGAGCTTCGAAAACATGGGCATAAGGGAAAGTTTCCTGAACAGAACACCAATGACTTATGCTCTAAGATCTAAAATAGACAAATGGGACCTATGAAAATTGCAAAGTTTGGGCTGGAACAATGGCTCAGCAATTAAGAGCACTGACTGCTCTTCCAGAGGTCCTGAGTTCAATTCCCGTGACCACATGGTAGCTTAAAACCATCTGTAATGGGATCTGAACCCCTCTTCTGGTGTATCTGAAGAGAGTGACAGTGTACTCACATACATAAAACAAATAAATAAATCTTTTAAAAAATTGCAAAGCTGGTATAGCAGGATCTTCTGGAAGTGAGGTGCCCAGCTTTCTACTATGTTCATAGCAGCCCTATTTATAATTGCCAGAAGCTGGAAAGAACCCAGGTATCCCTCAACAGAAAAGTGGATGCAAAAAAATGTGGTATATATACACAATGGAGTACTATTCAGCCATTAGAAACAGTGAATTCATGAAATTCTTAGGCAAATGGATGGAGCTGGAGAACATCATACTAAGTGAGGTAACCCAGAGTCAAAAGATGAATCATGGTATGCACTCACTAATAAGTGGATATTAACCTAGAAAACTGGAATACCAAAAACATAATCCACACATCAAATGAGGTACAAGAAGAGCTGAGGAGTGGCCCCTTGTTCTGGAAAGACTCAGTGTAGCAGTATAGGGCAAACCAGAACAGGGAAATGGGAAGGGTTGGGTGGGAAAACAGGGGGAGGGAAGGGAGCTGATGGGACTTTGGGGGAGTGGGGGTCTAGAAAAGGGGAAATCATTTCAAATGTAAATAAAAAATTTATTGAATAAATAAAAAAATATAAAAATAAAAATAAATAAAAAAAGAAGCCAAAGGGGGGGGGCGGAGAACAAAACTCAAGCCTTCAAGGTTAGCACTTGGAAAGCAGAGGTAGGTGGTTCTCTTTGAGTTTGAGGCTAGCCTGGTCTACATACTGAGTTCCAGGACAGCCTGGGATGTCCTTTTCTCATGTCTAAGTTTAATAGAAATGCTTTTTGTTTTCTCCATTTAGCAAGAAGTTAGTGGTGGGCTTGTCATGTATTGCTTTCGTTATATTGTGATAACTCCCATGTACCCCTAGATTCCTTGGGACTTTTATCATGAAGAGAAAATACATTTTGTTAAAGACCTTTTCTGCATCTAAGGAGATAATCACAGTTTCGTTTCTAAAACAGCTGTAAGATATGGAACTTTCCCTCATATCATGTGCTCCTAGGCCTAAACCAGAGTCAAAGTTGGTCCCACCTGGAGTCTGCTGCTCCTCCTAAAGCTGTTGGAGCATGTAGAGCTCTCCGGAGCACCAGTAATTCTTACACTGCTTCAGGATTACCCATGTCTTCATGTTTCAGCCCAAACAAACAGAGGGGATATGGATAGAACTTCCCATGAGTTTGTGGACCTAAGCTGGGGTAAAATCCTGTCTCCATGTCAGGTGTGCACCTTTTCTGAAGCTGCTACAAGAGTCACTTGATCTTTTTACATTTATTGTGTTTTAATTCTTCTATGGACTGCAATAAATCCTCTGCAAGGGTCAAAAAAAATTGCAAAGCTTCAGTAAATCAAAGGACACTGGCAATAGAACAAAATGACAACCAACAGATTGTGAAAAGATCATTACCAACCCTACACCCGATAGAGGGCTAATATCCAATATATACAAAGAAGTCAAGAAGTTATACTCCTGACAACAAAATAACCCTATTAAAAATGGTGTACAGAGCTAAACAAAGAATTCTCAACTGAGAAAACTGGAATTGCTGAGAAGCACCTAAAGAAATGTTCAACACACTTATTCATCAGGGAAATGCAAATCAAAACAACCATGAGATTCTACCTCACACCAATTAGAATGGCTAAGATCAAAAACTCAGATAAGGGCCAGTCAGTTACAAGAGGCTCTCCACCATCTTGGCTCTCAGACGCCAGAAAACTGACAGCCTGAGGTACACAAACTTAGTCTGAGGCCAACATCGCAGGGGTCTAAGTCCAACAGGCATTGGACTGTACCCAGGCCCTGGGCTGTCCAATGGGCCATCTGTGTGCCAACCCGGCAAGGAGGTTTTCAGCCCAGCAGACTGTACCAGGACATACAGGGGTCATGCACAGCACCATCTTGACTATCTAAAAGAACCAGTTAGCAGTCATACCCTTAGACAAACATTTCTCGCCTAAGCCTATCAGGCTTTTGCCTGGACTCAGGGCCTGAGCAGCTAGGCTAGCCTTGTGTGCACCAACCCAGTTGGGGGATCAGCTGCCCAGCAGAGTGATCAGCACTCAGAAAATGTTCCCGCAGCATACACCATCAGCACTCCCTGAAGGAGCAAATGGGCATCACCTGGTTCACAGAGACAATCTGGAGCAAGGCACACTAGGGCTCCAAGGGCACCCAAGAGGAGGGCAGCACATCAGCAATCTGCAACAGGGGAAACCCAGCCATCCAGTGTTGCGAAAATAGCCTTACAGCCTCACAGGAGGCTCAAACACCAGCCAGAGACAAGACCAACTAACGCCAGAGATAACAAGATGGCAAAAGGCAAACTTAGGAACGCTACCAACAGAAATCTAGGCAATACAGCAATGTTTGAATCAAACTCTCCAACAGCAGCAAGTCCTGGATACCTCAACACACCAGAAAAACAAGATTTGGATTTAAAATCACTGGTCATGATGTTGCTAGAGGAACACAAAAAAGACATAAATGAATCTCTTAAAGAAATACGGGGGAACATGAATAAGCTAGAAACCCGTATAATGGTAATACAAAAATCACGTAAATTCAGGAGAATAAGGCTCAAGAGATAGAAGCCAATAAAGAGGAAACACACACACACACACACACAAAACCTTAAAGAAAGGCAGGAGAAAGTAAGTCAAATGGCAGAAGTCATGAAAGAAGAAACAAAAATCTCTTAAAGAATTAAAGGAAAACACAAACAAACAAATGAAGGAACTGAGCAAAACTATCTAGAAGTAGAAACAACTAAGAAATCACAAAGGGAGACAATGTTGGAGATAAAAAACCTTGGGAAGAAATCAGGGGCCATAGATGCAAATATCAACAACAGAATACAAGAGATGGAAGAAAGAATCTCAGATGCCGAAGATACCATAGAAACCATTGACTCAACAGTCAAAGAAAATGCAAAATTCACAAAGCTTGTATCCCAGAACATCCAGGAAATCCAGGACACAATGAGAAGACCAAACCTAAGGATTATAGACATAGATGAGAGTGAAGATTTACAACTGAAAAGGCCAGAAACTATCTCCAACAAAATTATGGAAGAAAACTTCCCTAACCTAAAGAGAGAGATGCCCATGAATATACAAGAAGCCTACAAAATTCCAAACAGACTGGACCTGAGCAGAAATATTTCCCGTCACATAATAATCAAAACCCCAAATGTACTAAACAAAGAAAGATTATTAAAGACAGTAAGAGAAAAAGGTCAAGTAACAAATAAAGGAAGACCTATCAGAATCACACCAGACTTCTCACCAGAGACCATGAAAGCTAGAAGATTCTGGGCAGATCTCATGCAGACTCGAAGAGAACACAAATGTCAGCCAAGATTACTATATCCAGCAAAACTCTCAATCACAATAGATGGAGAAACTAAGATATTCCATGACAAAACCAAATTCACACAATATCTTTCTACAAACCCAACCCTACAAAGAGTAATAGGAGGAAAACCCCAACACAAGGAGGGAAACTACACCCTGGAAAAAGCAAGACAGTAACTTTCTTTCATCGAACCCAAAAGAAGATAACCACTCAAATATAAAAATAACATTAAAAATGACAGGAAGTAATTATCACTATTCCTTAATAGCTCTTAACATCAATGGACTCAATTCCCCCCCAAAAAAGACATAGACTAACAGACTGGATAAGAAAACAGGACCCTACATTTTGCTGCATACAGGAAACATACTTCAGTGTCAAAGACAAAAACAACCTTAGAGTAAAAGGCTGAAAGACAAATTTACAAGCCAATGGTCTCAGGAAATGAGCTGGAGTAGCCATTCTAATATCAGATAAAACTGACTTTCAACCTAAAGTCATCAAAAGAGACACAGAAAAACACTTCTTTCTGGCCAAAGGAAAAATCCACCAAGAGGAACTCTCCATTCTGAACATCTAAGTGCCAAATGCAAGGGCACCCTCATTCATAAAAGAAACTTTACTAAAGCTCAAAGTACACATTGCACCTAACACAATAATTGTGGGTGACCTCAACACTCCACAATCCTCATTGGATCAATCAGGAAAACAGAAATTAAACAGGGACACAGTAATACTAGTCAAAGCTTTGGACCAATTGGATTTGACTGATAATTATAGAACATTTCACCCTAAAGCAAAAGAATATACCTTTTTCTCAGCACCTCATGGTACTGAGAAACAAAAGTTTCTCAAAAGTTTCTCAAAATTGCTATTGAACAAAAGTTGTTCAATAGCAACAAAAATAACAGAAAGTCCACATACACATGAAGGCTGAACAATATTCTACTCAATGACACCTTGGCCAAAGAAAAAATAAAAAAAGAAATCAGAGAATTTTTAGAATTTAATGAAAATGAAGGCACAACATACCCAAATCTTTGGGACACAATGAAAGCAGTGCTAAGAGGAAAACTCATAGCTCTGAGTGCCTCCAAAAAGAAATGGGAGAGAGCATACACTAGCAGCTTAATGGCACACATGAAAGCTCTGGAACAAAAAGAAGCTAATTCACCCAGGAGGAGTAGAACAAATCAAATTCAGGGCTAAAATCAATCAAGTGGAAACAAAGAGAACCATACAAAGAGTCAATGAATCCAGGAGCTGGTTCTTTGAGAAAATCAACAAGATATGTAAACCCTTAGCCAGACTGACCAAAGGGCACAGAGAAAGTATCCAAATCAACAAAATTAGAAATGAAAAGGGGGATATAACAACAGAAACAGAAAATTCAAAAAATCATCAGATCCTACTACAAAAGCCTATACTCAACACAATTGGAGAATCTGGAGGAAATGGACAATTTCCTAGACAGATATCAAACACCAAAATTAAATCAGGACCAAATAGATCACCTAAACAGTCCCATAACCCCTAAAGAAATAGAAGGCGTCATAGAAAGTCTCCCAACCAAAAAAAGCACAGGACCATATGGTTTCAGGGCAGAATTCTATCAGACCTTCAAAGAAGACCTAACACCAATACTCTTCAAACTATTCCACAAAATAGAAATGGAAGGAACACTACCCAACTACTTCTATGAAGCCACAATTATACTGACACCAAAACCACACAAAGATCTAACAAAGAGAACTTCAGACCAATTTCCCTTATGAACATCAATGCAAAAATACTCAATAAAATTCTTGCCTACCAAATCCAATAACACATCAAAACGATCATCTACCATGATCAAGTTGGCTTTATCCCAGGGATGCTGAGATGGTTCAATATACAGATATTGATCAATGCAATCCACTACATAAACAAACTCAAAGAAAAAAAACCACATGGTCATTTCATTGGATGCTGAAAAAGCATTTAATAAAATGCAGCATCCTTTCATGCTTAAAGTCTTGGAAAGAACAGGAATTCAATGCCCATACCTATACATAGTAAAAGAAATATACAGCAAACTGGTAGCCAACATCAAACTAAATGGAGAGAAACTTGAAGCAATCCCACTAAAATCAGTGTCTAGACAAGGCTGCCCCCTTTCTCCTTATCTTTTCAATATTGTACTTGAGGTACTAGCTTGGGCAATTAGACAACATAAAGAGGTCAAAGGGATACAAATTGCAAATGAAGAAGTCAAACTATCACTATTTGCAGATGATATGATAGTCTACCTAAGTGACCCAAAAAACTCCACTAGAGAACTCCTACAACTGATAAACAACTTCAGCAATGTGGCAGGTTATAACATCAACTCAATAAAATCAGTAGCCTTCCTATACTCAAAGGATAAGCAGGCTGAGAAAGAAATTAGGGAAATGACACCCTTCACAATAGCCACAAACAGTATAAAGTATCTTGGGGTGACTCTGACCAAACAAGTGAATGATCTGTATGACAAGAACTTCAAGATTCTGAAGAAGGAAATAGAAGAAGATCTCAAAAAAATGGAAAAAAAATCTCCCATGCTCATGGATTGGCAGGATTAATATAGTTAAAATGGCCATTTGCCAAAAGCAATATACAGATTCAACTCAATACCCATCAAAATCCAAACTCAGTTCTTCATAGAGTTAAAAAGAGCAATTCCCAAATTCATCTGGAATAACAAAAAAACCCAGGATAGCTAAAACTATTCTCAGCAACAAAAGAAATTCTGGGTGAGTCAGTATCCCTGACCTCAAGCAATACTACAGAACAATAGTGTTAAAAACTGCATGGTATTGGTACAGTGACAGGCAGAAGGATCAATGGAACAGGATTGAAGATCCAGAAATGAACCCACACACCTATGGCCACTTGATCCTCGACAAAGGAGCTGAAAATATCCAGTGGAAAAAAGATAGCCTTTTCAACAAATGCTGCTTGTTCAACTGGAGGTCAGCATGCAGAAGAATGCAAATTGAGCCATCCTTATCTCCTTGTACTAAGCTCAACTCCAAATGGATCAAGGACCTCCACATAAAGCCAGACACTCTGAAGCTAATAAAAAAGAAACGGGGGAAAACCCTTGAAGACATTGGTACAGGGGGAAATTTCCTGAACAAAGCATCAATAGTGTATGCTCTAAGATCAAGAATTGACAAATGGGACCTCATAAAACTACAAAGTTTCTGTCAGGCAAAGGACACCATCAAAAGGACAAATTGGCAACCAACAAATTGGGAAAAGATCTTCACCAACCCTACATCAGATAGAGGGCTAATATCCAATATAGAAGAAGAAGTCAAGAAGTTAGACCACAGAAAGCCAAATAAACCTATTAAAAATGGGGTACAGAGCTAATCAAAGAATTTTCACCAGAAGAACTTCAGATAGCTGAGAAGCATCTTTAAAAATGCTCAATTTCATTAGTCATTAGGGAAATGCAAATCAAAACAACCCTGAGTTTTCACCTTACACCAGTCAGAATGGCTAAGATTAAAAATTCAGGAGACAGCAGGGGTTGGCCAGGATGTGGAGAAAGAGGAACACTCCTCCACTGCTGGTGGGATTGCAAATTGGTACAACCACTCTGGAAATCACTCTAGCTGTTCCTCAGAAATCTGGGCACATCACTTCCGGAGGATCCTGCTATACCACTCCTGGGCATATACCCAGAGGATTTCCCAGCATGTAATAAGGATACGTGTTCCACTATGTTCATAGCAGCCCTATTTATAATAGCCAGAAGCTGGAAAGAACCCAGGTATCCCTCAACAGAAGAATGGTTGCAAAAAAAAAAAAAAAAGTGGTATATATACACAATGGAGTACTATTCAGCCATTAGAAACAATGAATTCATGAAATTCTTAGACAAATGGATGGAGCTGGAGAACATCATACTAAGTGTGGTAATCCAGTCTTAAAATATTACTCATGGTATGCACTCACTAATAAGTGGATATTAGCCTAGAAAATTGGAATACCCAAAACATAATCCACAAATCAAATGATGTACAAGAAGAATGGAGGAGTGGCCTCTGGTTCTTGAAAGACTCAGTGTAGCAGTATAGGGCAAAACCAGAACAGGAAAGTGGGAAGGGGTGGATGGGAGAACAGGGGGAAGGAAGAGGGCTTATGGGACTCTCAGGGAGTGGGAGGGTCAGAAAAGGGGAAATCATTTGAAATGTAAATAAAAAATATATCGGATAAAAAAAATCTTAAAAAAAGAAAACAAAAAACAAAACAACAACAAAAAACTCAGATAAGAATGTCGAGAAAGAGGAACGCTCCTCTATTGCTTGTAGGATTGCAAGGAGGTACAACTACTCTGTAAAACAGTCTGGTGGTTTCTCAGAAAATCGGACATAGTATTATTACCTAAGTATCCCACTATATCATTCCTGGGCATATACCCAAAATATTCACCAATTTGTAATAAGAACACATACTCTACTATTTTCATAGCAGCCTTATTTATAATAGCCAGAAGCTGGAAAGAACTCAGATGTCCTTCAACAGAAGAATGGATACAGAAAATGTGATACATTTACACCACTTAACTATTAAAAACAATGACTTCATGAAATTCACAAGTAAACTGATGGAACTAGAAAATATCCTTACTGAAGCAACCCAGTCATAAACGAGCCCTCCCTGATAAGTAGATATTCACCCAGAAACTCAGAATACTCAAGATACAACTCACAGACCACATGAAGCTAAAGAAGAAGGAAGACCAAATGAGGGTGTTTCGGTTCTTCGGAGAAGGGGAACAAAATATTCAAAGGAACAAATATGGATATAAAGTGTATAGGAGAGACTGAAGGAAAAGCCATCCAGAGCCTCTCCCACCTGGGGATTCATCCCATATGCAGTCATCAAACCCTAACACTGTTGTGGATGCCAACAAGCGCTTGCTGACAGGAGCTATAGCTGTCTCCAGAGAGGTTCTGCCTGCACCTGACACATACAGAGGCAGATGTTCACAGCCAACCATTGGACTGAGCACAGGGTCCCTAATGGAGGAGTTAGAGAAAAGACTGAAGGAGCTAAAGGGGTTTCCAACCCAATAGGAAGAACAACACTATCAACCAACCAGACCCTCCAGAGCTCCCAGTGACTAAACCACCATCTAGAGTACACATGGAGGAACCCATGGCTCCAATCACATATGTAGTAGAGGATGGCATTAATGGGAGGATATTCTCTTGGTCCTGTCAAGGCTCAATGCTCCAGTGTAGGGGAATTTGAAAGCAGAGAGTGGGTGTGTGGGTGGGGAGACACCATCATAGATGCAGGGGGAGAAGGGATAAGATAGGGGCTTTGGGGGGTAAAACTGGGAAAGGGGATACCATTTGAAATGTAAATAAACAAAATATTCAGAAAAAAAGCCAACCTTCATTGTGTCCTGAGTGTCTGAGTGTGTTGTATTTTCAATTTCATTTAATTCTAGAAAGTTTTTATTTCTTTCATAGGTTCATTCTTGTTCATTTTTTCATTTAGCAGTAAGGTGCTCAGTTTCCCTAAGTTTGAAGGCTTTCTGTTGTTGATAGTCACCATGGGTAGGTGGTGGTGTGGTAGGATTGTGGGCATCAATTCAGTTTTCTTGTGCCTGTGTCGTGATCTATGACTTGCTTTGTGTTTGTGTATGTAGTCAATTTGAACAAAGCTCCATGGGTTGCCAAGAAGAAGGTATACCCTCTTGTGTTTTGGTGAAATGTTCTAAATCTCTTAGGTCCCTTTGGTTTATAACTTCATTTCAGCTCCCACATTTCTCCGCTTAGTTTTTGTCTGAATGACCTGTTTATTTGCCCGAGTGTGTTATTTAGTCTCCCATTATCAGCAGATATCTCCACGTCTACAAATGGAGAATGCTGCCTGTGCAATTATAGCAGCCAACACGGGGCAGGATTATTTTATAACTCTTTACTTTATATTTTCTCCATGCCTCCTGCTTGTTTTGACTTTATCATAGCTACATCAGTTGTCCATACTATTTGAGAAGCCTCTCGCAATATGCAGGCCCACCACTGTATGGAAGATTTCTCATGCCTTGTACTGGAGTTGTTTTCGCTAGGCTGCCGTTCATAAGGGGAGCATGGTGAGCCTAACTGGCACAAATTTGTCTCTCTATCTCTACTATATATTACATAATATATACTATAGATTATATATTATAATTTAAGATAAATAAAAGTTAATGTGATTATAAATAACCTGGGCTGTATTGTTTTTCTTTGTCCTTTCTTTGCCTTCTACATTGACATCAGCCCCAGTGGAGCCCCTCCCTATTTTTCTGTGTTCCACTTCATAGGAGCTATTCTTTCCCCACTGCCTCAGAAGCCCCTCCTCCCACACATATGCTTCCCTTGTCTCTGGTTTTACTCCATACTGTATACTCACATTAGAAGAATTGGAACAAGGAACTGTAAATGTGAGAGACTCTATGGCATGTTAATTCTTGATCTTGGTTACCTCACTGAATATAACCTTTCCTTTTGATTAGGCTGATTCATTTACTTAGAAATTTCATTACTTTTACAAGTGAATAATATTCCATTGTCTATATTACCACATTTTTTTAAACATTCATTTTTTTGAAACACGTTGGCATTGTTTTCAATTCCTGCTTATTGTGAATAAGATTGCCCAAACACAAAAGACAGGAAAGAAATCAAAACAGAAATTATTAAATAGAAATAGCACAAAATAAATCAATGAATCTAAGAGCTGGATTTCTGAGAAGATAAACAAGATTAACAAAATCTTGGCCTAAGTAAAGAAAAGGAAAAAAAATTACAAATGACCCAAATTAACAGGATAAGAAATGAACAGAGAAGACTAACAACAGACACCAAAATAATTTCAGGATATTATAAGTTATAAGGAGACACTTTAAAAACCTGTACTAAACTATGTTAAAGTAACAGGGTTTGTAGGTTGGGGAAGAGAGAATTAATTTATTGGCTCATCCAAATTACCAAAGTTAAATTAAAAAGAGGCCAGGAACCTAGCTGAGCAATACACAGAAGACGATTTAAACAGTAATGAAAACCATTCTCACCAAACTCTGGGTCCAGCTGGATTCACTGAAAACTTTTATCACCTTTTCAAAGAAGAATTGCAAATATTTTTTCTTAAGCTCTTAGAAAAATAAATTAAATAAATACCAACCAAAGAAATAGAAAAATAACTACAATACTTCTCCTATGGAGTATGTATTATTATAATACTTAATAAATCTAGTAAATACATAACAAAAAAATTAACAGAAAAAGTTCAAAGCTACAGACAAATAAGCAAACCAGCAAACTGAGTACAAGCATGTATAAAAGGATTATCTACTTCATCAAGTTGTCCTTATTCTAAGAAATACAGGACTGATTAAACATGTGTAAGTCAATAAATATAATAAATCATATAAATGAATTAAAGACAAATTAACATAATCATTTCAATATATTCAAAAATTGTAAAAAAAATATAACTTAGTTTCATTATAAAAATTCTAGAGAAAGCAGGATTGTGGGATCATATCTCAATAGAATGAGGGCATATATCAAAACTCAACAGCAGACATTAGCCTAAATAGAAAAATAAAGAGAACTAGAAGCTAAACCATTTAAACCAGGAATGAGACCAGGATGTCCACTATCCTCATTCTCTTTGGTTGCTATAAGCACTAGCTGGGGCACAAAGCAAGAGACTTCCTAGTACATGATTATCTATAGTTATCCAACAATACAAGTAATCTAGAAGAGAGATTACTACAAACAGTACAAATATCCTAGAGGACAAGACCATACCAGATAAATAACTCAGATGTCAGAAACACAGAAAACATACAACCTGGATTTCACAATTTCTAACAAAAGATTTAAAAAAAAAAAAAAGATGGAATAACAAGTCTAGAAGAGAGCAACACAAATGATTAACTATCCAAGAAGAAAAAATAGAGGAAAACTGAATAAGAGAATTACAAGATAATCTAGGGATGCAATTTGAATGTACCAAAACCCTGCAAAAGTTTTGACTACATAGCAGTTATTTGCCAGGAGGCAGAGCAAAGCTCGTGCCTTAGTCCAGGTTTCTATTCCTGCACAAACATCATGACCAAGAAGCAAGTTGGGGAGGAAAGGGTTTATTGAGCTCACACTTCCACATTGCTGTTCATCACCAAAGGAAGTCAGGACTGGAACTCAAGCAGGTCAGGAAGCAGGAGCTGATGCAGAGGCCATGGAGAGATGTTCCTTACTGGCTTGCTCAGCCTGCTCTCTTATAGAACCCAAGAGCACCAGCCCAGAAATGGTACCACCCACAAGGGGTCCTCCCCCTTGATCACTAATTGAGAAAATGCCCCACAGTTGGATCTCATGGAGGCACTTCCCCAACTGAAGCTCCTTTCTCTGTGAAAACTCCAGCCTGTGTCAAGTTGACACACAAAACCAGGCAGTACAACTGACTCCTTGTCAACTTGACACACAAACCATCACTATTAAGCCTCAACCCTTACATTCTTATTCATCCCCAAGATTTAAATTACTTTAAAAGTCCCACAGTCTTTGCATATTGAAAGTTCAATCACTTCAAAATGTCCAATATCTTTAAAATTCAAAGTCCTTAACTATGGACTCCACTAAAATACTTTCTTCCTTCAAGAGGGAAACATATCAGGGCACAGTTTCAACCAAAAACAAAACTCAAACTCCAGTGGTTCAATGTCTGGGATCCAACTCACCATCTTCCAGGCTCCTCCAAGGGCTTGGGTCACTCCTCCAGCTCTGCCCTTTGTAGCACACACCTTGTCTTCTAGGCTCCAGCTGACTGTACTCCACTGCTGCTGCTGTTCTTGGTGGTCATTATATGGTACTGGCATCTCCAAAACACTGCTATCTTCCACTGTAATTAGGCTTCACCAATAGCCTCTCATAGGCTCTCTTCATGGTGACAAGCCTCTGCTCCTATGCATGACCCCTTCAAGTCCTGGGTCGTCAATTGCAACTGAGGCTGCACCTTCACCAGTGGCCTTCTGTGGCCTCTCACTGTGCCAAGAGCCTGAGCATGCCTTCAAAACCAGTACCATCTGGGTGACTCTTACACAGTACCAAGTCCAGCCGCAGCACAAAATACAACTGTGGCCATCTCTGGAACACACTCTGTGCTCTCAGAAAACACTTCCCAGAAGATTTCGCCTCAGTGATGCTGCTCTCTTCTTAATCACTGCTAATTTCTTAGCTCCAGCTAACCAGCATCAATAGTCCCAGTAACACAAAGGGTTGCTTTAGTGGTTCTTGTGTCTTGTTAATCACAGCTGATTCTTCAGCCCCAGCTAACCAAAACCACAGAATCTTCACAATCAAAACATGGCCTTTAATCTTCCCTCTGAAATTTCACAAGCCAGGCCTCCATCTTCTGCACTGTTCTTAACATTGTCTTCCAAGCTCCTACAGAACTTTCCACCAAGCTCTTAATATCGAATGGATCATCTAGCCCAAAGTTCCAAAGTCCTTCCACAGTCCTCCCCAAAACATGGTCAGGTTGTCACAGGAATACCCTACTACGCTGGTATTATTTTGTCTTAGTCAGGGTTTCTATTCCTGCACAATCATCATGACAAAGAAGCAAGTTGGGGAGGAAAGGGTTTATTCAGCTTACACGTCTGTGTTGCTATTCATCACAAAAGGAAGTCAGGACTGGAACTCAAGCAGGTTAGGAAGCAGGAGCTGATGCAGAGGCCATGGCGAGATGTTCCTTACTGGCTTACTCAGCCCGATCTCTTAGAGAACCCAAGAATACAGCCCAGAGATGGTACCACCCACAAGGGGTCCTCCCCCTTGATCACTAATTGAGAAAATGCCCCACAGTTGGACCTCATGGAGGCACTTTCCCAACTGAAACTTTCTCTGTGATAACTCCAGCCTGTGTCAAGTTAATACACAAAACCAGCCAATACAGCTGGTAAACTGTTTGAGTAAGCAGGAACTATGGGCCAGTAAAGCTTTGTTTGCTGCTTTGTGTGATATGTGCACTCTGACTTTGAGGCTACGGATGATGAAGTCATACTCAATATTGGACAGGCAATGAGGACAGCGTATACAGAGCAGAAGCTATATCCTTGCTCTGATGGCTAGTCCTAGTGGTCAACTTGACTATGTCTAGAATGAACTATAATCCAGAAATGGGGGTCACACCTGTGATTCAGATCTTGAGGCATAGCGGCCATGAAAATCTTAAGCCCAGGTAAGTCAGTACATGCCTTTAATCTCAGGAGACTGAGACAAGCAGGTCTCTGGGTTCAAGGTCAACCTGAGACAAAGCAAGTTTCAGATACAAGAATGGTGGTACACACCTTTAATCTGAGCCACAGTTTCTGCTGGAGGCCAACATAGGGACATTGGAAGAAGGAAAACTCACTCTTCTTTGCCACTTTTTGCTTCTTGTCACAAATAAATACAAGTAAAATGTTTCAAATAATGTTTTTATTCCACCTGTGATACATAAATGCTTTGCCAGTGCTTATTGAAATAGCTATGAAAATGTAGAAACAACTTATTAAATTTTGTTTTCTTCAGTTTATTTCAAATGAACTGCTTTGATATCAGGATAGATTTGTTGTCAATATTTTATAAGTAAGACATAGAATAATATGTCATAACTATAAAAAGTCTGTTTATATATTATTTAGATCATTCTATATTATAAATAAAATGACAGTATTTATATTAAATTGAAATTATATTATCAATTTCAATTATTCTTCAGTTTGAGTTTATACAAAATGAAAAAGAAGTCATGTTATATGATGTATCATATTGCCCATAATTTTAATGTCTTTGGAATATGACCCTAAAGTAGACACATTATCACTTAGCTGTCAAGTTTTTAAAAAAATCTTTATACACACACACACACACACACACACACACATATATATATATATATATAATGTAAGTTCACAGTTACTAATTTACTACTATTTTCATGAAATAAAACATTTAATCACTGAAAATTTTTATCTTAAGAACATTTGTGCTTAAACTGATTTTCAAAATTAATAAATCTTAGCATGAATTTATCAACAGAGGATTTGAGTAATCTTTTTATCCCATCCAGTAGAAAGACAGGGCATCAAATGGAGAGATGGGGTTGCCATCCCACAGTCAAAAACTGATCCAGAATTGTTCCTGTCTAAAAGAACTGCAGGGATAAAAATGCAGAAGAGACTAAGGGGAAGGAGGTCTAGTGACTGGCCTAAATTGGGATCCATTCCATTGGTGGGCACCCAACACCTAACACTATTACTGATGCTATGGTGTGCTTACAGACAGGACACTAGTATGGCTTTCCTCTGAGAGGCCCAACAAGCAGCTGAGAAGATGCAGATACTTACATACAACCATTACACTGAAGTCGGGGATTGCTGGGGTTGAATTAAGGAAAGGTTGGAAGAAGCTGAGGAGGAGGGCAACCCCATAGGAAGAGCAGCAATCTCAACTAACCCAGATCCTTGCGATCTCTCAGACATGGAGCTGCCAACCAGGCAGCATACACAAGCTGGTCCAAGGCCCCCAATACATATACAGCAGATGGCTGCCTGGTCTGGCCTCAGTGGGAGAAGACTAGCTACCCCTAGAGATACTTGATGCCCCAGAGAGTGGGGAGGTCTGGTGGGGAAGGGGGAACTTCCTCTTGGAGATGGAGGGAGGAGGAATGGGATGAGGAACTGAGAGGTCGAATTGGGATGAGGGTAATGACTGAATTTTAAATTAAAAAAATAAACGTAATAAAATATTTTTAACTCATAAAATATTTCAAAGTTGTGAACATAATGTTAATATCCCAGGCACCCAATATTCCTAGTTGTAGCACATAAAGGATGCTGTCATCTTTTGTGTATCTGACAATTGCTAGTTTTCCAACTGCAAAGTTACTGTGTGTGCCTTTTCCCACTCCATTCCTTGGAAGGAGCCATGACATTAAGGTTCTGTAATGCATTTTCATTATTATTTCAAGATATAACACAGTGTAACAATCATGGTGTGCCACAAAACATAATATTAGAGCTTCCATGAAAACCTATGTATATTAATAATTTTTATATTTTCATCTGTTGTAGAAATAATCTTCAAGGTACTAACTCTTGTGGAATCTACTTAATTGGATCAAGGTAGGAGATCTGGGAAGAAGCTGTCAGAAAGGAGTTAATCCTGCCTGCCCCTGTGTGTTGTAATTTACCCTTATATGGAAATTTCTACATTTGCTTTTAACGACTTTGAATAACATGTAAGGTTCACGTGCATTGTTGAGGATAACTTTTACTTAAATTCAGCAGACTGGGCTGAAGAAACACGCCTGTCATTAAAGACTAGACTCAGCTTTAAATACCTTTGCAGAGGCTGGTGAGATGGAGCATCACTCAAGTGTACTTGCTGCCCTAGCAGAGTGGAGAGGTTTGGCTCTCTTCACCTTTATCAGGAGGATGGCTCATACCTGTCCAGAACTCTAATTGTAAGGGATCCAATGGCCTCTTCTCAGGTACCTGAAAGTCTGAAAGAAGGTGGTATACACACACACACACACACATAAAATAAATACTGCCCCAACAATGTAAGATTCATGTTTAGTTGTTGTCTTATTTAGGGTTTTATTGCTGTGAAGAAACACCATAACAATGACAACTCTTATAAAGGAAAACGCTTCATTGGTGCTGGCTTACACTTTCAGATGTTTAGTCCATTAACATCGTGGTGGAAGATGGATGCAGGCAAGCAGACATAGTGCTGGAGAAGGAACTGAGAGTTCTACATCTGGATCTGCAGTCAGCAGAGGGAGATTGCATGCAACACTGTGCATAGCTTGAGCATAGGAGAATAGGAGACCTCAAAGCACAACCTCACAGTGACACGCTTCCTCCAACAAGGCCACACCTCCTAATAGTGCGACTCCTTATGGGCCAAGCACTCAAACATATGAGTCTACAAATGCCATACCTATACAAATCACCACAGATTATAGCAGAGTACTCTAATCAGTAAGATATATAAACTAATCAGACAGACATATAAATGAGCTCAAGCACTGTGAATTATATTTGTTTAGACACAAGACCCAATACTAACCTTACTTTTATTTTTTCACCAAAATAACAATGTTTATCTCTTGTCATTTCACTTTTCAAATAAACAAAATAGAAATATGATGATATTGGCAGACTACACTTATGAAAAACAGAATAAGACAATGATATGCTATAAAACAAAAACTAGCATGTTTAACCCCTGTTTATATCTAAGAAAAGAAGATACTAGACTTTGTCAGTTACAAATCATCCTTGATTTTGGAAAAGAGATTTATATGAGGGCATAGCCTAGGTTTCCACACAGAGAACTTGTTACAGAGACATGTGTGTAATTTATTTGGAAATCTAAGCCTAGTATACAAGAGCAACACGCAAGCACACAGTGAAAAATAAGTGAAAATAGAAATATGTCTATTGAAATGCTTAGTGCTATGTGTGAAGATGCATCTTATAAAATAAGTTCAGAATCATTTCCATTTCTCAGAGATATAAGCTATTGTGAAATTGGCTTCTTTCTCATGATAACTGACATTTGTATGAGACCATGACATTGAGTTTCTAGCAGACAGGAGAGAAATGAGAGAGACTGGGTAGGCTGTACAATAGTGGAGATTGGTTATAGAGGTCCATTGTAGAAGAGTGGGGGAGACTGGTTTTAGTCATAGGTTGTAGGGATGGTGAAGGAGGCTAGTCTTAGTTGCAGTTTGTAGGGCAGTGGAGGATGCTGGTTTTAGTTTCATGATGTAGGGTACCAGATGATGCTGGCCTTGGCCTGAGGTTGTAAGCTCCAGGTGTATGACAGTGGAAGATACTGGGCTTAGCTGCACCCTCAAGAAGCTAGTCAAGCCTGGAGAGAGTTGGCTGTTGGAGCCTGTCTGGAGTAACACATGATTGTTGCAGTTTATGAGGTATAGAGACATATATGAGAGATGTCAAGTCATATGCCAAAGTCATATGATCAGGTCTAATAATGTCAACCTCAATCTCTTTCTAGTTCCTTGCCAGATAATATAGAGCTTTAAATTTTTTCACAAGAAAATTCATTAATTCTTTGGTCAAAGAATAAAACAGAGACTGAAGGAAAGGCCGTCCAGAGACTGCCCCACCTGGGGACCCAGACCATCTGCAGACACCAAACCCAGACAATATTGTAGATGACAACAAGTACTTGCTGACAGGAGCCTGATATAAGCTGTTTCCTGAGAGGCTCTGCCAGAGGCTGAAAAATAGAGAGGTGGAATGTTTGAAACCAACCATTGGACTGAACATATGGGAGGACCCCTGGCTCTCTAGCCACATATGTAGCAAAGGATGGCCTTGCAGGGCATCAATGGTAGGAGAGACCCTTGGTCCTGTGAAAGCTCAATAGATATACCAGTGTAGGGGAATTTGAGAGTGGGAAGGCAGGAGTCGGTGGGTGGGGGAACACCCTCATAGAAGCAGGGGGAGGGAGAATGGGATAGTGAGTTCTGGGGTTGGTAATCAGGAAAGGGGACAACATTTGAAATATAAATAAAGAAAATAGCCCAAAAAATGAATTAAAAATAACCAATGAAAAAAGAAAATTTATTAATTCTTATTCACTGGGGCAATTTATAGAACTAGATTTGGCAAGATGACATGTTCTTCAAATGTTAAAAAACAAGCAAACATTTAAGGATTTGTTAATGTGTTGCAGTGTGAGGATCCTGACTCCAGAATGCTTTTCATCTGATATGTATTCATTCCTTAGTCTAAGACATAACATGTTATTCTATTTTACTTAAGTAACTGATGGGTCTTACTCCAGTGTTCTAGTAATTGAAATAATATAAATACCTCACATTACTTTTAGCATTTAGACCTCACACAGTAAGCAACATCCCCTTTCTTTTTTGGGGGGGGGGGGGCAGGGAGGAAAGGGTTTATTCAGCTTACATTTCCACACTGCTGTTCATTACCAAAGGAAGTCAGGATTGGAACTCAAGCAGGTCAGGAAGCAGGAGTTGATGCAGAGGCCATGGAGGGATGTTTCTTACTGGCTTGCTTCCACTAGCTTGCTCAGCCTGCTCTCTTATAGAACTCATTCCAGACTTACATTCCAGGGATGGCGCCACCCACAAGGGGCCCTCCCCCTTGGATCACTAATTGAGAAAATGCCCCACAGCTGGATCTCATGGAGGCACTTCCCCAACTGAAGCTTTTTCTCTGTGATAACTCCAGCCTGTGTCAAGTTGACACACAAAATCAGTCAGTACAATCCACTTAGTGAGTACATACCATGCAGGTGCTTTTGGGTCTGAGTTTTCTCACTGAGGATATTTTTTAGTTCCATCCATTTGCCTGGAAAACTCAGGATGTTCTTGTTTCTAAAAGCTGAGTAGTATTCTATTGTATAAATGAACCATCTTTTCTGTATCCATTTTTCTGTCCTGGAATATCTCATTATTTCCAGTTTCTGGCTATCACATGCCTGTCGTGTGGTAGGGCATCTTTTGGGTATATGCCCAAGAGTGGTATAGCTGGGTCTTCAGGTAGATCTAGTTCCAATTTTCTTTCTTTCTTTTTTTTTATTTATTTTCCATATTCTTGTTTACATTCCAAATGCTTTCCCCTTTTCCAGTTCCCCCCACCCCATCTGTTCCATAAGCCCTCTTCTCTCCACCCATTCCCCAATCACCCCCCTCCCATTTCTCTGTCCTGGTACTCCCCTACAATGCTGGATCAAGCCTTTCTAGGACCAGGGCCCTCTCCTTCCTTCTTTTTGGGAATCATTTGATATGCTAATTGTGTCTTGAGTATTCAGAGTTTCTGGGCCAATTAATATCCACTTATCAGTGATTGCATTCCATGTGTACTCTTTTGTGATTGGGTTACTTCACTTAGGATGATATTTTCCAGTTCCAACCATTTGCTTAAAAATTTCATGAGTTCATTGTTTTTAATTGCTGAGTAGTATTCCACTGTGTAAATATACCATATTTTCTTTATCCATTCCTCCATTGAGGGACATCTGGGTTCTTTCCAGCTTCTGGCTATTATAAATAAGACTGCTTTGAACATAGTAGAGCATGTGTCCTTATTGCATGCCGGGGAATCCTTGGGTATATGCCCAGGAGTGGTATAGCAGGGTTCTCCGGAAATGTCATGCACAGTTTTCTGATTTCCAGAGTGGTTGTACCATCTTACAGCCCCACCAGCAGTGGAGGAGTGTTCCTCTTTCTCCACATCCTCGCCAACAACTGCTGTCTCCTGAGTTTTTAATCTTAGCCATTCTGACTGGTGTGAGGTGAAATCTCAGGGTTGTTTTGATTTGCATTTCCCTAATGACTAATGATGTTGAACATTTTTTAAGGTGCTTCTCAGCCATCCGAATTTCTTCAGGTGAAAATTTTTTGTTTAGCTCTGTACCCCATTTTTAATAGGGTTATTTGGTTCTCTGGGGTCTAACTCCTTGAGTTCTTTGTATATATTGGATATTAGCCCTTTGTCAGATGTAGGATTGATGAAGATCTTTTCCCAATTTGTTGGTTGCCATTTTGTCCTTTTGACGGTGTCTTACAGAAGTTTGCCTTACAGAAACTTTGTAATTTTATGAGGTCCCATTTGTCAGTTCTTGATCTTAGAGCATAAGCTATTGGTGTTCTGTTCAGGAATTTTTCCCCTGTGCCCATGTCCTCAAGGGTTTTTCCCAGTTTCTTTTTTATTAGTTTCAGTGTGTCTGGTTTTTGTGGAGATCTTTGATACCCTTGGAGTTGAGCTTAGTACAAGGAGATAAGAATGAATCAATTTGCATTCCTCTGTACAACATCCCCTTTCTTGAGACAAAAGCTAATAATTTTATGTTTCTAATCTGTTTCTAACTCCATGGTATACTGAATTACAGCATTACAATGTAGTGATATTACATAACCATTTGCTTTAAAATTCACTCCTGTCTCTTGGTCAGTGTCTTTGAGGATGAGCCATTAGTTGCAAATACATCCATTCTTTTTAATTAGAGAAGTTTGTTGTTTCAAAAATCAATGTATTTTCTCTGACAAATAATAAAACTTAAGTGATTCTGTGCATGCAGTAAAGGTGCATAGTGGTACATGTACCAAGTGAATTCTAAACATCATAGCAAGATTTAACCGAAGGGGCTCTCCATTTGTTCCTCTCTGTTCAGATGGTATTTACTCCCCATTTGATATATGTTTCATTATCTTTGCAAAATGTTTCTGATCTCATTTAAATATCTGTAAGGTTCCAGAAATTCACCAACATTTCACATAACTCACCAGTTAGTAATAACACCTCTCTATGATGGATTCACTTTGTGGTAATTGTGTTACACACCCCATATAGCATCCACAAAGCTCTATTACCTACAAAGACATGAAAGCTATCCAGTAGCCTGGAGAGGACAGCAGGATGGATTTTAATAATATATATCTCTATAGTCAGTGTGACAAACTTAGTTTCAGATAGCCAGCAGATGCTGCCCCACACAAACACTAAGAATAAAAACATTTGTTTTTTTCTGCATAACTTCTGTTAGTGTTCTTACTCGATCCTTTGTGAGGTTCTCTTACAGATTTCCTAGTCAGTGCTACGTCCAAAGATTTTCTGTGACTTTCTTTAATATAGTGACCGCATCTCTCTTATTCTCAACACATGGTCTCTTATCCTTTCACTGTGTTAGAAATGTATTTTCTGTCTCTATTGTTATTAAATACTATTCCTCACTATATATATATATATATATATATATATATATATATATATATATATTGCCTTTGTCTTCACTCATACATTTTAGCTTAAATTCTTCTCTCTCTGGTCTCTAAACTTAGCAGAACTCTCCTCTCCAATTTCTTCTCTTCTCCAGAAAGGTCTTGTTAAATGCCCCTTACCCTCTTTTTATGTGATTATGAAGTGGATATTGTGCCCTTAGAAGTTTTTCGGGGGCTTTTAAATAACTGGATTGCTGTGAGAAAAAGACTGCACCTTTAAGTTAATATTCTTGAAATCCCAGGTGTGCAGATATGGTAGGATTTATATCAATAAATGAGAGATGAAGGGCATGTATACTCTAGACTGCAAGGAAACGTTGAGCAGGAAGTGGTTCTCGTAAATTCCAAGGCCAGTAGAGAAAATTGCCTTTATTAGCAGAAAGGAAATTGGATCTTGTTCACCAAAGCTTTGGTCATTCTAGTCCAAGAGGACCTAGATTTAAATAAATAGGCATTGATGTTCTATTAAGTAATTATTAAGGGGTTAAGAAAATAAAATGGTGTTTTGAAAAAAGTCTCAGGTAAAAATGATTAAAAGAAAAAAAACGCAGAGGAAAAGAGGGAAAGAATGTCAGAAAAGACAGGTAGGAATCCAACACCTACATGGCCCAGTCTCAAATCTTAAATCAAGCCAAAAATGACTAAACAACACTTATTGAAATATCAGAAAAACACAATTGCAATTTCATAATCAGTAGAAAAGTGAATGGTCAAAGTACACAGAAAGTAAATCTAACTTTACAATCACAATAGAACAAATATCAATGTTCCTTATGGTACAGTACAATTTATATACACATATATATATTTACAAAAAATATACCAAAAATAAATATAGTACAATTTTATAACCATAGCCCTAAAAAATTCAGATTATGTCAATTTAATATAGAAAATAAAATTTTTGCCTTTTAAGTAACAGAATTCTGTGCTGGGGTTACAAATTAGTGAAAGAGTAATTGCTTTCCATCTCTGAGACATCGAATTTGATACCCTAAACTTTTAAAAACACACAAACAAATAAATAATAAAGTTCCATAATGGCTTTTAAATTAACATTCCAGGATCATGTATATCATCACGTGGAATTATTACAGAATGTTGTGCATTAAAGGCAGTTAATTTGTGTAAATTAGTTCTGTAGTCAAATAGTTGACCTTTCATAAATACATCAACAATTTCAAGGTGATATTTAAAAATTAGCCTTAGTTTCAAGATATGAAAATTTTCCCTTCTAATCACCTATACTGTTTTGAAATTCCATAAGTATCCCAAGAAGGTGCGGCCTCTGAACAGTCTTTCCTTCCATCTCTGATCCAATTTTTGTCCATGCCTTTCCTTTAGGCAGGAACAATGCTGGGTTAAAATTTTTGAGATGGGTGGGTGGCCCCATCCCTCAACTGTGAGCAGTGCCTATCTACTGGAGGTGGTCTCTTCAGGTTCTATCTCCCTTTGTTGGATATTTCAGCTAATGTCATCGCCATTGGGTCTGGGAGCCATCCCTGGCTCACATCCCTGGCATCTGGGACTCTCTAGTGGCTCCCATGTTAGAACTGAATTCACTTTTCTATGTATTTGTGTTCACACCTTGCAGTAACTTCTCAGAGTTAGTAAGTTAGGTGATTTCAATCCTTTGCAATTGTAGGATTGAAGGTTAAAGCAACTGCCAGAGCCTGACGAACACAGAGGCAGATGCTCGCAGCCAACCTTTGAATTGAGCTGGGGGGTCCCTGATGGAGGAGTTGGAGAAGGGACTGAAGGAGCAGAGGGGCTCTACAGCCCCATAGAGGAAGCAACAGGCCAGACCCCCTGTAGCTTTCAGAGACTGGACCACCAACCAAACAATACACATGGAGAGACCCATGGCGCTGGCTGCATATGTGGCAGAGGATGACCTTGTTGGACAACAGTGTGAGGAGATGCCCTTGGGCCTGATGGTGTTCATGCCCCAATGTAGGCAAATGCCAGGGTTGGAAGATGGGAGTGGGTGGGTGGGTGGGTGGGTGAGTATTCTCACAGAGGCAGGGAGGTGGGGAGAGGAGAGGGTCTTCCTGAAGGGGAGACCTGGAATGGGGAAAACATTGAAATGCAAATAAAGAAAATATCCAATTAAAAAAAAAGAAAAAGAAAAGAAAAAAGAAATTGACTCAAAGCCTACAAAAACCCATCTTACCTATTAAAGAATGTCTCTCTCATGTTCTTATGTAGAAGGGAGTCTCAGTCCAGTCCTTTTAATCTGAAATATTTCTCAGCAGAATAAGGCTTTAGCTAACTTTGCTCTGGTGTTATTTGTAGGTTTGGTTTGGTTTTGGGCACAGTCTCGACCTACAGAGCCAGCTGACTTCAACTTCACAACCCTCCCTCCCGTGTGTCAGCTTCCAAGTGGTGGGGTGATAGGCATTCTCTGTCTTGCTGTGCTCTTTGTTCTTGTTACCAAGCAAGCAAGTATGGATTCCTATAGGAATAAAATAAGAGCAACCCCATCCCAGACTGGGAGCATGAAGACATGTCTATGCTTGAGAGTCTATCTCTGAGATAGTCAGTGTGGACATAGCAAAGCAAGCTCTGTCACTTTTCCCCAGGGTAGCGGTCATGATGTAGGCAAAAGGGTAACATGTAGATAAAGGAGGAGAAAAAGCATGGACAGCTCTGGTATAATAGGAAGTATGAAATGTAGCTAGCTCCAAGTGGTTTTGTTAGAGAACATTCCCTTATGTTTGTGTTTAGAGGCTGAAGGTCACAATATTAAAATTCATGGGATAAACTGAGATTCTTGGTGTGACATTTGTTTTATGTGCAAGGTTCTAAACTTAAAATTTATTTTCATTAAAAATAATATATTTTTTGCAAATAGTTGTAGTGTGTGTGTATCTGTGTGTGTATGTGTCTATCTATGTATACATTGTGTGATATGAAATAATAAGTGTAAAGAGAGAGGGGGACTTGGAAAGACAGAAAAAAATATAGTAGCAAAGACAGGAGGCAGCTTCAGAAGTCACCCATCAATCAAAGGTAAGGTCATTGTTTTTAGGCTTGAGCTTCAGCATAAATAATAGACTGGCTCAGTCTACCTGGTAGTGACCGGATTGTGTCTCTCTGCCTTAAGTTCACATGATGAGACCCTATTGTCTAATTGTTTCTTAAGACTGTATTTCTGTAAGGAACATAAGGGTTAGATTCCAATACCACCAGTTATGGGAAATCTAAGAGGTAGATAATTGTGCTAAAAAAAAGTTCATGTAAGGACACAGCCAGAAGGATGCCATCTGCGAGCTACAAAGGGGGCCCTCACTGGCCATAAAACCTTGCCTGAGAATTGAGAGTATCCTCAAACCCAGAACTATGAGGAAATGAATTACTTTTGTTTATTCCCCACAGCCTGTGGTATTCCGGTTAGCCTAAAATGATTAATATACTTTGTCAGAGGCCTGGACATTTATAGTGAAGAAACCTCTACAACAGAAAGTTCTGTAGGAAGATAATCAGAAAGAGAAAGCATTGTAAAGTTCCGTGTTGAAGACATTAGAACAGAATGGGAAATGGGGTGTCTATATGGGGTTTAAATTTGGAATCTTTTTCCTCTTGTGCTTTGGTGATTTAATATTTATAGCAGTGTTGGAACTTCTGTGACTCTTATTATAATAAATAGACTTAATATAGTAATTCTATCTCTTAGGTAAAATATAGTGGACCACTTTGGTGTTATTTACTGATTACCTATTAGTAATCAGTCTGCAATCTGCAAACTTTACTTCAGAGAGATGTATACATTCTTTAAGGAAACAAAAAGAAGTGTTAGAAATGAAGTACAGTGGTTGAGCTCTTGTGTGGCAAGCTTGAGGTCCTGGGTTTGATTGCTAGGGTTCAAGAATCGCTGAATGAAGACCCTACACTCAAATACTATGCAAAAACAAAGAACATCTATTCATCTGAATTTCCTTCTTGCCGGGGTCTTCCCATTTGGAAATGGAGACCTCTGGTAGACTCTCAGGCCTAGCTTTTATTGTCAGTTAGGGGAATTCCAGAGAGGGTTATCTGCTCTTTTATCTGGATTGCTTAACACTATCTCTAGGATTCTGACTGATTCTATAATTGGTTAGGTTCCTGAGATTCCCCAGGGGCTTGCCAACTCATTCTACTTACCTATTCTTACTTCAGACCAGATGGTAAGGTATCCTTGGGTTGGCTTCCTGCAGCTGTACTGACTGATCACAGGTTAATGCATCTGGGTTCCCATTTCTGGGAAGCAGGAACTTAGGCCTGGACTCCCAAACTGACAGTGTGCAGCCTGTCATAGAGTCAGCCTGGCTCTGGCTAACTTAGTTCTCTCATGATGTCATATGGCATAGATAGAAAGATAGATAGATAGATAGATAGATAGATAGATAGATAGATAGATGGGTGTAGATGGGTGGGTGGGTGGGTGGGTGGGGGTGGGTGGGTGGGTGGGTGAATGGATGGATGGATAGATAGATAGATAGATAGATAGATAGATAGATGATAATGAGAGAAAGGGAATGATAAAGAAAAATACAAAGAAAGAGAGACAAAGAAAATATGTCCCTGGTAGCCTAAAGAGGGGATCTGGAAAAAAAAAAGTTGGGTCACTTACAATCTTAACTCCTAAACAAATGGCTTGGGAGCCAAGTACAGATATGGAGTAAAGTTTTCTATTCCTACACACTGAGAAGAGATTATTGGTCATACCAATAGAATCAAGATATCCAATAGAAAATCAGCAGATACCCCTGTAGGATTAGACTTTCCAAAATCTATTTTAATAAAGATTCTAAAATGCTTTGACTCCCTTCCAGCCTACTACTATCAAAGGGCAGGGAAAGAAAGATGGTAGATAGGAGAAGGGGATGTGAACATTGCTTAGACGTAGTTCTTTGAGGCAATTCCAGTTCAGCCATGTCAGGACACCAAACATGCGTAGGCAGGGGTGGCAAGATCCACCAGAAACAGTTGATCGGCATGAGTCAGCAGGAGTGACCAGGACCAGCTGGGATGCCAGAAGTTCTCTGCCTTGCCTCTCTCAAGAAAGTGATGATCAATGAACTCTCTACACCAACAAAACATTGCAAGAGTAACCATGCAAATGTGCCAGCACTGTCCTTTAAGTCCCAATTATTCTATCTCCAAACATCACATGTCCTCCCAGTGGTCATTTCTCGGCAAAAGACGACATGATATAAACAGAAACTGATTTCACACTCTCCCATGGTGCCTAGCACTGAGGACGCTTAGGCCATGATACATTGACATGAACATGAGACTGTGCTGTTTTAATTTAACATTGTGTGTGTGTGTGTGTGTGTACATACACGTGTGCACATGTGCACGGGCACATGTGTATGGGGGATTAGGTGGTATTCCCACATACAAGCAAATATCCATGTGCATAGGTGACCACATGTAGGGCGCTCCAGCGGCTTGTCGTATGCACCTTGTGGGGAAAGGGGAGTGGAAGAAAAACCACTTCTCACCAGAGCTCATCAGCTCTGGCAGGGCAGATGCAGGGAAACTGCTGCACGACCCCACAGGCCACTGGGTGGGTGTCTGGCCTAGGAAAGCCACAGGACCCCAAACCGCAGGGGCGGGGAGGGAGCAGTCTCCTGACCCGTTGGCCTCATGGAGGCCAGGGGCAACAGGTTCCATAGCATTACAAGGCATTGCTGGGTACTGCTGGAGAGCTGAGAACAGGGCAGCTCTGTCAGCCCCGGGGTCAAAGGAGAAAAGGAAGGTGAGGGAAGACATTCTGGGCCATGTGGAGAGAGGGGGAAGGGAATGGGACGTGGGAGGGGTGGCACAGGGGAAGGGAATGGGGCAGGGGAGGTGTGGGGGAGGGGACTAGAGACAGAACAAGAGAGCTGAAAAGTAAGAGAGAATAAAAGGAGAGAGGAGGGGCCAAGCAGCACCTTTCACAGTGGGCCAACCTACCTGGCTGTTGCCATGGTGACTGTGGGGTGGAGTCCATCCAGAATACTAGGGGCTTGAGGCGTGGCCCTACATGAGTGACTGATGGCCACAAAATTATGGGCCATCATGGTGTCAGGAGCCTAGAATCTGGGAGCATGGGCAAACAGCCTTCCATCCCTTGTAGATTCAATACACTGAGTTGCCAGGGTTTAAACCTAGCTCAACCAGAGAGAGCACAGACTGTCTTTCAGGGTCTGACAGCCACGAAGACCAAAAGAGGTCATTAGATCTCCTAGAACTGAAATTACAAGTATTTTTGAGCCACCAGAGAGCTTCTGGGAACAGAACTCTAGTTCTCTACAAGAAAAATAAAAGGTCTTAAACACATAGCCATGTATGTTTTTTAAAGGGCATTTGGTATACCCCCACTAAAGAATAAGTCATAGTGTCACATCTACTTACTAACTACATGTACCTACAGATCTCAGTCCTAAAGAGCTTAGTATCCATGCTAAGTGCTAAAGATATCTCTCCGTCTATTGCATGCTTATGGGATCCTTTTTATCCTACTGGGTTAGGTAGCCCAGCCTTGATATGAAGGTTTGGGCATAGTCTAATTGCATCTGGTTACACTGAATTCAGTTGATATCTATGGAAGGCCTGTTCTTTTCTGAAATGACACAAAAAGAGACGTGGATCTGGGTGAGTTTGGGGAGGGGCTGGAAGCAGTAGAAGGAGGGAATGTGCAATCTGGATTATCATATGAGAGAATAGATAAACAACAACAACAACAAAATAATAATAATGATAATAATAGCTCAGAATATAATCTCTTTTTATCAATATATATTGTGCATCAGTGTAAGACTAGAAATAACTATAGTGATGCAAATGTTTGCAGATAAAATATCTTTGTGAACTTTGTATTAAGTATATATTGAAAATAGAAAATAGAGATGACATAAATTGGTAAATTACTACATGTAACCTCATAGCTGAAGTCAAGGAAACTTTGCAGCCCCTGATAACCTGGGATACATACTTTGTAGTTTTAAAATATTTAACAAATGAAGATTATATAGATATATAAATATTTTAGTGCTCAGTAAGTACAAAGTACTTTTCTTTGATCCACCACTAATACTATTTTTATTACATCACATCCATTGTCCTAGACTGATCAAGATACAGAACAACGTCCATTATGGGAATAGAAGTCCCAGCTTTACAACAGCTGACATTTTCTGTTTTTGTAATCTCTGCAGATCCCAAAATCAAATTCTTAATCTATTGATTTAAATGCTGTTTCTGGAGAGAGTAGAAGATTCTCACTATTTTGTGTGGTTATTTTATTTTTGCCTTCTTTAGATGTAACCCCTAGGGCACCTTAGTAATTTGGTTGGGGGCCTTCCACATTTTAGACATGCAAGTATAAATAGTTTTCTTTTGTGGACTCCTGATTTAGCCTCAGGATTTCTGTCTCTCTGGCACTGTATCCTTCTCACTACATTGGACTAAAGGTCATTACTTATATTGATGTTGAAGATAATTATTCATCTCACTGTAAATCTTAGAGATTGAGAAACTAGCCACCTAGAGACCACGTGGAAATGTGAATAAGAGGCAAAAACAGGAAAATAAGACTAAAAACCCTAAAACCCAATTAAATAATTAAAATTATACTAGGCAGGAATTGTTAGAGATATTGTTTTCCTAAGAGGCCAATGTAGATATTTTAAAGCTAATCCACCTGAAACCCAGGGATTTGAAAGCAGTACTTTAGATATTAAAAAATTATCAGCTTAGAGCATTTTCTACATAGCCTTGAATTGACGTATTTCCTCAATGGTAATGCTGAGGTTACTTCCAGCATTAAACACTATTGATGTGCCTGAGGTAGAGGTCATCTCAAACACAATGGCCTTTGGTCATGGTCTTGCCACGTGCCTACAGCCCTTCTGACTCCAGCACTGATAGCTCTAAGGGAGACGAGAATCATCCATAAACAATATCTTTAGTTCTTTCCAAAAGTGCAACTCTGTGTCTAGTGTACTGTCTCTTATGTATTCCTGTTGTTGTTTTGAGATTTGAGAAAAGGAAGAAGATGACTAAGAACAAAGGAGACAAGTTTCAAGATTCTGATAAAGGTACTCTGGAATACCTGGGTGACCCATTGCCTGTGACTGTGCATATTCAGCCTTGGAATCTAGATGGCAATTTAGGTCCCATTCCAGGGCTGTTAAAAGTGGATAAAAGACAAAAAAAATCTTTCAAAATTATGTTTAAGAAATAACATAAATCTGTCCAAATCAGACTGTGTTCCTTAACTTCATTATAAAACATTTCATTTTGTACACAAATATATATTTTAAGGACCTGCAAAGTAGGTGGAATTCTAAAGTAGATCGAATATTCTGATTTACTGTTGATATATATCATCACACATATTTTTTAATAATTATCAGTAAATATTTATATGCTCACTATTTGAGTAGTCAACAAATACTAAGTCTATCTGTATCTGTATCTGTATCTATATCTATATCTATATATATGAGATATAAATCTCCTTTTATTGTTGTCTATAAATTATCAGATTTCTCCCTTTAGGAAGTAGTGAGACTCATAAGACTTAGGAACTAAAGAAATTAACAAGTATCAGGAATCTCCTGAAATGAAGATTTATAAGGACCCTTTCCAAGATTACACAAGAAACAATTCTGGGAGAGGAGACTAATTATGGAGCAGTTTATAAAGTGTGGAAGACGCTCCAGAGAGCCAGCTTTTAGGCCATTAGCCGTTTTCGATGGTGTTACTGACTTTGGATCGTACATGGTTCCTTAAATAACCCCTCATTCATGCCTTCAAAGAGAGCCAGTGGAATCATCAGAGTGCTACACTGGACTTTGGTAGAATTAATGTGTTGGTCTGTCACTCGTGTCTTTCTTTGGTGACTATATTCTTGTTCACATCTTCCCAATAAGAGCCACTCAGCAATCCCCATCCTTTTGGAATTGGACTTGTACAGACAATTCATCTGAGTACTTATCGTGTAGACTAGTCTTTAAGTGAGGTGAGGTTTGCTATGAGAACATAATGCGCAGTACTGCAAACTTTCCCCACAGATCAATAACAGTTCTCAGAGGAGGAAGATATATTTATCCTGATTTAAATAGCACAAAATGCATGGAACAAACCATCATATGGTTGCTTGCTTCATAGATCATACTTTTTATGTTTTCACATGTCCATTAAATCTTTAAATTTAGATAGTTAAAAGCTTTAAGAAAAGACTTACATTGACAAATGGGGACAATAATTGTTAATGAAAATAAAATGTAAGGTAGTTTTCAATAGAATTTAATCATTATCAGTGTGGTCTATAAATCGCGACTTTAAAGAATGATTTGTACTGTTATGTGGCTGCCCATTCCTGCTCATTAGTGATGGCAGTCACTAATATAGCTTTAATGTTACTATTATCTTTAGTGCTATAGCATTTAACAATCGATGTTTACACTTCTCGCCTCTGGAACATGACAAGTCATGCTCTTCCACTTAGTTTACTATTTTCACTGCCTGCTACATGCCAACAGTTGTCTTCAATGCTGAGATTACAAATACGTCAAAGACAAGGACGGCAATTGTAAATGACTTCCTAAGAAGTACATGGCTTTGTAAGTATCTTTAGATAACCTTGGTTTCAAAATTAGATGTTTGGCCTATACTAAAATATAATGCTGAAATACAGTTTTAATTTGCAATGTGCAGTGATTCAGAAAATAAATCAATCTTTGGATTGTTTGAGAGCAATGAAAAAAAAAAAGAACATACGGAAATGGCTATGAGCATGAAATTATGTAATAATTTAAATATCTGAATAACCTTTGGGGAAGTACCATAGTCTCTGTATATTGACCCCTACATGTTGATTATAAGCAAACAACCAATGGGTATTGGGTTTGGGTGCTGAAAAATGTCAATTATATTAAATCAAGAAGGAGTAACGAAAGTTAATAATCTCAGGCTCCTTTAACTAATAACTTGGAATATCTTATGTTGATGTTTCTTAACTACCATACACCTTGGCCCATTCATTATGTGTCTTGAAGTTCAATCAGTAAACTCATTATCAACACTGGATTTGATTATCAGAACTCTGCTGCACTTGTTTGAAGATAACCCTATCTGAGGAATTTTATTGCCTTTGCAATAAATTTGCAAAATTGCCATTGTGCAAAATTAATGCCTTTGCACAAATGTCTCTATATGGTGCATTTCGGTGCATTCCTTAGATTATGGTGCTGCAAAACTATGCTAAATTACAAAAACAGAAAATGTCAGCTGTTGTAAAGTTGGGAACTTCCAATTCCGTTCTGTAGCTTCCCCAGTTCTTGATCAGCCTTCAACAGACAATGGATGTGATGTATTAGAAATTGTATTAGTGGTGGATCTGGAAACATACTTACTTAGTGAGCACTAAAATGTTTATATATCTATATAATCTTGATTTGTTAAATATTTTAAAATTATAAAGTATGTAGCCCAGGTTATTAAGGACTGCAAAGTTTCCTTGACTTCAGCTATGAGGATGCATATGATAATTTACCAATTTATGTTATCTCTATTTTGTATTAAAACACTTCCTACTCTTGCAGAGAATCATGGTGGATTTCCCAGCACCCACACCAGATATGTAGGCAACAACTGCCAATCTCTGGAGTCTCCAGTAATTTGACATGCCCCTCCAGCATCTCAGTCCCTTGCACATGATACACATACATATAATCAAGTATACACAGACACACACTATTAAATTCTAAAACTAACTAGAATATGGACTAAACATTCCCTTGGGAATATAGCTACTCAAATAAACCATTTTCTGAATGCTTGATAGTGACTGGCATGAGTCTAGCTTTTTTAGGCCCTTTCTAATCTGGTTTGAGAGTCCACGGAAGCGTCATAACATCACAGAAGGACTTGTTACACTGGCATGAATCATTGAGGCATTAGATAAAAAAATGTCTTCACTTTCTTCAACTGCTTTGGGTATAGCCATGCAGAGCAAAGTGGCTATTTTCTAAGACTCATTGTAGCAGTATAAGACAAAACCAGAACAGGGAAGTGGAAAGGGATGGGTGGGAGAACAGAGGGAGGGAAGGGGGTTTATGTGACTTTCGGGGAGTGGGGGACCAGAAAAGGGGAAATCATTTGAAATGTAAATAAAAAATATATCGAATAAAATTTTTAAAAAAAGAAGAAAATCATATGTGAGACTGGAAAGAGAGGTTGAGAGCAGTCAGAAGGTCCTAAGTTCAATTCCCAGCACCTGCATGGCAGCTCACAACTGTCTGATGCACTCTTCTTGTATGCAAATGTACATGCAGACAAAGCTCCCATATACACCAAATACATAAATAAAGAACTCTTTTAAAAAGATGTTTTTTAAAAAAACATATGTGGATAAACTTATGGAGCTGTGTGAGGCTGAGTAGAGTTTCAGTAGGATCAGTAGAGTTTCACTTGTGAGACTTGAAAATATGGGTCAGAAAGAAGACTCGGGAATATGTGAAATATTTATGAGGAGTCTTTCATTTCTGCAACTATTACTTTAGATGTTTTATTGCATCTTAAGTTGTTCACTGTGTCAATGAACCTAGGATTTACAGTGTCATTCAAACTTGTGAATTCTCTTTTCCAGAGACGTACCTGGATAACCTATTTGCTCTTGAAGATAAGCATAAAAACCCTCAATTTAAGACTTAAGTTTGAAAGTCAGAAATACCTGCTGACTTGTATATTTTAATTAATGACATTTGAAATATCCAATTCATCTAAAATTAAATTTCTGGTTCCTTACCACATACATCTGATATTATATAATATAAGCATGTATCTCTTGATTCTGTATTTTATCCTATATATCCACAGTTGTATAACCATACAGTTAATGCTTTTGAAAGTGGCAATAGTGTGACTTATTTGATTAATACTTAGTATGCACCCATGTAGTAAGTAGTTCTCACACCACACTTTATATCATTTCCACAAGTGACTGGAAGGGAGGTGAAGTTGTATCCAATAACATACTTAAGAGTTGGTACTCAGGAGCCAGCCAACCACATCGTACAGCTCAGAACTCTCTCAGGCACTCACAGGTCTGTCACTGAGCCCTTTGCTACATTATGAAAGAACAACTTAAAAGATGTCTGTTGGAAGCCTGCCCTCCACCTGACAGTCATCTTCAGGCCCTGCTTATCATAAGCCTTGCTGTCGGGGAGCTTTTGTGGTAATGTAAACCTACAATTATATCAGCTTCATTTGAAACTTCTAGTGGTTGTCCATTGCCTTTGCAGCTAGGTAAAATTTCAATCCTCAGTGTCCCAGCCCAAATCTGAAGCCCAAATCTCATTTTATTTCCTCTTACTTCTCTTGCATAATGGTTGCTGGTTAAACTCTGCAAGTTTTCTGTTGTCATAGATTATCTCTTCTAGATCATTCTTCCTTGGCACTACCTAGTTTATTCCCTGCTAGGTAATTTGTTGCACAATATTTGATCACACTGTAAACCCCAAATTACATTATTTACTGGAAAGACCTGTTTCTAGTTATGGTGCAGCTCAGCCTTAGTACACACCTTAATCCCTCTGGCTGGGGGATAGACATGCCCTTGGTACTCACCTTTAATCCCAAATAATGAATGTAAAGTTAGTTTGTTAAAAAAAAATAATTAAACAAACAAAACCACCCATGTTTGAAAGTGATGGTGAATTGAGTGGCAGACAAAGTGATGAGTCAGAGACAAATTTGACAGAATAGGATATATGTCCAGCTCTCATGAGAAGAGAGAAGAAAGGAAAACTACTTAAAAGAGAGATCAGTACAGGGAGAGAGAAGGTAGTCTTACTGGGAGACGTTTACAGACACAGGTTGAAGAGAGAACCAGCTAGAGAAAGGGAATGAACCAGAAGGTTAGAACACATTGCCAGCATTACTATAAGGCCAAACAGAACAATTCAGTAAGAAACCGAAAGAAGCCAGAGCGAAACAATCAGCAAGAGTTCTAAAGGAACGAGAAAGTTTGAGGATATTCAGCAGTAAGTCTCAGAGGCTGAAAACATTCTAGAAGATTGTAAAGAGGCTAGAAGTTTCCAGGGATAGGCCTGATTAGCAGAAGGAGGCAGTAAGCCTCAGAGACAACAATTACACTGGACAAATAAAAGATACTGTCACAGTCTTTTCATTATTCCCTAAATCTTAGTGATTGGGCTTTTATTTAGCAAACATTTGTAGTTAATCGCTATACCATTTTGTTTGGTCTGAATAGCACCTGAAATTCATAATTTATTCTCAGGCTACTTAATTTTATATGACAATTCACTGGTAATTGAATGGTAAAATTTCAAACGGTAATTTCTCTAAATTTGGGACATGTCTCTACTATTCACTGCCCCCTCTCCCATTTTTAAGGAATTTATGAATAGACTAATTGCACCTTAAAATTAACAAGGCATCAGGATCAATCTGAGTCACACAATGTAGGAAATAACTAAGTAGGCAGGAAGAGCAAGAGGGCTGAGAGAAATGGTCGATTTCTCTACATGTACATTAGAGAAAGAAATCATAAGAATTTATAGACACCATGCAAGGGGACAGTGAACGTGTGAACCATAGATGTGGCTCTACCCAGAAAGAGTCATCCAAAACATAAAACATAAGCTTGAGGAAATTTGACAATAATGGGCAGAAATTTTAGATGTTTTTGTGTCGGTTTAGAAACTGTTAGGGCAACGGCATCTGTGGGGAACAGATGAGCGGTTTGTGCTCGATGGCCCAATTTTCATAAACGAGGCAGCCACAAAGCCATCTTCCTGGGTTGAGGAAGAAAAGGCATGCTGATGGCTGAGCGAGAACAATGCCTCTTTATTGTGGCTTCTGTGCGGAAGAAAGGAGAAGGCAACAAAACAAACAAAAATGTACGTGCAACAATAAGACTCCAGCTGGAGCAACGTAGCAGGCATTTGCGCACCCATGGAGAGCTTGATTTTCCTATTTTATCCAGAGAGCCCACATGCCAGATAACTAAAATAATTTTAACAGAAAGGATCATAAGAATTACGAGAGGAAATATTGAATATAAATTGTTTATGTTTTTTGTTTAAAGAGAAAAATCAGAGCAGTTTTCCCCCTTTTTCCCCATTAGACATATTCTTTATTTAAACTTCAAATGTTGTCCCCTTTCTTGATTCCCCCCACACCCAGAAAGTCTCATAACCCATCTCCCCTCCTCCTGTTCCCCAATCAACCCTCTCCTGCTTCCCCGTCCTGGTATTCCCCTACACTGCTGCATTTAGGCTTCCCAGGACAAGGGGCCTCTCCTCCCTTTGGTGTCCAAAAAGGCCATCCTCTGCTGTCTATGCATCTGGAGCCATGGGTAACTCCATGTATACTCTTTGGTTAATGGTTTTGTCCCTGGGCACTCAGGGAGTACTGGGTGGCTCATATCATTGTTCCTCCTATGGCAGTGCAAACCCCTTCAGCTCCTTCCGTCCTTTCTCTAGCTCCCCCATTGTGGACCCTGTGCTCAGTTCGATTGTTGGCTGAGAGTATCCCCCTCTGTATTTGTCATGCACTAGCAGAGCCTCCCAGGTGACAGTTGTATCCGGCTCCAGTCAGTAAGCACTTGTGGGCATCGATAACAGTGTCTGGGTTTTGTAGCTGTATATGGGATGGATCTCTAGGTGGGGCAGTCTCTGGATGGTCTTTCTCTCAGACTCTGGAAATCATTTTGGTGGTTCCTCAGAAAATTGGGCATAATACTACCTGAAGACCCTGCTATACCACTCCTGGGCATATACTCAGAGGATTCTCTAGCATGCAGTAAGGACACATGATCCACTATGTTCATAGCAGCCCTGTTTATAATAGCTAGAAGCTGGAAAGAACCCAGATGTTCCTCAACAGAGGAATGGATATAGAAAATGTGGTACATTTACACAATGGAATACTACTCAGCTATTTAAAACAATGAATTCATGAAATTCTTAGGCAAATGGGTGGAACTGGAAAATATCATCCTGAATGAGGTCATCCAGTAACAAAAGAACACACATGGTATGACCTCTCTGATTAGTGGATATTAGACCAGAAACTTGGAATACCCAAGTCATGATTCACATATCAAATGAAGCTCAAGAAGAAGGAAGAACAAAGTGGGGATACTCTGGTCCTTCTTAGAAGGGGGAAGAAAATACCCACAGGATAAAAATTGTGGAGTCAGAGCAGTTTCAGGCACACTGCAGAACTGAGCACAAAGTGCCATGTGCTCTGACAGAGGCATCCATAGCTTACAGCACTCAGGATCCTCTCTGAGTGGGAACAGAGCGATGGCTGCATTGGGAACACTGACACATGGCTATCACGAACAACACACCTTACATTAGGCCCACTCTTGGGAGTCTGTGTTCAATGAATGTCAACATGTTATAGCTTGACACTCAAATATTTAAACTCACCTACTATTGCACAGGCGTACACCAATATTGTTTTCCATTTTTTTAGCAGAAGAAATTGTGGTTGCTCCAAATTTTGCCACTTACCAAGCTATGATGACAAGCTACAGGACTTTGTGTGGATGTGTTTGCAATACGTTTGTGTAAATGCTAAGGAAGATGTTGCTAGAGTCATATACTCAAATTAGGTTAGGTTTTAGGAAATTGCCAAACTTTCTTCCAATGTCAACATTCCATTCCATTATTTGTTCCCATCAGCAATGGAGGAGAGTCTGGTCTCCACGGCCTTGCTATCATACAGTTGTCTGAGGTTTTGACCATCCTAGAGGTTGTATGGCAGCATCTTGCTGGGTTGATGTGCATTTCTGAAAGAATGGTGTTTGACAATGCAATTTCAATGTTTAATATTTGTGTGTGCATGTATAGACAAAAATATACATGGTTAATTTTGATATCCTATAATTTATTTTTTAATCAGCCCATTGGAATTGTACAAAATGATGTATTTCACATTTATTTCTTGTTAAATATATAAAACATGAGCTAATCATATTCTTCTCCTTTATTATGTGTTCTTATCCCAGTCCAGCACCTACTTGTCATATTTGGTGGTGAGGCTCTCCTTTTTGTTTTAAACACCCCTTTCCTGTTACATGGCATACCTGCAGAATGAGTACTGTATTTGTCTTTCTGGACCTGAATTATTTTAATCAATGGGATTAACTTCTGGTTTATTGACTTTCCTGGAGGTATCATTTCATTTTTCTTTACCCTGACTTTATCCACACATTCAATGACTGTCACCTCTGCTGTTGCATAATTAGGGGGTTGGATAATTCATCAATAAACATGGGGGTGCAAGCATATCTTTAATTAAAGGACTTCCATACTTTGGGGAATATACCCAAAGGGTATACCTTCAACTTTTTAAGAAACTTTCCTAATGATTTTGCAGTAGATGAAGTAACTTATATTTGTGATACTTAAAAATGGGTTTCTCTTTCCTGAATTTTAAAGAAAAATTGCTTTATGTTAATTACAACTATTTTGACTGGTGAAATTGAGTGTTAAGGTAATTTTAATTTGCAATTCTCCGATGTTTAATGATGGTTATGTTTTCTCATGACATGTGTTTACTAACTATGTGTACGTTGTATTAAAATGTCTAATTTTAATTAGACGGGGAACACATGTTTGTTCCATTGCCCCTTCAGTGCAGCCGACACACATGCTGGCTCCCAATTTACTGCTACTCCCTCTCCAGAGGTCTGACATATTTCCTGACTCTCATGGATCTCTATATACATGTGGTGCACATAAATCCACATATATGCAAACATATACTAAACAAAAGAATGCATAATTCAAAAGGCAATGACTAATTTGGTTAATTTGTGCTTTTATTGATTAGATTACTTATACCATTTGTACTTACTTTAGAGTTGCTTTGATGTCCTTTAAGTTTTAAGATAAAGAACTGGCAAGGATTTGCTGTGCTTATATATGATGTGTCTTCATTCTGTTTATTTGTTTATTTTGCTCTGTAGAACCTTTAAAAGGTGATTCTATCTGCTGTTTCTTATGTTCATATTTACTTTATTATTGTGTTCTAAGTTTATATTTTCTTTTTGTAAATTAATACTGAGTGTGAGCTATTTTTAATAGAAGATTTAATTTTTAATGATTCTCATTTTCTGCCCCTTATCCCCATCACCTTGACCATTGTACTTCTGGTAGTCCTTTCTCTGTTTTCATGCCTAGGTGTTCTAGGGTGCTCTTCCTTTCCTCAAAGCTGTTTCCCCCATTGTCATAGTCCCTATCCTAATGCTCACACTCAGATACATAGAAACACATACATACACACAAACATACACACATACAAACACACGCACACACACACACACAACACAATATGAAACATTTGTATTTCGAAGACTGTACTTCTGTTCACATTTCTTGGCTTTCTTTTTTAACAGCTGATTAAGTCCATTGTGTGTATATACCACATTTTCATTATCCATTATCAGTCGATAGACATCTAGGCTGATTCTATTTCCCTATTATTGTGACTATAAATACTCCCACATCAAGATTTCATAAAACTTTATTTCTTGACGATAGCAAAAATGATTGAGTGAGATACAATTAAAGTAGTTTTACTTTTCATTTCCCTGGTGGCAGAGGATATTGAAATCATTGAAAAATTATTGGCCATTTGTATTATACTTTATTAAGATGTCAAAAGTAAATATCAAAGAAACAATATCTAAAACTGTAAGAAAATGCCACTTCATATATAAAAGCAGAAATACCATAAACATATCATATTTTCATCATCAACCCTGAAATCCAGGAACTTGTGGTATGATATATTTTAAGTTCTGAAAGTAAATGACTGTCAATCAAGACTTTTATTTCCAGCAAAGTTACTTCTTAAAATTAATTTTAAAAATTATAAAAAGGTAAATGACATTTCAGGGTAAACTCACACTAATGCAATTAGTTATAACTAAGACAGCACTGTAGAAAAACCTTCAAGCAATACTATCCATGAAGGAAGGTTGTTTGAGTGTTGAGAAGCACAGGGATATTAATCTCTATCCTTGCACGTTCTGCTTCTATATATCTTCATGGGTGAGATGTAGTTTTGCAGACAACAATCACTGGACTTTGATAATGTGGTCTACAAGCCTGTATCTTTCCGATATTTCCATTTACAGTTAATGTAATTTAGATTCCATTTACATTTGAGTCTGTTATGAAGAGGAATATGCTTGCTTTTCCAATTTTGTTGATTTTCTTTTTGGTTTTGGTTCTGTTGGCACATTAGGCTTTGTGGATTAACTTCCTGGATATTTGTGATTCTTTGCAACTTTCATGTTCCTTCATTTCTCTTTCGAAATTCAGTTTTTCTTGAGTTCTCATGGTTGTTACTGTCTTCTTTCCTTGCCTGTGTATAAGACTTGTTCAAAGATCTTCATGGATGCTTGTTCTTTGAAAATGAATTACTTTTACTTGTACTTCTCTTAGAAGTTTTTAAAGGATAGCTATGCTGAATGTAACAATTTTGACAGTTATTAAATCTCATAATGTGAAAAACAGTATCCATTTGGTTGTTTTTTCTAGGTTTTCTGATATTCTGATGAGTTTAACTTTGTAATTATCTTGAATTTTTGATTCTGAGATTATTAATTTCTTTCATTGCTTTGTATACATTTTTCTTCCCTTTTTTATTGGTTATTTTATTTATTTACATTTTAAATGTTATCCCACTTCCCAGTTTTCCCTCCACAAGCCTCCTATCCCTACCGCTTGCCTCTACAAGGGTGCTCCACCACCCACCCTCCCACCTTGGTGCTCTAGCATTCCCCTATGCTGGGTCATCCAGTCTCCCCAGGACCAAGGAGCTCCCCCCTCAATTGATGCCAATGGCAATGCTCTGTATATATTTTTCTACTCTGTGAAATGGAGGCTTTATGTGTTGAGCCTGCCTGTTTAGATTTCTCTATATGTCTGTGTCCTGCACATCTGTGTGTGTTTATGTCCACCACCACCCCAGATTTAAAGAATTTTCTGCTATAATTTTTTAGTTTATCCCATTGTGTCCTAACCCTTTTCTTGATCATGTTCTAGAGCAGTGGTTCTCAAACTTCGTCCTGCTGAGACCCTTTTAATACAGTTCCTTATATTGATGATCCCAACCATAAAACCATTGTTGTTACTACTTCTCAACTGTAATTTTGTGAATCATGATGTAAATATTTGTGTTTACTTAGGGTCCTAGGCTGCCCCTGTGAAAGGGTCATTCTATCCTCAAAGAGGTCATTCCATACAAGTTGACAGCCACTTGTCTGGATGATTTAAAGTTGTATTTTCACTTTTGTTTGTGTCTGAATGTAATAATTCTTCAACCTGTCTTAGATCCTACACATTCTTTCTTCTGCTTCCTATTAGTGATGTTTTGTATAGGACTTGCTGATCTCAGATTCCAATTTTTATACTTGACTTGGTAAATTTTCTTTTCCTCTGGTTTCTCTGTTTTGCTTTATTCCAGATTATTAGTCTCTTTGATGAATTTTCATTTAGGTTTGAACTGAATTTTTTACTTCATTTATATGTATTTATTTAAATCCTCTTCAAAGTCATTGATTATATTTAAACTAGAACTTTGAATAAATACCTAGGTTTCATCCTTCTCAATATTTGTAGATCCAATTTCTAAAGAATTATTATTTTTGAAGACATTGTATTGCCCTGGCTTTTCACATTTCTTGCATTTCTCCTTTGAGTTTTATCTTATGCAAAATTCCTGTAGGACTTAATCTCTACTGTTATTAAAAGGACAGAACACAATAATTCAAATACAAACCTTGTATTTAAATGAAAGAAAAGGACCTGGGAGAAGGTTTTAGGAATATAGGGACTTGCTGCGAAATGTGAGGATCTGGGTTCAGTCCCAAGAACCCACATAGTAGAAGGAGAAAACTGACTTGCGTGCACATACACGGGGCAGAGAGAGAGAGAGAGAGAGAGAGAGAGAGAGAGAGAGAGAATAAATACAGAAATCAATGTAATTCTAAAGACAGCTACAAAATTAAAAGTATTTTCAATAGAAGATAAAGAAGAAATGAACTATAATATATATAGAATGAAATAAAATTGGAATTATTAAAGAAATGTACCTAGAAATAACTGGTGTCGAGAAAGGAAACAAAAGACAACGTGAAATCTGGTATGTGATGAATGTATAAGATTTGAATCAGACTTCTGTGGAGATGATTCCCACTGACAAAGCAAGGAAGATCAGGGACCATTGCCCTGGCGACTGTTTGCTGCACTGTTAACGGTTCTCTCATCTTAAGCCATACCTTTATAGGAAGCCAGGGTTGAGGTCATTGTGCATCCTGTGGCTTGCCTCTTCTGTTATGCTCACAGCGTAACAGGTTCTCTTCCTTCCTTGTTTACTTGCCTAGCACAGGACAGATAGTCTCGGTTGATTCTTTTACAAATTTCATCCTTAGTATTCTTGGATCTCATGTGCTCTGTGTCTGCTGTTAATCACTTGATCTTCTATGCTTTCCACAATATTTACTTCTCCATTCAGTCATATTCCTGGCAATGGGTAGTGAGATGTATGGTATGGGTTAGGTGGGGGCTCTTTGTCTTTGTTCTATGGTCTGCGCAGTCTAAAATGTAGTTCTGAATTCTAACCCACAGAGTATTTCATAGGGATAAGGAATATATGTGTCTAGACATGTTATTTAAACACACATTAAATTTCAATTATGTGCTTTAATTAAATCCAATGTATTAATATACATATACTAATTAAATGTCAAGTAAAGTCTAGAGAAGAAAGTGGCTAATAAAATGACAGTTTCCTCTATTTTGCTTTTAATTATGTGTCTATATCTCTGTGTGCAGGTGTTCGTGGACTCCAGGAAAATGCATCAGATCAGGAGCTGGAGTTACAGGAGAAACTCCTGACATGGACTAAAAACAAAACTCACTCACATCCTCTGGAAAAGCCACAAGCACCCTTATGTTACTGAGCATTTCTCCAATCCCATGACAAAGTTTCTAAATTTGCTTTGTGTTAACAATCAAATTCATCTGAGTTTGGTAAAACTAAATATATTTGACTAGAAAGTATTTAAATAAATTAAAATCTTATAATTTTTCTATATTAAGAGTAACCTTAATGATACTAATTTTTCCCTCACAATGGAGCTCTTCTCCTAAAGCATTTCCATTTTTAAATATAATGAATAATATTTGCTTGTAATTTACATCTTACAGTACTTTTTTTTTTTAAATAGACGGTTCTACCTCTTTTACTAATTAGAACACTTTCAAGGAATAGCAAGTATTTATTGTGTTGGTAAATTCTTTTGTTTCATATAGACATACTTGAATATGTATTTAGAATGAACCTATAGGCACTTAGCCCTTCTTTCATCATAGCTATAAGGGTATATTGTACTGCCCTGAGCCAACCTTTCTTACATATACAGATTGGCATGATTCATAGGTTTGGATCTTAGTGATTCAACATAACATATATTGAGTCATGGTCTGAATTTGGGACCCAAAGTCTATGATTTAAGTAATTCATTCCATTACTTTTGGTAAATCCCATATTTTCTATCAGTGTTTTTCAATCCTTGGGCTAATGTGTACTTATTGATTCAAGTTGTTAATAGCCGCTGAAATAAGCATGAGAAAGAAAAGATGAAAATAAATCCACACCCAGCACTTTTATGGCTGAAGATGTGATTTAATATTACAAACCTCTGTCTCTGTTTCTTTCAATTCCCTTGAACTAGACTTGAGATACCCATGAAAGCTGCAGTTAAGTCATTAAATACCCTACATTCACTGCCTCAAGTTTCAAGGCAGACTGGCAAGTCCTTGCTAGAATATTCATTGTTAATGTTTGCTTGTGACCTCCAACTAACTTCATAGTGTCTCTGTATTAACACTGGCTTAGAACCTTGATATTTCTCTAAATGCTTCATATTTTAGAGACCTTGACATATTGTGCTTTCGCAAAGTGGATGTTCTCAGATGTTTTTCCCTGAAATTGTTTCTTTTTTGTTTGTTTTTTTAATTTTTTTTATTCGATATATTTTTTATTTACATTCCAAATGATTTCCCCTTTTCTAGACAAGCATACAGACATTACAAAAGAAGATACTTGGTAATTTGTCATTTTTTTATTTTTAATGATAAAACTCAATTAAATTTTTTGATGTCTTAGATTAATGTCTGCAGACAAAATCTGCAAAGTAGAGCATGTTCACTAATAATAAAATCCATGATCCTTGGCGTTAAATTCCAGGCTAATGAAAGAAACAGAATAACAAAAAGGGCACCTGGGTTTCAACTTCTAAGTCCTACTTACACACCTCCCTTCTGGGACAAGCCACTCGCATTCCTACCTCTCCCCTCTCATCCCTCTCTTACTTCTCCCTCATCCTATTATTTATCTTGAACTTTCACACACACAGTCCTAGTAGCTACTTGGCATGTTCTGGTCTGAAGAGAAATAATTAGAAGCTAACATGTTTTCTTAGCTGTGACATGCATTAGATACAAAATAAAACAGAGAAAAATTAATTTCAGATATGTCACCCCAACCTCGTCCCACAAGGAAAGACGAGACAGGACCAGGTTCTTTTCTGCAGCGCTTTATTCAGGAACTTGCTTTTCTTCTCCAACACGGGGCCACCAGCTGTCTTTTGCCGCCCTTATACATCCCAGCAGCCCTCGCTTAGGGGCGTGTCACATTGTGATAGGAGAACTAAGGTGCACCTCATTAGCATACCAGTATTGAGTCACTGTGTGGTCCTACCTTGCATGCGCCAGAGTTGTTTACCAGGACTAAAATTTTCTTGCAATGGCGCTGCATAAAGTGGCTTCCCACACAGATAGCTGTATATTTTCTTTGTCTATGAAGGCTAATAGAGATAACAGAATATAATGAGTGAGACATGATAGTAAAACAGGAGTAAAATGAGAAGAAAATGAAGATGCAGAAGAAGGAGAAGGAAGAGGAGGAATAGGAAGAGGAGAAGGACAAAAGGAGAAGAGGGAGAGGGAGAATGAGAAGAGGGAGGAGAAGGAAAAGGAGAAGAGGACAAGGAGGAGAGAAAGAGGAGGAGGAGGAAGAAGGAGTAAAAGGAGGAGGAGAGAAAGAAGGAGGAGGAGGATACAGACTTGAGTATTCAGGTCAGAGGGTCAATGCCCACACAGAGCAGAAACTTATTTTTGTTTAAGAGAAGAGAGAGGCCTCATCTATCTTCTGATGGAATTCTGGGATATTTATGAGAGAAAATTAAACTCACACTCATGGCAAAAAAGTGTGCTTCTTTCTCATATCATAATGAGTAGCTATAGGAAGTATGAGCTGGACTTTTGAATTTTTTCTAGAATATGGACTGTTAAGAGAAAAAGAGTACAGGAAGAAGAATGTAAAATATTTGAAATAATGCAAGGAATAAATAATGAATGAGTATGGTGCATTTTAAAAATTAATTGAACTTGTAAAACATTTTCACAAGGAAATTTGGTACTTATCTATGGTTCATGTTATTTTCATTTATTCTGATAAGGATATTTCTCTGACTTTATGACTCATTTAAAAGTTCTCCCTTTTTAATGTAAAAAGGTTCTTCTAATATCAATGGATAGGAGTGACTATGAATGAATAAAGGTTTTTCTAATTTTCTGGGTGTGTGCCTTGCTCTTTGACAGTTCTTTCAAGAGTAAAGGATTCTACGTCAAAGTTTACAACACGGTGCCAGTTTTGTATGTGTTTCATAACCATCTCTCCTTGCTGTCCTTAAAAATAAATTTGTACTGTCTTTTATTTCAGGAGGCTTCTCGCTGTGGGTGAAAGCCTTAGGCATGGCAGGGCAAAGGAAGGATTGTGTAATGTTCTCATTCCTTTCTGCCATCTCTTTGCATAACCTTCCTTGACCATCATTTCCTTACTCAAAATAAGTTTTGCAAGAAAATGAAGCAATAAGACACACGTCTACAGCCTCATTTCATCTTAAGTGTGTCTTGAAAGTCCCTATTGCTGGGTCCAGGATTATAGTCCTTAGGACTAAAATATATAAATGTGAGTACACAATTTAATACAAGATAATGTAGACATTATGGAAATAATGTTGGAGGCTCCTCAAAAAAATGAAAGGAGAACTAGTTTATGGCCCAGTAATTTCACTCCTGAACATATATTCAGAGAGCTCCATATGTTTCTAGAAGGCACACACCGTCGTGTTTATTATGGCTCTATTCGCGATAGAAAAGGAAAACTCAAGAGTAACCGTGAACACTGGCTTCTTGTCCCGAATGTTAAAGAGTAACATGACAGGATAAGAAAACACTGAGAAACTTGTTTGGTTTTCATTATACGTTATGATTTTAAGTTGAATCATGGTTGATAAATAAATGTATTTTGTGGGGTGTTCTCTTTCAAGATTTATTTTTATTGTTTAACTCATATATATGTATATACATATATATGTATGTATATACACATATACACACACATACAAATAAACATATATGCATACACACATATGTGTATGTGTGTGAGTTCAGGTGTCATAAAGAGTGTGAGATCCTCTGGACTTGGAGAAACAGGCAATTATAAACTACATAATGTGGGTGTTGGGAACTTTATTCAGATTCTCTGTCAGAGTACTAGGCACTCTTAACCACTGAGCATTCTTCCTCGCTACTCTGTTAACTTGATTTTCATTATTTTTAATTAAAATATTATTAATTTTTCCCACCCTTGTCTCAAGCTTATGGCATCTTTCTCTTTGTGATTGTAACACAGGCAAACATAAACATAAGTAGCTAGATCCAATTGACTGAGTCTGTTTAGTGGTGGTGTGTGTTGGGGTTTCAGAACTGATAATTTGTGTTGGATAAGCAAATAGGGGTTCATATATAGTGAAACAAATTTCTCTCTCAGCAGTAGTTACTTGTAGTTCTTTGTATAGGGTCAGGACTCTGTGATTTCCCCCTTCCACGTTAGCATGTCTACTGGTATTTTTATTACTTAGGTCTTGAATAGATAGCCATGTTGTTGAGATATCATAGGAATAGTAGCCCTGTCATTTCTAAGAGACACCCTTTCTTCTGCAATGTATCCTGAGTGTTAGGTACAGGAGTTGTGTTGTAGGTGTGTCCACAGGGGCTGGGCACCATCAGTTTGTCTCTGTTTTGTGACTTGTTGCAGGTCTAAGCAATGGTCTTCACTTGATGCAATGAGAACTTTATCTAATGAGAGTAAGAGTTACATTTATCTGCAGGTATATGAAGACATTTTAGAGTGTGGTTAGGGAAAATGCTGGTCTAGGCATTTAGAACTAAATATGGTTAATATCCTGTTGAGTATGCTCTAAGTCCAACTAGACAGTTGCTGATTATAGCCAAGATGTGAGTGACACTATTGCATCTTTGGTGATATCTTGTCATGCTGGTCATAACTGTTATCCATAGACATCACAGTTGGGAGGGATTTCAGATTGCTTCCCTCAGTTGGGAGTATACATAGGACTAGATTTCCACCTTAGATCCAGCGAGAATCATCTTGTTCCTGAGTCTGAACTGAATGCTGTCTTCAGCAACAGGGGCTCAAATTCAATCGGTAGGATACTAGGACAAGAGCAGATGACAACATTATTTCAGAAGTCACTGTCCTAGCCAGCAGCTACAACAGAAGTTTGTGGTGCTTTGAACGAGAGGCTTTGTTGGAGAATCATGGCTTTATTAGGGAGCACTGTAACACTAACTGCATAACTTCATGTATATGTTAAAATTATATTACATATAGTTATATTTATAATTACATATTATATTACATATATATTTACAGTACATATGATTTGAAGTAAATATAAAATAATATGATTCCTTGACGCTTTACCAAACAGCCATGGTATTATTTGCCTTTTGTCCCACTTTCCCATGAAGGGAAAGGGGGAAATGGTGAGAGGGGCTAATACTTTACCTGTATCAAATAAAAAATTTAAAGATACATTTGTAAATTTATTGTAATTTTCTAATTTTAGTTAATATTATGCAAGTTGTTAATACATACTAGTCAGTGGGAAACTATAGTGAGTTGTTTTTAATAGCATAAGACCTTTCACCATTGAATTTATTTCGATTAGTAGGGGCAAGAATAAACAAGTCACTTAGTAATAATAGGCATGGTCATAAATATCATGTGGGAAAATAAAGCAGGAAGCAGAGGAAACAGAATGAACAAGACAGACATGAGAAGAGCATCAAGAAATGATCGCTGAGTCGTGTAGAGATTTGAGGGAGACAGGTTTCAGTGGAAGAGTTATTCATACGCTTGCTCCAATGACAGCGAGAAAGGCCAGAAGTCAGGAAGAGAGTATGAACACAAAACTGAACAATTAGGGGGAGGCCCCTCAGGAGATGAATATAGAGAGGGAGCTAGAGCAAAAATTATATATTTTATGTTATCCTAATATTCATTGTTATATAACAATATAATATTTTATATCTTATACATTATAATTTGTTATAATATATTACAATTATGTAATTATCATTATATAATTATATAATATGAATTAATAATTATATGATATGACTATTATATAACTGTAATATATATAATTATACATTATATTTTCCTAATATTTTCATACTCTGGATTGTCTGAGTCTTCACACAATTCTCCTGTATACTATGACTTGTGGCAAACTTCTTTTAGAATGTGAAGACTCAGACAGTCCAGAGGGAATTCTCCATGGCATAATTGGAAAAAAGATAGCACCAATTTTCCTAATCTAACAGATAGAATCATTCTTTTGAATGTTCTGTCTGTTAATTCTTCCATGGTATTTTCATTAGAAGCCATCAATGGCTTTTTGAAATGCTGGAAATGAAAACCTAAGTAAATCAGTCAAAATTCTTAGCGAAAACACCCACTACTAGCATAGATCATATGAAAATATTTATGAAGTTATTAGAAATTAAAAGAAAAGGAGAGATTACTGTGTTCAGGAACAGGTGGTAATAAAATTGGAGAGAAAAGAATAACTATATGAGACAGTAATTATTAATCACCTGTGGTCTTATACCCAAGGGCCTGGGGTTAGTAACATGTCTGCTGCTGAAAGCCTAAGATTATACCACTGCCTATTGTGGTTTCCAAAGGCACCACACGTTCTCTGTAAATACATACTATTGATAATAAACTCTATTGTAAATGTTATCATTTGAATGTGTAATTCATTTGCTCTTAGAGCCAGAGCAGAAAGTAGTATGTTCAGGGACTTTTTACTCATGGATTTCAATTTTTGGATGAAGAAAACAATACTGTACTTACTCTCTAAATTAAAATAAACAAATAAACAGAGGAAAAATCCACATCCTGTCATAATGGAAAGAAAATACCAAGAAACAAAATTACAATATTGTTTTCCAATATTGTACTTCCAAATATCCAAACAATATTATGTGTATATAATATATACATATATGTATAAATAAATGTACATATGTATATATTTTATAACTGTATACATATAATGCACGCACACACACACACACACATATATATATGATTTGTTCCCTCTATCTTTTTTACTACTATGAGAAGTCTCTAATCCATAGTACATGAAAGGAAGCCCAAGTAGTGTTGGTAGAACTGAGGGAAATGAAGGTAGCCTGAGTCCCCAAGAGACCCAAAATAAGGCTACTCCATAGATGAAAGCCCAGAAGTCTACAGAAGACTTCCAAATATCCAGAAAAACATCACTATTATGTGGATCCAAACAAACTATTCAAATCCAAGGAAACAACCATCCAGATGGACTGAGAGGAACTATACCTGTTCTCACAAACTGAAATACTCATCCTACAGGACATAGTTTGCACTCGCAGAAAGTCTCCTGAAGAAAGAAGTCAGTCATGGGTTAAGTAAGTGATGCTCCAGAATCACTGAGTCAATCCTGGTTGAATGAGGGAAAGGCTGGAAGAAGCTGAGGAGGAGGGTGAGCCTGTAGGAGAACCAGCAATCTCAACTAGCCTGCACCTCCCACAAACTCTCAAATACTGGACCACCAATCAGGCCTCATACACCAGCTGATGTGAGGCCCCCAACACATATACAGTAGAGAACTTCAGGGTCTGGTTTCAGTCAGAGAAGATGCACCTAACTATTGAGGCCCCAGGGGGTTTAGAGATCTGGTTGGATAGTGAATGGGTGAGTGGTAGAGGCATCCTCATTGAGACAGGGGAGTGGGAGGAGGTATGGGATAGGGAGAGGGAGAAATGTAGAATATAAAAAAATAAAAACTAAAAATAAATAATTAGATAAATTTTAAAGATAGTAAATTTTAAAAATAAATAAGCAAACATGTTACACATTATAGATTAAAATCAAATGATAGGTGATTATATGAAATACAGATCTTATTTTCAGAGAGAATAAAAAGTTAAGGGATACTTCTTACTATTAGATAAGTTCAGAATAGTGTAAGGTTGGAAAATAACAAATGATTTAAATCTGAATCATAAGCACTCTATGTACTGTACTCATCATAGTTCCAAGGAACAGAAGATGACTACAGGATACAGGTGACCATTTCATACCAGTCCAAGATGGCAGCTTCTCAGGGGACTGCAAAGACGTTAAATATGCTAGCACTTAATAGATGGATTTCAATATTCCAAAGAAAATATATAAAATATAAATAACAAAAATATCAGGATTTAAATAATTTAATAAAGAAAAATATCACTTTTGAGCAAGTAACCCAGAAATGCCCTTTTGTATTCCACAGCACTGCTCAAAGAACTTTAACAGAGATAAACTGTATATTGATGACAAAAAGCACTAAAAATGAATATATTGTGTACTGGAAAATAATAAAATTGAAAATCAACAATAATATTGCCATACTTAATGAAATATGGATTATAATAGTTCTGATATACAAAGAAGAATCTTAAAGCAAATTATAAATGATTGGGATGATATATAATTTGCCACACAGAATTTTCACTTCAGTAGGACTCATAATTGTTTAATGGCACATATATTGCAATATTTATGCTAAAAATTTATATTTTATATTTATTCCTGTAAAATAGGGACAAATCTATTTTCCAGGCTGCACTGAACCTCACAAGATAGCCTAAGATATACTCAAACTTGTGTCAATCCTCTGCCTCAGTTTACTAAAGCATTGGAGTATAGTGAAAGGTGCTGTACTTTGCTAAAAGATAATAGTGAAATAACTTTAAAATAAATGAAAAGGAGTAAAAACTTCATCTGTGAAGGTTCACAACAGCCTGTACATACTTAAAAATATTTAACTTTATATGCCACTAGGGGACAGAAGTTTAAGTGTAAGGAAAACCAGTACATTAAGTGAAAATATTCCAAGTTAGCTAGCATGACAAGGTGACATGATGTTAAGAAACTACTTTACAAATATTTCTGTTTTTTAAAACTAAATATTTGCCTACCACATTAAAATTTCTCCCAAAAGCTTCATACACACAAAATCATAAAAATATCTATGTGTCTATAAAAGTATATATTTATTTTTATATTTATATTTATATCTACATTTATATCTATCTCTATTTAATCTCTATTTATATTTTTTATATTTATATATGATAATTTCTTAGAAGCCTTATGGAAGATTTCCAGAAGCTCTTCCTCAATAAGAAAAATTACAAAAAAACATAAGGGAAATAAAAGGAACCAATACCACCTGCAACAAAAATATCCTTGTAATGTGTGATTCAGTGTATTAAGAATTGTTCTAGAAGAGTCAAAACCAATCGGTAGGACAGAAATTTGAAAAGCTGTATCTTAGGACAAGGTTGGGGCTGTGGGTGATATTTTTTGAGAGGAGCTTGATCCTGAGGATTGAAATTGGAACCTCATGCACACTAGGTGTCTTATGGTTTCCATAGCTGTGAAGGGATACCATGACTAAGGCAACTGCTATAAATATTACAACTTTTAATTAGCTTCAGCGGTTCAGTCCACTATCATCATGGTGGAAAACCTGGGCATCCAGGAGGAGGATCTCTTCCATAAACAGCACTAGGAGCCTTCAAAGCCTGTCTACACTGTGTCATGCTTCCTCCAACAAGGCCACACCTATTCCAACAAGGCCATGCCTTCTAATAGTGCCACTCCCCATGGGCCAAGCATATTCAAAAAGCCACACTAGGAAAGTGCCCCAACACTGACTTGATGCCTTGAGCCCCAAGGAATGAATGTTTTAAAAAAGATTTTAAGATTACTTGTTTTCATCTTAGGCACATGGGTGTTTTGCCTGCATTTTTAACAGCTTAATGTTCTCAGAGGCATGTAGAAGTCTTTGGATCCCATGGAATACGAGGTACAGAAAGCTAACTCCATGTAGGTTCTAAAAATCAAAGCATATCCTTTGCAAGAGCAGCCAGAGTTGTAAACCTCTGAGCAATATCTGCTGTTGTATAAAAATGAATGATTTTTGATGGAAAATCAGAGTAATATTTGTAGTGCCCGATCTGACAGCATGAGTCTAGTAGCTGGCACAAAACTCTTCAGAACAGCTGGACATAGTGGTTTTGAACTGTATCTTTTTCTTTTTCTTCAGCTGGGAGCTTTGGCAGAAGTTCAAGGCCAGCCTCACACATTGTGAGTTCTCGGCCAACCTGGGCTATATAGTAATTCTGTACCAAAACCAGATCAAATAAAGCAATTATTCTTCAGTTTATGTCTGCAGAATGAGAAAAAAACTAAATTGTACTTAGCCCACAACTAAGCAAAATGAATTCTAAAACAAAAACGCATACATTGAAATGAGATTTGAAGTGCTAAAGTATAAGAATAAAACCCTGCCACCAGAGAACAGTGTCTTTACTGAAAATGTATTTTTGGAAATAAAATCATTAGATATGGAGTCAAATAAATATACACAGAAGACCTTCAATGGATGATTCTCTGAAGGAATATTGTAAGAAGGTGATAAATTGTCTCAGCAAGTGATGGATGTAATAGAATCAACTAAACTAGAGGATATAATAATCTTCATTTTAAAGGCTTATCTTATATTTTCCTATGTGTACATATTTCTGGCTGTGTCTGTGTATGTCCTGAAACTTTTCCAGTGCTCAGCAAGAAGAGAATGACAGATACACAAAAGCAAGACTTACAGGCAGTTGTGAACTGCCTAACATTGGGGCTGGAAACCAAACTCATATCCTCCCGCAAAACATCAACCACTGAGCCATATCTACTGCATTCTAGTCTTTAGTATTTATTCTTGCAGTGAAACACATTCAATCCATACAATGGAAATACAAACATACTAAGACAATAAACATTGGATATTTGAATAGCATTGACCTTACATAATACACCTCACACTAAAGCCAGCTTTGACAAACTTTTGTTTGCAGGGGATTTTGTCACAGCTAACCATATGTTAACTGCAGCTGGAGCCGTGGGCCCCTCCATGTGCACTCTTTGGTTGGTGGTTGTGTCCCTGGGAGCTCTGGGGTGGTCTGGTTGGTTCATGTTGTTGCTTTTCCTATGGGGGTTGCAAATCCCTTCAGCTCCTTCAATCCTTTTCCTAACTCTTACATTAGGGTCTCCATGCTTAGTCTGATGGTTGGCTGCAAGCATCCACATTTGTATTAGTAAGACTATGGCAGAGACCCTCAGGGGACAGCTACATCAGGCTACTATCAGCAAGCACTTGGCATCAGCAATACTGCCTGGGTGTGGTGGCTGCAAATGGGTTGGCTCCCTAGGTGGGGCAGTCTCTGGATGGCCTTTCCTTCAGTTTCTGCTCCAAGCTCTGTTCCCACATTTCTTTTAGACAGGAGAAAATCTGGGTTAAAAATTTTTAGATGGGTGGGTGGCCCCATGCCCCAATGGGGGGCCGTCCCTAACCTCTGGATATGGTCTCTACAGGTTCTCTCTCCTTTGTTGGGTATTTCAGCTAATGCCATCCCTATTGGGTCCTGGGAGCCTCTTGCTTTCCTGGCATCTGGGACTTTCTGGTGGCTACCCCCCAATTCCCCATTCCCAATCGCTACACACTTCTGTGTTTCAACCATATTCCCAACCACTCTAGCTCCTTATTCACACAAATTCATAATCTCTTTTCTATTTTTCTTTTACTGCCCTATTTCTTACCCTGAAATACCAGTGCTCAACATGAAGGTGACTGGTCTGGCAACTCGGATGGCACTCCCTTGTAAGACATAAGGCTAGAGGACAGTCATTCTTTTAATCTCCTTGATTCTCTTCTTGCATCCCCAATAGCCCAGAAGTTTCCCCAGTAAAAATAAGTTTCCATTTATTTGTGATCTGACCTTTTCTTATATGTAAGAACCAAATATTTTACTTATATTTTGAGCTATCATACTCTCCAATCAGTGACTCTATATCCACGAGTCCCAGTGTGGTAGTTGTCCTATGACTGATTTCTTTTAGTTTCGTTGAAATTCTCCAGGTCTATCAATTTTATTGTAAGGGACAGGATGTGATTCTTTTTATGACTTAATAGTATCCCACTGTATAACAAGTTCGACTATACTATAAAAAGTAGAGAAATTACAACACAACATAACTTGCTATAATATTTATGAATAGCAAATGAGAGAGTTGAAAGTTTTGAACACGAAGTAATTAACAAGGAGTTGAAATCATGCATGACCCTGAGTCAGTAAAAAATGGTATATACATGCATGGAACATGACACTGTAATGAGTAAATGTGTATGATTACTATGCACTAGTAGTCTTTTTAGTTTAGGAAGTTAACAAGGTTAGCTATTCTGATTTAATCTCTCTCTCTCTCTCTCTCTCACACACACACACACACACACACAAGCATGCAAACACACATACACACACTCTTTATAACCCATAGCTTTCATAAATAAGAGAAGATATTTCTGTTTCATCTCCAAATTAAATTGACACCTGGGTAACTTGTTCCTCCGAAGGGCGAAGGGAGTCTTCCATTCATCATATAGCCACCATGACAGCTCACATACAGAGCCTTCAAGGATGTCTCCATGTGCTTCCTGTAAGAAGTACACAAGGGAAGCCTACTGTTCTCCTTCAGTATTAAGATTTTGACTTTGAGGTACAAATATGGACATAATTTGTGTTTGTTTAAACCGGGATTGCTTCTTATTAAAAAGATTAAAAGTTACCTTCATTTCTATTTGAGTTTACTGGAGACACATAAAGCTGTCAGAAATTGTAGACATTTCCTTTGAAAGCATCTATCAAAATTAAAGAGCTATCACCCATAAAATACTTTATCTATTTACCAATTTTAATTTTTACAAATGTCTCATACATTTATTTCATTTTATGATGTGTTAAAATATACTAGACACTTCTCAGGAACGACTTTCTTTCTTTCTTTTTTTGAGAAAATGTTCTCATGAAAACAGTGATTTTGAAAACATATAATTCTTTTTTACCAAGATGTAAACAAAAGAAGAAGAAAATATATCATGGGACCAAAAAACCATTATATGTGCTTTTATATTTTAATGGGAAGAGATAATCAAATAAGAAACATACAAAATATCTAATATGCAAAAATATTAGGATATCTAGGGATATGGCAAGAGATGCTGACTTTATTTCCAGAGAAAGGAAGGGTGTTGCCTTTGTTCGTGTAGGGATAAATGAACCCCAGGGTGCTGAGCAACCCAGCCAGGAACTTGACTTACAGGAGGTTCATGAACAGCAAAACATCTGAGGGTATCATAAGTATGTGTACATTACTGAAAGCAAAGATTTCTGTTTAATATGTAGAATGATGCAGTAGGAGGTTTCTTTGACACAAGTTAAGGAGCATAACTAAAGAGAAAAACAAAATACCAGAATGACGTGAGTGGAATAGCTCTAATTTCCTCAATAGTAAACAGCCAGGTGTTACTGTGGAATTTAAAATCACCAGGTTGTCAATATTCTGTTTAAATATGCCAACAGAGAGAAAATTTAAGGTCACTCTGAAGGTATAATTTATTTATGTGTTAAATTATTATTTATCCCTACCACATATTCAATAGCAATGGGCTACATAGTAAGAAAGTTCACAAGTGGCAAAGCTCATTTTTGTTGACTTTAAAAAAAATGTAGTTTATAATAATGACAGCCTTCATAGTAATTTGGTTATTTGTGTGTTGCTTTAGCTGAATATGAACTCTTTCAGAGGATAAATTATTCATTTCTCTTTCATATCCATGCACCTAGAAGAAATCCTTCCCTGTAAGCAATTTTTAATCACTCTAAACATGTTATACTGTGTGTATGTGTGTGTGTGTGTGTGTGTGTATGTTTGGAAACTTTTTGCATTTGTATCTAAAATCACTGTGATCAATTAGCATGCTGAACCTATACACATGGTCAATACCGAGGACACCCTGTAATAATATATGAAGGACAAGAAGTGCATTTAAAAGAGGGAATCAAGGTTAAAGAATGATACATCACCAAATTATTGCTTTCCTGTAAGAGAGTGTTCAGTCTCTTCTTGAGTGGACACTGCTTTTTCTCATGGCAGGCAGTGGCTGTTCTTTATTTACTCCCCTTCTTTCTGATTTAAATATCATACATTAGACAACCATTCTCGATTTTACCACTTTTTACTGCCTATGGGCTTTCTTCTTCCAACTCATTTAAAAGGCATTATGCTTTGATAATGGACTGTCTGAAGATGGAACTGAATTATAATTTTTTTCAAACTTCAATTTAGTCAGTGCCAGAGGCTACTCAGAGATATAGATTTTTCTCACAAAAAGTTTTACTCTACTTGAACTCTTGGTGTATTGGTTTTTTTTTTTCTTTTGCTGCAAAACTTTCACAGTATAAATATATGAATATGCATGTGTAATTATGTAAATATGTCTTTTAATGTTATAAGTAAACTGTCTTTGGGATAATGCTCTTTGTAGGATAAACATAAAAGAATAGAAAGAACAAGGGCCTTGGTTTGACAAAATAGCTTTGACTACCTCCCATCATTCACTTTTACATTTCTTAGACAGTTTGGTCTTGCACTCTTGATACTCCTGCCTCAGTTACCACCATGCCTGACTAGATATACATTCTTGGCCTGCATTTTTCTAGCTATGAAACTTTGGTGATGTTACTTAATTTCTCTGAGTTATCCATCTGGAAAATGACAACAAGCCGTACAACTCAGGTCAAATGCAATGGCGCTGTAAATCACTAGTGTCAAGCTTTGGAGACATTGTCTTTCCCCTCAGAAAACTAAGAGAAGCAATTGGTCTAAATACAGGTGTTGGTGGTGTTGAGATCTTGAGCACTTAACAAACAAACTGCACATTTTTGTAGTTGTCCAGCAGCCGCCGTGGAGAACTGGGTTACCTGAAAGGGAGGCTGGAAATGAAAAAGGATGGGGGTGAGAGGGTGAGGGAGTGGGAGAGGGTGGGAAGAATGCAAGACAAAGTTTCTGATCAAGGCTCAAAGATTAACGTTTAGGGCTCTGTTTATGTAGGGAGAGCCCAACAGACCCAACCTTTGTTTCAGCTGGATTATGTTGTAAAGCAAGCTCAGCAGGCAGTCTGCTCCTGTAGGAAATCGCAGGCACAGTAAGGTGGAGGACTCCACCTAGGTCAGTGGAAGACCAACTGTGCCAAACAATTAAGGTCTATTTAGCCTGCTTATGGCTGGGGGAAGGGCACATATTTTCACAGAAGCTTAATCTGCTCTTTGGTAATAAAATACAAATAGTGGCCTAAAGAATTTCCAAATTAGCCATTGATGTCTTGGCAACATATCTCTATGCACTTTGTAATGAAGTTAGGGAACAGATTCCTTTCTGATGCCGGATAAATATAGTACTTATGGAAACTAAATGCAAAGGATGAAGAGTGTGATTGAAGATTTGCCAGAAATGAAATGTTTCCTCTCCTCAGACTTGTGCTTCAATCTGTCACCACAGCAATCTCTCCTATGGTGATTCTAGGAACAAAGCTTTGAATGCCTTTTAACATTTTCAACCCCCCATCTCCATTCTATTAAGTCTTTTCATACTATACCTCAAAAAATTATCTAGACTTATTCCTCTTCTTCATACTCACCAGTACTCTAAGACTCTTTTAACTATGAAATCAATCTTCTGGGTATTATATGCATTAACCAAAACATCCTAACACCCAACAAAACAACAAATGTTGTTGTTTTCTTTCTAATATGAAAATTTAAAAAAGAGTTAAGTAATCTAGATCTTATCATGGTGCTTTACAGAAATTCAGAATCAGGTTCTGTCCAGTTTAGGACATGGAAAATGGCTCTCAGGATAACTCACAGCCACAGCAAGAGCTTCAGGCACCATGTGCAAGACTGTAGAGGAAGCACAGAAGAGTGTGTTCCTTGTTACGTTAATGATCCACAGAGCATCCTCCACCCTCTCAGGTGATGTACCCACCTGGCAATATGGCTGCTGTTTTCACCAGGTTCTTGCTGGCCTTCTGACCTAATGCTGCAATTGCGTCCTAGCATTCTTCTGTGCTGCGGTCCAAGGCTGTGTTAAGCTCCATCCCAATCTACAGCACTAGCACATGCACTTATCTGCCTGGTTTGTTTAGCTCCATTCATACACTAGACAACCAACCCTCATTTTTCAGATTTATGTCCATGAAACTTTTCTAAACTGATCTACCTTGAGACTCTTGAAAAAATCACTACCTTTCTGTTCTTCTATCTAGAAGCCCATTTTTCCCTTTGGGACTCTATTGATGATGCTATGTGCTCTTTTCCTTGTAATTGATTTCTATCTCACTCACCTATTGCCTTAAGGAGCCTTTCTGGGTGAATATTTTTCAATCTCCTTACCTCACAGTTATAGTTTGAAAACTACATATGTAATTTAACAAATATCAACAGAGGGAGTTATTTGATTGTAAGCATAAAAGCAATCAGCATGGACTATAAAATCTCTTTAGAAACAGCATCATAAAATTTTTATCCACTGGATCTAATCCCCTAATGGAAACAGAACAGTGAGTCCAAAGGTTTTAAATCATTTCCACATTGCCTGGTAAGAGAAAGTCTTTAATGAGGTTTGGAATGCTGTATACATTTCCAGACAAGCCTTTATTGAAAAGATCTTGCATGCATCTCTGCAAGTCCAGGGACAAAACCATAGAAATTTCATCAACATAAGTAGTGTCTTAAAAAGCACTTTTCTGCTTTACTTAGTCATGGGGAAGTGAAATACTCTAGAATTCCTTCTGCCTGTTCAGTAATGAATACGGACGTATACCAAGAATCCAATACTCCCAACAAGTTAATGTAACTGTATTATATTCCTGCCTACCTTGTGGAAGTTTTGCCAATCCTAAGCATAACTTGCAAATGTGATTGTGTTCAGTGTTCAATAGCTTTGACCTTTTCAGGATGATAGAATTACCTTTTATAATGACTATCAAACCTGAAGCCAGAGCCAAAACATGCCACAAATATATCACATTTTGTTCTCACCATATTTAGCCAACCATGTACCTTATCTAATTAAAAAATAACAGGGGAATGGGGAGATGTTTCAGTTGGTAATGTGCCAGCTGGCATGCATAAAAACCCAACAGCCATGTAAAAGGCCTGACATGGAAGTACGCTTCCATAATTCCAGCACTGGGCAACAGAGAAGAAATCCACTGGCCAGACCATGGAGAAGCATTGATGAGCTCCAGGCTCAGAGTTAGAAAGTCTCAGAGAAAGATGTGGGAAGTTGACCTCCAAACACATGTTCAGACCCAAATAAACATAGACGCACACCACGCTCATGTACAGAAAGGAATTTTGACATTGTTTGGGCTGAACAGCATTTGTGTTTTTCTGTCATGATTTCATTTTTTTCTTTCAGTTTGTGTTAGAGGAACTGGTAATTTCCCATAAGCCAAGCCACCTTTGAAATGAAAAAGTTTTCCAAAAGAAAGTTTTGTAAGCTGATAAAGGTATGTATTGGCAATGTTTTGGCTAAGCTGATAAAGGTATGTATTGGCAATGCTTGGCTAAGCTATGCTTTATTCTTAATCGAGAACATGTTCAGCATTCATCGGAAGATATTAATAGTTTTTACACATCATATTTCCATTTGACTGCTTTGTATAGGTAATTCTTTGTTATGTTAGGTTTCTCAGAAAAAAAAATATATATATAAGGAGAAAATCCTGTAAAATCCACTTCCCAACTTCTAGTGTAGCAAGTGTATTTTTAGTACAGAGGTTATGATCTTTACATATATATATATATATATATATATATATATATATATATATATATATATTACATTCCTGCATACCTTGTGAAACTATTACACACACACTCACACACACACACACACACACACACACGCGCGCGCGCGCGTGCGTGTGTGTGTATGTGTGTGTGTGTGTGTGTGTGTGTGTGTGTATTATGATCACTTAAGTGGAGGGCAACACATTATTGACTAACCTAATTATGGATATTCATACTTCAGAATCCATTTAAATGAAAATATGAATGTTATGGTGGGCTAAACAATAGTCACATTATAATCCAAGTCCTAGTTATGAATAATACTCTACTATTTTGTGGCACTAATAATTAGAAGCTGAGGTGTGCTAGAATTGCTGGATTCTTTCTGAAGTACTGTGATATAAATAAGTTATTCTTGTTTCACAGGAAGAAAAAACAGTTCTTAAGCCAGATTACTACTGCTGCATAGTACAACCTTCCTCTCCTGGACAATTATCCTTATTTGGAACATGATCTACCTTGGGAGATTTTGTATGTGCTGGTGTCCCAGCCCACGGGGGTCTTCGACAGGGGACCCTAGAAGAGAAGGGCAGAGAAACAGAGACAGGAGACGCGAAGAATGAGGTCAAGAAAAATTAACTGCTCAAGACCTCCCAAACTGTATTTTCTCAGGGAACTTATACAGGCAGGGGAAGAAGCAAGCAAGTGGGATTCTTCACATAGCCCGGGCATTCAGCCAAGGTGAATCTCTGGCAGCTGCAAGATGTTTTCTTCTTCTGGGAGGGCACAGTGACCATTGACCACCCAATCTCTCCAAGGTCTGTAGCTGAGGAGAAGTCAAAACCTAAGCCTATCTTTCAAATGAACTCTAAACATAAAGTAAGGTCAGTTTGGCTCCCAGCATGCTGGAATTCTAGGTGTCAAAAGTTTTAAAACAATGACTTACCTCTGTGATTTAATATACTTGTGTACAGTGGTAAGTTATAAAAATATAGGAGGTCAAAACAAGGTCAAGAGAGAAGGCCAAATTTTTATTGTTTTTAATTACCTTTGTATTTTTTTAACAACCTTGTGCATCCTTTAAAAAGAGCTAGTTTTTAAAATGTCTGTAACAACAGGTATTCAATTTCTCAAAAACAGGTCAGTTTAAACTTGTCAGTACGGCTGGAGAGATGGCTCAGCTGTTAAGAGCACTGACTGCTCTTCCAAAGATCATGAGGTCAAATCCCAGCAACCACATGGTGGCTCACAACCATCCGTAATGGGAATCTGATGCCCTCTTGTGTGTCTGAAGGCAGCTACAGTGTACTTAGATATAACCATAAATAAATTATCTTTAAACTTGTCAGTAAAAACCAAAAATTTTAATTAACATAGTTAACATATCTTGCTGTCTTTTCACTGGAATGTAGTTACTTCATTAGTTACAAAATGTCTGATTTTTGTAAAGAAATATAAGATAGTAACTATCCAGTAGGAAAAGATATTACACACACAAGTTAAAGAAAAGGAAAATACTTTCAGAGAATAAAATACATTTGCATAATAGATTTGTAGAATGTAAGAATTGTTTCAAAGTAGAAATTGAGAGAGACAGAGAGAGAAGAGAGAGAGAGAGAGAGAGAGAGAGAGAGAGAAAGAGAGAGAGAGAAAGAGAGAGAGAGAGAATACAACCAAACAGCTCAAAGACACTATAAAAAGACTGAGCAAGTCTCTAAAAGATTAATGAAAGACACATTTAGTGATGGCAAACATATGATAGTTTGCTATAATTAAAGGCTAAGTAAAATTTTCCTAATATCAGATAGTGCCAGATTCTTACGTCATCAATGTGCTTCAGACTCTAGGCAGAAGCTACAAAAAGAAGCGACAGCTGGGCGGTGGTGGCGCAAGCCTTTAATCCCAGCACTTGGGAGGCAGAGGCACAGGTACGGGGATTTCTGAGTTCGAGGCCAGCCTGGTCTACAGAGTGAGTTCCAGGACAGCCAGGGCTACACAGAGAAACCCTGTCTCGAAAACCAAAAAAAAAAAAAAAAAAAAAAGAAAGAAGAAGAAGCGATGAGTTACCAGTCTGTCTGACCTTAACTTGCTGTTTACTTTCTGGGATTCTCAACAATCAAGACAAAACCGAGCTTCCAAAAAGCTCAGAGAAAGTTTCTTTTGACACGCAAAATATCCTGATGGTAATTTTAACTCTGGAAATGAAGTGTTCTCACAGAGAAAACTTGTCCCTAAGAAATACCTTTAGCTGAAGAGAGGCTACTACACAACTACTGCTTGGGTGGACAATGGGGGAGTGATGCCCATATTTGTCTTTTCTCTCTTAGCAAAGAAGAAAACCGTTGTAAAAATGTAATCAGTCCTACCTTTAGGAGAGGGAAGGAGTCCCCCGCTCCATTGATGGTAGCCAGTAAAAAACGGAGGCTTTCACTCACGGGAAAGTTTCCTGGCCAGTCTGTGGTCATGCTTCTCTCTGTCCTGTCTCCAATGTGAGTAGTTTCTTCAGCAATATGGTATTAATACCTAGTTATGCTACGCCAAAAACACCAGCGATAAGCTGTGTTGTTTAAGGGACCTCTGCATCCTCCTTTTGGGGATGCATCCATGCCAGTTACTGGCATTTCTTCTTTTGAAAGCATCATTGTCTACTAAACCAGGATAACTTTTGTTCAAACTCCCTTTTTAATATGTCATAATTTTTAAACATCGGCTTAAATACTACTGGACTTCCATGTTCTCAGTTTTAACCAAGCCATCTCCTAACCTCTAGTCTGTTGGGGTTGCTTTGTTTGTTCACTGTGAATCAGACGCTGAGTTTTGCATCCCAATAGCAGGTTGCATTCTGGACACTGGGGTGGGGTGGTGGGGGTGGGGGAGGTGATTGTATTGACCAATGAGCTGAAAGAATGCTCTCCCATAATCTCTGATTGGATAATAAAAGGCCAGCTCCTTAGATGGGGCAGGAGAGTAAGGAAGGCACTACTTGAGATCTAGCAGTGGGTCTCGGGTAGGGATCTGGAGGAGACTGAAAAGGGTAGGCGAAGATGATATAGACATGAGGTAGAATTGTCCATGAGTATGGACCACAAGCATATGGCCAAGAGAAAATCGCCCCGAGGACACACACGGAGCAGAGAAAACCGCAAGATTCAGTTAGAAAGTAGCAGGGGTCTGTGGCTGAGATGTAGGTTAAAATAGCTCAGAACCTGTCCAGTTTAGGCTTCCCGGTTGTTAATAAAAATACCAAGTTTCTGTGTCTTTTATTCGGAGCTAAACAGGCTCATAAAATTACTAATTTACTTGTCCAGGCTAGTTTTATGTCAACTTGATACAGACTGGAGTCATCAGAAAGGAGGAAACCTCAACTGAGAGAAATCCCTCCCACGATCCACCTGTAGGTCATTTTCTTAATTAGTGATTGATGGGAGAGGGCCCAGCCGGTGGTGGGTGGTGCTATCCCCTCGCTTGTGGTCCTAGATCCTGTAAGAAAACACTCTGTGCAGAGCCAGGGAAGCAAGCCAGTTCCTCTACAGCCTCTTCCTCAGCTCCTACCTCCAGTATCCTTCCCTGTTTGAATGTCTGTGCTGAACTCCTTCAGTGAAGAACAGTGCCGTGCATATGTAAGGTGTATAAACTGTTTCTTCCCCAAGTTTCTTTTGTCATGGTGTTTCTCCCCAGCAACAGTAAACCTAAGACCCCCCTCCTCTCTCCAGTTCCCCTACCCAGACATAAACCTTTAACCCGGAGTACTTCCCATAATTCCTGCCATGCCGTCTGTGTTTACTATTTATCTATTGATTTTTACCCCCCTTGGAAGACGGCAGGTTTGCATATAGCTTGTTCGTACAGCTTTTACTTTGGTTAAGTTTCCTGCCAGCATCTCATTTCCCTGTCTCCTACTATCTCAACATTAGAACTTATCTTCAACAGCGTTTTCCCTTTCTGTTTCATTTTATAGATGGCTATTAAGGAACCTTGAATGACTCATGATATGACAGGAAAAATGTTAATGTCTTTAACAATGGATTGTCTGTCTCTGAATTAATAACCCAAGGCTCTTTCCTTAATCAGCTTATATTAGCTATTGCTAATGGGATGCCCCAACAGCAAAGGAATTATTTCTGCCATCCATTCTTAGCAGTTGTCACATACAGCTAGACTTTTCATTGTAAATTCTTTGAAAATTAGGGGACATTCTTGGGCCCATTGGTCATCATCTGAAAGATGTGGACATATAGAATGCTTATAAATTATAGCAGCTACATTGGAGCTAACAGATGGGCATTGTGAAGGATATAAATACCTCCTTATGTCAGTTTCCCAGGGACATAAAATACCTACCCACCTAGACTAAAAGATGTTACTTATTGTTTTCTAGAAGAGAACCATTTTGGGTGTCTAAAACATCAAGATTCTTGAGACAAGAACATTAAAGTGAAGGCTACTTAACTTAAAATATGCTGAAGGACTAAAAATACTTAAAAATAATCTTCAATTATGAAATATCAAGACAGGCCCAATTTATATACATGTAAGTAGTTGTAACCCTCTTTTATCATTGGGTTTTATTAATTACTATTTTCTTATCACTATCAGCATCACATCATATATATGTATATGTGTATGTGTATACATATATGTATATATGTGTATGTGTGCATATGTTTTTGCTTTGGTGCGTTTGGTTCTGCATGAGATCACACTCTAAGGATGGCTCTCCTGGGATAAACATGACTACATCTTTCTTGACACTTGATCCTTCTTGGACCATTGTTTGGCATGATTTTGCTACTCATGACACTGTAGTTCAAAACCTGTAAAGTTTGATTCTTCTAAGACACCCGGAGGTAAATTTCCTGTCATACAGGGATTCTAGCAACTCATACAGCAAGGGTTCAAAGCAGATTCTCCATCCCATGGATAACATAGGAAGAGTCTGGGATTTCTCCTAACCAGGAATCATACTGCTCATCAATGTGGTGGAGGTTACTGAAGACTTGTCAGTGATCTGAGCTATGGATCACAAGTGGAAAGTGTGGTAGAAGAGTATGGTACAGGGGCAAAGGAGGCATCAAGATTCAGATATGAGGGAAACCCAGGACCATGAGAATGACTGGGACCTCCCAGAACAGGCACAGGAAATCCTACCATCTACAGATGCTGAGGAAGGCAGGCGACATAGACACAGCCCACAAACATTTGACACTTTCATGGTTTCTTTCTTTCTCTCTTCAGTTCTGAGCCTCTCCAGTTCACAGGAGTGTCTTCCCCTTAAATATACTCTATCTGTAGCACTATCAGTTTCTCTCTGGTACAGTTCCTTCTGGAAGTTGAGAATCTTGAAATGCTTGTGGGTTCCCTTTGGACCTCAGCCCAGGCTGAGGTTCTAGTGCCGATTGTGATCTAATATATGTAATGTGTGTATGACAGTTTATATATATATGTATCCCAGAATGGTCTTAAGCTCATGATTTTCCAACATCCATGTCCAGAGTACTATAATCAGAGGTATGATCTAGCCTAGTTTTCAATAATAGTTGTTTTAATAAATATATGCCAACATAATTTTAAAGAACAAATGAAACTAAAACACAATAATTTATGTTATTGTTTGGAATTTAGAAACACAATGAAAATTCACTTATTTACCTATTTTTTTTATATTTCCAATTTTGTAAAGTTATATGTGTTCAAAATACTACCAGCTTCTCAGTCAATTTGTAAATTCCATGTAGACAGTCATTGGCACTGTATGGCTGAGATGCAGGCCTGCTATCTTCAAGGTCAGCTAATAAAGTACGATGCATCACATGATTTGTGAGTTATATCTATCGAAGTTATTTTACTAACATTTATTTTTGTTTGCTTATTCTGAAATCACATCACATACAAGAAACGTGGCAAATGTCATGGCAATTTTCCCCAATGCTAATATTCCACCCTACTTACTATATCCTTGTGCCATGGTCTCCATTTCTGCTCTTGTGTCTATATGATTTTTTTCTCAGTTGAGAATAATATGATGCTTGTTTACTCCTCAGACACATTATCTGCTTTCTGAGAAGCACAGGGGATTGTTTGAACAATCATCATACAATACGAAAAAGTAGGAGACTGGAATCATCGATATTATTCTTGTTTTCTCAGTTCCACTGTCAGGTCTGTTAAGAGAAAAAAAGAATCTGTCCCGGCATCTAATCCACTATTGAACTGTTTCTCATTGAGACGGTTTTAGCTGTAACCACCAGCTTTATACCGTTTTTATGTTCACAAGTTCCTGTCCCCACAAAGCCTGACCTGTGACACTGCCCTGCATCCCAATATTAAAGTTTTCCTGATTTTCTCTATTATGTAGGATGGGTGAGTTCTTAAATTTGCATATTATTTTTTTTCTGGAGACACTCCCTCAATGTAGTCAACTCTGATCTGGAACTCAGGGCTAGCCCTTTCCTTAGCTATGTTGGGATTGTATGTGTGCACTACCAGACAAGGCTAGCATTTCATTTTCAATTTCATTATTTTCTTCAAATACCTACTAGTTTTTAATGTTCATCATCTTAAACCACTTTAGGCAGATACTGTCTGTATTTTAAGAATATTTAGAATTTTGCACAAGCCATCTTCAGAACTTTTTCTTAGTATGAAACTTCAACTCTGCACATGTGAAAAAATTATTCTTCTCATCAGTCCTACCTCCTGCCCTGTCTTTGAAATATTTACTTCTATAGTTTGTAGCTGATTTATAAAAATATTTTACATAACATGGTATGCTTATTCTCTATACCAGGACATCACAGTGACTATGCTGTGTGCAGCAGTATGTTACACACAGATGAAGAGCGACGGAGCTTGCATCACCTGACTACTTGCAGTGATTTAAACCTTGAGTGGGAAGCCATTCTCCTATGGCTCTGTTTTAATATTACTCAGTTCTTTCAGAAATGTCCTTAAGTAATTTCCAAATCAAAATTAAAACTCAATCCAATCTTTTCCCCTTTTATTAGTCATGATACATACTGTGTGAAAAGAGTTTTAATTTACTTAAAAGGTTTTTTTGTTGTTGTTGTTCAAATTGAATGGAGGAATGGATACAGAAAATGTGGTATATATACACAGTGGAGTACTACTCAGCAATTAAAAACAATGAATTCATGAATTTTTTTAGGCAAATGGATGGAACTGGAAAATATCATCCTAAGTGAGGTAACGCAATCACAAAAGAATACACATGGAATGCCATCATTGATAAGTGGATATTAATTAGCCCTGAAGCTCTGAATACTGAAGATACAATTAGCATATCAAATGATTCCCATGAAGAAGGAAGAAGAGGGCCCTGATCCTGGAAAGGCTTGATCCAGCATTGTAGGGGAGTACCAGGACAGAGAAAGGGAGGGGGAAAGATAGGAGAATGGATGGAGAGAAGAGGACTTATGGGACATATGGGGGCGGGACTGGGAAAGGGGAAAGCTTTTGGATTGTAAACAAAGAATATAGAAAATAAAAATATATATTAAAAAAAATTTCTTGTGGCCTTCATCTCCTTAGTTTATGCCAAAGACAATGGAGATCAGATTTTGATTTGTTGTGCACAGAAAATATTACATATTTGTGCTGTGATTCCTTCCTTTAATATGTTGATCTCCAGAAAATAATAATTGAGCAACAAGTCAACAGCCATTGGATTTAATATTAAGACCTCAGTCAATAGTTTGCCTTGGCATGGTAATGACCGCCTCACTGCACGCTGGAATCTCCTATCAGGGGTAGTAGCTATCCAGTGGTTCACTTTGGTAAATTTCACAAAAACAGATGATTTAAAGACCAGAGATGAATTACTCAGATTGTGAGGCCACTTCATCACTAGGACAGTTTTCTGTTTTTGTTTTCTTGGCCCTTTGCTCTAATTGTGAGCATTCAGAACGGCAGTATTACAACTCAGTGGCCAACCCTCAACTGACAGAGTCTCTTCTCTGTGTGGTTCTTCTGCTATGTTTAACTTATACACATTTCGCCTAAGGTATGCCATGATGGCTATTTTAACTTTTCTAAAACCAGCATGCGTATAAGTAGGATATAAGTGGTGCATATTAACTTGTGCACTGACACATCAGCGTATATCCACTTTTGACTCTCAGCGCTTTACAAATGACTGGCTTTTCCTTTTCTTTTCCTACTCTGCTATTTTCAATTTTTTTGAGATTATAATACAATGTACTTTGGTCATATTCACCCAAATTCCTCTCCTTAACTTCTCCTAGCAGAGGATTTGCAAAGAGAAATCTTTTGCAGTATTTATTTCACTGCTTTTGATAGTCGGTATTACAACATCTCCACTCTTCCCCTAAAAAAGTTCTTTGCTTTGTATTTTATTAGTGTTGCTGTGTGTTGGGAGGGGTATGCTCATGTAGTTCTTGAGTACTAAGTACTTACACCTGGTGAGACATTCGCCAGGATTCCCCATTCCCTTTTATAATTCTAAAGTATATTATGGAAATTATTTGAGATGTGCACTGACAGATGACTTGTGTATTTAATGAAAGAAAAGGAAACTGAGCATCAAAATAGAGGCTTTTCACTAATGAGAATCTGTGAGACTCTTCAGCAAAATGTTAATCAGTTAACATTTCAATTCTCAATTATATTAGACAATACACCTACTCATTAGAAGTCTAAACAGTGATTACACGCATGGAGGACAGTTGTCTCCATATTATTGTACAAATTACTAATTTCTGCCAGTTTTGTTAATCTGTCATCCTGCCTTCTTTGCTTCTTTCCTTCTTTCTTTTTCTATTTCCTTCTTTCCCTCTCACCCTCTCTCTCCTTCCGTTTTTTCCTTCCTTCCTTCTTTCCTTTCTTTCTCCTCCCTTCTTTCTTTGTATGCATTTCTGTGAGTTGATTCTCCTGTGGATGCTTAGGGGCCAGAAGAAGGCAACCCTGTCCTTCATTGATTGACTCCTTTGAGGGACTCTCCCTCCCTCCCTAAAAATATGGCTCACCCTTTCTCAGCTATACCATAAGCTAGACCATAGCTTTAGCGACCCTCTTGTGTCTGCCTACTGTAGAGATGACATTGCAGGCATTTGGTGGACACTGAGCTTGCTATGAAGGTGTGAGAAGTCCAGTCTTCACAACAGGGAAACAAGACCTCTTGCTGACTGATCTATCTGCCTAGATTGTTATTGTGAATATGTTCTGTGACAGTATGTTATCCAAAAGGTTGATTGAAACAATGAAGGAAATACAAATGCTGTATCTTATTTAATAATTTACAATATGTAGTTCCCACTAGCCTGGCGAGATAAGCTGATTAAATTTCTTGGATGCTCACAGGATCTGTGAGAGGACTAAATAAGTGAAAGGACACATCACCACAGGACAGAGTCTATAGAATATGTGCCTTGTGCATCCTCTGGATACTAATTAACTTGGAACATTTTTTTTTCATAATAAACCACGTTTGAAATAATGGTACAATAAGCAAAATCAAATTTTAAATTGTCTCTCAGGACTAGAACTCAGTTTGAAAATCAATTAAGGTATGATTTGAGTCTTTCTAGCATCAGAAGGGGGAAGCATATAAACAGTTATAATTTATTTATGTATAACCATAAATACGCTATTCAATAATAATTTATTTATAGGTTATCAATTTATTTACATTTGTATTTATAAGATGTTCTCAGTCCTAAGGTTGCTTTTAAAATATTTAATGCAGAGTTTTGGTGACCACAAAATATATGAGTCAGGGGAGAACATAGTGATATGGAGTCACCTACTGGGAGCATATGGATTTGAATGTGGATGAGAGGACCTGTCCAGGGCATTTGGGTTTTGCCTTTGGTTGCTTATCCTCTGAAAGTGAATAGTAAGAATGTTAGTTTCTTTCTTTTTTTTTTGTATGAAAAAGATTTTAATTGAGCACAAAAAGTAACTAACAAAAATAAATATAAATTTCCAATATAAATTTCCTAGGCTGGTAAAAATGCTAAGAGTGTGTCCTCGTCAGGGTTTCTATTCCTGCACAAACATCATGACCATGAAGAAAGATGGGGAGGAAAAGGTTTATTGAGCTTACACTTCCATGTTGCTGAAGAACGTTTGTTTCTAAGGGTCAATACAGCTTATTTTTATTTTACGATGTGCATCATGTACTAAATTCACCAAGAACTCCTAAAGAGTAGGATTCGGTCTAGTCTAGTATTATTTCTGACATTTGTCAGTGTTTCTGGTCCCTGGTGTCATCACTCATTAGAAAGCATCCCCACTGTGAGAGAAAACACAACACAATGTGTCTATCTCATTTGGCAATTACTCAAGTCCAGTCCCTAGATGCCTTTCAATACGTATAATCGCTAATTGGATGGAGGCTTAGGATATGGGCGCGTAGGGTAAACCCTGCCCCCTGAAGCCTCCTATTCCTTAGATTTGAATTTTAGCTTCAGCTTTAGCACGGCTATGAGGCATATTACACCAACTACAGAAGCAAAACCTGGTATCTTTGGGTTGTTCAGTGTTTTTCTGAGCTGGAGTGAGTTATCTCATGAATGCGAAACATGTTACCTTTTTAAAATGTCATACAAAATCAATATACTATTCCAAGTTCATCTAAAATAAACACTCATAGAACACCGTGGGCAGAATAAGAGAAGCTAAGAAACTTCCGGCAGGATTTATAGACTGAGAAAGTTGTTCCAGTTAAAAGTGGGGTAGAAATATTTGGTAGGACTGTTTGGAAAAAGACAAGATCAAAGTGAAGACAGATTCATTTCATTTGAAGTAGGCAAGGTACAGCTCAGGGATCCCATCTGTAAGGAAAAGGACGCCCTTATTCCTCCTTCACCGTAGATTCTTGAGGGTAAAATGTTCATTTGAATAAAGGTGGGGCAGATATAAAGTAGTTCAGCAACATTTCCATGGCAGCGAAAGAGACCCTCGGGTCAAAAAGGATGAGAACATTAGAGCAAAGGAAGTTAGGCATCATCTAGCTTCTTTCATTCACAATTCTCCCCGCCAAGTTTACACAGTGAGTAAATTTTCCACGACAGGGATGGGTGGATCCCTAGAACTAATTCCGTATCACGGTGGTGTACCCTGGAAGCCTTTTGCTCAACTACAGAATCCAGGCACTTCTTCATTTGTACATCAGTGGACATCTTTCTGCCCCAAGATATAGGTCACAGATGTAGGAAACAGCTCACATTTTGTCTCGGATTTCCAACCCTGCCCATGAGCCTGCGATCCGCCAGGGGAGAGACACCTGTGCCTTGAGGACCCAGGTGAAAGTGCTCACTTCTGCGCTCATGGGACGCACATTCTAGCTCTCTCATTCTCCTGCCCATCTGGAAGCCCGCACCCACTCCAGAGCACCCGCCAGGCCTGAGAACACAGCCGGCTAAGGCAGCCAGGAGGGTGCGCTTGCACTTCGCACACCCCTCCCCTCCGCAGCAGCCTCTTGTCACTCAGGCGATTCGACTGGTGGCCCCGCCCAATGATAGTCCAGCGTCTCCCCTTGCGCCCCGCCTCCGGACCCTGCTTCCAATAGGAGGCCGGCGGGGGCGGGCCGCGCGGGCATCCTCTCCAGCTGAGGCCGCGGCCAGAGCCAGGCTGGGGCGCGGGAGAGGCAGGTACCAGCGCGGTCCGCGCAGCCCCAGGCGCTAGAGCTGCGCTCACGGCAGGAAGGACGGTTCCCGGGGGAGCCAGGGACCGAGGCGTCCGAGCAGGCGGGATTTGCGCCTGGCCGGGCACGGTCCGAAGTCCGCGCTATGGGAGAAGAGAAATACTTGCCTGAGCTGATGGCAGAGAAGGATAGCCTGGATCCATCTTTTGTGCACGCGTCGCGCCTTCTGGCGGAAGGTAGGACCGGCTGGGCTCCTGCCAGCTCCAGCAGGGCGAAGTTGGGGAGGGTGACTGCTCCGTTGGGCAGAAACTGTCCCCGAGAGCTGCTTCCGAATGCAGGAGCACAGTGCTGGTTGCCGGGCTCCTCCGAGGCTCAATTAGCCCTGAGGTCTAATGGTAGGGTGATGCGACCTGTTAGGGTCCTGGACAGGGAAACCAGCAAGTGTCAGGTGGTCCACCGGGACCTTGTCACTTTGCAGAAGCCAGCAAAATCAGTTTAGGAGTAAATGCGATCCATGGAGTGTTCTAAGAGTATCTTGGTCACAGATCAGCGTTATTTATTTATTTATTTATTTATTCATTCATTTATTTATTTATTTATATTTTTTCCTTCTGCGTTTCGAAGTGATTTTGATACCCATTTAATCGGCATTTCCCCTGGAAAGTCTTAGAATTATTCAGCAATGAAGTATGCATGTTCCTATATTTATGTGAGTGTGGTAAGCAGAGGCTAAAGGGTTTATAAATGTATTCGAAACGTGATGATTGGGTAGTATTCAAAATATTGGTCCCTAGGAACGCTCCATCATTGATCAACCGATTTTTAAACCAGGTGTGCGTTTTCTTTTTGTCTGCTGTACCTGTGATTTAGCGGAGATTCAGTTCCCAGAGGCTTATCTATGCTTTGCCTCTTGCATTGCTTTGAAAGGTCGTTTGAGAAGAGGTACGCATGAAAACTTCTCCATCAGAAACATTAACTCCCGATAATTCCATATATGTGAAGCAATGGTAGCAACTAAAGACATCCCTGATACCTGGCACCCTGCACTCTCCTCTTTAACACAACTGCAGTTTTTGGTTGTATGTTTCATTAAAAATGAAGTGCTTCGTCCTCAAACTGGCTACAGTGCAGCTTTGTAGCTTGAGGTCTTACCCGCTAGAAGAATCAGTCATATCTTTCTCACCTCTAGCCCTCTCAGGATTAAAATACGTTTGAGATTTAGTTGTACATCGTAGAAAAATTTTTACTTCTCATATGATTCAGAGACATTAGATGTATTTGGGCATTTTTAGTGGTTGCTATTTATTTTAACCTACAATAACAAAGTATCTCATGAAAGACTGCCAGGAAAAATGTAGAAGATTTGAAATACACCGTTTTCAAGGGAAAAGCTGGCTTTGTAGAGTAGTTAGGCAGTGATTTGCAGTCATGTTTACCACTATGTAATAATCAAGTGATAATACATGAAACTGGAAAAATTAAGCCACGCATGAACAGAGAGCATATTGGAAACTAAAGACTCAACAAACATGAGCAGATTAAAAATGTATTCTTCGATTGTTCACTTCAGTCCTTCCTTCAGAAGTGTTTCCATTCAGTGTACAATGAAAACGGATTCATTATCTTCTCTGACCTGGTAACTGGAGCTCTCTTTGGGACAGAAGGCTCAATAATTAGCTCATCAGTTATTAATGTGCATTAATTGTACTTCTAAAAGTTACAGAACTAAGAGATGTAGATAAAAGTCTTACCAGGGTGAGATGCATGCATATTCTCGACCAGTAAAACAGTTAGGAGACCACTAAGTATTTGGTTTCCTGCTGTTTTTTCTTTCCCAAACCCTAGATTTCTTGAGACTTAGGAAATTGTTCTAATGTACCTTGTAATTTAATTTTTTCCCAGCAGGGGGAAGCATGGCCTGCTTTTGTAATGGATTATTAAAAAAAAAAAAAAAAAAAAAAAAAAAAAAAAAAAAAAAAAAGCTCCGGACTAGAAAGGCATCTTAGTAAGAAACAAAGAGGGTGCCTAAATATCAGAGAATTCCTAATGAGAAAAGAGAGAGAGAGGGAAGAGGTGGTGGCAGTAATCCTAGAGTAGTCGGATGCTTCCATTAAGAGACGCACAGGGTCCCCATCACTGCAACTCTACCCAGGTTCTTACACATGCTTTCCAGAGTGTAAGGTGAGTGTGCTTTGGAGTCTGAGCGAATCATAATGCACGTGTTGCATTATAGATTTTTTTCCATTGTCTTCTCAAAGGCCATTTGTGAAGGTTTCTAGGATCATGGTAGAGATTTTATTTCTCATACCTGGAAATGCTGCCTTTGACGGCATCAGCTATAAATAAACCTGACACAGATACTCAACTGGAAGGAAGGTGCATACTGGAGTGCATGTCAGCAGTGCTGGGCCGACAGTCTCGAGACTGAGGCGGGCAATAAATATGAGTCAGATGATTCCAGTGGAATGAGTTTGTAGAAACAGTGATATAAAGCAGGGAACTCTCACAGTGACTTCTTTTGCTTTGCAGTTAGTGACGGATACAATCCTCTCCTCGCTTGCGCCTGCTTCATTTAGGGAGCACGTCTGTGGGCTTCGGATTACTTTTTTTTTTGTTGTTCTTTTTATTGAATTTTATTTCATTTGTTTCTGTTTTATGTTTTCAGTAGGGGTCATACTAAAACAATTAAAAGCAAATAATTTATGATTTTGACTATTAGTTACAGCAGATCTTGAATAATATGGTTTAAAGGGGATTGCATAATGCATTTGGTTAAAGTAACTTCCCTGCTGTAATTGCAATTTTATGTAGTTAGCCATTTGTTATGGAAGATGTTTTTGAACCTGCTAACAGAGCAAACCCAGCATAGTTCTGGCCCAGGTCCGATTCTACTTTAGCACTGGGGTTGCATGAGGTTATTTGTACCTATGCTCTCTACATTTGATTCCATGATTATTTAACCTAATTTTGTAAGCTTTCCTTCCCTGGGCCCAGTGTTCTTGCCTCAAAGAAAAGAGTGAGAATAGGAGATCTGAATGTTTCTGGAATTCACTCCCAGATGCCCCAGCTGAGAAGAGTGATGTTTTCACATTTCGAACAGGAAACATAAATCAATAGCTGAACATTTTTGCTATTTTTTCATTCCTTCCCAGTATAATTAAATGTAATAATAATACATTTATTTCACTATAGCACTATTTGAGGCCTATACATGATGCCGTATAGTGGAGACAGATTCACTTGAACGACTTTGAAGGCCTGGGTCTTGAATGTGAAGTACACATTTGAACATGTGCTTGTTTGTGGTTGAACATGCTGTGTGGCAGATTCATACTTCTCAATTCAAAAGTGGCATTTAATACTTTCAGAAGTATTATTAAATTCAAGTGAAAATGATTCAGACAAGGCTTTCTAGTTTGGTTCTTCACAAATATTAATGGCTTAACCAATGTTTTTAGCTAATTAGTGGTGAGGTGAAATCAAACATTAACAAATACAAGTAGTTTCTGAGCTGCTCTAGGTGCTATTTCCAGAGTTTGGTGAAAGATTTGACCCGACAACCACAGTCAACCTTTATGTTTACATATATATATATATATATATATATATATATATATATATATATATATATATATATATATATATATATATGGATTTTTAAAAATGGGAAGCTAACATAAATTTTTATTTATCACCAACAATAACATATCTAAACTGAGCTATGTCCATCCTTACATGGGGCTCCCATGTCCATCCTTTTATGTAGGCTCTATGTCCATCCTCACATTCTTTTAGTAAAAAAGGACAAAGGACAGCTTATGTTCTTTCAGGGTTAACCCACGTCTGCATCACCAGTGCTTCCCATGTACTGTGAGGTTGTTTTAGAGACACATTCTTGCCTCGGATCTCCCACTTCTGTTTATTCTTGTAGCTGCCTTTTCAACGTGAATAACTTAAAGAATAGAATGTGTCTCACTTGCAAAAGCAATAGTATTAATCTTTCTTGACACTTATCCTCCCTTGTGTCTTTCAAGTGTCTGATGTTATCAATCTGCACCTGGTTCCCTCATTTTTCTTCCTTTATGTCCTCGGAATGCTTCAGTCTAGCCGGTATCCTCACCACTGCCCTAAAACAGTCACTCTACTGACAGAGTCACACACACAGTCCCTGCCCTGCCCAGTTTCTCCCTACCCATCAGGCCTGTACTTGCTACTGCTGGTACTCTAGCAGGGCCTGTCTCCTCCCTGGCTTGTCCCTCTGGCCGTGTTGGCTTTACCGTCCTGGCTCTCGCCTCACTTCAGTAAACACTGTGTTTACAAGGATTCATCCAAAATGGAAACGTGGTTCATCCTCTCCGGCACTCTTGCTACATATCCCCATTGTCAGTCTCATCAGTCGATCCTTTCTGCTTGATTTATCTCACCTGTGACAAAGAAGTCACTTCCCTGTGGCCATTCTCCTCATCCTTACCTGTGCACACAAGCTGCTCTACCTGGTTTCTCAAGATCATGGATTTCATCATTCTAGGGTGGACTGGTCCATCTCAGTAGACTTCTCTCATAAAACAGAGCGAAACATCAGGATTGAATCAATAGTATCCCCTGTGAGAGCTGTCCTTACCATGCTGCTCAGCACACTGAGAGAAAGTTGTTCTTCAGCAGACTCCAGAATCTGTCCCCGGGGGCCTCGTTCCTACGCCATCTGGCATGGTATAGAGTTGCCTGCCTCTTTTCTCCCTCCTGTAACTAGGGTTTTGTATGGGTTGCGTCTCCCTGGAAAGACCTTCCTTCATTTGTCTACCTGGTTAAAATTATTATTAACTCAACAATTTGGGCCAGGCTACCCTTTAATCTGGGAAAATAGCTTATTTACTCAATTGTTACTTGTTACGGATTAGGAGAACCCGCCTCTCTTGTTTTTGACCTTAGCGCAGCTATACTGCAATGTGCAGTTTCTATTGGATTTTGTCTTTCTTCCCTCTAGCTGGGAGGTTGGACTTGTGACTTAGGTCTCTGAATCCCTACTGCCTGACTTCATTCTCTGGGTCTGATAGATGGTTGCTAAGTGGATGACATCGGTCTTACATATTACCCTTATTCTAGTTAGAAGACGTCTCCAGCAAACAAAATCCCTTCCTTGTTGCATTCAGCCATATTTTATCAAGCTTTACCCCCACACACAGAGGATCGTTTTAAGAGCATGTATTCACCAAAAAAAAATCCCTCAAATTTGTTTTGCGATAGTTATGTATTTGCCATAATTGTGAAATCAGAGGCTGTTTTAGTGTATAATATCCAACACTGAGAAGATGGCATTTAGACATTGTGTGTGGGCACAGCTTTGTTTTGTTTTGTGTGGTCCTGCAGGCCTGTTTGATTACCACTGTTGAGATGCCCGACTGCCCTTACCACCGAGATTTTCTTCCGTTCATGCCTAGGTTACTCCCCTCACAGTGTTTTTGACTGTTTGTTTACAGTCAACTCAGGTTTTTGTCCAACATCCCTTCCTTTCCCTTTCCTTCTTGGATTCTCATGAAAAAGGGTATACACCTTTTTCTTTAGTCTCTGACCTCCAGCCAGTGGCTGGCAATGGGTATCTGCAACTGTCTCATTCAGCTGCTGGAAGAGAGCTTTTCAGAAGACAACCATGTTAGGTTCCTGTCTACACACTCAACATAGCATCAGTAATAGTGCTCGTGTTTAGTGTCTGTTCATGGAATGGATCCCAAATTGGGCTGCTCACTGGTCAGGCAGTCATTCAGTCTCTGCTCACTTATTATCTCTGTATTTCTTTTAGAGAGGAACAACATTTTGGGTCAACATTTTTTTGAAGGTTGGTTGGTGTCCCCATCCTTCATTATGGGCACTGGCTAACTATTGGAGATGGAGTCTTCAGGTTCCATATCCCCATTGTTGGGAACTTCTGCTAAGGTTGCTCACATTGAGTCCTGGGAGTCTCCTCCTCCATGCCAGGTTCCTGGGACTTTCTAGAGGATCCCCCTAATCTCCACTCCTGCCATATTTCCATTCATTCTCCTGGCCCTCTGGGTTTCTCTACTGTTTTACCCAATACCTGATCCTGCCCTCCTTTTCCCCTCCCCCTTCCCTCTCCAACCCAGGTTCCTCCCTCCCTCTGTCTCTAGTAATTATTTTTGTTCTGCCTTCTAAGTGTAATTGAAGCGTCCTCACTTGGGTCTTCCTTCTTGTCATATATCTTTTTTGTTCTGTATATATTATAAGAAATATGTATTGTTGGGTGGTTGTGGCTCATGCCTTTAATGCCTGCATTCAGGAGGCAGAGACACTGAGGGGCCACAAATACTTTATATTTAAGTGTGCTGTTAAGGATTCTTAGTAATATTCTAGAGAGGCAAAAGTGTACATTTCAGTATTTTTTTATTTTTCAATTTAATAACTCAGAAATTATTGGGGAAATTGTGTGATTTGCCAATGTATTTTCTAATTTCTTTTAAAGGAGAACTGCTTATATTTGTTGATTTTTTTTCTCTCAACCAATTTTTCTCTCTGTGAGTTTGAGGCCAACCTGGTCAACAGAGTTCAAGGGCTACATATTATTTATTTATTTATTGAGGCAGGATAAATAAATGAAATATATATTAACTGAAATTATATTCTTACACATTTATAGTTTTAAAGCTATCAATAGTTATGTTTTACTATAATTGTAGGTTTAAAATTATACTTTCAAAAATAAAAAATGGTAAATTTAAATAAAATAAGAATGACGTAGAAATAGATTTTTTTCTTTTTTAAAGAGGCACAATTAGTAGTTGATTTCTCAAATAGCAAACACTCATGTTATAGGAGCCCTCATTTTCTTAAGTGAAAAATCCTGTAATGACTACATGCTTGATACTCCCAGCATTTGAGGAGGCAGGACCCACTCATTTCTTTGCTATATCACTAACTTCTTCCTGAAATAAGTTACCCACAACTTATCTTCATTCGTAAGCTCACTGATTCACAATAGAAAGATGTAAACATTTAAGAACAATGTAATTGCTTTAAGTTACTTTCTATAAACATTCTTTTTTTATTTTTATTTTTATTTATTTATTTTTTTTTTGATTTGGTTTTTTCGAGACAGGGTTTCTCTGTGTAGTCCTGGCAACTCACTCTGTAGACCAGGCTGGCCTCGAACTCAGAAATCCGCCTGCCTCTGCCTCCCAGTTCTGGGATTACAGGCATGCGCCACCACCGCCTAGCCATAAACATTCTTAATTTAGCTATAGTTTGGGAGACATTCTATTGAGCTAGGCCCTATTACATTTAATCACACAATCACACCTGTGCTTTAATGTGAGCTGGTGACAAGTTTCTACAATAAAGATATGCTGTTGGCATACATAGAGATATTACTTGATTAATTCATGAAGTCTTTTGGCAGTAGGGGATTTAATACATTCATGTGTGTGTGTGCAGTGCACACAAGTACACATACATGCTTACTTGTATGTTTATCAGATATCATGTAAGAGATCAGATGTCAGTATTTTATGGATGATCTGCTAGGTTTCATGTGAATCTCGAAGAACAGTTATTTTGAAGATCACGGGGATTCAGAGTCACCATGCCTACTATTGACTGCTCATAGGTCATAGATCATAGGACATGATCTTTGTGGGGGACTGCATGGGGTGTTGTACAAGGCTTACCTTGACTTTACCCACAAATCACATTAGACTATTATTGGCACTGTTTTTACAAGTTCCAGGACTTAATGCTTATTATTTAACAAATTTCATATAAGAAAATAAATGCTGATCTGAAATCCAGATTTTCACGCCCAGAGGCCATCAAAATATACTGCTTTCCAGGAAAGAGATAAGAATTATTCATGCTTTGAAGGAAGGTCAGATATCAATGTGTAAAGTTCATGTAGGAGAGTTAATATTAAGTTTTCAGTTAACTGCTCATATTAGTTTACCAATTCAACTATTACATGAATTAATATGCAGTTATAAAATAACTACAATGAGGAAAAGATGCATAGATTAGCGGTGTGGGGATTTACAGTATACACTCACACGGAGAAGCCACAAATACCTTATATTTAAGTGTGCCGTTAAGGATGCTTAGTAATATTCCAGAGAGGCATAAGTGAACATTTCAGTATGGTTTTATTTTCAGTTTAATAACTAAGAAATTATTGGAGGAGTTGTGTGATTTGCCAAGGTACTTTCTTTCCAATTTCTTTTAAAAGAGAACTGCTTATATTTGTTGAATTTTTCTCAACCAACAAAACCAGTAGCCTCTTTCATGGCTCTTGGGCAGTGAGGGCTTTGTTGGAAAGCAAGTCTGCAGATTTGGGCAGAAAGAGATGTCTTGATTTAAGTGTTAGTCATAGGTTGTGAGGTTTTTTTTAGGATTTAATAAGTTGCAAACATATTGATTGGTGTTACTGTCCTATTATCACAGAATATGCAATCAATGCTTATGTCCTTTAAAACTGTCATGATTAGGTTTTACTCTACTAATCAAAGAGCAGTATCTGCGGGTTTTCTCCAGCGTGTATTTTAGCAGGCGTATGTCTGTATGCTGGGTGATGTCAGGCTCCAAGAGCAGCTCAGCAGATGTAGCCTTAGTGGCAAAAAAACAATGAAAGAATTTATTTAATGACTGGAATAGGATGATTAAGTAATGAGACACTCATTTGACATGTTTTCTTTCACAAGTTTTTAGATTATCTTACAACAAATAAGGAATAGTGCTCTCATTTTATGAGAAAAGGTAAAGCAACTGATCAGACGGTCGCATTACTCATGCACATTTGCTTTGAGAAGTTCATTCATGAGCACTGCTTCTATAACTATCTTCTCCTTCCCTCCTGTCTCCAACTCCTCCCAACTCCTACAGAATAAATTCATGACCACTTTAAAAGATACCATTTCTATATGTATATGTGCTTATACATATACATACACATGTTCATGTCCAGTTTACTGAGTCTCTTTGGTCCAGTTAGCATTACTTACACATTCATATGTCCAGGCTGACAATTTGGTACTGCAGAACCCATGCCAGAGCTCAGTCCTGTAGGAAGATGATTCTCCAGCTCTCTGCAGCCATTGGTCACTTCTGCTTTTCCTTTAGGGGTGGGACCATAGGCATATATTTGTTATGATTTAAAAACATGTCAAAAGATGTTACTAAAAATTTATATATATATATATATATATATGCATATATATGCATATATATATATCATACTTGTTTCAGGGAATATAAAAATCCTACTTTAGTAAAATGTTTGATATTGTAGAACTTCCTGTTTCTTTTAAAATAATTTTCTTCAATAAATTAAAGAATTTGATTTACACACAGTAGGGCATTCATTTTCTGTCAATTGAAAACATAGCAATAGAATCCACGTAGTATACTTAAGCATATAAATGTTATAAACAAAAAATTGAATTAAGTATAAAACTGGACAAGGGGGCTATTCACAGAAAGACTTAGGTTGAGTTTGCATTTCTTCTTCTGGAATTCAAGACCCTGTGAAGTAGGGCCCTTTAAGTTGTATCAGTTTGAAAGAATATTTGGCGGGCTGAGGCAGATGGCATTTTATGGAATGTTATTGCTTTGGAATGGACTTACAGAATGATACATTCTGAGATTGAGTTAAACTAGTACACTAAAATTAGTGAAATACTGGAGGTTATATCACATCCACAGAAGGAGAGTTTGGTAGAATAGACCATTATGATAATTAAAAGCAATTCAGTGGAGATAAAATAAGCGATAGGTATTGGCAATGGTTTGCAATAAGCCAGATGTTTTCCCTCTGACTAAAATCCATAGAATGCACACAAGCACACACATGCGCAAAATGCTTATCATGTATGTGCTGATCCTATACTAGACATGGGATTTATGGAGTAACAGTAAAGACTTGTTCAAAATGGTTCTCTCTGCTAGCACCGTCTCACATCTGCATTAGGGACAAGGTGGAAGGGAGTACAGGAAACTACATAAATAATTTCCATAGTGTACTGGCTGATTTTGTGTCAACTGGACACAAGCTGGAGCTATCACAGAGAAAGGAGCTTCAGTTGGGGAATTGTTTCCATGAGATCCAGCTGTAAGTCATTTCATCAATTAGTGATCAAGGTGTAAGGGCCCCTTGTGGGTGGTGCCATCCCTGGGCTGGTAGTCTTGGGTTCTATAAGAGAGCAGGCTGAGCAAGCCAGGGGAAGCAAGCCAGTAAGAAACATCCCTCCATGGCCTCTGCTCCTGCTACCTGACCTGCTTGAGTTCCAGTCCTGACTTTCTTTGGTGATGAACAGCAATGTGGAAGTGTAAGCTGAACAAACCCTTTCCTCCCCAACTTGCTTTTTGGTCTTAATGTTTAGTTGGGTATTCCTGTGACAACCTGACCATGTTTTGGGGAGTACTGTGGAAAGACTTTGGAACTTTGGGCTAGAACTTAAAACTACTCTTAATGAATCCCAATGTCACTTGAAATAACAGAAGTGAAGATTAATGTCTAAAGAGAATGGTCGTCTTTCATCATGCATGCCTTGTAAGGGATATTTAAGAGTTTGGGCCACCTGCAAAAAACAATAGTCTTTTAAGAGGATTTAAGAAGTAGCAAATGGTTCAGCATTTCATTAGTACATGATATGGCTGCACCCTTGGAAAATGGCCAGTGTACCTATTAGATGCAGGACAGGGTGTGGCTAGAACAGTAGGCTGGTTCAGAAGCTCTGGAGAACCAGAGTCAGATCCTACAGTGCAGAGAGGGATAATGCAAAGGTCTGTTTAGATCTTACCAGCATAGTGTAAAAACTTGGTTTCTATAGAGAAGATGAAAGTCACAATGGCTGCTGTCTGAGATGCTGCTCGCTAACAGGGTTACACGGGCTGGCAGTTGCTGAGATGTTTTCCAAATGTTAGTGCTGAGGTCAGGTGGATATCCATTGAAGGACCATCTTAGTGCGAATTCAAGGGTACCATTCAAGACATGGGTATGGAGAAAGTTCTGTGCTCCAGTGTTCTCAGTGAAATAACTAAGTAGGCTTGATGGTGCACACCTGCAACCATGGTGCTCTGGAAGCAAAAGCAGGAGGACTGTGAGTTTGAGGCCAGCCTACTCCACATACTGATACACGTTCTGAAACCCTACCATCACCAGCAGCAGCAACAATAGACAAAATAAATGCAAAAGAAAAGAAAAGAGCCACAAATGAGATCTAATGGGTTTCAAGACAGAAAAGAAAATAAACACAGAAATGTAGAGAAAATCCACATACAGTGGAAGCAAAAATAGGAGCCCACGTCCTGAGAAGGTGAATGCTGACTTCATAGGGCAGCATATGGAACTGTCTGAAGCTGATGATAGTTATCATCTTAACCTACATACCTAGTGAATTTGTGTGGTTAAATGTCGTAGGGAGTGAAGGGAGGAGAGAGCTGTTAGAGTATAGATTAAATCACCAATGTTGCAGCTCTGTTCCTCCCGTCTGTTTTCTGTTCCTGTAAGTGAAGGCCTTGATTTTGAGGTGAGGCTTTTAAACTTAATGTGCTCCTTGGCCTCGTGTCTAATGTGAGAGCAGTACTAAACTGAGGAAATAATGATGGTGTTCTGTTTAATATTAACTACTGTAATTATTTTGCTATCTATAAATAGCACATTACTACCCTTTGTCCCTCCATGCCCATTATTTACCTGATTTAATCTATTTCCCCAGTTCATCACTGTGACAAAGAACATATTTATTAGAATTACATCATATGATAACATCATAACATTCATCCTAGGATCTTTTCTAAGGCCCATCCTTGGCATTCTAAGCCTTTTACTCTCCCAGATTCCTTGTTTACACCTGATTTTTCCTCTGCTGGTTTATACTGACTTGTTGGAATGTCTGACCTTGAAAACCATTGTGTCCTTCCTGATGCTCTTTCTCCTTCTTGTGTGGTTCCACACTTCAGTTAAAAATGTACCACTTGTAATTTGACTAGTGGAGTAATGGTCTACTCATGATCAGGAGATAGGAGGCCTAAATCACCCATGCTGGAAATCCTAACATTTCTTCTGGTGTACTGGGCTGGATAAAAAGACACACATATTCCTTTGTAGATAAGCACTCGTGAACACACCCAAGCATATCCTCTTTCCTTGTGGCAAGGGACACCAGACCTGTTTCATTCTGGAATAGCAAAGGCAGTGAGAACATAAGAAAAAGCAGGTACTTTTGTGCCACTTAGAATATATGTTTTGGATTAAACATCATTTTGTGAAGCATTTATTATAACTTGTATGGGAGATTTGTTTGTAAAATTACTAGCTTATTTCTTACTCTGGTATGTGATAAAAAAGAATCATTTGAAAGCTGCCACTGTTCTAGCAAAAAGAACTTGGCAGGTCAAGTGGAAAGCCAAATTCCATATCTGCTACCTGGTTGTTTCCTAATTTTCTCAATTCCCATTGGCCTTTATTTCCTTGTGAAAACAGTTTCTTGGATCCACAAATTACCTGCTAAATTATTTGTATTTTTATATGAAGTGTTTATATGGTACAGATATTAACAGTACCTATTTTCTTTAACTCTTTCATTGTTTGCAGTTGTCTTACTTAAAAAAAATGAGGTGAAATTTGTTAACCATACGGATCTTTAAGATGGACACTTGGCAAAATTTGTTAATTATAAAATTTTTGTAAGTGACACCCTTGGCTACAGAGATAACGTTCCCATCAGCTCAGATAGTGCCTTCACCTGCCCTTCCCATGATTCTCATTTCATTTAACAACATTAATATACCATCTAATCATCCCTCTCAAGAGCTCACTGTATCTTCAGTTGTCATCGGTGCTGTGGTATCCCTCAGCTACTCATTTCCTTTATTGCAGAATATCTGCTCCATCTTATAATGTGCCACAGTTTATCCTCTCTTCTGAGTAGACGTGTGGACAGTTTTCTGTGGTAAATTATTATCTGAATCAATTGTCACAAATGCTCATAATCCACTTTGGCCTGTCTGGTAGAACATCAATGTAGCTCCAGCTGTCCTGGGATGCTCCATGTATCCCCAAGATGGATGTTAGGATCTGCTTCCTTGGCTTCTTAAGTAGAGAGCACAGTCTTGCGTCATCGTGCTTGGCTTAGGCAATGTTTCTGTGTGGAGCACAGGTAGCCGTTATTGAACCACGGTTTTGTTTACCTTATGTGAGATGCATGGTCCGTTCTCTACCGTCCACCAGACCGTGTCACCGTCTCTCAAGGAATGTGTTAGCATTCTGGCAGTGGTCGCTCTTTCAGGCCATCTGTTGAAGTTCCCAGTCTGTTTAATAACAGGAATTCTGTTAATTTTAAGAGTTAAGGCAAGGTGGCTTTTATTTGGGTTTCCTTGATCCATAATGATGGGGAACATGTTTCATGTGTTTTTTTGTTTTCATCAAAACAATTGCATTGACATTTTAAATTGGACTGTTGCTCTTTTACAGTCATGGGGGTCATGTATATGTTCTGTATTTGTGTCCTTTATTAACCACACACATTGCAAATATCTCACCCCAGTGTACAACTCAAATTTTCATTTTAAGAACTGTCTTATGGATGTCACAAACAAGGTCACTGTGAACATAGTGGAACAGTGTCCCTGTGGCCTGGTGGGGCATCTTTTGGTTATATGCACAAGAGTGGCATAGCTGGGTCTTCAGGTAGATCTCTGGAAGCCCTGAGGGCCAGCAGAAAGAATGGAAACAGGCACCCTCAGGAGGTAGGAGTTAGGAGGATCCACTGGAATGTACCACAGACCTGGGAGGTGAGAGACTCCCAGGATTCAAAGGGAGGGCCCTTAGATGAAGTGCTCTACAGTGGGGAGAGAGAACTTGTAGAATCTACATCCAGTGGAGGGACAGGACATAAAGTTGAGGGATGGGGTTGCCATCCCACAGTCAAAAGCTCTGACCCAGAATTGTTCCTGCCAGAACAAACTGCAGGGACAAAAATGGGGAAGCAACTGAGGGAAAGGAGGCTCAGTGACAGGCCCAAATTGGGATCCAGCTCAAGAGTAGGCTCCAAGACCTGATGTTATTACTGATGCTATGGTGTGCTTACAGACAGGAGTCTAGCATGGATGCCCTCTAAAAGGCCCAGCAAGCAGCTGAAAGAGTCAGATGCAGATACTTACACCCAGACAAGGGGCAGAAGCTGGGAACTCCTGTGGGAAAAGCTGAAAGAAGCTGAGGAGGAGGGCAACCCCATAGGTAGACCAGAAGTCTCAACTAACCTGGACCCCCATGAGCTCTTAGATACTGAGCCACCAACCAGACAGCATATACCAGCTGATATGAGGTCCCCAACACACATACAGCAGAGGACTGCCTAGTCTGGCCTCAGTGAGAGAAGGACCTAATCTTCAAGAGACTTGCAGCCTCAGGGGGTGGGGAGGTCTAGTGGGGTGGGGGTGACATCCTCTTGGAGTCTGGGGAGGGAGACTGGGAAGGGGATAATGACTGAACTATAAAAAAAAGATATAATAATAATAATAATAATAATGTCTTTTGAAGGAATGTTATTAATTTTAGTTGTCAACTTTAACATTTTTTCCTTTATACTGATGTGTCAATCTTAGGAACCTTTTCCTTTTCAACCTTTGCTTTTTTCAGGAAGTTGTCCTCATGTGTTCTACAGCTTGTGTTTAGCCTTTAAGCATAGTTTTATATTCCATACAGATTCACTGTTTCTTCTTGTAAGCCAGGGAGGGTAATGTTCTTTTGCTTAAGGTGATAATAGCCAGACTTTTCAGTATAGTTTTCTGAAGGCTTTCTTTGATTAATGTTATTTTTAAAGTGTTCAAAGCAAGGTGCACAGACAAAATGAGGTGTATTGCTAAACATTAAAATGGAAAAAAATAAGATTATAATGTTTAATGATAGGTGGATAACCTTGTGTCATGGCCTCTCTCTATATCTATATATCTGCATATCTGCTTATCTGCATTTCTGTATATTTGCATATCTGCATATCTGTATATCTATCTGCATCCCATCAAAAGAGAGCGGCAGTGTTAGTCAAGATGCATTTAAACCCACATTCGACTGTGTGGAAGTTTTCCTTTTCTTTCCCATTTTAGGACACAGTCACTGCAGGAGACATGAGTATACTCTGCGAATCGTAACTGAAAACATGAGGAACCATCTTAGAGGTGCTGGTGTTTGATGTTTCCAATGAGTGCTTTATTCTATCAGTGAAGAAGCGACATATTTATTGCTAGAAAGAAGCTGACATTTTGAGAAAAAAGAAAAGAAAAAACTAGCATGATTGTCCTGAGCTGTAATGTATGTTCTAGATCCATGAGAGGAAAGGGAGCCATAGAAACCCAGGTATTTCCAGTGTAAGTGTGCATACACACACTTAGTTATGAATTATATGGCTTTTCTAATTTTCCCAGGAAAAAAAATGCTAGATAGAACAAAACAGCCCTTACCCTCAGCAAAGTTCAATGGTTTACAGTTGTAAACTATGACCAGAAGCCTACGTCCATGCTCAACACAATTTCCCATCTTTAACTCTGGATCTTCATTGGCGTGTTAACTGACAAATGTCACCTGGAATATGACATACATTTTCTGAGGTTGCTTAAGGGCATAACTGGTGACTTAGTGTTTAAAGCACAGATTACAAAGCACAGCCACTCAGTAAACACATTCCCCCTCATCACATCCTCACTAAGAACCCAAAGGAGAGTGGACGGTGATCCAGACTGAGAGAAACCATCAGCGCTGGCATCTCACAAGATGATTCCCGCACGAGTATGTTTCATTCCAGGCGAGAAGGCTAGAGCCCTGAAAGAAAAATAAATGTACACACGGTATTTTCACTTTCACATTTTCAAGAACGCCATGGACCAAGAACTGTAATTCTTTTGTAATAGAATTGATCTGATTATTATTATGTGAGATCATTATTATTTGTTATATTTGCAAAAAAAAAAAAAAATACCAAAGGGAATTTGACTAAAGGGAAATAGAGTGAATGTAAAAGCAATGGCCGTCTTTTAGGATATAAGTTCAGTTTTCCTACAGGTAGACACTGAAATGGGAAGCTTCACATGGTAACTTTTTATATTATCACTAACTCCCAAGAAGTATTATCAATTTTTATATTATCACTAATTCCCAAGAAGCCTTATCAATCTAAATAGGTGGATGTTTTTCTTTGCTTGAATGTGAATAATTCTAATTATGTGTAAATTAAAATGGAATATTCTTTAACTGGTTCTCTTTCAAAAGCCTTCCATCCTTAGGGATGGAGGTATGAAGGATATAGAATATAGCTATTCCATTACCATCTTCCTAATTGCTGGCTTATTGGAGTCAATACCAATTTCAGAATTTGTTCACTTTGGCACACAATTAATATAAGATATGCGCTGTCTTAGAGCTTTCTCCAGAAGGAGCTCTTGAGAAAGTTTTCTTGAAACATAAATGATTTACTTATTATTGTTATTTTAATTATTGATTAATATCTATTTGTACAAATTAATGGGTATCAGTTATGTGTGTACACCAATTAATGCATGCACGTACTATTCACTTCTGTGCTCATGGTATCCAGTTACCCACAGTCCTCTGTTGTCCTCTTCTCCCTCCCTTGGTTCACATATCCCTTCCCTTCAGATCCTCTCTTTGGTTCCTCTTCTGATTGGTGGTAATCATTTCTCTCTCCCCATATGTGAGAAAATACATTAGACACTCCCCTTTTTGTGTCTGACTTATTTCAGTGGTGATTAGCTTGTATTTCCATCCACTTTTTTTCAAATAGCACAATTTCATTCTTGGTGATAACTGAAGATTGTTCCCGTACATATTCCACCTTTTCTTTATCCATTCACCTGCTGGCAGTTACAGAGATTCATCTCATGTCCTATATGTTGTGATTATTTTGTTTTAATAAACATGGTCTTATTTGTCTCTTTTAATGGTGACTTTATTTATTTTTGAGTGTAAATGAAGTGCTGACCTGTTTGGATGATGTGCTAATTCTTTTATAGACTTGTAAGAAGGTTTTATGTTTTCCTTACTGTATGCACTAGACAATGATGTACAACGGTCCCTTTTCCTGAATGTCCTAACTCACATCTTTATCGTTGTTGTTAATAGCCATCTTGCTTGTGGTGAGGTAGGATTCCAATGTGGTTTTAATTTCATTTCTGATAACTAAAGATGTTGAGCATTTTTCTGTATCTTTACCAATAGCGAAGTGTTCAGAGCATCCCCTTATTTATTGTTTGGATTGTTTGTTCTTCTGCTGAATTGTTTGTACTTTCTGAGGTACCATATTCTCATCGTTAATCTTCTGCTAGAAGAGATGGTAAAGATTTTCTCCCATTCTACAGATGTTCTCTTTATTCTGTTGGGACAGACACATATACCCCATGATTAAGATGGATGACTATGAAGTAAATCCATGCATTGGCAGGCATCTGGTCCCCAAAAGGTTGCTAAGTATTTTAAAGTGTTCTGGGGGGGGGGGAAACCACAGTGAATGGAAAGGTGGCCCCAAAGAGTTTGATTTCAAGCAAGGTATAGGAAACTGGTACTTCATCATGCATAGAGATTTACCCTAAAAGGGTAAAATATACACAAACTGAGAGTTGAAGTATTTAGAGCAGTTTTCATTATTTGTCGATGGAAAGCTTCTTCTAGAGAGTGTGAATTCCCTACTAGATCATACTTATCATTAAGAAAAAAAATCTACTCTCTTAACCACCCCCAAAACACCCAGAAATAAAGCAAAAGCAAAACTAAGAACACCACCAACAAAATACTCCAAACTGAGAAACACACACACACACACACACACACACACACACACACACATATCCCCCAAATGCAAAACAATAACAAGAAGCAAACCATACTCCATTGGGCATGCACCTGCTGTAGTGGAAGGTGATTTTTAATCCTCTTTGCTTTACAGTACACACTCAACACAACACGTAAGATTGCTTAGAAATGAATGCACCAAGTTCTTTTTCTGTGCTACCTCCCCTTCCCTCATGTACACACAGGACCTGGGGTTGGAGTGTGCCTCCCAGGCACTGTTTCTGGATGGATGAACCTCAGAGTGAGGCTGCTCTTTATTGTTATTGTAGCGGCCCGATAGCAGCCTGCCATGTTACAAATCGCTACTTGCAAGGTTACACCAGGCCCCTTTAGAAACCGCTAAACGAGTTACTTCAAATGGTATGTTTGTATTCAGAGAGAAATAGCTGGGAATTTGGGAGTGACAGTCTTTTCTTTGGGTTTCAAAGGCCCCATTGCCATGCTATGCCTCTTTCCTGACTGCTAGAGCTGAAAGCCTGCATGAATAGGTGAATAGAAGATACTTCTAATCGAGAAAGTATGGAAAGAAAGTTTTTTTTGTGTGTGAAACAGTCACAATGTTTTTCATGTTCTTACTGTAATATTTCTGTGCTTTTGGATGGGTCAACTAAATCTAGTGGAAACTTTCACTCACTTTCATATTTATTTCCTATTTATTTCACTCACTTTCTTAATCTTAATGTCAGTTCTTCTCCAGTCCCATTGATCCTTCTGTTAAACCAAGAACAGTCCATATGATTTAAGTAGCTGCTCTCAGACGTACACTCATCTATACCACTAAGAAGTATCTCAGACAGCTGCCGTTCATTTCCTCCAATGTGGATGCAAACTGTTTCCGGTTCGTAACTGAGAGGACTTAGCTGAGCTTTGCCAAGTGGAAGTGAGGGGCATTCTCAGGAATAATCTGGATTATTCTTCCCTTCTATCATTTACTTTTATATTTGAGCAACATCAAGACATTTCATTTTCTAAATAATATTTTAATATATATTTCTCCTTTTCCCCCTTCTTTTCCTCCCCCTCTTCCCCTTCTTCCCCCTCTTCCTCCTACCACCACCACCACCACCACCACCACCAGCACCACCACCACTACCACTGCTGCTGCTGCTGCTGCTGCTACTACTACTTCTATTATTATTACTATTACTATTACTACTACTACTACTGCCACTACTATTACTCCTACTACTACTGCTATTTCCTTTTTGGATATAGGACCTAACTTTGTAGCTCTGGATGTTCTTCAAGTCTTTTGAAGACTGTTGGCCACCAATACTTTCAGAGCTTATTAATAAGTAATACCCCCCCCCCCTCGATTTCCTCACACTGGGGCATCTATTGAGCCTTCATAGGACCAAGGACCTCTCCTCCCAGTGATGCCCAACAATTCATTCCTCTGCCACACTTTTGGCTGGACCCATGTGTACCCCTTGGCTTAATCCCTGGGAGTCCTGGGGTGTCTGGGTGGCCTACATCATCATTCTTCCCTTGGGGCTATAAACTTCTTCAGCTCCTCTACTGCTTCTCTTGGCCCAGTCTTAATTGAAAAATGTATCTTGGCAACTCTCTGAAAGTTTATAAATTCATAAAGTTTATAAATTTAATTTCATTCCACATTATTTTACCATCTTCTGCATTCATTCCAAAGTAAATGCACACATCTTTAGATCTGATGACATGATCTACAAAGAGAGAACACATGTGTGACCTTTGTCTTTCTGGGTTATGGTTCTATTCACTCAATGTAGTTTTCCTCTCATCAAATGTTTGCCTGTGAATTTCTTACATTTTAATGTTTCTTTGCACCTGAATAGCATGACACTGAATACTGGCACCACATTTTTATCCTCCATTGATGAGTTGATGGATGCAGAGTTCATGTCCTAGCTTGTTGGGGTTGGTCGTGTGCACGTGCATTCAGATACTGAGTACAGTGGCCCAAGAGGAGGATGTGGCCTGAACGTGGACATCGTATTGACCAATGTGTTGTAAAGAATGCTCCCCAGTCATCTCTGAGTTGTTAATCAAAGACCAGAGCCTGTGATAGGGCAGGAGAGAGAGGAAGGTAGAACTTGAGTAGGGGTCTCTGATAGGGCCGGGAGAAGGAGGAGGAGAGGAGAAGAGAGGAAGAGGAGGTCACCACTCTGTGTGATGGACCAAGAACAAATGGCCAAGAGAAGGTCACTGTGAGGACAGCAACTGTATCAGAAGCTGCCTGGAAAACACTAGTTTGACAAGTAATGAGACATTCATGTAAGTTTTAAGAGCATGGAAGGATTAATACAGCTTGTAACCTGCCCGGCTTAGGGTTGATAGCTTATTAAAAAGTTAAAGTGTTTCTGTGTGATTGTCTTGAAAGGAAAATGTGCAAAATTAGAGTAGAAACTTCAATAGACACTAAGAAATATAAGGGGTACAACAATCCCCCAAATAGTTACAGCAGTGCTAGCTAATGCGAATACAGCAGTCGTAGGGAATAGTCTCCCATTTGGTGTATATGCTGAGGTGGAGTAGCTGGGTCAGATGGTAGATTTATTTCTGAGATTCTTCCCATTATTTCCACTGCACTGATTTGTACTCTGTGTACTCTGTACTGAGTTGACTCATGCAATACTTTTTAATTTTCATTTTCTCATGGGTAAGATGACAGATTTTAAAGTATTTATTAGCCATTTGCATTTCTTCTTCTGAGAATTCTGGTCAGTTCCATAGCCCACATTTTATTTGGGTTGTTTGTTGCTGTTTGAGTTTTGAGGTCCTTATATATTCCAGACATTAACCTTTCCCCTCCCTTCCCCTCCCTTCCCCTCCCTTCCCCTCCCCTCCCCTCTTCTCCCCTCCCCTCCCCTTCCCTCTCTTCCTCTCCTCCCCTCCCCTCCCCTCTCCCCTCCCCTCCCCTCTCCCCTCCCCTTCCCTCTCCCCTCCCCTCCCCTTTCCTCTCCTCTCCCCTCCCTTCCCCTCCCTTCTCCTCTCCCCTCCCTTCTCCCCTCCTCTCCTCTCCCCTCCCCTCCCATTCCCCTCCCTCCCTTCCCCTTCTGTCCCCTTTCCTCTCCTCTTCCCTTCCAGTCCCCTCTCTTCTCCTCTCCCTTCCCCTCCCTTCCCCTTTCCTCTCCCTTCTCCTCTCCCTTCCCCTTTCCTCTCCCTTCTCCTCTCTTCCCCTCTCCTCTCCCTTTCCTCTCCCTTCCCCTCTCCTCTCCCCTCCCCTCCCCTCCCCTCCTCTCTCCTCTCCTCTCCTCTTCCCTCCCCTCCCCTCCCCTCATCCCTCCCCCTTCCCCTTCCCTCCCCTTCCCTATTCTCTCCTCTCCCTTCCTCTCTACTGACCTAGTTCTCAGGCATTGCACACTGAAATACAGTGGCTAAATTCAGATTCTCTGATACTGCTCATCTGGACCTTTTGCATTTAATTTTATCTTCATATCAGAACACTGGAATCGTTAACTTGTGGAGCCTTTGTTAGGACAGAAAAATCCAGTGGTGGTGACACAGCTGTTAGGGTTAGGATACAGTTGTGCACTGAAAGACAGAACAGTGGCTATTGTCCTAATGTTTTTGACTAAGTGATTTTAGAGAGGTATAGGAAAAAGATAAGTTTAATGAACTGAATAATTAGTGAAGACAGGCTTAAGTGATAAGTCACTGTATATATCAGCATAGAAAAGCATATCCACTGATCATTCTGTAAGAAAATTAATGTAAACTTATTAATCAGTCTATGAGATTTGTTGTACCCCCCCCCCCAAGACTTACAGGAGGAAGAGAGGATGATGCCTCATAAACGAAAAATGACATATGACATCTGCTCTGGGCACCTCACAGGCTACCATATTGAATTTGGAAGTCAGTATGAGAGCTAGTGAGCCTTCCTTATTTAAAAAGAAATTGAACCATGTGTCAATGTGTGAAATTAAAATGTTATTGATCTATTTTTCTGAGTATTAGGGGTTTTGATCAGGCTGCTAACAGTACAACCCTTTTGTAGGTCCTTGAAACACTGATAATTACTATTTTTGTGATTTGCATTAAAATTTGAAACATACAGAAGTTATAGTAAGGTTCTCAGCCAAATTCTTTTGGTTGAAATGATATGGCTCAGTTGATATTTACTAATTTATGCTAATTTGAGGTGTCATAAAGTATGTGTTTATGTTTGTGTAAATCTCTTGGGCAGATACCCACACTGTCCTTGCCATATCAAGCAAGATCTATTTTAAATGAGAGATGGTATCTTGTTGATAATTCTGATTGCATTCTGTGAATAGCCACAGACTGGAAGGCATCTTCTGACAGTAAAAGCATTCCTTGGGCCTTTGGTCTGGTAACAGCAACAGCAGCAGCAGTGACATCATCATCATCATCAACAACAATTTTAGGAAAGATTCTTGCTATTAATATGCTTTTCCTGTTATTATTAAACATACATAATAATCAATAATCAATAAGGGCACACCCCTTTGGAGCAGATCTCTGCAGATCCACAAAGATGTACTGTCTTATACTGATGCTATGTAGACAAATAGATGACTTAAATTTTAGTGATGATTCTATAAGAATTCCTAAAATTATATCTGTGATTATTAAGCTCTTTTATAATGGGACTGCTATTAGGTCCTTTTCTGATAGTCAAAACTGCAATGAGAACTCTGCCAGTCTCCCAAGTGTCACAAGGTAATTTCTCTTAGATGGTAACCTTTCTCCTACTCAGAGCACATTCTAAGAGGTTGTAAAACAATTATCCAAAGGTCATAAAAAGGGAACTAGGACATATTACAGGTGCTAGGACAGAAGATAAAATGTTGACAGGGTTTATATATGTGTATATCTCCTTCACTAATAACTTATTGTTTTACATTTTCAGTGAACCTGTAGAGCTCAGACAGGTGATAAATGTTTAGCTAGATAATTACTCCTAATGGATCTGCATGTAAACATTCTCTGTTGTAAACCTCTATTTCAATTTTTGACTTGATTTTTTGTATGAACTTGTGATGAACTTTGTAACATGTGATCATGTATTCTGAAAGATGTTTAAGGGCTGAGGACAAAGAGAAGAGTTAGACCAGAGGCACTTATGTGAGAGGAACAGAGATGAGAAGAACTGAGCTGAGAGAGGAACTCAACTGAGAAGTCAGAAGAGAACAAAATTTGAAAGAGAATGCAGAGTGGAATAACTTAAAAACTGTAGGCAACATTAAAAAAAAAACCTAAGAGAGCAGTGTTCAGAATGCAGAAGGAAAGAGGAAAAAAGAAGACACTGCAGAGAGCAGAGGAGCAGGCAGGCTTCTCCTCACCATGGGGCAGAGCAGGTCCCATGGTAAGGACAAGGCAGGCTTAGTCTTATTAAAAGGAACAAAGCCTTTTCCTCACAAACATGGATTTAACTCATTTAACATTAAAAGGGTGGAAGCTTTTTCTTTCTCGATGCAATACATATTGGAGTTCGTTTTTCATCCAGAATGAGTGAGTTCTTTCTACACCGGTGCTTGGCCTTTTGCTCCATATGCATATGTAAGTAGGGATGTGTGTGTACGCATGTAATTGTGAGAATGCATGCAAGCTGGGTCCAGCTGAATTTGTATGGAATTGTATAAATGAGAACTCTGTATGTTTGAAGTTGTGCATTTGCTTATGTAGAAGTTTTTCTTTCTGCGAGTGTTATGCTCTTCTCCTGGTTCAGTAGAAGTTTATTGCTCCAAACTTTCCCCCTGGCTGGACAAGTAAGAGGCAGAGGCATGTGGACAGTAGGGAAAAGGCTCCAGCAATTAACCCTTTACTTAATCTCCCTGCTGTTTTACTATGAGGTGCTAAGTGCCTGAGACTGCAGTCTCTGGCCTCACCTCAGAGGAACACAGAAGTCAGGTCAGCTACAATAACATAATAACTTAGACTTAGATAAGTAAACTTTTTATTATACAGCAACCCTAAATATCTTGTAAGACAAAGTCTTATCTCAAATCATGTTTTACCCTGCAATTTCTTTCTTTCATTCTTTCTTTTTTTATTGAATATAATCTTCATTTACATTTCAAGTGCTAAAACCTTTCCCATTTTCCCCCCTCCCCCAAAACCTCCAGCCCCTCCCCCCACCCCCTGCTTCCAAGTATATGCCCCTCCACCCTACCCACTCCCAACACCACCTCCCTCCATTTCCCTTTGTTGGGGCATCTATTGAGCCTTCACAGGACCAAGGACCTCTCCTCCCACTGATGCCCTACAAGGCTTTCCTCTGTCACATTTTTGGCTGGAACCATGTATACCCCTTGGTTGATGGGTTAGTTTGATGGAACAAAATACTCACAGGAGCAATAATGGTGACAAAGTGTGTAACAGAGACTGAAGGAAAAGCCTCCCAGAGATTGCTCTTCCTGGGGATTCATCCTATAAACAGTTACCAAACCAGACACTATTATGGATGACAAGTGTGTGCCTAAAGGAGCCTGTCATGGTTGTCTCCAGAGGGTCCTGCTAGATCCTTACGGATACAGAGGCACATGCTACTAACCAACCATTGGTCTGAGTGTGGGGTCCCCAATGGGGGAGTTGGAGGAAGGACTGGAGGAGCTGAAGAGGTTTACAGCCTCATGGGAAGAATGATGATGTAGGCCACCCAGACACCCCAGGACTCCCAGGGATTAAGCCAAGGGGTACACATGGGTCCAGCCAAAAGTGTGGCAGAGGAATGAATTGTTGGGCATCAGTGGGAGGAGAGGTCCTTGGTCCTATGAAGGCTCAATAGATGCCCCAGTGTGAGGAAATCGAGGGGAGGTAGGTGGGAGTGGGTTGAGTGGGGAGGCATATTTTTGGAAGGGGGGGTGAGGACGGGTTGCTGGTTTTCTGGGAGAAGGGAAACCAGGAAAGGGTATAACATTTGAAATGTAAACGAAGAATATGTTTTTATTTTTTGAATACTGCCTTTGATAACTTTCGACTGTGGGTTCCCACTGTATACGTTATAGCCTATGGATACAGTGTGAAGTCTTGGTGCCCCACTGAGGATGAGGATAGGCAAGTGTGCGTGGTTGCCACTGGAAGACATGAGTGGGGTAAGAGCCTGAAGAAATCTATGCCCCAGTCAACTTAGTGCTGCTGTTTCGGATAATAAGGAATAATTAAAATAAAGATGTAAAATTATATTTACTTAATTCTACTCAGCTAAACAACATCAGCCTGCTCATTTGGGATCTTACCCAATTAAATCTATCATTATAAATTAGCAAAAGCAAGTACATTTGTTATTTAGCATTGAATTAGATATATTGCCAGTGGCTAGATTTCAAGAGAATTTTGGCTTTGCAGAAAGAAAATATAGTGGAAAAGGAGGCCAACCTAATTACATTATTGATGATTATTAACTTTTTCTGTATAAAATATATTTTGTAAGATTTTGGCTTTCAATTTTTTTTGTGTGTGTATGTGTCACACTCATTTAAATTAAATAGAACTGAAGAGTCCCAGAACTGGAAGTTGAAGAAAACTCTTTCCGCAGTAACTTAAACCTGTGAAACAGAGATTAAATGATAAGATCGTAACCATTTGCCGCCCAGCAGTATAGCCTAGTGGTATGCAGTATATCCTCAACTTGCCTAAGTTATTAAAACAATTTGATTTTACAATAATATGTATCCATAGATGGATATGCATAGATGATATAGATATCTAGCTCTATTAATATTCACATATAAGCATACACATACATATATACACATATATATACACACATAAACATTGATAGATATGGATAGATATAGATATCTAGACATACTAATATTTGCATATAAACACTCATATATGTATACATAGATAAATATGAATATACATATATATATGTTTACATATAAGAACACATATATTTATCCATAGATGGATATGGATAGATGCAGATATCTAGATAAATAAATATTTACATATAAGCACACATATATACACATTCTACGTAGGTCAGTCTCAAAAAAATTCATTGAGCATTTCAGGTTAAAATGGCCAGGCTAATGTCTCCTTTCCCCTTGAAACTTCTGCCTTCCCTTTGGGGGGTGGGGTTCACATCTGTATGTATAATTGCTTTTCCCTGGATAGGGGAGCAGAAGCAGAGATCAAGGTGTAGCGGGTAACTTCTTGGCAATAGTGTAGACATTTTTTTTCCTTTAAAAATGTGAGTGTTACTGATTTAGGGAGAATTGGGTGATGGCTGTCACTGGTTTTCTTTAATGTAAACATGCAGTTTAGCACAGGATTCCCTGGCCACCGGAATTTTGACAATAGGAGGAGGAGTTATAAATAATAGGGTTGCCATTCTATCCTCTCATGTGGAAGCACAGTCTAGTCTTAAAGATTGTGTAGACTGATGTTAGAACTCACACAGTGCCGTCTCACACATGTAGAATCATTCACTTGTTTATCGCCACGCCACCAAGCCTACTCATTGAGAGAGGGTGCAGGCTAGAATGGACGCATAAATCTTACTGGCAGCAAGGTCCAAAGTCCCCTGCACGCACCACATATGACATATGATGGAGTCCAATGTGCGAACCCCACCTGGAAAATTATACTTGCAAAGCACATGACTGTGCACAAGGCTTGCTCCTGGGCTAGACCCCACATGGAGGTTTTAAGGGCTCGTTTTGATTAGAACTTCATGAATTTGTTTAGGAAGAGCCTGGTAAGTGTAAGACTGCCTTAGGGCGGCTTTCGTCTTTTCACATTCTAGGACTTAATATCACAAATTCATCACAGAGCACCAAGCTGCTTATTTAATCAACTTATCAGAACAAGAGTCTGTCATTTTCAGTCGAGATTCCTCTCAACATCTAATTTCCATTTTAAACATTCCAGGCTTCACCGTGTTCCCTAATCATGTTAGTCAAAGAAAATGCTAAGGGGTCTCCGCCCTTTTGCACATGCGCTCATCATGGTGGCGCAGACAGCAGTGGCCAGTGAGGAGCTGTAAATGAAGTGGGGGAACGGCAAAGTTTTTAAGTTAGGATAGCAAATCCAAGAACTTGCCTGGACTGCAGAGTGAGTTCATGGTCAGAACAGGCAACTCAGTGAGACCCTGTCCCCAAATTAAAGGTACAAAGTGAGCTGGCCGTAAGCCTTTCCAGAGCTGGATGACAGCGAGCTTACCCAGGTCCATGAGCCCTGAGCTCCGTCTCCAAGACCAAGAAAGAAGCATTGTGTGACTGTTCACTCGATAACTATTTATGAGCAATGTAGCCTTACTGAGGTATATTAAGCCCATTAAAATATATTACTTGGGTTACATTTAAGGGCTAATTAAAATGACAGAATTACATTTGTCCTATGATAATAAGGGATATATGCTGTTATTTCTGAATTCTTTAATTCTAATATTTTTTATTGTATTTTGTTAATATCTAAATTTTTAGTAATGATAATAAGTTTCATTTAGAACTAGAGAAAAATTATTATAGGAAAAATCAAATCATTTCTATTATGCTTTTGTTCTATAGAAGGCACTGTTTTTTTTTTAATTGGATGTTCTCCTCTTAGTCCATTTGAACAAAGCGTTAGCTTGTCTCCTAGTTTGGGTCTTGGTAATTGACACATTGAAAAAAATATCAAATTATCATTTCACCATTTTCTTTTTTGAATTAAGGCATCATGGTGGCTCACCGGAAGCCCCCTTGTAGGGCACACTGTCACTTTTCAAAATGCTGTCAAGTCTAAGAAGGCACAGTGTTGGGGACATGGCCAGAGTGATAGCCACCTAGCATTGCCGAATAGCTCTTCAGTCTTCCTGCTTGAGGACAGGACAGTGATTCTAGGGAATAGAGTAAAATGCATCTCCCATACTTAAGTAGAGATGACAGGTTCGAGCAGATACTTGTATGGAACTCACAGCATTTTGAGTTGAAGCTTCTAAAGCTTTGTTACACAAATAAAAACCTTGTTTAGAAGAGAGCTGACTAAGAAAAATAAAACTCTTAAAGTAGCTGAGAAAACGGGACCCCATAACTGAGGGTGCTGTCCAGTTCCCAGGCAAGCACAATTTAGATGCTTTCTTATTTACTGGGAGCATTAAGCCCAGGGTTAGGGAAAGGAAATACCTGAAGGCTTTCTGGTACTAAATTTAATATCCATAGTGTCTATTCAACACATTTAAATCTTTAAAAATAAGAGTCAGTGATAAAAGCCTGAACTATGTATGATGAGAGAATTACTTCACATTCTGCAAAGAACAGTCTGGTTTTTGTTTCAGATGTTTTCAGGTGTGATGGTTTAAATAAGGCTAAACAGATAACTGACAATATATGGAATATTGGATTTTCATGTAACACCGATGTGATAGTGTTGATAGCAAGAATGGGTCAACCCCATAGCAATTCATTTTTTTTCTCTAACTACATGGTTAGGAGAATATAGAGCGTCCTGGTTGAAACTTTGACTTACAATCTAGGCAGCCAGCATTCAAATCCAAGTACCCCAAATTACCTAGGGGAAAGCACTTATATCATCTGACACAGGTCAGTCTGTGCTTCAGTAAAATGAGCATCAGATTTACGTGAGTTAGTACTGAAGGTTGATGCCTGGGAAACAGGTGACACAGGGGGGCATAAAGAGCAAGTGCTATGTCCTTCCTTTCTGCATGTTATGGTGGGGGCATATAGTGTTTTGTTCTCACAGATTAAGGATTCTGAGGACTGAAGGTCAACAGTAACCTGCCACATGGTTTATAAAGAAACACCAGGCACTGTTCTCGTGTTTGGTTTTACTATTGTTCATCCTGTAGCGAGGGATTGATAGCGTCCCTGGCCCATCACCACTGCTGCCCTTTTCTTACTTACTTCCTGAACACAGCAATTTGAATTCTTCAGAAGTACATGCAAGACACTGAGTAAAATGGTGCCAGGTCCTCTGCGTCATCATCTTGGAGCCTGGTATCGGAACAGAGGCGGCCTATGTAGCTAAGTCTTAAAACTTAAAATCTGAGTGTCTCCCCTCTATATTTGTCATGCACTAGCAGAGTCTCCCACGTGACAGCTATATCCAGCTTCTGTCAACAAGCACTTGTTGGCATCCACAATAGTGTCTGGGTTTTATAACTGTATATGGGATGGATCCCTAGGAGGGGCAGTCTCTGGATGGTCTTTCCCTCAGTCTCTGGTCTATACTTTGTCTATGTATCTCCTTCTGTGGGTAATTTGTTCCCCCTTCTAAGAAGGGCCAGAGTATCCATACTTTGTTCTTCCTTCTTCTTGAGCTTCATTTGATCTGTGAATTGTGTCTTGGGTATTCCAAGCTTCTTGGTTAATATCTACTTATCAGTGACTGCATTCCATGTATGTTCTTTTGTGATAGGGTTACCTCACTCAGGATAATATTTTCTAGTTCAACCCATTTGCCTAAGAATTTCATGAATTCATTGTTTTAATAGCTGGTCCATTGTGTAAATATACCACATTTTCTGTATCCATTCCTCCATTGAGGGACATCTGGGTTCTTTCCAGCTTCTTGCTATTATAAACAGGGCTGCTATGAACATAGTGGAGCATGTGTCCTTATTACATGCTGGGGAATCCTTTGGGTAAATGCCCAGGAGTGGTATAGCGGGGTCCTCTGGAAGTGTTATGTCCGGTTTTCTGAGGAACCGCCAGACTGATATCCAAAGTGGTTGCACCAGCTTGCAATCCCACCAGCAGTGGAGGAGTGTTCTTCTTTCTCCACTCCTCACCGGCACCTGCTGTCTCCTGAGTTTTTGATCTTAGCTATTCTGAGTGGTGTAAGGTGAAATCTCAGGGTTGTTTTGATTTGCATTTCCCTGGTGACTAAGGATGTTGAGCATTTCTTTAGGTGCTTCTCAGCCATTTGATATTCCTCAGGAGAAAATTCTTTGTTTAGCTCTGTACCCCACTTTTTTTTTTATTTTTTTTTATTTTTTTTTATTTTTTTTTATTCGATATAATTTATTTACATTTCAAATGATTTCCCCTTTTCTAGCCCCCCCACTCCCCGAAAGTCCCGTACGCCCCCTTCTCTTTCCCTGTCCTCCCACCCACCCCTTCCCACTTCCCCGTTCTGGTTTTGCTGAATACTGTTTCACTGAGTCTTTCCAGGACCAGGGGCCACTCCTCCTTTCTTCTTGTACCTCATTTGATGTGTGGATTATGTTTTGGGTATTCCAGTTTTCTAGGTTAATATCCACTTATTAGTGAGAGCATACCATGATTCACCTTTTGAGTCTGGGTTACCTCACTGAGTATGATATTCTCTAGCTCCATCCATTTGCCTAAGAATTTCATGAATTCGTTGTTTCTAATGGCTGAATAGTACTCCATTGTGTAGATATACCACATTTTTTGCATCCACTCTTCTGTTGAGGGATACCTGGGTTCTTTCCAGCATCTGGCAATTATAAATAGGGCTGCTATGAACATAGTAGAACATGTATCCTTATTACATGGTGGGGAGTCTTCTGGGTATATGCCCAGGAGTGGTATAGCAGGATCTTCTGGAAGTGAGGTGCCCAGTTTTCGGAGGAACCGCCAGACTGATTTCCAGAGTGGTTGTACCAATTTGCAACCCCACCAGCAGTGGAGGAGTGTTCCTCTTTCTCCACACCCTCTCCAACACCTGCTGTCTCCTGAATTTTTAGTCTTAGCCATTCTGACTGGTGTAAGATGAAATCTTAGGGTTGTTTTGATTTGCATTTCCCTAATGACTAATGAAGTTGAGCATTTTTTAAGATGCTTCTCTGCCATCCGAAGTTCTTCAGGTGAGAATTCTTTGTTTAACTCTGTACCCCATTTTTTAATAGGGTTGTTTGGTTTTCTGGAGTCTAACTTCTTGAGTTCTTTATATATATTGGATATTAGCCCTCTATCTGATGTAGGATTGGTGAAGATCTTTTCCCAATTTGTTGGTTGCCGATTTGTCCTCTTGATGGTGTCCTTTGCCTTACAGAAACTTTGTAATTTTATGAGGTCCCATTTGTCAATTCTTGCTCTTAGAGCATACGCTATTGGTGTTCTGTTCAGAAACTTTCTCCCTGTGCCGATGTCCTCAAGGGTCTTCCCCAGTTTCTTTTCTATTAGCTTCAGAGTGTCTGGCTTTATGTGGAGGTCCTTGATCCATTTGGATTTGAGCTTAGTACAAGGAGACAAGGATGGATCAATTCGCATTCTTCTGCATGCTGACCTCCAGTTGAACCAGCACCATTTGTTGAAAAGGCTATCTTTTTTCCATTGGATGTTTTCAGCCTCTTTGTCGAGGATCAAGTGGCCATAGGTGTGTGGGTTCATTTCTGGATCTTCAATCCTGTTCCATTGATCCTCCTGTCTGTCACTGTACCAATACCATGCAGTTTTTAACACTATTGCTCTGTAGTATTGCTTGAGGTCAGGGATACTGATTCCCCCAGATTTTCTTTTGTTGCTGAGAATAGTTTTAGCTATCCTGGGTTTTTTGTTGTTCCAGATGAATTTGATAGTTGCTCTTTCTAACTCTGTGAAGAATTGAGTTGGGATTTTGATGGGTATTGCATTGAATCTGTATAGTGCTTTAGGCAAAATGGCCATTTTAACTATATTGATTCTACCGATCCATGAGCATGGGAGGTTTTCCCATTTTTTGAGGTCTTCTTCCATTTCCTTCTTCAGAGTCTTGAAGTTCTTGTCATACAGATCTTTCACATGTTTAGTAAGAGTCACCCCAAGATACTTTATACTGTTTGAGGCTATTGTGAAGGGGGTCATTTCCCTAATTTCTTTCTCAGCCTGCTTATGCTTTGAGTATAGGAAGGCCACTGATTTGCTTGAGTTGATTTTATAACCTGCCACTTTGCTGAAGTTGTTTATCAGCTGTAGGAGCTCTCTAGTGGAGTTCTTTGGGTCACTTAGGTAGACGATCATGTCGTCTGCAAATAATGATAGTTTGACTTCTTCCTTTCCAATTTGTGTCCCTTTGACCTCCTTATGTTGTCGAATTGCCCGAGCTAGTACCTCAAGTACAATATTGAAAAGATAAGGAGAAAGGGGGCAGCCTTGTCTGGTCCCTGATTTCAGTGGGATTGCTTCAAGTTTCTCTCCATTTAGTTTGATGCTGGCTACCGGTTTGCTGTATATTGCTTTTACTATGTTTAGGTATGGGCCTTGCATTCCTGTTCTCTCCAAGACTTTAAGCATGAAAGGATGCTGAATTTTGTCAAATGCTTTTTCAGCATCCAATGAAATGACCATGTGGTTTTGTTCTTTGAGTTTGTTTATGTAGTGGATTGTATTGATGGATTTCCGTATATTGAACCATCCCTGCATTCCCGGGATAAAGCCTACTTGATCATGGTGGATGATCGTTTTGATGTGTTCTTGGATTCGGTTGGCAAGAATTTTATTGAGTATTTTTGCATCGATGTTCATAAGGGAAATTGGTCTGAAGTTCTCTTTCTTTGTTGGATCTTTTTGTGGCTTTGGTATCAGCGTAATTGTGGCTTCATAGAAGGAATTGGGTAGTGTTCCTTCTGTTTCTATTTTGTGGAATAGTTTGAAGAGTATTGGTGTTAACTCTTCTTTGAAGGTCTGGTAGAATTCTGCACTGAAGCCATCTGGTCCTGTGATTTTTTTGGTTGGAAGGCTTTCTATGACTCCTTCTATTTCTTTAGGCATTATGGGACTGTTTAGATGGTCAAGTTGGTCCTGATTTAATTTTGGTATCTGGTATCTGTCAAGGAAATTGTCCATTTCCTCCAGATTCTCCAGTTGTGTTGAGTACAGGCTCTTGTAGTAGGATCTGATGATTTTTTAGATTTCCTCAGTTTCCGTTGTTATATCTCCCTTTTCATTTCTAAGTTTGTTAATTTGGATACTTTCTCTGTGCCCTTTGGTCAGTCTGGCTAAGGGTTTATCTATCTTGTTGATTTTCTCAAAGAACCAGCTCCTGGTTTTGTTGATTTTTTGTATGGTTCTCTTTGTTTCTACTTGATTGATTTCGGCCCTGAGTTTGATGATTTCCTGCCTTCTACTCCTCCTGGGCGAAGTAGCTTCTTTTTGTTCTAGGGCTTTCAGGTGTGTCATTAAGCTGGTAATGTATGCTCTCTCCATTTTCTTTTTGGAGGCACTCAGGGCTATGAGTTTTCCTCTTAGCACTGCTTTCATTGTGTCCCATAGATTTGGGTATGTTGTGTTTTCATTTTCATTGTGTTCTAAAAAGTCTTTAATTTCTTTCTTTATTTCTTCCTTGACCAAGGTATCATTGAGTAGAGTATTGTTAAGTTTCCACGTGTATGTGGGTTTTCTGTTGTTTCTGTTGCTATTGAAGACCACTTTTACTCCATAGTGATCAGATAGGAGGCATGGGATTAGTTCTATCTTCTTATATTTGTTGAGGTCTGTCTTGTGACCAATTATATGGTCGATTTTGGAGAAGGTACCATGAGGTGCTGAGAAAAAGGTATATTCTTTTGTTTTAGGATAGAATGTTCTATATATATCTGTTAAATCTAATTGGTCCAAAGCTTCAATTAGTTTCATTGTGTCCCTGTTTAGTTTCTGTTTTCCTGATCGGTCCATTGAGGAAAGTGCAGTGTTGAAGTCACCCACAATTATTGTGTTAGGTGCAATGTGTGCTTTTAGTTTTAATAAAGTTTCTTTTACGAAAGAGGGTGCCCTTGCATTTGGGGCATAGATGTTCAGGATTGACAGTTCTTCTTTTTGTATTTTTCCTTTGACCAGCAAGAAGTGTCCCTCAGGGTCTCTTTTGATGACTTTGGGTTGAAAGTCAATTTTATCTGATATTAAAATGGCTACTCCAGCTTGTTTCCTGAGACCATTTGCTTGTAAAATTGTCTTCCAGCCTTTTACTCTAAGGTAGTGTTTTTCTTTGACCCTGAGGTGTGTTTCCTGTAAGCAGCAAAATGTAGGGCCCTGTTTACGTATCCATTCAGTTAGTCTGTGTCTTTTTATTGGGGCATTAAGTCCATTGATGTTAAGAGATATTAAGGAATAGTGATTGTTACTTCCTATCATTTTTGACGTTATTTTTTTTTATTATTCGATATAATTTATTTACATTTCAAATGATTTCCCCTCTTCTAGCCCCCCCACTCCCCGAAAGTCCCGCAAGCCCCCTTCTCTTCCCCTGTCCTCCCACCCACCCCTTCCCACTTCCCCGTTCTGGTTTTGCTGAATACTGTTTCACTGAGTCTTTCCAGAACCAGGGGCCACTCCTCCTTTCTTCTTGTACCTCATTTGATGTGTGGATTATGTTTTGGGTATTCCAGTTTTCTAGGTTAATATCCACTTATTAGTGAGTGCATACCATGATTCACCTTTTGAGTCTGGGTTACCTCACTTAGTATGATATTCTCTAGCTCCATCCATTTGCCTAAGAATTTCATGAATTCATTGTTTCTAATGGCTGAATAGTACTCCATTGTGTAGATATACCACATTTTTTGCATCCACTCTTCTGTTGAGGGATACCTGGGTTCTTTCCAGCATCTGGCAATTACAAATAGGGCTGCTATGAACATAGTAGAACATGTATCCTTATTACATGGTGGGGAGTCTTCTGGGTATATGCCCAGGAGTGTGGTATAGCAGGATCTTCTGGAAGTAAGGTGCCCAGTTTTCGGAGGAACTGCCAGACTGATTTCCAGAGTGGTTGTACCAATTTGCAACCCCACCAGCAGTGGAGGAGTGTTCCTCTTTCTCCACACCCTCTCCAACACCTGCTGTCTCCTGAATTTTTAATCTTAGCCATTCTGACTGGTGTAAGATGAAATCTTAGGGTTGTTTTGATTTGCATTTCCCTAATGACTAATGAAGTTGAGCATTTTTTAAGATGCTTCTCCGCCATCCGAAGTTCTTCAGGTGAGAATTCTTTGTTTAACTCTGTACCCCATTTTTTAATAGGGTTGTTTGGTTTTCTGGAGTCTAACTTCTTGAGTTCTTTATATATATTGGATATTAGCCCTCTATCTGATGTAGGATTGGTGAAGATCTTTTCCCAATTTGTTGGTTGCCGATTTGTCCTCTTGATGGTGTCCTTTGCCTTACAGAAACTTTGTAATTTTATGAGGTCCCATTTGTCAATTCTTGCTCTTAGAGCATACGCTATTGGTGTTCTGTTCAGAAACTTTCTCCCTGTGCCGATGTCCTCAAGGGTCTTCCCCAGTTTCTTTTCTATTAGCTTCAGAGTGTCTGGCTTTATGTGGAGGTCCTTGATCCATTTGGATTTGAGCTTAGTACAAGGAGACAAGGATGGATCAATTCGCATTCTTCTGCATGCTGACCTCCAGTTGAACCAGCACCATTTGTTGAAAAGGCTATCTTTTTTTCCATTGGATGTTTTCAGCCTCTTTGTCGAGGATCAAGTGGCCATAGGTGTGTGGGTTCATTTCTGGATCTTCAATCCTGTTCCATTGATCCTCCTGCCTGTCACTGTACCAATACCATGCAGTTTTTAACACTATTGCTCTGTAGTATTGCTTGAGGTCAGGGATACTGATTCCCCCAGATTTCCTTTTGTTGCTGAGAATAGTTTTAGCTATCCTGGGTTTTTTGTTGTTCCAGATGAATTTGATAATTGCTCTTTCTAACTCTGTGAAGAATTGAGTTGGGATTTTGATGGGTATTGCATTGAATCTGTATAGTGCTTTAGGCAAAATGGCCATTTTAACTATATTGATTCTACCGATCCATGAGCATGGGAGGTTTTCCCATTTTTTGAGGTCTTCTTCCATTTCCTTCTTCAGAGTCTTGAAGTTCTTGTCATACAGATCTTTCACATGTTTGGTAAGAGTCACCCCAAGATACTTTATACTGTTTGTGGCTATTGTGAAGGGGGTCATTTCCCTAATTTCTTTCTCAACCTGCTTATCCTTTAAGTATAGGAAGGCCACTGATTTGCTTGAGTTGACTTTATAACCTGCCACTTTGCTGAAGTTGTTTATCAGCTGTAGGAGCTCTCTAGTGGAGTTCTTTGGGTCACTTAGGTAGACGATCATGTCGTCTGCAAATAATGATAGTTTGACTTCTTCCTTTCCAATTTGTATCCCTTTGACCTCCTTATGTTGTCGAATTGCCCGAGCTAGTACCAATTTGCAACCCCACCAGCAGTGGAGGAGTGTTCCTCTTTCTCCACACCCTCTCCAACACCTGCTGTCTCCTGAATTTTTGATCTTAGCCATTCTGACTGGTGTAAGATGAAATCTTAGGGTTGTTTTGATTTGCATTTCCCTAATGACTAATGAAGTAAGCATGAAGGGATGCTGAATTTTGATTGACGTTATTTTTTAAATTTGAATGCTTAACTTCTTTTGGGTTTGATGAAAGGTAATTATCTTGCTTTTTCCAGGGTGAAGGTTTGGGTTTGATGAAAGGTTTTCCCTCCTTGTATTGGTGTTGTCCTCCTATTATCCTTTTTAGGGCCGGGTTTGTGGATAGATATTGGGTAAACTTGGTTTTGTCATGAAATATCTTAGTTTCTCCATCTATGGTGATTGAGAGTTTTGCTGGATATAGTAGTTTTGGTTGGCATTTGTGTTCTCTTAGAGTCTGCATGAGATCTGCCCAGGACCTTCTAGCCTTCATAGTCTCAGGTGAAAAGTCTGCTGTGATTCTGATAGGTCTTCCTTTATATGTTACTTGGCCTTTTTCTCTTACTGCCTTTAGTTTTCTTTCTTTGTTTAGAACATTTGGTGTTTTGTTTATTATGTGACGGGAAGTATTTCTGTTCTGGTCCAGTCTGTTTGGAGTTCTGTAGGCTTCTTGTATATTCATGGGCATCTCTCTCTTTAGGTTAGGGAAGTTTTCTTCCATAATTTTATTGAAGATATTTGCTGGCCCTTTAAGTTGTAAATCTTCACTCTCATCTATGCCTATAATCCTTAGGTTTGGTCTTCTCATTGTGTCCTGGATTTCCTGGATATTTTGGGTTACAAGCTTTTTGCATTTTGCATTTTCTTTAACTGTTGAGTCCATGGTTTCTATGGAATCTTCAGCATCTGAGATTCTTTCTTCTATCTCTTGTATTCTGTTGTTGATATTTGTATCTCTGTCCCCTGATTTCTTCCCAAGGCTTTCTATCTCCAAAGTTGTCTCCCTTTGAGTTTTCTTAGTTGTTTCTACTTCTGATTTTAGATCCTGGATGGTTTTGCTTAGCTCCTTCACTTGCATGTTTGTGTTTTCCTGTAATTCTTTAAGAGATTTTTGTGTTTCCTCTTTCATGAGCTCAGCCTGTTGACCAAAGTTCTCCTGTATTTCTTTAAGAGATTTTTGTGTTTCGTCTTTCATGACCTCAGCCTGTTGACCAAAGTTCTCCTGTATTTCTTTAAGTGTTTTTTGCATTTCCTCCTTGTTGGCTTTTGTATTCTCCTGGATTTCTTTCAATGATTTTTGTGTTTCCCTTGCAAGAGCTTCTAACTTTTGATCCATTTTCTCCTGAATTTCTTTAAGTGTGTCGTTCATGTGTTCCTGTACCAGCATCATGACCAGTGATTTTAAATCCAAATCTTGTTTTACTGGTGTGATGGGGTATCCAGGACATGTTGGTAGAGGAGAATTGGGTTCAGATGTTGCCATATTGCCTTGATTTCTGTTAGTGACGTTCCTGCGTTTGCCTTTTGCCATCTAGTTCTCACTGGTGTTAGTTTTTCTTGTCAGTGCTGGACTCACCAGTGCAAGCTGCCCCTTCCCAGTTGGCCTCTGGTGCACAGCTTACCTCCTGCACTGCTTGTAGACAGGGTGCTGCTGCCCAGGCTGTTCAGATCCCAAAGCAGGCACCCGAAGGCTCCCGCTGGGGCCCGCTGGATTCACTGGAGCACACTGACTTCTTCCAGTTGGCCGCCCGGAAACCCAGCTAGCCACTTGCAGGACTTGGAGATGTGGTGCTGCCGCCCAGGCTGATCTGGGCAGCAGAACTCCCAACCGGGTTGGTGCATACAAGGCTAGCCTAGCTGCTCAGGCCCTGAGTCTAGGCAAAAGCCTGGCAGGCCAATGTTGATGCAAAGCTCCCCTCAGCTGTGGGTGTTAATTGGGTGTGTCAGTTGGCTAGGATGGTGGCATGCGCGAGTTCCCTGAGAGTGCTGGGAGAGTCTGCTGGGCTAACAACCTCCTGGCTGCGTCAGCACACAGATGGCCCAACGAGCAGCCCAGGGCCTGGGGGCAGTCCAGGGCCTGACCGTCTGAGACCCCTGCTATGTCTGCCTTGGGCTATGCCTGTTAGCTGGTTTGGTTTTGCCTGCTAGGTCTCTCTGGCTTCCCGTAGTCAAAATGGCGGTGGTGCGCAAACCTGCCCGGATAAACAACCTCCTGGCCGGGTTGGCACACAGATGGCCCACCGAGCAGCCCAGGGCCTGGGGGCAGTCCAGGGCCTGACCGTCTGAGACCCCTGCTATGTCCGCCTCGGGCTATGCCTGTTAGCCGGTTTGGTTTTGCCTGCTAGGTCTCTCTGGCTTCCCGTAGGCAAAATGGCGGTGGTACGCACAGGGCCCCGATAAACAACCTCCTGGCTGGGTTGACACACAGATGGCCCACCGAGCAGTCCTGGGCCTGGGGGCAGTCCAGGGCCTGACCGTCTGAGACCCCTGCTATGTCCGCCTTGGGCTATGCCTGTTAGCTGGTTTGGTTTTGCCTGCTAGGTCTGTCTGGCTTCCCGTAGGCAAAATGGCGGTGGTGCGCGCCAGCCCAGGCAAACAAGCTCCTGGCTGGGTTGGCACACAGATGGCCCGCCGAGCAGCCCAGGACCCGGGGGCAGTCCGGGGCCTGACCGTCTGAGACCCCTGCTATGTCTGCCTCGGGCTATGCCTGTTAGCCGGTTTGGTTTTGCCTGCTAGGTCTCCCTGGCTTCCCTTAGGCAAAATGGTGGTGGTGCGCGCGCCGGCCCGGGAGGAAAAAAACCTCCTGGCCGGGTTTGCACCCCGGTGGACCCCCGATCAGCCCAGGGCCTGGGTGCAGGCCAACGCCCGTCGGGCTTAGACCCCCGCGATGTTGGTCTCGGGTTATATTTGCGTACCTCAGTCTGATTTCTCTGGCGACCGAGAACCAATATGGAGCCCTGGTAACTGACTGGCGGGAGGCAGAGTTCTGATGTGGCTTCTGTGTGGTGAAAGGCACTGTAAATCCGCCGCTGCTTGCAGCCTGGCTGGCCAGCGATGGCCAGTGGTCGTGGGCGCCGGGTCTGCCTGGACCCTGTCCGCTTGGTTCTACTGCTGATGGCCCTTCCTCTGGACTAGCCGCTGCTGCTGCTGCTGCTGCTGCTGCTGCTGCTGCCGCCGCCGCTCAACCCCTGTACCCCACTTTTTAATAGGGCTATTTTGTTCTCTGTAGTCTAACTTCACTATGCACAAGGTCACCAGTGTTGGAGCTAGAGAAAGGACCGAGGAGCTGAAGGGGTTTGCAGTGCCATAGGAGGAACAACAAACAATATGAGCCACCCAGAGCTCTCAGGGACAAAACCATCAACCAAAGAGTACACATGGAGTTACCTATGACTTCTAATGCACAGGTAGCAGAGAATGGCCTTATTGGACATCAAAGGGAGGAGAGGCCCTTTGTCCTGGGAAGGCTCAATGCAGTATTGTAGGGGAATAATAGGACAGGGAAGCATGAGAGGATTGATTGTGGAACAGAGGGAAGGGAGATGGGTTATGGGATTTTCCACAGGGAGGGGAGAACCAAGAAAGGGGACAATATTTGACATGTAAATAAAGAATATATTTAATAAAAAAGAGGAAAAAAAAGAAAAAATTTAGTGGCATAAAATTTTACAAAATTTTATTAAGAGTCCACAGGAAAATGACAGCTCTTTCTACTGTGTGTGTGTGTGTGTGTGTGTGTGTGTGCAAAGATGAAGTATGAGAATGAGTTCCATGAATTCCATGAATGTTAAGACGATTTCAAATTCCAGTCTGAGTTAGACTTTTGATGTGCATAGGCTTGTTATATTGATTCCTAGTGTTTCAATGAAATAGGTAGCAAGGCAATGGATAAGATGCGGATTTCCAGGCTTTTGTGGCTACTTAACTGACCTTCATTTCGTCTATCCTGAAGTGAACTTTGGAAGATGATCCATTTGTAAGTGTGTGTGGTGGTTTGAATGAGAATAGACTCAAGAGACTCATATATATTTTGTTGGTGGAACTGTTTTGGAGGGATAAGGAGGTGTGGTCTATTGGAGGAGGAGTATCATTGAGGCAGACTGAGGTTTCAGAAGATGCATACTATTCTTGTGCTCCCTGCCCCTGCTTGTGGTTCATATGTGTTTGCATAGGCTGCTTTAGACATTTTATGCTTAATACCCCTGCTTGTTTTAGACCTGCTCTGTCATCATGATCTCTAAGCCTCCAAAACTGAAATCCACAAACAAGCTCTTTCTTTGGAAAGTTCCCTTGGTCATGGTATCCTATCACAGCAATAGAAAGATATCTGATACAGAAGAGAAATCCTTAAGTCCTCCCCAAGTCCCAGATTACAAAGTTCTTGCCCTCTGCAGTGATGTGCTATGTTTTTCATAACTAGAGATTTTACTGTAGTTTGATTCTCAGGATAATGTATTGGTGAACAACTTTTTTTTTCATAATCCATAGGACATAAATAGTTATCACTAAGTGTTAGTTTGGACATACGATGATATACTGAGTACCTTATTAATACTTGATGGACATTGTCAAGTCAGTGAACAATAATTGGGTGGTAGTATCATCACCTCTTATGAACTTCCTTAATTCATTCCTTCTATCTGCCTACTGTGGGTGGAGTGCAGTATAATTCTAGGTCATGGTTATAGTCGTGGTCATGGTCAACTCTGCTTCCCACTGGCCCCCTTCTGTCCTTATGACCTGATTTATACGTAATCCACTGCTCATTCACTCCAGTTGTGCAGATGACCCTTCTCTTCTCAGCCTCTGCTGCCTGTGCTGCTTGTTTACACTTCTGAGAAAGCATCACCCCAGATCTCTGTTTGACCCCTGTCAGCTTGCCTGTTTTACTTCAGCTAAGTCACCTTCTGTGAGCAACTTTATAGTAACCACACCTTTTTTGCTTCATCATTGCTTTTTTCTTTATTGAAGATGCCACCAACTTTGATGTGCTAGCTTCTGCAAATACTTCCTTTCTTTGATCACTTTGAGTGTTTTATAGCAGCTCTTGTGTCCCTCTGCTTCACTGTTCCTAGAAATGCCCTTGGCATGCATAAAATATTAAGATTATTTGTTGACTAAACGAAAGGGTGGGTATATTTTAGAAAGGCTACAGAATAAATCCATTAAGTTAAAGAGTGTCTCCCATGTTTTACACAAGGATTCGCTAATACAGAAATGCAAACCTCTTAGCTTAAGTTGCAGATCAATGAAATGCAGGAGCAGCTCTCAAATCCAAGCTTTAAGATGAGATATGATATGTTAGCTTTCAAAATTTGCTTTCTTCTGACAACCTTTGTACAAGGAGGAAAGGCCTGCTTTAGCTCCTACTGCTTCTTTCCTTCTCATGTGTCTCTGTCAGCAGTGATGTTCTGGGTCAGTGATGTTCTAGAAATTCTGCTGTGTTCTTCTACAGGGTTGCTAACTAATACGAGGATTGCTCAAAAGAAACAGCTGTGGTGTCTGATCCCCAAGGCTGTGAGAGAGGTGGCAAAAAATTCCTCTAGTTATACCAGAAATAGTCATGTTCTGTTATTTTAGCATGTTCTTGCTAATTGCAGTAGACCACAAATCAAACATGGTATTAGGGGTGTTGGAAAGATGACTCAGTTGCTACGAGCATTTACTGGCTTTTGCTGAGAATTCCTGAACATGTTCCCAGCACCCATGTAAGTTCCTTTCACGGTTGGTGAAAGGGATCTGATGCCCTCTTTTGGCTTCCATGGGAACTGCACTCATGTGCACTAACCTACAGATAGGAAAATATGGGTATAATTTTGAAATATGATTATTAGAGAAAGATTAAAGAAAGGTGGAAAAAGGCATTTGGCAAGTATTTAGGCTCCAGGAACCCTGAGTATCATTGTAATAGTTATTATGAAGTACATTATTTATAAAGGCTATTGTTCATATTTTAAATATATACTGGGTTAATTTCTTTCCCTTTGAATTCTTCTTTATACTACTTCTGTATGACATCTTTATTCATATGTTTGCTGATTTTTTTTTTTAAAGGAAAGTACTCCTGGATATCAAGTAGTTTTTAAGTAGTACATCCTTGCATATTTCCTTAAGAGGAAGGGTAACAAGTGGAGGGACATTAGACAGACGAGTGAGCGAGTGAGGGGACGGTAAGCGGAGGGGGGGGGAGAAACACTTACATTTTTCTCAAGAAAGAAAGTATTTGAATTGTTTTAATTTTATAATCATTACATACAAACTTGCAGAGTAGCATCTTACCAACCCAGTCTAGGCTCAAGTGTTGCTTCTCCAGAGGATCAGATAGAGATTAAGGTTAATGCTTACGAAGATGTATAATTACATGAAAACTTACATAAAATCTGTATATGTATAATTATATATATATGGCAGGATATCTCCCCTAGTTTAAATAAGTAGACAGTGTTAATAACACTCCTTGTAGAGAATACAGGTCTGGACATGGCAGCATGAAATTAAAATGTAGTTTGTTGCTTCAAAAATCTCTTTGGGGGCTGGAGAGATGGCTCAGTGGTTAAGGGCACTGGCTGCTCTTCCAGATGTCCTGAGTTCAGTTCCCAGCAACCACATGGGGGCTCGCAACCATCTGTAATGGGATCTGATGCCCTCTCCTGCCCAATGTTGTTTTTTTGTCATGCGGGCATACATGCGAATAGAGCAGTCATACACATAAATAAATAAATCTTGAAAATCCTCCTGGAATTTTGGACACATAAAACAAACGTCATTGTCAATCCCATTCTGTTCCCTCAGGGATACCGTTGTTACATACGCTCTTCGAGGATGGTTTGGGAGGAAGGGCTGGAACAGCTGAAAGTACAGCTGTTGCTCACTATCTCTGTATTATGTGTTATTCTGTTTGGTTTGCAGAGTTTTTTGCTTTTATTAGCCATGATAATGTTTTATAGACATTTTTATTTTTTAAAATTGCAGTATCTACTTACTATTCTGAATAAAGATCTGCAGTTCAGACTCTTCTCAACAGAATGGGACTGGAGGGGAAACTGGAAAATTTTATGAAGGAATATTTGTTCAAATTGGGAGTTCAAAAATTTAAGAATTATTTGACTAACCCTTTATATATATATATATATATATATATATATATATATATATGTGTGTGTGTGTGTGTGTGTGTGTGTGTGTGTGTGTGTATGTATATATAAAGAGACATTTTAAGTACATGGATTCATTGATATTTATGCTTGATTCGCAGTTTTCTTTAAGATGATTGACATATCGTGATTTCCAGTCTAGGAAAATTTTCTCCCCACGTGCTACCACCCCATTCGTTCGGCCGAAAACCAGCAATCTCCCTTCCCACCGAAGCATCTCCTTCTTCAGTCTTTGCTTAATGGCTTTATCTTTAGATGAGCTCTATTTTCATTTGAATTCAGAGTGCATATGTGGTTTCTAAATTGGATTGTAGACTTCCTTACTGGAAGTTATCTAAAAACAAGCAGACTGACAGGGACTGTTTTGTTGGGTTTCCATGGCCCTTACCTCATTACCTTACATTCAGATCACTCCTGGCTAGTTTTGTACTCACATTTGTATTGTATGGCCTTATTTATAGAATCAATGAGAGACTTTGTTACTTACATGACTAGACAGTGATTTATAATTGTAGTGTTTCATTAACAGCCAGTAATGTTGAGAAAGTAGTTCATCATTTGAAGGGGAACCTTTGATTGACCCTAAAGTGTGTTTTGTATTCCTGTGGTTGAGTTTTTTAAGATGATGATGTTGTTCTTGCTAGCACATCATTGTCCGTAGAACTATCTCCATTTATTGTCTGAAGTAACTCAGAAGTAATTTTTTTCTAACTTAATTCCAGAACAGAGTACTACAGCTAAACAGATGATCATTAAGAGGCAGCATGTAGGTAAGTGGAACATCTGATCACCTAGGGCATTTAAAAATGCTTCCTTTCTGCTGTCTTAGCCATGGGAAGAATGGTATTCTTATAGAAATCCACTACAGATTCAGCCATTACGTACAGTGTCCTTACCCAGTTGGGTTTTCCTCTGAGCAGAAAGTCAGCTTGCTCCACTGAGTTCTGCACCACCAAGTTTTGAAGTTGAGGATACATTATCATCAACAAAAAATGAAATTGGAAGAGATATTTTGTGGTGCAAAAGTTTAAGCACACACTTACACCTGATATTCTACAAATAAGTAAATTCATCTAATTAATTTAAATTATGCATGATTTTGCATGACTTCCCTCCCTGTTTTTTTTTTTCTGACTCACAAAGTTAAAGAAAGCCAGCATAGACTAACAAGTATAATCTATGCTGAGCTCCTTAAATTTATTTTATGACAACTGACTATATAAAATAGAGTTAAAAACTTCAACATAAGTTGAAAAGCCCAGGACTATTATTTTATAAGCATTTTTTTCTATCTAGAAATCCTTTTGGTGCTAAGCTTATGGTGGTGTGTTTGAATCTTGTATTTCATCACAGTAGATGTCAGCAGTGTGGATGCTAGGTGTGCTGCTCCTTACCTGGGGGCATGCAGGTGGTCTGTAGCGCTTTGTAGGGAGGGAGACTGATCGATAGTGCCACCATCTTGCTTCTCTAATCACTCATGATTAGTCTCATGAGAAAAAAAAAGTACAGCTTTATACAGGTAATTTTAAAAATGGCTACACTTTTATTTTCTTATTTAAATCGTTTAAGTATTGGATCTCTCTTCTCTCTTCTCTCTCTCACCCCTTCTTTCTCCCCCTCTCTCTGTTTCTGCTTCCCTCCTTCCCTCTGTGTGTGTGTGTGTCATTGTGTGTAAGTAAAGTCAGCAGAAGACAGCTTACAGTAGACACTTTCCTGTAAGTTTCCACTTTTCTTTTATCTTTTTTACTTTCCATAATTTATTTTATTTTATTCATACTACATCACAATCACAGCACTGCCTCCCTCCTCTCCTCTAGCATAACTGTCTCCTGAGAGACTTCATCCAGCAGCAGATGGAAACAGATGTAGAGACCGATAGCCAAATATTCTGCTTTTCTTAACACACTTCTGTGTGAGTTGCAGAAAAGAAGTGAGATCACCACCCTTGCGTACTCAGCTCCCCTCAGTGAACCTCTTGCCAGGCCCTGTAGCGTTTTTTGTTTTTGTTTTGTTTTGTTTTGTTTTCCATAGTCACCATTACTTCATGAAGTCCAAGGCACCCTTTACTCTCATTTCAGATAAAGGTTATAGAGCCTAGAATCAAAACAAAGTAAGCGGAGGAAACAAATGGAGCAGCGCGGCCTAGAGCCCAAGGAGCCGAGACCGCTATGTGCCGCTCAGTTATATAAAGTAATAAAGACGCAGTTGTATGAAAGATGCACAGATCTGAAGAATCTCCCGTCTCCTCCCATGTTAAAATGTTCCCTTTTATTCTCTTCATAGCTCCCCCTAGAAGCATGCAGTGTTGGTGTGGTGTGACTTGTGCTACAATATTAGTGAAATCAGACCTCATCCTGTAGCCGAGTTTAGCTCAGGTCATTAGATTAAAATGTTCAGCAAACCGCGAGCCACCATACTGCTGGTGACCACAGAAATCCAGAGCGAAGACCAATGATATTTCTCTGAGTTTTACTGTCAATGCTTTCCCCTTCTCTTCCCAAGCAAGAGTTTGCGCGGACGAGTTTGGGTATTGATCGAAGTAACCTTCCGTACGAGTAATGAATCATTGATAAAAAGTCTCGGGACTGCATCTTTTGACTTCGAACTCGATCTGCCGATTTCCCTGGTGAAGTATAATGCACTTCTGTGTCAGAGGCTCTCTTCCGTGTGATCACTCCTGGGGCTTTGCTGCTAATTTTCAGCCCGTCTTACTAAAATGTAATACCTTACGATTGACCGTGGTACCGTAGTAGCTTAAAATCCAAATAAACCGGAGTGATTATGGTCCAGTGATATTTTCATTTACCAAATAGGAAAGCAGACATTAAAAGCAGCAGCTTCTGTCTGAGAGATGCGCTGATAGAGACACAGATATATTTCCCTGAAAGCTTCATTAAAGATACATGAGGGTTCATTGCTCTTTTCCTACTTTGTCAGCATGGAATGGCTCCACACCTTCCCTCTGAAAGCAGATTAAATATCCCTCCCTTGTGCGCTGCACCCAAAAGTTTCTCTTACCTTTTATTTCAGGGAGCAGGATGCTTGAAGTTATATTCTAAAGATATCAGAGAATAAGGGCAGGATTTCAACCCTTTCAGTTATCAAAGCTAGGAAACTACCTTCGAGCAGTGAGCAGGGCCTGGTGAGAGGGCAAAGCAGTCTCAAATACAAATATCACGCTATTAAGGGAGCCGAGAAAATACATTTTCTAAGATATGGCAGTGTCTAAGTCTGGCTAGCACATGAGACTTGTGCGTTATGCCCTAAATTCTAGTGCATGCCACGCATCTCCTACCCTGTATCTGCACCTGTCCCTGGTTTTCTGCTCTTTACCCTTTCTGACCTTTTTTTGTAGAAGTCAGGAACCCACACATTAGTGTGTATCCCCACCCCAACCCCCAGTTTATGCAAGTGTTTCATGAGTCAAATAAAGATAATCTTAGCTTGTGGCATAGTTTTAATATAGGTGACATATTGAAATATCAAATAGTTTTGTTAAGGCTTAAAAACTCTCAGGAGCCCATGAGTGGGTGTGTTATGTGCATATACATATAAAGAATATGTGGCTATCGTATGCCTAGAAAATTTCTTAAAGATGTAAGCATTGGCACATAACTTTTATGTATTATGGGAAACATAAATGGGATATTAGAAAGATCAGCATAAACACTGTTGGGACTGATGCTTGCCAAAAGGTCTTTGTTGTTGTTGTTACCATTATTATTATATACTTTTTCTTTTATTGAACATAGATTATTTTCTCACTTAATACTTCTGGATTATAGCTTTCCTTCCCTCCACCTGCCCCAGTTCCTCTCTACCCCCTCTCCTCTGCACTCACTCTCTTGTGTTTCTCATTAGAATAGAACAGGCATCTGAGATTACAATAACCAAAGAGGATAAAATAACATATCACAAGATGAAGCAGCACCTCTTATATTGAAGTTGTCCTCAGCAATCCAACAGGAGGAAGAGTCCCAAGAGCAGGCACAACAGCCAGAGACCCACTTTTTCTCACTCAGAGGAGTCGCATTAAAATACCAATGTCTAATATATACATGCAGAGATCCTGGTGCAGACCGGGTAGGTCATGTGGTTGCTGCTTCAGTCTCTGTGAGTTCACCTGTACCTTGCTTTGTTGATCCAGAGGCCTTGTTCTCCTGGTGTCCTCCATCCCCTCTGACTCCTACGATCTTTCTGCCTTCTCTTCTGAGGGATTCCTTGAGCTCTGATAGGAGGGATTTGATGGAGACCTCAAATTGAGACTCTCTCTCTGCATAATTTCTGGCTGTGAGTTTCTGTATTTGTCCCCATCTGCTGAGGAAGATGCTTGAATAAAACATTGACCTATGAATATAGCAGAATATCATTAGGAGTCAGTTCATTTACACGTTTTAACACCAGTTGTGTTAGATTTTACCAAAGATCTCAGGTCTGTCTAGTCTCTGGTTCTTGGTTACTTAAGCAGTGTTGGGTCCGACTTCCCTCTAGAGCAGGCCTTTGATCTAATCAGATATTGTTTGGTTATTTCTACATGTTCTGTCACATTACCCTAGCATGTGTTGCAAGCACGGCAGATTGTAAGCCAAAGATTTTGTGACTGGGTTGATTGAGGTTTTTGTTCTAATTGGAGTTGAGTTTTGTGTAGGGTAATCAGCATGGATCTATTTCCATTCTTCTACATGAAGACATCCAGTTTGACTGGAACCATTTTTTGACAATGCTGTCTTTTCTTTTCATGTGTATTTTTTGGCTTATTTATCAAAAGTCAGGTGTTCATATGTGTGTGGATTTATATCTGGCTCTTCAATTTGATTTCATTGATCAATTTTTAAGCCAATAGTGTTTTTTTTCTTTCTAAAGCTTTGCAGCACAACTTAAAATTGGGAATGATGGGAACTCGATCAGTTCCTTACTTTTCAACATTTTGCTTTAGCTACCCTGGGATTTTGTTTTTCTGTCCATCTTACAACATGCTTCTTTTATGTCCCAATATTTTTTTTTATTGATATTACATGCATGTTTAAAATGTATTGCATTCATGATCATGCCCAATTACCTTCTTCTATTCCTCTTTTACTTTTACTAATTCCCTCATAAGATATCTTGCAACAGAGATGACATTTTTAATATGGAAAAAATAGAAAACAATTAGGACATAAACATCTTTAAGAAGAGAAGGAAGAATTGCTTGTGAGGGTTAATACAAGGATGTCTGAATTGGATCTTTCTTTTGTGTTTGGATACTTGGTGGTGTCCAAAGCCTTTCCAGCAGCATGGGAATACTGCCCTTGTGTGCAGTTTTCTATTACACAGGGATCTTGGGAATGAGCTGTAATTCCCGCTCCTTCTGAACAGAAGGTCACCCTCACAGTCTCGATACAAGCAAAGGTGGTGTGTTCTACTGTGCTGCTGCTGAGAACACAGTCATATATTAGACAGTCTGGGTGTTTGTCTCAACATTCTGTCCATCCTAACGACTTAATATCATGAACTGCTATTGAGCCAGTACATGATTATTGAGATAGCCTTCTAGAGACTTGTTCTCGATGTTTGTATGTAGAAGGAATTATCAGTTCAAAGATCTGTGGTGAAGATTTATTCATATGTAATAGATCACGAAACCTGTATTGTGCTGTTTCCTCTCATTTACAGGTAAGGAGCTTCATAAGAATGCTAAATAAACTGAAAATCAATTTTTCTTGCTATCTGAGCTTCATGAAGGTCTAAACTCCTTGTTTGTCCTGCCATTTATTTTCAATATACTCTGTTAGTCTGTACTAGACAATGCCCATGTCCTTTTACTATTTTCTCATAATGGTGACACATACCACTTTTTCTTTATGCCTATAAGCTCTTTTATTCGTTTGTTTGTTGTCTAAGTTAGAATAGGAACCATGAAGTGAGTTCATAGGCACACAGTCTCCCATAATCCCTTGAGTTCTGTTATTAGCAATATAAAGAACATTTAAAAAATAAACAGGACCCATTCAGTATTCAGTATTTTTTTTTTTAAATCTATGTAATATATGTACTTGCTTTTGGTGGGCAGAAGGTTTTGGAAATAGCGAGTCATGGAGCATTGAATTCTAATCCGAGATGCATGGGCACCAGAGGCTGAAGACCAGGGTGATCCCAGGGGTCCGAATGCCATCCTAGGCAACAGGAGCATTGCCTTTTTAAGAGTAAAACAATGCAAGACAAACTGATACTTCAACAGGAGGAAGTGAAAAGCGCTCAGCATAAAATAATTTCATGTTTAAGTTTAGACACTTAGCCTTGAATAACTCATCAATATACACAGCCATCTTATATGTAAGAGTAGCAGGCAAGAGGAGCAGGCTGCTTCACCCTGCTCTGGAGAAATGTGCCATAGTTCAGTAGCTGGAGGAGAACTCACAGAAATAACCGCAATAGTTGAGTAAGGAGGCATGAGGGTGCGTGGCTTCTCGGAAACTGACAAGGCATTGCAGCACTCCTGTGGCTCTTTCTATGCCATGTCTGGCAGACAGGGATGCTGAGATTCTGCTTTGCCAGGGCCTGTGCCCGCCATTTGTGATGCCACTTCACCCTGTCCTTCAGCCATTGTGCATGTGTGACAATGGCATTCTTCTTAGCACTGAGAACCATGGTTTTACGTTGGAGAGCCAGCCTCCAAAAACCTGCATTCCCTGCTTGCCCCTTATTACCTAGTACATGCTTGCATTCTGTCTCCTTATAATGATGGCATATTCCTTCCAAATAATTAGTATGCATCATTTCCCTCTGAAGACCCTGCCCACTCCCACCATATTTCAAAACAAATGAAGAGCATTAAAAATGTCCTTGATGTTGGGTGTCTCGGGAGTTTACATATCTATGAAACACAGGCTTGCCTGGTAGTGTGACGATTTTTGTTTTATATTTTTCTCTTGTGCTTCTGAATCTTGGTAGATTCAGTATATTGTAGGAGTATTTGTATTATAAAATTTGAAATGGATCCACAAAGCCATTTAAGTGTACCATTGGGCTTGATCAAGGGGTTCTGTGTAAAATCATTGTTTCCTGCCTTTTAGACTCCAGAGCTTTCCTTTCTAAAGTGAATTTAATGTGTATCGGTTGTTTTGCGGTTACACCTCACCCTGTGCCCAAACAGCTCTGAGGTTGATATATAGCTTCTTTGTCACTTCTTTTTAATGTCAGACTCAGACCTGGTGCCAAGCTCACAGGAAGAGAGTGGTTTCTGAATGGAATGACCTGGGTACAGCCCACTTCTCTCTGATATGTCATCTGTAAGTGTTGTGCTCATGGTACCTGACAAGGTATATAAAAATAAAAAGCCATGCCCTGCAGGTGTAACATGAAGACCGGCTTTGGATTGGATTTTAAATCGTGTCAGTTCCGTAAGGGCAGACATCTTCAGAGAAACAGGCAAAAAGCATTGGTTCTGAAAGAAATCACACTGCGCAGTTCTCCACTTCTGAGGATGTGATTAATAAGAGATGCAAACTTATTTCTTCATTGCTACTGGGGTTCAGTCTGGTTTGCAGTAGAAGTTAGTTAACCTGTAGCAGAAGCTCTTTCTAGCTTTCCTGATTACTGCATCATCAGAGGCTCTTGTGTTCTGCTTCACTGAGTGCCGTTCCACTCAAGTATTATTTCTCAACGCGAGCTGTACATCCCCGGGGCGTCTGTCTATGTCTGGAGACTTTTGACTCTTGTTATAGGGAAAAAGCTACCGATTTCTGGGTAACGACCATCCGACACGATGTCTTGAAACACAGAAAGAACAGTGAGAAAAACCTCAGGCTGTCTGAGTTAACTGTGAAGTTTGGTCTATGATAAAGTATCCGTGTCAGTTCATCTTTTGTGACAAATGTAATACACCATGTTGATAATAGAAGAAAATAGTATGTACCATACAGGTATATGTTCTACATCAGCTCTAAGTTAAAGTAGTTATATTAAGTGATTAAAATGCAGCTACCTACCTTCCCAAATGATATTTTATCATTGCTTCTTTATCCATAAGCATGTTTATACTTCAACACCTGTGTTTCTGTTAACCACTTGTATACAAGTTACAGACTATGGGATATTTCCCTCTTATTCTAATTGGTTAGCATTTACTTGGGTTCAGTGAGGGCACCCTCCCTATATACCACCACTGTCACAATCACGAAGTATAAAAATAAAATCCTTCTCAAGAGGATATGGCTATCAGGCATGGTAACTTACAGCATGAAATTACCTGCACAAGATGCACAAATGATAAAGAAAACAAAATGCAAGCTTGAACCGAGCAAGTATCCCTGGGGCCCCAGACCTATCAGAGGTGCCCTGGATAGTTTATGGATGCTGATGGAGAGAAAATCATCTTCCCGTGCCATTTTTTATACATTGATATCATACAGGACTTGAATTCAGAGGACATGGGGTGGCCAATCTCAGAAGAGTTGAAAAGTAGTGATGAATGTCTATGATCAATTTACATTGTATAAATATATTAAAAATGAGAATTAGATAAAATTTCACATAACACCTTTTGGTTGTCTTACCTCTGTTCCCTTTTATTCTCCAGACTTCCTTATTTTCTTACTTTAGCTTGAAAAACTTAAAACTATTGTATAGCGTGAAACATTAACTCAGGGCTTTTTTCCTAATTAAGCTCAGGGTAAATATTTTATGATAATTAATACATAAAATATGAAATTCTCTTTATGTAAAATTGAGAGACCAAAAGTTCAGTATATTCCATTACTGCTTATACAAGGTTTGCACTTAATATTAAGTTGCAAAGTAAGTCTCCTGTTATAATTTAAAAAAAAAATCTCCTTTGGGACTATGACTGGAGACTGACCTTATATGCTTTGGGGCTATGGTTGGAGACTGACCTTACATACATTGGGGCTATGGCTGGAGATTTGCCTTATATACTTTGGGGCTACAGCTGGAGACTGACATGATAGACTTTTGTCAAGGCCAAGAAGCTTTGACACAATGACATCCATTGATGAAAATGTCCAGAAAATTTCTTGCTTGGATGATTGGAGATATTGTTTTCCTTTGTCTCCCAAACAAATTTTAATTCTTTTTATTTATTCTCAGATGTAGAGAAATGTGGGATATCAAGCATGCTATGTCTATGTTGTCCTTTAAAGAAAGAATAAAGGGAATCAGGACTAAGGTACCAAAGCTTATCTGGAAAGTTTGCAACCCAAAACGACACTGATGTCACTTGTAGTTGAAACAGAGCAGTCACTGTGTATCTGCTTCTGAGGCCTCCAGGAATAATGCCCACATACCCAGTACATAAAGAATTGAATTTCTTTCCATAGCACTTAACAAACTAAGGTGAAGAGTGATGTGTATCTGAGTATATGGGTACAGTAGTTATTTATGAGTCTGTAAGAAATGAGAGTGGTGTATAAGAGAGTCCTGCGCCTTTGTGTTAGTGTGAGATGGAGCTATGAGGACACTATCTTGGCCTCCTGATGTGTTCCTTCTCATGGGAACAGCTCCTGCATTTTCCTGTTCCTCCTTTATTGGTTTATTTATTGTACAATATTTATAGTTTGAAGACCCAGCTATACCACTGCTGGGCATATACCCAGAAGATGTTCCACATTACCAAAGAAAGCTGCTCCACTATGTTCATAGAAGCCTTATTTGTAATAGACCGAAACTAGAAGCAAACCAGATGTTCCCTAAACAGAAGAATTGATACAGAAAATGTGATTGATTTACACAATGGAATGCTATTCGGCTATTAAAAATGAGATCATGACTTTTGCAGGTAAATGGATGGAACTAGAAAGCATAAACCTGAGTGTGTTAGCAGAGACCCAAAAGGACATGCATAGTATATACTCAATGATAAGGGGATATTAGCCTAAAAGTACAGAATACCCATGGCACAACCCACAGCCCTTAAGAAGGTTAAGAGGAAGGAAGGTCTAATCCAGTGTATGAGGTGTAACAAAATAATCCTGGGAGGCAGAGGGTGGGAGGGAAGCGTATGGGGGAGGGAAAGGATCATGATCCGGAATGGGGTGAGACAGGAGAGACGCTCAGAGGGCAGGAGAGTGAATGGAAATATGCAGTTAATCAGGGTTGGGGTGAACCTTTAGAAAGTCCCAGAGACCTAGGATGTGAGAGGCTCCCATGACTCAATGCAGGTGACCTTAGCCCAAATACCCAACAGTGGGGAGATAGAACCCGAAGAGACCACCTCCCGTAGATAGACAGGGATTCCCAGTGGAGAGACGGAGACACCAACCATCTTCAATTTTTTTGACCTAGGACTGTTCCTGTCTAAAAGAAATACAGGGGCAATAAATGGAGCAGAGACTGAAGGAAAGGACGACCAGAGACTGGCTCAGGTTGGGATCCATCCCATGTGTGGGCATCAAACCCAGACTATTACTGATGCTGTGTTGTGCTTGCAGACAGGAGCCTAGCATGGCTGTCCTCTGAGAGGCTCTACCAGCAGCTCACTGAGGCAGATGAAGATGCTCACATCCCATCATTGGACTGAGGTCAGGGACCCCTATGGTAGAGTTAGAGGAAAGATTGAAGGAGCTGAATGGGATGACAACCCTATAGGAAGCACAACAGAATCAATTAACCCAGACCTCTGGGAGCTCCCAGGGACTAGGCCACCAACCAAAGAGCATACACAAGCTGGCCTGAGGCCCCTGGCACATATGATGCCCTAGGGAAGGGGAATGTGGGGTAGGGGGAGGGAGAGCACCCTCTCATAGGTGAAGGGAAGGGGGTATGGGGTGAAGAACTCTGGGAGAGTTGACCAAGAGGGGGAGAACATTTGGAATGTAAATAAATAAAATAATTAAGTAAAAAAACATTATTTTGTAATTGCCTTTGTAATTTTATTTTTAGAATATTATTTCACTATTATCACATCTCCTCCTTTTACACACTACGAAACAAATAAACTACTCCATCCTAACATTTTTGACATCTAAATCCAGTTGTTCATGTAGGTAATAAGACAGGACTTTAGTAATTTTAAACATTACTTTAAATCTTCAACAGCTCTTTGACATTTTATTGATATAAAATCATATACTGATAGAGGCCCTTGGCATTAAACCTCCTAACCTTTAAATAAATGTGTGCCTGTAATATTTCACTGTAACCATATCAGATTCTTGGTGCTAAGAAATGTAAAATCAACAAAAGGACAACCCTCAGAGACTCTTCCTTTACAAAACACTTTAAAAATGCATATGTAATCTTAGGGCATCCCTTGCATGTTGAAAGCAGAACATTTAAATCAATGGCAGCCCGTTGAAAGAAGAAAATAATGAAAAAGATAGAAATTAAGATAGCCATGGTTTGGTGAGGAAGTATGCTTTCCTGTAGAAGCCCTGGGCACAGCATTATTTCTGAGGTGGACTGTGTGTCATAAAATAATGCATTCCCTCTCTATGGATCAATCATTTTGATGTATTATTTCACAAGACAACATTCTGAATCAATGTTAAAACAACATTCTCAAAAATTCCAAATTACAGAGTTCAGTTCCAGCTGTGTATTCTCTCCTCTGCATGCCTAGCTGTGGGTAATGTTGTCTACAGAGCCATTGATTCTTTGTTTTTGGTGGCAGGGGTGGGGTGGGTGGGGTGAAGACTTTAAGTATTTTACATGTGCTAATGTTTTTCAATTTTATGTGGAATTATTTTAGATACTGTTATATGAACACAGTAGGGATAAAGAAAGAAACAGAAAACAAAAGGTAACGTAAGACTCACATAGTAACTAATATTGTTTACATTTATATAAAAGTCACCTTGTAACTCTAAGTATCTCTCCACTCTGTTACCAGGATGTTGTGCCAATATCCTCCACCCCTTTCTCTCCCATCTTTATGTGCCTCTCCCCCATTCTTTCTTTTTAAAAAATCAGACTGAGTACTTTTAGCTGCTGATATATTCTATTTGGAAAACACTCCACTGGAGCTGGCATGATTTCTCAGGGCTACATTGTTGTAGAAAATGGACTCTCCCTCTGGTAGCAACAATTTTAAGTAGGCTCAGAATGTATCTCCCTCCCTCCCTCCTTCCATCCCTCCTTCCTCCCTTCTTCTTCCTCTCTCTCCTTCCTCCTCCTTCTCTTTCTCCTCTTCCTCCTCCTCCTTGTTCTTTCTTCTTCTTCTTTTTCTTTTTCTTTCTCCTCCTCCTCCTCTTCTTTTCTTCTTCATCCTCTCTCTCTCTCTCTCTCTCTCTCTCTCTCTCTCTCTCTCTCTCTCTCTCTCTCTCTCCTCCCTCCCTCCCTCCCTCTCTCTTCCCCCTGGTGGCCACCAAAACTTTCCTTTCGTTTTTAGGGCACCTTTGGTCAGCCATCAGAAATGGTAATAGGTAGCCACTGTGTGGTGGAGGCGGAAGGCTTACATGGTGGTCCCTTTGTCTCTTGAAATCACATCTCCCTGCTCAAATCGAACATGGGATTCTCAGTGCCAAGGGAATGCTAGGCCCTGATGTAACTGATACCTGTGTTCATCAAACTGGCTCTGAATATTCTACATGCAGATCCAGCTTATAAGGAGACTACATTCTCATCAATGCTTTGTTCATGCCTGCATTTATAAAGTACTCAGTGAATACCGGCCACTTCCCTCTGTTCTCCTTGCATGTACATCTTTATAGCAAAAGGACGCAGCAATTAGCAGTAACATTAAACTTCACTCAGGGAGAGAGAGGAAGCCTGCCACAGGTCTGTGGGAAAGCAGGATTCAGACACCTTCCTTGAGATTCTCTGTGTTCCCAGCTTCTCAGAGCAGCTGAGACAAGCTGTGATGGTAAATGGGGGACAGAGCTGAGAGACAAACTCCCTGTGGCCTAGTTAAACTCTGTTGGTGGCCTCTAGTCCCCTCATGGCCTGCTTTAATTCTAGACTTCTAAATATGTTAGATAATAGGTTACCTGGTTGGAGTGCATCCCAGTGTTTTTATTTTATTTTATTTTTTAATTAGCACTTTAAAACAATCATGGGAGCTGAGCCTGTGGGGCTGGCCAGTGATCCCAGCTTCTGAGTGGAGGCAGGAGAATCAAGCATTCAAGGCCTTCCTGAGCAGAGGACTAAGATCAAGAGCAGTGTGCTCAACATGGCAAGCACTCCCCAACAAACAAGCCAGCAGGATATACAGGTGAGAGTGAAGCTCAGTGCTCAGACAGGAGGGGTGTTGCTTAGAGCCCAGATTCTCCTTCTGACACCACAAAACAGACAGACGCAAAAGAAAGCAACTTGGTAATGTTTCCTTACAAAAAAATCCTTTACAAACCTTCCCTAGAAGACATATATCTGTTTATCAAGGTAAAGGTATGCATTTAAGTAATATATTATTCTTTGGAATAACATTGGGTATGGTAATCTAAGAATAACTCTCTAGGCTCCAATATTTGAATATTTGGTTCCTAAGCGGCAGACTGTTTAATAACAAATATAAGTTGGAGGAGGTGTGGTACCGGGAGTGGGGTTTAGGGTTTTGGAAGCGCATATTATGCCTAGTTTCTCTCTGCCTCCCACATGTGGATCAGATAGATTTAAGCTCTCAGCTACATATCCAGAGCCATGCCTGCCTGCTTGCTGCTGTGTTCCTCATTATGATGGTTGTGGACTAATCATATGAGACATGCCTGCAATTAAATGATTCTTTTATAAACTCCCTTTTTCATGGTGTCTGTTCATAACCATAGAACAGTAACTAACACCTTGGGTTTCAGGTATGTTTTTCTGATGTATGTAATTTCAGTGTGTGTGTGTGTGTGTGTGTGTGTACACAGATATGCAACATGCCTGTATCAGATATATATATATATATATCGGATTAATACCATTTCTAGTTTTAAAATTGCTTTCCTCTGTGTGTAATTGGCAATTATGTGGGGTATTTTCAGCTACATAGTGTTATAGTGAAGTTGTAGTGTGGACCCAAGAGAAATGTCAGAAACACTGTGAGTGAGTTATGGATAAGGAGATGCAAGCAAAACCATTATCCACATCCACTTCCATCCTTACAATGCTTTCAATGAGCTGCTTTCCTTAATTATCCCTAGAGTTCTCTTGTGATGTCTAAAGAAGAAAGGCATGACAAGGACAATGGTTAACAATAACTTTTATGAACATATATAGCGTATGTATGTTATGATAGGATTTTTTTTGTTTTTTTGTTTATTTGTTTGGTTTTTAGTTTTTGGTTTTTTTGAGACAGGGTTTCTCTGTATAGCCCTGGCTGTCCTGGAACTCACTCTGTAGACCAGGCTGGCCTCGAACTCAGAAATCTGCTTGCCTCTGCCTCCCAAGTGATGGGATTAAAGGCGTGCGCCACCACTGCTCGGCTAGGAAATTTTAGCCATTTAGGAATATTGTATTTATTATTTTAAAATGTATAATGTTTTAAATGTTTGTACTTACCTCACTTTATATACTCGTGATTTAATAGTTTTAATTGATTATGTAATTTTTTCTGTATCGTGCATGGTTGATTGAAATAAGGAATACCAGCAGTCTCACAGAAAACTTTGTGCACAGGACAGGGGTTATGGGTGCCCTTTAGTCAAGGTGAATCAAATCATTGATGCAAACAAATTTGTGCATGCAAAGGACGCGAGTATACAAAGAGAAGGACCCCAGAGGGCTAGAAAAATGTTGTTTGACTATTCAACAGGAGAATTTTAAAGGTACCTTCTTGTTTACTACTATTGTAGTAAGAAACAAGATAGGTTGAGATCATCATTTTACTTATGAGATACATGAAACACAATTTCCCGCATACTTAGGGTATATAGAATCTAATGTTTTATTCTATTTTGTTTAATGTATGGTGGTAGTGTGTGTGTGTGTCTGCAGACATATTCGTACAGTTCAAGTTACACTGTTAACAACAAGCAAGCTATGGAAACAACATTAGCAGATAAATAGATGAAGAAAATATGAGATATATACAATTTAGTATTTAACTCTTAGCAAAATAAGGTCCTACACTATTCCACGCAGTAGAGGACAGTTTTCTAAATGTAACAAACTAGATTCAAAGAAAAATATTGTGCCATCTCACAAGAGGAATATTTTATAAAAAAGACAGTGATATATACAGAGAATCCAAAAGCAGACACCTTGTATTTGGAGAGGGAATGGCATTAGCTGAAGTATCTTAAAATATACAAATCAGCAAATACGTACACGTCTGAATAACTAACATACAACATGAGCAGCATAGGTAAGAGCACCTTTGTGGTGGGTGTTTGTTAGGTTTGCGGATTTTACAGGCTTTCTTTGCAAAGGCAGGAGTAGTTTAGAAACTCAGTATGTTAATCTGTTTCCCTGTAGCTTCTGTTTTGAAATCTAAAGATGTGTGCTAACATTTAAACCTCAACTATAAAATTTATTCTTGGAAAGTCCTCTGAGGGCATCGTGCCTGACTAAATAAGAAGATTGAGGAGGATAAAGGCAAGATAGTCTTAGACTAATGGTGTACAACACAAAGGAGAGTGGCAGAGTCCACTTAAAGCCCCGTTTGTTTCTCTTTTGTGCATTTCCTTTGTTGCAAAGCTTTTGAATGGAAAGTTCAGGAGGGTTTCTTCTTTGGCTTCCAGGGAGGAGTGGGTGTCACACTCTTGGATTCCTTTGCTCCCATCCTTTCTAAGCTCAGGCTTACAGAGTCAGGGCTCTTGTTATAAACATGTAAACCATACTGGCTGTGAACATGGGCACAAAGTAAGGAGTGAGATTATATAAAAGAGTGTATCATAGAAAAAAACAGACCTTTTAAAATAAATAAATTCACTCTTTTTATGAATTTTACATGCACGTATGTGACATTCCCATTTTAACTGGTTTTCATTTATAGAAACTTTAACACTTTTCGATTGCCTTTCTCATCACAGGCATGATTTGGTTTTATAGCTTATAGAATTTGATGTAGAATACAATACATTTTTCATAACTTTTGGTCAACTAATTTTAGTCATGAGCCAGTTTTATTTTATAACTTTATACATAAGTACATTGAATATACTTATATAACTCTCACGCCTTCTCCCCCACAACTCCTTCCATGTTCTTGTTCTGCCATCACACCCCTCACAAATTCATGCCCTTTATTATTTATTTACTTATTTATTTATTTTTGAAATTTCTTGTTAGATATTTTCTTTATTTACATTTCAAATCTTATCCCCTTTCCTGGTTTCCCCTCCCCAAACCCCCTATCTTCTCCTTATCCTCCTGCTTTTATGAGGGTGCTCCCCAATTCATCTACCCACTTTCCTCTCCCCATCCTGGCCTTCCCCTACACTGGGGCATTGAGCCTTCACAGGAACAAGGGCCTCTCTTCCCAACAAGGGCATCCTCTGCTACATAAGTGGCCCGAGTCATTGGTCCCTCCATGTGTACTCTTTGGTTGGTGGTTTAGTCCCTGGGAGCTCTGGAGCGTCTGGTTGGTTCATATTGTTGCTCCTCCTATGGGGCTGCAAACCCCTTCAGCTCCTTGGGTCCTTTCTCTAACTCTTCCATTGGGGACCCTGTGCTCAGTCCAATGGTTGGCTGTGAGCATCTGCCTCTGTATTTGTTATGCACTGGCAGAGCCTCCTCAGGAGACAGCTATATCAGGCCCCTGTCAGCAAGCACTTGTTAGCTTCTTCAATAGTGTCTCGGTTTTCTGACTGTATATGGAATGGATCCCTAGATGGGGAGGTATCTGGTTGGTCTTTCCTTCAGTCTCCACTCCACAGTTTGTCTCTGTATGTCCTCCTATGGGTATTTTGTTCCCCCTTCTGAGAACGACCAAAGTATCCACACTTTGGTCTTCCTTCTTAAGCTGTGAATTATATCTTAGTTATTCCAGGCTTCTGGATATCCACTTATCGATGAGTGCATACCATGTGTGTTCTTTTGTGGTTGGGTTACCTCACTCAGCATGATATTTTCTAATTCCATCCATTTGCCTATTAATTTCATGAATTCATTGATTTTAATACCTGAGTAGTACTCCATTGTATAAATGTACCACATTTTCTGTATCCATTCTTCTGTTGAAGGACATCTGGGTCCTTTCCAGCTTCTGGCTATTATAACTAAGGCTGCTATGAATATAGTGGAACATGTGTCCTTGTTATGTTAGAGCCTCTTTCGTGTATATGGCCAGGAGTGGTATAGCTGGGTCCTCAGGCAGAACTATGTCTAATTTTCTGAGGAACAGCCAGACTGATTTCCAGAGTGGTTGTACCAGCTTGCAACACACACACACACACACATGTACAAACATATGCACGCACACACACACATGCACATGCACACACACATACACACACACACACACACACACACACACACCAACACATATACACACACAATCCTTACAGAGTCGAGTTATTGCATAGTGTTTCATACATGGAGTCAGGACTGAGTGCTTATGTTTGGGCAATCTATCAGGGAGGTAATCCATGAAGAAAACAGAATCTCACACTGAATACCTGTAGTTCTTCACCTACATGTAAGACCTCGAGAATATTTCCCCCATTCATACCAGCATGCTGACTGGTGTGTTGTGCATGCAACTATATTGTTCAGAGTTCATGGGTGTAACATTCCTGTAGTCTCCAAATGCAGCCATCTTACAACAGTCCTACAGGTCCTCTGGCTCTTAAAGATCTTTTCTTTCCCTTTCCTTTAATGTTCCCTGAGCATTTGGTGTAGAGGTTTTGATACAGTCCAATTTAGGGACATGTATCCTACGGTCATTTATTATCTGCTTTTTGACTAGAAGTGGATCTCTGTAGTAGCCAGCCCTTGCAGCAAATATATTTTTCTTTGATGAGACATGAGAGGAGCATTTAATTTAATTTGGTAAAATGGTAGCAATCAGTTGTCCTCTAGTGTCCCTGGACACTTTAACTCATGAGTTCTTGGCTAGGTTTATAGTACCAGGCATGAGTTCCTCCAAGCTGCTGAGGGAAGCTTTAATGCAGTCAGATGGCTGTTGATTAGCTTCAAGATGTTGGTGCTGATTTCACAATATTGGCCTTTCTTTTGAGGCTGCTTGTAATTGTAGCTCGCTAAGCTCATTGCTAGGGAAGACTTGCTTACTTCCATTCTAGTCATTCTTCACTGCATCGTCTGGCACTGTGGAAGGAGCCTTCAGAGAAGATTCCTGCAGGTCACTGCCAGCTTCATTTCCCTGTCCTAGGACCAAAGTATGTAATGTTTTCAGTAACAGTGTTCTACTCCTCAAGTTGTAGAGGCCAACAAAGAAAAACAACAATAGTTGTATTGCTCTGGAAATCTCTTAGACCCCGTTGAACAATAACTCAAAGGGACACATCCATCATCTGGTCCTGGGCTTTTTATGAGATAGTTTATGGAATTTGGTAGGTACACTATCAGTGTATATGGATAAGCCTGATTTAACTAACTAACTTAACTCTCTCTGTGTGTGCATATGTGTGTATCTGTGTGTGCATGCATACCATGTGTTTTTTATGTGTTATAAGAAATGTTTTAAAGCAATATGTCTCCCTATAGCTTTTGTAAACACTCCTAGTGTTATTTTTTCCTCCACCCTCCCTCTGCATTGCCATACTTGCCTACTCTTTACTAAGGTTTTCTTATCCCTATTCCCCCATTTCTTCTTCAAAGCACTTGTGTCCAACTATTAGCCTCTTTATAGCTTTCCCCCATTTCCTAATTGCTCTCTTGCCTGTTTTTCTGGTTTCTATAGAAACTACTATATAATCAGTCCTACTGATTCTGAGCTAGGAGCCACAGACCATAGAGAACACATCATGTTCGTCTTTCTGGATCTGGGTTACCTAAGTCAGTATAATATTTTCCAGTTATATCCATGCATTTGCAAATTTCATTATTTTTAATTTACTTACAGATAAATAAAATTTCATGTGTATATGCACCATGTTTTACTTTAAAATTGACTCTGGGAGATGAAATAGAGCAGTGTAGATTTACAGTTGGATACTTAAGCCTACAAAATTAAAGACTACAAGATTAAAGTCTACTAAAATCTATTGTTTCTTTCATGTGTTATCCTTGTGTGTGTATGGGGGGTTCTCACCATATATTAATGCAACCTCAATAGAAAACATTTCATTGGCTTACAGTCCAGTCATGTCCACATCTAGTCCACATCTTTGACTAGAGTCCATGATGGCTGAGCAAAGGGACAGCTCAGAGCTCATATTTTGATCCACAACTGTGCAGCAGACAGAGAACACTGAGAAATCTACAAGCCTTTGGAAAACTCAAAGCCTATTGACACACCTCCTTCAACAAGGCCACACCTCCAAATCCTTCCCAAAGGGTTCTACCCACCAAGGTCAAGTACCCAAATTTATGAACCATGCTCATTCAGACCACCAAAATGGTATTTGCCAACATGCCCTTACATAGATACGTGAGCATAAATACCATGTGAACAATTTGAGGTGAAAAGTAATTTTTGTTCCTAAGAATTAACCGTAGACTTGTTTTACAAATTAAAGCAAGCTAACAGGCAGATAATCAAATTTCATTCTCTGTCACAAGGATCAAAGACATCATTCTTCCAGTTCTCTTCCTCATTTTTGTCCACACATACTCTCCACGTGTATCTTCACTGACATACATGTATGTGACATGTGTGGACACAGAAGACATTTGAGACAGGAAAATGATCAAAAAATAAATAACTCTATAAACAGTGATTAATTGTGTGAGTGTTGTAAACACCTGCAAAAGCATTCCTCATTATAGATTTTCATTGTTCTATTTGTATACTTATCAGGAATAAAACAGACAAATCTGTTTCCCACTTTTACTGAAAGTTGTTAGCCATTTCAATCAATAAAATATGCCATAGTGTTTTGTGAGAAGTACGAGTAGTCCACACAATATCCGTGTTTCAGATTTTTAAGCACAAGTGGTTTCTATTGATAAAGGCATCTGAGGATGCCATCCATTTACACTCAATACATGGTTCAATCAATATGTGTTTGTTGTTTTTTTTTTAATCAAGCACCCAGGAAGGAAACTACAGTCATATAGTTGCCTTTCCGAACACTACTAGATATACATTCACACTCTTGCCTAAAGATGTCAGTTGAAATGGCAACTTATGAAGTACTTCATGGATTTTGCTAAAGCCATATGAGTTTCCTAAATTTTGGCATAATTTCATGAACTAAAATGCTGATTTTAATAAAGGTGATTTTCTGGATGGGTTCCACCACATTTAGGCTGTACCGTGTTAGAACTGTGCCTTAGACAGCAATAATCAATGATTATTTTTCATGCATAAACCTCCGTGTTATTGACAGCAGATCTGCTAGCGTATGTTTCATAGTCCCTCTAAGTGTGTCTTTTTATACTAGACCACTCAATCTGGCTGCCCCAACTCAAGCACCCATAGCTGGACTAAGACTCATTCGACCATATCAATGCCATTCCTTTTCAAGTTTACACTGCTTCCTGGCTTCTAAGATATTAATTCATTGCTCTGATCATTTCTTTCTAATTCTGTTCACTCCATTGTTATCCCCAAGACCTACTATTACTTATTAATTACCCATCACTTCCGAATCTCTTGCTATAGACCATCTTGTGCTTTTGCTATAAATCTTAAATGTTTACGTATATGTATTATTTCTCTAACCTTTATTTAGGTTGTTCATCTGATCTTAAGATATAAATATTCCTGGGATAATTAGTTTTCCTTCTCCGTGTAAGTCAGCATCATAACTCATTTAAGATTAACAGAGCTTGATCATTTCTCCTACTCCATCATAACTAGTATTACTTTTACACTTTCCATTCCAGCTAATATCAAAATTAGGCCAGAAATTAATAGTAGTATTATAATATAATATCAGACACTTTCTGCCATGCCCTTGCAGTGTATGTTTTATTTGGTATATGGGAATAAGAAACATACTGAGAAATAGAACTCCTCATCATTGTGGTTCCTGTGCCTTTTATTTTCTGATATCCGAGCACCTCAGCCCTTTCATTTGTAATGTAGACTGCCTCCCTCTCTTCCCTGCTCCCTGATATCCATTTACTTTCACCTGGATTTATAGATGAAAGCAATTGTTTCACAGTTCAAGGGACATCATTGTAGCTATTTGAATCAAATAAACCGAGGAGTATGGAAAGCAATAATCTCCATTCTTGCATCCTAAGACATGACATTTTAGGTGCAATGCTAGTGATTAAACATAGACTTGGGTATTTTTGTTGTTTGCCCTAAGAGCAGTGAACATTGTAAGTGGCTTGGATTAATTCTAGCAAGATATTGTAGTTTGCTGATAACTTATCTGGTCACATTCTTGTGGACAGTGACAGAAGATCTACTATTTCTCAGAGCAGGAACAATGGACAAAGTGTCTATATTTGTTGGTACCTTTGCTTTAATTTCCCATAGGGTGATGGGAATGTGCCAGGTCTTGACAAGAGAGGCAGTAGATTTCATCTCAGGCAGGGCAACAATGTTAGGAATATGGGATCTTTTACCCTGGGCAGTAAAATGACTGGAATTTCCCCCAAAATAATTTTTACTTTTATTACTAAGTACATATTCGTTAGGGGGAAATACTTCACTACTGTTGAGTTTAGGGCTGCAGAAAAATCTATGAGAAGCTGGTTTCAAGTAAGGCCTTCAGTGCTGTACCTACAAGATCTCAAGGAAAGTGAGCGAGTCATGTTACAGTCAATGTCCTGGAACAAGTTTTAGTACTTACATGTCTCTTCCTCACTTGTGTTCCTGAAGCTGATTTTTCTTGGAAATGTGTGGCCACTGCACTACGTTTCTCAGTGGTCTACTGTAGTGCAGGATAAAATGAAAGAAGAGGAGGTCATATATCTGAGAGGCCCTGGGTGGACATGGGCAGAACTCGAGCAGAGAGAAGGAGGGGTGGAGACACTGTTAATACCGTAGTCAGGTATGCAGTTCTCAACAAATACTAACAACAGCAAGGATGGACCAGCAGGTAAGAGAACTCATTGCATTTGGGAAGACCCACGTTCGGCTCCTAGCATCCTCATTGGGTGGTTCACAGGCATCTATAACTCAAGCTCCAAGTGGATCCCTTTGGTATTCACCTTCCATGGCCCCCTACATTTTACTTTATATATGCACACACATACTGACACACAAATATTTAATTAAAAATGGTAAAAGTAACTACTAAAGAAAGTATCACATGAAATATTTGTTGTAAAGGAGGATATAAACAAATTAATGCCTTTTCATTATAATTCTGTCATGGACATTTTGTTTTTGGTGATAGGTAAGCATTTAAAATATATGTGATAGCAAAAGTGTAAAATCCACTGTAAATTCCAGTTTCAGAAACACCCTTCAAAGTGCCTGCCTAAATTTGGCATTAATACTTATTTTATCAGCAATATTTTAATAATATAGTTTATCAAAACAGTTATAAATTATATTTTATATTTATATTATTTAATTAAAAATAATTACATTAAATAAAATATTCTAAAATAAAAATATAACTATTTATAAATATTTATGGAAAAGTACTTGTAGGAAACTAGAAAAATTGACTGACATTTTAGATATATTAGTTATAATGCAGTAGAGATTTGGATTGACTAGTTTTTTATGTTTGAGGGTTAGCAGAAGGTGATGACTCAAAAGATAAAGTTTTCTTAGGATGGTCAAAGAACTCCACAGTTCTTTTTTTTCATACCATTTAATATTTTATTGGATTTGTTCCATAAAGAAAGTAAAAAATAAAAATCACCAAAGAGATAATGAAAACACAATATCTTAAAATGAAGGATATAAGTACACATATTTAAAACTTATACCCCATATTCAATATCCAGGAAGAGGGATAAATATGGGATTCTAAAAGGATGACAATTTGTATCACAATATGGGATATAGGAGAATTGAGGAATGGTATAATCAAAATTAAGAAGAAGTGTTATTTTCAACCTTAGAGTCTATTGCAGTTGATTATCAAGATTCATAAGAATTGAATAAATTATGATTTGAGCGCTAAACATTTTTTAGAAAGGTACTGGATGAACCCTTTTATCAACACATGGACATAAACCAAGGAAACATAGTCATACAATCAATTCTGAAATATATTTGTTTCTGCATGGTATGAAGAGTTGAAGTCTCGAAAGAAAAAAAAAGAAAGAAAGAAAGAAAGAAAGAAAGAAAGAAAAAAGAAGGAAAGAAAGAAAAAAGAAGGAAAGAAAGCAAATGGTCATGAGATGAGCTCTAACTCTTAACAGGCACAGAGGAGCTGCCTGTACGATGGGGGAGTATGATCAGAGACGCCTTCAAGATTTCTTCTAAGAATCAGAAATAATTTTAATTGAAACTACCTTTAATTGTTGGCCAGTGGGTTTCCATGGGAACCACCAAACAACTCATACTATTTACAAGGCTGCTTGTAAAGTAATGGTAAGGCTCTATTGGTGACAACAACAACTACCTATCATTTAACATGGAGTGAAGACAAGCTAGTGCCTAATTAGAGACTTCACACTACTGATGAATGTTAATTATATTGGAAGATACTCTTCATACTACCAGAGAAGAAAACCAAACACAAACCCAGCTACAAACCCTTCGATCAATCTACAAGTAACTTTTTACCTGAATCTTTGATAGAATTGTGGCACAGCATTTGTGCTAGTAACCAAATACTTGATGTGACTTGGATTTAAGGCTCACTCCACTAGATAGAGTAATACTGCTTTGGTGGTCAAGAACCTGAGACTAAATAGGACATGGACCTTGGGAAAATCCAAGTACTATTGCTCTGCTACAGGAATGTAGTAATAAAATGTCTTCTAAGAACACAGTACTATACCTATATATCAGTGTCTCATTCAGACCAGAATCTTCCTCCTCCAGGAGATAAGAACTAATACAAAGAAAATAATTGGATAATTTACAGAGAATGAGTATTTTGAAATGCTCATTTCTAAATGGTATGTCACCATTTAGGACTTCACCAAAGTCCTCCCCCCAGGGCTCAAGGAACTCTGGAAGAGAAATCAGAAAGATTACAAGAATGAGTAGGGATGGATGTCACTAAAGAAACTGTCTTCCGGACACATCAGGACTAATGTACATATGAACTCATAGGGACTTTGAAAATGTACAGGGCCTGCCCTAGTCCAAGTCAGTTGTGTTCCAAGTACTGAGAAGGGACATGGACATGTGCACATATCCCTAACCTAGAAGCTTTATCTCTAACACTCTTCATTTATGAAAAAAATTAATTTCCTCCAACAGAGTTTCACTGAGTATACAAAGCTCACCTAAGTCTGGCCCCATGCCCAGTAGCAAACAGCCAAGACAAAATAAACTCAACAGTAATAAAGGAGATGTTTGTCTCAAAATGATTTTTTTGGACACTGCTTGCCTTAAATACATTTTGTTGTGGATGGGCCTTGTGCTATTCTTAGTAATCAATCTCCTAAAAATAAAGGAGCCAATCACTGGGCAAGTAGGCAGGACTTCCAGGTTGGACTGATAAAGAGAGGAAGCAGGAGAGGGTAATTTCTCTTTGGAGCTGGGACAGCAGAGGAATAAGATGTAGCTGCTATAGTTTCCTAGTATCATGATGGATCCACAAAGATCTGCCACTGGAGGGATCAGATTTTTTTTTATTCGATGTATTCTTTATTTACATTTCAAATGATTTCCCCTTTTCTGGGTCCCCACTCCCCACAAGTCCCATAAGCCCTCTTCCCTCCCCCTGTTCCTCCCTCTACTCCTTCCTACTTCCCTGTTCTGGTATTCCCCTACACTATTGCATTGAGTCTTTCCAGAACCAGGGGCCTCTCCTCTGTTCTTTTTGGACATCATTTAATATGTGGATTATTTCTTGGGTATTCCAAGTTTCTAGGTTAATATCCACTTATCAGTGAGTGCATACCATGATTGATCTTTTGAGACTGGGTTACCTCACTTAATTTGATGTTCTCCAGCTCCATCCATTTGTCTACGAATTTTATGAATGGTTTCTAATGGCTGAATAATACTCCATTGTGTAAATATCCTACATTTTTTGTATCCATTCCTCTGTTGAGGGACAACTGGGTTCTTTCCAGCTTTTGGCTACTACAAATAGGGCTGCTATGAACATAGTGGAGCATGTGTCCTTATTACATGCTGGGGAATCCTCTGGGTATGTGCCTAAGAGAGTTATAGCAGGGTCCTCCGGAAATGCCAATCCAGTTTTCTGAGGAACCTCCAGACTGATTTCCAAAGTGGTTGAACCATCTTACAATCCCACCAGGAGTGGAGGAGTGTTCCTCTTTCTCCACCTTCTCACCAGCACCTGCTGTCTCCTGAGTTTTTGACCTTAGCCATTCTGACTGGTATGAGGTGAAATCTCAGTGTTGTTTTGATTTGCATTTCCCTAATGATAAATGATGTTGAACATTTCTTAAGGTGTTTCTCAGCCCTCCGAAGTTCTTCATGTGAAAATTCTTTGTTTAGCTCGGTACCCCACTTTTTAATGGGGTTATTTGGTTCTCTGGGTTCTACCTTCTTGAGTTCTTTGTATATATTAGATATTAGCCCTCTGTCAGATTTAGGGTTGGTGAAGATCCTTTCCCAATCTGTTGGTTGACATCTGTCCTTTTGAAGTGTCCTTTGCCTTACAGAAACTTTGTAGTTTTATAAGGTCCCATTTGTCAATTCTTGATCTTAGAACATAAGCTATTGGTGTTCTATTCAGGAACTTTTCCCCTGTGCCCATGTCCTCAAGGGTCTTCTGGAGTTTCTTTTCGATTAGTTTCAGTGTGTCAGGTTTTATGTGGAGGTCCTTGATCCATTTGGAGTTGAGCTTAGTACAAGGAGATAAGAATGGATCAATTCGCATTCTTCTGTATGCTGACCTCCAATTGAACCAGCACCATTTGTTGAAAAGACTATCTTTTTTTCACTGGATGCTTTCAGCGCCTTTGTCCAAGATCAAGTGACCATAGGTGTGTGGGTTCATTTCTGGGTCTTCAATCCTATTCCATTGATCCGCTTGCCTGACATTGTCCCAATACCATGCAGTTTTTATCACTATTGCTCTGTAGTTAATTTGAGGTCTGGGATACTGAATCCTCCTGAAGTTCTTTTACTGTTGAGAATAGTTTTAGCTATCCTGAGTTTTTTGTTACTCCAGATGAATTTGAGCATTGCTTTTTCTAGCTCTATGAAGAACTGGGTTGCGATTTTGGTGGGGATTGCACTGAATCTGTAGATTGCCTTTGGCAATATGGCCATTTTAACTATATTAATCCTGCCAATCCATGAGCATGGAAGATTTTCCCATTTTCTGAGATCTTCTATTTCCTTCTTCAGAGATCTGAAGTTCTTGTCATATAGGTCTTTCACTTGTTTGGTTAGAGTCACCCCAAGATACTTTATGCTGTTTGTGGCTATTGTGAAGGGTGTCATTTGCCTAATTTCTTTCTCAGTCCGCTTGTCCTTTGAGTATATAAAGGCTACTGATTTGCTTGAGTTGATTTTGTAGCCAGCCATTTTGCTGAAGTTGTTTAGCAGCTGTAGGAGTTCTCTAGTAGAGTTTTTTGGGTCACTTAAGTATACTATCATATCATCTGCAAATAGTGATAGTTTGACTTCTTCCTTTCCAGTTTCTATCCCTTTGACCTCCTTATGTTGTCTAATTGCTCTAGCTAGTACTTCAAGAACTATATTGAAAAGATATATATAGAGGGGGCAGCCTTGTCTAGTCCCTGATTTTAGTGGGATTGCTTCAAGTTTCTCTCTGTTTAGTTTGATGTTGGCTATCAGTTTGCTGTATATTGCTTTTACTATGTTTAGATATGGACCTTGAATTCCTGTTCTTTCCAAGACTTTTAGCATAAAAGGATGCTGAATTTTATCAAATGCCTTTTCAGCATCTAATGAAATGATTATGTGGTTTTTTCTTTGAGTTTGTTTATGTAGTAGATTGCATTGATTGATTTCCTTATATTGAACCATCCCTGCATCTCTGGGATAAAGCCTACTTGATCCTGATGGATGATTGTTTTGATATGTTCTTGGATTTGATGGGCAAGAATTTTATTGAGTATTTTTGCATCAATATTCATGAGGGAAATTGGCCTGAGATTCTCTTTTTTAGTTGGATATTTGTGTGGTTTTTGGTATCAGCATAATTGTGGCTTCATAGAAGGAGTTGGGCAGTGTTCCTTCTGTTTCTATTTGGTGGAATAGTTTGAAGAGTATTGGTGTTAGGTCTTCTTTGAAGGTCTGATAGAATTCTCCACTGAATCCATCTCGTCCTGTGCTTTTTTTTTGGTCAGTGGGCTATCTATGACCCCTTCTATTTCTTTAGGGGCTATGAGTCTGTTTAGATGATCTATTTGATCCTGGTTTAATTTTGGTATTTGGTTCTGTCTAAGAAATTGTCCATTTCCTCCAGATTCTCCAGTTGTGTTGAGTACAGGCTTTTGTAGTAAGATCTGATGATTTTTTGAATTTCCTCAGTTTCTCTTGTAATAGCTCCCTTTTCATTTCTAATTTTGTTAATTTGGATACTTTCTCTGTGCCCTTTGGTTAGTCTGGCTAAGGGTTTATCTATCTTGTTGATTTTTTCAAAGAACCAGCTCCTGGTTTTGTTGATTCTTTGTATGGTTCTCTTGGTTTCTACTTGATTGATTTCAGCCCTGAGTTGGATAATTTCTTGTCTTCTCCTCCTCCTGGGTGAATTAGCTTCTTTTTTTCCCAGGGCTTTCAGTTGTTCCGTTAATCTTCTATTGTATGCTCTCTAATTTCTTTTTGGAGGCTCTCAAAGCTGTGAATTTTCCTCTTAGCACTGCTTTCATTGTGTCCCATAGATTTGTGTTTGTTGTGCCTTCATTTTCATTAAATTCTAAAAAATCTTTGATTTCTTTCTTTATTTCTTCCTTGACCAAGGTATCATTGAGTAGAGTATTGTTCAGTTTCCATGTGTATGTGTGCTTTCTGTTGTTTTTATTGTTATTAAATACGACTTTTACTCCATAGTGATCTGATAGGAGGCATGGGATTATTTCAATCTTCTTATATTTGTTGAGGTCTTGTGACCAACTATATGATCGATTTTGGAGAAGGTACTGTGAGGTGCTGAGAAAAAGGTATATTCTTTTGCTTTGGGATGAAAAGTTCTATATATATATATATATATATATATATATATATATATATATATATCTGTTAAATCCAATTGGTCCAAAGCTTCAAAGAGTTTCACTGTCTCCCAGTTTAGTTTCTGTTTTCCTGATCGGTTCATTGATAAGAGTGGAGTGTTGAAGTCACCCACAATTACTATGTTAGGTGCAATGTGTACTTTGAGCTTTAGTAAAGTTTCTTTTATGAATGAGAGCGCCCCTGTATTTGGAGCATAGATGTTCAGGATTGAGAGTTCTTCTTGTTGGACTTTTTCTTTGACCAGCAAGAAGTGACCTTACATGTCTCTTTTGATGACATTCGGTTGGAAGTCAATTTTATCTGAAATTAGAATGGCAACTCCTGCTTGTTTCCTGAGACCATTTGCTTGTAGAATTGTCTTCCAGCCTTTTACTCTAAGGTAGTTTTTGTCTTTGATACTGAGGTGTGTTTCCTGTATGCAACAAAATGTAGGGTCCTGTTTAAGTAACCAGTCTGTTAGTCTATGCCTTTTTATTGGAAAATTGAGTCCATTGATGTTAAGAGATATTAAGGAGTAGTGGTTATTGTTTCCTATCATTTTTGACGTTAATTTTATACTTGTGTGGTTATCTTCTTTTGCGTTTGATGAAAGAAGCTTAATATCCTGCTTTTTTCAGGGTATAGTTTCCCTTGTTGTAATGGTGTTTTCCCCCTATTATCCTTTGTAGGGCTGGGTTTGCGGAAAGATATTGTGTAAATATCTTGGTTTCTCCATCTGTGATTAAGAGTTTCGCTGGGTATCATAGTCTTGGCTGACATTTGTGTTCTCTTAGAGTCTGCATGAGCTCTGCCCAGGATCTTCTAGCTTTCATGGTCTCTGGTAAGAAGTCTGGTGTAATTCTGATAGGTCTTCCTTTATATGTTACTTGCCTTTTTCTCTTACTGCCCTAAGTATTCTGTTTAGTACATTTATGTCTTGGGTATTCCATGTTTCTAGGCTAATATCCACTTATCAGGGGGTGCATGCCATGATTGATCTTTTGAGATTGGGTTGCCTCACTTAGTATGATGTTCTCCAGCTCCATCCATTTGACCAAGAATTTCATAAATTCATTGTTTCTGATGGCTGAAAAGTACTCCATTGTGTAAACATACCACATTTTTTGTATCCATTCCTCCATCGAGGGACACCTGGGTTCTTTCCAGCTTCTGGCTATTACACACAGGGCCGCTATGAACAATAGTAAATATTTATTGCATATACACTTAAACAATTTTATAATTTTAACTCTAAGATCTTTTAAGTATGTTATTCTAATATATACATAAATATTTCTTAAATTTTATAGATCTGAAGATCCCTAAAAATTATGTCTTACTTTAATGAAAATGCTTAAGTTCAAATTGTATAAAAATTGGAATGACTGAATGTTATTTATTTTTAATACAATTTTTATACTACCTTAAGGCACTTAACTGTTCTAGTATATTCATATTTGCAGGATGGAATGTTTTATTCTTCTAATATATTTGTCCAAGCTAATGATAAGGGTGGCTTTTGGAGTCACTTATTTTATTTGAAGTATGTTTTTCCAGTTTATAGCTCATGGGCAATTGTCATTTGCAAACTAGTAGATTTCCATGATATAATATCTTAAACTACCCAACACAATGTTGTTCTCAGTGTGTTTAAAAATTCACAGCCCTTTCTAGTTTGAAACTTTCAGAGACCTCTCACATCTGCCACACATTAATTAATCCTTCCTGTTCTATGCTTTTGTGGACGTTGTTCATCTGTTTGTACAAGCATTTAAATTCTTATCAGTGCCATGAGAGCTGTGTTTATAAATTCATGGGCTTTGTCTTCTACACACAGTAGAGAGCTTTCATGTTTGTTAGTCTGAAAGCATGCATGCCTCACGAAAGCACATTTTTAATGCTTGGCGTGATCAATACTTGAGTTGGCCGCATGTGTTATGAGAAGAGTAAACTCCCTTAGGACCCATATCCCTAGCACCTTTGCTCTCAGAGGAATCTTAAGGAGTGTTTTCAGTAAATGTTGGGTGATGAATTGCATGATACCAGTCACAAATCATGCTGATTAGATTTTAACCGCAGGTTTTTCTCAATAAACTACCGCTGGGCAGAAGCGCTGTTTGGTCTGCGTTCTAAATCGAGTCTGGGCATTTTAACTTGTTATCTTGGTATATTATGTTATCATGGCTGCCTTAGGTTGTGATGGAATTTTCAGGACAGTGTGACACTATTCGATTTAGTTACACATCCTAAGGGACTTGAAATTGCTATGTACGATCAGTTTGTTTCTTATCACATAAATGTAATACTTTTGGGAGCAAAGTTTCATTTCTTCTATATTTATTCTACAACTTTTCCATGAAAATCCCATGCATAAATAGTTGCCTTGTAATTGTTTAACAATGTTTTTTTCAGTGAAAAATTTTAATCACATGATAAAGTGTAGAGAACAAAGTAGCGACAGATTTCTGAAGGGGGCTTCTCCTGAGCTCTTGCGGTAGTGTGATTTCCTCATGATCTTCTGTGGCCTTGTCAGATGTCTTTAGGGTTCTATCGCTGTGAAGAAACACCATGACCTCCACAACTCTTATAAAGGAAACCATTTAACTGGGATTGGCTTAGAGTTCAGAGATGTAGTTTATTTTCATGACAGGAAGCCTGGCAACACACAGGCAGGCACTGTAAAGTCTGAAGAGCTGATCTACATCTTGATCTACAGGCAGATGGAAGTGAACTGGCCTGAGCTTCTGAGACCACAAAGTCCATCATCTAGTGAAATAGCTCCTCCGATTAGCCACACCCATTCCAAGAAGGCCACAGCTCCTAATATTGCCACTCCCTCTTGACCAAGTATTTAGACGAATCAGTGTATGGAGACCATTCCTGTTCAAACTGCCACATTTCACTCCTGGCTCCCATAGGCTTGCAGCCATTCCATACAATTTCAAAAGTTTCCATAGTCTATTACAGTTTCTAACTCATTTAAAAGTCTAAAGTTCAAAGTCTCTTCTGAGACTCATCTAATTTCTGATCTGCACTCCACTGTACAATCAATATGAAGAAGCAAATCACATACTTCCAACAAATAATGGTACAGGATATGCATTAGCATTCCAAATTGGAGGGAAGGGAGCATACTGAGGAAGTACTTTAGCAAAGCAAGACCAGAAACCAGCTCGGTTAATTCCCAACTCTGCATCTCCAAGTCTGATAGCAAAGCACTCTTCTTTTAATTTTGTTCATAGCAGCACACTTTTTTTTTCTCCTGGGCTGGTTCCACTCCCCATTAGCTCCTCTTTTGGGGCAAGTATTTCATGACTCTGACATCTTGAATATTTTGGTGTCTCCACGGCAATCCAGGCTTCATCTTCAGAGATTCATGCAATGGTCTCTCTAGTCCTCCATGCTGGGATATCCCTGGCACATGCCTACCCTTAGCAGCTTCCCTTAGACATGGAAAGAGATTCCATAATCCATTTCTTGTATCCTCGACTCTAAAGCCAGAACCACGTGACTGAAGCTATGAATTCTACTGCTTGCTGGGGCTAGAACAAGGCTCCTCAGTCAAATACATCTTTACCAACTTCCTCTTTTCAGTCATTTCTTTCACTGCCCAAGCTTAGTTGCCTTTGAACTTGTTCCGTAAACCAGGTTGGCCTTTAACTCAGATCTCCCTCTGCCTCTACCACTGGATTGCTGGGACAAAAGACATGAACCACCACACTGGGCTCTAAGCTTTCAATTCATTTTCACATCTTGGCAGCTTCTCTGGGTAGGATCTTATACTGAGGTCACCATTCCCTTTACTTCATTTAGCATTAAGCTTTTCTTTAATCTTTTTATCTTCTTGCACAAAGGACTTCATTCCATTCCATCTCCTGGTGCCCCTTCTTAAACTATATATTTTCCTTACAGAACTGCATAAAAGTGAACACTGATAGCCACACAACAGAGTTAATGCTAGCTTGCTTTGAAATGTATTCTGCTAAAGTTGTTATTCCACACTTCAACTTAGCTTCAAGCAGATGTTTTTGGAAAAGGGCAGTCAGTAAACAGCCACATTCTTCATCAAAATATTACAAGAATAATCTCTAGATTTTATATTAATATGCTTCTCCTCTGTAATCTATTAAGCCAGGCCCCATAGTTTAAATCACCCCCATCATTTCAGTCTTCCCATTTAATGCATTCAAATGGTTTACTAATTTAAAAATCCCAAAGTCCACATTCCTCCAAACAAAAGCATGGTCAGTCTTATGACAATACTCCAGTCTATGGTACCAACTTCTGTCTTAGGGTTTCTATTGCTCTTGAAGAGACACCATGACCATGGCAACAGTTATAAAGAAAAATTCTTAATTGGGATTAGCTTAGAGTTTCAGTTATCATCCTGGTTAGAAGCATGGCAGAATGCAGGGAGACATGGTACTGGAGAAGGAGTTGAGAATTCTACGCCTTGATTCATTAGAAGGCAGTAGGAAGTGAACTGTTTTGAACCTCTGAGACTCAAGACCCCCTTATGACATAGCTCCTATAACAAAGCCACACCTACTCCAATAATAGCACACCTCCTAATAGTGCCACTCCCTGTGGATCAAACCTTCAAACACCTGAGTCTGCAGAGATTATTCCTTTTCAACCACCACATTGTCTTTTGTAATGTAAAATCTTATAGGACTAAGTTGTGCCTTTGTACAACACTGCATCTCCCCATTGTGTAGAATATTCTGGTCACATGAAAGAAACCCCCACGTTAAGGTCATTGGGCTTCAGAATTATGGTCACATAGTGTCTGAAAGCATATCTGAAAAAATTCTAAGGAAAGGTACTATTGGGGCCACATCTGAGTTGGACACACATCAAGCCAATCTATTTCAAGGGATGACTGTGCAGGGACGTTGGTGACGTGGACTTAAGTATTATATGCTTGATGCTTGATGCCATGGCTTCCTAACGTGTAGATGAAGTAAGCCTAGATCTCATTATACTTTCCAATATATCATTCAGAGTAATTCTAGAAATCTAAGTCCCATCAGATTGCTACCTACTTGGAGGTATAGCAGAAGAGCCCTGGGTAGACACTGATTACAAAGCCTGTTTGGTAAAATCAGTGTCTATGTTTAACTTGGGACTAGCTCATAAAAGTGATGAACTTGGAGTTTATTGATGACACTTGCTACCCAGAGTCAAGAAAGACCAGATTATAAAATCTGTAACAAATTTTTATTTGCCTTCTATCTTAGTATTTTATTCAAAGGAAACACCCCACTAATCAGCTTCTTCAGTTTTTTAAATTTATAGTTTATATTTTCTTTTTTAATCACTTTTTATGTTTTAGTTAAAATGAATTGTATCACGTATTCCATTTTCTTCCTCTAGTCCTTCCCTCTAATCTCTCCATGTCTTTTTTTCTCTATTGATAATTCATGGTCTCTTTTATGTTTATTAATATTGCATCATATAAACGCAACCTGCTACCTATACTTAGTATTACTTCTGGATATATAATTTTCAGTCAAATAATTTTGTATTGGATAACTGCGTAATAGGCTCATCCTTGAGCTAGACTAATTTTCCCTCTCTCAGCAATCATTAGTTATCTGTAGTTCCTTGTCTAAAGGTGGGATCCCATAAGATTCCCTCTTTGTATGTTAGCCTGCCTATTAGGATTGTCATTTGGGTTTTGTTTAGGCAGCCATATGGATGAAGTTTAATGGGTAAAGCTATATTAACATTTCTAGGGGACACAATCTCAGCAGACCTACTGGTCTTTCGTAATTTGTCTGAGCTCTTGTCCATAGGATTCCATAAACCTTGGGAGGAAGAGCTGTGCTGGAGCTGTATTCATTGGAGCTTGGCCTCCTGTGATCTGCTGATCTCTGCATCATGACAGTTGTGGTTTTCTAAAATGGTCTTTGTGTGCTGCAAAGAGAAAATTATTTAATAAGGGATGAAGGCTACACTTATCCATAAGGAAAAGAATACATTTTAGACATTCTAGACAGTTAGGAATTACATGAGTCTATAAAAAATAGAAGTAGTAGATTCTCCCTTAAGGTCCATAACCTCACTAGCTTTGGATAATTGTCTAGACTTCTAGTCCCAGGCCTGGTTCCCTTCTTGACAAGCAGGACATAAGTCCATTTTTTTTTTTATGGACCAAATTGATTTAATAGTTATCCATAGAGCATTTTTTTATTCGATATATTTTTTATTTACATTTCAAATCATTTCCCCTTTTCTGGCCTCCCCTCACTCCCCAAAAGTCACATAAGCCCCCTTCCCTCCCCCTGTTCTCCCATCCACCACTTCCTACTTCCCTGTTCTGGTTTTGCCCTATACTGCTACACTGAGTCTTTCCAGAACCAGGGGCCACTCCTTCATTCTTCTTGGACATCTTTTGATGTGTGGATTAGGTTTTGGGTATTCCAATTTTCTAGGCTAATATCCATTTATTAGTGAGTGCATACTATGATTGATCTTTTGAGACTGGGTTACCTCACTTAGTATGATGTTCTCCAGCTCAATCCATTTGTCTAAGAATTTCATGAATTCATTGTTTCTAAGCTGAATAGTACGCCATTGTGTATATATACCACATTTTTTGCATCCACTCTTCTGTTGAGGGATACCTGGGTTCTTTTCAGCTTCTGGCTATTATAAATAGGGCTGCTATGAACATAGTGGAACACGTATCCTTATTACATGCTGGGGAATCCTCTGGGTATGTGCCCAGGAGTGGTATAGCAGGATCCTCCGGAAGTGACGTGCCCAGTTTTCTGAGGAACCGCCAGACTGATAAATCCATTTATGTTTAGTGTTTGGTGTCCTGTTTGTTTGTAGTCCAAGATGCTTAGAGTGGAAGCAGGAAGATCACTTGAGAGCAGGAGATTAAGGCTAATAGGATGTAATTTCTAATGTGTAATTTCTATTGTGTAACCATATTCATCTTTTCTCCATGGAGTCAGGTGGAGTTGATTTGAATTATCTCAGTCTAGCTTTATCCAAACCCTCGACAAACTTTCTGTTCTTCACTGACATTTTCTGGTGAGGGTGGAAATCTACTGAGAGGTCTTAGTTGGACTAGCCTCAGTGGATGTATTATTATGCATGCCATTCATTTTGCATTCAATCACTGGAGATGTATGGAATGCTTCCTTCCCAAGGGCTTTTGATTCATTCTTAAGCTTAGAAAAGATTTGACAAGTGCTGTTACTATTTCCAGCATTGCTTTCCCTTCTCTCAGAATAAAGAAAATATTAAGTTGTGTTTTATAACAAATGTATTCTTTTTCTAAGGGAGATATTTTTCTTAATGACTATGAAAATTTTCAGTTGAGCATTATTTCCTGTTTAAATTTGTATCATTATGAATTTAGTTGATTCAAAAGAAAAATATAATGTGATTTTTTTGCTTCTAAAACTTTGTGAGGCAACATAAGAAAGATTCATTATTGGGAGAATGCAAGAATCCAACTGGGAATGGCTGCAGAAAGTCCTGAAGACTCAACCCACAAATATTAGAACTGAAGAACAGATTCAGCAATATCGTAGGATGTGCAGTCATATGCTGTGGGTTTCATTTCTTTGCATCAATAGCAAAGTATCTAAAAAGGAAATTTTACAAATAAATTTGAGAACTGTATCAGATGTTGCTTCCATCTTAGAGAAGACTTGGGAGTAACCCAACCAGTCAGGGAGAAAAGAGGACCCAGGAAGCCTGTGAGCTGACAGCTACAGGACACAATCGGAATGCCATGCGGAAAATCTGTAAAACTGGGAGTATACCCTGTGTTTATAGCTTGATAAAGTACTGTTCAGATGGCAAGACTATGTACCCAATGAAATATGTCCAGAAATTCCGTTTCATTTTACATGACTTGAAGAATTAATGTTAGAAGAATTAATTAATTCACATGGAAGAATTAATTAATTCATGAAGAATTAATTAAATCACATGGAATCCAAGAGGCCTAAACTGGCTAAGCTGTTATGACAAAGATGAACACACGTGGATAACCCACTGTTCCTGACTTCAAAACATATGCCGATGCTATAATGATCAAGGACACGTGATGTTTACATTTCATGTCAAGTGATTAAGAGTAAATTTTGTAATTTTTAGTTTTAATGAATTAACATTTTGAAACTATAATATAATTTATTATTATGATATAATTACATCATCTCCACCTTTACTTTTCTTCCCTCCAGAATCATTGCATGTAACACTATTAGCCCGTTTTCTAGTCCATGACTTTCTTTTTCATTAATTGCCATTGTATGCATATGTGTATATGTATATAAATATGTGTTCCTAAATTCAGTCTTTATAATGTTACTTCCACACAGGGCTGATCTTTTGGATAACCAGTTGTCCTCTTTCTAAAGGAAAACTATTTCTCTTGTTCCCAACATCCTTCAGTATTCTGTAGTTCTTTGGGAAGGGTTTAAACTTCTTAGATTTTCTCCTGACTGAGCCCTCATGACTTTTATTGTTGTAGATGTGCATTAACATTGTGCACGATGATTGGGTGACTTATCTTCATTAATGCTTACTTTGCCCTGAAGTTTAAATTGGGAGAACATGTCTGTACTTTTAAAATTTCAACACTAATATTGAGAATTTTCATTACTTTTTTTGGATTATTCTTTTTTATTATATATTTCTATTTTCTATATTCTTTGTTTCCATTCCAAATGATTTCCCCTTTCCCAGTTCCTCCCTCCCCATATTTCCCATAAACCTTCTTCTCTCCACCCATTCTACAATCACCTCTCTCCTTTTTCTCTGTTCTGGTACTACCCTCCAATGCTAGATCAAGCCTTTCCAGGATCAGGACCCTCTCCTTACTTCCTCATGGGAGTCATTTGTTATGCTAATTGTGCCTTGGGTAGTTAGAGCTTCTGGGCTAATTAATATCCACTTATCAGAGATTGCATTCCATGTGTATTCTTTTGTGATTGGGTTACCTCACTTAGGATGATATTTTCCAGATCCAACCAACTTAATAAATGCACATATGCATGTATATGCAGTGTGTGTATATATATATATATATAAAACTGCATATATATCATACAGTTATACTAAATCAAAATAAAAATTTCTATGCTGAAAATACTAAGGATATGAAAACAAATTTAATAATATAAAATGTCTCTAAATTCTTCATGCAGTACAGAATTAGTGACAGATTCTAAAGAATAACGGTAATACTTAATACAGTTATCAGTCAACAATTGACCTGAGAATGTTTTTTTTTTCTGGTTATAAATATGCCAGGTACCATTAATGGAGCATGATGAATATGAAGCAGATCTTATTCACTCATATTTCAATAAAAGTGATGACAAGGAGAAATTGTAAAAGTTGATTTTTTTCTGATGAGTTATGACATAGTTTGGAAAGTTCAGGGAAGTGTATTTTTAAACTCAAGGAATGTCTAATGTAATTAGGCTTCCAAACATTTTGAAGATAAATTAATACAAATTCATGCACATCTGGTTGTAGCTTTCTGTAGACTTAAGTGTAAATGGTGAATAAATGTTATTTTATATAATTATCACAGTTAAGGCTCAGAAAAGTAGTGTTTAAAATTTATGCAAACCAAGAAAACCAGAGTGTCTGCTTGTCATTGGGATGATTTATTTTTATTACTACTGTGTATTTAAAGATTCTTTTTGGCAAGACACTAGTTTTCAGAGAGCATGTATAGTTTTCTGCCTGTGCTCATGGTTCACTTAGTGTATAAGCTTAGTGGGAGTGAGGAAACTGATTCAGCCTTTCTGTCTCAGGAGGCCATGAGCCAAAAGTCTAATTTGGTAAGCATAAGATTGGAATGGTTGATTGAACAGTGACAGGAAAATGTTAGATAGGTAACCTTTAGTTAGTTAGATAGTAAGTGTCCAGTATATTCTGCAGTAGTAACTGTGAGTACTTTATGTAGACATAGTATAAACATGACAAACACCAATGTAAGTAAAAGGAAGACATGGCTAATAGTCATCATATGTCTGTATTAAAATCACTATGGTGATGAAGAAGGAAAGTCCCCCTGGGTCTTTAGGAACTAACGCCCACAGTGGGAAGACTTACAGAGCAGGAGTGCCAGTGGCAGGGCACAGTGGGTTTGATCCCCGAAGAAAATACAACTGGAATCCATGCAAAGCGAGGTGCCCAAGCCGGGCAAGAAGCACATGTCAATACACATCTCTATTGTTTTTTTTTCCAAATTAAAATGTTTAGTATTAAACAAAGACATTTCGTGGCCAGTGTGTAACAATTAGAAATGAGCAAAGCCCGTTCTCCATTTGGTGAAATACGACTGTATTTCTGTGTATAATGTTACACTCCTATTCAAAACGGTTTTAAATGTTCAAAGATGTATCTCACAAATCAAGAACATAATCATATTCTTCTTGCTATCATTGTGGCCTAATTTTTTCAATCTATTTCATTCTCTCCTATTTATATCTAATGTAATTTGCATATTATTAGCATATGTGTAATGCGGTTAGTGTGATGAAAGGCATATTGGCACATAGAGCATAGTATGTGTGTCCCCTCTATAACTTGCACCTACATCAGTGTGCGCAGCCATACAGGCAGGACAGCTGTGGAGGCCAGAGGACAGCTTGTAGCAGTCAGTTCTCTGTTTTCACGATTGAACTCAGGTTCTCAGGCATCTGTGGCAAGAACATTTATCTGCTTGACCATCTTCCTGGTCCTTGCGTTGTTTTGCATTATTTTCTCACTAGCATACAATGTAATGGGTTTCACTAGGCCAACAGCATGTGTTTGTATCACTACACTCTGTTCTTCGTTGCCCCACACCTCTTTGCTTCATCACCTTTTCTCCTTGCTTGCTGAGGGCCCCCCTCCCTAATAGTCCCCAACGCTTTTATCCCTCAATTCATTTGTAACAGCTCTTCTTTCTCTTCCAAACCTCCAAATAGTATTACTGGCTCAATTTGAAGAATTATTGCCAAGTTGTTCAGTATTACTACTAACAAATATGACATTTTCTTGCTTTCCATGAATGATTAATTTTATCTCACCTTCACAACCAATGTTCTAAACTTTAAGTGCTTTGTGAACTAGATAGAGGTATCCAGTTCTCTGATGACCATGAATCTGAATAAGCTATTATTGTATAAGAATATTTCTGTTAGCATTGTTTACACATACAATAACCATCTTAGTACTGAGGAAAAATTTGTATTGGACATTTTATTTATTTACATTTCAAGTGTTAGCTCCTTTCCTGATTTCCCTCCCTTATACCCCTATCCCATTCCCCCTCTTCTTGCCAACCCGCCCACCCACTCCCACATCCCTACACTCAAATTCCCCTACTCTGGGGCACCTAGCTTTCACATGACCAAAGGAGTCTAATACCATTGATGCCTGACAGGGCCATCCTCTGCTACATATGCGGCTGGAGCCATGGGTCCCTCCAAGTGTACTCCTTGGTTGGTGGTTTAGATCCTGGGAGCTCGGGTTGGTTTACCAATCTTACATCTGATAGAGGGCTAATATCATATATATATATATATATATATATATATATATATATATATATATATATATATATATATATATAAAGAAGTAAAGAAATGAGACTCCAGACAATCAAATAACCCTATTAAAATGGGGTACAGAGCTAAACAATGAATTCTCAATGGAGGAAACCTGAATGGTTGAGAAGCACCTAAAGACATTTTCAACATCCTTAGTTATCAGGAAAATGCAAATCAAAACAAACCTGAGATTCTACCTTACATCAGTCAGAATGGCTAAGGTCAAAAACTCAGGGGACAGCAGATGATGGAGAGGATGTGGAGACAGAAATACAATCCCCAATTGCTGGAGGGATTGCAAGCTGGTACAAGCATTCTGGAAATCAGTCTGGCCGTTCCTCAGAAAATTGGGTATATTATTACCTGAGGACCCATCTATACTACTCCTGGGCATATATCCAAGAGATATTTTTAAATGTAACTATCCATTCCATTTTTCTGTGTTTGGAGCCAGTTTTAGGCTATACTTTTTCTTCAGCCTTTGTAGTCAGTGGGTTTGGGAGAGAGGCTATAAAGAACTGTAAAATAAAATATTTCTTGAGACATTTCAAAGTAGAAGGAGACAGGTATGAGATATTATAGAGCCAAGTCTGTATGAATTTTGGCCACAAGATGATAACCCAAAGGTATTTTTGATAGCTTTACTTTCTCTGAAGTACAGGAATCCTGAATCTAATATCCTTTCTTCAGATCAACAATCTAAGCAGGAGGAAAGTTTGTTCTTTTTGGTTTTTTTAGTTTGTTTTGTTTTGTTTAAATCAAATTTAATTCCACAAACCACAAGTAGAAACCAAACAAATTTTGCAATGTTAAGATTGTTGGAATAATATTTCTAATGCAAGGCAATACATAATTGTAAGGAATGAGAGTCAACCCTATTAAAAAATGGGGTACAGAGCTAAACAGGGAACTCTTGGCTGAGGAAACTTGAATGGCTCTCATTCAGCATCCTTAGTTATCTGGGAAATGCAAATGAAAACAATACTGAGATTCCACCTTTTACAGGTCAGAATGGCTAAGATGAAAAACTCAGGGGACAGCAGATGCTGGAGAGGATGTGGGGGAAAAGGGACACTTCTCTTACATGTTTTATCCAGTCTTCCCAGAACTACTGTTTAGAGAGACTCTTTTTGGAAGTATATTTTAGTAACCTTATTAAAAATCAGGGCTATAACTGTGTTCTCATGGTTATGTCCTTTTCTAACCTGCCTGCCTGTTTTTTGTTTCTATGTCGCCTCATTCCCATGCCTCTGACATATGACGTGAGATACTGTGACGTGAGATACTGTGACGTGAGATACTGTGATGTGAGATACTGTGTTCCCTCCAGCATTGTTCTCTTTGCACAGTTTTGAGATGTCTGTGTTGAGCAGGTCTTCATTACTAGTCCAAGGACTCTTAGCAGGGTTCTTCTTTCTTTCAGAATTTTCTCACAGTTTCTCATTACATTTTTCTAAAGCTTCTAGATTTAAATAATCACTATTTTGTTCTTGGATTGTGAGCCCATCTTCAACATTTAGTTTCTCAGTGCCACCATTTTTACTCTGTTTTCTTTTGTAGGTAATTCAAAAGCTATCCCTATGTGAGGCATGTATGTATGGTCATCGGAACATTCATCCTTTGTCTGTTCAAATGGACCCAATATAATTTCTAAACTCAAATAGCAGAGATTTGGTTGTTTTAATTATGTACACGATATAAAAACACCATTCTATTGCTGAGTACCTATTGGGGTGGAGCTGTCTCATGTATTTATATCCTACTGTTGACTCCAACAACAAAGAATACATACCATTGTAATGAAATATTATTTAATCATGTAAACTTTAACTACAAAGAAACCCATATTTGAGTTCTAAAATTCACAACTAACAGATAAAAATTATTTAAAAAAATTAATATTGACATAAAATGAAAGCATGTGCCACACCCAGTTTCTATAATATGCTGCTTAACAACATTTAGAGAAAAGGAAATGAAATTTCAGAAGTTTTGTAACAGACTTTTAAGGGAAGACAATTAATCTGCATATGTAACATCAGATCCTAAAAATTTTCTTGTTAAAATATTAAAACTCAACAAAAGTTGCTTATAAAGTATAATGAAGCTTGGGAAAAATCACTTTTAAGGAAATGTTATGGCTAAAGCTGAAATGAAGTAATAGAAAATCAGAAATGACCTTCCCTTTGCGATGCTCTCTCCTGTGGCCTTCTTCTAATGCCTTCGAGTCGTTAAGTGGTCGGAGACATGATGAAAGATAGGTCCTTTGCATTTTCATGTACCTCAGGCTCTGTAGTGTTAGTGTTAAAACCTCTTGAATGAAAATATTCACAAATAAATAAGTTGAAAGAGAACAGAGAACGCATATCAATATTTGAAACAATCATCTCTAATACATTAAATAACATACATCGTGATGTACTGTTCAGATTTAAATTGATGCTCTGTGGGAATCTGAAATGATTTGATTTTCTACACAATACTTTGTAATCTGTGAGCCTTTGGAACTTTATGAATAACTGTACTCTTTAAATGTTACAAAGCACATGCCTTAACTGTGCAATAAAAGAAAGGATCGTTTTAAGTTTTCCTGGTATCTCAAGCCTACGTCCTAAGCTCCCTCAGCCTGAGTTATATGAAAATGCAACGGACCCATCCTTCATCATGTCTCCGACCACTTAACGACTGGAAGGCATTAGAAGAAGGCCACAGGAGAGAGCATCGCAAAAGGAAGGTCATTTCTGATGTTCTATTACTTCATTTCTCCTACATCCATTTCATTTCTTTAAAAGTGATTTTCCGAAGCTTCATTATACTTTATAAACAACTCTAGTTGAGTTTTAATATTTTAATAAGAAAATGTTTAGGATCTGATGTTACATATAGCTGAGGCTAGACTGTCTTATGTTTAGAGACACTGTGTAATACAGAGTGAGTTCGGTTCACTGTGGGAATCTTAAGGATCATTCTTGAACGTAAACATGAGCAAAGGAAAGAGGGCTGGAGGGATTCCTTAGTGGTAGAGTTTGCCTAGCATTGCACATGAGGCCCTGAGATCTATCCATAGTACTATAACTAGCTAACTATTGAGCCAAAATTCAAATAATTATTTTAGGTATGAAAATAAAGAACCTGAAAACAAAAATAAAATAGGAAATGGGCTACCTAAGTTTGAATTCTCTGGTTTTGAAATCAGGTAAGGTTTGGTTCTACCATTTTGTGGCACTGCCCTTGACATGGAATTGTTGAACTATTGCTCACACAGATATGCCAGAGAAGAAAAGATGACTGTGTAAATCTGTCAGGAGGCTGAAAGAAATGGCAAGCATCTCAAAGGGAAACTATGGCAATGAACAGGAAGAACAGCGAGAATAGGATTTCATTTAGCTCTTCTTCTTGATAGGAACATTATTAGATTTATTCATAGAATGATCAAATCGTAAGTGTCTAAAAACATCTAACTTCCAGTTGTCGGGAGGCAAAGAATGTCAGACAAATTCAGTTTCTTTTTGTAATGGGATCAGCAAAGAAGGTATTCATGTAACAGAGTGAACATCAGTGTGTCTCTTCTTACGGTTTCCTCCACAGAGTAAGAAGCAAAGTGCAGGGGGCGGGGGGCGGGGTAGGTGCAAGTCCCAAGGGCAGTGATCTGGTGTCCATTGTCACTAATGAGTGCATAACCACAGCTTTGAGCTGCAGTTGCCAGTGTTCTGCTTGTGAAAGGATGCAGGTAGGGAGAGATCTGAAGACCATCTTGGGGTTTGTAAAGCAGCCAATTTAAAATGATCTCTTAATATATTGAGTATATTTGATACTGGAGTAAGAGAGACGAAAGCAGGTGTCAGCACGCTAAGTAGTAACTGCTATGTATCTAACTGGACTGATGTCATGCTGAGAAGTCTCAAGCACAAACTACATCCCTGGTGTATATTCTCATTTCTTTCTCATTTTTTTAGTAGCTTCATGGTGTGTATTTTCTCTTCCAATATATGTATTGGAGGAAATACAAATAATCATGTATTTCTTGTTTGCTTTTCTCATTAGGATACGTATGCAAGGGAACCAGATCCCTTTCTGTTTTTTATTCTTTCTCTGATATTCATAGTAGAGATCCACATTTTTAATGAAAATATTGAAAATGAAAGAATGAATTAAGGGTATAATTATTTTAGAACAGCCATGTCGGAACATTCTTAAAGGGCAAGATAACCATTTTTTCTCAACATTTACTAATCACAATCTTTATATTTTATGTGATCCTTTTAACAGATTATTTAAAACATAAAAACATTATTTTTGCTCTATTTTGGAAAACTGGATGATAACTACTAAATACGTTTTAGGAATAATCTTATATAAAGTAAAAAATATGAACGTACAATATGCTTGGCTCTAACACTATTTCCAGGAAAGCTGCTTGCACAGATGGTTTAAGTAGTCTCAAGATATATTTTTCTTCTGTTTTGTCAGAAGATCCACACAGCAGCTAAGCGCATAGCTTCCTTTCTTCCTCCTGCAGTATCACTTCTTAGTTGCTGTTGGCAGAGGTTGCCCTGCAGTGGGATTCAGATAGCTGTCTGCAAGGTGCAGCTTCCGCCTTTATCAGAAGTTCTCAAACTGTATGTGTAATAGTACACACAATCACCACATCAGGGCTGCTCATTTTTCATGTCACTCATCTTGCTTTTGTGATTTTTTTTTTTTGTTGTTCCTTTCAGAAATTGAGAAATTTCAAGGTTCAGATGGGAAAAAGGAAGACGAAGAAAAGAAATATCTCGATGTCATCAGCAACAAAAACATAAAGCTCTCGGAAAGAGTATTGATTCCAGTGAAACAGTATCCAAAGGTACTGCATGCATGCAGCACATGCGTGGTGCTCAGTGTGTGGAAGGAAAACAATAGCAGTCTTGGTGCTTAGGAGTTAAAACACGGAAGGCTTTGCTATCTGAATCTATGCAAGTGTATAGCAATGATAGAGGCAGAAACACTGAAAGGACAATGGAAGGCATTATTTTCCAGTGAAATTTGTATTTCTAGTGCATTTTTATTATGGGTATGGAAAACATAATTACATGTTTTTATCATTTAGACATCATGACAGTGACTCACCAATTTGCCCAATTATTTACACCACATTATTATGTTTTCTTTTGGCATTTATACACACACTCACACACACATACACACACACACACTCACACACACACATATGCACGCACTCACATGCACACATGTATTCTTGTTTTTGGAGAGAACAGAAAGGGTACAACATTAGCTCATCACTGGGCAATTGATATTATTTCAATTATTATTACCATCAAGAATACAGTATATTACTTGTTTAATGGTTACTCTTTTTTCTTCTACAGACAGTTTTTAAAACTAATTATGGTATTGTTTACAGTGTAATACATCTCTAACTATGTTTGTCCCTACAAGTAATCGATTATAATATAATACAGCTTTCATTGATATGGTTTCATGGGCATTATTAGTAAATTTCAGTTAATAAAAGCTGTTTCTACTTTTGCAAATAAATGAAAAATCTAAAAATAGATCAACTAAATCAAACTGATAAGATACTTTATAATGAGTGAGTTGGAAGCAAGGACCATGTAATTATCTTAATAAATAAAGATTACAGAAATGAATGCTGTAGTTTTACAATTGCCCCTCACTGTGATAAAATGAAATAAATACAATTAAGTCAATTACTTTGTTTACTCTCACCTGAAATATGGGAAAAACTATTCTATCCATAAGACTTAAAATTTAGCTATCTGATAATATTCTTAAGGATCAAGTGCATTTTGATTTTATTTTATTAAACCAGGCCTAATCTGTTGTAGCAAAGCATAGTCAGTAGGAATATTTTGTCATAAATATTATTTGATTTTTGTGAATATTGATTTGAGCAATCTTATGAAAGTGTATGAAGGGGTGTATTGCACAGCAATTGATTATTTCAAGACAGTTGACTTTCAAGAAGGAATTAACCAATTATGTTTTTAATATAATGTTCTTTCTTTAATATATAAGTAAATATGATATTACTTGATTCTGTCTCTTGGTATGACACTTGTCAGTCTGGGTTTCTGAAAGTATGACAATGAAGTTTTTCTCTGTAGCCTCTGGTCAAATGTTGTTGGCTAAATAGAAGGCACTCAGAGACCTGAAGGCTTTTCAAGTATGTGTATTGTTAAATACTAAATGTTAAGAGTCCATGATTGATTCATAATGACAACTATTAGAACAGGAATATTCTATAGCATCAAACTTTTATGTGCTGTATAATTTCCTAATTAATTTGATGATATTCAAACCACAAAACTTTGGAAATTCTTTTTATTTAGATGTTTTGGAATCAGAATGCTTAAGTTAGGGCTAATGTTGGAGTGTCAAAGAATTTGTAACATTTATGCTACAGATCAGAAGGAATTTTGTGAATTTTTTAAAAAAGGTCTTTGTTACTGATGAACATTTTTTGTTTCCATTTTCAAGCAGTTAAAATTTTAATTTAATTGATCATGCTTAAGTGTTTGTTTTCATGTAAAATATGGACAGCTGATGGCTTTCAAATAGCTAATAGTAGTCTACAGAATAGTCTTTCGACAACTTATGCTTCAGAAAAATCTCCCATCTTCTTAATTGCTGAATAGCTTGCCAACGCTTTTAATATTTCAGTCAATGCCAATTCCATTTATTGATCACACAGATGAGAACTCTAGAGTTCTTTATAGAAGAAAGAAATACTGTCAAAAAGGTAACCAAACTAACTTTGGTGGTTTGAATATGCTTAGCTCAGGGAGTGACACTATTAGGTGTGGCATTGTCGGAGTAGGAGTGGCCTTGTTGCAGGAAGTGTGCCACTGTGGGTGTGTGCTTTCAGACCCTTCTTCTAGCTCTGTGGAAGCCAGTCTTCTCCAATTCGCCTTAGGAACAAGATGTAGAACTCTCAGATCCTCCAGCTCCATGCCTACCTGGATGCTGCCATGCTTCTTGCCTTGATGATTGTGGACTGAACCTCAGAACTAGTAAGCCAGCCCCAGTTAAGTGATGTCCTTTATAAGAGTTGCCTTGGTTATGGTGTCTCTTCAGAGCAAGGAAAACCCTACCTAAAACAGAAGTTGGTACCAGGGAGTCTGGTATTGCTGTGATAGAACTGACCATGTTTTTTTTTGGAGGAATGTACATTTTGTGTCTTGGATTTCGAAAGCACTGAAATTCTTTTAATGAGGCGTAATGGGCCATCCTAGTAGGAATACAGAAGATATTGGTGCTGAGGGTGATTTGAACTGTGGAGACCTCTCTCAGGAGGTTTCAGAAGAGACTCTTTTTGTGGTAATTTGGTGAAGAATGTGGCTGCTTTGTGCCTGTGTGTCTGAAGATTTTATTAGTCTACGCCCAAGGTGTAGAGAATCAGATTACTTACATTGACCAAAAAAAAAAAAAAAAAAAAAAATTCTCAGAAAAGCCGAGCATATACTTAGTCCAGCTTGCCCCTATTAAATGTTGTCCTTTATCAGAGTTGTCTTAGTCATGGTGTCTCTTCACAGACTATTACCCATCTTGTTTTGTCACCTGTCAGTGGTAACCTATTTGGTTTTTATAATACTACAATAAAATCATATTTCTTTTTTTTTGAATCTTTTTTTTATTCGATATATTTTTTATTTACATTTCAAATGATTTCCCCACTCCCAAAGAGTCCCGTAAACCCCCTTCTCTCCCCCTGTCCTCCCACCCACCCCTTCCCACTTCCCCGTTCTGGTTTTGCTGAATACTGCTTCATGGAAAGACTCAATAAAATCATATTTCAAAAACATACCTTGTTTCACCATTTTCTCTAATATTTTGAAAGAGCACCAGATTTATTACAAAGTATTGATTTTCTTGACGTATTTATTGACACGTCTCATAGACGACCAGAAAATTTTCATTTTGATTATTGAACCTTTGCTGTCTGATGTATATTCATGAGCTTAGTTAGCATGGTATGTTGTGATACCATGAAACACTGAGCAGTGATATGGATATAGAACTTATTCTTGTATATTAAAAATCTGACTTACTGTTTGTGTATGTGCTCTCCAGTATGACCTGCTTTATACAAGGCTGTCTGAGACTCTCTCACCCTGATGTCTGCTGCCTGTTTGTACCAGTAATTAGTGTGTTGATGACCTGGTCCTTTCAAGCAAAGGGCAGTAAAGAAGTGTGGAAATTCTTGGGGGAAATGACCTTATCATGACTTTACTACATGACCTTTTCCACATAGATTTTGTTTCAATTAGTCTCCAACTTCAGGCTAATTTGCTGACTTAGTTGAATACTACAAGGAATTGAAAGAAGTTTAAGATCTTAAATTATAGAAACGATAAGAATGCTGTTGAAGGGTTTTAATAATGACTTATCTAGCCCTAGCCTTTTGTGTTTATTGGTTTAATTTAGGAAAAATATTCTATAGTATCAAATAATTTTAACATACAGTTTTTAATATTTGAGTGACAATATTAATAGCATTTCTGTTCTTGTTTTTTTTTCTCTCCAGTCTCCACTAGAATGTATAACAGTGGCAGATGTTTGGTTCACTGTAATATTTCATATTGTTTTTATGTTTCTAATAACACTAGAGAAATTATTTCAAATATAGACAAGATTTCCTCTATGGGGTGTTTGTGTGTGTGTGTGTGTGTGTTCATGTATGTGTAGGTTTAGGGAAAACCCAGGTGTTATTCTTTCGAAGCCATCTACTGTTTTAGAAATAGGTATTGTATATATCCTTTCCTGTGCAAGGAAAAACAAAAACTATTTCTTGGGAGTCAATCTTGATAAGAAATTCAATCTCTGTCATGGAAAAGGTGTCCATTCTTTAACATTAGCTTTTCTTCCCCAAATCCATCTGCGCTTTATTTCATAGTTCAACACACACTTCTCAGTTTTAAAATATAAAATTCATATGCATATTAGAGTTAGAATCATTTTCAGCCTGTCAAGCAAGCTATTGTTGTAGCTCATGGGTAGTGTTGGAACAGGTATAAACAACATCCTTGTGTTTGTTTTATTAGTATGGAGAAGAGCAGTTTTTACAATATATTCTTATCAAGGTTTCTTTCCTATCCTCTCAAACTCCACCTAAGATCCTGATCCTCTCTCCACATACCCATCTCATCACCCCCCCATTCTCTCTATAAGAAACAAAGAAATTAAAAATATAATAAAAACTAAAAACTCCTAAGAAACACAAAACTTACATGCAAAACCTCATAAAAACAGAGTATCTGAAACCATAATATACCAGCAAAACACCTGAGAGATAATGCCAAATAACAATATGAGAGAAATAAATAAAAAAACTACAACAATGCAATACTTTCGGGTGCAGTATGCATCTCAATGACGTGAATTTGTAATCTTGGAAGACTAAGACCCTGCAATGTGCTTTGAAACACAACCAAAAATAATATCTGGATAGGACTTAAGAACCCAAGATACATACAAATGTCGAGAGCCATACTCTGTATGTTATGTCATGTTAACATGCTCTGTCATGTTAATGTAAAAATGTCCAATGTTCTGGGTAATTTTGTGGAATGTTAGAAACTTAGACATGGAGGCTTCCATTGTAAGGTGATAATTGCTTGTTTCTTGTAGACTTTTTCCACATGACAATTCAGCTTCTCAGTGACTTTAAAACCCCTCTCTTGGTATATTCAGAATCCTCTAAGATGTATTATACCTTTTCTTCAACCTAATTTGTCCAAAAGACCACTTGCTATTTTTCATATTATGTTGTGGCCTTTGTGGAAACAGTTAGTGTATATCTACGTGGTACTGGCATCTGGAAATTACTGGAGAACTAGTAAGCTCTGCAGGGAGGACACTATAGAATTGATTCTTGATTATTTTTTTCAATGACATATGGACCAAATTTGATAAGCTGTTTAATTTTCAGTTTAATTTATATCAGTTCCCCAGCCTGTCACCTTTGAATTTAAATATCACCTGGAAAAAATAGATTGAATCAGCCACCTAGATTCAAATTTTATACGAAGATACACATTGCAAAAATGCTTGAGTGCTTCCTTATCTCCTTGAATTGATCCTGTTTACAACAAAATTTAGAAATGTTCAATGGTACAATATCTCCTCCATCTCATCTTTTATGACCTTTTCTCTTACTTACTGGCCTTTCTGTGCCTTTCCATACTGTTGCTATTTCATTGTGCAGTTCTTATTATTGTTACTAACTTATAATGACAATGAATTTTGGGGGTGAAATTTTTTCCTCTTTTAATTGAAAACAGATTCTTTTCTGACATAAATATGTCCGGGTTATGGTTCTCTTTGCCCTCTACTCCCTTCTGTTCCCCTCTTCCTCCCCTCACATCTGGATCCACTCCCTTTCTGTCAGTCAATAGAAAAGAACAGGCTTCTAAAGGATAATAATAAGGTATAACAAAGTAAAATATAAGATAAAACAAAACTCTCACATTGGAGTTGGACAAGACAATCAAATGGAAGAAAAAGAGACTAAAAGAAGGGACAAGAAGCAGAGATGCATTCATTCAGGAATCCCACCTTCAGAATCCCATAAGAACTCCAAACTGGCAACCATAATATATAGTGCAGACGATCTGGGACAGAACCATGTATGCTCTTGTGCATGCTGCCGTGGTCTCTGTGGGTTCATCTGAGAGTTTTGATCATGATGATTCAGTAGGCCCTTCTTCCTCAATGTCCTCCATCCCTTTTGGATCTTGTACTCTTCCTGAGTCCTCTAACATGGTATTCACTGAACATTGAGGGTAGAGATTTTTTGGAGGGATCCCATTCAGGGCTGAATGTTCGAAGGTTTCTCTCTTTGGGTGTACGGTTTGCATAGGTCTCTGTATTGCTTCCTGTTTGCTGCATGAGGAAGCTGGTCTGATGTTGGCTGAATAAGGAACCTTTACGTAAGTATAGCAGCATATCATTACGAATCATTTTATTGTTATTATTTTTTGGAAACCAGTAGTATTTGGTTTTATTTTAAGTCTCTGGCTTTGTAGTATCTGGTTCTTGGTCCTTCAAACAGTGTTGGGTACCTGGGTTCCATCTTGTGGAGTGACCCTTAAATCGCATAAGCTATTGAGTAGTTACTCCCATAAGCTTTGTAAATGACTGCTGTAACATCTTGCAGGCAAGACACCATCATAGATCAAAGGGTTTGGACCTGCCTTAGTGTTCTCTTGTGGATTCTCTCTCCTGGTAGTTGATCTTCTTGCTCTTGTCACATAGTTATCTAGGTATAGCAGGGAGTAGATAGATAGTTGTCTCACTATACACTTTTGTCATTACCTCACAGACTAAACTGCTCTTGATCCTTTTGCTTTTCAATTATTAGATGTCCACCCATCTAAGTGAGTAATCTTTTCTTCAAAAAGAATCCTGGGTCAGTGGAGTGTGTAGGTATATTGAGGAGTCTGAGGAAACTGTTGTGCCTTTGTGTATATGTGTGCTTGTATATGTGAAATGAAGGAAGGATGATATATCCTATTCAATAGAAAATATAGAAATCAGTAGAAAGTGTCTATAAAAATAACCTGGTGGCTCATCCTCTAACCAAAGTGTTTAGCATAGCTGCCTTGAAGCTACTCGAGAACCAAAGCAAAGAATGAACCAAAACCACAGTGTGTAAGTAATTAGAGGTATTACAAAAGAGCCGAAATCAAACACAAGCTGGAATACTATGGCACTCTTTGAAAATTATTAATAGGCATTCAAAGAAATATATAAACAGAAGAAACAATCAACAAATATGAGGATAGGACTATAGAAACTATGGAGTCTGAAGATCCAAGAAAAGCGAGGTGACTCAAAGAGATTTATAGTACAGCATTAGCAGGAAAAGTGCCATTATAACCCCAGAGCAGTGGAGGAAACGCAGAAGGTACATGAGGAGATAATAATGGGAAGCTTCTAAAATCTGACAAACGACACAAAATAAATATCCTAAAAGAAATTAGAATCTTCAGGGAGATAAACTCATACACTTACAAACACATTACAATAAAATTTAACACGACAGAGAGATTAATAATCAGCAGAAAAGGCAAGGTAACTTGTTACGTACAAGGATACGTAGTATGACTCCCTGCAGATTTCTTATCCAACATTGTAAATACTGTGGTTTTCTATCTTTAATGTCTTTAAAACAAAGCACAACAAAACAAACAAACAGAAACAAAACAAACTGTCAAATAGGCATGCTAAGGATGATTATAGCAAGCAAATTTGTACTCAAAAATAGTAGGGAAATTAAGGCAGCACCTGATTAACAAACACAAAGGGAGATTATTACCACTAGATCTTTCCTATAAGAATATTGAACACACCTTTCAGGTCAAACCAAGGGCTAGGAGACAATCAGCTTAAGATCTATGAAGAACTGAAGAGAACATTTTAATGTGGATAAGTTAATGCAGGCAGGTCAAGACTTACTGTAAGAGTCTTTATTCTATTTTCTATTACTTAATTTAATCCCCGATACTTGGGGAATGGGGGAGAGTGATTATTTAATGATTAAATAATATCTATACAGGAGAACAGCATCGTAGGACATAATCATTGACATACCATTATAGATGTATTTAGTTCCACTCAATTATAGACATGAGCAGATTAAATTTTCATGAGCGCCTTTGTATATTTCAATGAGTTGAAGAAGCAGGACCATCTGCTTCCTTTACCTTGTCCTCTGCCATCAATTTCTCCCAAGTTTACAATGGTAGAGGCTTCTTTACTGTTCTTATTTCTCTAGTAGCCTTTCCAAACTCTTCCCAGCAGACCCAGAAGCTCACCCCAGAAGATACAGCTCAGATCATGACATATCTTTCAGTAATTTTTCAGAGAATTGATTTAAGATCATACAGAACATCTCTAGCACTTCCCTTTTTTGCTCTGAAAAGAAAAAAAAAAAGAAATTCCTCAGGGAAGCTCTGTGGGACCCTGCTGTGGTACTCACAGTCACTGCAACCTTCCCCACCTTCCCTTTTCCCAGTGTGCTTCACCGTTCAGCACAATTATACTCTCCTTATTTGCTGCTGGTGAGTCCCTGTCTTACATGGAGCAAGTCGGCATGTTGTTGCACTGTGTCTGTCTTTTATTCCGGTTATGTAGAAGCATCTAAGCACAAAATATTTTTAGACTACACAGAATTTAATCTGTCCCGGGATAAGCTTGCTTGTGTAAACACAGGTTTTATGAAACTAGGCTAGAATATGCATTCCCTGGGTCATCCTTCATCTGCAGAATTTCTGTAATTCTGCCACCATGGAGAAGTCACCACAGACACATAGGAGGAGACCAGAACTGCTAATGCCACTGTCACCTCCCCGCTGCTGCTCTAATCATGCCACAGAGTCTGCCTGTGAGAATAAAAATAATTCTAGTGGAAAATTTACTTGACTCTCATGCCTCTCTTACCAATTATGTTACCTAATCAAATTTCCTGCTTAAAATTAAGTTAAAAGGTTAACTCAGAAATCAGTTTCAACTTATCATTGAATATTGTATTATGGTTTTATTACTTAATCACCCATTTTTACTAAGTACAGTATATTGAACATTATTTGACCTTTTACAGAAGAGCTTTCATAGCCTGTACATCATCCTCCAGAGTATTAATTTCAATTAATTCATTCAGGCATTTGAGAGATATTTATTAGATCCTTATCAGATATTTGGCATTCATCTCATAATTATGAATGTGAAAAAGATGGAATTCTGGTGAATATTAAGCAGTCTTCTTCATATGTTCTATATTATGATGGATACATAAAAATTCACATAAAAAATCTCAAAATTAATTTTTAAAACAATTTAAACGATTAAATTAAGCAATAATTAAAGCAATTTTTAAAGCAATTTAATTTTTAAAACAATTCTTCTTAAAATGTAGAGAAATGTATTTTTATGAAAAAATAAATGAGGATATAATATAAGGTCATTATTTGACAGAGTCAGACAGGAAAAGAAGAGAAGAGGAAGAGGCTGGGAAGAGAGGGCAGAGGGTGAGCAGGACAGAGAGGCTCAGAGACTAAGACTGAACATTAATAAATAAATATTTAGCATGCAAGGTTAAGAGTGACTAACGTAAATTCTGATGCTGCATTCATTTTCATATCTTCTTGGGAGAAACATTTATTCCTACACTTGTCTTTATAACTTGGTCATTTTCCCCTTTATTTATTCAGTTTACTTTGTGATCACAGCACCCCTCTCCTCCAAGTCCCCACTCTCACATGGCTCCTCCCCCATCTCCCATCTCCTTCATCCCTGAGAAGGGGAAATCCCCCCCCCCCACACACACATAACAACCCACTTTAGTTCCTCAAGCCACAGAAGACTAGCCACCTCCTCTCTCACTGAGGCCAGACAAGGCAGCCCAGTTGGGGTAACAGGATCCACAAGCACAGTTAGATTTAGGGACAGTCCCTGTTCCACCTGTTGGGGACCTAAATGAAGACTGAGCTGCACTTCTGTTATATATGAGTAGGGGGCTTAGGTCCAGCCCTTGTAGGCTCTTTGGTTGTTGGCTCTGTCTCTGAGAGCCTCCAAGAGTCCAGGTTAGCTGATTGTGTTGATCTTTCTGTGGAGTCCCTATCCCCTCCTGGAACCTCAATCCTTCTCACAAAACTTCCTCAGGACTCCCTGAGCTCCATGTAATGCTGTAGTCTGTTTCCAGTGAAGTTTCTTTATATCTGGCAAAAGTCAAGTCAAAACAGAGACAGTAAAGAGAACTATGGAGGAAAAATGTTAGAGAAAAAGACTCAAACCATGACTTGTATACACGTGCGCCCATTTCAGATGCCCTATCATTAAAGTGGACCAATGATGGGTTTCATGAATACAATTGTAAAACATTGCTCTTTCAGTCTTTGCCTAGTTATGCCCAAGTGGAGAGGATTAAATACTGGAAGTTAAATACTCCACATATTTACAGAGTAAATATTTACAGAAGTTGCTATAAACCATATTGTTTTATGTGTAAATTATTGACTTGGTTTTATTTTGACCTATTGGTTATATTTTGTCCTTGATTAATATATTACTCACTTGCCACTCTTTTGTCTGACAACTGTCTTTGAGATGCCCTTGTATCTAATACCTAATATTTCAGACAGTGGTTTCTTTTAATTAATAGTACCTTTAAACAAGGGTGAAGTCTCTGCAGTGTACAGTCTTCTGAGTGCTTATGATAGGACTCCCGAATTTGACAAAGATCAAAGCGTTGTATAGTTTTTGTCAGTGGGTTATGAAAATAAAATAGTGATTTTTGGAGAGTAACTCAGTGGTTGTAGATAGAAAGACAGAGATGGATAAATGATAGATTTTTATGACTTTTTCAATAGGAAGAGAAAGGAAAACAGAAATATAATATATGGATAATATAAGTGAAAAGGGAGAGAGGGGAAGGGAAAACAAGAGGGGCAAGAGAGAATAATAGGTATGAGATATGGCAAATATCTATTTACTCTCGAGTGCAGAACTTAGCTCCCTACCTCTGTATCCATATATATCCACACAGCCTGATATTACAGTGAATATCCATTTCCATTGGAGGAAAAGAAAGGGAAAAGCCGAAGGCGAAGAGGGGATAGGATGAGGCAATGGATATTGACTACCTATGTGTATGAAGATGTTAAAAGAAAGAAACTATTTGTATACTAAGTAAAACATCAGTTACAAGTATAGAGAATGTGGAAATAGAGCCGAGTGTGTTGGAATGAGGGCAGCAGCCAGGAAGAATAGGGAGGAGGAGATGTTACAGGGCACTGGGGTGATTCTGACCTACGTGTATGGTGTGCATTGTAAAGATGGAATGGTGAGATCACGTGCTTTACAGACTTATCCAAATAGTCATCAGTTGATGAAATACATTATGCAATAAACATAAAAATGCATCATTGGATATGACTTGAGGCACATCCTACTGGTCCAATGCTTTCATCTTTGTGTCACAAGAGGCTTGAAATTTTCAAACAGTTTGAACCCACACTCATTCTTCAGGTGTACTTAGTATTTCTAGGATCTCTTTATTTTTTCAAAGTATCTAGAATCACTTTTTCTGCATTTTGGAAACTGAATGGGAAAGGCATTTGAATTAACATACAAAATTCTACTGACAAATGTTTTCTAACTAGACAGAAAAAGTGCTTTGATCCTCTGAAAGTTTGAAAAGAATTGTTTCCAGCATTGAAGATATAATACTCTAATGTTCAGTAAAGGAAAAATTATAGACACCTTTATTTTTACCCTATTTCCATCCTTTTTTCTAATGAGTTATTTGAAATTCTGATTTTTTGTAAATATTGAGAGACATATCCGAAAATAATATTTACTATGAATTTTTAAAGAATCAAGTGAAGAAAATCATTTTTGATTGTCTGAATAGTGTTGATGCATTTAAGAAAAATGGTAGGTTCTGTGTTGGCCAGAATCAAATAGCTCATGCTTTTTGGTGTATGTCCTGCAGGTGTTACACAGAGCCAAAGGAAATTGTCTTTCCATCTTACAAAGAGAAAAGCATCAGCCTTATGTCCTTGGCCTGGGTTCCTCACACTGACCTGATACCTGACAATAGCCATCTTATTTCCTGACATGATTTTTATCGTCAGGATTTGCTCATTATTTACTGATTAGTATTTTCAGCTATTACTCCCTCGCCTCTTTCAACTCCATTTATGTGTAGCTTAACTTAGTTGGCATGTTCAACTTAATGTACCGCTACTCAGATCCAACCCCTACTAGCACTGCTTGCTCTCCTTACCCAGTCTTCCTGCGGCTGCACCATCTACAAAGACTTTTCTGATGCCCTCACACTCAGCCTCTCACTGTGACTGCTTAGGATCCTGCGTCTTAGCTTCACACTCTTTGTTGCCTCTTAGGAGATACGTTCATAACACGATCACATACTCAAAGGTGTTTTTTTTTTTTTTTTAAAAACCACAGTCAGTGAAAAAGTAAACCAGTTTCATAGAACCTTTCTAGCCAAAAAACTTCAGGGAATATCTGTTTTATGATTTTCAGTAGCCAAGTGGGGAAGCCACAGGCATAGGTGAGTGCTACCTTTAAATCACATCATGAAACTTTAGATAACCTCTGGAGCAATGGACTGGGACAGGGCAGCAAAGTACGTTCCTTGGACGGTATTCTCGATTCAACATAGTGAGCATACTTCACACCAGACACTTTTCAAAAAGCAAGCATGATAGTCCGGACAGTAACTGCTCTTGGGTCCTTGATCAAGTTATAGGGTACCGAGGTTCCCAAAAGAAAGCACCAATAGCTTGATCATTCTCTCTATCTGCCCGGACAAAACTCAGCAAGCATAAAGATCAAGAGTAGGTTTTATATCACTTATTTTTTTTATAATTTTGAGAATTCGTTACATGCATATAATGTCTGATCACACCCAAACCCCATTCTTTCCCCTGTAGTTCACCGCAATCCTTATTACAACTTTATTCTGAAAATATCATGTAGTTTGCTTTGTTCTTAACCCCCTTGTGACTACATAATACCTTCCTGTTTGTGCTTGGGTGTAAGAACATGCACTAGACCTGTTTTTCAGAGCCTACGTTCTCTGAAAAAAAAATCATACTCTTCCTCAACCAGCAGTCATCAGTGGCCGGTAGCTTCTCAACTAGGGGTTGGACTTCATGAACCTTTACTGGGTCCTTCCTAGGAGAGTTGGTCAGTTTGATTTTCCACATTTCTGATGCATGTGGTCACAGATGCTGTGAGTTGATGTGTGCCCGGCTTTGTCATCTTCATCAAATATTGTTTTACTGCAAATGTTAACTACTTCTGGCTCCTGTAATGCTCCTGACCCCCTTTCCATGATGATCCCTGATACTTAGTGTGTGATATTAACGTGTCATTTAGAGTTGAGCCTTCCACATTCTCCCATTCTCTGCAAACGTACTAGTTGTAGGTCTCTATTAATCTACATCTACCACAAAAAAATTCTCAATTGAAAGATGAACTGATTAGTAGGTAGGAAGACAAGAACTGAGGAGGGAATTTCATAATGTTTCCATTTAGCAGAATAAAGAATATGATATTTCCAGGGTGAAGTTTCCCTCCCTGGAAATATCATATTCTTCATAGCAGCCCTATTTATAATTGCCAGATGCTGGAAAGAACCCAGGTATCCCTCAACAGAAGAGTGGATGCAAAAAATGTGGTATATCTACACAATGGAGTACTATTCAGCCATTAGAAACAATGAATTCATGAAATTCTTAGGCAAATGGATGGAGCTAGAGAACATCATACTAAGTGAGGTAACCCAGACTCAAAAGGTGAATCATGGTATGCACTCACTAATAAGTGGTTATTAACCTAGAAAACTGGAATACCCAAAACATAATCCACACATCAAATGAGATACAAGAAGAAAGGAGGAGTGGCCCCTGGTTCTGGAAAGACTCAGTGAAACAGTATTCTGCAAAACCAGAACGGGGAAGTGGGAAGGGGTGGGAGGGAGGACAGGGGAAGAGAAGGGGGCTTATGGGACTATCGGGGAGTGGGGGGGCTAGAAAAGGGGAAATCATTTGAAATGTAAATAAATTATATCGAATAAAAAAAAAGAATATGATATTTTCTCCTAGAGTCTATGGCTCCTAGCCAGTTACAGTGCTTAGCTCAGTTTTTGGTCCTAAGTATGGGTTCCATGATTTGGAGCAGGATTTAAAGTTACTTAGGAAATCGCTAGTCACCACTATAGCATTTGTGCTATTATACTAGTCTTTCTCTCTTGCTGGACCTGTTATTGTAGCTTACAGGATTCACAGTGGTAAGACTGTTGAAGATGTTGTTCCCCCAAAGCATAGATAGAAACACCAGGGACTGTGAAAGCGAGCCAGTAAGGACAAGGATTCCAGGTCAGTACCAGATTGATTTTCCATATTCTATTATTCGAGTTAGTGGTTGGTATCTTAAGGAATAGGTCCACCACATCAAATTCCAGAGGATAGTCAAGTAGAATGCCAATAGCCTGTACTGTTTGGGGAAGGGCTATGTGACTCCACTGAATAACAATTCAAAAAGAAGCACCCATACCTGGCAGTGGGCTTTGTTGCAGATAACCTATAGTATTTAGGAGGAAAACCGTCCATCCATTATAGGATAAAACCATTGTCTTAGTCAGGGTTTTACTGCTGTGAAGAAATCCCATGACCAAACCAACTCTTGTAAGGACAGCACTTAGCTTGGCTGGTTTACAGGGTAGCATCTAGGCAGGCATGATCCAGGCAGAGATGAGAGTTCTACATCTTCACCTGAAGGCTGCTATGGAAGATTGACTTCCAGGAAGCATAGGTGAGGGTCTTAAGTCCACGCCCACAGTGACACACTTACTTCAACAAGGTCATACCTGCTGATAGTGCCATTCCCTGGGCCAAGCATATAGAAACCATTGCAACATTTAATCTCCCTTTAAGGTTGATGCACTGATTATTTGCTTTAAAAAATACAGTATAAAACTGAAACCTGATATTTTCATGGGCATGCATTTATCAGAGTGATATGGAAAATAAAAGAACCATTTTCTATATGCGATGAATCATGTGTGAATGCCCAAGAATGCAGTTCTATTTTGTATTACTAAACAATTTTAGCTTATAATAAAAGTTCAGGAATTTCATTATTTGCTCAGGGTTAGAATTATACAAGAAAATTTGGATTTGGATTTTGACTCTGCAGCATGTCCCATTTAAATGAAGCAGTTTATAGCAGGTTATTTCCCTGATGTTCAGTTCATTTGTAGTTTATGGTAATGAACTTAAGTTTGGAAGAGAAGGAAACTAATCCTTAAGATATGGTCTTAAATTGTGTAGTTTAATATTCATCCTTTGAACAAGCTATGGAATAATGTTCCACAGTCCAGGGTTTCCCCTCAAACCATGATTTGCATGCATAATCAACAGGAAACCTCACCTTCACCAAAGCCTTAATGCTACTAGTTGGTCCAAGCCTCTGCCTTCACTCTGGTGTGCTCACAGAATCCAAATACATGCTGTAGGAGTATTAGTAACAGGCTAGATATTAATCTGTTTATTTCGGGTCTGAGTTATATTCCCTGGGGATACTTGTCATGCACACATTACAACTCACTCATTCCTAAGGAGTCATAAGTTTGTGAGTGACAGCCACAGAACGGATTGTGCCAATCTATGCCAATCATCTCCCCAGGGCAAGCAGGTGGTAACAGCATAAGTGAACTGTAGAGAAGCAGGTAGTCAGGCTAAGATTTGAATATGGATTTCTTATCATAATTGCTAGTAACATTTTAGGATCTTCAATGAAAATTCTACCTCTTCATTTTTTTTGGAATAAAATTTCGGTATATATTATTTGTTGAATGTCCTATTACAAGTTTATACATCTATAATACATAATTTGGCCATATATGTCTGCATTATATTTACCTGCCCTTGCCCTTTAGCTCTTGCCTGTAACTACCCCCTTGAACTTTCTTACATATTTAGTTTTCTTTGCTCTAGATTTCATGTCTGAAAGGTGTATTGCAAGTCACTCTTATTTTGATAAATAATAAATAAATAACAAATAAACAGGTGGGCAGATAGGATGGTCTCTGCTTTCACCCACTTTTTCACAAGTGGAATAATATTGTTCTTTATGGTTGGACAATATTTCATTATGTGCATACACCATATCTATTCATCAGTGGACACCATATCTTGACAAATATAAAAAATCCATCTGTAAACACAGACATTTGCTATCTCTACAGTAAGCTAGCTTGTTCTCCATCTGGGGTATGCATTTGGATGTTTTCTTTTTAATATTTTGTAGGACCCCGCTATTGTTTCTGTAGTTCCTAGACTATTTTTTCTATTTCTACAATTAATCTTTAGGTTCATCTTCCCCATAGCTGAACTAGTATTTTTTATTACTATTTTGGTGATAACCATTTTAACTGGGTTGAGATATACTCTCAGTTCAGTTTACTTTGCCTCGCTCTGATAACCAAGGATGTTGGGCATTTCTTTATTCAGTTTTTAGTTATTTGCCTTTCCTTGTCAAAAATCTAGACAGTTCTGTTTACGTGCCCATTTATGGCTTGGGATAGTTTTGCTATTCATGATTTTGAGGCTTTATAGCCTATATTAATCATTTGGTTGATGAATAGCTAATCAAATTTTAAATCATTGAGAAGGATGTCTTCAGTCTCTTCTTCCATTTGCTGTTCTGGAAGTTCTTTAGTATGATAAGTTGTCATTTATGAATTCTGACTTTTATTTCCTGAATTTTAAACATCACCTTAGGAGATTTTACTCATGCAAATGTCGAATATTTCTGCTATGTTTCCTTTTAGTATTTTGGAAGCTTCAGATCTTGTAGTAAGATGTAGAATTCATTTAGAGGTGATTTTTATAGAGTTAAGAAATAAGAATTTGAGTCCATTTTTCTGCATGAGTATGTACCATCTTCACACCTAACGTTTTGAGGAGGTCATTGTTTATTTGATTTTTTTTTTGATATGTGTTTTCAACATTACTGTCTACATGCTTGTGGCTCTAGATATATGATATTATCCAGGTCTTCCACACTATATTTAATTGGTCTACATGTCCATTTGTATGTAAAAGCCAGGGCATGGATATTATGGCACTGTAGTATGTTTTAAATTTGGGATTTTGAATTCATTATTGTTCATCATTGTTCTTTGTACTTGAATTGTTTTATAGATTTTGGTGGAGATTTGTTTTTTTGTACTTTTATATGAGTTATAGGATTTGATTTCTTATTTTGATAAAGAAAGAATCATAATGATAGTTATTTTATTAAATTTATGGATTACCTTCTGCACAATTTTGGCATTAATATTAATTCTCAGATGCAGAGATGGTTCGGTGGTTAAGAGCACTGACTGCTCTTCCAAACATGTGGGGGCATACAGCTATCTATAATGTGATCTGATGTTCTCTTTTATTATGCCTGCAGACAATTACAGTGTACTCATATTAATAAAATAAATAATTTTGAATAATAATAATTCTCTAAATCCTCATACATGAATTTTTCCAAATTGTATTGTCAGGTAATTTTTATTATTTATTTTAATTTTTGAGATCATAATATAATTACATCTTTTTCCCTTCCTTTTGTTTCCCTTCAAAACAGTCCTAAGTACCTTTTCTTTGCTTGCTTTCACACATATGAAATAATATATATATATATATATATATGTATTTGTATACATATGTATTCCTAAATACACAAATAAAACCTGCTCAGTCTGTATAAGATCCAACAAAGAAAGAGAACTTCAGACCAATTTCCCTTATGAACATCAATGCAAAAATACTCAATAAAATTCTTGCCAACCGAATCCAAGAACACATCAAAATGATCATCCACCATGATCAAGTAGGCTTTATCCCAGGGATGCAGGGTTGGTTGGTTCAATATACGGAAATCCATCAATGCAATCCACTACATAAACAAACTCAAAGAAAAAAACCACATGGTCATTTCATTGGATGCTGAAAAAGCATTTGACAAAATTCAGCATCCTTTCATGCTTAAAGTCTTGGAAAGAACAGGAATTCAAGGCCCATACCTAAACATCGTTAAAGCAATATACAGCAAACCAGTAGCCAGCATCAAACTAAATGGAGAGAAACTTGAAGCAATCCCTCTAAAATCAGGGACTAGACAGGGCTGCCCCCTTTCTCCTTATCTTTTCAATATTGTACTTGAGGTACTAGCTCAGGCAATTCGACAGCATAAGGAGGTCAAAGGGATACAAATTAGAAAGGAAGAAGTCAAACTATCATTATTTGCAGATGACATGATAGTCTACCTAAGTGACCCAAAAAACTCCACTAGAGAACTCCTACAGCTGATAAACAACTTCAGCAAAGTGGCAGGTTATAAAATCAACTCAAGCAAATCAGTGGCCTTCCTATACTCAAAGGATAAGCAGGCTGAGAAAGAAATTAGGGAAATGACCCCCTTCACAATAGCCACAAACAGTATAAAGTATCTTGGGGTGACTCTTACCAAACATGTGAAAGATCTGTACGACAAGAACTTCAAGACTCTGAAGAAGGAAATAGAAGAAGACCTCAAAAAATGGGAAAACCTCCCATGCTCATGGATCGGTAGAATCAATATAGTTAAAATGGCCATTTTGCCAAAAGCAATCTACAGATTCAATGCAATACCCATCAAAATCCCAACTCTATTCTTCACAGAGTTAGAAAGAGCAATTATCAAATTCATCTGGAATAACAAAAAACCCAGGATAGCTAAAACTATTCTCAGCAACAAAAGAAAGTCTTGGGGAATCAGTATCTCTGACCTCAAGCAATAGGAAGGAGCAATAGTGTTAAAAACTGCATGGTATTGGTACAGTGACAGGCAGGAGGATCAATGGAACAGTATTGAAGATCCAGAAATGAACCCACACACCTATGGCCACTTGATCCTCGACAAAGAGGCTGAAAACATCCAATGGAAAAAAGATAGCCTTTTCAACAAATGGTGCTGGTTCAACTGGAGGTCAGCATGCAGAAGAATGCGAATTGATCCATCCTTGTCTCCTTGTACTAAGCTCAAATCCAAATGGATCAAGGACCTCCACATAAAGCCAGACATTCTGAAGCTAATAGAAAAGAAACTGGGGAAGACTCTTGAGGACATCGGTACAGGGAGAAAGTTTCTGAACAGAACACCAATAGCATATGCTCTAAGAGCAAGAATTGACAAATGGGACCTCATAAAATTACAAAGTTTCTGTAAAGCAAAGGACACCATCAAGAGGACAAATCGGCAACCAACAAATTGGGAAAAGATCTTCACTATTCCTACATCAGATAGAGGGCTAATATCCAATATATATAAAGACCTCAAGAAGTTAGACTCCAGAAAACCAAACAACCCTATTAAAAATGGGGTACAGAGTTAAACAAAGAATTCTCACCTGAAGAACTTAGGATGGCAGAGAAGCATCTTAAAAAATGCTCAACTTCATTAGTCATTAGGGAAATGCAAATCAGAACAACCCTGAGTTTTTACCTTACACCAGTCATAATGGCTAAGATTAAAAATTCAGGAGACAGCAGGTGTTGGAGAGGGTGTGGAGAAAGAGGAACACTCCTCCACTGCTGGTGGGGTTGCAAATTGGTACAACCACTCTGGAAATCAGTCTGGCGGTTCCTCAGAAAACTGGGCACCTCACTTCCAGAAGATACTGCTGTACCACTCCTGGGCATATACCCAGAGGATTCCCCACCATGTAATAAGGATACATGCTCTACTATGTTCATAGCAGCCCTATTTATAATTGCCAGATGCTGGAAAGAACCCAGGTATCCCTCAACAGAAGAGTGGATGCCAAAAATGTGGTATATCTACACAATGGAGTACTATTCAGCCATTAGAAACAATGAATTCATGAAATTCTTAAGCAAATGGATGGAGCTAGAGAACATCATACTAAGTGTATATATGTTCTCAAGGGTGATTGTTTGGTAATAGATAAGCAATTATGGTGTTCTTTCTAGGGGAAACTATTATTCCTGCCCTCAGCTTTCTTTGTTTCTCTGTGTTGGGTTGAGGTTTCTTAGTTTTTCACTGCCTAAGTTTTTCACTTAGTTTTGCCTTAGAATACAAACATCTACTAGACAGTACCTACACCTAAGGCTCACGGGACGGAAGGATTGTAGAAACAGAGGGTCTGGAAATTTACAGTAACACTGTTTCTCCATGCGATGTCAGTAGCTCTACTCATAAAGTCTCACCCACATGACTGCCAAACATGAGCTAAACAAGGACAATAACAATCAACATGCTAAAGTAAAGGTTATATAAACTCGGTTATAAAAGAAGAGAAAGTAGGATATTTAAGGAAATGGCTCACTTGACTCTTTCGAAGTCACTCAAAGTAAATGAAGAAAATAGTGCCTGTCCTAAAGCTGAGGAGGAAGGCAAAGAGGACCTCAATTAACCTGGACCCCCGATATATCTCAGACACTGGACCACCAACCAGGCAGCATACACCAGCTGATATGAGGCCCCCAACACATATAGAGTAGAGGACTGCTGGGTCTGGGTTCAATCAAAGAAGATGCACCTAACCCTCAAGAGAATGAAGGCCCTGGGAGTGTAAAGTTCTGGTAGAGTGGTAATGGGAGGTAGGGACATCCTCATGGAGACAAGAGCGGGGAGTTGTTATGGAATGCGGGACAGTCAGAGGATGGACCAGGAGAAGAATAAAATCTGGAGTGTAAAAAATAGATAGACAGACGGACAGACAGATAGATAAAAAAGAAAGATTCCTGTCTATTTGCTTTACTGCACTTAAAAATTAACATTTAGATATTTTAATATTAATATTTAGATATTCATTGTGTTCTGTCATTGTGATAATTGCTTCACTTGCATTGGCTAAATCCCATATACATCCATGTGATTATCACTATTAATCCTACTGAATGACAATCCTAAGGTGTAAGGGTTAGATCAAGATACAGGTGTAGGTGCTAAATTTGGCAGTTTAAGAAGCAGCTTCTGTTGGCTGGTCTATAAATATATTGTTGTATATAGTTTACCACTTTCTTTTTTTTCTTTTTTTCTTCGATATATTTTTTATTTACATTTCAAATAATTTCCCCTTTTCTGGCCCCACACTCTCCGAAAGTCCCATAAGCCTCCTTCCCTCCCTCTGTTCTCCCACCCACCCCTTCCCACATCCCTGTTCTGGTTTTGCCCTATACTGTTACACTGAGTCTTTCCAGAACAAGGGGCCACTCCTCCGTTCTTCTTGTACCTCATTTGATGTATGGATTATGTTTTGGGTATTCCATTTTTCTAGGTTAATATCCACTTATTAGTAAGTGCATACCATGATTCATCTTTTGAGTCTGGGTTACCTCACTTAGTATGATCTCGAGCTCCATCCATTTGCCTAAGAATTTCATGAATTCATTGTTTCTAATGGCTGAATAGTACTCCATTGTGTATATAATACATTTTTTTGCATCCACTCTTCTGTTGAGGGATACCTGAGTTCTTTCCAGATTCTGGCTATTATAAATAGGGCTGCTATGAACATAGTGGAACACGTATCCTTATTACATGCTGGGGAATCCTCTGGGTATGTCCCCATGAGTGGTATAGCAGGATCTTCTGGAAGTGACATGCCCAGTTTTGTGCAAAACCGCCAGACTGATTTCCAGAGTGGTTGTAACAATTTGCAACCCCATAAGCAGTGGAGGAGTGTTCCTCTTTCTCCACATCCTTGCCAACACCTGCTGTCTCCTGAATTTTTAATCTTAGCCATTCTGACTGGTGTAAGGTGAAATCTCAGAGTTTTTTTGATTTGCATTTCCTTGATGACTAATGAAGTTGAGCATTTATTTAAGACACTTCTCAACCATCTGAAATTCTTTGGGTGAAAATTCTTTGTTTAACTCTGTACCCCATTTTTTAATAGGTTATTTGCTTTTCTTTTTCTTTTTCTTTTTTTAAAATTATTGATATATTTATTTACATGTCAAATGATTTCCCCTTTTCTGGACCCCCACTCCCCGAAAGTCCCATCAGTCCCCTTCCCTCCCCCTGTTTTCCCACCCAACCCTTCCCACTTCCCTGTTCTGATTTTGCTCTATACTGCTTCACTGAGTCTTTCCAGAACAAGGGGCCACTCCTTCGTTCTTCTTGTACCTCATTTGATGTGTGGATTATGTTTTGGGTATTCGAGTTTTCTAGGTTAATATCCACTTATTAGTGAGTGCATACCATGATTCATCTTTTGAGTCTGGGCTACCTCACTTAGTATGATGTTCTCCAGCTCCATCCATTTGCCTAAGGATTTCATGAATTCATTGTTTCTAATGGCTGAATAGTACTCCATTGTGTATATATACCACATTTTTTGCATCCACTCTTCTGTTGAGGGATACATGGGTTCTTTCCAGCATCTGGCAATTATAAATAGGGCTGCTATGAACATAGTAGAACATGTATCCTTATTACATGGTGGGGAATCTTTTGGGTATATGCCCAGGAGTGGTATAGCAGGATCTTCTGGAAGTGAGGTGCCCAGTTTTCTGAGGAACCGCCAGACTGATTTCCAGAGTGGTTGTACCAATTTGCAACCCCACCAGCAGTGGAGGAGTGTTCCTCTTTCTCCACACCCTCTCCAACACTTGCTGTCTCCTGAATTTTTAATCTTCGCCATTCTGACTCATGTAAGGTGAAATCTCAGGGTTGTTTTGATTTGCATTTCCCTAATGACTAATGAAGTTGAGCATTTTTTAAGATGTTTCTCCACCATCCGAAATTCTTCAGGTGAGAATTCTTTGTTTAACTATGTACCCCCATTTTTTAATAGGGTTGTTTGGTTTTCTGGAGTCTAACTTCTTGAGTTCTTTATATATATTGGATATTAGCCCTCTATCTGATGTAGGATTGGTGAAGATCTTTTCCCAATTTGTTGGTTGCCGATTTGTCCTCTTGATGGTGTCCTTTGCCTTACAGAAACTTTGTAATTTTATGAGGTCCCATTTGTCAATTCTTGCTCTTAGAGCATACGCTATTGGTGTTCTGTTCAGAAACTTTCTCCCTGTACCGATGTCCTCAAGGGTCTTCCCCAGTTTCTTTTCTATTAGCTTCAGAGTGTCTGGCTTTATGTGGAGGTCCTTGATCCATTTGGATTTGAGCTTAGTACAAGGAGACAAGGATGGATCAATTCGCATTCTTCTGCATGCTAACCTCCAGTTGAACCAGCACCATTTGTTGAAAAGGCTATCTTTTTTCCATTGGATGTTTTCAGCCTCTTTGTCGAGGATCAAGTGACCATAGGTGTGTGGGTTCATTTCTGGATCTTCAATCCTGTTCCATTGATCCTCCTGCCTGTCACTGTACCAATACCATGCAGTTTTTAACACTATTGCTCTGTAGTATTGCTTGAGGTCAGGGATACTGATTCCCCCAGAATTTCTTTTGTTGCTGATAATAGTTTTAGCTATCCTGGGTTTTTTGTTATTCCAGATGAATTTGGTAATTGCTCTTTCTAACTCTGTGAAGAATTGAGTTGGGATTTTGATGGGTATTGCATTGAATCTGTATATTGCTTTTGGCTAAATGGCCATTTTAACTATATTGATCCTGCCAATCCATGAGCATGGGAGGTTTTCCCATTTTTTGAAGTCTTCTTCCATTTCCTTTTTCAGCGTCTTGAAGTTCTTGTCATACAGATCTTTTACATGTTTGGTAAGAGTCACCCCAAGATACTTTATACTGTTTGTGGCTATTGTGAAGGGGGTCATTTCCCTAATTTCTTTCTCAGCCTGCTTATCCTTTGAGTATAGGAAGGCCACTGATTTGCTTGAGTTGATTTTATAACCTGCCACTTTGCTGAAGTTGTTTATCAGCTGTAGGAGTTCTCTAGTGGAGTTTTTTGGGTCACTTAGGTAGACTATCATGTCATCTGCAAATAATGATAGTTTGACTTCTTCCTTTCCAATTTGTATCCCTTTGACCTCCTTGTGTTGTCGAATTGCCTGAGCTAGTACCTCAAGTACAATATTGAAAAGATAAGGAGAAAGGGGGCAGCCCTGTCTAGTCCCTGATTTTAGAGGGATTGCTTCAAGTTTCTCTCCATTTAGTTTGATGCTGGCTACTGGTTTGCTGTATATTGCTTTAACGATGTTTAGGTATGGGCCTTGAATTCCTGTTCTTTCCAAGACTTTAAGCATGAAAGGATGCTGAATTTTGTCAAATGCTTTTTCAGCATCCAATGAAATGACCATGTGGTTTTTTTCTTTGAGTTTGTTTATGTAGTGGATTGCATTGATGGATTTCCGTATATTGAACCAACCAACCCTGCATCCCTGGGATAAAGCTTACTTGATCATGGTGGATGATCGGTTTGATGTGTTCTTGGATTCGGTTGGCAAGAATTTTATTGAGTATTTTTGCATCGATGTTCATAAGGGAGATTGGTCTGAAGTTTTCTTTCTTTGTTGGACCTTGCTTTTCTGGGGTCTAACTTCTTGAGTTCTTGTATATATTGGATATTAGCCCTCTATCTGATGTAGGGTAGTTTATCACTTTCAAAACATCCTACTCATATGGTTGATCTTTGTTACATAAAACCACAAATTAAGATATTGCCTTTTTACTTATGTTCTATATGACGTATTTTTTTTATTTTTTATTTATATGAGTACACTGTAACTGTCTTCAGACACACACCAGAAGAGAGCGTCAGATCCCATTACAGTTGGTTGTGAGCCACTATGTGTCTGCTGGAAACTAAACTCAGGACCTTTGGAAGAACAGTCGGTGCTGCTAACCACTGAGCCATCTCTCCAACCCCTACATGAAGTATGCTGTTGTTAGTCATGTACTGGGATGCTTTTCAATTGTGGTGCACTGCTTGAACTTACATGCACATGTGACTTTTTTTTTTTTAATTTTTGTGTTGACAAGGAGTTTAACTCAAGGTCCAACAATCAGAACCATGCTTCCTCCTCCTTCTACATCTGTTTGATGAATCTATAACTGTTAAGGTTTATTGTATTTCATATGCTATATAGTCCTGGAGAAGATTAAATTGCATTTCAATTTTCTATGACTTTAGGTGTGTTTACTTAAAGAAATTCCCGTGTGCTGCAATCTTAGACATGAGTCAAATGCAGCTCATTAAACTGGGTAGGGTAACCCAAATGCTGTCCAGGACTGGGTCGCAGGAACAGTGCATGCAGGTGTATGTGCATTTATGGATGATACTAGGTGCTCTATTATCAGAAACATCAAAGGACCACTTGAGAGGGTAACTATAATAAAAGCTCTATTATAGTTAAAAGGGAGTCTCTGACGTTGTGTTGACCTTGCTGCTGCATCCTGGATATATACTACTTAGTCCATGGGATGATCTACAACTGTTAAATAAAGCATTTGTATTATTTAGAAGAGAGAGAGAGAGAGAGAGAGGGAGAGAGAGAGAGAGAGAGAGGAGAGAGAAGAAAGGAAGGAAAGATGGAAGAAAGGAAAGAAAGGTGGAAGAAAGGAAAGGAGAAAGTAAGTTCTATTCATCAGTGAAGAACAAAATCTTATAGACAATATGGACTCCATTGTTTAGTGTAGTTCTAAAGGAACATTTCAAGAGTGGAGCAATTTCCATCAATGATTGTAAAGCATGGTAAAGGACAGTTTGTCAGTCCAGTTTCTGTTTTATGCTAGCTAAATATTAGAGCACTAATGTCTGCTGAGAATACAAGAGGTAAATTATAGTATAATTAGTTATTGTATCCAAGTCAGAGATGTGAAGAACAAGGAGGCTAAGGGAATTTTTACACATTTACCTGTGATTTACTAGGCTCTATCTAAAGTAGAATTTGAGGACTGGAGGCCAAAGACCTTAAATATTTCTGTGTTCTTTCCTGCTGCTATAACAAATGTGCTAATGGGCCACTAAAAAGTTACAGAGACAGATGCAAGGTACTGTCCTCCCACTGAAAGATATGAAATAAAGGAGAACTAGCACCAGCAGAAAAGCATTTTGCTTTTGTTTTGAATAGTTTACTAAGTTTATTTAGAGCTCTCCAGATGTTCATGTAAAAGAATACATGAGGTTGGGAGGAAGGGCAAATTGAGGATATGCAGAGTGACTTAGAGAAGGAAAATGGAGTAGAAATTGTAAACCATTGTATAGTTGTATGAAATTTATAAGGAAAAAAAGACCATTTTTAAAATAAAATTGTCCTTTATTTCATTATAAAATTGAACTAAATATATCAAATATCTTCTATTCAAGAATGAGCAAATCTTCAATGTATAGTATTTAATTTTTTTCTGTTTTGTGCCAGTTATTTCCTAAGCATCATTTCATTAAACACCAGCACACAGATGGTGGCAACAAACATACTTTCTGGGTTCTTACGAAAAAGAAACATTTGTTCTCCATAATAATAGAACTACTGTGCAGTAATGAATGAATCCAAACCAAGCAGATGGGCAGAAGTTAATATTTGCTTTGGTTTTGTTTACTCTCTAGGACTGATGTAATGCTGATCTATTGTTACTGTGAGTTAAAATAAATAAAGGTAGATGACTAGCTTGCAAACCACATAGGAAATACTAGAATTCATCCATTATACATTATTGGTTTGCTACTAACTGCTAATACTTTGAGATGTAAGAAGAAAAAAACCCAGCTTAGACAGCTTAGGGCTGGCCTGATGAGGTACCAGGTTCTCCTTAACTACACTGTTCATAAGCCTAGAAGGTTTTTTTCTTCTAACACCATTTGTTTTTGGCTTGAGACATCAACAGTAAGTTCCTATGCCCTGTATCTTCTTGTACTTACCCTTGAATAGAATGTTGCTTACCATTCTTAAAATGTACTTTACTTGTATTATATCAGCTAATTGGATTTATTCTTCATAATCTCAAGTGTGTAACAAATGAGTGTTGAGAAAATTACTTCTGATCTGTAGTGCACTAGGTTATAGGAGTCCCAGACTCCCATAGAAACAATTGCTCCTTCCACTCACTGGCTTCTGCTGTGGAGCTCAGTAAAGGGCCAGATGAGCACATCAGGAGAGAACTGTGGGAGACCACAAAAGAAGTATACTGCGTGGGGAGTTATGTAACATGGAAGGTCATCAGTGCCCCAGCTTAGAATGAGGATGTACTCTTCAGAGGACCTGAAGAACATTTGGAAATTCCTAGGTAGAAGAGAAAATATAGGAAGAGAACACGGCTGCAAGATGAGGATGCTGTAGGGAGATGAGGATGCTGTAGGGAGATGAGGATGCTGTAGGGAGATGAGGATGCTCTAGGGAGATGAGGGTGCTGTAGGAAGATGAGGGTGCTGTAGGAAGATGAGGATGCTGTAGGAAGATGAAGGTGCTGTAGAGAGATGAGGATGCTGTAGGGAGATGAGGATGCTGTAGAGAGATGAGGATGCTGTAGGGAGATGAGGGTGCTGTAGGGAGATGAGGATGCTGTAGGGAGATGAGGGTGCTGTAGGAAGATGAGGGTGCTGTAGGAAGATGAGGATGCTGTAGGAAGATGAAGGTGCTGTAGGGAGATGAGGATGCTGTAGGGAGATGAGGATGCTGTAGGGAGATGAGGATGCTGTAGAGAGATGAGGATGCTGTAGGGAGATGAGGGTGCTGTAGGGAGATGAGGATGCTGTAGGGAGATGAGGGTGCTGTAGGAAGATGAGGGTGCTGTAGGAAGATGAGGATGCTGTAGGAAGATGAAGGTGCTGTAGGGAGATGAGGATGCTGTAGGGAGATGAGGATGCTGTAGAGAGATGAGGATGCTGTAGGGAGATGAGGATGCTGTAGGGAGATGAGGATGCTGTAGGGAGATGAGGATGCTGTAGAGAGATGAGGACGCTGTAGGGAGATGAGGATGCTGTAGAGAGATGAGGATGCTGTAGGGAGATGAGGATGCTGTAGGGAGATGAGGATGCTGTAGAGAGATGAGGATGCTGTAGGGAGATGAGGGTGCTGTAGGGAGATGAGGGTGCTGTAGGGAGATGAGGGTGCTGTAGGGAGATGAGGATGCTGTAGAGAGATGAGGATGCTGTAGGGAGATGAGGATGCTGTAGGGAGATGAGGGTGCTGTAGGAAGATGAGGATGCTGTAGAGAGATGAGGATGCTGTAGGGAGATGAGGATGCTGTAGGGAGATGAGGATGCTGTAGGAAGATGAGGATGCTGTAGGGAGATGAAGATGCTCTAGGGAGATAGGATGCTGTAGAGAGATGAGGATGCTGTAGGGAGATGAGGATGCTGTAGGGAGATGAGGATGCTGTAGGGAGATGAGGGTGCTGTAGGAAGATGAGGATGCTGTAGAGAGATGAGGATGCTGTAGGGAGATGAGGATGCTGTAGGGAGATGAGGATGCTGTAGGGAGATGAGGGTGCTGTAGGGAGATGAGGATGCTGTAGGGAGATGAGGATGCTGTAGGGAGATGAGGGTGCTGTAGGGAGATGAGGATGCTGTAGGGAGATGAGGATGCTGTAGGAAGATGAGGATGCTGTAGGGAGATGAGGATGCTGTAGGAAGATGAGGATGCTGTAGGGAGATGAAGATGCTCTAGGGAGATAGGATGATGTAGAGAGATGAGGGTGCTGTAGGGAGATGAGGATGCTGTAGGGAGATGAGGATGCTGTAGGGAGATGAGGATGCTGTAGGGAGATGAGGATGCTGTAGGGAGATGAGGGTGCTGTAGAGAGATGAGGGTGCTGTAGGGAGATGAGGATGCTGTAGAGAGATGAGGATGCTGTAGGGAGATGAGGATGCTGTAGGGAGATGAGGGTGCTGTAGAGAGATGAGGATGCTGTAGGGAGATGAGGATGCTGTAGGGAGATGAGGGTGCTGTAGGGAGATGAAGATGCTCTAGGGAGATAGGATGATGTAGAGAGATGAGGGTGCTGTAGGGAGATGAGGATGCTGTAGAGAGATGAGGATGCTGTAGGGAGATGAGGATGCTGTAGGGAGATGAGGATGCTGTAGGGAGATGAGGATGCTGTAGGGAGATGAGGGTGCTGTAGGGAGATGAGGATGCTGTAGGGAGATGAGGATGCTGTAGGGAGATGAGGATGCTGTAGGGAGATGAGGATGCTGTAGGGAGATGAGGATGCTGTAGGGAGATGAGGATGCTGTAGGGAGATGAGGGTGCTGTAGGGAGATGAGGGTGCTGTAGGGAGATGAGGATGCTGTAGGGAGATGAGGATGCTGTAGGGAGATTCAGGTATATGCTAAAAGGTCTTTGTGTTACAGCTCTTACTCTAATGCCTAACATAGAAATTTGTGCTGTTTTTATTTTTCCTTTTTTTTCTCATCTTGGTCTTATTTCTGTGATTATATATCATAGGATTTTCCATTTCCAATTTTATTAGCGCAGAGGAGGCCTGTGATTGGGTAGGGAAAGGGGGGTCGAGCTAGAATTGAACAGACACAGAGCATCACAGGGGAGAGAAGGAAGGGAAGACAGAGGCAGATGTATACCAGTGTAACTTTTAGCAGCCATAGGTAGTTATGATTTCATAAAGTTAGAATAATTGGGATAAAGCTTTTATGATTATCAATTGGTTCTGAAATTATTGTATTGGCATCTTGTAAATTGTTATTTTAATGATACATAAATCTGATAGGTTAACTATAAGCTTCAAGAGCATTGCTTTACTTGGTTGATGGGTGGTATGGGTGCTGATTGTGGGCGGACACTCATTGTGGGATGCTTGCCTATATGGTGCTGCTGCTGGGGAGCTGATGGACTGAGAGAAGCTGGCAGCAAAGAGAGGGGCTGGCCACAGTGATCTGCAGAGGGACTCCAGAGCTCTGGCCCAGAGAGATGGCCAAGTTGAGATCGCCTGGCTGGAGTCATGTGGCCACTGCTTGCCTGGTGATTACTTGTTTGGGAAGCCAGACATTACTTATTATTATTATTATTATTATTATTATTATTATTTTGACTATTGTGATCAAATTATTTTTTAACTACTTTATTGACTATTTTTTATTAGATATATTCTTTATTTACATTTCAAATGATTTCTCCTTTCCTGGTTCCCCTCGCCCCAGAAAGTCCCATAAGCCATCTCTCCTCCCCCTGTTCCCCAATCAACCCCCTCCTGTTTCCCTGTTCTGGTATTCCCCTACACTGCTGCATCTAGCCTTTCCAAGACCAAGGGCCTCTCCTCCCTTTCATGTTCAACAAGGCCATCCTCTGCTGCCTATGTGTCTGGAGCCATGGGTAACTCCATGTGACTATCTGGTTGATGGTTTTGTCCCTGGGAGCTCTGGGAGTACTGGGTAGCTCATATCTTTGTTTCTCCTATGGCACTGCAAACCCCTTCAGCTCCTTGGGTCCTTTCTCTAGCTCCCCCACTGGGGACCCTATGCTCAGTTTAATGGCTGACTGAGAGTGTTCCCCTCTGTATTTGTCATGCACTAACAAAGCCTTCCAAGTGACAGCTATATCCAGCTCCAGTCAGCAAGTACTTGAGGGCATTGATAACAGTGTCTGGGTTGTGTAACCATATATGGGATGGATCACTAGGTGGGGTAGAGAGCTAAACAAAGAATTTTCACTTGAGGAATATTGAATGGCTGAGAAGCACCTAAAGAAATACTCAACATCCTTAGGGAAATGCAAATTAAAACAACCCTGAGATTTCACCTCACACCAGTTAGAATGGCTAAGATAAAAAACACAGGAGACAGCAGGCACTGGTGAAGATGTAGAGAAAGAACACTCCTCCACTGCTGGTGGGATTGCAAGTTGGTACAACAATTCTGAAAATCAGTCTGGTGGTTCCTCAGAAAACTGTGTTGACACTTCCGGAGGACACTGTTATACCACTCCTGGGCATATACCCAGAGGATTCCCCAGCATGTAATAAGGACACATGATCCACTATGTTCATAGCAGCCCTATTTATAATACCCAGAAGCTGGAAAGAACCCAGATATCCCTCAATGGAGGAATGAATACAGAAAATGTGATATATTTACACAATGGAATACTACTCAGCTATTAAAAACAATGAATTCATGAAATTCTTAGGCAAACGAGTGGAAATGGAAGATATCATCCTATGTGAGATAACCCAATAACAAAAGAACACTCATGGTATGCACTCACTGATATTAGTCCAGAAGCTTGGAATTCCCAAGATACAATTCACATATCAAAATATGCCCATGAAGAAGGAAGGACAAAGTATGTCTACTCTGGTCCTTAGAAGGGGGAACAAAATACCCACCAAAGGACATACAAAGTGTGGAGCAGAGGCTGAGGGAAAGAGCATCCAGAGACTATCCCACCTAGTGATCCATCCCATATACAGTTACAAATCCATTTTTTAATATTTCCAGAAACATTTATGATGGAACCTGTGTATGCTGCCACAATGCCATCACATAATACCTACTGTTTTAAGCCATTGTGCTTGTCTCCAAGACTCATAGACTTCTTGACCTTAGAATGAATTCTTAATACCATACTCTTCGCATGGAGCATAGTTCCACACAAAGATAGGTAAGTGAACAAGTAGGTAATCAGTCATTAGTGCCTATATAATAAGCCTTGTTCCCTTTATTGATAAATACTCAAAATTAGAGTATGCCTTATGGCCAGAAAAAGTCAGCATTAAAAATAATGATAGCGTGAGTTTTACTTTTTCTATTGGATACAATCAATTAAAACAGGACCAAAGATAATCTAGTTATCACAATTATTTATTAATTTCCAGTCAATTCCAGAAGTGCATCTGTTCTTTAAACATCACCAGAATATTGTCCAAACTGATTTTTCACAATTAAAATGTCTCAACCTGCTTTGTGCACTGTAATGACTTGCTGTTCTTTGACCTGTGGGGGATAGCTGTCCATGAGTGCTTGCTCCTAGTGGATGATGCAGAGCTTTTTGTGTTTCTCATCCCTGCATATGCAGATTGCTTAGGTTTCCTGCCCTCCTCTGAAATAGATGCCAGTGAAGAAGAGGAAACCTTTGGTGGAAAGAAAAGATAATGCTACCAGCATCTGAAAACTTACAGTCTTTCTTTATAGTGAACTGTGAGTGGCCTAATGGTGGCTTTTATCACCACCTCTGCATACACTCTACCTCCATATTAGTCTTGGACACACTGAAATGCTTGAGATCCCTGGCTTTAGAATTATCTCGAACCCTTCAGGATACCCCACCCCTCTTGTGACATGTTGTCACTAATGAGACATTCTTAGTGGCTTCTCATCTGTGAAGCATCCATAAAGGGTCACAGCAGTAACCTGTTGTGAGAGTAGAATACCCTGAAGATTGGAAGAAGAGAATGCTAAGCAAGGGCAAGACCACGACCAGGGACATGTGGATCAGCCCTTTCGCTTTTGTAAGATACCATAGTGCCATTTATAAAACAGAACAAGCTTACAAAACACTTTTACTAGTTATTTGGTGGATTTGAAGAAAATCTTCTGCTTAGCAAGACATTTGTGAGAAGAGGTAGCAGGGAAACTTTTGCTTACTTCAGATTGGATGGTCTCCAGTCTTTAAATCATTAAGATTGATCATCCTCAGAGATTTATGCTATGTCCAGCAAACTACCAAACTCTTGGTTTGTTTGCATCATACACAGTTTAACTAGTAGATACTTAGAGTTTATGAATGGAATACCCTTAGAGGGCTTGAATGAAAGTACATATGGGCATGTGAATATGCCTTGTGTGCCTTATACCGTAATCAGTCTTAAATGTAATAGATCTTTTTTTAAAACAAATTTATTTTCTATATTTTTTGTTTACATTCCAAAAGATTTTCCCTTTCCTGGTTCCCTCTCCCCCAAAGTCCCATAAGCCCTCTTCTCTCTGCCCATTCTCCAATCAACCCCCTCCTACTTCTCTGTCCTGGTACTCCCCTATAATGCTGGATCAAGCCTTTCCAGGACTAGGGACCTCTCCTTTCTTCTTCTTGAAAGTCATTTGATATGTGAATTGTGTCTTGGGAACTCAGAGCTTCTGGGCTAATATCCACTTATCAGTGACTGCATTCCATGTGTGTTCTTTTGTTACCTCACATAGGACGATATTTTCCAGATCCAACCATTTGCCTAAGAGTTTCATGAATTCATTGTTTTGAATAGCTGAGTAGTGTTCCATTGTGTAAATATACCACATTTTCTGTACTCATTCCTCCATTGAGGGACATCTGGGTTCTTTCCAGCTTCTGGGTATTATAAATAGGGCTGCTATGAACATAGTGGAGCATGTGTCCTTATTGCATGCCAGGGAATCCTCTGGGTATATGCCCAGGAGAGGTATAACAGGGTCCTCCGGAAGTGTCATGCCCAGTTTTCTGAGGAACCTCCAGACTGATTTCCAGAGTGGTTGTACCAACTTGCATTCCCACCAGCAGTGGAGGAGTGTTCCGCTTTCTCCATATCGTCACCAACACCTGCTGTCTCCTGAGTTTTTAATCTTAGCCATTCTGACTAGTGTAAGGTGAAATCTCAGGGTTGTTTTGATTTGCATTTCCCTAATGACTAGTGATGCTGAACACACGCCTCACAAAAGCAACCTCCTACAGTAGGAATCACTGACTGCCTCACTCACTGAGTGCTACTCAGGACTCTTATGACAGAGTAGATAAGCCTATGAGGGTTGTATTTTTTTTTCAGATATATTTTGTTTTCTATCTGCATGTGATGTGCCTGTTGGTATTTTAGTGCTATTTTGTGGGGCTTACTACATGGTTCACTTTGTACTACCACAAACCTGAATACTCACACTTGGGTCACTCATACCTTTGTAAAAGGTCAGGTCCCATGTCACATATCTGTAACCTTAGAGCTAGAAGTGGAAGGAGAGACAGATGGACCTCTAGGGATCATAAGTTAGCCTGCCTAGTCCACCAGTGAGCTCTAGGGTAAAAGAACGACCCTCAGTTGTGGAATAAGATTAATGCCCCCAGTTCATCCCGTTCCTCTCCCCCATGAGTACATTTTGCTTCATGGAATATCATGGAAAGAAGAGAATTCAAATTCATTGGTTTGAAAGAGTTACTGAACTACACAAAATGTTTAAATTTAATTTTTCTTCATCCTTTATCTTTTTATTACTGTTAATTTTTAAGTTCATGGTTTTTTAGCATGCACTTGTATAAGTACTATATAGTGATTTAATGGGATTTCTATGTATTTCTTTACCTATTCCATTGTGTATTTATCTTTCTTCCTGTGCAACTCATACACTTTCTTTCTCCTTCCTCATTTTCTCTTTCCTTCTTCTCCAACTTTTCTCTATTTCTGTTTCTCTAAATAGAGAAACACCTTTTCTCTATTTCCTTGTTAAGCATAAACTTGCATAGCTTTACTTACCTTTAACCTGATACTCCAGCTTCCCCTTTCTAGCTACTTTGTGTTATAGCTTTTTTCCTCATCAGTTAACCTAATCCTGTCTTTATACAGAGTACTTTCATTTCATAGTATCCTAGAATACACTGTAGTATCCGTATTCATAACCCCAGTAGTAATTGAAATTAACGGTGTCTTTATTTTTAATTGACGTTGACGTGCAGCATTTCATTTATGAACCTGCCCACCAGCCACTATGTGTGCTTCTGCAGTTCCCACTGTGTGTCTGATACACTTCAAGTGTATCACTTGGAGTGACTGAGGCATAGCATGCAGTCCCTTGAGCAATGTCCCGAGGATTTATCTACTCAACTGTGAACCTCATCACTGCCACAACCGAACATTACTTTAACGTAGTAAATACTTCAACAGTAAGAATATTGTTGATTAAAAAAAAATCTATGTTTACTTTTAGAGTAGAGTGGAATTGGTCCTGAAATTCTAGCCTCTGCACCGACTGGAAACTCTATTTTGTTGGATAAAATACCTAGTCTGTGCTCTTGTTATATTGCCCAATAAATGATTAAGTCTGTTCTGGATGGAGCAATTGGCCTTGAAATGAATCATATTCTAATTAGAAGATCGAGAAGTTGAATGGTAGGATAAAGAGAATGGGAGAACCCACATGTAGTGGTGTACACTGGTAGTCCCACCATGGTGGGAGGCAGAGGCAGGAAGGAGTAACACTAGCCTAGGAAAGATTGACAGATCGTTTGAATAACAAACCGAGTCTATTATAAATATTCAACAGTCCATTGGATTGTACATATAAACAACAAATATTATGATATATAAATATACTTCTATAACCTCATTTGGGAAGCAGTGAACATCATAATTAAGAATAAAAATTTTGAATTTGTAATTCACAAAATCGCATAAAAGAATGTTCATTAGAGTTTTATTGACTAGATAAAAATTTGGAGAGGGGCCTGCTGGCACAGACATGTAATTCCCAGTGCTCTGGTAATTACTACTGTTCTGGGTTATAGGGTGATTTCAATTTATATATTATATCAAAATTCAAAGAAATGTAAAAACAAGGCTAGGACAGGATGAGAGGGAGAATGCTTGTCTGGCAAGCTTGACAATGTTCTCTGAGCGTGGTTCCCAGCAACAACTACAGGTAAGGAGCTGGCCCAGTGGCTGCTACAGCTCATTCAAACTATCCCTGGTTTGGATGGTATAAGGAAGTGTGGTCCTGGTGCCAACTCTCATTTTGATGTGTCTGGATAGCCATCTGGACACCACCTTGGAGAGGACTGGGTGAAGTCTGGAACAGGTGGGGTCCACAATCTGTTTCTCCCTCCCTCCAGAGAGTCAGGTGCCACTGCACACCAGTTTGGGAGGGGTGAAGCAGAGTCTAGGACTAATAGTGTCTGCAGTATCTGGCCGGGAATGCCCCAAATAGCTTTAAAGTTCTTAGCAAAGGAGTAAAGAGGTTCACGCCAGTGGAGGCACTGGTCAGGTGATGATGTTGGTCATGAGAAGAGTGACTGCACTGTGATGCAAGCATCCATGAGTGCCTCCAGCATGGCCAGGCATTCTGGTGCAGAGGTCTAAGGATAAATGCTTCCAGGGATAGTCTCCCCCAAGTGTTACAGCTCATTAAAATCAGCCAGACTCAGAAGATACTTGCTGAAAGAAGCCGTGTTATTTACTCCATGTGGACAGGGACTATATGAACCTTGGTAAATAGGATGGGATTTGGGGGTATTTGCTTTCTGTTGGCTGAGGATAAGATCCTGTTGATGCTCTATTTACATGGGAAAGAACATCAGGTGCTGGACTACATAACTGACCACCTGTGACCTCCTGGTTGGGGTCATCAGGCAGGCACAGAAACAGAGAGGGAGTTAGACCTGCTCCTGCCAGTCTCAGGATATGATGTTAAGTATCAGATTTTGAGACTTCCGGGGTTAAGGCAGTGCTTCTCCTCACCAGTTCTGTGCCAGTTCTTTAGGTGGTGCTGTCCATGTGCCACACAAGGATGGAAGAAGTATGTTTACAATAATTCCAGACCCTTAGTACATAGCAGTTGCATAGAGCAACATTAAAGGACATGGCGGACAATACCACCAAGCTACTGTGTATGTTTGATAATGAAAAGTAGCGTGGATATTTAGAGCTTTGCAGGGATTTAAAATGGTAACTGACTGCTATGGGTGAGTTGAGTTACAAACTATTGATTGGATATCAGTTCTAAAGTTAATCATCATAGAAAAATTATTAAAATACAACTTTTGTTCTAAGTTAAAATAGAAAAAATGAAATATATACATATATATGTATATCATACACACACATACAAACACACACACATACATACATACACATATATACAGGTACAAAGTAACTATGAGAATAGTAACTGAAAGGTCCTACCTGGAGATATGGAAAAGTTAATTTCAGACACTATCTATTGGTAGTGTACAGAACTGTATGCACTCTTTGGTCCTTGTCTGCCTGAGGCACTGTAGACTCATTTTTCCATCATACTTTTCTGTTTCAAGCTGCAAATGATAGGTATTTGACTGTATTAACTATATTTTGTACATTTCAAAGAAATAAATAGAAGGTGGTATCATTTGTTCCCAACACTGAAGTCTGAGACACTGTCACATAAAACCATGGGACAGGGCTGCTTTAAGACAGCTACACACTCTTCAAATAAGTGAGTTCCTATTACCCTGTCTATGCCTCAGACTCGTAAACACTGTCTGCTTTTAAGTCTGGTACTCTCAAATAGGGAAAAATAGTACTCTGAAACTACCCAGGCAAGAATGGCCATATAAACTATGATTAGAGAGTTGTTCAGAATAATCTCATGGGAAGAATACAAGCAACTGGAATTTTGCCTTTGAAAAAGAGATTTCCTGCTGAATAAAAATGTAGCAATTCTGATCCACACTTTGGGCATGTATCTGTAATTTTCTCAGGAGACTAAGCAAGAAGGTTTGAGTTCAAGATCAGGTTGGATGACATAATGACATATTTTTAAATTATATTAAATTCATAATTATTGTGTTGTCTACTGTCTGCATGCATTTGTGTGCATGCGTGCATGTGTGTGTGTGTGTGTGTGTGTGTGTGTGTGTGTATGTGTGTATGTGTTTGTGTATTTGTTAATATAGCTGGGCAAATGCCTTGTCATACACATAGAAAATCCTTTGTGATTGATTTTCTGCTTCTGTCATTGTTTCTAGAGATTCAGCTGGGGTCTTCAGACATGTACAGCAAGTGCTTTTTGCCCAGGAGTGCTTACTCTGCCTTAAGTGATGAGATTTAATGGGTGTAGGAGATAGTGGAAGGAAGGAAAATGCAAAGGGAAACTGGGAAATGAAGGGATGAGGTCAAAGTGGAAAAGAGGAATCTTCAGACTTGGTAAGGGGGTACATGCACTTTCAAGCTCCATGGAATGTACCTATTTCTCTTTTTTATTGCATATTTTATTTATTTACATAGACCATATCCATTTCTAAGAGTCTGGAATTACACAGAATCCATTCTACTTGATTAAAACTCACTGGAACAGTGGCAACCTTGTGTGTGCTTGCCATTGAACCTAAGACCTTCTAAATGCTAGGCAAATTTTCTACAGATTAAACACATATAATCCTTGGACATTGAATATATACATTAAAATTATATACATTAAAATTAAATAAAGATATATACATTAAAATTAATCTACATCTGTGTAAAACCAGCCAACTACCATAATGTAAAAAAAATTATAATTTATGAGTTCAGTGTAGTTGAAAATATGGGTCAGAAGAGGGAATCTTTTGTATGAAGAACATGAATTGGAATTGATAATTATTAGTTTAGTTATAATAAATCTGTATCATAGTAGTGATATATAGATATATTGTTAAAATGTTCCAACATCAAATATGTGTAGTAACATTAAAAATCTCTTGTTGTTTCATTAAGAAAATGTGTGTTTATTCATATATGTGATAATATATTGTATACATTCACATTTATCTTTATAGTGATAAAACAGAATCAATATAGTATTACTAATAACAAAAACATGGGACTAATCACCTCAATTATTTACAATGCAATGACATAAAACATTTGAAGTCATATGTATGATAAATAATCTGTTTCTCTACGTTAGCTCTGTCCTTAATCTATATAATATATAATGGTTGTCTACATATATCTCATTGTACTCTTACTCTTGATTTACATATAGTAATTAACTGTATTAAGTACATATTTTTCCAGAAGTATTAGCCTATGACTGACAGCTTCAGGACTCATGTAGTTCTTCAGAGAACAAATTCAGAATGTGTCACCATTTGGAGTGGTCCTATTTCCTCATTATCCAAAATGTTCACACATTCATGTTGATTACTCCATTGTGTCTAGAAATGGTACTACTGATGTTTACCTAAGGATAATTATATTAATTACAGTTTTATGTGGAAAATAAACATATTTACATGTAAAACACTGTTTTTGTGTTTGCAAGAACTAATCATATTTATGGGCATTGAATGTATCTCAGTGAAATCCACGTAAGAGTTTCTTTGGAGCTGGAAGGCCATACAGTTGTATCTTCAGCGCATATAAATGAATAGCCTTTCAGATTAAAAATACATTATAACGGGTGTAAAATCACAAGTTATTAAGAATTCAGAATTATTTCATACTATTTAATGTTCTTTCCTTCTTGTCTAGACTTGTTTATTCATTAATTTTTGCAATGACAAAAGGAACTTAAGAAAGACATGGCTTATTTTCATACCCCCCCCCCCCCCATCTCTTTAGTCATGGCTTGGAAGCACAAGGGTGTGAGACAAGTGGCTACTGTTTGTGTAGTTGGATGCAAAGTCAGCAATGAATACTCATGGTCCCCTCATTCCTCCATTTCATCTTTCTGAGCAGGCCAGATTACAGTTGATTGGATGATGGTCCCCACATGTAGGGTTTGTCAGTTATGACTGTAAATCTTCTCAGACACATGCAGAGGTTTGCCTTCTAGGTGATGCCCAATCCGGTCAAGCTGAAAATGGACATTAACTGACCCTTCTTGTGACCTTGCTAAGCTCACACCCTGTTCCATGTGCTCATTGGTGTTTTACAAACTCCCGGCAGGTTAGAGGCTGCCTTGCATCAATCCTTCATTCTGTGATCCCTGAAATTTTCAGTGAGATGAGAGAAAACAGGGGCATGACCGCAGGAGGCAATGGTTAGTTGTTGAAACTCCAAAAACTAGTGATGGCCAGAACTTTTTCTCCTTTTGAAGATTTACATTTCAAGAATTATCTTAAATAATTTGGAATCTGTCCCCTGTGTATAATACTTGATTAAAATATTAGAAATACTAAATTTTAGGTGTAGGAAAGGTCACCCTAGGCAATATGTCTTAGAAGCAATATGTTTGATTGATAAGTTAACTCATTTACTTTTATTCTCATTTAATACCTGGATACAGAGTCATATCAGCATGCACTAACAGGATTGGCACCAGAACAAATGCACAGTTTTACAGTCACTGTTTGTCCATCATGTCCTTGAGATGAAACACATACTAAAAATGACGATATAATGTTTAGATGAATTTCCCACTTATAGAAAGTTACTAGAAAAGCTATTCATGTTGGAGATAGAGAGATGCTTCAGTATATAAAGCATGTATATGTGTATATATACATATGTGTATGTGGTGTGTGTTTGTATGTGTGTATGTATGTGTGAGAGATGAAGCTTTTAATTCTTCAATGATGGCAACTGGGGTTTTATATTTTTCAGTCATAGTGAAAGAATGTTAAGAATTTTAAGACAGTTTATTGTACAAAATAGAAGAAAATAAGGACTTGCATGTGCTGTTGGCTGTCACCTACTTTATTGTTAAAATTGCAGTTATAAGCCAGATCTATCAACAGCTAGTTCCAAACCTAAAAACATCAGCCTTGATTATATAGATGGTAAAGGTTTAAGGATAAAGATAAAAGTCTTCTTTTACTACTATTATTTCTCAATATCATCTTGTCTACCTGTATTTTTCATATAGTCAAAATACATTTTAAACTTTACCTGCTGTACAGAGAAAATACACATCTAGTCCCTGCTTACTGTCCTATTCTCACTCTCTTATTCTACCTTTAAACGTGCATCCTACTGTCACATGTTCAAGTCATTATGCTGTGCCTTCTTCATTTTGGCTTTTGTACATATAATACATGTAAATTTATAATATTTATAAATGATATATATTTATATTTCATACATATATAAGTCTATAGACATATACAGACACAAACTATTTATACATATACATATAAATATACATATACATACACATACATATACATGTACATGTATGTGTACATATATGTATATATGTACACACACACAAACACACACACACACACACACACACACATATATATGTATGTATCTGAAATATCTGAAGTATGGTCTCATACCAGTCAAGACTATCTTAGAAGTTATTTGCTGTAGCACAGGCTGGCCTCAATGGCAGTCTCCTGTCCTTAAACTCCCAAGTGCTTTGAATTACAGATGTTAGCCCATGTACCTGGATAATGAGATTTCTTTTAATAACCCCTGATCATTTACCCTGACTTCAGTTAATTTTGATAATCCCATTTGTTCAATTCATTCCATGCCTGCCATTATAGTTTCCTAACTGTTCAAACATCTAGAATTACTCCACAAGAATATTGCCAATGGTATTGCTAGAACTATCATCTAATTTATATGATCATCTAATCTCAAACATAAGTTTTACAGTCTTATGTAATCTGATTCTCACGATTTATCTCCTACCCTTCTCTTCTGTCACATGCATGTCTACTGCTGCACATAAATGCTTTCTGTAGACTTTTTCTACGAGTCAAGATCTTGAATTTTTATTTCATCATTCTTATCTCAAAAGTTCACATGTAGGAGGTTGATTAAAGCTAGAAAAGTTTCTTAACAGAAACTACAAAACTGTACAGCTTTTGAGAAATGTAGTAAGAAAGTCATATTAAAGGGGGTGTTTTTCAAATTTTAGATTATATACTTAATGAGTTAAGATGAATTGGCTGTGGAGTTTGTTTGTTTTTCTATTTATTTACACCAGATATTTATCATACTCTATGGGCATATGTGAGTAGTGAAGTGGACTCAAGCTTGATAGTGGTTACCAGGTGAAATCTCGCCCACCAAGTCAAGAGGAGGAACTGGCATTAGGGGGAGCAGCAGAACACACTGCTCAGAAGTTGCCCACTATCAAGCAACGTTATACTTGATTGCTACTTCATGAATGGTTTGATTTACCTCATGTTATGATAATGACTGAAGAGTCAATGACCTTGTCATGTTCTAACTAGCCAGCATGGTTGAGCTTTGATGAAGTGTGTGTTTTATTGAGTAAAGTCCTGCATGGCAACACTATGGGCTCAGTCGATATTCAGGAGATGGGGCAGGAAACAGAAGTCTTCGGAATCTCTATATTCTCCCCAGATGTGTCAGGTTATATAAATGATGAAGGACATAATAACTCAACATCATAAAGTCATTTTTATAAAGTCAAATATATATATATATATATATATATATATCTGCACTGTCCTTTTCACTGGCATGCAGGGAAACTTTTTTTTTTTTGAAAATTTCTATCAGGTTGTTTATGAAAAGTAATAGAATCTGACACTAAATATTTAAAAGTACAATGTTCTCAAATTCTTTTCCATGTAAAGTATCAAGCAATTTGTTTCCAGTATTACTTATTTTAGGATGAAAAGAATAACATTGTATTTGCAAATCTAGAGTGCATTGCCTACAGCCACTCAGGACTTGTCATTTCATACACCACACTGCAATCATTTTTAAATAACCAATTTTACACTCTTCCTGGAAGAGATCATGGGCAGTTTGATAAGACAGAACATTAAAGGTGCACACTGATGCTTGTTTTTATTAAACCTTTATTATAAGAGAAACACGTACTTGTCCCTGATGCTTGTCTCCTAGTCTCACGTTTTTCTTGAGGGAGTAATCTATATAGGTTGTATCTGCAGAACATAATGGGTTCATAAATTCTAGTTCACAGTCAATTTCACACAGAACCATTTCTGGGTTTAATCAACCTCCTAGATGCACTTGACAAGCTTCAGTTATTCTGTTATTTCTATTGTTTGGCAACAGACTGCTATTTCGGGATTAAGTGAAAATTCAATATAAGCACTCATTGTAGAATCGCATATTCATCTGCCTCTGAACTTATTACAGTACTAAAAGCATTTTTCAAACAAGAATTATAAGCATACATTTATTGTTTTATTCATTTTACAATTAACAAGAATTTTATCATCAATAGCATTTGATTGTATGATTTTTCTCCTGATACATGAATCCTTTGAAATGCGCCAAATGACACTTATTGATGCTGCTTTCATTGCAGAGTAACACTGACTTCTTAAACTATCTGATTGGTGGAAAGAGCAAATGCATTCCAAGGACTCAAGTGTTGAAAATTGGTGTCAACCACAGGGTAATTGAATCCTGTCCAGATAACCTGCATAGCTGAAAAATATTGGGTGATGATGTTTATCCATGCAGGCTTTGTATGCATGAATACCGGTCCCTGAGTGCTGTAGCTTAGTCCGTAAATGTCATTCAGAGCATAAGAATCAGTCATGGCCTATGCACCATGCTCAGAATACAGGTCCGACACGGACCAAGTGAATACTTTAGCAACTTGGTTGTACACAACAGTACTATGAATAGTATTCAGCATAGGTAAATACTGCAGGTAGATACCAGGTCTGCCACTCTCCATCCAGTGAATTGTGTAGGTGTTGCCTTCATTGATAAGGACTTATGCTCATTTTGTGGAGAGCAAACAATAGCATTGGTAATAGCCAGGCATGTTTGTGGGTTTACATGAAGCCCCTTTGACCCACAACTCAAAATGGCATGATCTACTACAAGAACTCAATGTTTTGGTGATATTGACATGCACAGTTGGGGCTTTACCTCTCCCATTATTTTCTGATTTCATTTATATTGCCTTCATTTGTGTATTTTAGGGGACTTCTACTCTATAATGTTCCTACTCTACCTCCTCTCCCCCCCAACCCCACATACACAATGGCCACTTTTGTTTTTACCTGTCACTGCATGTGTTCCCTGTCTCATCTGTCTCATTCATCCTTCTGTTCTAGTCCCCATTCTCATCCATCTATCAGTATCTATTCTATTTCCCCTCTTTATCACATGTCAAGAGTAGGGAGTGCTGAGACAGGTGACAGTTCCACCATCTATTTCTTTGGAACTATCAGTAGAGTTTTCCTGAGCATGGTGATCCCAGCTTACATATTTACTCTAACTGTACTTGCATCCATCTTTTCTCATGCATCATTTTCATCTCTATTTTTCCCACAGTGGTCATCTTTATGAGATTGTAACTGACCTTGTCAACCATGTACTGCCCTGTGGTGACAGTTGAACAATTCAGTAGATCACAGAGTCCCAAAACTTATAATGTGAATCATTTGGCCTTTCATAGAAAATCTTTGTAGATTTATGAGGCTTCATTCCTCATCTAACATCTGCAAATATATTACATCAGACTAAGCCATGGTAACCTGGCTCAGAACACTTTGGATATACATCATGATGCATTATGTCTAGCCTCTATACTGAATTTTCCATCACCATCAGAGAGAAAGAGGATAATGACATCTTACTCTGTTAAAATATTATGACCAGTGATGTAGCAAGGTTGTATTTTTAGAGTAAGCATGGTTCCAGAAAGAGCAACAATTGCTCATGGTGTACCATTGAATCAAATTTATGATCTGGTGAGGCTACAACATTTGGAATATGCTAACCTACAGTAGAGTTCCTTCTAAATACTCCAGTTCAGCTGTGGTACCTGACCACAGACTTTGACAGTTTTTCCAATAAACAAGCCCCATTCAAGCTCAAGCTCATTAGAATCTTTCTGAGCTTGGAAAGATACCCTTAGGTTTCCAACTCAGAACCTCTCATCTGTTAGGATCAGTGGAGAGGCCAAGTCATTTTAGGTTCCTTGTTTAGAGTTACAATCCTACGTATTTACTTAGTCATGTAAGGGCAAAGGACTGCTTCACCAGGCCACTGACATTGGACCTTCAATGAACTACTTGACTTTATAATTACACTCCAGATGGGATGATTATACTGTAAGTATCCCAAGGACTGTTAAATTCACACTATTATCTGATTTCTGTCTCTATTCATTAATTTTAATAAAGTTATATGTCTTCTGAATATTTTGAAATTTAAACATAATAACCTCATGTTGGCAGATGTATGTAGCCAGAAAATGCACATCCTATTTATGCTATTGTTTTCTCAGTTTTAGAAGACATTAAGGGGTCTTGACTTTTTCTTCAGGTTATTAGGTATCTGGACTTTCTCTTCAGGTTATAGTCACGATTTCATTTTCTGATCTTGATTCCTCAGGGATACTGCTGTCTACCAGCACTTACTGAATAGAAAGAAGTGTTCTCATAGCACTCACACAACTGACCCTAGTCACGTGACTGCTGAGCACCTGAGAAGCGCTAATGCAGCTTAACAGTTGTGTTCTTAGACATTACTAATTTTCATATGACTTAAATGCAGGCAATGTGATATGACTGGTGGTCATATTATTATCAGCATTATCTAGAAAGCATGCTGCGTGATATTATCTTGTCATTAATTCTGTTGAAGAAACATGAATAGTATTTTAAATATGGGTTTTTTATTATTTTAAACATGAAAGTAGATAATAGATTTAAGAACTAAAGCTTTTTAGCCTCATTAATTTATCCTTTTGTATGGCTCTTTTAATTTGTAACCAGTGTATAAAAAATGCAGTTACACTTTTGTATTCTGGGCATATTGGCATACTCATTTTGCTCCTCTGTTATATTTATTTTTTGTGGCTATAGTTTTACTCTACCTAGAGCTTACCCTTCTCTACATGATGGATGTTGTCAGAAAATTTCCAACCTGTGAGCAGTCTCCCATGAAATCGTGACATTTACCTAGAATATAGTCCAATGTATCTTCCATAAATCTTTAATCAAGTACATAGCTTGTTGTGTGGTTTTTAATAAACCAGTAAGCATAGAAAATTTAAAGTCTTTATTTCCTGCTGTTTTAATCCATAAAATACAGAGAAAGTGGTTGTTATTTTATCCCTCTCTAGTAAATGTGGTAGTTTTAACAAGGCTTGGAATAAATACATTGAATATGATACCCATTTTTCAGCTGGGCCTGGCATCCAGCTTCATGAATAAAAAAAGATGTCATTTATCATGTGGTAATAGTCATACACATCATATTTATCATGTCTGTAAAGGAGTAAGTTATTGGCTGAAACTCTGTTACTTTACTATGTGGAAATAACAGAGTATGAAGCAATTATAATCATTATGCATATACAAAGAATATACGTATTCCAAGATATTAAATTTTTTAGAAATATGGATGGTACGTGGTTTTAAAATATTGAATTGTGTCAGAATGGTTTTCTTCTGGAAGAAGTTTTTGCTCTGTCATGTTGTTACATATATGAATTATAGATATACTTAAAACCTATAAAACTTAAATGTATTAAGTTAAAAGAAATATTGAATTAATCACATAACAGTTTACTTGTTTGCTGTGATAGACTTCAAAGAGACTATATTCTTTGCACAGTTTTCCATTAAATGTAATACGTCTAGCTTAGGTGTTCATGCACCCAGGTTCACATTCAGGAGCTAGAGCAAGAGAACCTTGACATTGAGGATAGCCTAGTGACTCCTGAGCTGGATCCTGTCTTTTTAAAGAAAGGGATAAAAGACAAAGAAAGACAGAAAAAGGAAGTGTGTGTGTGTGTTTGCATCGTTATTATACATACATGTGTGGAAAGGAAGGGAATGGCAAAGATCATGTTTTGAGTTTTTAGGTTAAATGGCATCTAGTTCCTAAACATCTCTTTTTAATGTGCATGCAATGCCTTTAACACATAGCTTCAATAGAAAGACTATGCAGTGGGTATCAGGACATATCCTTATGCCAAAATGAAAATACACTGAAGAATGCAGTCATAGCAATGCCCCCAGTAACACACACTTGATCAATCTGTAGTTTTTCCATAGTAGAGCTGAAGACATGCACAAAGAAATACATAGTCACCCTAAGGGTGACACTAGCTGACACTTCCAGCAATGCGGAATATGGAATCTGACAAAGCCATTTACTATAACCAGTCAAGACTGGGGAATGGAGGGATGCAAACATTTAACCCACAATTCATCTCGACTACAAAATGTGCAGGGTTAGGAACTGAGCATAACTGTCATCCGAGAGTCTTCACCCAAAAGCTGATGATGGAAACTGATGCAGAGGATCACACTCAAACATTAGGCAGAGCGCAGGGAATCCTGTGGCAGAGGAGAAGAAAGAATTGAAAGGGGAAAGCATTGACCATGATCTCCTTAAATATTATATGACTTCTTCTGCAGAGGAGGGGACTAGACTTCCTTATTGTTATTATAAGGACAGTCTTTCAACCTCAACCCCTATGCAGTCAGGTGTGTTTCCAGGGAACTCAGAGCCATAGCATATGTTCCTTTCCTTGCAGTGCTTTGCCTTGCACCTCCTGCTGGTGCCCATGTTCGCTCAATTAGCAAACACACATAGATCTGAGTTCTATTTGGCTCCTTTTTTGAGATCCACTGGTTAAGTAAGTGCCCTGTGAATGTTAGCTGGCTGGCCCTCATAGCCCACCTTTTTTGAGTCCTGGGCCCCTGCTGAGTTGTGTCTGAAAGAAATCTGCTTGAATCACAAAAGAAGAGATTAAGAGGGGAAAAAAAAACTGCTTAGACTGTCTCTGGAAGGCCCAAGGTATTTAATTCAGTTGCAAATTAGTAGCTCAGGAACAAAACCTGGCTTGCAAATTAATGCAAATAGAGGGAAAAAAGCCTACCTTCCCAATAAGGGAGAAGAGGCTTTAAGAACACTATTGAATTAGTCATACTTACCAGCTGATTCAGGGTCTCTATATAACCACCTGTTGATTATTAATAAGGTATCCAGCTCTTCCTTTAGAGGAGCTATCTGTGAAAATCAAAAGAGCATTATACAGCAGTTGTAAAGATGTCATATTAGGAAATACAACCTCATGCCTATATAAAAAACTTTATTAATTTATCTTGATAGTGGTTATCTATAGTTCCTTCAAATCTCATTTGAGCAAGTAACCAATCTGTGCCATGCTGCTTCAGCCAAGCATCTTGATCTACATTAAAAGGCTGAATAATGATATCTGGTTCTTTGCCAAAACAAGTTAGCGACTGCTTCCTTCCAAGCACAATTATCTGGGCCACTGCCTCATAATATGGCAGGATATTTCGTTTAGGAGACACCCTCAAATGAATCCATATAGGAGGAGCCTTTTGCCATAATAATCCTGTAGGTGAATGAGTCATTATTATTTTTCCTTTAGATGAATTTTTCTAAGTTAGTTTAACAGTCTCCAATGTATCTGTTCCGCAAGTTCTAAAAGCTTGAAGCAAGGCAGTTTATTTAATCTGGGACATTTGACAATTAAAGTATACTCATTATAGCTTTTCTGTAACCATTGTCTAGGCACTCAGCAAGCACATAGTCAACATTATCTTCAATACCACATCAATTACTCTGGCAGCTAGCATGCTTCTGCAGCATTCTGTGGAAAAAACCTAGACATGCCTTCTTCCCCAATATTAAGTCAGAATCATGTCATATGCCAATAAGTGAATTCTTCCATCTCACCTAGGCTTAGTTATAGGATGCCATATACACTCAGCAAGGAGTTCCTTGGCATCCAAATTTTAAAATTTTCTTAAAAATATACAAGCATAATTTAAATGATATGCCCGGGGATACAATTTCCCTCTCTTTTCCTTTTTTAAGAAGATATTGTTTTAAAAAATTTTATATTACCTTTGAGGATTATAAAGAATTAAATTGTCAAAGACATCTCAAATGTTTGATAACTTTTATTCATTAAATGGCCTGTTCCATTGTCTGTTTTAATTCAAGTTGGAACACCAACCATATACCATAATATAGGCAATAACTATGTAATTATAGAAAATAAACATAGCATTTTTAGTTGCTTTTTCTGCTAGAGCAGTTGCAACTAGAAAGCCTAAAAATGAATCATTAGCAACATGCACATATTTTAATTTTCTAAATTAGATATATGAAAATCATTTATCTGTAATAATTAATTAAGTCCTCTAGAATTAACACCATTATGTGGTAGAGGTATAAATTGAGGACACCAAGAACAAATCTTCATAATTTGATGTGCACAAAAATATAAAATTATTTTTTAAGCCATTACCCTTTTGATGATATAAAGAATATGCTTGTATGGCCAGTTGTTTCTATGTAGCCTGCCTGGGACACAAATTTCATGTGCCTTGCCTTAAGGGGTCTTGTCCAGGTACCTTTTTAAAGATTAATTATATATAAGTATACTGTAGCTGTCTTCACCCTCTGACTTTAGTGTTAGCTACTGGCTTCTGTCAATCAAGGGCCCTCTCCCCACCCCCACCCCCCACCCCCAGCATGGACCCTGGCTTCTGGCAGACAGTAAGTGTGAAATGTCTGCATGACTTAATAAATGAATTAATCAACAAATGATCTCAAGGATGAGTGCATGATGGACTTTACAGAAACCATACTCAGAATGCTACTGAATCTTGAAATACATGGAATCTAAAATTGTGACTCCTGTCAGACAAAGTCAGCTTTAATTGTACCAGAAATCCTTTAGTAAGAAGAAGATGCTTCACTTTTTTGGAAGTACTTTCTCCTAAAGTTGTTCCAGCCCTTAAACTAATACAGTATTTTCCACCATGGTTTATTCGTGCCAGGTAAATAGATATAACACGTTCAAATTTAAGATATTTGCCCCTATTTAAAAAAAACACCTCCAGGATATATGTGGTTATTATTCAAATATATATATTGGGCCTGGTTCTGCCTCCCAACTCCATGCTCCCAGAAATAAGACTCAGAATCAAAATATATTTACAGATACTTTGGTCATATAGCTAGGCTCTTCCATGACTAAATCATAACTTAAAATAATCCATTTATTTGAATCTGCATTCTGTCACATGGATGGTTACTTGTTTTCAGTTACCACATGTCTGTCTTGTTACATCTTACCAGGGAAATCTCCCACCTGGCTCTATTTCAGAATTCTTTCTCCTCCTGGATGTCTCAATGTTCCTACCTGAGACATAAGCCAAGGCTTTCAAATTGACCTGCAATACATCCATACAATACTCAAGATATTCTCTCTACACTCAAAGTAGGCATGAATCCCTTAGCTCTGGAATCTGAAATTGTTTCATAGAAAGGAGACTCTTGAATAGTAGGCCCCTAATCTAAACTGCATCAAGTAAAATGTCTCTGTGTAGAAGTTGAAATAAGTATTTTCTAAAAACTCACTGTTTACTTCACCTTATTTTGAATGAGATAATAATTTCCTCTCATTCTCCATTCATCCAGCTGTGCAAAAAGCCCTGTTCTTTGGCTGAGTACTCAAATAACATGGATTGGCAATTAAAGAGACTCTAATGAATGCAATGAATATGTTCACAGAGAAACACCCTGAAACACTTCATTGGTTTAAAACATGGAGAAAATGGACTCTGAGGAACTGCATCTTCCCAAGGAATCTCATGATGAAGAGGGAAGAGTATGGGTCATGGTGCCAAGGGGAGTAGCAATTTGTCTGCCAAGAAGATATTTTAGGCAATTGTGACTTAACACACCACGATGAATGACAGTCTAGAACAAACACAATTGTGGAGTAGACCCCATCCTGACACAGACTGCTTTGCTAGGTATACCTCTTGCCTGTAATAAAACCCAAGCCTTTATTACAAGACCCTAAATCTAGACTTGACTTTAGAGACAGATTTGTGTGTCACTGGATGCCATTATTTTCTCCTCTTCTCAATGTAGCCATGTTGAATAAATCTTTGCTTCTCGCTGTTTTTTTCTCTCATCAATTGGCCTTTCAAAGATGGATAGTGGAAACTTTCTTGCTGTTGATACCAGGTTTTACATCTCTTGTTAACAAAGTCATGGTTCTAAAGGCAAAATTAGAATGTTTTCTTCTCGAATGATCATCCATTAACACTTTACTTCCATAAACCCCATGTAAAAAGAAAGAAAAAAAATAGGTGAGAGAATTTTCTGTGACCTTGTAAGGAATAAAAAGCTTCAACATGTGTAGAAGATGAATGCTTCCCAAGAACCAGTTAAAATTTGCAAGAGATCTGTAAAGAGATGCAAGCTTGTTAGATGGCTGGTATTAATGGGATGGCAATCCTGAACACTTTTCTACTAAAAAAGTCAAGTTCATACAGCAAAGAGAAGTGCAATAATTGTAAAGAAAACAATAAAAGAAAATATGTTCCTAATAGACTAGTCTACATATAATGAAACCAGATACTTTACAAATTACATGATTGATTTGTATCAGTGCTAATATTAAGCACAGTAAAGACTTTTACATTACTAAATATCTCTATATAATATTAAGCTATATAGTGAAAGTAACCAAGAAAATCTGTACAGCTTTTGCCTTTGTCTGCATGACTGGTGGGTTTGGAAGGAGGAGAGCTGAGTGACAATCTCCGATGTGTATTTCAGTCTGTGTCTGGTCTCTGTCCCCAGGAGCATATGATGAGGGGACATTTAGAACAGTTTAAAAATTGAGGTCAATTTGTAAATAGAACAAGTTTCTTTTAAAGAACAGAGAATTCCAAGAGGAGGGTGTGTTCATGTGGATGTAATATAGGCTTGAATCATGGACTGAGAGATTTGTGAGCAAGTACCTCTTCATTGATAGTAGTTACTTGTTGAAAGCATCACAGGGTTGGATGAAGGATGAGAATTACATCACTAAGAACTATTTTCCTGTAGAAACTTTGGGCTTCTACAATGTCTTGCAGGAAGTTATTCATTGCTTGTGCTTACTGCTCAGGATTAAGGTTCCAATTGACATTTATTATGTGGTGCTCGGGCTCAAAGCCAATGGACTAAGCAAGGTCACTTACAGAAGTTAAGAAGGTCACACTCAGACCTGTGAGGATACTGATATTTAGAGAGCAAGACTTTACAGAGCAGTCAAGTAAGATAAGAGCAGAAAAATGTCCATCAATTTTAGCAGTTTTGAAGTCATTCTTAACCTTTGCCAGAGCACTCTAAACACACACGGTGAAAAGGGCAGACACAAAGGGGGAAGCAATCAGTGAGTGGAGGTGCTGTTGTTTGGTGTGTCCTGCATGCTCTCGGGTCTGAAAAGGGCACTTGATCTGCAAGGAACATATGCCATTTGTTTGTAGCCACATCGACAAATGTGAATCTCTCAGCATTACAGAACACACAAGCAATAATGTTTGCAAGTATTTCTGAGTCTGCAATGGCTGAGCATGAAGACCCAGTGTTTCTCACGGAAGTCTATAGGTCATTTTATTCATGGCTAATGTAACAATATAAAATGTAATATAAGAATATACTATCTATGTGTCTATGCAATATTGAAAACTATAGTCATCATTTAAGGATGAATCTATACTAGGCTTTCTTTTAAAGGATGTATTTGCAGTTTACCACAAATATTTTGATTGTAATGAAGCCAGTCTTGATTCACATGTAGATCTTTGCACTGGCTGGACATAAAAGAAGGCATTAGCATCAAGTAATGACAGAAGCTTCCATTATCGTAGTGTAGATGTAGTCTCACAAAATGATATTTTACCTAATTACAAATAAATATTATTTTTCTGAAAATTTAGAGTTGTATTTTATCAGTCACTCAAAGCAAAACAAAACCATGCATGTCCTATGCCATATTGGCCGCCTTCTCCTTTACTGAAAGAACCACTTTACAGTTCAGAAAATAAGGTTGTCAAGTTCTTCTTTAGAGCTCGGGGCTTCTGTTTTATCCCACTTCTGCTGTTGGCTTTGTAGCCTCTCTAAGCTTCAATGTAACTATGTCTGCACAATAACAGTACTGCTGCCATGAATATCAAGCAGTATATACCAGTGCGGACTTCAAGAGTGGCCAGGATAGGGTGAGCTGGGGCATTAGTAATAGAATAACTTGAATGAAATAAAATCACGCTAACCATGGCCTCATGTTGGGAAGCCCTTGTTACAAAAATAATGATATCTTAATTCTCAAACTCATTCTTTTTTTTTTTAATTAGATATTTTCTCTTTTTACATTTTAAATGTTATCCCCTTTCCTGGTGTTTCCTCTGAAAACCTCCTATCCCATCCCCCCTCAACCTTGCACCAACCCACCCACTCCTGCTTCCCTGTCCTGGCGTCCTCCTACACTGGGGCATCGAGCCTTCTCAGGACCAAGGGACGCACCTCCCATTGATGTCCAACAAGGCCACCCTCTGCTACATATGCAGATGGAGCCATGATAGCCAGAAACTGAGAAAAAACCCAGATGTCCCTCAACAGAGGAATTTATACAGATAATGTGGTAAATCTACACAATGGAGTACTGCACAGCTATTAAAGACAATGAATTAATGAAATTCTTAGGCAAATGGATGGAACTAGAAAATATTATACTGAGTGAGGTAACCCAATCACAAAAGAACACATATGGGATGTACTCATTGATAAGTGGATATTAGCCCAGAAGTCCAAAATACCCAAGATACAAATCATAAACCACATGAAGCTCAAGAAGAAGGAAGACCAAAGTGTGGATGGGTCATTCTTAAAAGGGAGAACAAAATATCCATGGGAGGAGATACAGAGACAAAGTCTGGAGTAGAGACTGAAGGAAAGGCCATCCAGAGACTGACCCACCTGGGGATCCATCTCATATATAGTCATCAAACCCAGACATTATTGTGTATTCAAACTGTTGCAAGCTAACAGGAACCTGATATAGCTGTCTCCTCAGGAGACTCTGCGAGTGCCTGACAAATACAGAGGTAGATGCTTGCAGCCAATCATTGGATTGAGCACAGGGTCCCCAATGGAGGAGCTAGAGAAAGGACCAAAGGAGCTGAAGGTCTTTGCAACCCCATAGGAGAAACAACAATATTAACCAACTAGTACCCCCAGAGCTCCCAGGGACTAAACCACCAACCAAAGAGTACACATGGAGGGACATAAACTCATTCTTTTTACAGGCAAAACTAATGTCTGAGTGTAGTCAGACAATAGACAACATATATCTGTCATGGAGAATTTCCATTATTTTTCTACTTCTTTTGTAAAATTGTGACCGGGAGGTAGAAAAATGGCTCAGTGGTTGGAAGCACTGGCTGCCCTTCAGCAAACCTCAGGTTCAACTCAAAGGACCCAGGTGGTGGCTTAAAGTTATCGCAAATCCAGGCCCAAGAGTTCTAATGCCATCTTCTGTCATCCTTGAGCACCTGTGCACACATAATGCACAGAAATGGGCTGAGGTATGTACATATATTCATAAAATAAGTAAAATATTTTTTATATATTCAAGATAAGGTTAATTTTAATTTAGGTGAAAGACTTCCATGATGAATGAGTGCAAAAACACGACAGCTGCCATCTAGTTTATTTCTACACTCTAAAATATTATTTCAATGAATAGACTAATAACTTGAGATTTACTTAATCAATATTCAATGCTATATGTTCTCATTCGTGAAAATAGGTTTTTCTCATGATTTTAATGTCATTTTTTAAAGCTAATATCTTTGAATAATTCAGATTATTAATTTTAGTGTTTTTTTCTCTTCTGTTCAAAATGATTGAAGTGACTGAGAATTTAGAGCATGACCTACATGTATGCGTTTAATGTACATGATTACTTGTTTGTAAAATTTCTACCATAGAGTCATTGATATATTTAAAGAGCTGTCCTATAGAAGTTCTTGGGACAAAAGTTAGGGTGTGGTTAAGCTAACTAAATGTTAGAAGCCACTTGCACTATTGATAGCCTGTCTTTCTTTCATAGCTGAGGATTTCTGTAATTAGATTAATAATAGTATTTATTTATTGAAGACTTTTGATTCTATTCCTACACCTTCCAGTTTTTCATATTCTTTAGGAGTAATCTTGTTCTTGTCATACCTCTCAAAAAAGGAAAAATAAAGTGTGGGGTTGGTTTAATGAACTTATTTATGTAGAAATTTTTCATATTTGTAAGCATTTTGTTATAACCTGGTATTGCCTCTTCTCAGTCTCTTCTTGTAGTATATGTGCAGTTAAATAGAAAGCCCTAAAACAATAACTCACTTCTTTTCTTTTTATTCTTAGGGATTTTTGCCACTTTCTTAGTTCCTGGCTGTCAGTATTAGCTGTGTGAACTGAGATATCATTAGTGTTTAGGATTTGTAATGTCCTGTTATTAAATGCATTTGTCAGATCTCTCCCACTAGTTTGTCAGGTAGCTCTCCATAACTGATAAACCACACATGTATACAGACAGCATTTCAAACATTTAAAAAGACTCTAGCAAACTTAGTGCCTGACCTACAAAAGTATGATCAGACAGAGTGGGTATCTGCTTCTACAAGCATTTTGGTGACAGCTTCCTTTTGTTATATGCATACAAAGATCATTTGACATGGTTCTTTGCGTATAGATAAAGAAAGGGAAAAAAAACAAAGAAAGAAGGAAGGAAGGAAGGAAGGGAGGAAGGAAGGAAGGAAGGAAGGAAGGAAGGAAGGAAAGAAGGAAGGAAGGAGGGAAAGAAAAAAAGGAAGGAAGAAAGAGAAAGAAAAAAGAAGGAAAGAAAGAAAGAAAGAAAGAAAGAAAGAAAGAAAGAAAGAAAGAAAGAAAGAAAGAAAGAAAGAAAGAAAGAAAAGAGGAAAGAAAGAAAAGAGGAAAGAAAGAAGGAAAGCAAGAAGCACTTAATTGTCCTTGTGTTAGAAAATACTAACACATATAAGGTCTAAATATAGAAGTCAAAATCAGGATTTTTTCAAAGAAATTTTGCAAATTAAATTTTATATTTTCCCCTCAAGATATATGTATGCATATATTTATATGTATCATATGTGTGTATATGCATTTCAAGTCTCCCTACACCTATTTCCAGTCTTGTCTTACTGTCAGGTCTTGCCTAACTTCGTGTGTGTCACGTTGTTCTGTCACTTCTTAGGTGTGAGGCCTTATTGTGCAGCACCATCAGCCTGACACTCAGGCCACACTGCTCACCCCAGATCAGCCTTACTCCAAGGATTTTGCAGCTTCTGCCTCCTAAGTGCCTGAACTACAGGAATACACTTCACTCCAAGCTAATTTTCATTTTTTCTTGTTTGTTCATTATTAATTTACTTTTATTGAAAAAAGTTCACAAAATATATTTTGATCATGTTTCCTCTCTCCCAACTGCCCCTCGATGCCTCCTTCCCTACCCACCTGACTTTGTATTGCCCCCTCTCTGTTTTTTTTTTTTAATGAAATGAACAAATCAAGACTAAGAGGAGAGAATTCCTCAGGCTCCCATACTTAAATTCCAAATCTCTGAGCTATCATAACTTTGTCTGGTATTTTAGTTTTTCTGTGAAATCTTTCTACTTTATATAACAATTCCTGGAAAGACTTCTAATTGACTGCAGTTCTGACGTATAAGCTTCCCCATTGTTCTGATAATACTTGTATTTTACTATGCTTTTAAAGCATAGAGATCATTAAACTCTTCAATAGGCATAGTTCCCACTTACCTAACCTATTTCAGTGAGATTAAAGTGCTGTGAAATTTTCACACAAAAACATATTAATCAAAAAATTGTACCAGGTGTTCTGGGAGTATGCTCAGTAGGCAAAATTACTAGCTGTGTAAACCTTTCATCAGGGCTTTGATTCCCAAAACTCATATCAAAATACAGGTGCAGAAGCCTGTATGTATTTCCCAGCATTTCTTTGGTAAGGATGGGAGGTGAGACAAAAGGGTCACCCAGAAACTAATGGGCCTGGAATGTATATCTGGACAGCAGAAATATTGAGAAATCATCTCAAGAGAAGGTGACAAGGTAGAGCAGTCTCCTCTGATCTAAACATGTGCTATGACACACCTACACACACACACACGCACAGAGCACACATATTCATGCACACGTGCACACATATATACACACAGGTTTAAAAAGTTTTTAAAATGTATTACAACTGGCTCTTTGTTAAATTTTCATCCCTTGCAATTATATAACTGTTGTCATTTATAGAACGAATCATCGTAGGAGATGTGAAGCTGGTTTTATCACTTTTCACTAAGTTCCAGCCTTCTCTTGTATGTTTCTCCTGGGAGCTCAGAGAACAGATTTGCCAGCATATAAATCCCCATGGAGATGCCCTATTTATTCAGTGTTCCCTGCATCGTCGGTGCCCAAAGGTTTTCTTCTGATGCTCTTTTTCATTGTGATATTTTTAATGTTTATGGTATAGATACAGATGACTCAAGCCACAGAATTGCTTAATGCAATCATTTGTTCTATTATAGCAGTATTTACATGACTCTCCATTAACTGAGGGAATAACTCAGGTTTTAGGATTACATAAATGTTCTTTCCATCGTGTGAAGGAAGCCTTGCAGGTGTGAATGCCAACTCGAGGAGCCGTGGCTTAGTTTAGCTATAGACTTTCACATTTCTAAACAAGATTTCTGAGTTAAGATTCAAAATTAATAGTTCTTCCTGGACACTATTTATTTTCCTTTCCTCTTTATATATAGATGCACTTTGACCTTAATGTTTGGTAGGTGTTAAGTAAGCTCCACTACAAAATGAAAAAAAAATCTGTCTGTGTGTGTATGTGTATGTGTATAAATACAGATGAGCACATTCTGTTATGTGAATGTAGGTATCAGAGGACAATTTGACGTTTGTCACTTACCTGCCACCCTGCTTGAGACATGGTCTCCAGTTATTCACAGTTTCCTTTGCCAGGCTACCTGGACTTTCAGCTTCTGCTGCTTCTCCCTGTTCTACCCTCCATCTCACTTTAGGAACACGGGATAACAGATATTTTCCGATCCTCACTCTTTTTTTTTTTAAATCATTTTATTCATTTACATTTCAAAAGATATTCTCCCTTCCTGGTCACCCCTCCCAAATCTCCCCATCTCATTCCCACTTTCCCCCTCCCCTTTACCTCTGTGAGGGTGTTTCTCCACCCACCCACCCACTCCTTCCTCACCTATCTAGCATCCCCTTATACTGGGGCATCAAACCTTCCTACCCTCCCATTGACGTCAGACAAGGGCATCCTCTGCTATATATGTATCTGGAGCCAGGCTCACTCCATATGAACTCTTTGGTTGGGCCTTTAGTTTCTGAGAGCTCTGGGTGGTCCAGTTAGTTGATATTGTTGATATCCCCTTCAGCTCCTTCAGTCCTTCCCCTAGCTCTTCCAATGGAGTCCCTGGGCTCAGTCCTATGGTTGGCTGGGAGTGTCTGCATCTGTATTGGTCAGGTGCTGGTAGAACCTCTCAGGAGACAGGTATATTAGCTCCCAACCTCACTCTTATAGCATATAAGTGTATCCACTGAGCAGTCCCTTAGTGTCACTGAGCTCTATTCTTGGTAAAGAAGCAAGTTGATCTAATGCATCAAAACTTTAAAAAACTTCCAAATATAAAGAACAAGCTTTCCAAAGGAATACACTGTTGATACCCAGCCTACACATCCTAAGCCAGAAATCTACAGTTGCTTGGTTTCTGCACCTTCCCTTTCTTTTCTCTTAAAAAAAAAATCCCTTTTTTATCAATATACCTGAAGTTTCAGACCACCGAATGATTCAAATTTACCAAAGAAAGGTGTTAGGTCTGAAGTGACTAACTTATAAAATTATAACACATATGTATTATCTTGGTTGGTTGTTAACACCTTCTTAATTTCAACAGCATTGTTAAAGTAAAATTGCACTGGTCTATTGCTGTGATTTGATATTTTTACAAGAACACTCCTCTCTAACTATCAGTATAAACATGATAATGAACATAATTCTCTACCTTCAACTTTTTCTTCGCAGAAGATTGTTTTTTAATCTTTAACTCCTATGTTTCTTTAGGTGACATAGTCCCCAAAGGAATTATCATTCTGTTTTTGTAATAATGTATAATTTTGCATAACATCAAATTTTACATAAACAATATTCTGTGGTTTGTACTGTGTTTTGAAAGCAGCCTTTCAAATCAGTGCATGTAATTATTAGGAGATGCCTCAGATCACTAGCCCATTAACAAGAGGTTCCTTCTACTGTGAGTGGCATTCTGTACGGAAACTGTAGTCCTAAGAATTTACTCATTGATTGAATGGTGAAATGTTTGTTTGTGTTTTCTAGATATTGTTAATAAACATAAAAATTCTGTAACCATCAGAGTGAAAACTTTTGTTAGGCAAAGAAACTCTGTTATAAAAAATGATGAACTTTAATTTGAATCTATGAATCATTCAAAATGATTGCTGCACTAATATTTTAGTGTGCTATTTAGTATTTACATAAGTAACTGGGACAGAATTTTCCCTGTCCAATCACACTAAAATAGTAGTGCAGCAGGAGGCCTGTGATTGGACAGGGAAAAGGGAGGCAGAGCTAAAAGTTGTAGAGACAGAGAGTGTCTCAGGAGAGAGGGGAAGCCAAGATGGAAATGGTCAAACAGGAAGAACCTAGACCAGCATGGCTTTAAATAGCCATAGGTAATTATGACATCATAAAGGTTAGAATAATTGGGATTGTTTTTTGTCTAATTTAGGAGGACAGCTTTTATCATTCTCAGTTGGTTCTGAAATTATTGTATTGGCATCTTGTGAATTGAGAATATATTGTTACATTAAATCTGACTTGTTAATTATAAGGCTCTAGAGTTTTGTTTCTACCGGGTAAATGGGTATTGTGACGGCTGACCATTGGATGGACAGTCATTGCATGGGACTAGCTTGGCAGTGAAGGGAACTTGGGAGCTCCGAACCCCTGGAGAGCTGGCAGGCAGAGATTAGCCAGGCAGGACTTCAGTGGGGCAGGGAGTTGCTGGCAGTAGCACAGGATGCTTACTGGTTGGTTTTAATATTTCCTACAATATGTAAATGTCTCTTTTTCATCACTGATACTTGGTATAACCCTTATTTTTTAACTTGAGTCTTTCCAATAGCTAAGTTTCAGCATCTTGCTCTTTGATTAGTACTGGTAAATTACTGACAGAGCAGAGCATATTGCCTTATGCTTCAAACTGTCTGCAGATCTCTATGATGAGCATCTGGGGTATATGTTTCCTTTCTTACCACTATGTCTTAAACTTTCTCCATGTTTCTGGATAGAACTCCATAGCTAGACACGTGCTCTGAAAGTTTATCCCAGTGTGTAGCCTCTTTTTTTCTTTCCAAGAATAGACATTTTAATTTTGATAAGATTCGTTTTTTGAATATAGCAGTGTTTCCTGTTATGGGTTGTGTGTATGGTCTCATACAGAAGACATAATATCATCAAAGTAAAAAAGGATTGTTTTTGTATTAAGTTCATGGCTTAAGCTTTACATGAGCTATATGATCTACATTAATTTTGATATATGAAGTGAGCTTAGAATGAGATTTCTTTTCCTTCATTCCTTCTCTCTTCTCTGTCATATACATATATAGATATTTATGAATCATTTTGAAAAAATGTAAATCCTGTTCTTTCTCTTATTAAACAGAAGGAACTTTTCAAAAGTAGTTGTAAGCATGTGTGGATGAATTCTACTCTGCTCTCTTTTTTTCATTGTATGGTTTTGGCTTCTTTGTCAAAGATCAAGTATCTGTAGGTGTGTGGGATTTTATCTGGGTCTTCGATTCTATCCTATTGATTAACTTGTCTGTTAAACCAATCAGAAGGTGCAAGAGCCAGTGTTTACAAAACATTGAGTCAAGTGATGCTTAATAGTACCAAAGTTCAGCCTGTAATCAGGTCTTTGCAAGTTGAGAAACCAACGTTTGTAAACTAAAGAGACAATTTTTACAAAGTGTACAAAATCATCCCTCCAACAGTGGCCTGTTTGAATTGTGGGTGTTTTAGTACTTCTTCATTTGGTCTGTGTAAAACTAATATTAATCAAATGAAGTTATGTCTTCAGTGTAACAAAATACTTCAGTGTAACAAAATAACAAGTGTTCAAAATAAAAGACTTGCTTCAATTCTGAAGAGCTATAGGAACAATCTGTCCCTGATGGGGGTTGAAGTTTTGTTTTTCAAATATATTATTTCTTCGATATTGCTTGGACACTTAATGATTCATTCTTATTCTCTCTCTCTCTCTCTCTCTCTCTCTCTCTCTCTCTCTCTCTCTCTCTCTCTCTCTTGTCCTTTATGTAACTATGCAGTGATGACAGAAATTCATTTTGATTATCTGATTTTTCCCTCTGCTTTTCCCTGACCAATCTGGATGAAAGTTTGTTAAGTTTTTGGAAAGGCCCTTTATTTCACTGATTCTTTTCTAGTGTTGCTTTGTTGGCCATGTCCCTTGTTTGCATTGTGACATTTCTTCTGCTCTTAGTTAAGATTTTATGTACTCTCTCTTTTCTAGTTTGTGGAATGTGAACCTGGGATCACTGCCTAAGGCTTTCTTGTAAGGATACACTACTGTTACTTACACTGCATATATATTCTTTTTGGTTTCTGTGGTTTTCCTGTGTGTTTCCTTCACCTTAGCTTACATTTTTACTTATTTCTTCCTTATGTTATTTAAATACATAGTGCTCTCTTTCCAAATATTTGAAAATATTCAAGATGTTTTTGAATTAGTAATATACAAATTATTTCAATTTTGTTTATAAAATGCATACTTAATGTGTTGAATAATTTTAAATTGATGATACCTACTTCATAATAAAATGTAGTTTTGTACATGTGTTAGATATATATAGTAGAACTGCATATACACTATTGCTGGGAATTATTGAAAAACTGTTGATAGTCTCAACATATGATACCTAATTTTGTTCATCTTCAAATAATTTGATTGATTCAAAAGCAGTATTTTAAAATAATTATTATATTTTAAAGTGATTTATATGATGAAAATCTAAAACATATTACCAAATAGCTTGTCTAGTGTTGTTTGAATCTTTATGTAGAACTTCATTTTCTTCTGTTATCATTTTTCATTATATTACTGTTTTTCTTTTACATTTCTTGCCATACATTCTAATAAATATGTTCAGCTTTTATATGTGAAAGAATTCTACATTTCATCTACATTTTAAGATATTTTTCATTTTGCTATGCAAAGTATTCTTGGTTGACAGTTTTACTTTTTTTTTTCTTTAAGTTTGGCTTTATCTTTGCACTTGCCTTGCTCCTGATGGAAAATATGAAGTTCATACTTTCATTCAAAGTGCATCTGTTCTCTAGAAGCATAGACATATTTAACTTTGTTGCTCACACAAATGACTGGAGTATGTTGTACTGCACAACTTTCACTGGTTTTCTTCTTCTTAATGGTGCTTGCTGAGTGCTTTGAGATGCATCTTCATATATGTGGTTTTGAAGAATTTAAAATATTTACAAGTTTCAAGAATTTAAAATATTTACAAATTCCAAGAATTTAAATATTTATATTTAAAATTATAAAATATTTAAAATATCTTATTTTTTAAGGTATTCTAGCTATTTTCTATAGAAATTATTTAGATTTTGAAAAAATGCCTTTAATAGCAGGAACATTTTTAATTTTGAAGTTTATCAATTCTATCATCTATAAACATTTCAGGACAGATTTATATGATTAAAATGTATGTCATAATCAATATTGACTCTCTGATTGTCTTTCATTTCCTTTTATATGTAGTGTTTTATTTTTCACTGTGATAATATAAATTTTACTTTACTCACTCTCGCTGGACTCTACCTTTGATCCTTACAATCAGGGAGAACATTCCTTTCTGTCTGGAAACAGTTATATAACTGTGCAGAAACCCCACATCAAGCAGTAAACATAAGATACTTCAAGTTTGCCTCATGTGTTTCCTCTCTTTCAGGGAAGTGTTTGTTTGTCATCATCTCAGAAATATTAATTTGGATTGTTGATTTTACTTCATCTATTTTCTTACCTTTTTTTTCTTGATTCACAGTTTATTTTTTCTCGTCTGTTAGTCAAAGGTCCATCTATCTTCATATGAGTTTTCACTCTTCTCTTTTTCTTTTAGCATTATTTGGTTCAATCATATTTAAGCCATCAGAAATGTATATCTACTCATGACTTTATTATACTTTATGATATTCAATGATGTACTTTTCTAAATCCTAACTTTATAGATATTTGAGCATTAGTGAACTGTCCTATAAATATAGTTATCTTTAAGGAGTATTGGAACAGACTTCGAAATCTAATTGATGATTCTACTTTAGAGTTACATACTTAAGAGCCTTGGGGATGAAAGCAGATGATAAACATTGGTAGGTAGAAATTTATATAGAGAGTACAGTATAGATAGGTGATCACTCTCTAAATATTGGGTTGCCAACATATTTTTACTAGTACAAATTATTGACATATATGTACCGAGATTAATGATTACAGACAGATGGATTCTACTTTTTTTTCAAGAGTTTATATATCTTGCTATTCATGATAATGTCTGTATAAGAAACCAAGGCTTCCAGATATACAGATAACAGAATATGATTTCTGTGATCATTGACTTACAATACGGAATGAACTACCCACATAAAACTCTGAAAATCTTGCTATGATCATTTTAGAGTTTGGTCTTTCTGACAATGCCTCCTGGGAATGTCATCTAAATGCTGGAGGTTAGCTAGAAGAGGAACTACAGTTGTTCCTTAATTCATCCTGATCCACTTGGCTGCTAAATTATATAACAAGTTTCTTTTCTTCAATGGAAATGAAGAGGCTGTTTCGTCTACTTACCACCTAACGATGCCTTCTACACATGGTCTATAGCGTCATAGGTAATCCATTTGCAGTCATTGGTTGTGTCATGTGGGCCTTTAAATACTCGTACAGTTATCCTTTATTGTGAAGAGTAAAGAATACATTATCAAATTCTACCAATGTGAAACAAACCCTTTAAAATGATTAGTGAATTATAAATATAAGCAAAGTTATGCTATCTTAACATTCGCTATCAGTAGCCCTGGGATAATAAACATGGATATGCTATAATGTGTTATTAGAACATTATAGCCTGTACTGTGTTACACAAACTAGCAAAATGCACTGTGCTGTGATGAGGTATATGTTGAAACCCTGCTCTTTATTTTATGTCTATGAGTCTATGACAATGCCCATGATGTTTCTCTCCAAACAGGATTCTCTGTAAACAGGGTCCTATGTGGTCAGCGATGTGCCAGTCCTATGTCCTCCAGTCCCCTGCAGGGTGGCTTAACACCTTTGCCCTGTGGTAGGTATATCAGCAGCTTTTACCAGGAGTGCTAAGGCTCCATTTCCTTGTTTTATAACCTCTCAGGTTATGGAGACCATACTCTACCTATGGTAAATTGAATTTTTCTCTCCATCTTAACTTCAACAAATGAGGCTTAAAAATGCTTGCCAGTTCAAATTTCTTTATATAGGTGCAAAGCACATACTCTTAAATATATCTCAACAATGTAAGAGAATTTCAATTAAAGTTTGCAACGTAGAATGATGGATCGTTTGGAGAAGTTCATTTAACTGCAAGAAACGTTGGTAGCATGCATGTTATTTTAGAGAATTCTGTTTCTTTTATAATGAGACTTTTGGATGATGAAATACCTCCATTTTCTTTGGCACATTACCATGTTCACTTTTCTTTGGCGCATCATGCATGGTTGGTGTTCAATAAGTACTGAACAGACATTTTTCTATAGCTGCTGGAGTTTCTGGCAGATACAGCCCTGATCCATTATTCCACTTATGCACTAGAAGGGAATTAGCTTTGCCACTAAATTATGTGCCAATGTGTGCTTTTACAATGCCAAGCACACAGCTGTTGATTAATACATATTGGCCGATAATGGATGTAAATTTCTATTTCCTTTTTGAAGTACATAAACAATGGCTATTTTTAGAACTAACTATACTTGAGGCAGCTAAGACTAGCAACTGTGAGTTGAAATGTATTACTCTAATGAACATTCTTAACCCTCTCACAGTTGAGTCTCTTGAAAATATAAGCAGTTATTTTCTTAAGTAATCCTTGCAATCCCATACCAATTCCCAGATTATTTAAAACACTAAACTTTATTCTTGTTTTCTTATTGGAGGTTCGTTACTTCCATTCTTCACGTCTTCACTATTATCCTGATTTCCAAATTGGACTTTTTTATTTGAAAATAATTGTCCTCCCATTGCCTGGGGATTTTTCATCCACATGTATTTCCAAACAAGTTGCAGACTTCCAGTTTCTCAACCATTTTAATTAACCTGAACTTAGAATCCCTATGTATGTATCCCAGAACAGCTTTTCTTAAATCTAGAATGTTCTATGAATTGTTTATCCTCTGTAAATCTGCTATAGAACAAGAGTGTTGGGACAACATAATTGCCCAAATATTAAAAATAAAACAGTCAGACAAACATATTGCTAGAATGTCCCTATATGTAAAATTCAATGAAAATGGTCTAGCCCTTAAATTAACTACTTATTCTGATTTTTATATTTTAATTAATTTTGATTATTTCTGATATTCTTTGTAATTGTTCAATTTTTTTTAAAACAATTATTTTCCTTAATATATTTATATCATTACATTGACCTACTCTTTGGCCAATCAAATTGTTCAGGTCCTGTGAACCTTGTTTTGTTGACTCTAAACTCCTTTTTCATCTTGCATGTGTGCTCTGATCCCTCCATTTTTCTCTTTGTTTATTTTCAAGAGTGGCCATCAATTCAGTGTCTCCCTGTTTCTGCGAATTGCGAAGTAACCCATATCGAGTGCCTAGGGCTCCTAAGTCATTGTGACAGTGGAAATTATTGATTAATCAAATATTTTATTAATATTTTTAATTTAGTAGTAGAATGTATAAAGAAATGCTTCCATCCACCCGCTCCTTGACTTAGAACATGATTGTTTTGTTTTATTTATACAATAGCTTTGAAGAAATTTTAACTTTTAATTTTACTTTCAAAATAAATAAATAAATAAATAAATATATAATTATATTTTCCCTCCCATTTCCTTCCTTCAAACACTCCCATACTCTCCTTCAAAATCACAGCCTCAGTGTATGTGTGTGTGTGTGTGTGTGTGTACGCGTGTGTATGTGCATGCATGTGTGTGTGCACATGCATGCATACATATATATTCTTTAATATAACCTACTCACACTGTATAGTGTTACTTATACATATTTTTCTCACCAGACTCTTTGGCACTAGAAAACACCTAGGTGTGCTCTGCCCTCTAGCAGACCATTCACACTCCCAGGTTTACTCAGTTGACTGTCGCCCTGTTTAGTGTTGAGGCCTTATGGGCTTCCCCTCATCAATTTGGCAAGTCCGTCAGGGTCATCCTTGTTCAGCTTGTGTTTGGGCAGTGAGGTAAGACATGACGGCTTGTAGCTTCTGACATTGCAATCTTCCTAATCTTCTGGCAATTGTCTATAGAATTTCAGTGGACAGAAGTGTGTAAGTGTGTAAGACACTGTTGATCCTAGAGGTAACCATACCTGCTGTGCCTGAACCTTAAAAGGACGGAATGCTGAGATACAACATACAAGTATTTATATCTCTGTTACACATTCTAAGTTTTGATTATAGACTTAAGTTTTTTTTGAATACACAAAGGTGATAGACTCCATTTCTGCAATAGAGTTACATATGATTTTCTTTCCTCAGCCAACCAACACTACAGAAACTTTTCATGGCCTCATTCAATGGTTGTTAGAGATGGCACAAGGAAAGAGCTTTAGGTGGTTTCTAGTAACTACAGGCAACTTCCAGGATGTTCACTGGCCTCTTGCCAACAGCTCCTGGAAGCAGGAATGGCTTCTGGCAGCGTGGCAAGGAGACTAGTCCTGAAAGAAGCTGCTGTGGAATGAGCAACGTCAATATCCTTGCTCGCAGAAGAGACAGCTTCCCCAGGTCATTCTCTTCAGTAAATCAGTCTTGAAATTCTTAAAATTTGGGGTGTGAGTGAAATTCACACTGTTTTATATATGAATTTCTGGTACATAGAAAATGCCAGTGCCCATTTTATGCAATAATCCATCCATGGAAATTTGTTATGCAGCAATACAAAATGGAGATCATCCCATAGAGATTCACTTTCTTTAAAACAAATGACCTACATAAAATCTCCTCACTAGACTTACTGCAAACTAGGAAAGGAAAAACAGGAAGGGAGTAAAAAGGAAAGGAAAAAGGATGGCATGTGTTGTCTCTAAGTGGCAGTTAGTGGTCCTGCTATACATTGGTATATCTAACAGCAATGAATGAACAACAAGGCCATGATTTTGAAAAAGATGAAGAAGTGAGGAAATAATATAATTATATTATAATCTCAAAAACAGATTATTAAAATAAAACAATACTTAAAATGATGGCCCTATTAATGTATCTGTGTTATTATCAAAATGTGAGTACTCTTCCGTAGCATTACTACAAAGTTCTGTCTAATACCCCCTTCTTCTTTTCAATGACATGTTTTTATTTATCAGTTGATTGAATAAATCTATGAAATACCTTATGGAGACATGCAGACCAATGATGATCCCATTTCCTCCCTTTATTAATCACTCCAGACCTGAAACATTTTAGTGTTATGTGGTTCCGACCTTTACAGATAATTGATATATTCATTAAATATATATCCTCTGTTTTCAAACTAAAAGGGTTATCAACTTTATATTGCATCATATTGCTTTAGGTACAATTTTCAGGAGACCTTTTAATTTTACTGTGTTCAATTAGGATGTCATTTTTGGTTTAAACTCATGGAGTACAATTATTAGTATAGATGCTGTATGTTTTGGTTGCCTCCATTTACCATCTAGTTGTCAAGTTTTTTTCCAGCTGCTCACCCAAGAAGATACCATTGATTTTGACTTAAGTGTAAAACATCTGGATTTTATGATGTTTTCCATATTCTTTAAGTCATGTTACTCTTTTAACACCAACCTTCCTTTTCAGTCTCCTCTAAGGAGGATCTTTTTCTAGTGCTTTACCCATCTTTTTACCTTCTCATGTTGACTTTTGACTTTCGTCCCTGTGGATTTCAGAGCCTCATTCTCCACATTCTGTCAGTTTATCCCTTGAATTCCATGGTTTGCTTTGTTTGCTTACCTTATTTATTTATTTATTTATTTATTTAGTTAGTTAGTTAGTTATTCTTCTATGCACATTCTCAGTTCCCTCCATGCAGTTCTTCATTTTATCTGGCTAACATAGTTTACCTAGCATGCCTCAACATCTTTCTGGGAGTGTCAAGTAACTAGTATGTGATGTCTTATGTGCTTTTATTGATATCTAAAATATAGCTTATGCCAATTTTGCTATCGTTTTTTTAATTACTTTATTTCTTTTGTATGTGCATTGGTATTTACCTGCATGCCTGTATGATATATGGTGTCTGTATGTAAGTGTCCGATGCTATGGAAGTCTAGTTACAGACAGTTTTGAGCTGCCATGTGGGTGCTGGAAATTGAACCAAGGTCCTGTGGAAGAATAGTGTTCTTAACCTCTGAACAATCTCTCCAGACAGCATACCCTAATTTTTAAGCTAGGAGGTACTGAAGACTTCTCCTTTACAATCTCAGAAAAATTAGTAATTTTTACACTTTAATTTCTAAGAGCTTCAATGTTATATATAGCATGTTTGCGTGCCAACTACAAATATTTAACTTTTTTGTTATAGTGATTTTATAGTCACATGCTATGAATTCCTAGTATATGCTACAACATTTATTCTTGAAGGAAAAATAAATATTTGCAATTGAATTTGTCAAGAAATTTATGTTTCAGTCGTGAGTGAAATGTAATCTATCTACTGAAAGGAGTTGTTTCTCAGAGTAAATTTGGAGATAGATGAGAAATCAGGATGATAGAATGTTTTATCAAAACTGTTTACTGAACATGTGTATTTTATATAATAATACAACATGACTAATTCATGTGGTTTTTCATGTTTGTTATAAACTCAGAATTATTACATCAATTCCAGAGAAATTTCTAACCAATTTAATCAATACTAATATATTTTTTGCCACATGAACCTCTTTCATGTTTCAAGAGATTCCAACACAAGGCACCTTCTCAGATTTCACTTGCTACCTATTGCTCCTTTGAGGAAGTGCTGGTCTCCCTGGGGTCTGCCTCTATCCAGCACCCCCAGAGCCATGTTGTGATGTGTTTTCTGTACTGATTTCTTCCTTTTTATGTCACCTAGGAAGAGGGGACCTTTTGTTTCTATATTGGATGGAGCTGTATAGCCCAAACCCTCAGTATCACTGAATCATCTTAAAAAATAATAACTTTTTTTATATGCACCTCCCTGTCAGGAATCAAAGGCAGAACAATGATGTGAGTGGATGTAGACAGTAAACCCTCATTTTCCTACTTTTTCCCCATCACTCATCCCATCAGCAAAGCTGTATGCTAATACATACCAAGCGAGGACATTAAGCATTCACAGTCTTGGTTATCCAGTGACACTTAAGATCCCACTGAGTGGAACAACATAGCCACACAGAAATCAGGATACATTTGGCTTATATTTTCTCCACATGTAAGAATGAGAAATGAATCCTATTTTCCATGTCATTTATTCCATGGTTCATTTAATTGTTGAGCATTTCTCTTCATTGTATCTATTCCTACTTTCCCGATATAACAAAGAACTTTGATGGTAGCAAGCTCTGAATTGATGCTGTTAAATATGTTTTGTTCCATATTTTGTTGATTGCAAATAATATCAATTCAGCTTACTTTAGAATTAATAGGTGGAATCTCAGGTACATCACATATATCAAGAAAGTTTTTATTCATATTAAGAAGCAATAGAGGATACATTAAGGCCACAAGAATATCAGTGAAGGTGACTGAAATATCAAGATGCACTTCATCTCTAGTATGCACTACCCTCTAATCACTTCCATTTTCCCCCCACTATAAATTAGTTTCCTGTGGCAAAAATATACTGTTCTTAGTTGTGAATTTCATGTTAAGACACCAATCATAGTATAGGTTTGGGGGTTTTATTCCTTAATTCTACATTTAATCAATTCAAAAGTGGGCTGGAGAGATGGCAGCTAAAGAGTTTGCTATGTGAGCAAGAGAAGCAAAGCAGATCCCTTGAACTCAGGCAGTTACTGAGTGTGTGTGTGTGTGTGTGTGTGTGTGTGTGTGTGTGTGTGTGTGTGTGTGAGCCTGTCTATAATTTCACCTCCAAAGGGTATCAGCTACCTGAGGAGTAGCTGAAAGGATGAATTCTGGGATTGATTGAGACACCCTTCTTCAGAATGAAGAAAAGCATTGTAGAGGGGAAAGAGTATATAAAATGTTTGCCATTCACATGCAGGGACCTGAATTCGGATTCTCAGGACCAATGCCAATAAAAGATGTGGGCATCTGGTGGCCAGGCTATTATTCTTGTACTTAGAGGGCAGAGGCAAAGCGTCTCTTGGACAAGTTGGCTAAGTAGACCAACCTGAATTGGCAAGCTCTGAGGTAAGCAAGAGATCTTGGCCTCCGTAAACTAGAGAGCGACTAGGGAAGATGCCTGATATTATTTTCTGGCCTAAATACTCGTGTATTTGTACCATCTCAAAACATACATGTAATAACGCATACAAAACACCATACGTATACATGAAAGATTAAACAGGAATGAAGGTGGAGAGTGATCAATGTGGAGCCCCAAAATCAGCATCAGACCTCTAATATAAACATGTAAACATGCACAGACACAAAAGCCATACCCGTGAAAGCAAATATGTCACAAATGAGACTCTTGAATGACATGAATGGGATCATATCTTCCCCTGGCACAGTTCTCCATGGGATAGAAGGTGTTCCCTTAGATGTATATATCTATTAGCAAAAAGGATCCATGTCTCTTTCTCAAATGTCAAGATAGCACAAAAAATCTGTGCTTTCCTTGAATGCATGAGGTAATGGTTGTGGGGTATATATTTGCCACAATTCTCTAGAGAAGTAGAACTTATAGAATGAATCTCTCTTATTTTCATTATTTTATTTCCTACTTCCTCTCTCCATGTGTGTATGTATTTATGTTTGTATGTATGTTTGTAGCTATTTATGTATGTATGTATGTATATGTATATATAATTTTGATAACCATATTACTGTCATATGTATATATGTGTGCAAATGTGTGTGTGTGTGTGTGTGTAGCTGTATTTGTATCTGTAGCTGTAGCTGCCCTGGAGCTTATTCTGTAGACAAGGTTGTCCTTGAACTCAGAGATTCACCTGCTTTGTGTCCCCAGCACTGGAATTTAAAGCATGTGCCACCACCTCACAACTCAACATTCTTGTTCGTAATGCTTTATATTCTCATGTTTCAACCTAGGCCAGAAGAAACAAGATTTTGTACTGGTAAATTTGGAAAATATTCTGTGGCATGCAATAAAGTTGAGTTTTTAACATACAATGTCTTTATTTTGTGAATAAAATAACTTCTTGGCTCTTTGTCTTGTCTGAACATGTATATTAAAACTCTTTTAAAACTCTTTAGTAATCTTTTTCTTATTCTGGGGATCAGTTTTGGTGGGATGTAATCCTGGCTCTGCCTGTCTGCCTCTTGGCTCTCTTTTAAGAGATAAACCCAATCTTGGCTCAGACTCCCTATAAAGTAGATTTTTAAATGATAAATTACCAATTGTTATTAGTCATACATTTTTCTTCATTCTAAATTCTCAATTAAATACTGGGGTGTTTCTGATTTATTATGAAGTTGTAGTTAATTTTTTGAATTATTTTTATACACTGTTAATGAGAGTATCTGATTATCTTGAAAATAAGCTTTTATTAGTCATTGTAACTTTTATCCCTGAGATAATCACATGTATACACACACACACACACACACACACACACACACACACAGAGAGAGAGAGAGAGAGAGAGAGAGAGAGAGAGAGAGAGAGAGAGAGAGAAACATGGTCCTCAAAACTATATGATGATACAAGGACCTCTAATTATTAGCAGTAAAACTATAATGGCAGATGCAATAAAGGCAAGAATAATGCAAAACACAGACCAATGTTAATATTATAGTTTCATACTATTAATATTTTTATTTGTTATTTTTCCTCTTGATCTGATTAATCAAATAGAAAAATTTCAATAAACACAACATATAGATGGAAGGGCTTATGTACCTGCTGTCAGGGTAAGTGAATCATGGTGGCAGCTGGTCAGTATTTTGATAACTCCATGTCAATAACGAATTAGTATGTTCTTTGTTGTTTGGACATATGACCTAGGGAGGGTAATGTATATGAAATTTTCATTGGGGTTCTTAGCACATTATATACCTTTAATAAATATCAGGTCTACCAGCATATATTGAGGAATGCTACTTTATAAATCGTGGCTTCCAGCATTTTACTACATGCAGTGGATAATGTATTTCAAAGTTCTGCCATTAAAAATGTATTTCGAGTCCTTTCATATTATGTTTCAACATCCACTTTGCTTTAAAATACAATTTCCCTTCCTAATCTTGTATACTTTATAACACCTTATCTCTCATTTGGATTTTCCCACAAGAAAGATCACATTTCAGAAACCCTGCCAGCACCACCGCATTCAGGTTTCATAGACAATAATTTTAATCTATACTGTAGAGTTACATTCTTAGCAATTTCCTTTCAAAGTTTGACATTGTAAGCATTTAGTTATGAATGTTTTCCTTATATGTGAATTTTATATATACACATACATACATACATGCATACATACATACATATATTTGACAAAATTCTTTGTCCTACCTCATCTTTCCTTGCATAGACATTATGGGTAATAATAGATTTACCATAGTTCCTTGTGTGATGGTAATTCTGCTTTATCTAAGTTCTTTGGGATGTTTTGAATGAGATGTAGTTCATTATCACAGATGTTGGAATACTTTTTCTTCTGTTGGTGATGCTATTTTGAGGCTTAGAGGTGTGGCCTTCCTAGAAGAAATATATCATTAGTGGATGTTGAGGTCTCAAATCTGACTATATTCCCAGTTGACTTTCTAGGCTTCCTAGTTTAGGTTCAACTTTCAGCTTGCTGCTTCAGCTGCTATGTCCACTCTGGCATCATGACCGCTAACTCTTTGGAACTGTAAGCCTGGATAACCTCTTCTGTAAGTTGCATTAACCATGGCCTTTTATCACAATAACAGAAAATAAACTTACATGGTTGTACACAGAGTAAAATAAATAGTAACAGATATTTGAAATAAATAATATTATACTTTTACATTTGGTTAGCAAAATTACTTTTTTCTCTAGGTTGCTATTCACTAGTCAAATCCACAATCATTAAGACTCTTTTATGTGTTATACTTTTTTTTTCTCAGAAACTTGTGCATAGAACTCAATGGTCTTAGAAGTTTGTCTAGCAGAAACATTCTTAAGTTTCACAGGTGCGGATGCATGACTCCAAGCTAATCAACAAGCCTTGATTTATGGGAGTTGTTCCACAGGATTTCTGACTCATGTTCTGTGATACAAATTTAAATAAAGCCAACCATTTTTAATAGTTGTACTGTAAGATAATGGTAAATGGGTTAATCTGCAAATGGTAGTGTATCCAATTGAGGAAAATGTATGTTTCTTAAGAGAAGCATTCTCAACATGTTAACTAAAACACGGTGACATTTATAAACTGAGAAACTCAAGACCTACACAGTGGACAGACAATAAAGGGCCATGGGACAATCCTGTTTGCTCCTGACTTGCAGGAGTCACTCAGCAGTTGGATGCTATTCTAAAAGGCTCTGATGTGTTCTTATTCTTCCTCAGCAATTTGGGATGCAGTTTGCCTATGGTGAAGTATGATTATGCTTCAAACCTTGAAGAAATTGTTTAAAAATATACTTGGCTTCCTCTGTAAAAGCAAGTCTCCTAACAGTGACACATAAAAGTGTTCCCTTTTAGTACCAAATGCAAAAAAAAAAAAATATTGATTTTTTTTTTATCTAAAGCATGTCATTTGCCATTTTGCATTAAAGCATTTTAAAACCTTTTAACAACAAGGAAGTTGAGGCTAAAGTACTTTAAATGTACTCTCTGTGGTGTAATTTCTTAAGAATATTTGATCTTAAGTATAGAATAATGACTGCATTATTCACATTTTCATGAATTAAGTTTTTCCTTCAGTGCCTGTCATGGCTTCTATAGCATAATTGCAAAGTAGTCTTTTTTTCATTCTTCACATATAGTGTAAGATAAATTAAAATATTTTCTTTTGGAAGTCAAACATTTAGCAATTTCATATGTATTTTGGAGGAAATTACTGAGAGAATTCTTTATTCACCTAGAAGGAAAAAAATGCACTATTCATATAAATTATAAATGTGAAAATTTAAACAACACTGCTTTGCATATTTAATAGTAAAATAATTCCCTAATAAAGGTATATACTTCTGATAAATTTCTAAGATAATTGATAAAACAAAAGAAATAATAGACATAGTTTCCTTTCATAATGCCATCGCTATTCACATGTGATAATAATCATAATGTTCTAAGGTACAAATTGTAAATTTTTTCCTTCATGTAAAATCTATATTTTGTCCATTTGTACTCATTAAAAGTTAACATAGTCATAGTCAAGTCAAAACTGACTGGTTTTATAAATAGGGGGTCAGGTATATGTTTTTAATGGGTCACATTTATTGAGTCATTGCTGAACATAAACATTCCATTCAGAAATGTTGTATGTGTGTGCACAAATGGGCGCTTGGGTGACTTTTGTCTCCTTAAAGAAAGTGCTTAGAATGATAGAACTCTCAGTTTCTCTTCTTTCTTTCTTTTAATTAATCATTTTCTTTGTTTATATTTCAAATGACATCCCCCTCCTGGTTACCCCTCTGCAAACCCTCCATCCTATGCTCCCTCTTCCCCCTATCCTTGGCTTCTATGAGGGTGCTCTTCCATCTCCTTACACCTCCATCTTGCCTCATTGCTTTAGCATCCCCTACACTGGGGCATCAGGCCTCCGCAGGACCAAGTGCTTCCCCTCCTTGATGTCAGGTAAAGCCATCCTCTGCTACATAGTTATCTATAATCATGGATTCCTCCATGTATAGCCTTATTTATTTATTTATGTATTTATGTATTTATTCATTCATTTATTTTCATGTATACTCTTTCATTGTTGGTTTAGTCCCCGGGAGCTCTGGGTAGTTGGGTTAGTTGATATCATTGTTCTTCCTATGGGGTTGCAATTCCATTCAATTCCTTCAGTCCTTCCTCTGACTCTTCCTTCCCTTGGGGTTTCCTGGCTCAGTGTGATGGATGGGTGGCTAGGAGTATCTGCATCTGTATTGGTCAGGGAACAGTCATACCAGGCTCCTGTCAGCAAGCAATTCTTGGGATCTTCAATAGTACCAAGGTTTGATGTCTCCAGATGGGATGGGGTGGTCTTTCTTATTTATTAGCCTTCTATTCAGAGGTGACATTATGCCTATTGTCACCTCATAGCTCTGTTGTATTCTGTTTGTCTCACTCTCATATCACCAGATGACGTGACACTTCTCTTACTGCATTCGTTAGTTCAACTCCTTCTTTCCTTTTGATTATAGATAGCTTCCAGTCCATAGACAAGCTGTTTACATGTATGAACATTATTAATTAGGGCAGAACGAGACTGAAGTTAACAAATTAAGCCTTTGTTCATGTTCACCATTAGTGTGATTAAGCAACACAAGGTGCTTTGAATATTGTTCTCCAAGGACCATCGGCAAGCAAATTCCTGCTGAACTCAGTCCGTGTAGTAAGAATGCTCAGCTACTGGGAAGATGCTGTATCTGGAAGTTACCTTTTGAGGCTGAGGGATGGTGGAGTTCTATAATAGAGTTGCACAAGGTGAAGAGCAGAAAGGTAGTGATTCAAAGCAGGGTATTTGCCTCATTCAAAAACAAAACAAAACAAAACAAAAAACAAAAACCAGAGTTGTATGCACTGGTGCCCTAGACAGGAATGCAGATGTGCAGGAATGCAGATGTTCATATGAGCCTAGGTAGCCAGGAGCTCCATCCTGACTGAATGCACTATCTTCCTGAAAACTGTTCCAAGCCTGGGGAGGGAACAGTAGTTTTCCCTTGTATTTCCTGACAGAGAAATTGCCATAATTTCCTATCATTAGACCTCTTTGGTCATCGATAGGATTTTGACTTCAGAGCCCCTGCTCTTTAGACTATTGCTTTGCTTCAAATAAGCTTCTTAGAACCCAAAATATTTATTATTGTGGTGACTTGTATAATTAATTCCTAATTGTACCTTGGACCTAATTGGACCTTTTGTTTGCTAAAGCTTTTATTGTTTATTTGTTCATTTGTAATTGTGGGGTCTCTACTCGTTTCTGATCATTTTGGTGTCCACATGAAGCCTCATAAATGCAGTTTTGAATGAAAATAAATCTATGACTTTGTTATGTATTTTTAAGGTGCCTGATATTTTCTCAATGATGTCAAATCCCTTCATTATATGACCTAAAACTGACCTAAATCTAGCCAAAATGGTTTCTCATCAAACACCTGAATATGCAACACAGGACAGTTCTGCAAATCTCAGAGCAATATGACTGACTGATATAGCAAAATCTAGAGCCTTCTCTCAGGCTGCTTCACGCATGCAAGTGCTACAACCTCACCATTTTGTGTATTAACTAAAAAATTAAAAGAAAACAAATGAAGTATTGTCTTGTTGATGTGCATTTACTACCTCACACATCAGATACTAGTGAAGTCTACATTCCCATTCCCATGTAAAATTAACATTTAATAATGACTATCTCCTATAACTATTAACATTTAATCAGGGCTATTGATATGCAAGTATATGATATTTTGTTGAGACTTCTCTAAAACAAAAAGTCATTTGTAAACCACACAGATTTTTTCACCTGTGGAATTCACAGCACGATTTATTTTTTCACAGGTCTAGCATGGTGGGGATTCAAAATTGGGAGGTCAGCATCTTGATGTCTAGATTTAGTGAGGGCTTGTTATTTACTTGATAGGTAACACCTCATTTTATCCTTACATGGCCTACATGATGAGCGTGTCTCCTAGATCTCATTTTAAGCTATTTGATCTCATTCATGTAGTCAGAAACCTCATGTCCTAACCACCTCATAGAGAACCTTCATAGTTCTCAAACATATATAGATGTTATTGGGCTAGATAAGCCCATGACTAATAATGTTTAAAAATAATGGAGATATTGTTAGGGAACAGCCAAGAAAACCTGATAGGTACATGCTTGCAGTAAAATTGCTATAGAACAGGATAGCATCTAGATGGTCAATAGGTGGCGAGTAAAAGCCAAGACCTGTCCTGGGATGGCAATCCTAGATTAGAATAGAGAAATGTTCCAGATTACTAATGTGTGACCCTGGACAGCAAACTAAGAGCAACTGAAAGGATATTCTGTTGATGTTTTTAAATAAAATAGAAAATGAAATAACAAATTATTAGGAAAAATCAAAGACAAAGCCAGTTCTTTGCAAAGTTGAGCAAAACCACCAGATATTTACACTATGAGAAGGAGGAGATGGGATGACTGAACTTATCAACAGACACTGAGGCATCACTACCAACATTATACTTAAAGTATCATGACACAGTATTATATGCATTAGTATGCTCACAAATTAGATATCGTAGACACAAGGGAAGATTGGGGAAAAGGTATACTTTCCTAAAACCAACTCAAAAAGAAGTAAAATATCTGAAGTTATGTATGACAAGCAGAGAGTTAAGTGTTAACTATGAAGACTGTAACTATAATGAAAAATTCTCAGATGTAACTCTCTTGTCTGTTGACCTTTACTTGGTGTTAGAAAGTAACTTCAGGATATTGTTAGCTATGCAAGCATGAGAATCCGAGTCTATCACCAGCACATGGTCAACAGCAGCTATGTGTTTATATAATCACAGTACATGAGGAAGACAGGAAAATACATGGAGTTGGTTGGATAGCTAACTTAGCCAGTTAGCTTCAGATGAGAGACCTTGTCTCTTAACAGTCAAGGATAGCTAAAGAAGACACCAAATACCTACTCATCCCTCCACATCCATGCACGTAAACCTTGACATGTTCCTACCTACATACATCTGGTCTGATCTTGTTTATGTCTTTCTGTCTGTGTTATGCAATTTAAGTCATCCTTCTACCTAAGAACTGGGCACAGAGTACCAAACATGTATCATTACCTTCTCTCTCTCAATGTGCATAGCTGCTAGGACTCCTAGATTTCTCTGTTTGCAGTGCCACCAACTTTGCAATTGCAAATATTTCAAAATGTGCTCAACTACTTGCTTCCTTATCCAATTATTCTGCCACTAGTAAATTGTCTTTTTCATGTCTGCTGTGATTATATTTCATTATGTTTTATATTGTCAAATGAGGACATATAATTTATTAGAGCTTAGAGTTACCAGATCATCCCAAGCTTGTAACCATCCATACCTTATGGCCAAAGCCTTCACATCTCCTTTGTTTTGTTTATTGCCAACTCTTCTTGTGCTCTTTCCTACACTGGCCTGTCTTCAGATCATAAACATCTTGCTGCTCATTAACTTACAGTAAAGAATTTCCATTGAGCTCTAACATTTCTTAGGGCCTCAAATTCTGGAACATAGTGTCCAAAGTTTTCCCACTTAGAATTTCCTTATGTTGTTCCCCTTTTCTATGCCCAGTAAGAAAACAAAAAGGGGAAAGGAAGGACAGATCTCATAATTTCCCCCTAGTCGAAACAATTCTTTCTAAAATCTCCCTGGCCTCCATCTTTACTTTGTTTCATACCATTTACAACATTTTGTGTAATTATGTAGTCTTTTATGTATGAGACCCACTTCCTCTTAGTGATGTGGTAATTTCATAGACATTTTTATTCTACATTTCCAAAATTGAAGATGATAAATAATTGTATCATGTTCCACCTTTGATATTATAGAAATATGTTTACTGAGTAAAATGTAGTTTATGGCAATGTGGTGGTATGGCATCCCCCATACCTATGCTGTCAGTCAAGAAGATGGAAATAAACATTGCTACTTTCTCTTCATGAGCACATGCACATCAAAAAGTGAGCCAGTACTCCATCAGGGACCATTTGGTATCCACACCTAATACAGTTTTGACTTGTACAGTTTAACTCCTAAACGTTTTAACCTCCCTGTCAGCTCCAAGACACAAGATGGTGCTTGATGCCATTTTATTCCACTCAAGCATGGCATGGTATGAGATTTCAAGGTTGGCTGGGACTTAAGACCTTTGGGAAACTGCTTGTTAAACTAGTTCATACTAATGGAAAACCACAGTTTCTGTATGTGGTATTTTTACCCAGTTAGAACAATAGATTCACTAAGACATCATCTAAGGCAGTCAGACTTAATCATACCTAGAGACTGCTTGAGTTATTTCTCCAAGACATGATCCAAGGCTTTCTAGGTTTTCTAAAGAAACTATATGGGGAAGAAAAGAAGAAACAGAATAGGGTATTAAACTAAATTTTGAGCCCCAGTGGTGAAAGAGATAAATCTGTGCTGTAAGAATGATTGTGTACTTTTATAACCTGCCACTTTGCTGAAGTTGTTTATCAGCTGTAGGAGTTCTCTAGTGGAGATTTTTTGGGTCACTTAGGTAGACTATCATATCATCTGCAAATAATGATAGTTTGACTTCTTCCTTTCCAATTTGTATCCCTTTGACCTCCTTATGTTGTCTAATTGCCCGAGCTAGTACCTCAAGTACAATATTGAAAAGATAAGGAGAAATGGGGTAGCCCTATCTAGTGCCTGATTTTAGTGGGATTGCTTCAAGTTTCTCTCCATTTAGTTTGATGCTGGCTACCGGTTTGCTGTATATTGCTTTTACTATGTTTAGGTATGGGCCTTGAATTCCTGTTCTTTCCAAGACTTTAAGCATGAAAGGATGCTGAATGTTGTCAAATGCTTTTCAGCATCCAATGAAATGACCATGTGGTTTTTTTCTTTGAGTTTGTTTATGTAGTGGATTGCATTGATGGATTTCCGTATATTGAACCAACACTGCATTCCCGGGATAAAGCCTACTTGATCATGGTGGATAATCGTTTTGATGTGTTCTTGGATTCGGTTTGCAAGAATTTTATTGAGTATTTTTGCATCGATGTTCATAAGGGAAATTGGTCTGAAGTTCTCTTTCTTTGTTGGATCTTTGTGTGATTTTGGTATCAGTGTGATTGTGGCTTCGTAGAAGGAATTGGGTAGTGTTCCTTCTGTTTCTATTTTGTGGAATAGTTTGAAGAGTATTGGTGTTAGGTCTTCTTTGAAGGTCTGATAGAATTCTGCACTGAAACCATGTGGTCCTGTGCTTTTTTTTGGTTGGAAGACTTTCTATGACCCCTTCTATTCCTTTAGGGGTTATGGGACTGTTTAGATGATCTATTTGGTCCTGATTTAATTTTGGTATTTGGTATATGTCAAGGAAATTGTCCATTTCCTCCAGATTCTCCAGTTGTGTTGAGTACAGGCTCTTGTAGTAGGATCTGATGATTTTTTGGATTTCCTCAGTTTCTGTTGTTATATCTCCCTTTTCATTTCTAAGTTTGTTAATTTGGATACTTTCTCTGTGCCCTTTGGTCACTCTGGCTAAGGGTTTATCTATCTTGTTGATTTTCTCAAAGAACCAGCTCTTCCTATACTCAAAGGATAAGCAGGCTGAGAAAGAAATTAGGGAAATGACACCCTTCACAATAGCCACGAACAGTATAAAGTACCTTGGGGTGACTCTTACTAAACATGTGCAAGATCTGTATGGCACGAACTTCAAGACTATGAAGAAGGAAATGGAAGAAGACCTCAAAAAATGGAAAAACCTCCCATGCTCATGGATCGGCAGGATTAATATAGTTAAAATGGCCATTTTGCCAAAAGCAATATACAGATTCAACGCAATACCCATTAAAATCCCAGCTCAATTCTTCACAGAGTTAGAAAGAGCAATCCTCAAATTCATCTGGAATAACAAAAAACCCAGGATAGCTAAAACTATTCTCAACAATAAAAGAAATTCTGGGGGTATCAGTATCCCTGACCTCAAGCAATACTACAGAGCAATAGTGTTAAAAACTGCATGGTATTGGTACAGTGACAGGCAGGAGGATCAATGGAACAGGATTGAAGATCCAGAAATGTACCCACACACCTATGGCCACTTGATCCTCAACAAAGGGGCTTAAAACATCCAATGGAAAAAAGATAGCCTTTTCAACAAATGGTGCTGGTTCAACTGGAGGTCAGCATGCAGAAGAATGCAAATTGATCCATCCTTGTCTCCTTGTACTAAACTCAACTTCAAATGGATCAAGGACTTCCACATAAAGCCAGACACTCTGAAGCTAATAGAAAAGAAACTGGGGAAGACCCTTGAGGACATCTGTACAGGGGGAATGTTCCTGCACAGAACACCAATAGCTTATGCTCTAAGATCAAGAATTGACAAATGGGACCTCATAAAATTACAAAGTTTCTGTAAGGCAAAGGACACCATCAAAAGGGCAAATCGGCAACCAACAAATTGGGAAAAGATCTTCACCAACCCTACATCAGATAGAGGGCTAATATCCAATATATATAAAGAACTTAAGAAGTTAGACTCCAGAAAACCAAATAATCCTATTAAAAAATGGAGTACAGAGTTAAACAAAGAATTGTCACCTGAAGAAATTCAGATGGCAGAGAATCATCTTAAAAAATGCTCAACTTCATTAGTCATTAGGGAAATCAAAACAACCTTGAGATTTCACCTTACACCAGTCAGAATAGCTAAGATTACAAATTCAGGAGACAGCAGATGTTGGTGAGGATGTGGAGAAAGAGGAACACTCCTCTACTGCTGGTGGGGTTGCAAATTGGTACAACCACTCTACAAATCAGTCTGGCAGTTCCTCCGAAAACTGGGCACCTCACTTCCAGAAGATCTTGCTATACCACTCCTGGGCATATACCCAGAAGATTCCCCAGCATGTAATAAGGATACATGTTCCACTATGTTCATAGCAGCCCTATTTATAATTTCCAGAAGCTGGAAAGAACCCATGTATCCCTCAACAGTAGAGTGGATGCAAAAAATGTGGTATATTTACACAATGGAGTACTATTCAGCCATTAGAAACAATGAATTCATGAAATTCTTAGGCAAATGGATGGAGCTGGAGAACATCATACTAAGTGAGGTAACCGAGACTCAAAAGATGAATCATGGTATGTACTCACTAATAAGTGGATATTAACCTAGAAAACTGGAATACCAAAAACATAATCCACAAATCAAATGAGGTACAAGAAGAATGGAGGAGTGGCCCCTTGTTCTGGAAAGACTCAGTGATGCAGTATAGGGCAAAACCAGAATGGGGAAGTGGGAAGGATTGGGTAGGGAAACAGGGGGAGGGAATGGGGTGATGGGACTTTGGGGGAATGGGGGTCTAGAAAAGGGGAAATCATTTGAAATGTAAATAAAAAATTTATTGAATAAAAAAATTTAAAAAAAAAGAACACCTTAAAAAATGATTGTGTACTATTTTGCTTTTAGGGTTTGTATGGCATAAACGTTTACTTTTTCAAAGAAATGTTAGTCCTAGTTTATAAAGTAACCTAAAGCCTTGTTTTAATTGTAATTTCATTATACCAACTGTTGGAATTAATTTAGGAATATATGTGTGTGTGTGTGTGTGTGTATTTCCATATCCATTAATTTGATTAACTTCAATTATCTTTCAATTAGTTTAATGCTATCTACTAAGTAGATAATCAATTATCTAGTTAATTCTAGTATTATATTTTATGTCATATCCAATGACTTTGAATTTATATAGTTATATTTATTTCTGAAATATTTTAGTCCATTATAAATATTATCACCCTCAAAAGATGTATTTTCAAATTATGTATTAGCAATATACAAACAGAGATTGATTTTATATTACTGTAGGAAAACTGTGCTAAGATTTATAACTGACACCATTGACTATGTATATAAAGTACATAAAACCTTTGTCTTTCTTATGTTTCTAACTTTATATTATTCTGCAACCTGTATGTTTGAAATGAAATAAAATATAAAGCATATATTTCAGGGATGGAGAAATATCTCAGTGTTACCTTGCTTTGTTTTTCCAGAGGACTCATGTTTGGTTCTCAGCACCTACTTCAGGGTGCTCCTGAGCACCTGTAGCACCTGCTCCGACTGATTTGGTGCCCTCTTATGGCTTCTATGTGTCCCCAAGCACATAGGACACACACACACACACACACACACACAGAGGGGGAGAGAGAGAGAGAGAGACAGAGACAGAGACAGAGACAGAGAGACAGAGAGACAGAGAGACAGAGACAGATACCCAGAGACAGACAGACAGACAGACAGAGACAGACACAGAGAGACAGAGAGACAAAGAGACAAAAGCAGAGACAGAATGAATTTCAAAAGAATCCACATACTAAACTGCTTATAATGTTGTTCTAACATTACATCAAGCACCTGGCACATTCTTGCTTTGAAGAACCTTTTGTATTACTCGAGGAACCTTATTTTTGCCAGATATATTTTATTTAATTATGGAGCAAATAATGTTTTCAATATACTATTGATTTTGGCTTGCTTTTAGGAGGTAGTATTCCCTTAAGAGCCTTGTGGATTGGAAGTCTGAAGTAATTCCCAGTGTTGCTGTGTGCACATGTGCAAAAGTGTACATATTGTAGTGGTACACTTTATAACTTCTTCTTAATGATAAAGTTTAAAAGCTTGTAATCATTAGTTATACTTGGTACAAGATATTCTTTACTCTTTCTTAATTCAGACGTGCTGTTGATTTTTATTTCAGTTCAATTTTGTGGGGAAATTGCTTGGACCAAGAGGAAACTCCTTGAAGAGGCTACAAGAAGAAACGGGTGCTAAAATGTCTATCCTGGGCAAAGGATCGATGCGTGATAAGGCAAAGGTACTGAGCTTTGTAGTTGTGTCTTCTTATATTGAACAGGCTCCAGCTATGCAGGGAGCCCTGTTTACAACATGCAGGTGTGGCTTTCCCTGTTTTCTATGAGGCTTGCTTTCTGGTACCACAAAGTGCCCAGTCTGATGTCACTCTCTTCTTCTATCAGCCCCCTACCTCCTCTCAGGACATACCCTCTGTGTTGCCTCTTATAGTTCTCTTTGTAGTTTGCTGTTATATTGCTACACTTTTTAAAACCTTGGTGGGATGGTTCTCCATTTTGGTGCTTGGATTTTTTGTTTTGTTGTTTGTTTGTTTGTTTTGTTTTGTTGTTTGTTTTGTTTTGTTTATGTTTCCATTATTTTTTTAAATTGGTTATTTTCTTTATTTATATTTCAAATGCTATCTCCTTTCCCTGTTTCCCACCAAGATGCCCCATATCCCATCCCCCTTCTTCCTTTGATGAGGGTGTTCCCCCACCAATCAACCCACCCACTCAAACATTCACTCCTGCCTTCCTGCTCTGGCATTTCCCTACATGGGGATGGCATCGAGCTTTCACAGGACCAAGGGCCTTACCTCCCATTGATGTCTGATAAGGTCATCCTCTGCTATATGCACAGCTGGAGCCATGGGCCTCTCCATGTGTATTCTGGTTGGTGGCTTAGTCCCTGGGAGCTCTGGGGGGCTGGTTGACTGATACTGTTCTTCCTATGGGGTTGCAAACCCCTTCAGGTTCTTCAGTCCTTTAACTTCTCCATTGTGGACCCCGTGCTTAGTCCAATGGTTGGTTGTGAGCCTCTACTTCTCTATTTGTCATGCTCTGGCAGAGCACCTCTCAGGAGACAGCTATATCAGGCTCCTATGGCCAAATACTTCTTGGCATCCTCAATAGTGTCTGGGTTTGGTGACTGTATATGGGATGGATCCCCAGGTGGGGCAATGCTTGGGTTTTTAAATTCCCTAGTTGGACACATTTCTTTCTTCTACCACATAATGATGTCCATTCGCTCATTGGGTCCTGTTTGCCGGGGTTATGCTGTATATATTTATCCTAAAACTGGAGAATCCTGGTTATGCCTTGAATTATTACATGTGTCATCTGACCCGAAGGCAACAACACGCTAAGGAACATCAAGTTTAATGTTTGTAATAATTTATTTCATATCTGAGCCACTTAGCTGCACATTTTCTAAAATGGTGGCAATTTGTCAGTTAGAACTCAGGGTTTGTGGAGATGTGGTCATGAGGAAACATGAAAAATAATTTGGTAAGCAGAGGAATGTCTGCAGTTACACCATTTGTCCAAACTCTATTTTTATCCTTTCATATATTACACTATTCTGGGAAAGGGAAAGCTCAGATGTCAAACTTTCACTATGAGAGTGCATAAAAAAGCATGTATGACTTTTAGCATTAAACAAATAAGGAGAGATCTTAAATGAATGAATGAATTTAAAATGAAAAATGTCACTAATCTGGTCAATAATTTCATCATTTTTGTCATAGTACTTTCAGAAATGAATAAATTGTGGCCAGGCACCTCTATTCTAGTTACTCTGGTCCCATTTAGAAGAAACAATGTAAACATTTAAGAGCTTGTTGTTGTAAGATAATTCATTGCCAGGTGTCCATGTAATCCAATTTATATTTTCTTCCTAAACAAGATGAAATTTATACATTTAATTATATTTTCAAATATTCTTTAATATTGAATATTTAATTAATCAATATAAAACCTTATATCTGAAATTGTTGTTTTCTCCACCTATGCCAAGTTCTTATAAACTGTCCGCTTTTCCAAGGATTAAGGATTAGATTAGGCATTATGTCTCTTGTAAGTTTTAGGGAACTCTGAAGTATCATAGCATCCTTGTTATACTTAAGACATAGCTGACTGATTTTTCTGTAGATCTCATTGAAGTCTTCACCCTCCCAGGAAGGAAATGGCCTGATTAGTATTGTGCATTAGGAACCTCTATGCCATTCCTTCCTGACTTTTAAAATGGATAAGTGTGTGTTTTTCATCTCTGTTTGATGTATAAAGTACCAAATTGGATGTCTTTCCCTAAAAACATGTTAGGTACCAGCAAATTTCTGTGAAAATCCAGTAGGAAATATATTCTCTTCCAGTGAGTTTCTATTGAGTTTGATTTACCAAAGTTCCTTATTACTTAAAATTCTGTTTCTAATTAATTTTTGTGACCATACCAATATAGTTGGTTCTGCTTGGAATTTTTTCAGTTTATGCTACAAAATTAAATATAAAAAAATACAATAAAACAAAATGAAGTGATTAATAATAATGTTTCATCATACTACACAAAAGGTTTTTCTCACATTAGGCCATGACTTTAAAGTCAAACTACTGAAATACAATCACACACATAAAATTAAATCCTCTTTTTTGGTACACATTTGACTAAAATAAGTTGTCAGTAAGTTACTTTGTTGCTGCTTTGCTGCTTAGGAACATGACTTGATTTCATCTGGTTTGATATTTTAAAATATATAAGTAAATTTTATCTAATTTTTCAATGACTATATATAGGTGTGTGTATATAGTCAGTTATTTAATAGCCTTGAATACATGAAGTAATTTCAGTAGTATTCATTAAACCTACTATGACCAGTTCATAAATAATGGTTTTCCTCTTAGAATTTATATTCTGATCAAGAGGCAGAAAATGTATAAGTGAATGAATTTTGAACTGTGATTCTTTGATAGTTATTAGAATTTTTAAAAAATGAGAGGAAATTAGTAGTACTGGAAGCAATCATTCGACACAGGGATCAAGATAATTGCCAGGTATCAGAGACCCAACCATGAAACACACCGAATTGAGAGAAAGGATGCAGCGTGTAATGCTTCTAGGAACTACATGTACCTTTACCTTTATCCTTCTAATAACCATAGCAACAAATATCAGAGTTTGTTGAATTTGTTATGTTAGAGATATTCAGATTGTTGACTCATAACTGTGGCAAAGATTACTGCAAATGGCTTTGCCCTTGGTTCTTATGTATTCCTCTCACTTCTACTCCCCAGTCTCTGCAGATATGTTCTGTTCCTCATTAGGTGGCCTCCAAGGCCATTATTTTGTTTTTATGTTCATCATATACCCTGTGATCTACATGCTTCCAATCTGAAGCTTTATTGTTGACTGTTGGCCATCTAGCTGGCTTTGTCATGAAGTTTAGAGATTTGTTATTCACCAGTCTGAAATGCTGGTTTACTGAGATTATTTGTGTGAATTGGAGCAAAGTTAGCCTATACACCTCTAGATGAGAAAAGCCTTGCTTTATTACTGAATTATCTACACGATTTCCTCAAGTACCTGGCAAAGAATTCTGCAACTCAGTTCAGTGCCAGTGATTATGAGGTGTCTCCTTCTGAGTTCCCCTGGAAGGCTGTGTGAGGGCTGTGCTCTCTCTCACTTGTGACTGAATCTCTGTAAACAGTTTGGTTCTCAGTACTTCTCTTGTACAAAAGATATCCTTTGAAGACTGTTAGTATATCACAGAGTTGATGTTTTTTTTTTTCTGTTTGATTTTAAACAGAGAAAATAAAAGAAGTAACTGCTCAAAAAAAAAAGAAGTCTAATAGGAACATATGTGTATATGTCTCTGTGTGTGCTTTCTCTCTCTCTCTCTCTCTCTCTCTCTCTCTCTCTCTCTCTCTCTCTCTCTCTCTCTCTCTCTCTCTCTGTGTGTGTGTGTGTGTGTGTGTGTGTGTGTGTGTGTATTGAGGGGACATTTGTGCATGCATGTGAATGTATAAACAATGATTAGCCTAACCAGTCTTTGCTCAGTTTGTCTTCTTTATGTATGTATCAAAATCAGTGCTAGTTTGATGCAGTGGTCATTAAGGAGAACAACATTTTCTCTATTGTTTTAGATGTTTTCCCATGACTGTGATAGCATGTCATATTTGCTCATAAACACCATGACCAAAAGCAACTTGGGCAAGTAAATGGTTTAGTTTGCTTACATTTCAAAGTCATTTTCATCAGTAATGGAAGTCAGAAAAGGGACTCAAATTGGGCAAAAATCTGGAGGCAGGGACTGGTACAGAGTCTGTGGAAGAGTGCTGCTCACCAACTGGTTTCCTCCAGCTTGCTCAGCCTGCTTTGTCATAGAACTCAGCACAGGAACCTGGAGGTAGGAACTGAAGCAGAAGGCAGGAAGAAATGCAGTTTATTCATTTCTTCCTTATAGCTTGCTCAGCCTGCTTTGATCCCCCACTCCTGTCCAGGATTAGTAGCACCATGCATAGTGAGCTGGACCCTCCCACCACACATCAAGAAAATGCTTTCTAGACCAGTCTGAGGAAGTTCTCTCTGCTCCCATGACATTACCTTGTATCAAGTTGATAAAAACATAACCAATATACATTTTTTAAATCAAGGAAAACTGAAGAATAATGGGGTATCCCTTATGTACCCACAGATAAAGCTATTTGTTCTGCTCAGTATCGCTCCCATGATTGCCCCATATAATGATTCCCCCATATAATGATTATATTATTCAAATAAGTCACCTACTTGACTTTTGTTCAGAAATTATCATAGAGACTGTATTTCTGCATTAGATATGCTACTGATAGAATGCATAATGTATGTCTTAAACTTGAATGTCATCTCATGATAAAATGAGATATTTGATTAATTATCTAAATCAAGGAAGAAGTGAATTAGTCAGAAATATTTATTCTATTCTAATTATGTTCTCAAAGGTAAATTCAATATTGTGTTTTATAAAATATTAAGCACCTTTCCTATGTTTACAAAACCTGTAATTGAATTATACTGCCTGGCCCATTTAATATTGTCCGTAAAAACAATTAAGACAAGGTTGATTGTTTGCATAGAAAAACATTGACTTGGATTTGTCTGCAGGGACTATGAAGGACCTTTAACCCTTTTGTTTAAAACATTAAGTTTTAAGGTTTATTCCAGAATCACTAGAAAGTTAATTGTGTAAAATATCAAAGAGTTCTAGAACTATGTCAGAAGGCTTAGCAAACTGAATATTTTCTTTTTTGTTGGATATTTTATTTATTTACATTTCAAATGTTATCCCCTTTCCTGGCTTCCCCTCCGAAAACCCCTATCCAATCCCCCCTCCCCCTGCTCACCAACCCACCCACTCCCTCTTCCCTGGCTTGGTATTCCCCTATGCTGGGCATCAAGCCTTCTCAGGACCAAAGGCCTCTCTTCCCTAATAAGGCCATCCTCTGCTACATATGCAGCTGGAGCCATGGGTCTTTCCATGTGTACTGTTTGGTTGGTAGTTTAGACCCTAGGAGCTCTGGTGGTGCTGGTTGGTACATATCGTTGTTCCTCCTATGGGGCTGCAAGATCCTTCAGTTCCTTGGGTCCTTTCTCTACCTCCTCTATTGGGGACCCTGTGTTCAGTCCAGTGGTTGGCTGAGAGCACCCACCTCTGTATTTGTCAGGTACTGGCAGAGCATCTCAGGAGACAGCCATATCAGGCTCCTGTTAGCAGGCGCTTGTTGGCATCCATAATAGTGTCTGGGTTTGGCGACTGTATATGGGATGGAACCCCAGGTAGGGCAGTCTCTGGATGGTCTTTCCTTCATTCTCTGCTCCACACTTTGTCTCTGTATCTCCTCCCATGGATATTTTGTTCCCCTTTCTAAGAAGGACCAAAGTATCCATACTTTGGTGTTCCTTCTTCTTGAGCTTCTTTTAGTCTATGAATTGTACCTTGAGTATTCCAAGCTTCTGGCCTAATATCCACTTATCAGTGATTGCATACTGTGTGTGTTCTTTTGTGATTGGGTTACCTCACTCAGGATGATCATTTTCTAGCTCTATCCATTTGCCTAAGAATTTCATGAATTCATTGCTTTTAATTGCTGAGTAGTACTCTATTGTGTAAATGTACCACAATTTCTGTATCCATTCCTCTGTTGAGGGACATCTGGGTTCTTTCCAGCTTCTTTCTATTATCTTTGAAATATAGCATATGTTAAATAATCCAGGAGACATGCTAGAACATTCATTGATTTTCACTAGTTGTTGGACTTGGGATCTGAGGACCTGAAAAATTCGTGCAGGCTACAGCCTAATGCAATAGACTACCTGATTTCCATTTCAGTGTACGTTTTTACAGTAATATAACACAGCAAGTAATGAAATCAAGGCTGTTTGAGTTCAGAAAAACATATAAACAAATGCCTGGAGGCACATACAAAGAATTTCTTGGGAAGTCCTTTCCCAAGACCTTTCTCAGGATAAACCAATTTAAACACAACTGCCTTGCATGGATTATATGTAGGAAAACACACAAATAAGGCATAAGGTCTTATCCAAATTCAGGGTACCCTGACCAGAAGGAGTTCCATAGTTATGTTCTGACATTCAATAAGAAACTACATCTCTTATAAATTGAATGTAAATAGTTGTCTTAGGAGGCAATGAAAACAGGTCCCAGAACAATCCAGAGAACAAAATGCCCCTGACATTAAAGCCACTCTGTTTTTCTTCCTGGAGCCTCTCTCCCTGTTCTGTAAGATCTTGTTTACCATGGGACATTCCTTTGACTCTGGTCCAACAATTAATACATTATAAACTGCTGGGATACTGTGCTTTGAGAGAAATTCAGAAAACAAACAAGCAAACAAACAAAAAACCCCAGTATGTTGGCTTTATGTTAAAAACACCTCAAGAAAAGTAGCTGACCGTTTAGAAATTTCTTGAAAGTCAAATTCCTTCATTAAGCCATATGGCTGGGCAATCTTGAGCAGCCACAGAGCTGCAGGCGTGACAGGCAGTTGCTTGCACACCGTCTTTGGGGTAACTTACTGCAGCTCCAGATGGAAAGGCTATTTATAGTGGAGCAGTTATTGAAGTCAGTGAGGGGGAACTTAGGGCAGTGATTGTACAAGCTCATCTTCAGACAGTATGAGTAACAAGTATATTATTCCCATGAAACCTCATCAGAGTAGTTAGAGAAAACCGTGGTAGCTAAACATACCAAAAGAAGACTGCCGAATCAGGAGCTCATTAAAGTGATGTCCACAAATGGAATTTACAAATGGCCATTGCAAACAAATGACATTATAATGAAAGTCATTTTGCCTTATCTAATAAGAAGGTTGGTAGAAATTTTGACATATATTCTTGCAACTTGCTAGGGTATATGTGGAAAGGAAAGGGATTTGGGATAAGTATGAAAATATAATAATTCTTGAGGCAAACTTTAATTCTTTGATGTGCTAATAACATGAGAATTTTCTGTTCCATAATAGATCTGTGTCCAGAAATGTCTGCTTTAGAAAATCCTTTCTGATTTCATGGCAAAATTGATTTTCATCAACAATAAAATCAACTAAAATCCTTCAAAGAGAAATTGTTGCCTGGTGGGCATTGCTGGTGTAAACCTCAGCATCCTGGGCTCTACTTGACATCAAAGGGGATTCATAGTTTCTCAGATCCTGAAGGGGCAAAGACATATTCATTGACTGTCAATCATGTGTAGTTGGCTACATAGACATGTGTTTGAGTCCCTTAATATAACTAGCAAAACGTAACCATACAGGCTCCAGAACTCAGACACAGCAGTTTCCACCTTTGCTATGGCCAGATACAGTGGGCAGCATCTCAACAGCATTTCCTTTTTAACTTTCCTTCTATAGAAAAGCTTTCTTTGTTCATCACCATTTCCAGCAGAGATGTGGAATATTCATCTTTATTGGATTACATACCACTGGGTTTTGTGAAAAGCAATGAATAGTATAAATTACAGATGTTTTGTCCTTTTTCTTCACTGCATTCTTCTGTCTTGCTTATCTCAACTCTAAAGGGTTAAGATGACAGTGTGGCAGGTCTCATTTGAGCAGAAGAACCTAATAAATAAATAGTTCAGGGTACTGAATTATGAGCACATATTTTATGAGGACAAAATGAAATATGCCTTTCAATGTTGAACTAATATATTATTTCAAAATATGATATATTTAGACTCTAGTGATCAAGTAATTACAGGGATTAAGTTTTAGTTGAAGCTAAAATATATCATCATATTTGAGAAATGTGATTTTTATATTAGTGTCTTTTCATTTTATGTACGAGCAATTTGTCATTTGCTCTAGTGTACCATGACCTTAAAATGAAAAAGGAAAAATACATAAATCTATCCAGGTTTAGTTTTTCTTTATAATCGTCTGACAAAATATAAGGTTGCACTTCTGTGATTCATACACATTTTACCTAAATTAGTAAATTTCTCTGACTTTATCAACAGCTGGAATAATTAGGTTTAATTATTATAAACATGAATGTGTTGCCTAATTTTTCTGGGGAAGTATAAGCAAATATTTAGTCACTTCATACATGGTACCCAAGACAAATTCAAGAAGGATTCCACGCAAGCCTCAAGTATTGAACCAGGGAGGATTTGGGAGCCATCAACAAGACCACAGCTGACTCAAGGCACAGATACCTTGAGAAGCTGACCCCAACATGGAGGGAGGTGACTCTCAACAGTATCCTTGGAACTGCCTGCCTGACCCCCAGGTGTCCATGTCTCCTTTTCTCAACATTGTTTACTGCAAGCATAACCCCAGGGAGGAACCTTGGGAGACTTGTAAGTTTCAGTTTTCTGAGATTTAGAAATTTTATCTCGTCATCCAAAGAGTAACGTATTCTGTTTGGAAAACATCACTACAGAGCAAAGAGCCTTTAGAACATTTCAGGGATTTATTATCTGTCAGTCAACCACTTGCCACCCATTGTTTGGTCTTCACTCTTATATCCCAGTAAGAGAGAAATAAGTGAATCCCACAATCAAAAGTCTCTTTCAGTATGCTATTATTTAGGAAACTCTCTGGAAATATAGCCATGAAAAGTGAAATCCAGCAGTTTATAAGCAGAACAATAATAGCATGTTTTTTTATGCCACTGAGGAAAGCTTTTTATCTGTTAATCATGTGCTTTGCTTTAATAAAAAAGAAAACAAAATAAAACAAAAAGGCTGATTAACCTACAAAAGGACCAATTGCACCTTGGAACATCTTGAAAATCACTGTTAAACCTGAAACTCTCGAAAGACCAATTGCACATTATTTGAGCCAATTTGAAGCAAGATTTAATTAAATATTGGCCCAGATAATAGATTCTGGCCAGAACCATTCTGGGGTTCCCAGAAAATGACAATAAGTCACATTTTGCTGGCACAAAGGCAAACCCATAAGGTCACCATATTTATTACTCAATAGGTCCAATCAATGGCAAGTGTATATCTCAAGGTATTTTTCAACAATACTTCCCACATACATCCAATCCTGGGCAATTCTGCTGTGTTATTTCCTGCCTATGGACATGCCACCTATATGTGATCAAGTACATCTGGTGCAACTGAGTCAAGCAAATTTGTTTTGAAGAGCAAAAATAAGTGTTTTGTTATTTCCCACAAACAATATCCTCCAGCACTGTAAAAATTATATGTCCTCAGGCAAGTGGGACGTAAAGGTTAACCTTGGCCCTCACAAAACATCATGGGCGCTTTTGGAATTGGTTGAATTTTTTTTTGCTATTTCTTTTGGAGAAAACACATATACATCTAAAAGTCAATTAATATTAGTGTATGTTTAAGTTGATTTTTAAATTAACTGCTATTTTAATTGCAATTAATTCTATCACGTAATGTGTGATAACTCAATATATGTGTAACCAGCAGTTATAGAACTGATATAGTTAATTAGGATGTGTCAAGTTGAAATTTTAATTATTTCAATACATGTCTTTACTGCTCTGCCTTTCAGTACGTGATCTATGATATAGTATGTTACAACTAAACAACTTTTATTATTAGCAAAAGTACCCCCAGTAGTATGATTATCAAACCTAGAACAGATGGTAGCTTCTTGAGTTCCATGTTACATACTTTGACCAAGCTGCATGAATTTCTTAGTTGTGATATGTGCAGCTGTCTTTTTGCTTGAACCCAAATATGATAAAGCAGTATACACAAAGAAGACATCATTCCCTGGGGATTGTGTGTCAAAAGAATAATTTCTCATAGCCACTGTGTTTTTAGTTAAATAGAATATCTTTTTTTTAATCTCATACATGATTTTAATACTAAACTAAATAGGGAGAGTTATGCACCAATTTCAATAATGGGGCTGGTGAGAACAGTCAGTTGGTAAGTTGCTTACTATGAATGCATGAGAGGGTCCCAGTTTGATTCTCTGAGCCCATGAAAACAAACAGCAGCACTTGTAACACCCACCCCTTACCTTCAAGCTTGGAAGAGGTAGAGCCTGGGGCTCACTGAGGAGCCAGCATACACTACTTGGCAAGTCACAAGAAAATGTTGTCCCAATGACCAAGATGAAGATGCTTAAGAACACCGATTGAGGTTGTCGTCTGGAACTCACACATAGGCATGTACAGACAAAAGTACATATATACACATTACTTAATATTAGTGTATGTTTAAAGTGTTTTCAAATTAAACCCTATTGTAATTATGTTTCTGCAATGTAATATTTGATAGCTGGTGATATTTGTGCAATCACCAGTTATAAAACCGAGGTCGTTAATTGTTCTGTCTTCTTAATTTAACTTTTTTATACCTGGAATATTTATACATATTGATGTGGCAGGCACAGAGCGATATTTTAAGCATGTATGTGCATTTTCACTGATGCTGCCCTTTCTGTGTTGCACTCATTACACACACTGCAAGGTCTTCTCTTCCAGAGCTTCCTAAAACCTCCTGTGGACTGCAGTCCCCACACTGTGCTACCGAACACGAGTGCTCAGTCTTACTTTTGGATAAGTGCTATTCTCCCTCCTTTCCTACCCTTCCTGACCACCCCCTTTTCAAGTCTCTAGTAATCAATCCCTTAGCATATCTTGGGATTGAAAGTTCACTGTTATTTGTAGGCTTTCAGGAAGACACCATCAAATACTTTTCTTTTTCAGAGGAGAAACTTGACCCTAACATAAACCAAGCTCTTAGAAGAGAAATTTGGAAAACTGGTCCGAGACAATGTGAGACATGCAGAGGTTTAATTAAGAGGATAATAAGTTCAGTGTAGAAAAACCCAAGAGCAAAATCCCATGCTCAGCATAAGAGTTTATCGCCTGGATTCATCTTCTGTGCTTCTTTCGTTGTGGTGATGTGTATTTGTCTCACTATTCCGAGCCATCTTAATAATTTGCCTCTTCACAAGTCGCTCACCGGTTGAATAGTACTAAGTCCATCAGTCATAAATATTTGAAAGTTAGGCTCCTTAGCTGAGTATAGATATCATGAAGAATTGGACAATGTCTGGGTACTTGCTAACCTTGGGTAAAAACAGTATAGAACGGCATTTGTTTACTTGCTCTACTTAAGGATGCCACACAGAGGCCAGGCAATGGCAGAGCAATAACCACGTTCTTAATTGAATGAAGGGGCAATATCACTAAGCTCTCATATAATAATTTTCTCTGAGTCTAGGTACAAAGGACGGAAGTCAGAAAGGCCAAAGAAAGTGAAGTAGAGGGCATATGTGGATATTTACGTATTTTTCTGCAAACTCTGTGGATTTGCACTTGCCTTTTACAGCCTGCCTGTGTTTTTTGCACTGGCAGGACTTCTGTTCACAAGGTCACGGACACTGTCAATGACACTGTCCAATGTAGCCTTTCTGCTAGTTGCAAGGATAAGCACCTCAAATGCCAATAGAAGATACATACTTGATTTTTTTGGTTCCCATTAGAATTCCTTATGACCTATGTGCTATAAAAACATCACTCACTTTTTGTGCCCTGCCTTGTACAAACATTATAAAACCTATAATGAGGATTCATTTCTATGCATCAACATTTATTTCCCTAGGGTTTAATATTAGATCCCTTATCTAAGTGAAGTAATAGGCAGAGTAGGGTAAAGTTCAAATTTATTGTATAAAAAGTTTAACCAAAAATAATATATATACACTTATATATGTGTGTGTGTGTATATATATATATATATATATATATAGGCTGCCACTAAATTTAACCTCAGAAAATAAAGAAATTTAAAAGCAATGTTTTTAAATTTGAAACAAAATGCTAAGCTAGCCAGAAAAGAAGACTTAGTAATGTCCTCTGTGGAAACAGTACAAAACAAGGAACTTCACAATGGAAAGTTAACTTTTCTATACTATAAATACATGTACCTCACAGATACATATAAAACATAAAGGTTATGATTCCCATACTATCAACACATACATCTCATATATTCAAATAAAACATAAACACATGTTATATTATAAACACATGTACTCTACTTATCCACACAAAATGCAAAGATTACTTTCTGTATACTATAAAAGCATGAACCTCACACACACACAAAACATGAAGGGTACCTTTCCTATTGTATAAAAGTCTGTTCCTCACATATACATACAAACCATGAAGGTTGTGTTTCTTATACTATAAAAACACATACCTCACATATACACAGGAAACATAAAGGTGCTTTTCAGTTTTGAAAACTAATAATAATAATAATAACAATAAAAGCTGATACTCAAATCCTTATTTCCCAAATGACTGAGAGTGGCGTTGCCCACATGATTATGTCAGTCAGCCTCCTCCGAGTCTGTAGTCACTCCAGCCATTGAGGGAGAGTAAATAAAGCCCAGCCCTGTGACTGGCTGTACACTAAGCTGTACAATAAGCAGGTATATTCTCCCTGAGACCAGGTAAGAGTTCCATGATTTTATCCAATTTTTATGACACTTATATGTAATAATAATCTAAAATAAAATTCAGGAAAACTTGTTCTTGAAACTGTTATTACCTACGTTAAGGAAGATTTCATAATGTGACTAAGACACACCTGCCTCTCACTAGGACCGTCTTCTACCTTAAACATATCCTGGGTCATGGAAATTAAAATTGGTCAACCAGTTCCTGCTTCAGAACACTAGTGCTGGTGGTTAGTTTGCAGCTGAGTACACTGTCAGTGCATTACCATATATATAGTGCATTCCATTTTCAAACTTAAATTTAGAAAACATGGGGAAAGAATTCAATCTGTATATGTGGGTGTTTTATATAATTGCCTGAGACAACTGTGTAACCAAGGGAGGAAATGTTTAATTACAGGGGCTCCCAAAACATCAGGACCTGTTTTGTAATATTAGCTTACTTTATCTATTAGGTTAACACAAAATGATCAAAATTATAGGAGAAATAAGCTGGACTGTTTTCTCTTAACATTTTGTAAAATACTAAATCTAAACTAGATAATTAAAGATAAATACATATTTATTTAAATATGATTTGTATCTGAGTTATTTAAAGAAATAATTTCAAGTTCCTGGTAAACAGGAAAATAAATAGTATTCCCTGTCATGATCTGGCTGCTATGAACTGAATGTTTAGATCTGATTTACTTCTGAGAATACCACAATACATCGTTTCTCCTGTTAATTACAATGTGTACCTTGGAAAAGGGGAGCTGGGCACTTAGTTCTGGGGCTGCTGGAGCCTATAACCAGAGCTTGGCACCATCTGCACTTGGTCCTTCACTTGGAAACAAGCTGGACATGCATTTCATGTTCACCCAAATTCTGTCAGCAGCTGGGCTCTTCAGGAAACCGTCCTTTTGCTAGAGAAAGAGAAGAAGACTTTTTTTTTCTCATTTCATCACTATAGCATTCTATAGGCAAAAAAAAATTAATGAAAATATTGTACGGTACATATAATGAGGAATCATTACACATTGCTATAAATATTGTTCAGATTGCACTTTTATAGATTTCTCTTTCCCTTGTATGTTTGTATTTGTGTGTGTGTGTGTGTGTGTGTGTGTGTGTGTGTTTGTATGTAGGCAAGCCTGATATCTTCTCTCATTGCTTTCCACCATATATTTTGAGATAGGATCTCTCTCATTGAACCTAGATTTTGTTATTTTGGCTAGACCAAGTCACTCTGGGGATCCACCTGTCTGCTCACCCAGTGCTGGGAAATTAGATGTATGCTATGAAGGTCAAGTCTAGGTCCCAGGGATCTAAAATCTGGTCCTCACTTTTTTGCTGCAAGCATTTTACCTCTGAGCCACTGTAAGCCTCAAGTGTTTACTTTTCCTGGTTTACTTTGTCACCAGACGATTCTGTTCGTTCCCTCACACTCAACAATTTATCTTTGAGGTATTAAGATTAACTGTCTAGAGAATTCTAATGTCTACTATGTTATTTTGTTTCATTGCAATCATCATTAAGTCTTTTGTTTTAATTTCAAATACTTGCTGTCTTCCTCTACTGAAGGCCCCCAGTAAGTGCTTGTTTTCTATTACTGTTCTCTGTGTTTCTTTTAGAATCTCCTAATTTAATATCAGTGGTGCACACAATAGACTTATTTCTATGTTTCTCCATTGGGTTTCCTGTGATCTCTTGAACATCAAGAGTTCTTGTGGATCAAGGGGCAAACATCACTACTTTCTTACATATATTCTTTAGATAGCAATTTACTTTCTACATTGGGCTACTGTAAGTAAAGATGGCTGCCCCAATTTATGCAATTCTAGTCTGAGAATTTAAGAATTTCTCATCCAGAGTTAGGACATAAGGACATACATCTCATGTTCATATTATTCATATATTCCGTGAGTATAATTTCTGATAATATAGAAAGCTCTCCTGCGTATTGGTTGTATATTTGAAATCTGATTAGAACATAATTTACTAGCATGCATTGTTTCCATAAATGTCATCAGTTCATAGTTTGTCTGTGAGTAATCATGTTTAAATAAAGGTTTGAGAGAATATGTTCTCAGCAGTTTCCTGAGTAAGAAGCCCCACAGCCTAGGATACAATCATAGTTGTGATTCATTCCCTTCTCAGAAAGACTAGATTTGTTAGATAAATGAAGCCATCTTCATTAATTAATTGATTCCTGGAGTACCTGATATGTTCCTGTAATTAGAGGTAGTATTTTTAAATCTATAACCAAGAACAAAACAAATCCTTTTGTAAAGAATCACACTGTAGAGTTGATAGTATGGAAAATTACATTGTTCTAGGGATTGTTTACCAAAGAATGATGTCAGACTGTGTAGATGCAGCACGGCCTCGTAACTAGGGAGGTGGAGGGAGGATAGTGGAAATATTCACATCCTCTCTTGCATCCTATGCTGAATTGAATGCTTCCTATGTCTCAGCTCTGAGAGCTTAGTGTTAGGATGATCGTGTGTGTCCGTTACAACAATGTTCTGTCTTTTCCTCTTCTGTTCTACTTGGAAATTGAGTACTTGTTTTCTTCCAATCTGCTGTGTAAACTTTGTTGGCTTTCTCATTTTAGTTTTTTTTACTAGGGGAAGTTATAGGATTTGTTTCAGATAAGAATATCCTTTCCCTCGCACTCAGACTCATTTCTTCATAAGATTACTGTATTTGCACATGGATATTCACTTCAACACAGAAAATACAATGCATCTGTATAATATTAATAGAATTATATCCATGTAGATATCATCCATAAGGTATATACTTCATGTAGAAATATTGTAGAAGGGTTTAAAATGAAACCCCACAAGTCTGTTAATATGCTGAATTCACTTTTGCTTTTCTTGGCAGTTTAGAATTATGATCATCCACTTTGTGCTGAGTTCTAGGGCCAAATACTACTGATCCTTGTGGATGCTCAGATAACTAATATAAAGAAAGGTGATCTCTATGACTTTCTGGATAGGAATTAAAAATTAACTTCTAAACCTCCCCATGATTTCTTACAATACCATTGACACAAAAGTATTTTGGACTTTTATCACTCACAATCGGTTAAGTTTCTACATCAAGAAAATATTTGAAACAGTTACAACAAAGAATGCTAGATGAGTAGAGGATGTCTTAAAATTATTTGGATAATTACTAAAAAGCAGTAGCTGCCCCTGGTTAGTGCTTTTCTTCACAAATCATTTTCTAGGTATAGCCATAGTATTTTATTGGAGCTACTACTTAAATTTTAGTTAAACCATAGTATCAGAATTATGATTGCATACTTTGTATGCAAAAGCTATAAATCATAACTATTTCTATACATAAGAAGATTATGAAATAATTTGTGATCAGTTAATTCTTGAAGTCAGTGGGGTACGAATGAGATTTTTCAGATCTAGTTTCCTAAATAATCAGACAACTATGTATTGAAGGAAAAAAATTATGATTTAGGAAAAAATATCTAAACATACCGTTATTCTTCTAGTTTTTTTTTCTTAAGATGTGCTACTTATGCACTAAGAATAGGATCTTACTAATTACCTAAGATCTTAATAAATTTACACACTTTAAGAAGTATGTTAGTTGAACGTTGAGCATTAATTTATTAAGCAGGTTATTTGTATAATTTCCTAGTATTTATGGTACTATATATGTGTCTACACAATCGGACATACTCCTACACAGCAAAACAGATTAATATTAATTAATTAATTAATTAAAAATCTTAATAAGTGGATATAAAATATAAGAAGACACCACCCACCACATTAGAATTATAAAGAGCATAGACACAAAATAAGGAAAAACAATAGACTTTCTAATGGAAAAAATTATCCTGGAACGAAATCCAAGCTTCAACACTCTGCATGAATAGCACATCATATACCTAGAAAAATTCAACAAAGCTTTAGACACATCCTCATATTCCACAAAAAAAAAATTAGATTTCAGAAAATCAGTAATGTATGTAAGTAAAGAATCCAAGGCTGTTTGTAGAGAGGCGCATGTTTTTAGACCATACTCTCGCATCAGTGACCTTGATAGAAGTAAGGATGGGAGACTGGCGAATTGCCATGAGCCAGGAACATTTTATTTATCTTACCTAACCAATGTATATGAAAGCCTTGATACAGTTGGTAACGCTGTAGGAGAGCTTGCTCTCTTGAATCTTTTCTAAGTAATTTTCCACAAAGGCAAAATGTCATGGTGTGATTGAGTCATCTCCATGATATGTTAGTTAAGTGAAAAAAAGTGTCAGTTGTTAAAGAAAAAAAAGAACAAAATGGCCCTTTGAGCTTGAAGCATGTCATAATAGAAGTCAAGACGTACTTGTTTCAGAGTGATGGCCCTTCATATCAGGGTCCGACTTGAGATAATTCCTTCCACGGAAAGACAAGGCAGATTGATCGCCAATGAGGGCAACAGCTGAAGGTCAAATATCTTAAACTCCAAAATAGAAGTATGAAATGTAGCCAGTGAAAAAATACCTGAAAATTTTAAATCTTACTTTTGTTAAGGTTTTAGATACTAACTTTTTCTAGGGAAACAGGGCATGGAAGAGCAAGATGCATGCACAGTGTAGCAGTGATGGATAAGTAAAACTGGATTACCACTGCAAAACAGGCCAAGCGCATAGGTATAAGGTAAGAAAACAGTTGGCATTGTAATCGCCTGAGAGCCCCGCAAATTCAATAAAAAATTCTCAGATGGTCAAGATAGCTCCGCAGGTGAAAATGTTAACTCACCTGCCAAGCATGACCATCTTGAGTTCACTTCTTCGGACGTCCTTGGTAGAAGGAGAGAACGAACTCCCACAAACTTTTCTCTGACTTTCACATGTATGCTGTGGCACACATGGCACCAACCCCTGCAAAATTTTAAATAATGTATGTTAAAAAGGGGGAGAAAGATGCTTAGGAAATGTGAACTGATGGCTAACCCCGAAGCTGCGCTTGATCTTGTTTCTAAGAAAAAAAATGTGAACGAGTAACTGGAGAATCTAATATTAGTAATATCTGTTGACATTTAGCTACTCCAGATTCAGTTTGTAAAGTCATTGAGAAGGCCACCAGGGCTGACAAATCTCAGTTTGTTGCCTGGAACCTCCGTGATGGAAAGTATGAACTGCCTCTTCCAAACTGTCCTCTGACCTCTATGTATGGACCTCGGCCTATGAAGTAATAACTTGTGACAACCCCAGCACAGATGAATGAATGAATGAATGAATGAATGAATGAATCAATATATAAATAATGCAATAAAAACAAAGTGATTTCTGCATAAATAAATAGATATCAGTATCGTTAAAGTTTTTCTTCATGAAGTCATATAACCTAAGAATATGAATTTAGGAATCAAATCAAAATATTACTTGAGAAAATAATGATTGGGAGTGACATAGAAAATTGAACATCATCAATAGTCAGACTTTTTCTAAAGAGCTATTGACATTGCTGAATGTCTAGCTGGAACAAAACTGGGATAAACATCTATCAAAATTAAATTTGTTTTATTAGATATGTACTACTAGCAATGTAAAATTTTGGAAAAAAATTCCATTAAACTTAATTACTACCACTTTTTAGATATAGACATAAGTGACTAATTTGAGGACTTTACTTTTAGAAAAAAAAGTTTTCATTTTAATGGCTGTTGTTCTGGTTGTTTTACATAGACAAATGGTGAGACATTTTTCTGAATTATTTCTTCCAATTATGTATCCCCCATTTCCATTTTCTGTTTTACTGGTACTCAAGAGGCTCATGATAAATACTTTTAATATGCTTTAATGGGCTTACTGTTTCAGGAAACTTTGTGCTGCCACAACACAGGGAGTATTTACATTACATTAAATTAAGTTACGGGATTACAATTAAATAGAATGAAGAAATAATAAAGGCTCAAAGCACCAATTCTTTGGAGCCCAGAGAAATTAGATTCTTTGATTAACAGCTCAGGAAGATGATAAACAAAAATTGAGATCACTAAACAAAGTAATTTTCTTTATAATATCACCATCCAAGATTAATGTTCTCTCATTTAGAAAGAGTGATGAACGCACAAATTATTTTATCTTGATAAATAGATCTTATAATGCATGTCATATCGCTTTTCAATGGTGAGTGATTTTAATTTTAAAGTATGATATTGCTTAGGTTCAGATAGGGGAGGTTTTGGCGATTTATGCTTTTCTAAAATATATGAAATGACTGAGAATCATGGCACAAGGGAGACCAGGAGTCCAAGCATATCTTCCTCTATATATCATGTAGTCTATTTGAGGTATTTCACTTGACAATGGAAATAGAATTAGAAGTAATCAGAAGGAATCTTTCTGCCCAAGTCCTGAAATGCATACTTCCACAGTAAAGATTGTTAGGAGTGGTGAAAATAAATCCTTACATAGTATTCATTTCTCATTTAACCTCATCTCCATATTATGGTATTGTATGATACTGCCATAGGTCATTAACTCAGTTATTCCAGTAATGTTCAGTTACCTGTACAGACTCTAAGAGTCCCAGGTGATGACTAATTGGTGGAAGGGAAAGGAAATATTAAAAATTCTGTTAATTATTTTTAATTTCCCTTGTGTTTGAAGTATTAACATAATGATATCACTTTTTCTCCCAGTCCTTCCTCCAACCCCCCCCACATACCTCTCCCTGCATACACCTTCCCCACATCCTGCTCCCCCCATATACTGCTCCCCCACATACCTCTCCCCTACATAACTCCACCCCACATACCTCTGCTATGCATACCTCTACCACACATACCTTCACCCTACATACCTCTACCAAGTATACCTCTACCACAGATACCGCTCTTTGCTCTCTTTCCAATGTATGACCTCTACTTTTCATTCATTTTCATATATATACATGTATATGTATACTTGTGTATATGTGTGTATGTATGTGCATGTGTGTGTGTGTGCATATACACATAATATAGTCTGCTCTTTGTATTATGCTAGTTGTGTTTATGTTTCCTGGACTGACATTTGGATATTAGATAAGCAATCAGTGTGCTTATCTCCAAGTAAGACTATTTTCCCCTGCTCTCTACAAAACTCAATCCAGGACCTAAGAGTCGGGGAACATTGTGGAAGAGGAGGTGTAAAGACTGTAAGAACCTAAGGATGCTGGAGTTTACTTTGATATACTTACTGTCTCTTAATAATGTCAGATGCTATACCTATAAGTCTCACCAGCATGGCCACCTTAACATGAACCAAACAAGGACCACACCAATAGACATGCTGGTGTGGATGAGAGAAAGCCCATTGTTAATAGATTTACCAAAGTAATATATTAATTGGCATTATGAACATAAATTATACATTGCTATATTTACATTGTAAAAGTATTCAGAGAATTATTTTGGTTTGAATCCCTAATCATCTACAGCATTTGAAACACTAATGACCACAAGCTGTAATTTTATATTTGTAATAATTTTTAAAATGAGAATTATATCATATATTCTTAAATCATTCTTAAATTCAGTAACTTGCCTTGGGAATGAAGATTTTATATCATAAATATAAGCAAGTAGATGTATTAAAATAGCTATGGCCTTCCTCCGTATAATATCACAGTTCAAATGAAGCGTTGTTCTGAACATGCCCACACTTGGAAAGTGCCGTTATTTCAATACTTATTTACCTTTTAGAAGCAAAGATATTACAGTGTAAATTGTTATCTAAATTTAGTATTTTAAATTAGCTTTATACAGTTGAGCTCAAAACTTATCAACACTGCAACACATGAGGCAAATTCCAGTCTACTTTGTTATCTTCCCTTTTTCCCTTTTATTAAAATCGAGTTTAAAAGTATCAACTCATTTTATTTTAGAAACTGACTCACTCAGTTATTAGACAAAGACACCTCTTGATCAGAATGCAGTATTTTATGACATTCATTTTCAGAGGTGTTGAAGAGACAAGACAATTACTGGGTAGTATAATTTTCTCATCTGACAGTCCAATTAATTTAAATTTCATGGTTGCTTTAAAGTTTTTGTTTTCAGTTCACATTTGAATGATGAACCTGTTTCTCTTTCCCATGTGATATTAATGTTCCCTTTGGAGCATTTTGTCCTTGATTTGGTGGAAATTCCGATGAGTCCACGTTAGAATGCCATCCTGGCCTGCCCAAAGCAGTTTTGAGTGACCTGCAATGAGCTCAGAGGACTGAGTATCACCACACCAGGGTCCTCTCAGCAGAGCTTCAGGGCAAATGGCAGACTGAGAACAGTGACTTGTGTACAGTGACTCGTGTTCACTCTTGCTTTCATTGTTATGTTTCCAATGATGAGAAAGTAAAATAGAGACCAAAAGGGAATTTACTTCATATAAAAATGAAAGGCAGATACATTGGTTTCAATTGTTTGCTATCCTGTGCTTTGTTGAATATTTATTAAAACTCAATCCGTCAAGGATAAAACTTGATCAGGTGAAGTGCGTGCTCTCTGTCATTGTCACGGTTTAGGATTGCAGAGGCCACCTTAGACATGCTGGCCTCCTCCCATGGTTGACATTTATTTAGGAATGTGCCAATGGCTGCTGCTTGGGAGGAGCATAGTTTTGGTTTGCTCAGTGGGTATTTGGAACCTTTCACCAGTGAGCATATTGATTCACTGTTAGTGATTCTTGAATACTCTAAATGTCATTATCTTCCTGCCATTCCCTATTGCATATGTCATAGATAAGTACCAATAAGTTCTATATATGTAGGATGATATATTCTATTTATATATGTGTTTATAGGTAAATAAATATAAATATGTATTTAAATATTAGTTATATGAGTACATACATTTTATATAGTATAAATGTATTTGTAGTATATCAGTATATATTTACATAAATACACATAAATATACACATATCTACAGTATATTTGCAATATAAATATATACATATATTCTTTTTCTGTCTTTTTGAAGGTCATGAGAACCTATGTACTCAGAGGTTTTCTGAATTCGTAATAAGTAACCGACTGTATGTTTAAAATCTCATAATATTTTTTATTTAAGATGTTATTTTATTTTTACATGTGAGATTGCATTGCATCTATTTGCAACACACACACACACACACACACACACACGTGTGTGTGTGCAGAGGTCAGCAGAGGGTATGGGGTCCCATGGAACTTAAATTAGCACCATGTTGGTACTGTACCATCTCTTAAGCGTCTTGACATTTCTCCTGATATCTTCGTGAATTTCTGTCTTCAGTGTCTCAAATGTTTTATCCTACAAGTTGTTCACCTGTTTGGTTAGAGTTACCTCAAGATATTTGATATTTTGGGGGCTATCATGACAGGGGAAGTTTTCCTAATTTCTTTCTCAGTCTGTTATTTCTATATAGAAAGGCTCCTCATTTTTGTGAATTAATTTCATTGAAATACTCTACTTCATGATGCCTTGGCTAAAGAAGAAATAAAGAAATCAAAGACTTTTTAGAATTTAATGAAAATGAAGGCACAGCATACCCAAATCTTTGGGACACAATGAAAGCAGTGCTAAAAGTAAAACTCATAGCCCTGAGTGCCTCCAAAAAGAAACGGGAGAGAGCATACGCTAGCAGCTTAATGGCACACCTGAAAGCCCTGGAACAAAAAGAAGCTAATTCACCCAGGAGGAGTAGAAGACAGGAAATCATCAAACTCAGGGCTGAAATCAATCAAGTAGAAACTAAGAGAACCATACAAAGAATCAACAAAACCAGGAGCTGGTCCTTCAAGAAAATCAGCAAGATAGATAAACCCTTAGCCAGACTAACCAAAGGGCACAGAGAAAGTATCCAAATTAACAAACTTAGAAATGAAAAGGGAGATAAAACAACAGAAACAGAGTAAATCCAAAAAATCATCAGATCCTACTACAAAAGTCAATATGCAACACAACTGCAGAATCTGGAGGAAATGGACAATTTCCTAGACACATACCAAATACCAAAATTACATCAGGATCAAATAGATCATCTAAACAGTCCCATAACCCCTAAAGAAATAGAAGGGGGCATAGAAAGTTTCCCAAGCAAAAAAAGCACAGGACCAGATGGTTTCAGTGCAGAATTCTATCAGATCTTCAAAGAAGACCTAATACCAATACTCTTCAAATTATTCCACAAAATAGAAACAGAAGGAACACTGCACAACTCCTTCTACTAAGCCACAATTATGCTGATACCAAAACCATACAAAGATCCAACAAAGAAGGAGAATTTCAGGCCAATATCCCTGAGAATTTCTGTATCTGTGTTATCTAAGGGTAAACAGTAATTTATTTAGAATACATACACTATTTTCTTTCCATCCCTCAAGTGATGGGCACTTAAGATTTCACCTTTTTCTTAGCTCTTGTGAGCAGCTCTGCATTGAACGTATATTTATCTCCAGCATGCTGCTTCCATATCCTCTGCATGTGTAATCAGTAGAGAAATTTCTGGGCTGCATTATAATTGTATAATAATATGCATTCTATGCTATTTTCCATTATGGCTGTGCTAATTTAACTTTCTACTAACATCATTGGTTCCTTTTTCTTCGCATTCTCCCTTGCAGTTGTGTAACTTGTGCCTTGTTGATACTTATTTTACACACTGGGATGAAGCGACGCCCCATGGCTTTCAATTTCATTTCCGCAATTATTTCAAATTTGGACAACTATCTATTCATACACTTGCTGGTCAATTGTATTATTTTTAGAGAATACTCACTGCAACTGTTGTATGTTTTTAATCAAATATTTATTTTTCTTTGTTATTGAGTGTTCAAATATGTATTCTGTTTCTTAATTCCTTAAGAGAAGTATCACTTGAAATTATTTTCTCCCATTTTGTGGCCTGCCTCTTCTCTCTCTTGATTGTACCCTCTGCTGGGCAAAAACCTTTTCCATTTGCTTTAGTAATAGGAATAGCTATTTATAGTTATGTATTTATTGCTAATAACAAAGAAATGCTTGTTGTTCTTAGTTTATTTTCCCTATACTTTTGAGGTCATTTCCAATGGATGATTGCCTATTCCAATATCTGAAAGCATTTTTCACAGCTGTATCTATCAGATTTCCCCTATAAGTGTTAAATTCACTTTGAGCGGATGTTTGTAGCAGGTGAGAGAGGTCATACCTCCTCCCCATCACTTGTGTTATGTAATTTCCCACAGGCCATTTACTGAATGTCCTTTCTCCTAACTATAGTTTACTCTGTTTGCTGAAAGTCTGAAGGTCCATTGGCTTTATATGAATATCAGCTTCTCCATCTCCATTTTTCCATCAGTTTGTTTTTTATACAGTAATTATTTTGTAGTAGTACAGTTTTGCCATATTATTTGATGTCAGATAATGATAATCTCAGCTTACTACTTAGTGTAGGGAAGCACATTTCTCTCTCTCTCTCTCTCTCTCTCTCTCTCTCTCTCTCTCTCTCTCTCTGTGTGTGTGTGTGTGTGTGTGTTCACATGCATATGTGGTTTTCTTATGCATATACATGTGGAGAACAGAACACCTTCTTCAGCGGTTGTTCTTCAGATACCATCTACCCACCTACTTTATTTGCTTGCTTGCTTGCTTCCTTTGGAACTTCTTTCCTTCCTTCTTTCCTTCCTTTCTTCCTTCCTTCTTTCCTTCCTTCCTTCCTTCTTTCTTTCCCTCCCTCCCTCCCTCCCTCCATCCCTCCCTCCCTCCTTTTCTCCCCCTTCTCTCTCAGTCTTTCTTTTTGTGTGTTTGTTTGTCTCTCTGTCCCGAATTATTTACCTTAGTATTTTTGATAAAAGTTTTGAAGATTTTTGTGTATAATATTTAAATGTTACTTATCTTATTCCCAGATTTCTCTAACCTGTGATACCAATAATATGTTTTATTTAAAAAAAAAAAGACTGTGCTTCTTATTGTTATAGCCACCTTGACACAAGGGCAAGTCATTTGGGAAAAAAGAATCTTAATTGAGTGATTGCATCTACTAAATTTCCTATAGACATATTTTTGGGGTATTTTCTTGACTAACATTCATGTGGGAGAACCCAGCCCATTGTACAGTGCCATGCCTTTAGAGGTGGTCCTGGGATGTGGAAGAGAGAGAAAGGGGGTGAGAGAAAGAAAGAAGGAAGGAAGGAAGGAAAGAAAGATGGAAAGATGGAAAGAAGGAAAGAAAAAAAGAAGAAAAAGCCATGCAAGCCAGTGAGTGGCATTCCTCCAGGGTCTCTGCTTCCATGTCTGCGTCCAGATTCCTACTTTAGTTCTGGCTTCCTTGATGGTGGACAAGCTTCCTGAAAGATGCTATTAATCCACTGATCTCCAAGTTAATATTGGTCAATGTTTTATGATGGCCACAGAAATCAAACTAGGACAGTGAGCATGCTCATGTTTTCATCCACGTGAAGGGGAGCTGCACTGAGCCATCCTTGAATCCCTGAACTAAATGCCACTGACTCATGGTTGATATCTCAGTGTATTTTTGGATTCAGTTTCCCATTATTTGGATGAAAGCTTTTGCACCTGTGCTCAAGTATATGCTGTACAGCTTGCTTTCTTAGCGTGTCCTAATGTGCCTTTCTAAGCACATTGTGCTGGCCTTGGGAGAGTATGTTTGATAATTTTTCTCCTTGCAAATTCTTTGAAGTAGCTTAAGAATTCCTATAATTGTTAATATATAATGCTGAAGTTGTTTATAAGAACTCAGCTGTGATGAATTTTGTCCATCCGTTTTCCTTTGATGGTTACTGCTTCAGATTCACTTTTTATTCTGCATGTGTTCACTTATCCTAAACTTATACAGATTGAAAAATTAAGAAATTGAATGTTTATTTATCCTTAGGAGTACATAGTACATAGGAGGCATAATGATCCATTGTACTGATCCAGTTTTTATCAGAAACTTTAAGAATAAAGACTTGTATCACTGGTTCTTATCAAACTTACTTAAATATGAAGCAGTAAAGATTGGCTAATACATACAACACCTCTTTTAGAGTAGTGCACTGACAGGTTTTGTGTGTCAATTTGACTCAAGTTAGACACATCACAGAGAAAGGAGCCTCAGTTTAGCAAACACCTCCATGAGATCCAACTGTGGGAAATTTTATCAATTAGTGAAGAATGGGGGAGTGTCCAGCTCATTGTGGGTGGGAAGATCCCTACCCTGTGTTCTACAATAAAGCAAGTTGAGCAAGCCATGTGGAGTAAGCCAGTAAGTCGCATCCTTCCATGGTCACTGCATCAGTTCCTGCCTCCAGGATTCTGAGCTGCTTGAATTCCGGTCCTAACTTCCTTCAATAATGGACTATGATCTGTAAGTGTAAGCCAATGAAACCCTTTCCTCCCCAACTTGCTTTTTGGCCATGGTGTTTCATTGCAGCAATAGAAGCCCTAACTAAGACAAGTAAATACCCCACCTAAGAATTAGATAGTTAAGGTGTTTGGGATTGACATGTAAACCCCACATTTCATCCCATTTTCAAAATCTCTTTTCATAGGAGTGGTAACCATCAGTGTAGTTCATGTTACAGACACACTTAACAACCTTGTAACTCAGGCAATGAACAGCTACAGAACTGGAGAGTAGGGAATGCATGTCCTTCATGAATACCCATTAAACCCTCACCTAGTGACAAAACCATTCTCTGACACTAAGTGGCCCTTGGAGAAGTATTTATATATTTTTCTTCATAGATATTTAGGTATTAACAGTATGTCATGCAGCGTGGGTCATGCATAGTGTTACACAGTGTGCTCCCAGCAAATAGCACCAAGACATTGAAGTACTAACACCTTGCTGAAATCAAGTTGACATGAGTTTGTAGAAGAGAGTGTGGTCAGGGATCAGATGTGTGTTGCTGCTGTTGGTGTTGTTAAAATCCTGAAAAGTTTTAGCACTAGAAGTTAGGAGAAAGGTTCTTGGCTAGAAAGTTTAATCAGCAGAAGGAATAGTTAAGAAACAGGGCACACCTGAATGTCTTAAGTTTGACCTGTTTCACTTTGTTTTTGATGAAGAAGGGGAAGAATACTTTAACTGGAAGAATTGTAGGTAGTGTAAAGATGGAAGTATAGACAATGGGAGTTTAGCTTTTTGGCTTGAGGAAAGATTGCTTTAAAAAGACTGAGCAAGTACAACAGATGCATCAGCAGAGCCTACGCCCACTGTAGAGCCTTTCAATTGGTGTAGCTGATAAACTATCCTGCCCATTGCCATCCACTGTGCAGTTCAGGTTTCCTCTGGATCCATCACAATGCACTGAGTATAGGACGCTCTGTGTGTGTTGGATGAATGTTCAAGACAGTGGGCTGATGATGGGATTTAGGTCACAAGCTGTGGAAGATCATCTAGCTCTGTGAGATGGATCCAAGTCTAATTGGCAAATTCCCCCAAATATCCCTGCCCAAAAACCTCCTTATTTACCTGAGAACTCACATGAATCTCTCAGTCAGTTAGCTGGTGGGACTCTGATAAGGACATAGAAATATTTGCCATCTATTTTTCTGTCTGTTCTATTAGGTTCATATGTGGCAGTTTTGACTAAAAATATACATAATAGGGATAATGTTCAATGAAGATTCATGTTTAATTCCATTATAAACCAAGTAATCAATTAGGTGAATATATTAACTATTTGTGGACTGGTGAGATGCCTCAGTGGTTAAGAACACTGACTGCTCTTCCGTAGTAGGTCATAAATTCAAATTCTAGCAACCACATGGTGGCTCACAACCATCCATAATGAGAAACAGATAAAAAAACCTATGGGTCAGAGTGAGTGGGGCCTGAAGTGAGTGGGGCCTGGAGCAAGTGGGAGAAGAGAAGGGGAAAAAAACCAGTATTTGTGGTTCATTTATGTATGTTTTCTTAAGATATAGGCATGATGTGTTCTCTGTCAGTCAGGCAACTCTGCATATAACCCATATCAACTGAAGACTTAGGATCTTCCTGTTGCAGTGAATTAGTTAAACTTCTTTGGCTCCCAGCAGGTGGAACAAATGCTGCACCCACCTAAAAGCTCTCTGGGAAATTAGCATACATTTCCATCTTGTATTCCTGGCTTAGCACTTTCTAAGTCTACTTTTTATCTTTGCTGCCCTGTTACCTTTTGGGCAGCTCTTTGCCCACCATAGGGCCACTTCCTTTTCTACCTACACTAGTAGGTGGTTTCTCTATGGCACCTCTTGAAAATGATACCTCTCCCTCTGGGTCATGGTGATTCTCTCCCTCCTTTCCCCTCCCCATGTCCCTTGCCTTCACAATCTGAAAGTCCCACCCCATCTCCTTGCCCAGCCACTGGAAATTCTTTATTATCAGCCAAAGGCAGCTGGGGGCAGAAACTCTCAGGTCTGGAAGTGTGGCTTTTGGGAGCAGAAATAAGACAAAGCATTAGAACCAATTCCCAGCATCTTCCCACCAAAATTATACCAAAAGTTCAGGCTTTAGAATTATGTGTCACTATGTCTTGGTGTTTTGATATTGCTGTTGTGGTAATTAAACTGAAGACTAATATTCTCCCAAAACAAACACTGACTTGTTTTTGTTTTTGGGGTGTGTGTGTGTGTGTGTGTGTGCATGTGTCTGTCTGTCTGTCTGTCTGTCTGTGTGTGTCTGTGTGTGTGTGTGTGTGTGTGTGTGTGTGTGTGTGTGTGAGTTTAAGGTCATTCCTTAACTTGGTATGGTTGTTCAGACTTCTCACTCCAACGTTCAAAAGGCAGTAGCAAACAGAGACCAAGTTCAAGATCAGCTACAGTGAGAGCTTTTCTTACAAGCTAAGGACTGGAGATCTAACTTTAGTAGTGGAGTATGTCTACTGCCTTGGTTGCATTCCTCAGAAACAGAGAAACACACTCTGTCTCTCTCTATGTCTCTCTCTGTCTCGCTGTCTCTCTGTCTGTCTCTCTCTCTCTCTTTCTCTCTCTCTCTCTCTCTCTCTCTCTCTCTCTCACACACACACACGGGGTGGGGGCATGAATACCTACAAACATGTATACACATAAAGTTCTTTCACCTTCTGAATGCTTGGGTCATGTGTTCAAAATAAAAGCCCAGAGATGAAGGATTTGTAATGAGCATAAAAACACATTAACTGAGGATTTGGGGAGATTCAGATGAAGGATGGCTCCAAAGAATAGCAAATGGTTACCAGGTTGTTAGGCAACATCCACTCCAGTCTTCAGGGAGAACAGGTATCCTTTCCTTCCTTTGAAGAATAAAACCTGGGTGTTTAACAGTCCCGGTTTCTAGCACTGTCTGTAAGCTCTGCACTCTACAGACAACAATGCATTCCCTCTAACTGATGCACGCCCACTGCTCCCTGGCTTGCTGCTTTGCATGCTGGGAGATACTTGAGTTTGTTGTATGTAATTCAGAACAGATGGCAGAATTCTTTAACAATTTCTCCTAATAATTTCATCCACAGCAGCCTGATTATACTGTTTCAGAGGCATGTGTAAGCTATCAAAATATTATTGTCATTTTTTGCCTGCTCATTATTTAATAATGAGCTCTTAGTTTGAAATCACAAAGAGACGTATGTGAAGAATTTAAAGTGCACACCGCAGCATAGAATGCGGAAAAGGAAACACAGCTGTGTTCACAATTGGAGTCTGAGGTAGAAGATTTCTTTCTCATTTTTTTTCCGTTTTTTCTTTTCTGTGTTTTTCCTTTCTAAAAGATGAATTTCCAAAGTGCCACTATTTCAGAAATGTGCTATATAGTAGCAGTTAAGTAAATACCCAGATGTTAATACATAGAAAACTAGTGAAATTATTAGTCATACCTCTCTATAAGTCATACAATCAAATCTGGAATATACTTTTTTTTTTCATTTTATAGAACATTGGTAATTTTGTCATAATGCTTCAAATCACCTGTACTGGAAATACTGCTTCAATTCAAGAAAGGCTCATATTGCTTTGTATATGAGGTTTAGAGAGTGATGGGTTTCATTTATATTTAATTATACAGAAATTGAACATGTCTGAAGATTCTTATTCTATGAATCTATACTTTGTCTGACTACACTCACTGATATAGTATTAGGCTTTATAACTGATGCTCCTCTTCCACTCCACATATTGCCTGTATTTTCCTAGAGCACTACAGTTCTCAATGTTGCACACCTTTGACCAAAATTCTATCTACTGTAAACGTCATAATCCATTTTTGCTGATTGGCACTGACAATTAGGAGTTTCCTTGTTAACCCACTTACCTTGGTGCTCAATGCTTTGTATGATTTTTTAAAAGTAAACCTAGGAGTGTATAGGAGACAAATTTGATCCATCAAGCTCTGTTGTAGAGAAATAAGCCTGAAACAGCACTGTATTTAATGTCACGGAGCCAGTATCCACTAGCCCATGATGCTGTTACCTTCCATTTTCCTGGTTGCCAGGGTTATTGATAATATAGATCCCTTCACTTTTAAGGACTCGGGGCCATCACCATTACCATGGCTACATGGGAGTAGTTTCTGGAACACAGTAACATCTCCTGCTATTTTCAATACTTACTGTGTTCCAGAATCTACTCCCATGTAGCCATGGTAATGGTGGTGGGTTGGAGTGCTTACTAGGGAAGCAGCTGTGTCTTTTAAAAACATTAAAGATCGTGTCCAATGAAACCCTGTGCCTCTTCAGAGATCTGGAGCTTCTGCGTTCAGATGAGTGTGATGCACAGACAGCCTTTATGCTGTTACTCACTATACTGAGGATCCAAGGAGCCCTCTTATTGCCTGTATTTTGCTATTGCTAGATTCCCTACCAATATTTACTTTAAATTGGTAAATTTAAATACTCTTTGATAAAGTAGTCATTTGGGAACCTTGTGCTTTGTTTGGTATCACTTGGTTTTCAGCTGTTGATTTTGGAGCTGGTGTTTGAACCTGTGACCGTGCACTTGCTGGGTAAAGACTACCAAAGCAAGATATTCCCTAGCATCTTTTTCCTCCATGATCTAGCCTGCTTGGATGTCCTTGAACTTACTGTGTTTCTCGGGAAAGTCATGAAGTTTCAGTGAATCCCATATTTGACATGGGACTGGGATCACAGGCCTGTGTGTTTTTTATTGCATTGATCAGGGATAAAAATTGATACAGTCATAATAAAGCTAATTATACCTGTCATAGTTAATTATTAGTGGTTATCTAAATGTTATCTATGTGTCCCTGTTCTTTACCAAATTGTAAAGGGGCTGTTATTACCAGCTCTCACTATCAATGAGGAAATCAGTATACGAAATCTAAGAGACTTGTATTGTGGGTATTACAAGCTTTTTTTTCCTCATATGAACTTATTAGTAAGTATATACCATGTATGTTCTTTTGTGACTGGGTTATCCCACTCAGGATGATATTTTCTAATTCCATCCATTTGCTTGCAAATTTCGTGAAGTCATTGTTTTTAATAGCTGAGTAGTATTCCTTTGTGTAAATGTACCACATTTTCTGGAGTTAGGGGAAGGACAGAGGGAGCTGAAGGGGTTTGCAACCCCTTAGGAAGAACAACAATATTAACCAACTAGACCTCCCAGAGCTCCCAAGAACTAAACTACCAACCAAAGACTACATGTGTGGGGACCCATGGCTCCAGCCACATATTTAGCATCGATGCCTTGTCAGGCATCAATGGGAGGGGGACCTTCTCCCGTGAGAGCTGTATGCCCCAGTGTAGGTAAATGCTGGGGCAGTGAGGCAGGAGTGGATGAGTGGGTGGGGAGCACCCTTATAGAAGCAGGGGGGATAGGGGATGGTATAGGGGATTTGTGGAGGGAAAATCAGAAAGGGATACAACATTTGAAATGTAAATAAATAAATTAACCAATAAAAAAGAAATAAATAAAATGTCATTCTGAGCAAGACAACATTTTATGTATTTTTTGATTAGGAAATATAAAATTGCATAGAGGTGAAAATACCTCAGGTCATGGCTACACATCTCATTAGGGTTTTATGTGCCTTAAACAATTGTGAATAAGTTGTCATTTAGAACTTTTATGAGGAAAGAGGCATTAAATCTATGTGAAATTTCAACTAGAGTGTGCTGCTTTTTCCTGTTGTTACAGATAAGGAGTCCCACATCTGACTCTGGCCCACACTTGTCATATATATATATATATGACATATATACATATATACATATATACATACATAAAAAGATAGGAATTCATTGTGCCTCTTACATTTCTTACTCTTTCATGAATCCTTAGTATTGGAGTATGAGATCGGATAGTGGAGACTTCCCATATTTATGTGAATTTTATTGTCCTCCCAGTATCCAGTGTGCCTTTAAGCATAAGATGTAGTTATGTAGATAAAGCCGCAAACTACTTTTTGTTTCTTTACAGCTTAAACTAGGGAAGGTTTGAGTTAACCATTTTCCAGTCAATTGACTTGTAGTAGATAGTTGGTATTCCCTAGAGAGTGGAGAAGTGGCATCCCCTTGATTCGGATTTATAAAGCCAGATTTTAATGGTTTTATTCAAAATGTTAATTATATCTTAAGTTTTATATTTTATTTTCAAGAGCCAATAATTAATTCAGTAAATCAAAGTTTTTCTGGGAAGCAGTCATAAAAAATTGTAACATGAGTTTGATACATAAATGGGTTAAGGTGAGAATTAAATTCACACATAGTTAAAAAAATATAGTCATTCCTTGGAGAAGATAGTAAAGTAAACATCCTGATCAATGAAAAGTGCCCATTCCACCCCTGACTTACATAAGGACTGAGTTCTAGCTGATTTAATACTGTATGTCCTTCATTTCTTTTGACATACAATTTTAATCAATTTTGATCCTCAATATTAATCTGTTTTTATAGTTCATGTGATAAATAACATAAAGGTGGATTAAAAGAATAAATTAACACATACTTGCATTTAGAGACTCTGTGTGTGTGTGTGTGTGTGTGTGTGTGTGTGTGTGTGTGTAATCGTGCAGATGTGGGGGCAGGCAGCAGTGGGCTTCAGGCTTCTTTGTCATGTGTTCTCTATAGTTTCAGAGGTAGGACTTTTTTCACTGGACCTGAAACTCACTGGTACAACTTGTTTGGCTGCTCAGTGAACACCAGGGATCTTTAGCACCCAGGCTCAGAGATTACAGATATTTTATACTGTACCAGCTTTTGTATATTTGTTTTAGGTCATCATGTTGCACATGCTGCAAGAAGAGAGAAGCTTGTCTGATGGGGGTTGACAGATGCTCTGATCTATGGGAATAATAATAATAATAATTATATTATTCAATTAATCAATTCACTGAGAATATAATTCCTTGTCCATTAAATATAACAATAATGGTAGATTCTCCACTTGGACCTATGAGCTATTTAGCCACAGTTTCTAATTGGTTCATTCATCACTGGTCATCTACATGCCTGACATCTAAGAGAGATTCATAATTTATATGTTATTTATTCTTATTCTGAATTATATATTAGAGAGTCTTGTTCTTTAAAATGTTTTCCCTTCTTCATTCTATTTTCTTATTGGGGGCTCCAGTGTGCTAGAGAATCTTATTTGGCACTCCCTCTCTCTTAATTCTGATTTCAAAAATTTCATGTTCTTTGATAAGGCAATGAACTTTGGATAATTTCCTCATTGTATATGTATCTCTTGGAGTGTTTAGCTTATTGCCTATTTATCATCCACATGTTCATGGCCTTTTGAACAATGTCGGTTTGAGGTCGCTCTTTTGGAATGAGCCTTGGAATCTGGTCAGAGGGTGGTTGTTAGTGTGTTTGTTTTGGTCAAGGGTGAGAAGTAGGACAAAGAACAATACCAGGAACAAGTTCTCTCCTTCCTCTGTGCAGATCCCAGGGCTCAAACCTGGGTCCTTGGGCCTGTCAACAAGCTCCTATACTTGCCAAGGAATTTCCCAAACCTAATTATGTTTTTTACTCAATAATGATTCTGCATTCATAATTTTGTTGAAGACTTAAACATAATCCCAAAGATTATCTCAAAAGACAGGATGCAAACAACTGGGAGGATCTAGGTAAAACTGTCTTCTGTATCTGACAAACTCATTTGCTTATGAACATAAAATATAAGACTGCCTGGAAAAGACCAGTATAAGACTGTCATATTGTACCCTATTTGTCTGCCATGTTTGCAAGCATGTCAGCGGGAGGAGGGGATGGAGAGGTGGAAGTCTTCCTTGGGAGTCTTAGGCAAGACTCTTTAGTCAAAGTCCTTCCTGTCAGTGATCCTTAATGAGGTAGCTCTTTGAGACAATCCTTGCTTATTCATATTGCTTTATTTGGTGGTGGATGAAAACATGTATATTTTAACTGGTGGGGGCAGGGATCATATATCTTTTGGGGGAAGGAATGCCCAGGAAGGTAAGCTCATTTTCTGACTATTCAAGGCTGTCTAGATACCTTACTTCATAGCATGAGGAAGAACTCTGGGTGTTATGTTGTGTTACTGAGTGCCCATGGTCCTTAGGGTATCATGGTTACCTGTCCCAGAGCAGGTAGAGACAGGTAGGAACAACTCCATTCCTGCCATTCTCAGATCTCCAAGATTCCCAAGATATGAGCTCATTCAGCCTTACCAGTTATTATGCCTGTCTGGTAGCATGGTCCCACTTGCTGCTCACAAGACCAACCCAGGAGGTAAATCTGGGAGCAGTTAAAATATGGCATGGTGGAATATCATCAAAATGAAATGATCTAATCTTATTTTGATAACAGCAAATGAGCTACTGAAAGTTGTCATTAAGCATAGATTTTGTAGTAAATAATGCACACTTGATTGATTGTTCTATATGAAAGAGATACATCAAGGATAATTAAATGAAGATTAACTGCATATTCAATAATGATTTTTTTCTTTGTTACATTATTTTAGAGGAATGCTCTGAGATACCTTTGTTGCTATAGTTATTCAACAATTGAACATAGTTTGTTATGGATGGTTCAGGAGATAAGACAATAAGAGATTCTATGACTTCTTTGTTATATATAGTCTATATCAATGAATGTAATGTTAGCTTAGGGATTTTCCCAAAGTAACTAATTACTTTCAATCACAATGGCTTTAAGGCTCAGTGCAGCAGTGTAGGGGAATACCAGGATAGGGAAACAGGAAGGGGAACAGGGGGAGGGAAGAGATCTTATGGGACTTTCGGGGAGGGGGTATCCAGGAAAGGGGATATCATTTAAAATGTAAATAAAGAATATATCGAATAAAAAAAGTATTTTGAAACTTAATGTTAAATTAATGTCAGAATTCATATCATCAAACAAAATTAAGATCTGAAGTTAAGTTTCCCTTGTAAAAATAGTATTTCTTTCTGAGATCTCATATATATACTCACTGAAATTTGTGTTGTTTCAGACCTGTTTTCAGGGTTTTATGTTTTTTCCTCCTGAACAATTTCTAGTAGACATTTCAGAGAATTGATCTCATATATCCCAATTTTAAATTTTAAAATACTTTTTCTGAGATATTCGCCATTTATAACATAAAATCACTATAAAAGCCCTTGATGTAAACACATACACAATTATAAGACCTTCAGTTTTATAACATCCAATTACAGATTCTGTTCAAAGACAATATTGCCAAAAATTATGGGTTTATTAGTTACCTTTAAACTATAACCAGATTACTGACCCATTAACCCACTAATTGTGGTGAAACTTAATTTACACGTTATTTAAGGACTTTGTCTGAAGCATCTCACTCGTTCTTGTATTTCACTCATCATTTAATATGTTTTCCCTAAAGCAAAGTGGAAAAAACATTGTAGGCTGTTGAGTGATATAAAAAACCACCAGCCAAGTGAACAGAACCAAAGTCCCATCAGGGAGGGAGTGGCAGCCTGTATTGCAACCGACAAGGGTTCCTCTCTGTTTTAGTTTATATATTAATTATATATTATTTCCCATGATCCTGTTAAATTTTATACTCTTGTAACAGCACCCATTTTTCCTGGTTGCTCTATGGCACGCTTCAGAGAAGAAAGGGACACTGGGTTTCCTTCAGTTTTAATGCTCAGCCCTATCAGTGGTGGTATTGACTATGGAATCAGTAGAGCCAAGATGTCGGTCAGAATCGGGGTTTGCTATGGCAGACTTTGTAACCAGAGAGAGGAGCCACACATAGGAAGTGCATGTAGGAAGTAGGAGGGAGAAAGTTGGAACCATTGCTGAGGCCAGAGGGAATGCAACCCTGCACAATGTTACACACCTGGGGAGTTTTCCCTTTTTCTTTTATGACGTTTATATTTTTTGGTTTGTTTGTTTCTGTGGGTGTGCAAATATGACTAAATGTGAGACACACACCTTACGGAAGGAAGGAAGTTCTGTGCTCTTTTGTTTTTTTTTTCCCCACCTAATTCTCTAATTTACTTCTCTGGATTTTTAAGCACATTTAACTAAAATAAAATTACACCCATCTCCCCTTTCCCTTTCAGCTCTCCCTTGGGACCCTGTGTTTGTTTCTGTTTGTCACTGCCAAATTCTTTCCCACCTGCACTTCAAGGACCTTCATCCCAGGCTCCCCCATACCAGGCTTGGGTGGTTTGTGACAGCTCCTGTTTTTTTTTTTTTTTTTTTTTTAAACCTCAAAACCTTCCCCCAGGGACATACCTCCTCTAAAAAGGCCACACCTCCCACTCTTTCTCAATCAGTTCTTCTAACTGGGGACCAAGCATTCAGACATATGATCCTATAAGGCCCACTCTCATTCAAAGCACCAAATTCCATTCCCAGACACCCATAGGCTCATGGTGATACCTTAATGAAAAATGCATTTAGTCCAACTTCAAAGGTCCATATAGTCCTTCACAGTCTCATCAGACTTTGAAAGTCCAAAGCCCCAAGTCTCTTCAGATACTCAAGAAAAGTCATAATTGTACCGTTCCATCAACTCAAAAGCAAAAACAAAAACTTGATTCCAATATACAATGGCACAGTATTGTTAAAAAAGAGAGAAATGGAGACATGGAAAACACTGTACTGAAGAAAAGGCCAAAATCCAGCAGGGCAGCCTCCACATTCTGCACAAGTATGCGTGATTTCAGCGGGCATAGATGACTCTCTGCTCCAGGCCTTGTTATTTTCAACTCACTTCTCTCTCATGGCCGTGTTCCATGCCCTGTGTATATCCAGCTGTCCTTGGAAGATATTCCATGGCTGCTTCCTCTAACAACTTGCCTCCAATAAAATTTAGGGTTCACTTTCACAGCTTCATCCAATGGCCTCTGAGTCTCCATGCAGAGACCTGCCTCTCTCTCTCTCTCTCTCTCTCTCTCTCTCTCTCTCTCTCTCTCTCTCTCTCTCTCTCTCTCTTATACACACACACACACACACACACACACACACACACACACACACACACAGCCTGTCCTTATAGACCTCTTTACTTATGTATATGCCATAATTCTAAAGCCAGAACCACATGACTATGCAGCATGTTTAGACACAGCCCGACCCTCCTGGATTGCATTTGCAGATGTTTTTTCTTTGTAATTTCTTTTTAGCAGCATAAAATTATCTTTCCTTTTAGTAGACCTATGTTTACCTGGATGGAGTTTTGCCCTGACTGTACACCTCCCTCTGTTCAATTGGATAGGGTGCTCTATGCCATACTATTCAGTGGTAAAGAAAACTGAAATTATGGAATTTGTGGGAAAACTAATGTAACTAGGAAAGATCTCATTGGGTGAGGTGACTGCGACCCAGAAAGACAAAAATATGTTTTGTATGTATGAGCCTTGGAGGTTTCTCACTTTAGATGATCAGACATTATTCATGTCCTAGTATAACAGCCGGAACTTGGGAAGTAAAAGAAGGATAATTCACAGTAGGGTGTGGGGGCAATAGGTAAAACTTAGGGAGCATGTTATCTGATGGTAGAAATGGAAAAAAAAACAGAGAGGGGGTTCTAACTAGGGAGGGGAGAAGAAGTATATGCACATGAAGGGAAAATGTTAAAATAATAGTAAGGGCATTTTAAGTCATTAAGGAAAACTATACCTCAAATTACCTATGGTACATATGAGACAGTGCATAAATATACATCCATAGTTTTAAATGGAGTTTTGCATTCTGGGCTAACAATGCTTCCTTCAAGAGGCTCCACCCCATCCCCCAAAACAGCAGCACCAGGCATAAGACATTTTTTGAGTCATTGGTCAGAGTTGTTCTTGATACTCCCAAACATTGTATTCTATTGCCTTTGCTTACCTTCATACTTAGAGGGTAACCCCAATTACTGAAGGCACCATGCATCTCACACACAAGACCCTGAGCTGAAACTGAGTGAAATGCTTCTTCCCTGAGGAACAGTGTTTATATCAGAGGGCAGCATTCAAGTTTCCAAGGCAGAGAAGCAACCAGCAGCTCTACTCTATGATGCCAGCAGAGCCCAGTGCCCAGCATGCCATGAAACCCGCATGGTGCAGCAGTGGCACACATAGCCTGGCAGTAACCAGTCACTCTCTGATTGGACTTCCGACCCTCTCACCAAGAGGAAAATAATGCCTGATACAGGAAACCTTGCCAATTACCCAGAGCTGGCGAAGTCATGGTCCCTGGAGACTTTACAACCAGCATACCTTGCTTTCCAAAACGGCCCCTTTATATTGTCATTTGAGGTCTATTACAAAGGAACTTTCTTTTAATAGCTCAGCCTATAGATTGATCAGTGTGAAACCTACAATTTAAAGAAACAATTTACTACACATACTATCATGATTTCCTTTCCCACATTGTCTAAAAGGTCCGATTTTTATTCCCATTTTCTGTCAGCATGGTATTCCGTTGTTGTGTTACCATGTTCTGTTAATCTGCCCATCAGGTGACAGAAATTCAACCTTTTCTATTTCTTACTCTCATGAAAAGTGCTGCAATCAAAACCGGGAGTAGAAGTATTTCCTCCTTCACACACTGATTTAATTCTCTTTGGATATATACCCAGTATTTTAGCTCCCATCCATTAATTAGTTAGTGAATGATTATTTCTGGATTTTTGTGTGTTTTGTATATGTGTTTGTAAATAACATGAACATGCATATCTGTATAGTTGGACATGATATACAGGTCAGAGAATAATGTCAGGAATCGTCCTCTGTTCCTCCTTACTTTCATTTTGTAAAGACAGCTACTTAAACATGGAGCCCATTGATAAGGTAAAAGCTGTTTGGCCAGTGATCTCCAAAAACCAGTTTTTCTCCAGTACCTACACCCAGCACTGATGTTGTAGGTGCATACTATTGTACGTGGCCTTTATGAGTTTCCAGGGTCCATCCTCAGATCCTCATGATTAGAACTGTCGTTTTACCTCTTTGCTATGGAACTCTCTCACCAGTCCAAGCTGTAGCTTTATGAGAGGTTTCTATAATTGACTTGATACTTCCGTATCACCAAAACCCTTTGACTAATCATTTGTTATCTAGTTTATGTTGGCTGTATGAATTAGATACAATATGGGAAATAATGAAAATATTATAATATTAAAACACACAAGAATAAGTATAATTTTTAAAAATTGTTTATTTATTTACATTTCAAATGTTGTCCCCCTTCCCAGTTCCCCCTTTCAAACTCCCCATCCCATCCTCCCTCCCCTTTGCCTCTAAGTGGGTGTTCCCCCACCCATCTACCCACTCCTGCCTCACCACTCCAGCATCCCCCTTTGCTGAGACATCAAGTCACCACATGACCAAGGTCCTCCCCTCCCACTAATGCCAGATAAGACAATCCTCTGCTACATATGTAGCTGGAGCCATGGACCCATCCTTGTATATTCTTGACTGGTAGTTTAATCTCTGGGAGCTCTGGGGGTTCCACTTAATTGATATTGTTGTTCTTCCTGTGGGCTCGCAATCTCTGTCAGCTCCTCAGTCCTTCCCCTAACTCCTCCATTGGGGTCAGATGGTTGGCTATGAGTATCTGCATCTGTATTAGTTAAGTGCCTGCAGAGCCTCTCAGAGGATAGCTACACCAGGCTCCTGTTGGCAAGTACTTCTTGACATCAGCAATAGTGTTGGAGTTGTCTACAGATGAGATAGATCCAAAGGTGCAGTAGTCTCTGGATGACCTTTCCTTCAGTCTCTGCTCCATTTTTTTTTCTCCCTGCATTTCCTTTAAGACGAGAACAATTTAGAAAATGGTAATTCCATGTACACACAAAAGCAAGATGCAGTTATAGCTTATAAATGTAAGGGACATACTGCATTCTTCATTAAATGGTAACAGCATGGTTGCTAATTACAATTATACATGACCAAGGTGTTAATCTGTTCAAGTACCTATTATGTACTACACACATAATGGGTAATTTAACACATTCAACATTCAGTGAGTATGAAAATTTGATTGCAAGTTTTCTTCACGGAATTGTTTGCTTGTTAAGGTAGAAGTACGGTGATATCCATAGAAACTTCAAAACATACTTGAGACTCTTCTCATTGATACAAAGCATGTTAGCTTGACTTTACAGGGAAATGAACAGTGGAGATTGTTGGGGAGACAGTGAGTTAGTGTCAATGAGACACATCATTCTCTAGACTAATGCAGCAGTTCCCCTATATCCACTACTGAAAATTTTCAAAATAATCTGCAATGCCTTAGTGAAAGAAATCATTTTAGTCATTATTATTAATGTGTATGGATAAGGAGGGTAGCAAAAAGGAAATGAGAAAAATAAGTCATAAGTGCACACTTTTGAAATATGACAAAGGCCAGTATTTATAAGATTCAATTAAAATACAAATGCCCATATATGTGCATATGCTAATATAAGGTAGAGTTATAAGATGAGCTCACTGTGTTATGTATGATTTGAGGTTAGAAAACATCAAGGAATAGATTCATATTAATCTTGCAAATGAATTAAAATAGAATTAACATTCCCTTTATCTCTCTCTTTTATGTCTTCAAACTGAAATTTTGGATGTGGCTTTAGAAATCACAAACAAAAGACAAGGGGACAGTGAGTGTTAAGAGGACTCCAGAGAGGAAGACTGCGAGAATCCACTCTGATGCTGCTATCCATGTGTTTAGACTGAAGCTACATTCTGAAGAATGTAACCAATGGAGATTGCTAGCTAGACAGTGAGCTGTGAAAGCAACTTATGACACCACGGCTCCCTTCCTGAGAGGGAGCTTTCTATCTTTCAGGGACTTTGCCAATGGTTTTTTAAAAGAGAACAGGAAATAGCAACTGAATGTGTTTTGTCAATGAACTGTGTTTTCAAATGCTACATTAAGTATTCATGCAATGAATTAGTGCAAATGATTCTTCCTTTAAAATTGCCTTCTTGCCTTTTTAAAATTTCATTAATAGGCTCTAGAATGCTATGAATTTTTTGAAGAAATTCATTAATTAAGTTTGAATTTAAACTTGTGGAAATGAAAATACATTTCATTTCTAGTACTTCTGTAAGCCCAATGATTACACTGATGTTTATATCTATAATTTCATCATAAAATTATGATTGCCTCAACATCAGACTGAGTTCCTTTGATGAACAGAATACTAATCTTTTAATTCTACCTGGTATTGAGATCCAAGTTTGCCTAAAGCATTATTCTTAGATATGACTTGACAAGTCTGATATATTCTGAATGTGGTAATTGTCTCCAAAATAGCCCTATTTCTTTCTTACACAAGGTACTCAGCCTGCAATTAGATCTTGGGCTGGGGACATAAGACCCTTGTAGGTAGTTGGAAGAGCCTTTAGAGACCATTTTTTTCTAAGTTCAGAGTCAGTAACAAATGATGTCTTAAGAGCTTTAATGGCAACAGAGACATTTCTAGATCACCACTGCCTCAAAATGCTAATCAATGTCCCTTTACACTTAGAAACAACAAGGGAGCACTCACTTTTCTCTTGGTTGTGAGTAAAAGTGTCTTAAAAGTTGTAGATGGTTTTTAAGGAGAGGATGACCATGCTGGGCTTGGAAGCTCAGCAAGAGACACAAAGCATTGCTTGATCTGGAAACACAGTAGGCTGAGCAGCTGTGAAATGCACGCCTGTGCTTGCCTTTTGTGTTTAAAAAGTGATCATTCTTTGGATGTAAGGTTAAAAAAAATGAACAACAGCAGAAGGAAACACTAAGCATTAGCTCAGTTTGGAGAATTTCATCAAAAATATTTAAGCTGCTCTGAATCAGAATAAGTTTGTTTTTGTTTGCTTTTATTTTTTTTTTCAGGTGAGGCATTTTATATTTCAATTACTAACTAGGCATCCAGACCACACTGTGAATACCTTATCCTAATGAAAAAGGTCACATAAAATATGTGGCACACTTGATTATGAAGACATTAAATATATATATATTTTCCAAATCTACTTGTTATAATAACTATATTAAGTAGAAGTGAATTTAAATAACATTTCCTTTTTTTCTATTCCATTCATATATACAATGTATTTGTCAATATCTTGACAGCAGTATCTCCTTTAACCAGATATTGGGTAATTAAAATGCTTTTCTTAGCATATTGTTTTCATTTCCAGTTCATTGTTTATGATACCATGTGTTAGTATATTTTCTCTGTGGCAGAGTCTCAAGAGAAACAGTTTAAGGAAATCATATACACCAGTGTTTCTTTTCAGACTTTAGAGTCCTTAGTTGGCTGCCTCCATTGTTTCTGAGTGTAGGGGGAAGAGTATTCTTGTTGAAGACTATGATACAGCAACATTCCTCACTTTGTTGTTGTAACAGAAAGAAAGGGAGTAGAGGGAGAAGAGAAAGAGAGCAGATAATCAGGGAGATGCTAGAATATGCCTTTCCAAGGCACGCCTCTAATGACTGCTTCCTCAACTAACTTTCTAACATCTCTGAATAATACCTTGACAGTATGAACCCACCAATGTACTAATCAGCTGGTGAAGGCAAAATACTTCTCAGTGGCTGGATTCACCTACCACTCTTCAGCACACAGATTCCAGCAGGTTCTATTTTATATCCAAATCACAACACACATTATTACTTCAATAGGGTATTTCATTGTATGTCACAGGTATTCCTTTATTCAACCTTAAAACTATTTCTATATGTGCACAGTAGAGAAAAGAAACATGGCAGTGTGGTTATGAATGTGATCTTTATATATTATATATAAACAATCGCAGTTTGAATCTCAATGGATAATTACTCTTATGTTCAATTTATTGACCTTTTATTGATCAATGCAACCAGTTTATCTATAGATTCAGTGATAGATTTCATAGACTATCATTCCTGTTACAAGTGGTATTTTTTTAAGACAAGAAACCAAGGAATTTTTTGTAATATGAAACTCAAAGCTATGTTTAAGAAACATCTCTCTTTTCAGGGAAAGAATGGCAAAAGGTGAATTAGCGTAAACCTGGGCTGGTGTAAGGTGCTCTAAACTGCTGGCTGCTTTGCATATTTTGAAATTTGTGTTAGTTGGCATTTCCCTTCTTAAGTAACCTTCCTGACTTCGTTCATATTCTGTTATGATACTGAAAGTACATGTCTGGGACTAGATTCTTTACCAAGAAAATAGGTTTATTTGGCTTAAAATTTGGGGCATAAGAAATTTTAAACAGTATAATTCCTGTACCATTATGGGCTCCGATGGCTAAGTCAAGACAATATTGAAAATTGCAATAAAGTCAGAAAGAAACCATGTATGTGCAGAGATTGCTTAGGTTATGGCAAACTTGTCTCTCAGAAGAACCAATATATCATACTAGAACCATTGAACCCTTTCCCTAAGTCCTATACTGGCCCAATAACCTTTCATGACAACTGCTTCTTAAGACCCATCATCTCGCAATAACAGTGAGAAAGACGTTTAAAACACGTGAATCTCTAAGGACACATACGAAGCACATGCAGACAGGGCAACTTACAGTTTAAATATTAAGAGTGCTCAATTCAGTTCTGCCTATAGAGCCTCAATTCTTGACTTTCCCAATATTTGCCCTTGAAATCTCATTGTCCCATTTTACTACTCTATAGCATTCAGAAAAACAAAACAAACAACAGCAACAAATGAACAGGAGCTTTGTTACTTTTTGACCAAATAAATATCTTGCTTTTCTGCCTGCACAAGTTTGTTTGTGATTAGAACACAATCTCTTGCTGAACATGTATACTTTCAAGAGTGGAAGAAGGTACCATTACTATAGGAGAAGGACTCTCATGTAAATGGGTCTCTACGAAACAGCTGAGCAATATCATATTAACAAAATTTCTTTTGAATGCTCCCCTTCCTCATATGCAGGGTGGGATATTAATGCACCCTCAAAGCACAGCTGAACTTTAGGAAAGTAGACACCAATCATGACATAAAAGTATAACAATAACAATCACTTCTATTTAAAAGTATTATATGTTATATATTTTAAAATATTATTTTAGCAATTTATTACCCTGAAACTGAACAATTTATCACTATTCTACTAGGTTTACAATTTCAGCAATATGTCTGTGTAACTTTGCAAAACTCAGAAGCATAGGGTACTCTCCCCAAGTATGCACGTCCACAATGAGAAACAGCTTTCTTCATCCTGGAATCCTTAGTGTGGCCACAGAGCCCATTCTTTTGGTCTAGGACTCCTGCTTCCATATCTCCCCTTGTGCCTCATTTTGTGTCTAATTCCTATGTTTATGCTATATCTATAAGCTCTGCTTCGCAGACATGTTGATCTTTTTTCTTCCTTCTTAATATCCTATCTCATTCTTTTTCTTCCTTGCCATCTGACCATAGCCAGGCCTCTGCATTCACCTATTCATCCTTAAGTTGCCTCCAGATAACATTTTCCAATTCATGTATCATCCAGGTAGGAGCCTCCTACCCATATATTTTGTGAAGTCAGTGGCTTAATTAGTAAATATTTTGGATCAAGTTTTACCTTCTTTCACAAAATGTTATCTCAGTAGACAGTTAGTTTCTGCCCTGTCTCTTTAAAATAAGCCATCGTAGACCCATGTAAATTGTATGGTGTTTCTTAATAAATTCATATAATCTCTCTTCTGAGCTGTTTTGCAGAGAAGACCTCTAAGTAGATACTTTAGATCTTCATAAATAATCAGCTTTTTCAGGTCAGAGGAGTCTGTGTTGAAACGCACAGCATACTATCTTCTCATTTGAATTTGAAGTTATTAACCAGAGCAGAACCATGAAGTGAACTACTTTCTGCCCATTTTTCAAGTAGACCCAGATTTTATGGAAAGAAATTAATGTTAGAGTATCTTTAAATAAGTGATTAAATCCTATCTATTCAGAGTTATCCTCAGAAATAGATATTCTACACTGACCATCTGTGTTGACCTGAAAGATGAGTTTTAAAACCTTTAAATATGAGTTATATACATATATATCATGATACTATTTTCCTTCCAGCTGAGGACTTTTAAGACTGAAGAGTCTTATACCATTGGCTTACACCTATATTTGTAGAAAATCTTCCATTAAAATGTATGGCTAACAGCCATAAAATACAGGATAACCATGCTATAACCCACAGACCCAAAGAAACTTAGTAACAAGGAGTACCCAAGAGAGGATGCTTAAATTTCACTCAGAAGGGGAAATAAAATATACATCAGAGCTAGATGGAGAAAGAAATTGGCGGGAGAGAGGATATGGAGAGCTATAGGAGTGGAGATTAAATGTGGGGAGAGGAGAGGAAGAGGGCTGGGAGAGAGAAGGGAAACATCGTGGGGGACATCTCTGGGACTAACTGAAGACCTGGAACAGGGGAGGCTCTTGAAAGTCTATGGAAAAGACCATAGCTGAAACTCCTAGCAACTGAGAATATGGATACTGAAGTGGCCACCTCCTCTAGCCACGTGAGACTTCTAGTGGAGGGAGGAGGACATCAACCCACCCACAAAACTTTGACCCAAAACTTGTCCTGTCTACAGGATACCCAGGGATAAAGATAGAGCAGAAATTGAGAAAATGATTGACCACCCAATGGCTGGCCCAACATGAAGTCTATCCCATGGGAGAGAGCCAATACCTGATACTATTAATGATACTCAACTATGCTTACAGATAGGAGCCAAGCATAACTGTCTCCTGAGAGACTTTGTCCAGCAACAGATGGAAACAGATGTAGATTCCCCACAGCCAAACATTAGGTGTAGCTAGCAGGGTCTTGTGGAAAAGTAGAGGACAGAATTAAGCAAGCTGGAGAGGTCAAGGACACCACAAGAAGACCTACAGAGTCAAATAATATGGACCCAGATACATTAGTTACAGATGTGCAGCTTGACCTTCATGTGGGTCCCTTAACAACTGGACCGAGGACTGTCTGAATTTGTTGCTTGCTTTTCCATAACGGGGATGTCTTTTCTGGCCTTAGTGTGGGATGTTGAAACATTTCATGCCCATGCCAGGGAGGGTTTCTTGGAATTTCCGTCACCATCCAGAGCAGGAGCTTATGTCACCTTATGAGTTTTAGTTATCTTACTAAGGAATGCTTCTTCTACATAGTAGTCCTCATAACTACTTCTTTGAATAGCTGGCCAAAAGGTAAATAGCAAAACACCATTCAGATCAGAATCCAGATACCAGCTTGACTCAGTGCACCATTCTTGTGATACACTACTGGTTTGGGAATCAACAATTACCTTTGCCAAAACTTATGAGTCAATCATTTCTCAAAATTCTGATGGATTATTCCAAATTTTATTTCTTTCTCTTTTTTTGTTTTTTATTTTTTGTTTGTTTGTTTGTTTTTGTTTTTGTTTTTTTGAGACAAGGTTTCTCTGTGTAGCCTTGGCTGTCCTGGAACTCACTCTGTAGACCAGGATGGCCTCAAACTCAGAAATCCACCTGCCTCTGCCTCCTAAGTGCTGGGATTAAAGGTATGCGCCACCACCACCCAGCTATTTATTTCTTTAATAATCAAAGCACAAATAATATTGATAGAATGTGAGTTAAGTAAGATAACAGTGAAGTATATGGTTCTAAGACTCAGAACCATCAAGATGACTTCATTCATACTCAGGGCTTGAACTAGCAAAGGTTCTACTACCAGAAACAAGCAGTTGAAAACATAATCTTGCCGGGCTGTGTTGGCCCACGAATTTAATCCCAGAACTTGGGAGGCAGAGGCAGGCAGATTTCTGAGTTCGAGGCCAGCCTGGTCTACAGAGTGAGTTCCAGGACCACCAGGGCTATACAGTGAAACCTTGTCTCGAAAAAACAAACAGCAAAAAAGAAAACATAATCTTTCTCTTTTTCTCTCCCTTTCTCTCAATCTCTCTGACTCTCTGTCTCTCACTCTCTATCTCTGTCTCTCTCTGTCTCTTTCATACACACAGGCACACACACACATATACACACACAAAAACACAATTTATTCTGTGGTTTTACACAAGTCAATTAGTAGGAGAAAGTTGTATCTTTCCTGGTCCTCACCTTCCCTTTCTATATTTTGTAATCACTGCTGAACAGCCTGACTTCTTCACATCTTTCTATTAGGTCTAGTAGGCAAGGATAGATAAAAGTCTAATAGAAATGGAGGTGGTAGAAGCAGAGGTGGGTAGGTGTGATAGATTCTGCTAACATTTTGGCATCCAATTTCTAAATATCAGCGCCAAGTTATAGACACCTAAAACATTAAAGTATTATGATTCCTTTCCCCCCATTCTATTCATGTCTTCAGATGCCCACTTCCAAGGAAAGCAGAATGAGTGAAAAAAACTGGGAAAGTCCATGAGGAATCTGTTGCTCTTCTGAAAAAAAAAAAAAAACAAGATGTTGTTGGGCTATATTCAGCAACACATCAAGAATGTATGAGGTATCCTGGGAACATACACGTAGGTCTGAGCTGGTACACACTGCCTTATACTTCTTCTAAACTAAAATCAATTTCAAAGACGTTTTTGGGTTCAAACACATTTTTTTCAGACATAACAGAACTTTTGTAGCTGTTTGAGTAGCTTGTTCACATTGAGCCTCCTGGTAGGCTGTGGCACTTGAAGATTGGGTTCAGCCATCACAAGCATCCCATTGCATGTGTCCTAACTCTTCTGTGCTCTCAGTAAACTCTCAGTACATATTCCATAGCTGCTGGGGTACTCAGCCAGTCCATAAAAAACAAACAAATAAACAAACAAAAAAGAACCAAAGACATGAGCATACCAGAGAAGTAATGTAATGCAATTTATTTATATCCTTGAAAATGATTATATTTGCACCCCCCCTTTTTGCTACCTGCATAAAAAATACTTTCTACTAAATAATTCTAGGTACTTTTGTGAAATTAGGCCTCAGGACAAAACTGGAAATTCATGTAACAAGACAGTGCTCCAGAGGTCAACGTCTTTTTTCTTATTTATTGTAATTCTTTTGAAATTTTCAGAAATATATATTAAAATTGGATCATATCCACTTTTTCCTTACCAACACCTCCTGTGTTAGTTACTTTTTTGTTGTTGTGATAAATTACCCTGACCCAGGAAAGTTAGGGAGTATGGCTTATTTTCTCTTATAATTACAGAAGGGATATATCCCATCATGACAGAAAAGAAATGGGAGTCAGAGAGCTAACTGGCCATATTTCATACAGTAAGCACATACAAGAATTAGAGAGACAGTGAACAGGGAGTGGGGCTGGTTATAAAACTCCAAAGCCTACCTCGCAGGTCACTACATACTTTCTCTGTCAAGCTTTGACCCCCTCAACGTTCCATGACCTTCTCAAACAGTATCATATGCTGGATACCAAGTGTTCAAACACCTGGGAATGATTGATTCCTGTCCAAATTGCAACATTCCATCCCTGTCTCCCATAGTGTGATGGCCCTCTCACTTTGGTAAATGCATGCATGCAAGATCCTGAGTCCTCACTCATAACTCTCAAAGTCCCAATGTGGTTCAAAAGTCCAAAGTCTAAATTGCTTCTGGAATTCAAATTAATCCCTTTCTATAATTCCCTGCAAATCAAGGTGTAAATTTCATACTTCTAATATATAGTAGCATAGACTATATAGCCCAGTTCCAAAAGGACAAAATGGGGTCAATAATGAGAAAAAATAGACCAAACAAATACAAAAATCAGAGCAGGTTAAATATCAACTCCTATAATTCTATGTCTGGAATCTGGGGCTTTAGTTTCAAAGGGCTCATGTGGCTCCAGTTTTGGTATATGTGTCATAACTCTCTCTCTTTCCCTTGGCCTGGATACTCTCCCTGCACCACCTGGCAGATCCCCACTAGCACTGTTTTCCCCAGCATCGTAAGATTTCAATCAAATCCAAACCTTCGTCTTCACAGCTTTATTAAATAGCCTCTCAGAGCCACCTGACAGTGAGTCCAACTAACACTGTCATGAATTGTCTGGCCTCCAAAGCTCTCTGAAACCTAGTATGAAGAATCCATGACATCTTTAATCAGTAGTATCCATTCCATAGATATGATGTAATACTACTGCCTTAGAAGTTCCTTCATCAATTAGTGAGTAAGTAGGTATCTAAGTAATAAGTAAGTAAATAGCCAGATGGTAGTAGTACATGCCCTTTATCCCAGTACTCCAGAGACAAAGGCAGGAGGATTCCTGAACTGGAAGCCAGACCACCCTATAGAGGGAATTCTATAGAGGGAGCTCCAGGATAGCCAGAGCCACAGAGAAAAACCTTGTCTCAAAACAAACAAGAAAATCCAATAGTTTTCAATTCTGCCTTACAAAAAATTTCAGTTCATGGGAAGAATGCAGCCAAATTCTCTGTCAAAGTATTGACTGCATTGCCTCTAGTTAGGTGTCAGTAGATTCTTCTTCCCGTTTGAAAACCCTCAGCAGCAGGACACCCACTGCCCACATGAATCTCAGCACAGCCCTGTTCTAAACTTCTACAAGAATGAGTGGTCACGGGCTGCTCATGGCCCTCCATGGCCTTCCTAGCTGCAAGTTCCACATCCCCCATAGTCCTCTCCAAAACTACGTTTATCAGGATGGTCAGAGCAACAAGTTCAGTTTCACTCCCAATTTCAGATCACTTCCTTTCCTTCTGGTAGGATGAGCTACCGTGACAAAAAACAGTGTAAGAGAATGGTTCACTTTTGCTTCTTACTCTTCTGTGAGGGGCATGGGTATGGCTGGGGTAATACAGTAGTGGGGCCTGACTCCAGCCTGGAAGTCGGGAAACAGATTGATCACATTCCGTGCACACAGGAAGAAAAGGGCACAAAAATCGAGGCCTGGCTATAAAACCTCAGTGTCTGCTCCCCCAAGCAATGCTCCCCCACATCCCCAGTGCCTCACTTTGCATATCAAGGTTCCAGCTTTTTCAAGGCGCCATGACCCAATCAGTATCCCTAGCTAGAGACCAAGTATTCAAACATGAATAAGCCCTCTGGAATTAAGGTTAGAATCTCAGAAAGCAAACCCCAGATCCACAGCCTGCTCCTTATCTCATATCATCTCAGGTGTTGCTGAGAACCCACTAAGTCTAGTGTCATGTGTGCATAGGTGTGGAGACATGCCTTGGAACATGAGAAGTCTAACAGTCCTGATCATCACTGAGGAAGAATGCTCTCCATCTCTCAGCAAATACTAACAGCCAACACCTCCACAGTATGGCGTTAGGTTAGGAAAGGAGCTCCTCTACCTTGGCTTGAAATTTGCTGACTTGTGCATCATTTTGCAATAACGGTGTGACCACCTCCTCTTCCAAGGTGTTAGTTTGTCTTGCTGAGGCTTTGATAGGGTTTACAAGATGTCCAATTTAGGCCTGATCACACACAATCCCTTATTTTTAGAAAGGTAGAATTTTTATATCACCCTGGGAAAAATATGTTTTCCAGGTAAAAAGAATTTTAAGTGTTTTTTTTTCCGTTTATAAATGAAAGCAATTAATATAACTATATGAAATGTTACATTTCTTTTGCCATTTAGATGTTATTTAAGAAGAATTACTTAATTATAAGCCATCCAAATCTATGATTATGCACCTTTAAATATATGTGTGCACTTAAGCCCACAAAAGTATCAGCCATGTGCCAACAGAAGAAGCCCTCTGCATCTAGAAGGATCTATGGAGTCAGAATGAAGGATATTGCTGACAAGAAAGTCAATTCTCCCATTTTTAACCTTGCTTTTTTCATTTCCTCTCCAAAACTGATGTGTCCAGGCAGTATATGGTGGATAAATGATGATTCTATCAACTCAGGGTTAACCACCTTAAATGTAAAACAAAACAAACTGACAATTCACCACATGGGGGTACTATCCAGAGTAGAGCACTGAGAGACATGAATTCTCAGTAGCCGTAACCATGAGAGCCAAGAGCCCGCCAACACTTTAAGAATGTTACCACTAATCCACATATTAAATGATGTCCAAAAAGAATGGAGCAGTGGCCCCTGTTTCTGGAAAGACTCAGTGCAAGAGTATAGGGGAATTCCAGAACAGGGAAGCAGGAAGGGGTAGATGGAAGAACAGGGGGAGGGAAGAGGGCTTATGGGACTTGTGGGGAGTGGGGACCCAGAAAAGGGGAAATCATTTGAAATGTAAATAAAAATATATCAATAAAAAAAAAAAAGCCAAGGGCTAAGAAAAAATAGAGAATGTTACCACTACAAGTGTTAAAGATCTTGAAGTTGACTGGCTCCACATGCCTAGTAGTCTGGAGAAGCAGAGACTAGATCCAGTGGTAGGAAAGATTTCCTGGGTGTAGCCCAAGCATAGATTTTTCAGAGAGTGAAACAGGAATGAGTCCCCCTGCAGCATCAGTGGAGTCTTGGAAGCTAAAGCAATGGGAGCCCAACCAAGGTCTCTGAGTGAGGCAGAAGTTTCAGGTTCAGAACAACCCCCAAAGAGTCTGTCTCCAGTATATATGGAAGATATCCAGAGTGTACACATATTCTTACAGGGGCACAGTTGGGTTCTGATTGGGAGAGTTGGGGTAAAATCAGAAAAGTCAGCTCTGAGCTGTTAGGCTTGGACAGGACCAGAAGATAACAGAGCCATGGAAGTTTGCTTCCGAGCAGATCCCTGTGTGAGGTAGGGAGCAGGCACTTAGCTGCTGGTTTCCAGTTGCTGTGGGGCATTCTGATCAGTTCACCTTCCTCCTCTTGTTTTCCTACAGCTGTCTCTGTAGAGCATCCTTAGGGAACTTCCAGACTGCAGCCTGTTTCTTGCCCCATGTGTGTTTCAGGACTCCCCATATGGGCCAGGTTCTGCCTTGCTGTGGATTTCACATTTCCTTAAAGGTTGCTGCTTCTCTGACAACTGAGACCATCCAATCCATCCTGGTGGCAGCCTGGAAACCACCACTGGCTCCTTTCCCTGACGCTTGGCTTCCCAGCTCTGATTCCAGAGTCCCTTCCTCCCTAGTAACAGATACTGCTAAGACATTACCAAACATTTATGGCATCTTATCACTTTAGGTGATGGTCTACTTAGGACTCTGAGAAGCCATCATTTTAAGCATTGCTGGCTCTCTCTGGTGTCCAGATGAATAGATTTTCTCTGACCCTTGCAAGAGCAAAGGTCAATAAGGACTTGAAAAAGGATAATTACTTCAGAGTAAGGTGATAATTGTCTTGTGGTTGAAAATGGTGTCTGTGAAAGAGATGACAGATGATAAAACTGGCTAACCAAGCCACTGTCGGGTGATAAAGAGGTGAATTCCACGTTATAATTGTTGGAATTTAGGTAAATGAGCTGTCAGGGAAGGAGTTACAGAGGAACTAATATGATAAAGTTTTATATTCCATGAGCTAGGAGGGGCGGCATATTTTCTTCTGCTCTCTCATTGAATGGCGTTGAATCCATGCTATAATATACATACCGTTTCAAACTGCTGCCATGGATAATCTAGTCAGTGGTTAGCCCACGGCATAGGTCCTAATGGCATTGGCTTCTCAGTCTGCTTGTCTGAGCATAATGTATTTGATCAAAGTACAGTACTCCATATCACATGGTCAAGAGCCAAATTGATCCATCTGTAGCTATTGCCTCCCATGTGGGGCAACAACTGAACAGCTCTGCAAAATGTTAGCTTGTGTTGTTACTCCACCCCCTCTCTATCTCAGTCAATGAGCTTTAGCTCATATCTCATTTTGTATCCAACTTCTGTCTCCTGCACAAGTATGTCTGTTTGCACAAGATTTTTTCTTTCTTTCCAAAATTGACATCTTGCATCCAAAACATCTTTGAGAAGCAGGGATCACCCTGTTGCTCCCTTGCTCCCGGCACTCTGGGATTCACAGTATTGGCTTCCCCCTTGTTGATGACTGCTTTGTCAGCACTGTGATAAGGAGAGGTTCTGGCCATGCTTATCAGGTTACAGACCAGACGCTATGCTGAGATCCCCTCTTTCACCAGCTGGCTAGCTATCTTTACTTAATTGCTTCCCAGCCTTGTTTTCAGAATACCTTGCTTGTCCAGCTTACAAAATACCCATCTCAGCCTTCCTTGAGGATATCTCTTCCCCGGATTGGAATACAAAGTCAGATCCTCTGAGTATGGGTGGTACTTTTCACATTCATCCTTGTTCTGTGTAAACAGCATTTTGTTCATCTTTGGCCACAGATTCTGTTTATGGTGGAAGAAGAGACCAACGTCCTGAAAGGTTTCCTCTTACCTCTTACACATGCTCATGAAACACACAAAAATATATCAGTTATAAAAATTAAATGAATACTAGTGGCTGGGGAGGTTGCTCCGTGGTCAGGAGCACTAGCTGCCTCTCCATAGTACCTTGGCTTTGATTTTCAGCATCCAAGCATTAGCTCAAAAACTTTCAGTAACTACAGTTTCAGGAGATGAAGGTCCCTCTTATGCTCTCTGTAGGCAGTCGTATGTACGGGCCACAGACATACAACCAAGCAGAACACTCACACACATCACACACAAAAAATAAAATAAATGTTTTAAAACATTAAGAAGGGTTATATAATGCTGAATGGCATTCCTTGATTAGTAAATAAAATTTGCTTTGCTACATAAAAAGCACCTAATACATAGGTATTTTATTATCTCTCTTTCCAAACTCAATTTAGAAATCCAAGCACACTTAGATTGTTTCCCTTGTAGGAATGTATCTAAAATCATGTATGGACTTTTGATTTTGCTTATTCAGAGATTCTAAGTCAGGGATTATGGCATGTATCTATAAATACTAATATTCATTGGGGCTAAGCTATGATGGCTATGCATTACAGTCTGGCTTGAGCTACAAAGTTCCAAGCTAACCGAGGTTATATAGCTAGAGCCTATCTCAAATCAAAATTAAGGAAAAAGAATAAAATTACTTCAGAGTTTCTGTAGTGTACTTTTTCCATCCTTCCCTTTAACCCCTGACAGAGTGAAATGAATCTTTGAAATCTGAAGTTGTTCCTATGTTCCCACAATCTGCTATCACCATGGAAACCCTATTATTTATATATATCAGCATTCTTAGATCCGCCTGAACATCTCTTGTTTCTTTTATTTTTGTTTGTTTATGAAATTCCCTTCACACTTCATTTTCTTAGAAGACTTCCTGATTTCAATCATTGATTCCTTAATTAACTTGCCAAATGGTATTAGAGTATGTCCTTCCAGAAAAGGCACGATGGTAAGATCTGCTTTTTTTACTTTAACTTTTTTCAGAATTTCATATAAGAATAGTACTGAATTAAATCATTTATATCCCTTCTTTTTCCCTGCTGAATTTCCTAAATTCCTGTCAAATTCATTACTTCCTTTTATCTTATTTCCACATATTCACATTCATATACATATATACATACATATACCTGTGTATATATGTGTATATACACATACATACCCATGTGTGTATATGTATGTATACACATGTGTGTGTATGTGCATATATGTATACATAAATATGCATATATGTATGTATGTTTGTAACTATATGCTTATGTATGTGAGTGTATGTTTGTGTAAAAATAAGTTTAAATATGTAAAGAAATTGACAGGAATTCGAGGAGTTAATTAGGAATTTGTGCATGCATGTATGTGTATGTGTGTGGTGTATATGTATACATATGTACATTCAGATACAGACTACTGAGTCTGGTGTATTGCTTTGTATATGTTCATGGATGACTACTTAATTAGATAACATATCAGGGAGCTTGTCCCCACAGAGGTGAGATTCTCCCTCTCTGGGCATCATTTATCACCTTCAACTCTGGGTTTTGGCATAGGACCTTGTGGAGTTTTCTCTGTTCATATTCGCACGTCAACAGCTGTTGTTCTTGTGGGTATCTTATTTAGGTAGTCACAGTTTTGAGATCTCATGACTACAGCTTCCCTGTCATATTTAGAATGCTTTCTCTTATTACAGTCTTTGGCAACCTTTCTGTCCCTCTCCCATGATGTTACCTGACACTCCAGTAGGAGTCCTGTTGTAGATGTATACATTAGGATTGCTCACCCCACAGTGAGTTAGAGCTACCACTCTCCACTGCAGTTATTCTGTAGTTTGTGTATACTTATGGAGGTTCCTTGACATTTAATTTTCTTGAATGTCTGCATGATCTCAGTCATGGTTTAAATTTAATCTACTGAGTGATGTCAGCTTAAGTGCTTCTAACTTAAAATCTCACCAACAGTGAATATGGCTCCTTTTCCCCATAGCCTCCTAGGCTTGGCTTGTCAGATGTTTACTTGATTGTAACCATATGGAGTAGGATACAATGAAATCTTAGAATATTTTTAAATTGCATTTCTCTAATTACTAAGGATGTTAAACACATTGTTTCAAAAATACTTATTTATATTTATTTGTTATATTTATTTATCAAGTGTATGCCTGTGTACCTGCATGGATTTTTGTGCTGCACATGTATGCAGGTACCCATGTAGTCCAGAAGAGGGCGCTGGATCCAGTGGAGCTGGAATTATCAGACATTGCTATGTGCCTCATGTGGGTGCTGGAAACCAAAGCCAGGATCTCAGAAAGAGCACTAAGTGTTCTTAACTGCTAAGCTCTGCTCCCAGGCCCTATTGAACATTTTAAAGATATTTCTTCTTAGCCATTTTCATTTCTTCTTTTGAGAAATAATTCTTCTGATACACAGCCTGTTTTTTAATTGGGTCATTTGTTTTCTTGACATTTTAAAAATTATTTATATATGCTGGGTATTAATCATCTGTCAAATGTATAGCTGGCAAAGTCTATCTGCTGCTCTGCTTCTGCTTTGTTCAATTAACTGTTTCATTTTTCTGAGGAATAATTATCAATTACTGGCCTTAATTACTGAGTGAATGGAATCCTATTTAGAAATTCCTTTCTTACCCTTATATCTTGTCGAGTACTGCCTGTATTTTCTTCTGAATATCTTAATGATTTGGGATTTACCTTGAGGCTTTTGTGATACATTTGGAGCTGGGTTTTTCCTGCAGCATTATGAACATCCTTCTAATTTAAAGTTTCCCCATTTGGGCATCCAGTTCTCCTAGCAACATTTGTTGAAGATTCATGAATTTTTCCAATGTGCATTTTTGACATCTTTGTAAAAGATCAGATGTCCTCTAGTAACATGCAACTATGATGGCTGTCTGCTTTAGTCTATTAATCTTATTATCCTTCTAGTGACAGTACCATGCAATTTTCATGACAGTATCTCTGTAATATAGCTTGAAATCTGACCCATCTACTGGTCTTATTATTCCTGCTCCCCAAAGGTCCTCCCTAAGAGTGTTTAAGAAGAAAAACAAAGTTGATGACCAGAAGTTCAAGACATAGTTACTCATGCCAGTGTGCTGGGTAGTTCTGTCAACTTGGCATATGCTGGAATCATCTGAGAAGAAAGGGCCTCAATTAAGAAAAGGCCTCTATAAGATTAGGTTGTAGGCAGGCCTGTAGGGCATTAAGGATTGGTGGAAGAGGACCCCGCATTGTGGGTGGTAGGCCTGGGTTCTATAAGAAAGCAGGCTGAGCAAGGCAAGAGAAGCAAGCTAATAAGCGGCATCTCTCCCTGGCCTCTGCATCAGAGCCTGCCTCCAGATTCCTGCCTTATGTGAATTCCTGTCCTGACTTCCTTCAATAAGGAAGAGTGATATGAAAGAGTAAATCAAGTAAACCCTTCCTCCCTAACTTGGTTTTTGGTTATGGTGTCTCTTTGCACAAGTAAAAATTCTAAGACAACCAAGTAGCTGTGCCTCCACTCAACATCTGCCCAAACTGTACCAAGCCCTATTGAATGTGAGGTGTATAACCATGAAAAGATTACCTTCATAGGGCTGACTGCCAGGTATATGAAAGGCCTTAGCCTAGAAGAACTGCTACTGTAAACAGTGCAGAAAGCAGGGCTGAGGTCTTGCTCAGCATTCAGCTGTTGGCCCTGTACTGTGGACTTACGTGTATCTGTTTTGTCTGTACATAATTTGTACTACTTATTTATACTCACTCATAAGTTTTCAACATGCGCCTATTTAGAAATGCTTTTAAACTGGGGATTTAGACAAATCCCATTCTGGCCACCACATGAATAATAAATGTGTGTTTATTTGAACTTCTTGATGGTGAAAGTCCTGCAGACAATAGTCTTATTTATTTCTGAAAAGGATTTATGTTAGAAAAAAGATCCCTTGGGCATTAGGAAGAAAAAGCCTGCAAAAAGCACTTTAGTAAATTATAACTCTTAGGATAAAACATGACAATAATTATTGCTTAAGTAAAAACGAAAGCATAAAACTTCATATACTGTAGATAATGCATTTTCAACTTTTCTATTATCTAGTTTGTTTATGTCACTGGAAAAGCCACCGTGGGAGATTAATTGGGATCTTAGAAGACATGAACTCATTTGTTCATGTATAATTTGGTATATTGTTTTGAACATGAGCTGTATATGGTAAAAACATTTAGCATTAGAGACAGGTGCTTACTGCTTTCTCTGTGGTTCTTCTTACAGCTTACTGCATTTTGAGAGTAAGGAGTTAGACACATCAAATCATGAGTTAAAAATCTGCCAAATTTGCATGCTAACACATGGAAAAACTGGATGGGTTAACTTTCAACATAACATGACCATGTTCCAACACCCTGTAAATGATAGCCTTATAAATTATTCAAGCTTTACCAGCTCACAACAGTGAACTTAGTAGAATGGGTAAAATGTGTAAATGTTTGCCCTGCTGAACTGAAAGCACAGATACTAGTGTGGTGGGTTAAGGGTACAGGACCTAAAGAAGGTGCCTAAGATTTAAACTTCTCTGCTGGTTTCAGAGAGGAGCCTAGCATAACTGTCCTCTGAGAGGTTCCACTGAGCTTCTGACAAAAACAGATACAGGGACCCACAGCCCAGCCTTGAACCAAGGTCAGGGACCCTGTGGAAGAGTTGGGGGAAGGAGTGAATGTCCTAAAGGCGATAGAAACCACCTAGCGGTAACCAACACAGTTAACTACCCTGGACCCCTGAGAACACTCAGAGACTGAGCCACAAACCAAGAAGCATACACAGGCTGGGCCAAGGCCCCAGGCAGATGTGCAGTTCAGTCTTCATGTGGGTCCCCAGCAACTGGAGAAGGAACTGTCCTAAAGCTGTTGCCTCTCTGTGGAATCCTTTCCCCTAACTGGGCTGCCTTTTCTGGCCTCAGCAAGAGAGGCTGCACCCAAGCCTGTAGAGACTTGATATGCCAGGTGGGAGTATACACACGGGGCCCAACCCTCTCAGAGGAGAAGGGGGAGGGGGATGGAGGGAAGGACTGTGTGAGGGGAAACCGGAGGACAGCGATTGGAATGTAAACTGAATAAACAAATACAAAAATTTTCAAAAGAACCTTTATTAAAAACTCTAACCCATCTCCCTATATGCCTAATTTAACAAATTCTGGGATTTTCTTTCTTACCCATCAGTAGAATTGTTTGTAAGTTGGATAGTTCCCTTTTGGAATATGGTACGAAATAATAATGCTCTCTAATGTCACATTAAACAGATATTATAAAAAGACAAAAATAAAAAATAAAAGCAAGACAAAACTAAAAAACAAAAAGCTTTCTTGGTTTGGAACCCCTGTAATTTTGTTTTGTGATTTGTATATGTCCTATTAACCACTGAGCCATCTCTCTAATCCATGGCCTTTTTTTTTTAAATTATATTTTAGAACTACTTTATTAACCATGGTCTTATTAACCAGTATAAAATCTTCTTATACATCTTTAATATTGATTATTCCAAATAAGAACTTCCTCTCCCTTCTAGCTCCAGTCCCCCCCCACATCTATCTTTTAGTTGCAGGTAACTCTCTCTTGCTTCATATTGCATGTATTTCCCCTACCTCATAGCTACTATATGCCTCCTTGCCTAAACCTTTCACCCCCCACAGCATTCATCTCTTCAGTTTTTCTTCATCTGTAATCGCCTATTCCTTTCCTTCATTAATGCTCTTGCTTTTTTTCCCCTATGGGTTTCCATGGCTTCTGCTTGGGCTGCAACTTAAGTATGCAAAGCAGACACCCTGAAGTAAGGATGCACTTATGAGAGAGAACCTGTGCCCTTTGTCCTTCACATAGTAGGATCTTTTCCCAGTCTATCCAGTTACCTGAAAATTGGGCAATTTTTGTTATCAATATAGCTGGATGGTATTGCAATGTATTTATGTACCATATTTTTATTACCCTCTTATCTGTTTTGGAATGCCTAGGCTTGGGTACATTCCCAGCCAGTGCCAAAAGGGTGGCAGCGGAAGTGTCTCTGTAATGACAGAAAGTCCTTGGGCGTGGCCTAGAGTATGAGGCCATACAGTACTTCTGGTTTTTGAGAAACTTCCAGTCTAATTTCCAGACTGCTTTCACCCCCACCATCAGTGTAAAATATTACACCTTTGTCACATCCACACATGCGGCATTGGTATGTGATTTGCGATGATGGCCATTCTGACTGGAGAAAGATGGCTTTCTGAAGCAGCTCTGATTTTCATTTCCCTCATGGCTCTGACTGTGAATATTTTCAAGGGTGCCTCCTAGCCCCTTTTATTTCTTAAAGTTTGTTCAATTTTAGATTCTAAAAGTGTTGGTCTGTTTGATGTGTTTGGTTGTTTATTTTTCTCTGTGATAATTTTGGCAATGGAGGAGATGGCTGAAGAATGAGCCCCTGTTTCCTACCAATATTTCATGTAATTTCTGCAAATATTGAAACTCTGGTTTTCCTGTAGTATTTATTATTTGAAAAGTACTACACACCAGACACAAAAGAACTTTGTCCCTCAAATGTGTACTGATGTTTGTATAAGAATAAACAGCACCTTGATGTCTTGCCTTCACTAGGTTAACATTTCATCAGACTGATTAAAAATTGTGTGGACAAGGACAATGGCAGGTTCCTTTAAAAGTTAATGCTTGAAAATGATTTGAAAATGGTTAACCAGCTTACAGCAGATTTTTCTCAGAGAAATTCTTTCTACCTTGGGAAATTTTGCTTAGATTGTGTCCCTCTGCCATAGTCTCAGGAAATGCTAAGGCAAAATGAATGGATCCATATTTCTAAATATAACTTCTTCACAGGAAGAAGAGCTGAGGAAGAGCGGGGAGGCCAAGTATGCCCACCTGTGTGACGAGCTGCACGTTTTAATTGAAGTGTTTGCTCCACCCGGGGAAGCTTATTCACGGATGAGTCATGCTTTGGAAGAGATTAAAAAATTCCTGGTTCCCGTAAGTGGCTTTTGATTTTTATAAATGCTTTCTTATCAGTTTCTATTTTAAGTTGTATCTTTGGTCTCCATTGATTTTTGAAAGGCTTGCTTGGTTTTACTGGAGGTTAGCTTCTCGAGTTCTTTATATATTTTGGATATTAGCTTTCTATCGGATGTGGGGTTAATGAAGATCTTTTTCCCAATTGGTAGGTTGCTGGTTTATCCTATTGACTATGACTTTTGCCTTACAGAAGCTTTTCAGTGTCATGAGGTCCCATTTATCAATTCTTGATCTTAAAGCCTGAGCCATTGGAGTTCTATTTAGGAAATTTCTACCTGTGCCAACGAGTTCAAGGCTCTTTTGTTATCTATGTGAATACCAAGCTTAAATTGACTAGGTACATATTGGAAGACCTGGCTTGTTGGCATTTTCTACTAATCTGATAAAAGTATTCATCACCAGGCAGTTAGATAGCATACCACCAGTCCACCACCATCAAGAATAAGAAAAAAAGCATACAAAGATACATTATTTATGCAATCTTTCCTTCTTTTAAGCCCTTGACATGTATTTTTTTTATTCGATATAATTTATTTACATTTCAAATGATTTCCCCTTTTCTAGCCCCCCCACTCCCCGAAAGTCCCGTAAGCCCCCTTCTCTTCCCCTGTCCTCCCTCCCACCCCTTCCCAGTTCCCCGTTCTGGTTTTGCCAAATACTGTTTCACTGAGTCTTTCCAGAACCAGGGACCACTCCTGCTTTCTTCTTGTATCTCATTTGATGTGTGGATTATGTTTTGGGTATTCCAGTTTTCTAGGTTAATAACCACTTATTAGTGAGTGCATACCATGATTCACCTTTTGAGTCTGGGTTACCTCACTTAGTATGATGTTCTCTAGCTCCATCCATTTGCCTAAGAATTTCATGAATTCATTGTTTCTAATGGCTGAATAGTACTCCATTGTGTAGATATACCACATTTTTTGTATCCACTCTTCTGTTGAGGGATACCTGGGTTCTTTCCAGCATCTGGCAATTATAAATAGGGCTGCTATGAACATAGTAGAGCATGTATCCTTATTACATGGTGGGGAATCCTCTGGGTATATGCCCAGGAGTGGTATAGCAGGATCTTCTGGAAGTGAGGTGCCCAGTTTTCGGAGGAACCGCCAGACTGCTTTCCAGAGTGGTTGTACCAATTTGCAACCCCACCAGCAGTGGAGGAGTGTTCCTCTTTCTCCGCACCCTCTCCAACACCTGCTGTCTCCTGAATTTTTAATCTTAGCCATTCTGACTGGTGTAAGATGAAATCTTAGGGTTGTTTTGATTTGCATTTCCCTAATGACTAATGAAGTTGAGCATTTTTTAAGATGCTTCTCTGCCATCCGAAGTTCTTCAGGTGAGAATTCTTTGTTTAACTCTGTACCCCATTTTTTAATAGGGTTGTTCGGTTTTCTGGAGTCTAACTTCTTGAGTTCTTTATATATATTGGATATTAGCCCTCTATCTGATGTAGGATTGGTGAAGATCTTTTCCCAATTTGTTGGTTGCCGATCTGTCCTCTTGATGGTGTCCTTTGCCTTACAGAAACTCTGTAACCTTATGAGGTCCCATTTGTCAATTCTTGCTCTTAGAGCATACGCTATTGGTGTTCTGTTCAGAAACTTTCTCCCTGTACCGATGTCCTCAAGGGTCTTCCCCAGTTTCTTTTCTATTAGCTTCAGAGTGTCTGGCTTTATGTGGAGGTCCTTGATCCATTTGGATTTGAGCTTAGTACAAGGAGACAAGGATGGATCAATTCGCATTCTTCTGCATGCTGACCTCCAGTTGAACCAGCACCATTTGTTGAAAAGGCTATCTTTTTTCCATTGGATGTTTTCAGCCTCTTTGTCGAGGATCAAGTGGCCATAGGTGTGTGGGTTCATTTCTGGATCTTCAATCCTGTTCCATTGATCCTCCTGCCTGTCACTGTACCAATACCATGCAGTTTTTAACACTATTGCTCTGTAGTATTGCTTGAGGTCAGGGATACTGATTCCCCCAGATTTTCTTTTGTTGCTGAGAATAGTTTTAGCTATCCTGGGTTTTTTGTTGTTCCAGATGAATTTGATAATTGCTCTTTCTAACTCTGTGAAGAATTGAGTTGGGATTTTGATGGGTATTGCATTGAATCTGTATAGTGCTTTAGGCAAAATGGCCATTTTAACTATATTGATTCTACCGATCCATGAGCATGGGAGGTTTTCCCATTTTTTGAGGTCTTCTTCCATTTCCTTCTTCAGAGTCTTGAAGTTCTTGTCATACAGATCTTTCGCATGTTTGGTAAGAGTCACCCCAAGATACTTTATACTGTTTGTGGCTATTGTGAAGGGGGTCATTTCCCTAATTTCTTTCTCAGCCTGCTTATCCTTTGAGTATAGGAAGGCCACTGATTTGCTTGAGTTGATTTTGTAACCTGCCACTTTGCTGAAGTTGTTTATCAGCTGTAGGAGCTCTCTAGTGGAGTTCTTTGGGTCACTTAGGTAGACGATCATGTCGTCTGCAAATAATGATAGTTTGACTTCCTCCTTTCCAATTTGTATCCCTTTGACCTTCTTATGTTGTCGAATTGCCCGAGCTAGTACCTCAAGTACAATATTGAAAAGATAAGGAGAAAGGGGGCAGCCTTGTCTGGTCCCTGATTTCAGTGGGATTGCTTCAAGTTTCTCTCCGTTTAGTTTGATGCTGGCTACCGGTTTGCTGTATATTGCTTTTACTATGTTTAGGTATGGGCCTTGAATTCCTGTTCTCTCCAAGACTTTAAGCATGAAAGGATGCTGAATTTTGTCAAATGCTTTTTCAGCATCCAATGAAATGACCATGTGGTTTTGTTCTTTGAGTTTGTTTATGTAGTGGATTGTATTGATGGATTTCCGTATATTGAACCAACCCTGCATTCCCGGGATAAAGCCTACTTGATCATGGTGGATGATCGTTTTGATGTGTTCTTGGATTCGGTTGGCAAGAATTTTATTGAGTATTTTTGCATCGATGTTCATAAGGGAAATTGGTCTGAAGTTCTCTTTCTTTGTTGGATCTTTGTGTGGCTTTGGTATCAGCGTAATTGTGGCTTCGTAGAAGGAATTGGGCTTGACATGTATTTTGATAGTTTATAATTGGTACAAAAAGTCCACTATAAAGGGGATGGGATTGAATATTATTATAGCAAAGCATTGATAGTATTTTAAAAGAGGAAATGATTTTTATGTGACAGTATGTCAAGTGCTAGTTGATATAGAATAGAATATGAGATTATATTAATGGCAGTAGATAAGTGTTAATTTTAAAAGTCAGAAATACAATCTCACTTGGCAGTGTAAGAATGATACAGGATACTCACTTGTCGATTCGACTGCAAACTGAATGGAGTCCTCTACTGAAAAAGAAGTAGGAGGAAGTAAATGCATGGAGCCTTAAGGATGAAAATCGAGCATTCTAGGAAGAGGCTGTTCAATAGAAATCTTGCAGGGGTTTTAGGGCTGAGATATTGAGAGAATGCTGAGTAATGTTCCTCTGAAGATCTTGGAGAAATCCTGAGCTCAGAGAGAGGCTCCCTGAGATTACTCTGCAAATGAAGGAACTGGGGATTTTTACACTCAGTAAAAACTTCAAAGAATATGCCATTTATGACTCATTGATTAGTAGTATTAAAAATTGGAAAGCAAAAGTACCTTAGAATTTTCTAGGTGTATAAGCATTAGGGTCTATCCACATATTCTAGTTACATGTCTGATCCAAATATTAATCTTTGTCAAGACACAATAGAAAATAATGCCGCGCTAAGTTAAGTGTTTCTTAACTTCATGAGCACCGTTAGTACTTGGGTCTCATCATCTGGAAATCTTCCTAAATGTATCTCATTCTCAAGATTGGTGATTCTATGTTCTTTCTTCCATTGGTCTCCAAGAAAATATTTAACACGGAGTAAGCATTCTAGTCAACTTACTTCAGAACAGATTAGATGCATGCATGTGTAGTGAGGCCAGGCCTACTTACATCACAGACTCATTGTATAGCTTTAGCAAAATTACTTAAGTGTTTATAGCATCAGTTTATGAATCTTTAAAATGAAAGTGTTCACAATTTATTCAGTCGCAACTATTATGAATATTAAACAGAATAATGCATGCTAAAGGGGATTAAATAAGAAAGCACAGCAGAAATTTATTTTTTAAATCTATTAAGAAGAAAAACTATGATGACTTTGTGTGGGAAAAAATGTGTTAGATATAGTAGTATGTCTTTTTTGAATGGATATATATCCTTTCCTTTCTCTACACTTTCCCCATCTATGCCTCCCTGACCTATTTCACTTACATTGCTTCTATTTCACTAATTGTTACCTTATTCCTAAATAGCACCTTGTCAATCCATATAATGTTCAGTTTAGTATGTCTTTAATGCATATATTTTGAACATATAATATATGCCCTTGTATAGTAAATATAAATGATATGCATCACTTTCTTCTATATTGTACCTTGTAACCAGTTCACTTCTATTGTATGCACTGAAACATGCTATGGTTGGCAATTTATTTCTTGTTAACATTGTCTCGTCTCCTTTTAACACAGTGGTTTTCTCAGTTCTCCTAATGCTGCAACCCTTTTATACAGTTATTCACTTTGTGGTAGCCCCCACAACAAAATTATTGTTGTTGCCATTTCATAACTGTGATAATTATCATGTAAATGTCTGTGTTTTTCAATGGTCTTATACAATGCCTGTGAAAGAGTCACTTCTCTAGCTCCATCCATTTGCCTAAGAATTTCATGAATTCATTGTTTCTAATGGCTGAATAGTACTCCATTGTGTAGATATACCACATTTTTTTTTGCATCCACTCTTCTGTTGAGGGATACCTGGGTTCTTTCCAGCATCTGGCAATTATAAATAGGGCTGCTATGAATATAGTAGAGCATGTATCCTTATTACATGGTGGGGAATCCTCTGGGTATATGCCCAGGAGTGGTATAACAGGATCTTCTGGAAGTGAGGTGCCCAGTTTTCGGAGGAACCGCCAGACTGATTTCCAGAGTGGTTGTACCAATTTGCAACCCCACCAGCACTGGAGGAGTGTTCCTCTTTCTTCACATCCTCATAGGTATTTATTATAATTAGATCTTAGATAGATAGCTAGATAGATAGATAGATAGATAGATGATACATAGATGATACATACATAGATACATACATAGATACATAGATAGATAGATAGATAGATAGATAGATACATAGATAGATACATAGATTGATAGATGATACATAGATGATACATACATAGATACATAAATAGATATATACATACATAGATACATAGATACATACATACATATATACATATATACCTAGATTCCTTTATCATTTGCTTACCTGCTAGAACATGAATCTCCTAAGGATTGTGGCTGTGAACCTATCCCCCAAATTTTTATAGGCTATACCATTTATTCTGATTAACTTTGTTTACCTTCTTACCTTCCTTATCTCCTGGCAAAGGATAGTATCTGTCTACTTTATCATCAGCTAAAAAAAACAAAGAGCTAAAACAAACTAATTATATATTATATATATATACATACATATGCATATATATTATGATGATATAATATATATATATATTAGATGATGACAAAATCACTAGACATTAATATTTATTAACATCAGAGTTGACTATTCAGATCAACATGATGAATTCTATCACCATATAGAAGACCTATTCAGGCTTGGACACCGACACTCTGCTTACATCTTCTTCTGTAAAACTGTGTCTTTCCATCCTAGGAATTGTTCATCTTTTCCTTGTCATCTTAGTTATAATTACTAAAGCTACTCCCCAGAGCGTATAGTCATCATAACTACCAGTATGAGTGAAGTAAATCCTTTAGGAAAGATCTGAATACTTTAGGATGTAAGAAACTACTCACTTTCTTCAATTAAATTAGGTGTTGAAAGGTCTTGAAAAAAAATGAATGACTAGTTACTGAAACTAGTATAAATGCTTCCAAATTAAAATCTGTAATGCTTTAGTCAGTAAACTATTTTTCAGCTTTGTCTTTCTATTATTAATTTATTTTCCATATTTTATTCCCCACCCCACCCCCACCTACCCTCTGACTGTTCCATATCACATACCTCCTCCCAACCCCCCGCCCCTGTCTCTGTGTGGATGTCCCCACCCCCACCCCCCACCCCTGACCTGTAAACTCCCTGGGGCCTCCAGATAGGAGGCTGGGGGAGCCCTCCAGATTTCACCAGAGACCTGGGAGGTGAGAGATGACTTTCATCAGGAATTTAGATGAAAGACTAACAGTAGGGAAAGGGAACTCATAGAACCCACCTCCAGCAGGAAAACAGGGCACCAAATCAGGAGGGGAGCCATCCCACAGTCACAGCTATGACCTATAATTGTGCCTCTCTGAAAGAATTACAGGGATGGAAATGGAGAGGAGCCTGAGGAAAGGAAGGTCCAGAGACAGACCCAAAGTGGGATACAGCTCAAGTGAGGTTCCAAGTCCGTGACAGCATTACTGAGGTTATGGAGCGCTCACAAAATGGAACCAAGCATGACCTCACTCCAGTAAAATATTAAACTGAACATTGCCACTTTCAAATTCTTCACATTTTAAGAATAAGCACTACCAAAAATTATTGCTCATTAGTTCGCCTTAAAATAGAGATTAATAATCTAGAGAAAATGCTCTAATTCTAAAATTATACAATTGATGCTTAAGTGGGGAATTCATTTCCATTTTCCTCCTTACACTGGAACAACTGGATGTAACTGGCCACTGTTCTATTTCACAGTGTTCCTTTCTGTTTTTATTGAGATTTATATGTATAAGTACACTGTTGCTTTCTTCAGACACACCAGAAGAGGGCATCAGATCCCATTACAGATAGTTGTGAGCCACCTCGTGGTTGCTTCAAATTGAACTCAGGACCTCTGGAAGAGCTGCCAGTGAGTGCTCTTTACTACTGAGTCATCGCTCTAGCTCAACAGTTTTCTTTTCTTATATAACTGAGATACTAGGACACCAGCATATTTTGTGTGGATAATGGCTTGTGGAACTTTAGAGGGCAGCATTTATGCTAAAGTTTGTGTCAGGAATGTCTTAGATCTCTAAATTAATATATATTTCCCAAATCTAGTCAGCAGGCTAAATCAAAATAGTGATAGTGTTCTATGTTGTTAAATTGACAAGGTCTCAGTTTTAATTAAATAAATTTGTCAGTTTTGCTAATGATTAATAGTTTATATATGACTGAAACTTAAGGCATTGCCTCCCAAATAGAAAGTGTGAAGTATTCAAAATTCAATTCGGGAGTCAGTGAGATAGCTCAGCAGGTAAAGGAACTTAGCCCACAGGCCTGTGTTCCATCCCAGGAAATAAAACAAAAGTAGAAGCAAAGAAGCAATGTCATGAAAATGGTCCTCTGACCTCCAAATGTATTCTGCAGCATGTGCATACCCGTCACACACACAAATAATAAGAAACTGATAATTATAATAATTTATTATCTATTACTGTTTGCTCATACATTTTCCATAGAAAAGATGAACAGCAAACTTCCACACAAACAAGAAATTACTCTTAGAAAACAGAAAAATAGACATCTTTGTTGCCTTCACCAATTAGTGATGTTAGAGACCTAAATAAGAAGTCATAAAGCAGCACTTTATCAGAATCTACAAGTTGACAAGTCTTTGCCTTGCTTGACTTAAGCGTCATGTGTTCTGAACCAGAGATTTTGTTCAAAGTAAAGTGTGGAAAATAGGTAGACAGGTAAGTTGGTAGGTAGGTATATAGACTCATTGTAGATTCATGCAAATGCATACTATTTCATTTTTGCCTTTGTATAGTTGTATGTCCCATTTACCAGTCTCGTAAAAAGTTTTAATTCAGTACAGAAAATAATCACTGGGGTGTGGTAGACCTAACAGGAGCCATACTCTTAGAGAACATTGACTGCTTCTCTCTCACCTGCTATGAGTGGCCAATAGTTCTTCAGCTAAGGTTAGAACTCCATGCCCACCTTCCTTCTCCATGGTCAGATTATATCTGGCTTAAGCTTGCATGAGACTTGTACATACCATCATAACCACAGTGAGTTCATATGTCCAACTGCCCTCCTGAGTCTGGAAGACACCTTCCTGTGGTCATTCCTTTGGGCTTTGTACTCTTTCTGTCTTCTCTTATATCCTAGGAAGAAGAGGTAATTACTGTCTCATTTCGGAGTGAGCATTGCAAAGAATCTTATTATCTCTATTTGCCTAATTATGGGTCATTGCATTAATCAACATCTACCACAGATAGAAGCTTCTCTGGTGAAGACTGAGAGTTGAATTAATCTATGGACATAATAATGTATTTATTTATATAATAGGAACATAAGGAGTATTACCATGAAATCCATGCCACAATATTATTTTAAATGGAGCTTACATCAGTGTTTTATGCAAATGAACATGTAGGAGAAATAATGGATTAAACAAGAGCCCACAAGCCAACACAAATTATATTAGTGTGTGGGAAGTCATAGAAGATGGGAGGTGGCAGATGTCTGTGAGCTCACTTTGGTGGGAGATAAGCATTGCACAGCATCCCAGTCCCAGCCTACAAATAAGAGCATGACCAGCTGTGGGATATAACGTTAACATTAGGTTCAGTAAGGAAGGGAGAAACCTTAAGCTGTCACCAGTTCTTCAATGTGGTAGTTGTTAAGTAGTACCCAGAAATTCCTCACATTGCTGTAGTGAAAATCATCACCTCCCTTTCTATGCAGGAAATTGTAATGTAACCATGTGGGATTGTGTTAATGGAAATGCAACAAAGAAAGGCAGGAATCTGTGTCCTTGTAACCCACTCAGCAAGTCTCCCTCTGTTGCTGTGGTACTGTAACCCTAATATTAGAGTTTCTTAATTTCTGAATGGTCATAAAATATCATACCTATGACTTCAAACATAGCTAAAATCATTATTAGTTTTGAATAGAAATATATTAACATCATTGCTGAAAAAAGAGAATATGTTAGCATTCCTAATTGATTGGCTTAGCATAAAACATGGGGGGGGGGAAGGAAGCTATTAACTATTAATTGAGATTTTTTCCTCACAAGCTAGAAAATGTGTCAATATAATAAAAGTTCTCACTTTGTAGTAAGGGTGATAATTTATGAATACAGTTATCATGGGCATTGCATCCTTAGAAATAATATTCTCACTATATAAGCCTGTTTTTACTTGTGACAACTTAGAATTTTGACATTCCCAAGCCATATTTTTAAGATTTCATATTGTTTTTTACATGCAGAGTGATTGTTTCTGTGCCATCCCCATCTCCCTCTCTATCTTTCTCTCTCCTTCCATCCCTCCCTTACCCTGTGTGCATTTGTGTGTTTGTGTGTATATATGTCAAATGGTGAAATAAGGCATCTTTATCATTTATTCTCTGTGTTAATTTTTGAGTCAGGGTATTTTACTAAACCAGGAGCTCACTGATTTGGCAAGATTCAATGGCCAGAAAACTCCAGGAATCTTCCTATTTGATTCCCTATCAGTATACCAATACTATGTTTACTAAGATTAAACCTATTATGCTTAAGGTTTTACTTGGATTTTGGAACTCAGTCTCAGAGCTCTGAGGTTAGTCACCAAACATCCCTAACAGCAGCCTTCATTTTCTTGTTTCCACCAGTGCCTTAAATACATCCTCATGAGCTACTTCTTCTACACTAGTTGGTATTCTATTTAATAGAATTACTTCTACAGCTCTGTTAGTCCCCAGAACAAAACTTTCATGGCACCCTTAGAGGGTTGTCTGTGTTGCCAAAGACCTATAGATACTACCAAACAGATTTAATCTGCAATACAGGAATATTGCTTGTTAATATTATAGAAGTCCTTTAGTGGAACTCAATATTCCAAATATAAACATATACATATAATAAAAATATTGTGTGTGTATATATGCATATATATGTATATATACATATATAATTCCCTTAGAAGAATGGTTCTCAACTTTCCTAATGCTGCACTAGTTTAACCCCCCCATGTTGTAGTGCTCCTCAACCATAAAGTTATTTTCATTGATAATTCATAATTGCTGCAAGTTGTAAGTGTTATAAATTATAAGTATCTGATATACAGGATATTTGATATGAGACCCTTGTAAAAGTATTGTTGACTACCAAAGGGGCCACAACCCACAGGTTGTGCTTTAGAGAATAAAATGTAAATATATACTTAACCCCCCCCCCCTCCTCCCAGCATCTAACAGTCACTCTATGTAGCACAGACTGACTTTCAGCTCAAAAGCTTCCTAGATCAGTCCTGTACATACTAGGATTACATACATGAACCACACATCAGACTCGTGAAGTAGGGGAATTGAACAAGAGCCTGGCATCTATTAGAAGAGTGTTCTATCACTGACATTTGTCCCAAACTATTAGTTGCCCTATACTTTTCAATGTGAAGAAATCTCCCTCAAGTAAAAAAGAGCGAGCCAAAAAGGCTATTGGCAACTTGGTGACAATTTTTTTCTTCTATTTTTCCAGATTAAAATATAATTGCATCATTTCTCCCTTACCTTTCTTCCGTCCAAAGCTCATCTAATACCCCTTGACTCAGAATTTCAAATCAATGGCCTCTTTCTATGTTAAATGTTGTTAAACACACACATGCATACACACACACATGCATACACACACATGCATACACACACATATGCACATACATGCATATGTGCACACACACATGTACACATATGCACGTGCATGCGTGCACACACACACACACACACACACACACCTTCCAAATAAATAGACCCAACTTCCTCAGTCTTTGTGTTACTCGAAAGTATGTTTTTCAGATCTAATCATTTGGTACTAGATATCCAGTTTTTGTTCTCTTCCCTTGGGAAGATTATTTCTCCCAGATGGTTAAGCCTCACTGTTATTTGGTAGCATATTGAAGTATGATTTGATTCTTTCCTTTTACTGAACATGGGTTATTTTCTCATACAACTGTTCCTTCTTCCATTTCTCTATGATCCTCCCTCCCTTCTCCTCCAAATTCACCATTTTTTTTTTGTTTCTCATCAAAATGGAATGTGCTTCTAATAGACAAAAATGACCAAATAAAATAAGAAAAGGTAAAGCAGAAATGATCTACCAGAGTTGGACACAGCAACCAAACAGAAGGAAAAGAGTCCCAAGAATTGGCACAAGAGTCAGAGACTCAATCATTCTCACAATCAGAAGTACCATAAAAACAAAACAAAATAAAAATAAAAAAAAACATAAGCTAATATCTATCATATATGCAAAGGACCTGGTACAGACCCGCATAGGCCTGTGGTTGCTATTTCAGACATTAAGAGCTCATATGCACCTTGCTTAGTTGATTAGGGGCCTTTGTTCTCCTTAGGTCCCTCATTGTCTCTGAATCTTACAATCTTTCCACCTCTTCTTCTGCAGGATTCCCTGAGCATCAAGGGGATGCATTTGATAGAGAAATCCCATTTAAACTCTCTGTCTTTGTAATGTCCAGCTGTGGGTCTTTGAATCTGTTCTGATAATCTGCTCAAGGAAGCCTCTCTGTTGGTTACTAGATAAGGCATTGATCTCTTAGTATAGCAGAATATCATTAGAAGATATTTTATTGAGTTTTCTTTTCTTTTCTTTTGTTTTGTTTTCTTTTCTTTTCTTTTTTTCTTTCTTTCTTTTGATGAATGTGCTATCTATTCTCTGGACCTTGGTTCCCCAAGCAGTGTTGAGTATAGATTCCTTCTCATGGAGAATATGCTAAGTCAAATCAGACATTGGTTGGCTAATCCTATTAGGCCAGTAACAACATTGACCTAGCATTATTTTACAGGCCGGTCAAGTTATAAGTCAGATGATTTATAGACATGTTTATGTCCATGATTCTGCTTTGGTAAGCCTATGGATTGCAGTATGGTTATCATGCACTTATCTGCTAATATCCCCTAATAAGTAGATGTATGCCATATTTACCTTTCTGAGTTTAGTTTATCTCACTCAGCATAATTTTCTTTCTAATTCCATCCATTAACCTGCACATTTCATTGCTTTTCTGTTTTTATTAGATATTTTCTTGATTTACATTTCAAATGTTATCCCCTTTCCTTGTTTTCCCTCCAATGCACCCCAATCCCATACACCTTTCCCCTGCTCACCAACCTACCTACTCCTGCTTCCCTGTCCTGGCATTGCATTCTCATACATTAGGGCAACGAGCCTTCACAGGTCTAAGGGCCTCTCTTCTCATTGATGTCCAGCAAGGCCATCCTTGGCTATATATGCAGCTGAAGCCATGGGTGCCTCCATATGTATTCTTTGGTTGGTGGTTTAGTCCCTTGGAGATCTGGGGTTACTGGTTGGTTCATATTGTTTTTTTCCCAAGTAATACTCCATTGTGTATTTACATTTTCCTTATCCATTCCTCTGTTGAGGGACATGTAGGCTACTTGTAGCTCCTGGCTATTATGAATAAAGCATCAATGATAATTATTGGACAAATATCCTTGTGGTAGGACGGAGCATCCTTTGAGTATATGCCTAAGAGTAGTAGAGTTGGATATGAGCTAAATTGATTCCCAGCTTTCTGAGGAACTACCATATTGATTTCCACTGTGACTCTGCAAGTTTGAACTTACCACATGCTCTACATCCTCGCCAGCATGAGCTGTTGTTTGTGTTATCAGTCTTTCTATTCTAACAGGTATAAGATGAAATCTCAAAGTAGCTTTGATTTGCATTTTCCTGATGGCTAAGGACTTTGTATATTTCTTTGTTTCTCAATCATTTTAGATTCCCCTGCTAAGAATTCTCTGCTTAAATCTGTACACCGGTTTTGTAATTGAATTATGTTTTAAAATATCTAGTGTGAATTCTTTAGATATTTTGGATATTACTCATTTATCAGATGTGGAGTTGGTTAAAAATATTTTGCCATTCCATAGGATGCTGCTTTGTCCAATTGACAGTGTCCTTTCCCTTACATAGTTTCATAAAGTCCCGTTTATTAATTGTTGATTGTATTGCCTGTGTTATTGGTGTTCTGTTCAGAAAGTCTTCTCCTAAACTAATTTATTCAAGGAAGTCCCCTACTCTCTCCTCTATCAGATTCAATGTACCTTTTTCTATGCTGAAATCTTTTATCCACTTGGACTTAAGTTTTGTGCATGCTGATGAATATGGATCTATTTGTATTCTTCTGCATACAGACATTTAGCTTTACCAACATCATTTGTTGAAGAAGCTCCCCACCCCCATTTTCTATTTCTGGTTTCTTTACCAAAATTTCCAGGTGTTAATTTGGTTTGTGGATTTATATCTGTATCTTCAATGTGATTCCATTAATCAACATATCTATTTTTATGCCAAAACTATATTGGTTTTATTCTATACCTCTGTAGTACAAATCAGACATGGTGAGACCTCCAGGATTTATTTTACTGTGTAGGAAATTTTTTTTCATATGAAGATGAGAATTTTCCAGTCAAGGTCTGTGATAGAGATTTTTCCATCTTCTAATATTTTCTTCAGTTTCCTTCTTCAAAGGCTTGAATATTTCATCATGGAAGACTTTTATGTGTTTGGTTAGAGTTATCCCAAAATATACTATATTATTTGAATCTATTGTTAAAATGTGTTGGTTCTCTGATTTGTTTATATCTGTTTGTCATTTCTATACAGGAGGGCTACTGATATTTTTCCTTGCTTCTAAAGAGATGATCATGTGTATTTTTTCTTTTCATTTGTTTAAATGGTTGATTATATTTACTGGTTGTCATATATTGAACCATGTCTGTAACTCTGGAATGAAGCCTATTTGATGGTGGATGATCAGATCAACAACTTAAATAGATGTGTAAGTCCTAGTGAACTAGAAGCTCATTAAAAATCTCCCAACCAATAAAAGCTCAGCACTACATGGTTTTAGCACAGAATTCTACAAAGACACTCTAAGAGTTAATACCAGTACTTTCCACAAAGTAGAAACAGAGGGAACATTGTCCAAGTCATGGCCACAGTTACCCTGACATTCAAACCACATAAAGCCTCAACAAACAAATAATTACAGACCGACTCTTATATACATATATGCAAATATACTCAATAAGATACTTGGCAATCAAATCCTTGAATTCTTAAAAATTGCATACATCTCTTGAATATCTGCAGCTGTCCTGCATTTGACAGTCTGCTCATTCAGTTCATTGTCTTTCCCTCTTGCTGGCCATGGATCGTAGACTAAAGTGAGTCTGTGCCAACTTATGAGCAAAGAATAGCCTTTTACAAGCCAAACCTTCTCATGTATTCTATCCACCAACAGTATTCTGAGATTTCTTTTCCAACACAGATATCCCTGATCCGAAATGACTTCAGCAGGCAGTCCTCTGATCCAGATTCCCAGAAGCCCTTGAGCCTGACAGTACATAGGCTTCTGAAGATCCCTCTTAGTTAGGATGCAAAAGATGCTAATATACTTGTGACTCAGCCTATCTCTCCTCAAATGTGCTAGGTCTTCCACATTTAAGTCACTGAGCTTTCTTTATGTCTAGCCTAAAGGAGAAGCCATCCAATGTTAACTTCTTACCTACCACAAGTTTTAGGTTTTAGTGATGCCTTTTTACATCATAAGGTACTTCTAAAATAATATTTGTTTTTTAATGAGTTAAAACTTACTTATTTTAAAATATACTAAATTGTATAAGAAAATGTGTCATATTGATATTGACCTATCTAAACTTTAATTTTATATATACATATATATATTTCCATATGTTTTATGGACACACACACACACATATATATATATGTATATCACACACACACACACACACACACATATATGTGTGTGTGTGTGTGTCTGTGTTTCCATATGTTTTATTTAGATTTCAGTTGTCAGGTTAATATGTCCCTAGAGGAATGAACAATGTTACTTACATAGATAAGTACCAAGAATGAATAAATCTGTAAGTGCCATTATTGCACGTCACAGCAAAGCCTACCTAGCTTTCATATAATTGAACTCAGTAGTTCATTATATATAATGAGCATATAGTAAGCAAGTTTTCCACATTTGGTAACAGAAGAACAACACAGCTAGCATTCAGTTTACTTAGACATCTGTACTTAGCATCAAAGTTCCTAAGTGCATTAACTAGATTCAGATGAAATACAGGAACACTATGTCTGCAGTGCTACTGTTGTCTTTGAATACTAACCTGTGATGAATGTGGGTGGAAATGACCAGAGAGGAGTAGTTCGCTCTGATTAAGTTACTGAAATTACAGAGAACATTTCAGTCTTCATTCATGACTGACAAGCAAGGATGGCCGGTGCAGACCCTGCCAGCCACCACTCTGTATAGCTACTCTTACTTGTTTTCTGTTTGCTTACTCAGAAATGATAAGAGAGAGAGAGGGTCAAAGAGAGAGAAAGAGAGAGAGAGAGAGAGAGAGAGAGAGAGAGAGAGAGAGAGAGAGAGAGAGAGAGAGATACAGGAGGCATACCTTGGCACCTAGTGTGTCAAACACAAAAAACAATGAGATTGGCATCATCAGAAATATCTGGACGTTTTCCACTGTTGTGTGTCACATTAAACACAGTTTAGGATCCCGTGAAACAAAATACAAATAAAGATGGGATTATTTAAAAACAGATTTGTTATTGTGCTTGTTCAAACTGAAAGCTTTCCCTCCAACTGATACAATGGCGTCATGGGACAGACAGTGTAAGTCCACATTTAGTGACGTGATTCTGGTCATTCCAGTGCACATGGTTTTGTATGTCTGTGGGAATGTTCACTCAGAACCTGACCTGACCTTTTTTTTTTTTCTGTCATATCTCAGATGTTATTTGATCATTTTCATTTTTTACTTCTTCAGTGTGGAATTTTAGGGCTTGGCTTTTATCAGTGGACATTCCCACTGCTGCCATGTAACAAAACAGGTAGGATTTTATAATTTTAAGAGTTTCTGGTTGGTTTGTTGAAACTACATCTCTCATCTGGGACTTAACATTTTCCAACCATTGTTGAACATTTGTTTCAGCACGATAAATTTTTCCACTCGCATGTCTTGTAACTAATCGTGCCCAGTCCCAGAGGTCCTTTGTGATTTCCAGAGCGCAACTGAAGGGAGAACAACACCATCTGCTATTAGCACATTTTCCTAAAATGACTGACATTTCCCCTTTTCTGCCCTTTCTTGGTGATTTTCAGGCTTATTTGAGGAATCAGAGAAGATTCAGTAAGATAATTTACATGCAATGGTAGAAATTACAAACTGTGAGACATTTTTTTAAATGAAAGGAAAACCGCCCATTAATAAAATGTTTATGACCATTCTTCATAAATCTAAGAATAGACATGTTATGCTAAGGTTGAGTATCAACTAAAACCCAGTCCCTTGGAAAGTGCAGACACCATGTTTACTGTTCACAAGTGATCAACTATATAGTAAACGTTCTTATTTACAGAGCCGCACAGAAGTGTTAGATTGGATATTTTCCTAGTAGATGTAAAGTTAATGTTGCAGAGAGTTCCCCTGTCCGTGAAAGTTAAGTGTCCTGAAATTTTCAGTGGCAGACCAACAATAGACACATATAGAACTTTACAAATAAAATTTAAAAACTATGAAAGAGTGAGTACATACTGTGAATGTCTTTTTGAGACTGGATTACCTCACCCAAGATGATAATATCAAGTTCCATACATTTACCAAAATTCATGTTGTAGTTTTGTTTTTAATAGCTGAATAGTATTCCATTGGTTAGATGTACCACATTTTCTTTATCCATTCTTCAATTGAGGTACATCTAGGTTGTTTCCAGTTTCTGGCTATCATGAATAAAGCTGCTATAAACATAGTTGAGTATCTATGGGGTATATGGACAGGAGTGGTATAGTTGGATCTTTAGGCTATACCAAAAGATGTTGCCCATATCTTCTACTAAATAGACAGCCTTGTCTAGCCTCAGTGGGAGAGCAAGCACCTAGCCTTGAAGAGACTTGAAGTACCAGGGTGGAAAATGCCCTGGAGAACCCCTACCTACTCAGAGGAGAAGGGTGGGGATGGGAAAATGGTTATAGGAGGGGCTGACCAGGAATGAGAAGGATGCAAAGTAAATAAGTAAAAAAAAAATTGAATTAATATAAAGAAAAAACTGCAAAAGCATCAATGTCACTAGATTATCCTTTAGTACTGAAGAAAACAATAGAGGGTGTGAGACCATGGCAATATTTATATAGTCACTGCAAAGTTTCTATATATTCTGAGAATCATATATATGGATTCTTGTCAAAGCTACTATAATTCATTAATATTTCCAACCTTACTTCCAGCACTGAAGCAGATAAGGTATACCATGCACTTTATCAATATATTCAAGGATGTTTTCATGTATTTTCTGTCTTGTGGCCTTTAGTGTTCATAACAAAAATATACTTATAACTTGGAAGCAGTGCTTTCTAGTTACTTTAAAGACAGATAAGTGGTGTGCACCAGATCTCTGGTTATGCTGGAAATGTAAAACTGATATTGTTAAATTTATGTTATCTGACTTCCTTCTGAAGGCTCGCTGATGTCCTCCCCTTCTTGGCTAATAGCAATAGTTAATAGTATATTTCATTAACATGGAAAAGAAACTAAGTTGGAAGAAGAAGATAAATCATCGATTATTCCATTGTTCTCCATACAATGAGGTATGTAGGAAATGACTATTCTGGATCTTTAGTATGTTCTTATATTCATAATCAGATTATCAATCTAACTAGTATTTGATACTCATGGAAAGAGCAGGAGGAAGGGATCAATGTTGCCTATTTATCATGTGTTCCTGTATGTATATGTGTGAGAGACAGAGAGGGGAATGAAGGGGAAGAGAAACATTAAGCAGAGGGAAAGATAGAATGGTATTTACCATCATCTGAGTTTGAAGAAATAGGAACACAGCCTTGTGTAGAAGACTGTACTTCCTCATGGACGAGCACAGGAAATGCACTATAAGGGAGGATGCCAGCCTTCTCTGTGGAAGCCTCTTCACTGTGCAGGGTCTTCCTTTGTAGCTTTCTTTTCTGAACTCTATCTCCACTTCATTCACAGTAGCTCCTCAGTCAGACTGCAACTGTTGGAGTCTGAATTTGCTATCATGGGTTCTGCACTGTTTTCTCCATTCTACGCTTTGGATACTATCTTTGCTTCTTGTTCTCAAGCTTGTGTTTATCTGAAATTATGATTTGAGCTAGACAGCATGGAATATTGCCTTTAGTTCAGAGTATTTTCTCATGAATCTATTTCTACTTCTGGGATCGCAGATACACTGACTCAGTCTTCAGTGAGGTATGCATTTTGCCTCTTTTCCCTCACTTCCTTTTGTCTTTCCTCTTCTTTCTTCACATTTTAATTGCTTTTATTAATGTTTGACTTAGCATGGGATGCAGAATGGACACAGGTACTTCAGCGTAGTCATTCTACCCCTGAAGACAGTGAGCTTCTGTCATCAGCATGTTTTTAGTGCCAATCATAGGAACCTGTCCTCCATCTATAAATCTATGTTTAGGGGCCAAGAACTCCTTCAAGGTCATACAGCACTATTAAGAGAGCTGTCCCCACCAATCAAACTCTACATTCTCCTCTGTACCATGTTTGGCAATATTCCCTGGGCTTTGAAGGGGATGAAGGACGTCTCCTTTTTAACAGGGAGCAGTGGACTAGCATTGGTTCTTAGCACCATGGATAACCCAGTGTTTTCGGATATACTGCTCTCATTCCAGAGACAAGATTTTTTGATTTAGCAGAGATGGGAGGAGGAGTTGATGGAGAAGAGATATGGAGGACAGATAACCAAAAGTAAGAAAGTGAGAAACCACATTGAAATCTAGTATTTTTTAAACAAATTGGAAAACATAATTGAAAAGAGAATTGGTGCCCCAGCCTGCTAGGACAGTAGACAGGAACTCTAAGAAACTGGGTGGGGATGAGGAGGCAAGAGGCCAGAGAGATGGAGGCAAGACAACATTCTGATCAAGCCTTGTTTATTGAAGGAAAAGCAGCCCCGTTTAAAGGCAAAAGGGGACTTACTGGGGAATATCAGCTGGTAACAGATGATCTGCCAGGAGGATCTGTGGCTAGGCAGTGGGTTATTCTGGGTCAAGTCCAAACCACAAGTCCATCATGATTTCTGAGAAGAGTTTCTACTAACAAGAAATGAAACCTGTGGGGCTGTGGTGGCACATGCCTTTAATCCCAGCACTTAGGAGGCAGAGGCAGGAGGAGGTTTAATTTGTTAATACTATGCGGGCCTTAAGAAACAAAATGGTGATGCTTAGGTCAAGCAAATGTGGCTCCTGGTAAATTGAACTTCTGAATGGTGTTTAAGAGCATTTACACATTGGAAAATCTGGAGGAAATGGACAATTTCCTAGACAGATGTCAAACACCAAATATAAATCAGGATCAAAAAGATCATCTAAAGAGTCCCATAACCCCTAAAGAAATAAAAGAGGTCATAGAAAGTCCTCCAGCCTAAAAAAGCAGGGGATCAGATGGTTTTAGTGCAGAATTCTATCAGACCTTTAAAGAAGACCTAATACCAATACTCTTCAAAATGTTCCACAAAATAGAAGGAACACTACCCAACTCGTTTTATGAAGCCATAATAACGCTGATTCCAAAACCACACAAAGATCCAACAAAGAAAGAGATCTTCAGGCCAATTTCCCTTATGAATATCGATGCAAAAATACTAAATAAAATTCTTGCCCACTGAATCCAAGAACACATCAAAACAATCATCCACCATGATCAAGTAGGCTTCATCCCAGGGAATGCAGGGATGGTTCAATATAAGGAAATCCATCAATGCAATCCACTACATAAAGAAACTCAAAGAAAAAAACCATACGATCATTTCATTAAATACTGAAAAAGCATTTGACAAAATTCAGCATCCTTTCATGATAAAAGTCTTGGAAAGAACAGGAATTCAAGGCGCATACCTAAACATAGTTAAAGCAATATACAGCAAACCGGTAGCCTACATCAAACTAAATGGAGAGAAACTTGAAGCAATCCCACTAAAATCAGGGACTAGACAAGGCAGCTCTCTCTCCATACCTTTTCAATATAGTACTTGAAGTTCTAGCTAGAGCAATTAGACAACATAAAAAGGTCAAAGGGACACAAATTGGAAAGGAAGAAGTCAAATTATCACTATTTGCAGATGATATTATAGTATACTTAAGTGACCCAAAAAACTCCACCAGAGAACTCCTATAGCTGATAAACAACTTCAGCAAAGTGGCTGGTTATAAAATCAACTCAAGCAAATCAGTTGCATTCCTATACTCAAAGGATAAGCAGGCTGAGAAAGAAGTTAGGGAAATGGCACCCTTCACAATAGCCACAAGCAGTATAAAGTATCTTGGGGTGACTCTAACCAAACAAGTAGAAGATCTATATGACAAGAACTTCAGGTCTCTGAAGAAGGAAATCAAAGAAGACCTCAGAAAATGGAAAAAAATCTTCCATGCTCGTGGATTGGCAGGATTAATATAGTTAAAATGGCCATCTTGCCAAAAGCAATCTACAGATTCAACGCAATCCCCATCAAAATGCCAACTCAGTTCTTCACAGAGGTATAAAAAGCAATTCTCAAATTCATCTGGAATAACAAAAAACCCAGGATAGCTAAAACTATTCTCAACAGTAAAAGAACTTCTGGGGGAATCAGTATCCCAGACTTCAAGCAATACTACAGAGTAATAGTGTTAAAAACTGCATGGTATTGGCACAGGGACAGGCAAGTGGACCAATGGAATATAGTTGAAGACCCAGAAATGAATCCACACACCTATGGTCACTTGATCTTCGACAAAGGAGCATAAAACATCCAGTGGAAAAAAGATAGCCTTTTCAACAAATGGTGCTGGTTCAACTGGAGGTCAGCATGCAGAAGAATGAGAATTGATCCATTCTTATCCCTTGTACTAAACTCAACTCCAAGTGGATCAAGGACCTCCATGTAAAACCAGACACACTGAAACTAATACAAAAGAAACTGGGGGAAACCTTTGAGGACATGGGCACAGGGAAAAAGTTCCTGAACAGAACACCAATAGCTTATGCTCTAAGATCGAGATTTGACAAATGGGACCTCATAAAATTACAAAGTTTCTGTAAGGCAAAGGACACTGTCAAAGGGACAAAACTGTAACCAACAAATTAGGAAAAGATCTTCACCAACCCTACATCAGATAGAGGGCTAATATCCAATATATACAAAGAACTCAAGAAGTTAGACCCCAAGGAACCAAATAACCCTATTAAAAGTGGCATACAGAGCTAAACAAAGAATTTTTACCTGAAGAAATTCAGATGGCCAAGAAGCACCTTAAGAAATTCTCAACATCATTAGTCATTAGGGAAATGCAAATCAAAACAACCCTGAGATTTCACTTCACACCAGTCAGAATGGCTAAGGTTAAAAACTCAGGAGGCAGCAGGTGTTGGCGAGGATGTGGAGAAAGAGGAACACTCCTCCACTGCTGGTAGGATTGCAAGATGGTATAGCCACTATGGAAATCATTCTGGCGGTTCCTCAGAAAACTGGACATGACACTTCTGGAGGACCCTGCTATACATCTCCTGGGCATATACCCAAAGGATTCGCCGGCATGCAATAAGGACACATGCTCCATTATGTTCATAGCAGCCTTATTTATAATAGCCAGAAGCTGGAAACAACCCAGATGTCCCTCAATGGAGGAATGGATACAGAAAATGTGGTATATTTACACAATGAAATATTACTCAGCAATTAAAAACAATGAGTTCATGAAATTTTTAGGCAAATGGTTGGAACTAGAAAATATCATCCTAAGTGAGGTAACCCGATCACAAAAGACTATTCATGGAATGCAATCTCTAATAAGTGGATAAAAATTAGCCCAGAAGCTCTGAATACCCAAGGCGCAATTAGCATAACAAATGACTCCCATGAAGAAGTAAGGAGAGGCCCTGATCCTGGAAAGGCTTGATCTAGCATTGTAGGGGAGTACCAGGATGGATTAAAAGGAGGGAGGTGGTTGGAGAATGGGTGGAGAGAAGGCTTATGGGACATATGGGGAGGGGGGAACTGGGAAAGGGGAAATCATTTGGAATGTAAACATAGAATATAGAAAATTATATATATATATATATATATATATATATATATAGAGAGAGAGAGAGAGAGAGAGAGAGAGAGAGAGCATTTACACAAAAGTTCATATGCATGAATCCAAGACCAAGAAGCATCAAATCTATAGCATGGGAGAAGAAAGTATAAAAATTCATAACTAGACTATATATAAAGATGCTAAATTTATACTATATTTTGAATTGAAATGTTCTATATTGACAAAGATAGGTCATTGTGCCTCAAACCGCCTGGAGACTGTTACAATAGAAAAGCAGAGTTGCTCACAGTTATACATTTAACTAAATGCATATTTTTATTTCATAATGAGGTAATTTTATCAATACCTTGCAGCAGATTTCTCACTTCCAAATTTCATTTTAAACTTGATATAAATGTTCTATAAACTAGAGTATATATATAACATATTTTAACTAGGGATTTGGTTTATCTTAATATAAATTATATCACTTGGTCTGTTGTACAAGGGAAGAGAGTGCCTGAGTCCGAATAAACATCAGTGGGCTGGAGAGATGGCTCAGTAGTTAAGAACACTCACTGCTCTTCTAGAGGTCCTGAGTTCAATTCCCAACAACCACATGGTGGCTCACAACCATCTATAATGGGATCCAATGCCCTCTTATGGTGTGTCTGAAGATAACAGTGTACTCATATACATTAAATAAATAAATAAATAAATAAATATGAGAATTTATTTAATGTTTTTTTCTAATAGACATTATTTAGCATTATTAAAAAGGTTCATCTTAGTAATAGAAACATTATGTGTAGTTAATTTAAAGAAGTAGAGAGAAATATAAAGGCATTTATTTATAAACTTTATATTTCAGATTAATTTATGATAATAGCTCAGATTTACATCTCCAGTTGAAATGGATTTCTAAGCATTTATCAAACTATCAGTAGCTCACAGTCAGGCAGTTATGTGGTTGAGACTTCTCTATGCAAGAGCATACCAGATGGTTACCCAACACCACGTAGTCAATTAAAAAACATACATACATGTAATAGTACTCAAAACATTTATTCCTAAGTAGTATTTAAAAACAACAGTTAGTGAAAAACAGGCTATAAATTTCAAAGACATTGAAGATGAGTATATGATAGGGCTTATGGAGAGGAAAAGGAAAAGGGAAATTATGTGATCATGATATAATTTCCAAAAAAAGGAATGTCAATATAGTTATTTGTAATTGCAATAACCTCATTGTAACCTAATCTGTTCTGCAATAAGTGCCTTACCTTATGCTCAGAAAAGGAACATTTACCACAGTCCAGAACATCCACATTGACAAATTTCACTTACTCATATTTGACTCTTTGAAAATTACAGATGATTGTTAGATATCACAAAGGGAAAATGCTATCATAACTTAGTAGCCGGAGCAGATGCTTTAGGATAGCAATCTGCCTCTAGCCCCCATCTAGCCTGTCTGGGATATGCCAGGCACTCATGCTTTCTACTCATGCTTTGCTTGATGGAAAATAGGATTTTCATGGAGGGAAACAACTGTGGAAAGTAAAGATAAACTTAAACACCTCCTACCTCCCCGTTGTCGTATTGTCTATTGCAACATTTAGAAATGATAGAAAGAGTAGGTGTGCCTAACATATCTCCAGCCTTCTCCCAGGCCCAGTGTAGGCTGTATCCAGCATCTGGAATTAAGTCTTCTTTCCTCTTCAAGATGTTCATGGTTTCAGACCAAGAGTAGTGATTACTGCCTTTGCAGCACTTCCATTGAGGCCACTTAGGTGCTGGCCCACTACAAACCCTAAACTCTTATTGAGAATGTATCAAGACCCTCTGTTGGTTTCCATTTGATTTGAATTCAACATCCCTTTCTATAATTTTTCTATCACAAATCTAAGATGACAACATCAAACTCTCCTTTTAAAAACAGAAGCAATACTTACCATACTCTGAACGGAGGGTGTTAATGTGCTTAATAATGTGATTAATAAATTGAGCAAAACACAAATTGTTATTTACAAATTATATATAAGTGCACATGAATTGCAACATAACATGAAACAGTAAAACATCTCAATGTTTATAAGCATCTGGATACTTTTACCATGTACAGAAATAAAATGTACAGGTACTTTTTGAAAGACATTTTTTATCTTGCAGGCAGACGATTTTTGCCTAAACACCTGCATAGAGAATCTGTTTAATCAGTTTTTGCTTGAAACAGACTTCTGCCACTACTGTGTGGCTCATTCATCTGTTATGTATGTTATGACTAGGGTGTCAGCATCACTTGAAGGCTAGACCAAAACAATGATTCCTTAATTTATTTCCTGATAGCTCAATGCCTGAAAATCACATCAGCTAATTAAATTCATCAGTAGTTACTTTAAAACATTCAAAAACAATCCAATCACAGCAAGTAATAATAGACTGTGGGTTTCAAGAGACTAGTTTGTTTTCCACAGACATCTGCTTTTAGAAATCAAAAGGCTGAGTGATGGGCAGGCTTGTGTTAGCAGACTATGTGTGTGCAATGATGAGGCTGAGCTACTTGCCAAGAGTCTGTACTGTAGCTTCATGAAATTGGAAGCACCGCTGCATTAGAGTCTATAAGCACCATGCTGGCACAAACATCAGTCTGGCATCCATCAGCTTCCAAGCTTCTGACTCAAAGAAATAAACACTTTCAGTGAGAACACCAAAAGAACATTTGCCTGAACTTTCATAGTTTCTATTATATTGTTCCACAATTTCTATAGTATGTGCAAGTTTTTAAGTGTCGTTTGCATTCACCCTTGATCATCCCCGCAAATGACCCCATGTGTAAATGAACTGCAGATCAAGGCAGTGAAGTACTTTGTATTGCAGTGTAGTGAATGGCTAGGATTACTGACCGGAGCCCAGAGTCCATCGTAAGTCTCAACATAAAAGCGTCAACTGGAAACAGAGTTCCAATGGGCCACTCATCAGGCACAACTCAAATCTTAACACTTGTCCTTTCCTTGTGGAAAAAAAAATGTGAATAGCTAGACGTTAAGCAGAAATAAACAACATTTCATTCACCCTTGGTGTTTAAAAATACATTAGAAATCATTCTAATGCAGAGCCTGTAAGAGCTATTGTCTTTTGTTATCAAGAAAAGGCTTAGATCTCAGTGTCCTTATATAGAGTTTGAAAGCAGCCTGGAAGAGGCAAAGACACATACCCTGGGATGACTGAGCCAGCAGTGCTGCTTCAGTACTAGACTCTACAACCCAGCTTTCTCCTCTTGGACTCAGCCCTCCCTCCCAAGGCTCGGGCCCATTGGGAAATATGGAGCAGAGAGTTTGTGAAAGCTGGAAACACAGTATGCTTCCTGGAGCCGCCATGGCACTTACACTTAGGAACTCACACAAGATGTGATAGAGTACACAAGGCCCCGTGCAAGCTACAGCCTGCCAAAATGGAGTGGGAAGTTGTTCATGAAGTCCCCACTCCCATTGAAGTGCTGGCGACAGTTGCTAGCTGCCCGGAGAAGGAGAGTTGGGTTTGGATCAATGTGTGACCCTCCCAAGGATGGGTCAACACCCATGTGTAGATACCAAGGCAGCACATACATCCCTGAATAGGTTGGGGAGAAAACAAGAAAAAAGGAGACAAAGTTTTGTAGGAAAGTGGGATGGGATCTTGGTTAGGAAGAATGTGGAGGATGAAAAGTGGATGTGGCTGATAGGCATTGCGTGAAATTCACAAGCTGCAGAACATATCTAAAGATCATTTCTTCAACTGAAGTTCCACCCAGTATCTTTCTATCCAGAAGGTTTCCTCATTCCTTCTCAACAGACTTTTGAGACTCTACTTATAGTAGGAGAAGCTCATAGGAATATCATAGGGATAGTTCAGCTTTGAAGAGGGTTTGGGAACAACGATATTTAATTCATACCAGCTACTTACTTCATACCATCCATACATATTTGTATGTGCGGATGTTCTCAGGTTACTGAATTGACTTGTTTGCATTATCATAAGGTCATTACCATCCTTATCATTATCATCACAATGAGTGCCATGTAAGTACATCATAGTGAATATATGTTGTCATCGTCCTAAATGGTGACTGCATCCCTCCCTCTGCCAGGGCCACGTCCTGGTAGACAAATCAACGCAGACTATTATCTACTTCACTGCCTGCGCCAGGGCTGTCTGTAAAGTGGACGTCTTGCAATGTTTTATTTTACTAGCAACTAGCTGCCAGTCACTGGTGCCAGAAAGTCCTCAAATCTGCTGCAACTGTTTTGCAAAATAAAAATTGAATGATGAGACAACCCTTAATGTTGAGGGTGATTTCTGTCTAATCACAGTCATCTCGAGAAAAGACAGATTCATATGTGATATGCCATCTTAAACATCTAAATTCTAGCCTCCAGAACTAACATTTAACATGGAGGGCCCTTTCATATATATTCATCTTGTGTGATTTATATAAAACATCATATTTTATTGTTTGTGGTTACAAGTTATCTGACATACATCTCAAGTACTATCTAACTTTTGTCAGAATGAAAATATAAATATCAATGATAAAAATATTATTTTAACAAATATCGATCAAATGTGCTTATCGTACTCTACTACTTATGATCATTCTTTCATTTTAAGCATGCTTAGTGTTGGAAAAAAAATCAATGGATCTTCAATTGTGTAGCAACCATAAGTTACAATCTGTGGGAAAAAAATTACATGAAAATATAGATGAATAACACATGTTCTCTTAGGAATGTGACACTTGCAGAAGTCTGTTTTTGAAGTAGAAACTACTGTAATGGAGGCCACATGTGGGTGATGGTGTTACTTTGTCCATGTGCTAGAGCACCTGTTCATCACTGTTTCTTTCTCCTTCATAAGCTGACTGAAGGCAATAGACGTGCTTCCTTCTCCCATGGCAGACATCCTGGGAAGAGCCCCTCATTGATTGTACCACCACGAGTGGTACAAAAATTAGCCTTATATCAGGGAGCAAGAAGATCGGCTTTATTGACAAGACTATCAACATTCAAAGAATGATTATACTTTTGACGGTCAACACAATAAGCCTGCCCTTCAAATCCTGCTGGAGATTAGAAATCCAGACGCTTAGCTGTCCCATTCCTATCAATGTTTGTTTGTGAGACACACCTGCTGAAGACTGCCTGCAAGACAGACTAGCATTTAGAACATGAATGAATTTATGAATTTCATTTTCTGAAACATTTTCTGTGACACACAAATCTCCATTGAGTATTTGAAAAGAACAAATACAAACTCAGAAACAAATGTACATATATAAACATACACACATATACATATCCAAACACATGCAATATACATACATGCACGCATGCACACACACATTGACTAATACTTATACACAGACTTAAGGACCATACCCAAATAAGTATGCACATATCCTCACACATACATACATATACATGTACACAAATATATATGCACAGACACTCACATACAATCATGCACATATACACAGAAATATGGGCTTCACCAAAAATATACAATATACACATACCCATTCAAGCATGCACAGATATTCACATATGTACATATACATGCTTGTATACACACAAGCCTGCATGTGCATGCACACACACAGACACACATGCACACATGTAGACACACACACACACACTCACATACAATAGCCACACAGAGAAATTTGTATATGACTATACTACAGCATGAACAGTGTTTTATACCCTGGTTACTTGAAACATGTTACTCTGTACATGGTCTCCACAAAGGCTATTTCTCAAACAGCTGCTAGAGCCATCCTTATTAAAGTATCATGGCGACCATGAAGATCCTAGGCCTGAATCCCACACTTTCTCTTTTCTTTTATGCTGAGCAGACACACATATTTTTCCCACCCCAGATTTTCTCTCTGGTCTCATATCCTCCACCTCTCTTCCTCTTTATGTTTGTTCCAGACTCTTTCCCCTTGTTACTTTACCTTGGTTGAGGCAAACCTGCCTCCTCTTTAGAATCTTGGATCACATGTTTCTGTTTCCTCCTCTGATTCTGTCTGTAGGTTTCCTCATGTTCCCCCTAACCGGGATCAGATGTCATTCTTCCACAGTGAATCCTTCCCCTGAAGCAAGTTTGAACAGCTTCCGCCCCGCCCTCCCAGCTCATTTTCTATCTTTTTTTTTTTTTTAAGAAATAAATCACTTACATCTCTTTCTTCAAATTAGCTCCACGACTTATTGTCTGCTTCCCCTTAGTGGGCAGTTCAATGCAGTGGCCTCTGCTTTATGCATTGGCTACCACCAGCCAGCAACCTGTTCCAGGCCTGGCCGTGGCAACTACTCAGGAAATAACTTCACATGAATCAGTAGGTGAGCATGCTCCTGATTGCATGGGTAACTGTGGGAAGGTCCACTGTAGGGCACTTATCACAGCCTGCCTGATGCTCACCTTTGAGGAGATCTCAGGGAAGATTCACACTGCTGCTTCACTTCCACTGTGTTGAGTGCAGGCCCAGGAAGTACTGAAGGGAAAACTGTACACCCAGTCCAACAGTGCTCCTAAAGGTCTTTCCTTACCCTGTATCCATGTGTTGGGATTCCTAGGTCATGCTCCCCAGTGCAGGCTCCTTGCATTCTATGCTAGCAACAATGTATAATATGTTTATTTCCTGTTAAGCCCAGTCAGGATATCTCAGTGCATCTCATTGCAATGAATGCAATTCCTATAAAAATAAATGCGTGTAGCAAATAAATAAATAATAAAGAAATTAAATAATATGAAAATATCAAATGAATAAATAAAAGAAATAATAATTTTTCAGCAAATGTATTAAAATATTCAGAAAAATATCTTTAACTGAATTTTACTCCTTAGATTTGAAATCTTGTTTCTTGCTGAAATGTAGCAGTATAACTCTGTTTGTTTTATAAAAAATAATCAATATAAGCTCACTGGGCTTTCATTGATCTTATGCCCTGTGTTTCTCTTGCTTCTAAAATGGATGATTTTATTTGATATTCCTATATCAAATTATCAAACTATATGTAATTGTGATTGCTAACAGTTGGTTAGTTGGGTAAAATGAATCCAGATGATACAATTTCTCTCTGTTCCTTTACACTAGGTAAACATTTGAATATTCATACTTGTAATTGATCCAAAAAACAGCAGAAGGGACCAGATGTTTGTTAACTTTCTCATATTATATTTAACATCTGGGTTTAAAAACTTTTTGTAACAGTGATTCAAAACCAATTTCTGAAGAGCCTACCTTTTAGCTTTGTGTGTTTTGTTTCATGGCATAAAAATTTATCACAGTACATCTGTTGTAATGCTTTATTAATATTACAAAATTTCAAATATAGAAAGTTTTTTGGTTTATTTTTAGCAAATGTATATTTATATCTCTTCTTTATAAAATAGATATATCTATTACTTTATCCATGTTATTTTGACTATGAATTTAGCTTATAATTAATAGGTATTTTCAGAATTAAAATTTGTATCTTAAATAATTCTGTCCACTATTATATGCTAAGTGGATTTGTCCACATGTGGTTTCTCTGTTAATTGATGTTTCCTTCATAAAATAATGACTCTTCTGAGACAATGACTGTTTATGTCATAAGTGGCGGCCATTCATCATTTACCTGAAACTCTATTATGATTTTGCTATCACATGTATGAAAATATTAACAGAATACAACATTCTGACATTCTGCAACTAAAATTTGTTGTTCTGTCAATTTAATGACAATACAAAGAGACAATGTAGATAATCTTATAAAGGAACTAAAATATGATGATTAGCTACAAACTATTTGACCCTGGTGTTTTCTCTGGCATCTATTGATTATTCTGTGCTTTTTCAACTTTTTTGGATGAGAGCCCCATACATCATTTTTACCTCTTGTAGGCTCAATTTGTATCAATAGAAGCAGGTTAGTAGCGACAAGGGCAGAGGGCCTGGAGAATATCCAAGCATTTTAGGACTAAGGTCTGCCTATGGCCAATGACATGATTAGAATGAAAGGGAAAGGAATGATACAGTAAGCCTGGGTAATGAAGCAGCTCACAGCTGGGAGAGGTTATCTCAGCAGGAAAGTACAGCATTTCATAGAGGAAGCATCTGGGTCCTGAGGGAAACCTCAGATATCCAAGAAACAAAGCCAAGGGCCTGAGAGATGCCCAGCAAGCCTTGGAGACAAAGATGAAGACAATGAGCACAAATTCTAACCTGCCTGTTTCACAAAGACGTCTTGACAAAGATAGAGCATTTCCTACGAATAGGGATCTTAGTTATTTAAAAAATAGTGAAATCAGACTCATCTTATGTCTTTGGAAAAGGAAACCAGGCTCCAAGTTTGAAATGTAAAAGCACAGAGGCAGGCCAAGACATTCTGACAGTCAGAATTTTCTTCCGGGTCTAAGATTTGTCATGCAGTTTGTTTGCTCATAAGGATGCCTCTGCATCCAGACAGCGTTTGTAGTGAATTGAATCCTCTATTGCATTTGCCTATCCTATAATTGCCTTCATATTTTCACTTTTACTTGGCAGAGTCTACACTCTTGCATTTGATATTTTACTCTTCATCCTGTTAGACAACTCAGAACAATGGAAATATCCAAAAACAAAAAACCAAAAAACCTAGACTAAACAATCTGCTGAAACCTTTAATTGACTTTCTTATTAACTTTTCCAATCTCCATGCTGAAATTGTTTCTATCGATATTTTAATTTCATGTGAGCTAAATGACAGGAAAGAAAATGATTTTAGCAGATGGTTGCCACAAACTACATACTCCATTTTGGAATCAGTCTACAGAACTCTGCAGCTTGGCAGTATGTGGTAGATTATTTTACAGCTTGTTAATGCCAAAGGAAATCTGACTGAAATGCGTGTGCTTTCAATTTAATTTATTCTCTGACTTTATTAAGAACTACCAGACTTGATTTACCTGTGTCTGTTACATCCATAAAAATCTAAGTTGGAGAAGCTTAAAAGTCCATGTTTCCTATTTATATTAACTGAGATTTCATGACATTTATGATTAAACCTTTAAAGAACTCTTGATAACTTTAAATATAGCTTAAGGTATTTTTCTCAACAGGTAATATGTGGTAACATATAGATTAGATATAGATAGGGATATAGATAGAGATATAGATATATATCTCTATCTAGAGATAGAGATAGAGATAGAGATAGAGATAGATATAGATATATAGCTATATAGCTATATAGATATATAGATATAGAGATATAGAGATATAGAGATATAGATAGATAGGTATAGATATGGATATGATATGGATATGGATATAGATATAGATATAGATATAGGTATAGATGTGAATATAGATATATACATATAAATATTTATTTTATGTACATGAGTACACTGTCACTGTCTTCAGACACACCAGAAGACAGAAGAGGGCATTGACTCCCCTTCTGTCTTGTGACTCCCCTTCATGGTTGTGAGCCACCATGCGGTTGCTGAGAATTGAACTCAGGACCTCTGGAAGAGCAGTCAGTACTCTTAACTCCTCAGCCATCTCTCCAGCCTGCCTTTGTAATTTTTATCCCAAGTCAATATTTCACATTATGGATTCTCTTTTCAACAACTTCCTGTGAAATAGAAGGCAATATTATCTGCCAAGTGTGAGGGTGGAAGAATGGATAAAGAGGAAGGGCAGGCAGGATGTAAGCAGTAGGAGAGCCTAGTGTATCCCACAGAAGAAGGGCCAGTTGTTGGAATGGGGGCAGTTAATGCTGTGCCACAGAATGTACAAGGCATTATTTCTGTCCCTGTAGCTGTCGGCAACAACCTAAACAGAGTTGTTGTAATGGTTAATTTAGTTAATAAAACCTAGAGCATTAAGGCAGGACAACTTTGTTTGTATTCATGAGGGCTTATCCAGAGAGAGTTAGTGAATAGAGAAAGATATTTTTGAACATAGTTGTGGGCTGAGTAGAAAGAGAAAGAGGATAAATTTTTTAGTTTTTGATGCTTCCAGAATCTGCTCAGAGATGAGCAGGCAGCCTCCTCCTGCTACAACCATACCCTGATCCTACTACCATACCATCATCCATACCATGATGGGCTTTGTGGTCTGAATAAGTCCTCCCCTGCAATGCTTTTTGTTAAGTATTTTGTAAGAATATTATAAAAAGTATCTAATAGAGATGCTCACAAGCAGAGATCCCTAGTTGGGTTTTTGTCAGGCTTGGACAAAGAGAGGGAGGATTAAAGGCATTAGCAAGAGCATCCCGTGAATTGGAGAGCACAGGGCAATGCTCAGTAGAATAGACAATGAAGACAGATGGGAGAAAGGATGCAGGGCAAAGAAGGTGGATGAAAGATGGTTATGTTTTTAAGATCAGTTGCAGTGGAAGTATTTAAGATTGGCTTAGAACAAAGCTATGTGGAAAGCTCCTGGTATTTAAATGGAGCATTGAGACAAGGAAGCAATTACAATCAATGCAAATCAAGGATGGGAGCATTAAGATGGCAATCACTCAGAACAGCAGCTCATGAGGGATAGGAAACTGAAGATGGTGATGAGCAGCTTGCTGGAATGAACCGAGATTTAAATCACAAGCACACGCCACAGAGCAGCTCACAGGCAATGGTGTGAGGCAGAGATAAATATGTTTTTTTTCTAATTATACATTTAATTTCATGCGTATGAGTGTTTTACCTCCATATATGTCTGAGTACCGCACCCAGACATAGTGAATGAAGCCAGAAGAAAACATTAGATCCTCTGAAACCAGTGATGGCTGGGAGCTACCACGTGTGTGCTATAATTTAAACCCAGGTCCTTCAGAAGAACAACTGATGCTCTTAAGTTTTGAGCCATCTCTCCAGGTCTTAAATACTTTTTTTTTTCAAGGATGTAGACATTTGTATTCCTCAAACTGAAAAGTAGTGGTTTAAAACCAGTGCAGTTGAGGACGGAGGAACATATTTCTCTTCTGACCCTGAGTACAGTAAGAACAAGAGAATTCTTGTCCATCAAGAGACTGCAAATCTCGGGAATTTTTTCTGCTGTGCGTTTTGCTAGACCATGGAGTGTAGAGTGCAGTGGTGCAGATCTGAGTACAGAAGAAGTTCAATCAGAGACTAAGACAGTGAGAACATACAGATGAGGATACTAGATAAACTCAGATCCCACAGTAACCATGACAGTAGGAAATCAGCTACCAGGTGCTCATTGTTTGGCTGTGTATCTCGGACAGATGGAAAGACAACCAGGCAAGGTACTACTGTCTTGAATTTTAATATGTGGTCAAAGCTGAGGCTCAGAGAGTTTTGGAGACCTTGAACCTGTCATTTGTTGGTAAAGCCTCATGGTTTAGTGGCTGTTGTCTAGTGCCCAAGAACTCAGGGCTGTGTAAAAATTAACGAGTGAGCCTGGCCTCGTGAGCTTTTTGTCTTTGCTGACACCAGCATCAAGACTTCAAGAGCATCTATCTCCGTGTGTGCTGAAGAGGATGGTGGGTTCAGTGGGATTCATATAATCTGTTTGAAAGTTTCCACTATGTCTCCAAATAGTGACCATAGTAGGAATCAGCCTGAAGAATAGCAAGACATAGGAGCTGAAGATGGTAGACAACAAAATGCCAACTTCAATACCACAATCTCTGAAATCAAGACATGAAAAGAGAGACCAAGTTTCTACTCTTAACTTTGTCAACACATGTTAAATTGTTCATCGGTTGATAGTCTATGAATTTACTTTAATGCACTAGTTGAGGGACAAAGTAAAGGGCAGTTAAATTGCATCATGGGAATTAAAATTATTTATAGCAAAGAAAGTACATTGATCAGTATCCCGACCTTTGAACATTTAATAAAGGAGCGTGGAAGCATGGAGCCCGCAACCAGTCTTCTTTGTTACCTTCTTTAGTTGTAACTGGATGAGGTTCCTGCTCTGAGCCCCAGGATTTGCATCAGTAAATGGATAAAGATAATAATTAGATGATTGAAATAGTGAGTCCATCGGACCCTTCTCAGCCTTTTGCTAGTAACTGATGTGAAAAATACTCATTAAATGCTACTTGTTTTTACTGAAATTATCTTACACACACACACACACACACACACACACACACACACACACACACACACACACCTCATACTCCTCCCTAAATGTAAGCCAGCAAAGGCACCAACTCTGTACCCAAACTTGCCAGGTGTTTCCAGAAAGAATGCACACCAGGGAATGCGGTTCCTTGTGTTGTGCTGCAGCTCTCCAAGATGCTCAGGAAACCTTTGCCAGGATATTTCCATTACTGTTTCACAGAGCTCGACTGAGTGGCATCCCTGTCCTTGGGTCCTGATCCCTTTTGCTGTTTTTATCGCCACCTGTTTCCTTCCCCAGCCCTCCATTTTTCTGCTGAGAAATGTATCTTATATGCTCTTCAAATCGCTCACGATCTTCCATTAGCTGCAGAGTTAGCCGTAATGTCTTGTCTGGGTTTCGTTTCCTTCTGGCTCCTGCTTTTCCTTTACGAGTCATCCTGTAAATGTAATGTCTCATGCCACACATATCATCTGAGTGGGATGAGAGGCCATGGCATGCTTTCTCTGCCCTCAGACTCGCAGACTGTTGTGATTTCTGCAGCACATATGACTCACAGGCACGTTGTTTCCTACAGAGGGATGTGTTCTGTGAAGATGAGTAGGTGCTTCATTTGCACAATTCTGTGGCTGACAGTGCTCTTTATTGCTGTAGAAAACCCATTCCTTGGTTAGTGACTGAAATACATTGTTGTCAGCAAGCAGGAAAGCAGCCATTGCAGCAGCCAGTGGCATAAATAGAAATTGTGCATGTCTGTCAAATTACAGAAGTTTACTAAATAGTTTACCTCAGTCTAAGGGGAGATTTTCTGTAATGTACAAATTGTGATTTATTTTACTTTAAACGACTATTGAAACTAAAATTAGAGAACCTTTGTGATGTGTTTTTGAACTTCTTTGGTAGCAAAATGAATAGAAAGCGATAGATGGATAGATAGATAGATAGATAGATAGATAGATAGATAGATAGATAGATAGATAGATGATAGATAGATGGATAGATAGACGGCTTGCCACAAGACAGGGGGTCCGTATACAGACACGTATACAGGAGGTGATAAATGCCTTTTATTTGTATGTCTTTTTTGGCATATTATTTTTTTAATATTTTTATTTTCTATATTCTTTGTTTACATTCCAAATGATTTCCCCTTTCCCGGATCCCTCCTCCCCATATGTCCCATAAACCTTCTTCTCTCCATCCCTTCTCCAATCACCTCCCTCCTTTTTCTCTGTCCTTTTATTCCCTTCCCATGTTATATCAATCCTTTCCAGGATCAGGACCTTCTCCATACTTCTTCATGGGAGTCATTTGTTATGCGATTTGTGCCTTGGGTATTCAGAGCTTCTGGGCTAATTAATATCCACTTATCAGAGATTGCATTCCATGTGTAGTCTTTTGTGATTGGGTTACCTCACTTAGGATGATATTTTCCAGATCAAACCATTTGCCTAAAAATTTTGTGAATTCATTGTTTCTAATTGCTGAGTAGTATTCCATTGTGTAAATATACCACATTTTCTGTATCCATTCCTCCTTTGAGGGGCATCTGGGTTCTTTCCAGCTTCTGGCTATTATAAATAAGGCTGCTATGAACATAATGGAGCATGTGTCTTTATTGCATGCCGGGGAGTCCTTTGGGTATATGCCCAGGAGAGGTATAGCAGGGTCCTCTGGAAGTCTCATGTCCAGTTTTCTGAGGAACCTCCAGACTGATTTCCACAGTGGTTGTACCATCTCACAGCCCCACCAGCAGTGGAGGAGTGTTCCTCTTTCTCCACATCCTCACCAACACCTGCTGTCTCCTGAGTTTTTGACCTTTAAGTATTGATGTGAATAGCTTTTTCAAGGTTACTTTGTGGCTAATATCTCGTGATCAGTGAATCTTATAAAATGTTCAGCAATTTTCTCTGTGATGGCTTTCCTTATCCCACCTTTGAATGTCTTTTCTGCCAGATTAACACATTTTATAGAATTAGATGAATGTGTGAGCGGAATACAGCTATTACAATAGGACACATGTTCTATATTCTTGACCATTATGTTGGGAGCAAGAGTGGGAGCCTTCCTAGAAAATGTTTGTGGTAAGCAAAGTAGCAAGAATACGTGTGTGTGTGAGTGTGTGTGTATGTGTGAGTGTGTGTGTATGTGTGAGTGTGTGTGTGTATGTGTGAGTGTGTGTGCATGTGTGAGTGTGTGTGTGTGTAATATACTAGAACACACCAGTTAATGTTCATTAAAAACAGATAGCTACAAAATATGCACTTCAGTTTTTCAACTCCAGTGTATGTAAAGACCACTTAATATTTCTCTAAGGATTTCTTCACAAGAAATTTTACCTGCTGTTTGCATGATACCCTTTATTAATTGTAGGTCTACATTTTGTTTGTTTGTCTGTCTTTTTACATTAAAGATTCTTTGTAGAAATTTTCTTAGTAAAATAATCTGCTCCTCATACAGGTTGACGGGTAACAGAGTTTCTCAATTACATATTATTGCTCAATTTTGAAGATGCCTACATAAGTTCAAAGAGATGAAACAAAATCAAAACATATCACTGGCAAGCAATTTTCATACTTCCTTGTCTATTTGGAGTCCCTGCAAGAAAAACCCAAAAGATAGAATACCCATTATAGCTATGTATTTGCACATATATGTACACCTGTGATAATTCCCAATCATTCAAACAGAATAAATAACTGTACTTGGTAAATAGTTCTGAGCCAGAAAGATGAAACTTTTCATTATTATAGACACCCCTAGAATTAATTTGGGCACATTGACTATTTAAGATTATTTGTATAAACAAAGCATTATACAAATGCACTGAGGGTGGGTTGGATCTATTTCACTTTGACATTCAGTCTCACTTCAAGGAAAATCAACTTAAAGGTAATGCCACTTAAAATTCTCAGGGGATGGGTTCTCTTCCACATGCTCAGTCTTGTAAAGAAAAGTAATCCTTCTCCAGGGAGGACCCGAAACCAAAAGACAACAGAGTTGAAATAAATATTTCAAGATAAAAGAATTAGATATAAAATATACATCTCACATCTATTTGTATGAAACACAGTAACACACAACCCAGAATAATACCAACACCACTGATCAAAGCGAAAACAGATTTTTAGCTCCCACTGTATGAGATAGAAAGAAAGAAAATGTTAGAGGAAATTCTAAAGACACCTGGGGTCTTAACCTGCTCTCCACCACCACAATCCAGGAAAAACATTTCCTAGCATCTTCAGCTTGATGACCTCAGTAGTGATTACTAGAGACCATTTGTGATATGTCATGGTTTTCAGCATCAGTAACTGCTGTTAAATAGTAAGACATTCTTGTCAGAGAAATGCATTGATTACAGGAGAAGTAAATTCACAAGCAACAAAGAAATTGTCATAGACAATCTTCCCAGAGATCATATCAGCTCCTACAGAATAAGCCTGCCAAAGACAGACATCCTCCCATAGAGAGGAATACTGTGTGGTCACATGAATACCTACCTTTCTGTTGACACGCTTTCTTTTCTTATATTAACTGTAGGTTTTAAGGGTTTTCAAGTTTAGTGGAATGTTACATTTTCATTTGAAGGCCATGTTTGTAACAGATGTACAGTTTGGTCTTCATGTGTTTCCCTGACAACTTGAAGTGGGGGCTGTCTCTAAATCCGATGACAGCCATTCAGTTCCCTTCCCCTAACTGGTCTTCTTGGATAGGCTTCAGTGGGAGAAGTGCTTAGTCCTACCATGACTGGATGCTCCAAGATGTGGTGGTACCCAAGGGGAGGTGGTAATGAGGGGAAGAAATTGTAAAGGAGAGACTAGGAAGAAAAGAGAGGTTGGGGGTGCAACTTGGATGTAAAGTCAGTAAATAAATTTTAAGAGGTAGAAGAACATAAGACACTTTACAGAGTATTCATATCACAGTGATAAATGTGACAGGCCTGCATATATTTTACACACATACAATAGTAATAATAAAAGCAATAATGATGATGATAATAACCAAAGTACCTGCTAGTAAAAAGAGTACAAAAACATTAAGCCTCATGATTCACCAGTATAGGATGGTAGCAAACCTGCCTTTCTCTTCCTGCATTAAAACAGATGACAAGCCAAAGAGCAAAGTCAAAAATAAACCATCAACTTTATTTGAAATCAAACTGAGTCACATTCAATATCACCCAAAAGCGTTTGAAAGAAGTGTCATCTCTCATGGCACTAGTCTCATCTAGGGACATGTCTTCTTGATGATGTCATCTTGTAGCGGAAAATAGGATGTCCTCCCAAGATAAGGATGACTCTGGAAAGAAGGAGGATGGTGCTCAGCCAGATGGGCTGGTTCTCTCATGAAGCAACTCAGTCACTGATGGAGTGTGCGAGTGGAAACACCAGGCATCTCTGATGACATCGTTCTATCTGTAAATCTGAACAATGGACTCTGTTCACCTTTCTTAAGGTGACAACTACTAAGAGCAGTGACTTCTAAATGCTGGAAAATGTGAGGCCTCACTGAACCTGGTTCTTAACTTAATCTTAAGTGATACTTTATTACAAGAAAGTCCCATGTCTGCGAAAAAGAAGCAAAGGAAAATACTTTAGGTTATTTTCTCGGAGATATGTGGATTCTGTCATATACCAGATTCATATTTTTTATCCTTGAATTACTAGGGTAACACTGTAAATAAAAGAAATAACTAAAAATATATTCATTTTATTAAAGAGTAAGAAGTCTAAATTTTATATCCCCTTTAAATGTAATTATTACTAGTTTAAAGCCACAGACATGCCAGATGTGCTGATAAAATAATGAAAAAGATATTAAAACAAAGGGGAGTGTGTCAAGAACCATCTACTCCAAAACACACAATTTTTTTTTACAGTATTAAGACTTGATGCTTGCTACATATTTACTTATATAATTTGCATTCCTTATAGCCATCTAACTTATGTTAACATTGTTATTTGGTGAATTATTAGCACTCTTTTCATACTGTTAGTATATAAACTACCCTGGGCGCCATTTTCTATGCATTGCTCTTGCTTGTTTTGTTTTTGTCATGATTACTTTTTAGAGTTATATTTAGTTTAGTTTAGTTTAGTATAGTTTAGTTTAGTTTCATTTCGTTTCGTTTTGTTTATGTATGTACTGGTTTTGCCTGGGTACGTTTATGTGCATCACATACACACTTTCCCAGTACCCACAGAGGTCAGATCTCCCAGAATTGGAGGTGTTAAAGAATATTGTGTTGTGCACCCACATGTAGGTGTTGGGAGGTGAACCAGGTTCCTTGCGAGAGCAACAAGAGCTCTGAACTACTGAGGCATCCGCACAGCCCTCCTTCTTTGTTAATTGTGTTTTGTTTTTAACCTCAGATTGAAATCCTATTAGTGCCTGCCTCACTGGCATGTACTGGTAGATTTAAAAAATGTTTGACCTCTGGGGCTCTTAAGAGCACTGGCTGCTCTTCCAGAGAACCTGGATTTAATCCCTAGCAGCCACATGGAAGCTCACAACTGTCTGTCTTTAACTCCAGTTCAGGGGATCTGGCATCTGGACAGGCATACATATAGGCATAACACGAACAAAAAAATAAATAAAAGTTATAAAAAACGTTTGAACTGAGCATTGTAATAATACATATTCTTTATGCTGTAAGTCAGTGTACTAAAGTGTAAATGCAGATTAAAAAATGAAAACACCTAGTGTTTATGCTCGTGTTATGCAGAAATAGCATACACTAACAAACTTCATCCCTTCTACATATCTAAAGCATTTGGTGAGCTTTTTCTATTAGGGTGGAGAATGTATGGCAGGAACCAGATTCATCAAATTTTGTATAATGCCTGTCCTCTGGAATGCAAGCCAGTTCTCCAGTAATGGAATTGGTCTCCATTGTGCACTCTTACATGAATTATAACTTGTGACACTTTCCATTGCCAGCTCTTACTGACTGAGCTATAGCTTACGTGAGTGTTGCACAGGTCATATACTATGTCATAGTTACTATTGAGAAAAATATGATTGTCATCTGTTTACTATGAACACATTAGGTATGAAAGGTAAAATGAGCATAAATTAAGATAACATATGGTCAAATATTCCATCTTGTTGATTCTTTTATTTTCTTTTTTAAATTTTATTTACTTATTTATTTACATCCCAAATACTGAACTGTCCTGGTTCCCCCAACCCCTTTGCCTCTGAGAGGGTGGGGCCCACTGGGTATTCCCTTACCCTGGCACATCAAATTTCTGCAAGATTAGGTGGATCCTCTCTCACTGAGGGTGGACAAAGAAGTTCTCTGCTACATGTATACCAGGGCCTTTGTCCAGCCCACACATGCTCTTTGGTTGGTGGCTCAGTCTCTGAGAGCTCCCAGGGTTCCAGGTTAGTTAACACTGTTGGTCTTCCTGTGTGGACTCTATCCCCTTCATGGCCTTCAGTTCTTGCCTCAACTCTTCCATAAGGGTCCCCGACCTCCATCCAGTATTTAGCTGTCCATCTTGACATCTGCTTTCATCAGCTGCTCAGTAGAGCCTCTCAAAGAACAGTTATGCTAGGCTCCTATCTGTAAGCATAACAGAGTGTCATTAATAATGTCAGGAATTGATGTTTGCCCATGGATTCTTTTTGAGTTGGGCTGGTTATTAGTTGACTGTTCCTTATAAATAAATTATAAATATTATGAATAATATTGCCTCTAGTTGGTCATGACATAATTCCTGTCTTTATATAGATATTATGAGTATCCTAACATATTTATGTTTCCTGCTTGATGATCTCAATTATATTTTTGCATCCAGAACATTACTAAAATAACAATGTAGCTGTTCTTACATAAAAATTTTACAATTAAAATGAAGAAAATGTATATAAATTAAACTCATTAAGATCTATACCAGAGAAACAGAAATCAGATTGCAACAAATACCCTTCTAAAATAAGTGGAAGTTTACCTCTGATATGTTGGGGTATATTCTGATGTTGAGTTCAGTTAAGAATGTAGATGAAGCCCATACACCTTGCTACAGTGCAAGGAAAGATGGAAGAATGGTTGACCTCATGGGGACAACACAGTCTGCTGCTTCCTGGAGATGCTTGCCCCAAAATTTAGTGTGATAAACATCAGGACACATTTACTTCAAATGTCCCATCTTCCATAATACAAAGCATATGCTTTGCTTATGAACTGAATCTATAGCTTCTAAACTGATAAAAATTGCAACAGCCTTGCAAACAAGGTGATCCTGTATTATGTTCATGAAATTTATTCATTTAGAAATATGCTATTGAAGAATTAAGATGTTGCTGGAAGTGTGGCTCAGGGATACACTTGTGTGTCAGTGGCTGCTGACAATCGTTAGCCATGCCAAGGAAATCATGGGAGTAAGGGCTTGTCTATGAGGTTTGAAAGATGGGCTTGGGTCCTCTTTGGAGGTCTCAGTAAAGATGCGAGTCTGCTTGTAGTTATGAGTTGCTGGAAAGGGGACTCATTTATAAACCTAGCTGCAGAATAAAGGATGACCCAGTGGAATAGTCCTTTCTGTTGGCATAAGCCAAAGAAGAACCTGTGATCCCGAATACATTATACCATATGTGTCATGGGTCCTAAATGTTTACATTGTGTATACAGAAAAAATTCACAAATAACATATTAATGTATCAACCAAATAGGCCAAAGATAATTCAGCAGTAAATATTAAGACACACAAAGGAAAAATAAACCTGTTGATAACATGTCTCACTCAGGAAAAGAAATCAAACGATACTATAAAATCCAAATGAGAGTTTAAAATATGAATTTTTAAAATTGCCCATCCATAAGTAAGTAAAAGAGAATATGATCAATAAGGTAAAGATTCAAATATTAAATGTAGAAAACAAGAAAGACTAATATAAAGAAAACCTCTGTAGAATTGGTACTAGGAATATTGCATGTTCCTAGGTTAATCCTGGGGAAAGCGTGTTATCACATAAAGGACAAAATCCTAAGAAACAAAAAGATTCTCTAGTGTGTATCTTTCAGAATGTCAAGGAGGAAATCAAGGCAATGAGGCATCTTTATGATGGGAGAGTCCATTCCATTAAAAGTGTTCAAATCTAAGAATTATTAGGTAGGTTATAGCATGGGCCATCAAAGTAAAACAACATTCTTAAATGTTTCAAGAACAAAGACACAATGATATAGAACCCTGGGCTCACAAATTAGCATCAGGTAGAGAAAGTGATGAGGGATTGCCTCCTCTAGCCCCAACTGAAAGTTGACCTTCAATTCAACATAAAATTAAATTTAGGCATGAATAAGGATATTTTATACCTTAGGCATGAAATGGATATTTACCAGCTGCATTTTATCAGTGAACAAAACTATGACTAGTATATTTTAACCCCCCAAAAAGTACATGCAGGCATAAAAGACATTCTGAGCATTAGCCACTGGACTCAATCGTAGAATGAGTAATTATTGCATTGAGAGTAAACATAAGACTGGGTGGAGAAGCAATTTAAACAGTCTGGAGCAAGATAAAAAATGACGATGAGATGAAAAATTAAAAATAGGTCAGCAACTGAGAGCAAAACATGCATCACTGTAAGAAGAGATGGAATAACAACGGTCTCCTTAGAGAAGCTAGAGTTATCAGTGAGCAAGTGTCTCAAGCCATTTTGGTTGTTCAAATTATATAATAGAACATGTAGTTTCTTAGTTATACCAAGGAGGAAGGAAGGAAGGAAGGAAAGAAAGAAAGAAAGAAAGAAAGAAAGAAAGAAAGAAAGAAAGAAAGAAAGAAAGAAAGAAAGAAAGAAAGAAAGAAAGGAAGGAAGGAAGGAAGGAAGGAAGGAAGGAGGAAGGAAGGAAGTAAAGGAAGGAAGGAAGGAAGGAAGGAAGGAAGGAAGAAAGAAAGAAAGAAAGAAAGAAAGAAAGAAAGAAAGAAAGAAGAAAGAAAGAGAGAGAGAGAAAGGAGGGAAGGAAGGAAGGAAGGAAGGAAGGAAGGAAGGAAGGAAGGAAGGAAGGAAGGAAGGAGGGAGGAAGGGAAGACATAGAAGACAGAAAAGAGCAGGAAAAAGTAATATAAAATGGGTAAATATACATATATAATCTATTCATGTATAGATAGATTTTAGGAAGCTGGGCTGACTGAGGGAAATTGCTGAAGGATTGCTATCTAAAATATTTCTTGTTAATGAATACATAAATATGTAAGGATAGTGATGCATTCAAAATTTAAAAGCAAGAATAAGAAGAGAGCATCTCAAACATATACTCGGAAAAGAGAGTCCTAAAGGGAAATGGTGGAACTGAAAGTTTTACCCATCTAATGTCAAGAATGCCAAAATCAGTACTACAAGATTAGCATTAAAGTCCTTTTCATTAAATACTGTTGGAAAAATATGGAGTGAAGAGACACGAATCCTAGTTCCATCTTGACATTAAGGAGAGTTCTTTAAATCTTGCTGGTCATGAATTTTAACTTAAACATTTTAAATGAGTCAGTTTCAACTGTGTCTCAGAGTTTCGATTCCTGCACAAGCATCATGACCAAGAAGCAAGTTGGGGTGGAAATGATTTATTCTGCTTGTATTTGCACATTGCTGTTGACCAAAGAAAGTCAGGACTAGAACTCAGGCAGGTCAGGAAGCAGGAGCTGATGCAGAGGCCATGGAGGGATGTTCCTTACTGGCTTGCTTCCCCTGGCTTGCTCAGTTTGCTTTCTTATAGAATCCAAGACTACCAGCCCAGGGATGGCACCACCCCTAATGGGCCCTCACATCCCACCCTTGATCACTAATAGAGAAAATACCCTTATAGCTAGATATCATGGAGGTATTTCCTCAACAGAGGTTCCTTTTTCTGTGATAACTCCAGCATGTGTCAAGTTGACACACAAAACCGGCCAGTATTCACTGAGTCACCCCATGAAGCCGACAGAACCATAGTACACTGTACAGTATATAACATAGAGATATTAACAAGAAGTTAGTAGAATTGAGCAAAACAGAGGAATTTATTTCCTATCTTCAGAAGATAACTTATTTGATACTGCGAAACACAGATGGTGTCGTTGAGTTTGCTAGGTAATTAGATCCCTAGTGCCCGAGGCTAGTCTGACCCCAGTATGCAGTGTAGCACACAGAAATGGCTATGCTTGGTCTTGCCCAGAGTCTTTCTGAACTCCACTGTTCCGTTCAGATGCTACTTGGATATCTGTCAGTTATTAGTGTCTCCATGTTGTCTTACTCATTGCTCACCCAGAACAAAGTGCCAGTCCAGAACAGAGATAATGGGAAATGGAAGCATAGATCATTAAAACCTTAGGGTTGTTTTGATTTGCATTTCCCTAATGAATAATGATGATGAGCATTTCTTTTTATTTAGTTTTTTTTTATTCAATATATTTTTTATTTACATTTCAAATGATTTCCCCTTTTCTAGCCCCCCACTCCCCGAAAGTCCCGCAAGCCCCCTTCTCTCCCCCTGTCCTCCCACCCACCCCTTCCCACTTCCCCGTTCTGGTTTTGCTGAATACTGCTTCACTGAGTCTTTCCAGAACAGGGGGCCATTCTTAAGGTGCTTCTCGGCCATCCAAATTTCTTCAGGTGAAAATTCTTTGTTTAGACTTGTACCCCATTTTTAATAGGGTTATTTGGTTCCCTGGGTTCTAACTTCTTGAATTCTTTGTATATATTGGATATTAGCCCTCTATCATATGTAGGGTTGGTGAAGATCTTTTCCCAGTTTGTTGGTTGCCATTTTGTCCTTTTAACAGTGTCCTTTGCCGTACAGAAATTTTGTAATTTTATGACATCTTATTTGTCAATGCTTGATCTTAGAGCATAATCTATTGGTGTTCTGTTCAGGAACTTTTCCCCTGTGCCCATGTCCTCAAGGGTTTTCCCCAGTTACTTTTCTATTAGTTTCAGTGTGTCTGGTTTTACATGGAGGTCCTTGATCCACTTGGAGTTGAGCTTAGTACAAAGAGATAAGAATGGATCAATTCTCAATCTTCTGCATGCTGACCTCCAATTGAACCAGCACCATTTGTTGAAAAGGCTATCTTTTTCCACTGGATGTTTTCAGCTCCTTTGTCGAAGATCAAGTGACCATAGGTGTGTGGATTCATTTCTGAATCTTCAAATTCTATTCCATTGGTCCATTTGTCTGTTGCTGTGCCAATACCATGCAGTTTTTAACACTATTGTTCTGTAGTATTGCTTGAGGTCTGAGATATTGATTCCCCCAGAAGCTCTTTTACTGTTGAGAATAAATAATTTTAGCTATCCTGGCTTTGTTTTTTGTTATTCCAGATGAATTTGAGAATTGTTTTTTCTAACTCTAAGAAGAACTGAGTTGGGATTTTGATGGGGATTGCGTTGAATCTATAGATTGCTTTTGGCAAGATGGCCATTTTAACTATATTAATCCTGCCAATCCAAGAGCATGGCAGATTTTTCCACTTTCTGAGGTCTTCTTGATTTCCTTCTTCAGAGACCTAAAGTTCTTCTTATACAGATCTTTTATATGTTTGGTTAGAGTCACACCAAGATACTTTATATTGTTTGTGGCTATTGTGAAGGGTGTCATTTCCCTAACTTCTTTTTCAGCCTGTTTATCCTTTGAGTATAGGAAGGCTACTGATTTGCTTGAGTTGATTTTATAACCAGCCACTTTTCTGAAGCTGTTTATCAGCTGTAGAAGTTCTCTCGTGGAGTTTCACTCCAGTCAGAATGGCTAAAGTTAAAAACTCAGGAGACAACAGGTGTTGGTGAGGATGTGGAGGAGGAACACTCCTCCACTGCTGGTGGGATTGCAAGAAGGAACAACCACTCAGGAAATCAGTCCAGAAGTTCCTCAGAAAACTGAATGTGACACTATCAGAGGACCCTGCTATACCACTCCTAGGCACCCAGAGGATTCCCCAGCATGTAATAAGGACCCATGCTCCACTATGTTCATAGCAGCCTTATTTATAATATCTAGAAGCTGGAAAGAACTCAGATGTCCCTCAATGGAGGAATAGATACAGAAAATTTGGTATATTTACACAATGGAATACTACTCAGCAATTAAAAACAATGAATTCATGAAATTTGTAGGCAAATGGTTGGAACTGGAAAATATCATCCTAAGTGAGGTAACCCAACCACAAAAGAATATACATGGAATGCAATCACTGATAAGTGGATATTAAATAGCCCAGAAGCTCTGAATACCCAAGACACAAGTAGCATATCAAATGACTCCCAAGAAGAAGTAAGGAGAGGGCCCTGATCTTGGAAAGGCCTGATCCGGCATTGTAGGGGATTTCCAGGACAGAGAAGAAGGAGGGAGGTGATTGGAGTATGGGTGTAGAGAAGGCTTATGGGACATATGGGGAGGGGAGAACTGGGAAAGGGGAAAGTGTTTTGAATGTAAACAAAGAATTTAGAAAATAAAAAAAAAATTAAAAAAAAAACCTTACCCAGTTCTCAAAACAGTCTGACACTGACTCGAAAAAGAGATTCTCATCAATGAAATAAAACAGAAGACGAAAACATGAGTGCATATGATTACTGTCATCTGTAGATAACAAAAAAGCAATAATTAACCCCCCAAAAGGAATACAGACTGATTGAAAAACAACATCAACAGTGAATGGTGTTAGAAATAGATCCATATCTTTCATCTTGCCCACTTGACCTCACTGCTCAGAGTGAAATCTAGAACAAAACTCTTAGACAAAAAAAAAAGTATGAATCTGCAAGATTAAAACTTCACCTTGGATGACTGACTAAAAGCAGTCTGGTTGCTGCTGAGAAGAAATGAAGGGTAAGTCCCCTCTAGTTCTTCAATGTCAAGTGGTCATTCCTAAAGACACATACAGAGAAGGAACTAGGTATAGACTCATTGAGGTGTGTGTGTGTCTCTGTGTGTGTTTCTGTGTGTGTGTGTGTGTGTGTGTGTGTGTGTGTTTGTGTGAGTGTAATTAAATAGAAGTGATCATAGATTGCAAGTTAATAATAAGTGACATGATAACATTGGAGTAAGGAGATGGAAATGTTGTATAATAGGTATTCATGTATGAAATTCTCAGAGAAACAAAAATATAAAAAGAACAACCAAGGAGATTAAGGTGCAAGAGAGGACTTTCTGAATTAAGATCCATGAAGCAAAGCCAACAGTTGATAAACAGGACCTCATAAAACTAAAAGGCACCTGCACAGAAAAAGAGACACGTAGGAAGAGAAAGCCAAGAGAGTAGGAGGGAACCATTGCCAAATACTACATCTTAATAAACAAAGATCTAAGAAAATGAATGACCTAATTAAAAATGTACCAAACAGGCATCTAAACAGCTCAGTTGGAAAATTGTAATCAAAACAACTCTGTGGTTCCATCTTACCCAGAATGTCTAAAAATCAAAAAAAAAAAAAAAAAAAAAAAAAAAAAAAAGGAGGAGAGCAAATCCTGGCAAGGATGTAGTGTGAAGGGAGCCCTCACAGACTATTGGTGTGATCACCACCTGGAGCAGCTGTCCAGGAAATGGGAAAATCCTCAAACAGCTACAGGCCAATTGGCCTACCACGTGACTCAGATACACCATTCCTTAGCACGTGCCCGTTTGCTCTATTCACAGCGTGTAGGAAATGAAAACAGCCTCCATGTCCTGTAACTGTGGAGAGACGGATGAGAATGTGCTACACACACACACACACACCAGAGGAAATCATACACAGCTGTAAAGAACAATGAAGTCTGCAAGTAAACAAACAGAGCTGGGAAATAGCATACTGAATGAGGCCATTCAGAAAGACAAATACACATTTTTTAATTTACACATTTAAATTTATGGATCTAAACTAAAATCTTTCTATTTAAGTATATAACCTAAAGTAATATAGAAGCTAAGAAAATTTTTAAAAAAGAACAAGGTGGGACAGTAAGGAAGTCTAGAAAAATAGTAGGGTATATATGCTACTATGAAGAATAAACCAAAAAAATGATGTGTACAGCAGACTGGAAATCTACACACATAGAAGAGTGAATCAGAGACACATAACCTTAAGGATGATTGTAAAGGCCATGATACAACATTACTTTATTAGCATGTTGAAAATATGTATGTGAGTACATGTGTGTACATGTATAGCTTAAATGGACTTGTGCCTAACAAGACTAGAATGCTCCCTGAAAGACTCTCTAATAGAAATTACAATGTCACACATGAGAAGCTTCCCTTTGAGTGGCTGGTTAGGGTGGCCCAAGAAACTACCCCACCATCATTTAGGCTTCTGACATTGACTTTGGTTGCACTGCAGAACTTGAAGATGAGACCTTATGGCTGAAGGAATTATAACTTTGGCCTTAGGACTTGGAGAAATTCAGCCAAAACTAATTTGGAGACTGATCCCTGAGAACCAGTTCTCATAGTATCCAGAGGTGCTAGGAAGCTGCCAAAGAATAAAAACTATGAATACTTCTATCCCACTGTAAAGCCTTGAACACAATAGCCAAAAATACAAGATATTTCCAAGGATGAAATTGTGGCAGTTTGCCTTGAAGACAGCTGTCTAATTGCACTTAAGTCATAATCAATAAAGATTTTTTTATCTAGCATTATAAAACTAGCCAACTAGTTTTATAGTTGACCATAAAAACTAACCCTTCCTCTCAATCCCTCTCAAGTCATGGGGCTTGGAAGGAGAACCTCTTTCTGCCATTTCTTAACCAATGCAATACCTATTCTTTAAATACTTATGCCCACAAATGAGTGTAGCTCTCAGTTCTCATCAAAGAAGCCTCTTTTTGAATCAAAGGGAGGCTGTTGCAGAAATTCACAACAGGTCAAAATGCAGAAATCAACCGACTGCTAATCGCCCGGCCTCTTTTGGTCCACCTGCAAAAGCACCGTGTTAACGCCAGGCCCAGAAAGGAAAAAGGAACAAAGAGATCCCCAGAGAAGCTGGACCAGGACACCTGCTGCAAGTTCCTGTCTCCTAGATACATTAGGAAAGCTGAGTCCACGCAATGTCAACAGTGCCGTTGACTGAACAAGACCACATGACTACTATATTCGTTGGCATGCCAGTGTGGTAGAGATTTCACAAGACCCCACCGCTAACACTAGCTGGAGAACTATAGAAAATTAATGGCTGCTGAGAGGAGAGTCAGCTTTCTTCAGGCAGGAGCTCCCCGATAGGATTACAGTAGTCAGCTGTAAAAGCATATGCACACAGCAAGACTAAATGGATTCAATAGTGTGTGTGTGTGTGTGTGTGTGTGTGTGTGTTGTGTGCATAAGGATATGTGTATATGTGTATATTTATATATGACAATAATACTAAAAGAATAAGAGGTTATTAATTTGGGACAAAGTTGGGAGAGACACAGGAGGAATTACAGGAAGAGCAAGAGCAACCAAGGAGAGAGAGAGAGAGAGAGAGAGAGAGAGAGAGAGAGAGAAAAACAATGTAAATAAACCACTTGTGTGAAATTCTTAAAGCAAAATACCTTTTTTAAAATCCACTTGTCCCCTTCTCCTCCTTAATCTGTCCCACAACCCGAGCTCCACACATGCTCACTCAGAGCTCTAATACTGACCTATATAGTGATATATATGATATATCTCTATCATTATATTGAAATATATATTGAGTATATCAACATACTCAATTTTAATTTTTTCTGGTTTTGCTAACTTGTCTAGACTTTTGTGAACATGCTCTGTAACTTTGCAGTTGCATGCACACACACACACACACACACACACACACACACACACACACACACATCCTGTCTTGGTTTCCTATGTTGCTGGTTTTACAGGTTTATGACTCCCTCAATCAGACCCATTCCTGTCTTTATGCTTCTGTTTTTTCTTTTTTTTTTTTTTTTCATTGCCTTTACAACTAGATAAGGTCATATATATCAAGTCATTTGATGCTAGATTGGAGAAAATACTTTAGTCTTTTTTTTGCTGTTGTAGCAAAACTATAAATAATTAGCTCTCTGTTTCTGATCCAGTGCTTCTAGTAAGGATGAGAGTCTGTCTTCACATGGTAGGAAAGATGCGAAGCAATAAATCCAGTCTCTCAAGCCCTCTTCTATAGGTTGTAATCTTACCAAGAAAGAAACCCTCCCTATACATAATCAGCTGTTAAAGGCCTCCCTTAATGCCATCATTATCTGTGATTAAGTTTAAACAAAAGGTTTATGGGGAATGTGATCATTTATGTCAAAGTTTAACTCTTTGGACACAGAATCAATAGCAAACAAAACCGAAGGCTTATCTGTAAGGAATTTTCTTAATTAAATTAATTGAGATGGAAAGACTCTTGGGCTGCTATGCAAGACTGAAGAGCAGAGCTGGCTGGAGATCGGAATTCTTCCCTTTGCTTGCTGACCCAGGTTGATGTGACCAGCCACCCTGCTTCTTCCAAGCTCCCCCTGCCATTACAGATAGTAGTTCAAGCTGAAAGAGAAAGAAACCCTTCTTTCCTCAAGCCATTTAGTCAGATGTTTTATCAAACAACCAGAAATATAGCGAGAGCACATGTTCATATCAGAGCACGGAGAAAGCAGAAGATACAGTTTTTTTCATGGATGAGGACTCTACCAAAAAATAAATAAATAAATAAATAAATTGGAATGCTTAAGTTCACCAAACAATTTGGAGTGATATATATATATATATATATATATATAATATATATATATATATATATATATATATATATGATATATATATGTATATGTGTTTGTGTGGGTAAGAAGCATGGAATAAACTCTTCTTCATTAATAAATACTTATATTTTATTATTTTATTTTATTTTTTATTGGTTATTTTATTTGTTTACATTTCAAATGTTGTCTCCCTTCCTGGTTTCCCCTCTCTAAGCTCTCTATCCTATCCCCTCCCCTTCCCTTGCCTCTATGAGGGTGCTACCCTACCCACCCACCCACTTCTACCTCACTACCCTAGCATTCCTACATGCTAAGGCTTTGAGCCTCAAGAGGATCAAGAATGGTTAGATTCAGTTGAGTATTTACCTCTTTATTTTTTTATGATCTTTCAATAGACAGAATGAACAAGGGGTATTAGCAACTCAAAATCTTCAAATGTTAGAAATGACTTTGAGGGTGCACATATTGTTCCCAAGATGGATAAATGATGCTTGTTATTGTAATAAATTGCAACATAAGGCAAGTCATGAAGCATAAAGAAAATAATGTGTACCACTGATTTTAGTCTAAACCATCGATGTTAAAAAGAGCTATGATAATCAGTATGTACATATTAATATTTTAAAATTTTATAATATAACTATCCATAAAATTATAAAATTTGGTAATTATTTTTCATATAAGTGTTGAAATTAAAATAAAAACACTTCAACCATTCCATTCAGGCAGAATGTTTATCATATTATTTACTAATTGGGGATGCTCTAAACAAATGCTGTAGAGCTAAATAAACAATCTTATTTTTCTTGAATCCAGGGTCTGGAAGTCCAACATTACTTGATAACACAAATGTGGTCTTTTTGACTTTCTTTTCCTCACTTTATTCTCTCAGACTTTTCTTGGTACATGCAAGAAATGGAGAGGCTTGTACCCACATGCTGATAAAGGTAGTAATCCTAATAGGTAGTCTGAGGGGCTGCCTCATACTAAGGATCTCCCAATGTGTGTACCTCAAAATGCAGTCGTACTATGGATTAGCCCTCAACATGGTTTCTTGGGAAGGTATTGAGCATGTTTCTTTTATTTATTAATGTTTATTATGTTAGTGTATTTATTTATTTTTGCTTGCTATAAAAATTACTTTGGACTTCTGAAAATGCAAAATGTAAATGAGTATTGTAATATTAGGTATGCAAGATATCTACAGAATGCTAGATGCCTCTGGTGCTCAGAAACTGACCTTGAATATTGATATCATAGTCAGGGGTAGTCAAAATAATACCACCCTGGAATATCCTGAAAATAAATGTCCTAGATATATAAAACATGTAAGGAATTTTCTATTTTACATATATAAATATATAAAACCATTTTCTAGCTTCATTTACACAGAACTACACTAACTACATAAAACACACCATTACCAATAGCTGACTGAAAATTGTGCATTTTTTTGGACATAATGTTACACAAATGGGGTGTTCAATGATTTCCCAAGTAAGCACTTCAAATTCTGTTTTTTTTAATTAGATATTTTCTTTATTTACATTTCAAATGTTATCTCCTTTCTTTGCTCCCCCCCAAAAAAACCGCTATCCCCCTATTCTATCTCCCCTCTCCCTATTCACCAACCCACCCACTCCTGCTTCCTTGTCCTGGCATTCCCCTACACTGGGGCATCTAGCCTTCTCAGGACCAAGGGCCTCTCCTCCCATTGATGTCCAACAAGGCCTTTTTGATGACATTGGCAGCCTTATAGGAGCAGACTGACCTACAATTTCCCTCTATCTAGAAGAATGCTACCTCACATAGCCTGGTCCTTTGTCAGCTATCATCAGAGGAATAATATATTCTTGTCTCAGACCTGAATTTTTATGTTATTATTCAAATGTATTTTCTAACAAGTTTCATTATTTACATCCATATTTTACCAGAGAGTTCCCAGTAGGTCTTTTAAAAATAAGGATGTCAATGAAAATAAAACAGAAAAAAATATTACTCAAAGAATCATCCCAAAACAACACAAAATTTAATTTTAGCCATACATGTGTTATAACTAATAAATCATCGTGGTGTTTGTTATTTCTCACATACAAAAAATGCAGTGCTATACAATACATACATAAATCCCCAGCATCTACAAGCTGCACCTGAACTGGGAATCCACTTGCCTTGGTCTTCCAAGGTCTGGGGTGTATGCATTCGTCCTGATACTGATATACTAAGATAAGGACTCTTTATGTGATTGCCAGTTAAGATATGCTGGACAATGTACAGAATTATAATACATAAATTAGTAAAGTGGAAGAGATCATTATGGATTAAAAATTTAGAACATAAACTGTGTATACCTCAACAGGATGTCAATTATCCAGGCTCATCCTTTTGCCTTACCTTATGTGTTTCAATATACAGATTTTTATAATTTTATCAAGAAAATATAATCTCCCCTCTGGATAATGGAGAGGTATAACTAAAGAAAAGGAAACTATGACTGTTTCTGTAGTTCATTGAGCTCTGCTCACACTTTACAGTAAGTTTAAATTCCAAGAACTAAATGAACTACGAAGGTAAAAATACGAATGCAGAATGAAAATAGAATTGCTTTATTGCAAAATGATTTGAATAGGCAATCAAAATGTGACTGGACTGCAGTCACATTGTCTTCTACAGAAAACTTCCACTAGTCCTATGGAAATTATGGTATTTTCTGTAATCCACTCCAATGTACAGGCTAGGAATCTAGCTAGTCTCTCCTCTGACCCCAGATATATGCTTGCACATAGTGTTCCAGATCAGCCAAAGCTCAGGGAGGAACAGTCAGTGCACCAGCTTCTAAGTCTCTACATGGATATAACAGTTCTCTACTTGGTAGAACTGTGGGAAGCTAGAGAACCTCGTGACTGATGGAAAAATACAGCTGTCAAATGTGAAACAAATATTCCCTCCATTTGTTTTCCCATTTCTTATTCACTTCTGAGATTGTATTTGATCTGCATTTTCCCCTTCCTTTTCCTCCCTAAAAATACCCCTATATATCCCTCCTCACTCTGCAAATTCACAGTATTTTTTATCGGAGATTATTGCAGGTATATACATAGAGATATATAAATTTATGTTCCCATGTATGACCTGTTAATAGACATTGCAGAGGATTAGAATTAAAGCATGCTTTGATCTTGTCATTGTGAATTGAATCAACCCTATTTTTTATTAGATATTTTCTTTATTCCCATTTCAAATGTTATCCCCTTTCCTCATTTCCCCTCCCCAAACCCCCACCCCCTCCCCCCTCCCCCTGCTCCCCAAGCCACCCACTCCCGCTTCTCTGACCTGGCTGGGGCATGAAGCCTTCACAGGCCCAAGGGCCTCTCCTCTCATTAATGTCCAACAAGGCCATCCTCTTCTACATATGGGGCTGGAGCCATGGGTCCCTCCATGTGTACTCTTTGGTTGGTGTTTTCAAAGTGGTGTATAAGAATGTGGCCTTAAATTTCTCTTGGATGACTGAAAAATTAAGCCTGAGTTCACAATTGATACCTTCCTTATGTAATTGATTGTAAGCATGCTTTCATTTCAGTCTCCAAAGGTCAATAGTTACTACCTGTTTTATGGCTAAATGTGGATTACACACACAGCACATCTGTCATTATGTAAACATATTTATATGTATGGGTACATAAATGAAATTTTATTATAACCCCACAGATTTCATTTTAAACCTTTTATTTGATTTTTATTTTTATTTTCTTTTGTATTTCTGTTGTGCTTGTGTGTATATATGTACAGAATTTGCATTCCTTTTTCCGATAGAGGTCAGAAGGGGCCCGATCCTGTCAAGCAGCAGTTAGGAATGCTTGCAAACAGCCACCTGGGTGTTAAGAACTGAAGCCAGAGCCTCTGCAAGAGCAGCAAGTACCTTTACCTGCTTACCCATCTCTCTTCTCCCAACGATACAAATTTCTTAATAAAAGTATTATAGTTTCATCTATATAAATTTGAGAGAGCTGCTGTTCATGCGTATTGCATTTGCTCAATAAATTTTGTGAGTTACTATTCCTCAACATTGCCAAAGCAATAATCTGAACCATCTTTCTTTTTTTCAAAGTGTATACATTGATAATATAACATTATGTGGATTAAACAATGACTAATTCATACCTGTAAAATAGTGAGTCTCTTTACTATTTATTTTGATGCTTAATAGGTTTTAATGATCCCTTTTCTAACAAGTAATAAACTTTTCTAATTTACAGACAAGAGTACTTAAGATACAATATATTTTTAACCATGCATGAAAGATAATTAATTAAATAGACTAACATAAAGATGTTCTAAGGTTTGGTTTGGTTTTGTTGGCATTGTAAGATGAGGTCTGTCTGTGTCGCCCCGTTGGCTTGAACTCCATTTATTCCATCTCAGTCTTCAGAGTGATGAGAACAGAAGCAGACAGTGCCACGCCTACTTGTAATTATTAACTACTTTACACACCCATGCCTCTATTTTGCCCTTACCTCTGATTCACCCCATTCATTTCTGAGTCTTCTACAAGTTATCAACATGTAACTAAGAGAACGGTATTGTTCAGGTAACGAGAGACTGTTAAATACAGAGCAACCACATTTTCCTTGGTTTGGCTTGTTTCTGTCTTCCTTTCCATGGTGCATCTCCCGGAAGTTCTGAAGCTCCTATTGGCAGTATGAGGCTATGGAGAGAGACCACCGCACACTGGCCCTCTCTGCTCATAGTGCGAAGGAAAAAGTCTGTCCTCCTAACTTTTGTATTTTACTGAGGTTTTCTAGGGATGCCATTTACAATTTGGCCAGGACTCCTCTGTACTTATTTTTCTGTGACATTTTTCTTCCTTTGTTTCAATGTTACATTTTCTGTCAAATGCTTTTTATCCCCCACATAGGAGATGGCTTATAATATTCTCAGTGTTGTAAACTGCAATTTCTTTAAAAATAATTAATTTATTCTTGCACACTAACTTAAAAAAAATCCTTCATCCAATCCAATGTCCTAGGATTTTAGTTCCTTTGTAAGTTCAATATTAAGACATTTGAGATAGCCAAGTGGTCCTGAGTTGGTGACTTGTTAGTTCTTATCATATGTTCCTTTTTTCTGAATTCTCTCTACTTTGCCAAATTTGACTTCTGCTTTTATTTTTTTTACATTCTCTGTTATCATTTTATTATCTACTATCATTAACAAAAGTATATTAATTCATGCTATAAATTCATGCATGACATTTTGGTCAGTGTGCCAGCCAGGCGCAGGTACTCTGCTGTGGAGAGGTTGGCAGCCGCCAACTTTGTCCCCAGCTGGACAGGACAGGCGACCCCAGGTACTGAGTTATCCCAAGTCTAAGACATCTGGGGACACAGACCACTGAGCTGCAGACTGCTGCCTGTGCCCAGGACCTGGGAGAGCAGCGGTTTGTCAGTATGCCAGCCAGGCACGGGTACTCTGCTGTGGAGAAGTCAGCAGCCACCAGTTTTGTCCCCAGCCAGATGGGATAGGCAACGTCGGTACTGAGTTATTCCAAGTCTAAGACGTCTGGGGATGCAAACTTCTTGCTGGTCAAAGGAAAATACACCAAGAAGAACTCCCAATCCTGAACATCTATGCTCCAAATGCAAGGGCACCCTCATTCGTAAAAGAAACTTGACTAAAGCTCAAAGCACACATTGTACCTAACACAATAATTGTGTGTGACTTCAACATTCCACTCTCCTCAATGGACTGATTAGGAAAACAGAAACTAAATAGGGACACACTGAAACTAATTGAAGCTTTGGACCAATTAGAGTTAACAGATATATATAGAACATTTCATCCTAAAGCAAAAGAATATACCTTTTTCTCAGGACCTCATGGTACCTTCTCCAAAATCGATCATATAATTGATCACAAGACAGACCTCAACAAATATAAGAAGATCAAAATAATCCCATGCCTCCTATCAGATCACTATGGAGTAAAAGTGGTCTTCAATAGCAAAAAAACAACAGAAATCCCACATACACATGAAAAGTGAACAATACTCTACTTGATGATACCTAGGTTAAGGAAGAAATACAGAAATAAATCAAAGACTTTTTAGAATTTAATGAAAATGAAGATACAACATACCCAAATCTATGGGACACAATGAAAGCAGTGCTAAGAAGAAAACTCATAGCCCTGAGTGCCTCCAAAAAGATAATGGAGAGAGCATACAATAGCATCTTAATGACACACCTGAAAGCCCTGGAAAAAAAAGAAGCTAATTCACCCAGGAGGAGAAGAAGACAAGAAATCATCAAACTCAGGGCTGAAATCAATCAAGTAGAAACAAAGAGAACCATAAAAGAATCAACAAAACCAGGAGCTGGTTCTTTGAGAAATCAACAAGATAGACAAACCCTTAGCCAGACTAACCAAAGGGCACAGAGACAGTATGCAGATTAACAAAATTAGAAATGAAAAGGGAGATATAACAACAGAAACTGAAGAAATTTAAAATCATCAGATCCTTCTACAAAAGCCTATAGTCAACACAACTGGAGAATCTGGAAGAAATGGACAGTTTCCTAGAGAGATACCAAATACCAAAATTAAATCAGGATCAAATAGATCATCTAAACAGTCCCATAACCCCTAAAGAAATAAAAGGGGTCATAGAAAGTCTCCCAAACCAAAAAAAGCACGGGACCAGATGGTTTTAGTGCAGAATTCTATCAAACCTTCAAAGAAGACCCAATACCAATACTCTTCAAACTATTCCACAAAATAGAATCAGAAGGAACACTACCCAACTCGTTCTACGAAGCCATAATAACGCTGATACCAAAACCACACAAAGATCCAACAAAGAAAGAGAACTTCAGGCCAATTTCCCTTATGAATATCGATGCAAAAATACTAAATATCTTGCCAACCAAATCCAAGAACACATCAAAATGACACCATGACCATGTAGGCTTCATCCCAGGGATGCAGGGATGGTTCAATATAAGGAAATCCATCAATGCAATCCACTACATAAACAAACTCAAAGGAAAAAAAAACCACATGATCATTTCATTAGATGCTGAAAAAGCATTTGACAAAATTCAGCATCCTTTCATGCTAAAAGTTTTGGAAAGAACAGGAATTCAAGGTCCATACCTATACATAGTAAAAGCAATGTACAGCAAACCGGTAGCCAACATCAAACTAAACGGAGAGAAACTTGAAGCAATCCCACTAAAATCAGGGACTAGACAAGGTTGCCTCTCTCTCCATACCTTTTCAATATAGTACTTGAAATTCTACCTAGAGCAATTAGACAACATAAGGAGGTCAAAGGGATACAAATTGGAAAGGAAGAAATGAAATTATCACTATTTGCAGATGATATGATAGTATAATTAAGTGACCCAAAATACCCTACCAGAGAACTCCTACAGCTGATAAACAACTTCAGCAAAGTGGCTGGTTATAAAATCAACTCAAGCAAATCAGTAGCCTTCCTATACTCAAAGGATAAACAGGCTGAAAAAGAAGTTAGGGAAATGACACTCTTCACAATAGCCACAAACAGCATAAAGTATCTTGGGGTGACTCTAACCAAACAAATAAAAGATCTGTATGAGAATATCTTCAGGTCTCTGAAGAAAGAAATCGAAGAAGACCTCAGAAAATAGAAAAATCTTCCATGCTCTTGGATTGGCAGGATTAATATAGTTAAAATGGCCATCTTGCCAAAAGCAATATACAAATTCAACGCAATCCCCATCAAAATCCCAATCAGTTCTTCATAGAGTTAGAAAAAGCAATTCTCAAATTCATCTGGAATAACAAAAAACCCAGTATAGCTAAAACTATTCTCAACAGTAAAAGAACTTCTGGGGGAATCAGTATCCCAAACCTCAAGCAATACTACAGAGCAATAGTGTTAAAAACTGCATGGTATTGGCACAGGGACAGGCAAGTGGACCAATGGAATAGAATTGAAGACCCAGAAATGAATCCACATACCTATGGTCACTTGACTTTGACAAAGGAGCTGAAAACATCCAGTGCAAAAAAGATAGCCTTTTCAACAAATGGTTCTGGTTCAACTGGAGGTCAGCATGCAGAAGATTGCAAATTGATCCATTCTTATCTCCTTGTACTAAGTTCAACTCCAAGTGGATCAAGGACCTCCACATAAACCAGGCACACTGAAACTGATAGAAAGGAAATTGGGGAAAAACCCTTGAGGACATGGCCACAGGGGGAAAGTTCCTGAACAGAATACCAATAGCTTATGCTCAAAAGATCAAGAATTGACATATGGGACCTCATAAAATTACAAAGTTTCTGTAAGGCAAAGGCCACTGTCAAAAGGACAAAACAGTATAGAACAAAGTAGGAAAAGATCTTCACCAACCCTACATCTGATAGAGGGCTAATATCCAATATATACAAAGAACTCAAGAAGTTAGACCCCAGGGAACCAAATAACCCTATTAAAAATGGGGTACAGATCTAAAACAAAGAATTTTCACCTGAAGAAATTCGGATGGCCGAGAAGCACCTTAAGAAATTCTCAACATCATTAGTCATTAGGGAAATGCAAATCAAAACAACCCTGAGATTTCAACTCACACCAGTCAGAATGGCTAAGGTTTAAAAACTCAGGAGACAGCAGGTGTTGGTGAGGATGTGGAGAAAGAAGAACACTCCTCCACTGCTGGTGGGACTGCAAGATGGTACAACAACTTTGGAAATCAGTCTGACAGTTCCTCAGAAAACTGGGCATGACACTTTCGGAGGACCCTGCTATACTACTTGTGGGCATATATCCAGAGGATTCCCTGGCATGCAATAAGGATACCTGCTCCACTATGTTCATAGCAGCCTTATTTGTAATAGCCAGAAGCTGGAAAGAACCCAGATATCCCTCAATGGATGAATGGATAAAGAAAATGTGGTATATTTACACAATGGAATACTACTCAGCAATTAAAAACAATGAAGTCAGGAAATTTTTAGGCAATTTCCTAATTTAGGCAATGGTTGGAACTGGAAATGTACACAATGGTTGGAACTGGAAAATATCATCCTATGTGAGGTAACCCAATCACAAAAGAATACACATGGAATGCAATCACTGATAAGTGGATATTAATTAGCTCAGAAGCTCTAAATACCCAAGACATAAGTAACATATCAAATGACTCCCATGAAGAAGTAAGGAGAGGGCCCTTTTCCTGGAAAGGCCTGATCCAGCATTGTATGGGAGTACCAGGACAGAGAAAAAGGAGGGAGGTGATTAGAGAATGGGTGGAGAGAAGGCTTATGGGACATATGGGGAGGGGATAACCAGGAAAGGGGAAAGCATTGGGAATGTAAACAAAGAATTTAGAAAATAATAATAATAAAAAATAAAAAAGACATTTGTACATATGTATTTTTACTTTGATTTAAAATATTTTAATAATATAATAAATATGGCATATTTCTGGTCATGCATCATTTTAATTTCTATTTTTATATATCCTTCAATGACTTTATTAGTTTTGTTTTATAAGTGTCTCAGACACTTCATCTAAGTTTTTCTTTGATCATAAATTTACTTAAAATCTCATGTGATATTTTAATTTGTACAAACAGATTATATCAAATTTTATATTCCACTTATAATACATGACTTTTACTTATTTTGTGTGTTTATTATCCCAGTTGTTTATTTAAATAGCTTCTGTTTCTTTGGCCTTGATCTTATATCATTTATGCTGGATTGGCTACTCTACTACAATTTCATTTTCTATTGATCTTTAATTTTTTCCATGTTTTAATCTGTAGAATTTTTATCTTAACATTTTGTGTCCCATAACTAGATATCTAACTGCTTAATTATATGAAATATCATTTATAATTGCTGTTTTAATTGCCTTACACCTAAAGCCAACATTTATGTCAGTACTGGGAAAGTTTCAACTCACTAAGAGTTTGTTGTTTTTCTCTTTTCCTTGTTGTGAATTTCCCTTGGTGTTCCTTTGCATTTATATATATATATATATATATATATATATATATATATTATATATATATATATATATATATATATATATATATATATAAATTTTTTCCAACTTGAAATATATAATGCAAGTTGGAAAAAATGGCTTTATGTGCCAGCTGGTTTACGGGAATAGTTCTGAAACAGCAGTTCTGTCTAATAACATTGTGAGTTTAGATTTCATCTAGCTCTACACAGTCAATTTCCAACTTTCCCACAAATCATGAAATAATCATTTATTGCCCATTCTGTTATATGAGCTACTCAAGCCTGTGTATTTTGCGCTAGTAATCACAGTTTTGTTTGTCTTTCTAGACCTTTTCTGACACCATAAAATTATCTTTTGATTATGAAAATGTATTCTCTGTTCACTTCATATTGACTCTGTCTGTGAGGACAATGTTTTTGCTAATTTGGTCGATGCCTGTATTCTTCATTTTCTTTCTAATTGTAGGAGATGGCATACTAAAGAGGTGTGCTTCCTACATCCACAGAAATGTGCCAGTATATCAGAACAAGAACAAATCAAAAAGTGAAGAGTGGTAGGAAATGTGAGGAATACTTTCCCCTGCACATGAGGGGCCTTGTATCCCTCATTTAAATCCCTGATGCTGTACATGTGGATATCGATCCTTTATCCATCAAGGTGCAATCATAAGATGCATGGGGTTTACTTGTGATGCACTTTAGACTGCTTTGAAGTCAGCAGTTCCTACAAGGAGGCTTTATTAGTGTCCTATCTACTATATTTAGCTAAGATTTATTGACCTAGTTTCAGACTGACACATGCATGAACATCTATATAGCTCTTTCTAATTGGCTTTTACTTAATAACAAACACTAAATCCTACAGCCTATCTTTCTGCGGCTTGCTCACGCCATTTTACTTACCATGAACATTCTCTGTTCTGCATGTACCAGGTTTCCCAGTCCTCATGGACATGGACGTCATCATAGTTGTTTAAAAGTACTGATGCTCATGAATAAAGGCACTTTCAAATCTCCTTGTGTAGATTAATGTATGACTGCAAGTCTTTGACTCACTTCCACTGCTTCAATTTCAGCTCTCTGGTGGTGTACATTGTCAACCATCTTTCGAGAGGCTCATTTCCCACTTGTACATCCTCTTTGTTGAACCATCGTGTCCAACCTTCTAGCTATTTCAGAACTGCTGGGTTTTTTTTTTTCCTCATTGACTTTTATGAGTTCATTGGGTCTTTACAAATACAGTCCTATATCAGATATGCTTTTATAAAGTGTGTCAAGAAGGTACCATTTCTTCTCACTCTCTTGAAATCATGATGAAATCTTTCATTTAGCCTGCAATGATTTTCAAACTGTTTGGAAATAATCAAATCACTGCTTGCATTAATAATTACCATGCATATAAACTCTCGTGTGATGCTTAGGCAGAACCTGATAAGTCATTTAATATATTATTTAAAATATTATATTAAAAATATTATATTTATTTATAAATAGTGATAGTGGATATGTATATATGTATACATATATCCTTATATATAAGGATATATATATACACGTATTGAAAGTTTCCTAAATTTCTAAAAACAAACAACTTTAAAAATGATTTAGAGGGATAGTGAGTAATTTTGAGAGCACTGGTTTCCTGCCTTCAGAGACACAACATTAACTATCAAAATTTCAGTAACTTAAAGACTGTAAGGAGTGCTATTTATCTGAGTTGATAAACTCTTGCCTGGCATGAACATATCCCCAGTATATCATAAACAGGCATGGTCGCATACCCTTAAACTCAGAACTAGGGAGGTAGAGGATGAAAGGTCAGAAATCTCTCTTCCTAGACTAGCTTGGAAACTTGAAGCCAGCCTGTGATACACAATCATTGGTATAAACATAATATTTAGAAGGCAGTTTGCCAGCACAACCATTTAGCAAAACAGTGCATGTAGCTTACACACCAGGTAGTGTGACCATCACCTCACAGACATAGGTTTTTGCCATGTTTGCAGTATCAGACATGAATCTAGTCCTATGAAACAGGCTTCAAATATATTCAGAGTGGTTGGTTAGTTGACATTTTATAAATATCTGTGAACTTTGAAACTGAAGAGTAAGCTTCAAAACATCGAAAATACAGGCATTAAGAAAAATTAGCATTAGAATTTTACCTTTTCTACAAAAAGGGCTGATGTTGTAGGATTATTGGCAGCAGCCAACCATATCAATCCTGTTTATGAACTGATATTTTATGTATTTTTCTGAAATTATGCCTTACACTATGATTTAACATTGAAGAATCTTTGAGGACCATTGTTATTGTAAAAAGTGTTTTAAAAGGGTTTGCTTTATAAGGATAAATTAGCATATGTTAAAGGATTAAATTAAAGCCTATTATTATTATTATTGAAAGTTCAATATTATTCCCATGTCATGTGCTTGACAGTTTGCCAAAAAATTAAGTAATGTTCTCATTTATTATTTTAAAACAATCATCTAATGTGTGTTTTTAATAATCATCTCCACTGAGATTTTCTCCCAATTCCTTATACATCTAATTTCATGTCTTGTGTCTTGTGTTCTCTCTCTCTCTCTGTCTCTCTCTCTCCCTCCCCCTCCCCCTTCCTCTCCCCTCCCCCTCCCTCTCCATCTCCCTCTCTCTTTCTTGTAGTTCTTGCTGACCAACTTAACCTGTGAGCCAGCCCTGCCCTAAAATGTGAGCCATAGACTGCTGTTACTCCACTGAATAAATTTCTTCTCTCTCTCTCTCTCTCTCTCTCTCTCTCTCACACACACACACAATCAAATTCCAATATCTCCTTATCTAGAGGTGGGTCTGTGTGCCTAATTCCCTTCCTTAATGCTGGAATTTTTATGAATATGCCAAGAGCATTTAATATATAAGCCCAAAGTAACTTTGATAAACGGAACTTGATATTTGAGGCAGCTAAAACTTGACATATATAGTAAATGAATAATTTTCTAGTATCCTAAATCTATCTAGTATCAGGTAATAACACATTTTCTACACTAGCATAAGTTAAAAATTTTACAATGATTATTTTTCTGTTTTATTTGTTTCACATATCTTTACAGGCAGAACTCATGTCAGTAGCTAATGTTTTATAAAGAAAATACAAAACTAAGAAAGAAAATGAGCCATTCTAATAATTCTACATAATATATGCATTCAACCTGTTTTGTAATCATCACAATTGGTCATGAGTTTTGAATAGTTCATAATGAGAAATTTTAATAACAGGAACAAAAGTAAAAGATATTTGAAACCAGAAGTTGCCATCAATAACAATTTGTCTCAAAGTCAAAGACATTTTGAATTTCTGATATTCCATTTTCTTTGATGAATTGGTATTCATAGAGGTTTTATATGAACTTTACACGAAGTCATAGATTGGGCAGATTCCTAACAAATTTTAATTTACTCTTGTTTGACTCTATTTTGCTAATGGATTTCCTAATTTCTAGTGAGCAAAGCTTGTTCTGTGGTGGCTCTGTGAAGCTGCCTATTTTTTTGTTTGTTTGTTTTGTTTTTTTTAGACAATGTCTACTAAAGTTTGGTTGGGGGGGTGTTTTGTTTATTAAGTTTCCCATCCATTCCAGCTTAGTTATAAGTATGATATTGGCTCAGAGCCCATATTTCCTTTTTATTTAGTTTTTACTTTGATAAGACAGGGTGGACCTTAACACATAATCCCGTGTCTAAGTTTCCAGATTCTAGAATTGCAAGCATGTGCTGCCCCCTTCAGTTTCACATTCTTGGTCTTGACTACAACTTCTAGATGTTGATATTTCTGCAGTCCTCTTTGTAAGCCCCCCAAAGGACTGCAAGCTACATTTCTTTTTTTTTATATTTATGTATTTATTTACTTAATGTGTATGTATGTCTCTGCCTGTGTGGTTCTGTGTGTGTGCATGTATGCGTAGTTTGCTGTGACAATGACAACCATAGGGAGGGAAAGGACCTCGTACAGGAAGAGGTTCTTTCCTTGTACCATGCAGATTTGCAGGATAACTCGGATTGTCTGCCTTGGCGCTAAGTGCCTTTATTGAGTGAGGCATGTCCCCAGCTTGTTCCACAGTCTTAAATGTGTGGCACCAGAGCCTGTGGAGTCTTAATGGAGAGGATTTGGCAGTAAAACGGTTCCTGACTAAACCCCCAGGTTGCCTATTAACACCTGCCATTACCTGCCATCTAAATGTAAGTTAAATAATCTTCCCAATTTGTATGTTGGCAAAACGCCACCACAGCAGATGGAAAAGACTGTATGTAACTGGGAAATTATGCATATACATTTAATGTGCGGACTGTGCACAGTAGTCCTTTCAAGGAACATCCGAACACCCTTCTGCTCTCGGCTTTTTTTATATTGTTTACACCATATGCCAGCACAGGGGGAGGGCCTTATCTGAGAAGCAAAAGGGAGCACATACATTTCATGGCAATTGTTTCATAAAATTATCTCATTCTGGGGAAGGAACAGATGAAAGTTATTGAGAGTATGCATGTTATTATTTCAAAAATTGAAAAAGGCAAAACATTTTAGAAATTACAGGAAAAAATATAGAATGCTTCGTGATCTTAGGAACTTGACATTTTCAGAATTCTATATTTCCACTTGAGTCCTTGAAGAAGTGAATGCAAGAGGTGATTAAACATGGAGGGATCTTGTCAGAGAAACTGCTCTTTTGACAATATCAAAATAATTGTGAGAAATAAGAAGGACTCTTTTTTTATTGAAACCAAGGAAAGAGAAGTATGAATTTCTGGGGTTCTTTGATGTAATGAAGTTATGAACAATTCTTCAATTCAGCAATGCTATAAATGAGTCCTTATAACACAGGACTCCAGCATCTGCTGGAACGGATTTATTTTACCATCAGGACCTGAGAAAAGCTCTTGGTAACATGGCCTGAGGCATGTAGTATTTCACAACTGCAGTAGCAAACACAGTTCTTGGTCAGTTACACTTGTAATTACTTGACTCTGTTCTCTTGGTCACCATAAACCTGGAAAGTGACTAATCTGTGAAAGAGAACATTTCTAGATAAGTTCACAAGGAACTCAGGTGGACATTGTCAAATAGTGATTTTACATACATAAAGTTATTCTTTGGTGTGAAATACGCATCTATCCAAAATGGCTATTCCTTCTAGGTTAGTAGATGTCTCCAGAGCAGAAAAATAACAATGTCACTGAATTAGTGAATGCACATATTAAACAAAGAGATTCAATAAGTAATTCAAATTATTATAATCCCTAGATATTTTGTTCAGAAATATTGAATTCCATCTGACACTGCATCTGGCCCAAGAAAGAAATGGTAACGTCAGACCAGGAACTCTCATACAAAGTAGTGGGTGGGCAGTAGCTATTTAAGCATGACTCTGAAGCACAACTTGTGCATCCTACACTGACAAATCACCTGTGTTGTTAACAACTTTAGATCAAATCAACACAAGATTCTTAATGGCGTTGAAGTACCGGTTTATTGTCTTTTATCCTGGAAAAATAGATTTCTGAGGTTTGCTGCTGATGTTTCTGATCTCTATCGGTTTGACCAACAGGGGAGAACTCTCAAAAGGGCCTCTACGTGTCCCAGAAAGGACTGCAGAAGGGACAGCGTGACTAGAATTTCTCCACATGTTCTCTTCCTTTCCAGAAAACTGAGCTAGACTTTTCCTCCTTGTGACATAAGACTTCCCAATGGCAAAAAGCTCAAATTCCACTACACAAGCACTTTACACTCACTTTGGTTACATTTGTAATGAGCTGAAATTTTTAACACAACCAAGGCCAGGTTAAGGTTTCTAGAACTTTTCAAAGGCATGGATTCTGGAAGTGCCAAACAAACTGAGGACTGATTTATCATATCTCCCTGCTGTGTAACAATGCCAGTCTATCTTTTCTTAATTCATAAGGATGTTGGACAAATACAGATTTGCCACATGGGAAAGGCAGCAGAAACAGCGTTGTAATCAGCAAGATTACATGGGACGATTATGGGATTCATGTTCCATTATGATGACCAGCTGTTTGGATTCAGTAGCAGGAGGATTGGTCTGCATTCATGGCTCTAGTAAAGTAATAGACATGTTTTTATTCTTTTTCTCCAGTCTAGTTGGCACTTAAACATAAAGGCTGGGAGGTAGAAACTGAATAACATACAACTTGTTAGAAGTCGGAATTTATCCTTTATACCTCTTCTGTCAGCTGTAGTAAACCCACCATCACTATAATCAGGTGCCGAAGAGGATGCACATTAAAGCAACATGTTGAAAACAAGAAAATAAACTCTTCAGCGTGATTAGCCCTTCACTTGTAATCAAGACAGTTTCTTGAGTATGAAGTAAAACTGTGCATCAAGAATTTCCCAGACCTTGTGCAGCAGAGGTGTGTGGCTGACTGTCTTTCTTCATTTCACCTCAGTCACTACATACACACACTTTATACTGAGATAAATGGCTACTGTCTGCTGATACCCTGGACATTTATCTCAAGACTGGGCTCCACATGTCCTCCCTATTGGCTCAAGTGCCTCAAAAATGTTAAGTTTTAGGACCTATACTCTGTGTGTGTGTGTGTGTGTGTCAGTGTGTATATCTCTGTGTGTGTATATTTAATGTGTCTGTAAATGTGTGTTTTGTGTATGTATATGGATGTGTGTATGTATTTAAGCATCTGTATTTGTGTGTTTGTGTGTATGTGTTTATTAAATGAGGAGAGAATTAAAGATAAAGACAAGTGCTTCACCCAAGTCCTCAACTGTGAAACTTGCTTTACATTGTGACTCCCTTCCCACAGATAAGGTACATAAGGAAGTCCCCAGTTGGAACAGCATTGTAGGCCAGCCTCTTTGGTGGGATTCCTGTGTCTGAGAGCCTGGTGCTGCACATTATTTTAATGAATTTAAGAGACTCTCACCTGCTCTGTGTCTTAGGGCTATTCCTGTTTGGGCTGCGAACCAGGAGCTATTTGAGTAGCAGGCACTCCTGATCTATACATATTCATCCAAGTGAAGAATATTGGTGCTGGCAGTTGTAGCTGAGGTACCTTCCGTGTGTTGATACTACAGGACTGCCTTTCTCCTTCAGATAAAGCCTAAAATGGTATTTAAGGTAATTAAATCCAGTGTCGCAAAGAACACTTTCCCAACGGAAGAAGCAGCTTCACGTTCTTTATACAATAAGAGGCTTGAAGAGATTTGCAGGTTCTTTAGCATCATATCAGGGCGTTGTGCACTAAGAGCAAAGGGGCAGACAAAGCTGTGCTTTTTGTCTCGTTCCACTGTAGCCCAGATTGACCTAGAATTCAGGATGTTCTCCCGCAGTCCCCTGGGCTCCCGGGAAGCACCCTTTTCCACCTCAGGCTCCTGAGTACTTGGGTCAGAGCATTGAGGGAAGACATGGAACTAGCCTTGGCTCTGTTTCGTGTTTTGAAATGACGGTGACTGATTTTGGGGTCTCTCCCATGTTACACATATGTTCTGTCACTGAGTGGAATCCTCATCATTTCTCTTATTGTTTATGGTGTGTTTGTGTTTCAGCTCCAAGAACTCAATTTCTGATAGAGACTCATCTCGTTGTGTTTTTATCTTCTAGGACTACAATGATGAAATTCGTCAAGAGCAACTCCGGGAGTTGTCTTACTTGAATGGCTCAGAAGAATCTGGCCGGGGTCGAGGTATTAGAGGCAGAGGAATCAGAATAACTCCCGCAGCTCCATCAAGGTACACATTCTCACTCTGAGTGTATTAACAACAAATGCTGATAGCAGATGATGACCACAGGCCTGTGCTGTGCCATTCTGCTCTGTCATGAATCTAAAGAGAGCTAAAAGGTCTCACACCACAAGTCAGTAAGACTGGATGCTTACACAAGATAAGAGGCACATCTACTCAATGGGATGATTATACACATGAACTCATCCATCGCGGTTCTTTTTAAACTTGAGATAACTACTTCTTTTTAAAAAAGATTTATTTATTTTATGTATGTTTGTACACCATTGCTCCTTCAGACAAAACTGAAGAGAGCATCAGATCCCATTTCAGATGGTTGTGAGCCACCATGTAGTTGCTAGGAATTGAACTCAGGACCTCTGGAAGAGCAGGTGGTGTTTTAAACGCTGATCCATCTCTCCAGCCCATAACTATTTTTACAAGTAAGGAACAAAAGTTGGGTGGGCCAAGTATGGTAGTCCAGGCCCTTTATCCCAGAACTCAAGAGACTGAGAAAGGTGAAGTTCAGTGCCAGCCTGGTCTACATGATGAGTTTCAGGCTAGCCATGGAACTAGTTTCAAAAACAAAACAATGAAAGTTTGATAGAATATTAAAATACTACCTGAATAATAGATACATTCTGACTCCAGAGTACTTAACAACTATCCTTAAAAGCCTAAAGCGGTACCAATGAATCTCTGCTCTCCTCTCTGACCCCAGAATTAGGTAAGAGAAGTTATACAGTCTTTGCTTACTTTTAAATTGAAGAACATCTTTTCACAGTGGAAAAATACAAATTTAATTTATGGTGTACATAGTTCTTCAATGGATACAATCTTGTCAAAATGAACAGAATATCACATTCTTTTGGTTTTGTAGGTCTTTGTCATTGTTGAGTTTTTTACCAGAAAACATCCATTTGCATAAAGGCAAAGACGGATGCATATTCCAATACCAAAGCCAGAAACAAAACAGAAGAAAGAGAATGCAGACTAAAATACCTGAACATCAATTCCATAGGCAGAATAGAAACATCATTAAGCCAGGCATTGTGGGAAGTCTGGGGTCATAGGATTGAGTTCCTTCTGCCTTCCGAGGATGCGTTCGCCATCACTCTGTCTTGGCTTTTGTTTTGTCCATATTGCTATTGCCGCATCTATTTGCTCTATCTTGCTGCCCCATCTATTTTGAGAACGCCTACACTCTGTCTAGACTTCTATGAAAAGTGTGATCACTGTGAATCTTCTCATTTCTGGCCTGGATCTTAGAAAACTTGGAGCCAAATCTAACAAAGTTTCATCTAACACACATACACACACACACACACACACACACCCCTCCCTCACAGCTCTCACACACAGACTGTTTAATTCATTTAGCTCCTTCCCTCTATAGTTGACTCATATATTTTCAAAGAGTATTACCTAAAATAATATCTCATCTGTCACACAGAAATCATTTTAAGACTTGCTAAGGTATGCTGCAACTCTAATTAATGCCCCAAACATTTCAATCTTTGAGAATATTCCACCCTTTTTACATTTAATATTTTAAAACCTTGTACATTGATCAGAAAAAAATCTTATATTTCCAAATGGAATATTAAGCAGTGAAATTCTGGGGAAATGAATTCTTACAAGGAAAAGACCAGAGAAATTCTAGAGCTTCTTTTCCTATTTCATTTCAAAAATAAAATCTAATCGTGGTAACACTTTTCAGGGTCATTTGCTCATTGATATGCACTTTCCTGACCAGATACAACACTTTTTATGAGACCAGTCTTTTATAAAAATTTTGCATTTCTAACCTGATGTTGTTAGACTCTGAAGCAGCATTCTTGCAAGTCATCTCAAATAGGTTAATCACTTCTGTGGTTCAGAAATATAATTTTTTAACAGTTATAACAGTTGAGCAGGAATACCTTAACCACATATTTGGTACACCAAATGAAGTCACACATTTCTTCTGCATTCTTTGAGACTGTAGTTCCTTAAAATAATTCATGTGTTTTATTATGAAATCTCAAAAGCAAATAGTAGTAACAGATTTTGCCATATTATTGACATACAGAATTGGGTGCTTGATGGGACCTTTTGGCTTAGATTATTTGCCAAATTTGAATAGACTTTCCCTTTGGTAAATATTTATTCTAAAGTTCTTAACTGAATAAATCATGTAGCACTATTATCATTAAGAGCAGGTTTTAAAGTATAATGTGGACAATGTTAAGAACTAACATACAGAACTCATGGTGTATTAAAAGAGAGGCATAACCATATCTCATTTTCAGAATGAGGATCGCACACAATGCTGTGATGATAAGAGCAATGGATTGGGTCCAGAGATAAGAAGTGGAGAAAGACAATAAATCTTGCCTGGGGAGACAACCAGGATGAACCTATTGCCCAAGGCTAGAAATGAACAGCACCTGAAATACAGAGAGACAGAGTGAAGAAAAGAATAAAAGTCCAAAGGAACATTTTCCAGATAGTAGTTCAGGGGAGTCTTAAATATAACTCAGGAGACGCAGGGTCATGGGAGCTGTAAGAGAAAATCGGTAGGCTGGGAGCTTGGTGGGTTTGGCCAAGAGTCTTTTCCCAGTGCTGAGACCAGAGCTAAAGAGATGACGGCGTTCAGTTCAGAAAAGAACAGGACGTGAAGATTAAATGCAAAAAATGTTCTTGGAAGAAGTCAGAAACTAAAAGAATCATGCACTGGGGATTTGGCCCTAGACGGGATCCTAAAATAGATGACGGATGTTGTAAGTTGCATGGGAGAAGGTGATGGTGCTAATATTGCCAGGAAAGGGCCGAGCATATAAGGGAGAATGAGACAGACACTATGGCGGGGATTGAATGTCAGTTGGAGAAGAAATAGGATGAAAAATTAGAATCCACATGAGCATGACGCCATTGCAGAGCAAAAACATGATATCGATTCAGAAATCTAGATAGCATCTATTAAGAACAATCATGATTTTAGGCCTGGGTAATTAAAATATCTACCCACCGTTACTCACAGACATAGCCTGCACATGTAATTTATGATCAACATGTGGACATTTGATGGTATTAAAGTGCTAAGCTCAGCAGTAATTATTATTGCCATTGTCAGACCTGGGAGTATGTTACTTGTGAGAAACAGGCTTCTGGAGCCTGTGTGAGATACTTGTTATGAACAAATACTTGACACAAAGCAACCTAACTGAGGAAAGAAGGGCTTATTTTGGCTCAATGTTTGAAAGGAATGTAGTCCTTAATGTTTGGAAAGGCACAGCGGATGGTGGCTCATAGCAATGCGAACCTGTGACTGGAACAGCTTAGCTCCCACTGGTTCAGCGGTGGACAGGATGGGGGTTGGGCTGCAAACCTCAAGGCCTGTCTACAGAGAACTAATTCCTCCAGCAAGACTTGCCCACTCCATCCTACAGAGTCTAAACCATCACGAGTTGGATACAGCATGTTCAAACATCTCAAATGCAAATGACAACTCTCAGGGAAGGTGAATTGCACCTAACAGATGTCTTTAATTCATTAGGATAGCATAATCTTGGCTTCCCAGCCATTGTGCTCATAGCTGGTGTTCTAGCTTTGGAAGCTTTATGTCCTCTGATCCAGGCTACTGTTTTGTATATTTAGTTCGCATGAAATTATCTACTCTTAGCCGGGTAAGCCAAGGATTTTAAAACGCTCTGCCAGCAGCGCGCCTTTTCTTCTTTCCTAAAGCTCATTTTCTTCTGGGAAGAAAGAGCCAGTCTGATGGCTATTCAGAGCCGAACCTGTAACCTGCGCCTCCCTGCAAAGGCACAGGCAAACACTGTGATTGTAGGTGTGCCAAAGATCATCATTTTCCTGAAAGCTTTCGTGGCCCCGCTGATAGCAGTGCTTTCTAGAGGCCAACTTTCAGGCATAATACACGGTGAAATAACCATGTATTTGCTCAAAGACGGCAGATAAACATCCTTTCTAAAGGTTTTAGAATGGTAGAAGAGCGGCTGCATCCTTTGATCTCACGCTTTTGTTCAGATCGCTTTTGTGTTAAGTCCGTGGTATGGAACATTCAATCAGCCTTCTCATTGTTGAGCGCTAATTCCGCAACCCTCGAGTTAGCATGTAAAAATATGTCAGTGACTGCTCCAGCTCACACGGTGAAGGCATGCTGCATGCTGATAAATCGGGATTGTGAAGTTTTAGCTACTGTAACTATACAATGTCATCATTCTGCTCAGAAGATCACATTTTATTAAGATCCTTTTGCTGTTGTTGTTGTTGTTGTGGGTGGGTTTTTTTTTTTTTTTTTGAAATGTGACCACATCAAAGATCATTGTCAATAATCCCAAGCATGGAAGTAATCCCCCCCCACACACACATGAACACACATGAACACACACACACACCACACTCTGTCTCACAGTAGCCAATGTCACATCTCAAGCAATACTCTGGTTTGTCTTTCTAAGTTTGGAATACAAACAAGGTAGATTTCCATGTTCTCTTTCCATGTTTTTTTTTCTTTTCCAAATTATTTATTAGAAAATATCAAAATACATTGCATGAAACATATTGATTGCATGATCATAATATTTAAAGAAATGTATTTTAATATGATTCAAACCACTTTAGGAATTATATAATATCTATCAGAAGGAGAGACTGATTTGTCTGAAGGCAGTGAGCTGAGAAAGTCATTTCCTGTCTTTCTGTCGCCTCATGTGCATGTCAACTATTTCTTCCAGGGGCCGTGGGGGTGCTGTTCCACCACCACCACCACCTGGACGAGGTGTCCTTACCCCTCGAGGGACCACTGTGACCCGCGGAGCTCTTCCAGTGCCCCCAATAGCAAGAGGTGTCCTGACACCGCGAGCCCGGGGGACAGCAGCAGTACCAGGATACAGAGCTCCGCCACCTCCAGCTCCTGAGGCTTATGAAGAATATGTAAGTACCCCCAAAGAAATCAGCCTCAGGGAAGGTTTAAATTTACCAACTCAGAAGGTGGCACACACCTTTAATCCCAGAATTTGGGAGACAGAGGAAGGCAGATTTTTGAGTTGGAGGCCAGCCTGGACTACAGAGTGAGTTCCAGGACAGGCAGGGCTACACAGAGAAACCCTGTCTCGAAAAACAAAACAAAACAAAACCAAAACAAACAAACAAAAAAAAGAGGTAAATTCTGTTCTGTGAATATCAAATGTAATTTTAATTGCCAAACCCTAATGTCATTTACAGCAGAAGTTAGGCCCCAAGTTTACACTCTGAGAACGCTCTGAGAAAACCTTTCATTCACGGATCTCATCGGCGCTGTGACACCAGGATCTCTCACATGTGAAGAATCAAACTCTGCTGAAATATGCCTGACTTTAAAAAGTTCAGTCAGCTTTCAAGTTGGAAATAATTACAAGTTATTATAAGCAGGCTATGAATCCTCACACGATCAGAGAATTCACTTGGAACCTAACAAACGTGCGCGGGAAAGCTGATCAACAAAGATGCGAAACACACAGCTAGCATCCCGTTGCCATGACTTCCTTTATGTTTCGCCATTTGGAAGAGATGAGATTGGCTTCCAGACCTGAAATGTATAGAGTAAACAGGAAATGTGGTGCCTCTAAGTACCCTCCTCCCATCCCCCTCTGTCTCCAGTATTTCTCCTGGTTGGGTGGGGCAGAACACGGCAGTGTCCACTCCACCACCTTAAAAGGTCACAGTGGCAACAAAAGTTCCATTGCGCTAGAGTTCCTCCTGAGGCACACATTAGTATATTAGGCTAACTTATAGCTCTCATGACGAGATGTTACTGTCAGGAGAATGGGTAACACCGAAGCAGCCACACAGGGAAGTCTTCATGCAACTACAAGGGCAGGCATCTCACTATTTCTACAATAGCACAGCATGGATAATAGAAAAGCCCAGTATACATAGTTTTTTTTTTTTAATCTCTTAAATTATATGAAAACCTGTCACTGACCACATTTTAATTTTTTGTTGTTGTTAAAAACTAATTGAATGGGTGCATACAAATTTCAAGTGAGTGTGCTAAGCCTCTAGTGATGATCTGTGTAGCACCAGACAGGGAGGGATTATATTCAGAGATGACGCTGATGCTGCTCAGGGCTGTACTTTGAAACTATTGATTCCTCTGTAAGAGGTAAGAAAAACAAAAGTTTAAGTGTCTCAGTAACAAAATAATAGTACCACGCTGAGTTGATGCTGGAAATCGCAAAGGAGTTCTTAACTCTCAGATAAAATTTCTCAGAAAAAAAAAAGGTTCCCTTTATTATAAATCACAGTATGAGCCAATTCCCGCCTTACATACACCTTCTCCTGCTGAGCCTCAGGATTAAGTTTCTAGCCACACGGAATGCATGGAGGTAATCAAATCCACTCCAAGCAGCTGGTCTGACAAGAAAGTGCTTACAGTAATTGAGACTGCTGTTTTAAGATCATTAGTGTTAGCTGAATGTGTGTGCGTGCATGCTTCTGTGTGTGTGCATGCTTGTGTGTGTGTGGGGGGGGTTCTTACATATCTTGACTTTAAATATTTTTAAGCTTCTTAAAATATTGTTAAACCTCTTTGGAGTGGAACACATCTACAATTACAGATCCATCATCATAACTGAGGTACATTAGGAAAACTGAAACTTGGATTTTAGCAAGAACTCATATAGAATAGAATAGTAATGTCATCAGATCTGCCAGAGGCCAATCCATTGGAAGAAGTGAAAAGTGAAACTTTTGAAGGTACAGCTGGCTCCATTCAGGGTCTATTAAGGCACACGGGCTGATGCAGATGCCACCAATGAGTTATTAATTTCACTATATTACTGGAGAAGGAAACAGAAGCTTAGAGTCGGTTGTTTTCAGTCTCCAGGGCTCTGCTGTCATCGGAACGCTGGTCTTTCTCTCAATAAAGAGCAGAATCCTCCCTAGTCTAAGCTCACAGAGAATATGCACCTGCGTAAACAGATGGCCTGCATGTCATCTTCAGCCAGGAGGTGACTGAATGTCCCAGTCAATATTTAACACACCTTCCCTTTCCCTTCATGAATTCTTCCAACTACAGAGAACTGGGTGGACATTCCAGACAAGCAGTGCTAGAAATATGCCACCTACAGAGTTTGGAAAGACTGTCAGAAAGTTGCATTCTGGGAGAGACTGAGTTGGTCCAATAAACACCACCCTTGATGGATTTCCTGTGTAAGGCTCTCTACTTATTCCCACAATCACTGGAAGTCATTACACCTTATTCTTTTTCCTAATCGCAAGCTGTTATATATTCCGAAGGCAGAAAAATATTTCTTAAGCGTGTCTTTCCAGTTAAAGGTAATCTGCTCGGCAGCAACAATGGCATTAATCAACTTATTATGTTTTAGAAATATTGCAAATATATATGTTTTAAAGCACATATGCAAACTTTGTTAATATCAAAATAACAAGAATACAGAATAGCATAAAATGCATGTCTAATTAGCACTGCCCTTGTTGCAGGAAAAGGCGTGGCCATTCATGCTGTGGGTGTTTGACAGTGTTTCTAAGGTGGGGATCATGAGCAAGCCTTGGAGAAGCAGAGGGAAGAGAGTGACCAAGATCAGGGAATGGCACCGGAAGAGCCAGGGAAAGGATCTTCATGGCCGGTTAGTGAATCTGAGAGAACAAGTTAGTGAGATAGTTCATTAGGTGGTAGGGCAGGAGAGTGGGGACAGAGGCAGGCTTTGTAACTTCCTAACTGTGTGTGTGTGTGTGTGTGTGTGTGAGAGAGAGAGAGAGAGAGAGAGAGAGAGAGAGAGAGAGAGAGAGGAAGGAAGGAAGAGAGAAAGAGAGAAAGAAAAAGAGAGAGAAAGACATCAACCTGCAGGTTTCAGAAAAGATAAACTAGTGTTTGTGAGAAAATTGATTTTTTTCAAAGTTTTAGAAGAATAGAAAAGAGAACAAAGCCAATGAAAATTTAGAATTCACATTTTCAGGATTGAAAGTCGAAGCTAGAGTTCACCTCCACTGGACTTTCAGCTATGTGAGTGTCTTAAATAATAGGCACTAATATCCCAAAGGCATATTTCTCAAAGTTTCTAGTCACGGAATCACCAGTGTCGGTTCTGTTTATCCCGTTCTCAGATGAGGATCTATATTTTTCATTATTTTGTGTCTTTGAGTTTTGATTTCAATATGTATGAAAATTCTAAATAGAATAACTTATTTTGGAAGGAAGGAAGGAAGGAAGGAAGGAAGGAAGGAAGGAAGGAAGGGAAGGAAGGAAAAAGGAAAGGAAAGGAAGAAAAGAGAACCAAGGGCAAAGATTTGGGGAGCCTTCCTGAGACCCGGTCTGGGCTGTAAGGTTAGGATGGATGTAGTTATCATGGCAAATGAAAGCCAAAGATGACAACACTGATCCAGAAAGCCAGCAGATGCATGTAAGCAGTGGAGCAGCGAGAAAATGAAGCAGTTCTCACGAATCATGCGCACTGTGTGCGGAGTCTCGGAGGCGTGGCTGGTGGGCTACCTGGAATATTTCATTTGTGGCAGCTGAGTGCCATTCTTGTTCTGATATAGAAATCTTAGGAATGTTCTGCCACCACCACCACCACCCCCCACCCCCCACCCCTCCACCCTCCACCCCCCCACCCCCCCATCCCCGGCATTCTGACACAGTATTCTTGCACAGAGATCTGCCTGCTCTTAGAATGGCAATGCTGGCCCAGAAGGCATGTGTTTATCCAAGGTTTGAAGTGGATTGGTCAGAATCTCTCCTCTGGAAACCTTTGTGTGTGTGTGTGTGTGTGTGTGTGTGTGTAATATTACTTATTTTTACTATATATATTCTTTATTTACATTTCAAATGATTTCCCCTTTCCTGGTTCCCCTTTCCCTAAAAGTCCCATAAGACCTCTCCCCTCCCTCTGTTCCCCAATCAACCCCCTCCCACTTCCCTGTCCTGGTAATCCCCTACAATGCTGCATCAAGCCTTTCCAGGACCAGGGGCCTCTCCTTCCTTCTTTTCGGACATCATTTGATATGTGAATTGTGTCTTGGGTATTCCGAGCTTCTGGGCTAATATCCACTTATCAGTGAGTGCATACCATGAGCGTTCTTTTGTGATTGGGTTACCTCACTGAGGATGATGTTCTCCAGTTCTACCCATTTGCCTAAGAATTTCACAGAAGCTCTTCATTTGATTCAGCACAGCTCTGAAAGAAGAGAGGTGCAAAGAATCTGTCACAGAACCAGCAAGAGTTGTGAACCACCCACATATAAAGATCAGTAATAAGATATCAATAATAACAACTATTTTTCTGTCACCGAAGATGAAAAAGCAGCCTGTATTTTCTCTCCTCTACAGAATTTGTTTTATAAAAACCACATTTATGTTACAAACTGATCAGAGACTGTACTTTGAACAAAAGCAGAAGGGTGTAGGGTGATGGCTCAGTGGTTAAAGCAGTCACTGCTCAAGCGTGTGAGTCTGAGTGTGTATCTGCAGATCCCACTAGAGACATAGAGCTGACACAGAGTGCAAACATCTCCGATCCCAGTGCTTCATGGCCAAAAACAGAGGCTTCCAGGAAAGATATGAGAGCAGTGAGCTGGCGCCCTGTGCCTCAAACAAGGTGCAAGGCAGAGACTTACACTCAAGACTACCTCTCTCTCTCTCTCTCTCTCTCACTCACACACACACACGCACACACATGAGTGGGAGTGAAGAGTGAGATTTTAAAGAAGGGAACTATGATATTGCCTTGTGGTTTTATAATGGTTCTAGGTTTTAAGCTTAAAATGCTGATGGCTGTGATTTTTCAAACAAAACACGCTCATGTAGATTTTATATCTATAATCCTGAGAATTTTTTTTTCTAACAGAGTGCAAACCTGTATCTTTTAAAGCCACACAAAGGCTGAATCTGATCCTATAGAGATATGCCTATGCAACCTTTATAGATAATCCTATGTGTAGAGACAGGACAGGGAGGGGTTGTTTAAAGGAAACAATGCTTGTGCCTAAAAGGTACATCAGCCATTACTCAGAATGACGTCAGCACTGTTGAAAAGCTACTGCTTACGGAAAATGGTCCTTTTCATAATAATTTTGAGACGATTAAAGTGAAGATAAAGGACCTTGTATTCTTTAAATGCCCGGAAAAGCATTTAAATTTTACAAAAAGGAACACTTGCCATGCGTGGGTGCTTATATAAATGCTCTAACACATGTGCTGGTGGGGTTGAAACAAAGTCTCCTTAGGAAGCACATCTTGTGCTTTCCAAACACATAAAGCCATTTCATTTTTAAACCTTCTCCAAAGGTTAATGTGCAGACATCAAAGACACACACCAAAGCAAAAAAAGCAAGCAGGAAGAGGGGATATTTAAAATGCAGGCCGATGCTACATGAGAAATTTTGGCTTAGGATAATCAATCATGTTAACCTAATTTACAACATGCGTTCTAACAAATTTTGAGAGCTTCTCTTTTCATCTGTCTGCACTAAGCCTGTTGGCATTCCGGCCCATCCTATCATCCAACTCAGCCCCTGAGGTATCCTTCCAGTAACTATGAGAGAACTAGAAATTTCACTGATAAATCAATAGTCCTTAAAAGTTCTGTAAATGAGCTCAAATCACCAACCTCCAGTCTCATGTACACAGAGAACTTTTTGACAGGAGAGGGAAATCAGTATTAAATGATAATTGAAATCAATTCTTGTGCCATTTGTGGAAGGGAAGATTATGAGTCTGATCTATAATGCATTTTGAGGGCAGCCACGTATGCTGGTTTCTGTGTTAATAGCCTAGAGCCTTCACCCAAAGAGAAGAGACTTTTATTAGAGCCTCCAGATTGGATATTTGTATTCCATTAGGCATTCTTGTTGGACTGTCATGCTTTAGTCTCTTCTTATTAGAGACTAATTTACCAGAATGCATGGTGGGGTTTTGTTTGTTGAAATGTAACTAATATTTAAAATAGCCAAGCCATGCAAGGTAAAAGGAATGTGTCGCAAAGCTTTGGGCTGGGCATCATATTACGGTGCTTCTGAGTTCAGTGATTCTGAATTCAGAGAAAGTTAGTGCCATTCAAGCCCAACTATCTGAATGACTTCCACAAATAATAATAATAATAATAATAATAATAATTCATTCTTTAACTAGAACTCTTACCCTGTAACTTCAAATCTTAATGAGCAATCTTACTAATGTGTGAGATGTCAGTGTTAAATAAATGAGGATACTTCTCTTGGCAACAACACTCAGGATTGCATCCAAACTTCTCCCTAAAAATTACGAGGACAATGAAGATCTCTTATAATGCAATGACAAAAATGGGTTTTCTCTTCTTTGTTTTTCTTTGTTGTTCTGCTTCCTACTGGAAAGTATTATGTAAAGTGAACAGAATATTGAAGTCTTCTCCAGGCCCAGTTTTGATCCTTTTATGGATCCCCTGTGGACAAGGAGAGGGGGACAAGGATGAGAGTCCTGGGCGGCAGTCTGAAGTTTAGGTTTATCATTAGTTTCAAAAAGTAAGTTCTCACTCTATCTGATAATATAACATTACATTAGTAATACTAGTGTATTTGAGGTAATTTTGCTTCCATCTTTGTTTCGTGTACAAGGCCTCAAAATCAAAACTGAGTGAAAGGTTTTTGGTCTGAGTTGCTTCCACAGGTGTTCTCACAGGCTCTGCGTGTCACAAATAATATGTTCACATTTTTTGCCTGCTTTGTGGTAAGGTTGAAAACTGTATCCAGCTAGGGCTTAACCTTGAGATGTCCCCCACAGGCTTATTTTGTTTTATGATCTCCCCCAAACATGCGGCACTGTTTTGAAGGCTGTGGAGCCCTCAAAGGGAGTGGTGGCCATAAGGAAGTAGATCACTAAGGCAAGCCTCTGAAGGCTGCGCCTGGCTGTGGAGCCATCTCTCAGCTCTCTGTCTCCATCTACACATGTGTGCAGCACTAAGGTCTGAGCTGCTCTAGCCATTATAGGTACCCCCTCAAGAAGACGGGCTGTAGACTAGATTATATGTCCCCCTCTCACATATTTCTAAATGTTGACAAAAGCCATACACACACACACAAACACACACACACACACACATGCACACACAAACTCATACATACATACAGGGACTCATGATCCCTTGCATGCATGTTAAAATGATGCTTGGATTGATCTGGTGCAAGTCCTTTTGGGTGAGTTAACTAGTGCAGTAGTTCTACCATGTCCTAAGGATACTGTTTCACAACAGTCCAAATATTTTTGCTAGTAGTATCTTAGAGAATGTTATCAGAAGGATCTCCACGTCATTATGTGATTCAAAAGACCTTTTTTTAAAAATTCAATATATTTTTTATTTACATTTCAAATGATTTCCCCTTTTCTGCCCCCCCACCCCCCGAAAGTCCCATAAGCCCTCTTCCCTCCCCCTGTTCTCCCATCCACCCCTTCCCACTTCCCTGTTCTGGTTTTGTCCTATACTGCTACACTGGGTCTTTCCAGAACCAGGCCAGTCCTCCGTTCTTCTTGTACATCATTTGATGTGTGGATTATGTTTTGGGTATTACAATTTTCTAGGCTAATATCCACTTATTAGTGAGTACATACTATGATTCATCTTTTGAGACTGGGTTACCTCACTTAGTATGATGTTCTCCAACTCCATCCATTTGTCTAAGAATTTCATGAATTCATTGTTTCTAATGGCTGAATAGTACTCCATTGTGTAAATATACCACATTTTTTGCATCCATTCTTCCATTGAGGGATACCTGAGTTCTTTCCAGGTTCTGGACACTATAAATAGGGCTGCTATGAACATAGTGGAGCATGTATCCATATTACATGCTGGGGAATCCTCTGGGTATATGCCCAGGAGTGGTATAGCAGGATCCTCCAGAAGTGACATGCCCAGTTTTCTGAGGAACCGCCAGAGTGGTTGTACCCCCACCAGTTTGCAACCCCACCAGCATGGAGGAGTGTTCCTCTTTCTCTACATCCTTGCCAATACCTGCTGTCTCCTGAATTTTTAATCCACTGCAAATATCATTCCTAAAAGTGTTTTTCCTCACATCTGGATCCTCCTTATTATCTTTTGCACTGAAAATATGTTCTTCAGACTTAAATGGTAGCCTCTGATACTTTTCATAAACCATTATGCAACAAGTATCATTGTAAAATAAATCACTATATTTTCCCTTTCTGAAATACTACCTCCATTGAAATTGTTTACAAAATAATAAATGCCACTAAGCTGTATCCGTCTGCTTTGCTTCCAGTCCCAGGATTTCATAGGCTGTCATAACACAATTTTATCTTTTGTCTCCAAAACTGTTAAAAATGTTTCCTGACTCTCCTGACAAGTGTTTGGAATACTGTAGTTACTTGGAACCATTCTGTTTAAAAAGTCCCTCTTCTCCTATGACCGTGCATCTAAACAGCTCTCCTTAGACGTCTCCCAAATTAAAATTCATCCATTTTTGCTTTCTTTTCTTTTCCTTTCTTTTTTTATCCAATTCTTTTCTTTTTCTCTGCATCTGCTCTCATCTGCAGCCAGAGGAAGCCTCTTTGATGAGAACTGGATAAAGTACCAATCTATGAGTATAGCAGAATACCTTTAGGATTCATTTTATGGATGTTTTTAGGCCAATATTATTTAGTTTTACCCTCTGTCTCTGAGCTTGGTTACTTGGTCCTTGGTTACTCAAGCAATGTCAGGTATGGGTTCCTTCTCTTGAAGTGGAACTTAGGTCAATTCGGACATTGGTTGGTTATTCCCACAAGTTCATTGCCTTAGCATATGGTGCAGGAAGGACAGATTATAAGTAAAAAGTTTTGTAGAAGTGTTGGCATCCAAATTTCTCGTTTGGTAGCCTTCATAATACATGCTTGCACCAAAGAGGTCATCAGCATAGAGCTCTGTGTAGGTAGCATATCAACAGCCCCATGTTCAATGAGTTGTGAGAGTATTGTCCTTGGCAAAGAAACCCCACTGTCAGTTTGCAGAAAGCCACATTTGTCTTAACAGGATTGATTGTTTGGGGATTTCCAAGGAATCCCCTTAGCCAACAACTTATTTGACTACTATCTAGTCCCCCGACTAGAAGACTCTCCTAGCTAACAAGAGATGACTAGTTGAGAATCCTTATCCCATCTTGTGAGAAGTCCTCATTAGGGTCACCTTTACAGATTCCAGAAAGTTTCCTCAGCACTAGGATTCCACACCATCCCCCCAAATGCCACCCAATCCCAGCTGTCCCCCCCAACACTATTACTGTTCACCCCATCTACTCCCTCACCAGATTCCCCCCTACTCCCATCCCCCACTGCACCCAGTATGCATGGAAACTCTCCTCTATTTCCACCTCGCACAGAGATCCATGAGTTCTCCTTAGACCCTTTCTCTTTACCGTAACCTCTCTGGGTCTATGAGTTATAGTTTGGTTACCATTTACTCAATGGCTAATATCCCAGTTTAAGTGAATACATACCATATTTATTTTTTTAGACCTGGTTTACATCACTCAGGATGATTTATTTTTTGAGTTCTACACATTTGTCTGAAAATTTTATGATCCCTGCCCCCCCTTTTTTTAACAGGCCAGTAATAATCTATTATATAAATGTACAGCATTTTCTTTGTCCATTCTTCTTCTCAGATACATCTAGTTTATTTTCAGGTTCTGGATAGTATGAATAAAGCCACAGTGATCGTGGCTGAGCAAGAGTCCTTGTGGTAGGTAGGAGTATACTTTGGTTTTATTCCCAAGAAGGCCATTGCTGGATTTTGAGGTACATTTACTCCTCACTTTCTGAGGAATAACTGTATCAATTTCCATAGTGATTGTACAAGTATGAGAGTCAATATGTGATTTAAACTGTTGTGTTTGTTTTGTTTGTTTTGCAAACTTGAATACCCTTGTGTTTGGGGCATAAACCTTAAGAATTGAAATATTCTCTTGGTAGATTTTTCCTTTGCTGAATATATAATGTCCTTTCCTATCTCTTTTGATTAATTTTGGTTTAATTTATATTTTGGTGGATATTAAAATGGGTAGAGTGGCTTATTTATTATGTCCATTTGCTTTGAATATCTTTCCAACACTTTACCCTAAGGAAATGTTTATTCTTGATCATGTGGTGATCCTTAATACTGAGCTGTGTTTCTTACATGTAGCAGAAGGCTGGATTCTATTTTTACATTCCATTCTGTGTTGCCTGTTTCCTTGGCCTTCACAGCTGATGTGTTCACAAGGATGCCTACTCATGTTGGAGGCTGAATAGTGAGATGAGACAAGGGAATGAAGGTTGGGGAAGGGTTTTGTGATCCTTCGGGGGATGGAGTCCGACAGGAATGGGAAATCATAGCAGATATCCAGCGACAGAGCAGTAGAAGAGAGTTGAGGAAATTGGTTCTCAGCAGCAGTAGGAGATGTTTGGATCTAACTCTAGCCTACTTATTTCATTTGAAGTAAAAGTCCTTGGGTTGGCAGGGAGGTGCTTGCTGGAGTTGGGTCTGGGACAAAGAAAAGGTTTGGAAAGACAGGTTAAGAGGGAAGGCTTGTGGCATTTCTGGACAATGTGGGCAGGGCTGAGAGAAGGCTGCAGTTAGTGTTTCTTGCACCTAATAATAAGATTGGAAAATTGGGTCTAGGGGAACATGGAGGGCAGAAGGTCTGTAGGCAGCCTACCTGGTTATCTCCTGATTTGCTTTCTTTCATTACAACAAAAGTCTACAAGGTGTCATTTAGTTTTCTCATTGATTTTCCCCCTCAAATATGAAATTTAGGTTGGTATTCAATTGATTGTATCACTTCTTTTTTCAAACAACTTCACATTGCCTAAAGGATGAATTTCCAATTTCTAGTTTTTCATGAATGTATTTTAAAGCAGTAAACATAAAAATATAATGACTGTGGTAAGTGCCTTACACTAAAAGATTTTTTTCCCAAAGGATTTTAACCAAAAGTAGAAATAAAGTAGATGCGCACAAAAAGAGAGCAAACTCTGGGTCTGTAGTGTAAGCAGCGACTTTACCATTCTTCATATATTCATATACAGTTTATTAAACATCTACTAAGTGTACATTTCATGTAAGGTATTTTCCAAAGGCAGAGTCAATGAAGGATGAAAAAACCACTCCTCACCTCTCCATTGTACATTAAAATTATTCACATGTAATCTAACAACCATGATAAAAGTAGGAAGCATAACATGTTTTCTGCCATTAAAGAGTTTTAGGACTAAACTTTTTGACAATATGCCAGATGCAGGCCTAGAAACAGGCAGATAGGTCTGTCTAGAGAGCTAACATGTTATTCAGTGTGATGCAACAGCCAAAAGCCAGGGTAGCTGGTAAGACTCCTAAACTACCAGGAAATCTCAAGGGTCTTATCAACTAAGTAGAAGACATGAGAGCCAAACTCCAATCTCTGTGATAGTATCTGATATTTTTTGGCATACCTTATTGACTGTGGGAAAAGTTGTTATGACACCAATTAGAAACTCTTACCTAAACATCTGCAGTGTTTAGGACCAATACTACCTAATGATTCAGTGAAATTTTAGGAAATTGGGAGGCAGAAACAGCTATGGGGTAGGTATAGCTTCTAACACTGAAATGGCAAACAAAAGGAGACTCTTAATGGTATTTCTGTATCAAAAGAAACTAATCTAACTTCATATTTGCTGTGATCTACGTAGCATACACAGTTTGTGCCTTCAGTATTTTATTTTGTAACAACTTTGTTTTGAGGATGGCATTACCATTTTAAAATGGAAAAAATAGGAGCATAAAATATTTAATCTTATGACAAAAACAAAGGCAGCCAAACCAGACTTTGTGCAAGAATGCAGGGGCAGAGCTGATGGCTTTCAGGCTCTAACCTGATACCACTAAATACAGAGCAGGTACTTGTCTGGGCGCTGCTCATGTGAAGACTTAAGTTATGCCTTTAAGTCTTAGATACAGAAGCTTGTGTGCAGAAGAGCCTGGGTAAACAGCAGACATGTCCAAGGAACCAGACCCAGAGCTGAGGTTAAGCCATGTCATCAATCATGAATTTCCGTAAGTTCCAGTGTATTATCTAAGGCTAATCATTTCCAATTCAGACTGTATGAAAACAAGAGAGGCAGGACATCACAATTTTCAGACTCATCCATTTCCAGAGAGAATAGTCTACACGGGATTACTGCCTCATGTGTGCCTTTCACCCTTTTTCTTTACATGTGCATATGACATAGAGCACATGTGAAATTGTCCACTACAACAGCAAGACTTACAGTAAAGGGGCAGGATGATCAGGTGTTCAGCAGAGCTTCTGAAGGTAGTGCGCAGGTGAGTGTCTTGTTCAGTGAAAAATGAACTGGAGTACTCATGTTTTTTAACAGAATGTAGGAACAGCAATGCCGACAGTCTAAGAAACAACCTCCTTCTGATGATAAATTTGCCCATGTCGCATCACTGAAGTGCTCTGCCCCTGCCATCTGTAATAATCTAGTATGGAGAGGCACAGTCAGATAAATATTCACACAAGCACACCACAGGTTTTCTCCTGAAACAACCTGTTAGCAACTATCCTTTAGACAGACTCAAAATTTAATGCATCCTTTTAAAAAATGTATCCGGCAGTAAAAACACTGTAGAAATTGATCTTGTCAGAAAATTTAGCACCTTAGATTTGACATTAAGGCCACTTAGAGGCTTCCACCATCAATAAGGCAGAGATGCAACAAATGAGATCCAAAGGGATGATTCTGGTTTGTACACCCCACCATGAGGAATGGCAGCCATTACACAACCAGGTCCTTTACGTGGGCCCACCATTTGTTGACTGTCAGTAAACTCTACATCCCAGATGCATAAATGATGGTGCCCTCTTGGGCATTTCTTTAAAATCAGAACCCGATTGTTCTGGCTCTATAGGAGACCAGCAGGGAAATATCAAAAACATATACCAAATATGTTTTAAAATAATACCATGATCTAAATAATTAACAATTAATACATAGTTTAATTAATGAACAATGAACATATCAACTATTTATTAGTAACAATTAATGATGAATAAGAAATTATTAGTCTTAATATTGGAGACTTAAAATCTAAAATGATTGTGTATTTAAAAGTCATTAAAAAATCAGCTATTACAGAATTGAAAATCGAACTAATTATTGAGTTATGAGGAAAAGGTCGAAACTCTTCTTTGGGTTTGTTGACTGTTCCATGGCTGGTTTTTATGACATGTTACAGCATGCTAACAAATGCAATACTTGGGAGGAATCCGGAGAATGTCTTCCAGGATCCCCTCATCAAGGAAGGGCATACTTATGGATACTTAATTGTGTCTGAAGTCTCAGCAAAGACTGAACAGCTCCTGAAATGATGTACAATTTATGAGCAACAGCATTTTTCAGGAAGATGTGGATTCTGGGTGAATCAGACCAAAAGGCAGCACTTAGTGCCCCCCTCCTTGCCTGCCGGTAATGTCCCTGTGGCAGCATTGGTTTATTTGGCTACTTTGATATTGGCCTTTTGGGGATAGCTCACTCCCTGCCCCACCCACCTGTCACCATACCTTAGTTCTAAAATGAAAAACCTAGTTCCTCAAAGTCTTTTCACTGCACTATATTATTGGATTTTTCACATCTCCCTGATTATAGGTTTTAGCCTTCACACACACACACACACACACACACACACACACACACACACACATGTTTACAAGGAGTGGAATCTACACTTTTGACCTCAAGCAAGAATTGTTATCTCTCTTCCTTAGCTAACTCCTTACTGAAAAGGTCAGGTATTCCACTAAAATGTGACCTCTGTGGAAGAATGTGTACAGTTTTTTCTGATTTTGTAGAGTTTTGAAGGCAAGCAATGAAGAAAAATTAATAAATCAATGACTTTTATCAATCTAGCCAGACTATTGGAACAAAATCTATCCCTTTCTCGTGATCAGAAGGGCTTGAGATATCCCAGGGGCTTTGAAATCCTAGCATGCTTTCACGAGCGTTAGTGCAGAGGTGGATTTGAGATACATTGAGGTGCACATCCAGAGCAGACCAACCCCTAGATGTGTAGGAATGCCAGATCAGGATGTTCAGACTTCTTTCAAGCCTATCGCTAAGATCTCAGATACTGGGATGGAGCGCTGCTCTTCTCTCATGTACAGCTCTGTAATCTTGTGACACAGAGATCTCTTTACCACATGCAACACATGTATAGAGACAAAGAGCAAAGAAGTAGAAAGTATTCACTAATGCCAATTTGTTAGATTGGTATTGCAATAAAAAGTATATCCACTTGCGAGAGAACTAAATAAATGTAATTAGATCCTGACCTACAATTAGACACTAAAATTGTACATTGCATGCAAGCTAATTTCTTTAATCAGTATGAATTCTTATGTAATTTCCTGGCAGAAGATGGTAAATATTAGATCGTGTCAAAAACTTAACTCTCAATATTCACTGCCATAAGAGATATTTTTGTAAGCACGTATACTGAACGCTAAGTATAAGAACCTAATAGTTCTTTTGTGAAAAGAAAATTCATACCAATGAATCAACTGTTGTGGCACATTACGTTATATAACCGAAGACAATTTTCCAAAAATTAAAAATGCAAAAAGCCCCATTTGTACGACATTATTGTTGCCATTATTCTCCATTACTGCGAAAAACTTTATAAATGCAATGTAGCTGTTATCATTAAAATATAAATATTAAAGATTGCAATGTTCGTGAACCAAGTATGGATAAAGCTCCCATTAAGACCACATTGCAATCCTGAAAGTCTCACTTGGCCTTGGCAAGCATGCCTCCTCTGCCTGGGCTGTAACCCCGAGCACTGAGCCCTCACAGCCTGCTTCTCACATTTAGCTTGACATCATCCACATATGTGTGCACCTAAACAGTTCTCCAGTGTGTGCCTTCTTAAATTCCGTGAATGGGAACCCACTCTGGGCATATTCTTTGCTTCTTCATTCTCATATAGAATGGCATTTAGTACTTTAATACCCCATTTCTCTCTCACCCGGTCCCTTACCTGTTATGGTTTTTCTGCAGCGGAACTTGGACTATTTTTCAGTGCGACATCTCCTCCTAAGATCATATGCCAATCATCCCTCAGGGAGGGGTGGGGCCTCAGGAGCTCCTCATGATCCATGAGGAAATGCTGATGGCCCCAACATCAGGCAGATCCAACACTGAGTTCCTGGGCGCAGAGCCCATACTATGCTCCGGTGTCTGTTACAGCACACCTGCATCCGCTGGTTCCCACAGGCTTTCTGCTCTTGTGTGCTCCTTTCGGAGCCACAGGGGGAACACTGAATATATATTTACTGAAGTACCCACAGTACTTCAAATAACTTTAAGGTGTTTTTTTTTTTTTTTATTCTTCCCCAATCATTGTCTGCAGTTAAAAACAGTCTTAGCTTTATCAATTTAAATTTCCATTTTGTTTACACACACATGCACGCCTAAATATGTACATACACATTCACACATATGCACACACATGTACCTGCAGACATGCATACACTGTTACACATGCACACAGACAGGCACAGACACACACACACACACACACACACACTCTTACAGACACAAGGATATAGTGAGTTTGAAGTTGACTTAAGTGTTTACATTGTTTCTTGGGGAATACAGCCAGTATATACTCCTTGTATAGGAACTAGTTATTATGTAAAAAAAAATTGCAGTGAAATGTTAGAAATAATACATTTTAGTATTAAAATGTATGGTCAAGATTTGATGTAGACTGATTTCACTCTAGGAAAAAAAAACAATGTTTACTTTCTCCATATGCTTCAATAAAAATTCAGCAAAATATCCACATTCATGATGTTACAGTAAATTAAGAAGTTATTGTTTTCCAAATAATCAGAAGATCAAATAGTGTTGCAGATTACCTTTTCATAAAATTTGAAGTAGTTACATCAGCGACAGTGTAAGCAGGAATATTGGGAGAAAGACTGTGAAATTCCATCTCCTGGAAAAGACACAGGGACTGGAATCATGGTTTTATAGTAGTTACAAATTTCTGCACTGTGTGTGCACAAATGTGAGGCTGTCATCAGGAAGGCTTAGAGGAGAAGACTCAGGGCAGCCTAACCTCTCACTGCTTAACTATTTGCTGCTGATAGATTCATGGAGAGGGGTAAACACAGCTTTCTGGTGTGTACCAATTGATAACCCTGCCATACTCCAGTGGATAGGTCCAATCCAATGGTCACACAGATGTCTCTGGCTAAATGAAATAGTCCCGTCCCCACCCTCCAAAATCAAAAGTTATCAATCTCAGAAAGGGACTGGTAGGCCATAAGGAGTACAGCTGATAAGAATAGAAAGACAATAAAAAAGGTAGTAGGAGTAAACATAACATATTACTGAAATGATCAAATAAAATTAATCACACCAAATACTCTAAATAAATATTTCATCTAGAATGTCTTCTTAGAGAACATGTATTGATTAGACCAGTTATAAACCTATTATTGAAATATAAGTAAACTATAATTTGCCAGTTTTTGACTATTCCATTGACAGTAACACAAGTGGAATGATGGTATTCAGGATCTTTCAGGTCATTGAGAATAAGATTGTTGAGTGACATTGTTTCATCTTCATAATTGCATGAGAAATTTCTGTGGCAATTTAGACACAGACAACCATCCTGTAACAGGTAGAGGAGTTGCAGTGGTAATGCACACCTGTAATCTTCACCACTGGAAGGCTGACAGGGAAGGATTGTAAATCCTGCTTTAGTGAAAGGGAAGGGAGATAGGGAACATTGAAGCAGAACACATCATTTGAATCACGGCTCGTTCAACTCAAGCAGGGGTAGAAAATCAAGAAAATGTACAAAATTTGTCATGAGGTGAAAAATATGCACAGTGTGATGGCAAGTCAGTCATATGTCATTGTCCCAGTGAATCCATGTCACTTAGCCCTGGAAATCTGGAATGCTTTGCAAGCCTAATAACATGAAGTGATCCTTCGTGACAATATTGCATAAGACGCCTATAATTGTACAACAAATGCCAGGTAGTACACTCAACAAGATCCCATTGATGAGATTCCTATCAACTATTAAGTAGAGATCTCATGAGCCCAAAGGGTTTTGTTTGTCTGAAAAACCCTCACTATGTAGTTAGAAGCTGGAAGAAGTGATTTACATCCACACTGGCATTTCCCTGCTGGAAGTTCAGAGGATCATACTCTTTAATCATTTTCAAAAGCTCTGTGTGTCTGAGTAAATTGTTAGCATTTGCTCTGGCAATAAGATCCGTGCAAAACTAACATGTCATTTCCTCAAAAGTGATCAGAGTAATTTTAACTGTTGTTGTTGCCATTGCTGTTTTTGTTGTTAAATCTTTGTGAAAGTTACCTAAGTTAACGTTCATTTGAAGCCATCTTGAAAACAGTAGTGATGGGTAAAGGGGCGGCTTAAACTACATGGAACATAATAAAGTCATGGAAGAGAATTTTTAAATTAGTCTAAATTTTTAATGGTGAATTTTTGAAAGTTCAAAATTTACCAATTTTTAAAATATATAATTCAGATAATTACTGAATCCTTAAGTTTCACAGAGAAACATCTAGACTTCAAGAAAGGATATCTTCTTGATTAATGTCTGTTTTAATCTATTTTCATTAGTGGAATTACTATGATTATAAGAGTAAGTGTGCCCCAAAGCAATTCAACAGATTTTAATGTACTCTTGTCCATGCAGGGCTCACCGGTACAGTATTGAAGAGAGATGCTGGGTTGTCTTTTATAACCTGTCTCATGATCTGGACAGATAAACTGTTTTTTCTTAAGATAGTCTATCATCACCAAGTGTCAAAGTAGAAGGATTGAAGCAGCTACTAAATTACCCTACAAGCTCTGTCCTCCCGCCAGCAGTCCCATGAGTGAGCGGTGACCCCGGCCAGTGCCTGTGAATCATAAAAGCCACTGTTGTGGATTCTAAGCAGAAAAATACATTTATATGCCTACAGAAAAGCAGGATGAAATATGGTGGTTTTAAAATGAACAATACTCAGAAGTCTGGGAAAAAGAAATGTTCTAAATCTACCTTCTGAATCCTTTCTCCTCTTCCCAGATCTAAGCAAGAAAAGAAACCCCAAAATATATAGAAAAAAATATTTCCTAGATATCATTTTTTTTAAAAAAGCGATTTCAGTATGCACCTTTTAAATGTATACAAAGTATTTTTTCAGGTAAATTAAATTACAAAATATTCAGCTAATGCATAAAGAACTTAGAAGAATCTCAGGTTCAGACACATTTTCTCAGATAAGTAAATAATAAAGATCATTGAAAAGATGGAGAAGTGAATACTTTGTTTTGACTACAAAAGGTGCAATAAAGGTAGCCAACATATTAACCAAGCATGGGCAATGAAAAGTCAAGAGATCTCTGGTACATAGATCAGAGAAAGGCAGACACAGATGATGTCTGGCGATTGTCAGACATTCTGTGAACAGTAAAAGTAAGCTGTGTAACACTGAACATGGTAAGAGAAAAGAAAGGCATCGAGACTCCAATACTTGTGCAAGGCGCCCACATGAGAGGCAAGCTGAACTCTCGATGTTCACGCGTGTCTCTTTGTTTAGATGAAAGCAGAACCAGAAGCAAGGGTTTGTGTACAAGAAGCTTACTTGAGAGGAAATTCCAGGAAACAAAGTCAGGTGTGAGCTAATGGCAAGAAAGAGGAAAAGCAGCACTTGGACCCGTGACTTGGGTAGTAGGGCAGAGAGTAAAGAATGTGTCTCCTGGGGGACTTTGCAAGAACTAAGTGCCAGGCACTCAAAATTTTCTCCTAGATGTGAAGAGTAACATAGACGTTTATCTATGGACTGCAGCTGTCAAGAACCTGCGTGTCTAGTGCCTCTCAGCTGTATCTGTGTTGATGGATCATATTTTCCAGTCTTCAAGGAAAGAAGAACAAGGAAGAACAAATACTTATTTGATAGTAAAATTGGCATGATAAGGTGAAATCAACTGTATTACAGTTCTATATGAAAAGGTTGTTTTATACACACACAAACACATGCACACACACTGTTATACATAGATATAAACCCTGTAGAAGTGTCACTGTTATTGCTAAATAATTTATTTCCCAAAAGGGTATATTTACTACAGGATACTTATTAAAAAAACTTAACAAACTTATCAAAAAAATTAACAAAAACCAAATCATATTTTTTTCAGAAGAGAAATTTAATTCTAAAAAATTATATGTGTCAAATGTTAAGCCAAGATATCATATATAGAAGCTGAATCAGTGTTGCTCTTGATACTGCCATGGGAGATATGTAGATTGTACACTGTTATAATCCATAAAGATTGCATTCACATCATAGTCTTTACTTTGATTTTTTTATTGCCCTTACTGTAGAACCTCCATGGTCTTACAAACTCAAGCAATTCTCTGGACTGTCTTTTGCTTTTCTTTAATTGTTATATATTTTATATGTATGCATATTTTTATACATATGTGTATATATGCATAAATATGTACACATATATAAAATATGCATAATATATTGCATAAAATATAATATATACATTATATACATACATACACACATATAAATTTCTGAGGGTATACTTTTTTATTGTTTTTCACTTGGTATTAGATAGCCAGTTTCGGTGGTTGTCCCTGCCGGAGATGATTTTCTCTCTCTAGACAATCATTAATTGCCTATGGCTTTTCATTTAGGTCTGGGGTTTTAAAAGATTTCTCCATCCATGTTGGCGAGTCAACTGACACTGTCATTGTTCAGATCCTATTTAGGCCATCATATTGTCGAGCTATCATCGATGCAGCTACCCTGTCATATAGAATTCACTATTGCACAGCAGACATACTGGTCTTCCGGCTCTTACAACCTTTCTGACTTCTTCTCCTAAATTTCCCTGAATCTTTGTACAGGATTTACATCGTAGATGTACCAATTGTGGTTAGGGTTATTCTTCCTATGGTGATTCACCATGAACAAAGCAACTTGGGAAGGAAAGGGTTTATTCAGCTCACTAGAAAGTCAGGACAGGAGCTCAAGCAGGGTAGGAAGCTGAAATCAGGAGCTGATGGGGGGCGGGGGGGCACAGCAAAGCACTGCTTACTAGCTCTCTGTGCCTTGTGCAGCCTGCTTTCTTGCTGAACCCAGGACCACTATCCACGGATTAACTGCACCCATACTAAGCTAGCTCCTATCCCATCAAAGATTAATTTTAAAAATGTCCTACAGCCTTACCTACAAACAGATATTTTGGAGGCATTTCCTCAATTGTAGCATGCTCTATTCTGATAACTAGTTTGTGTCAAGTTGACATAAAACCAGCCTATATATACATAATGAACAGTTGTTCTCTACGGTCTGGACAATTGTGGCTTTCTATAATAATATCTATCTGCTGCAAAAGGACATTTTTGAAGAGTAAAAGCTATACTTACCTGTGTGCATAAAGATGAATATTACAAGTGGAATTAGGAATTATACCAGTTTAGAAAAGTGGCAGTTGTAGGTTCTCCTTTTGGTTTCATATTTTTAGCAGTCTTGGCTAGGTTTACAGGACTAGGCATGCATTTCCCCTTATTGGGTGGGTGTTAAGTTAAATTAGACAGCTGTTGGTTATTACCAAGATATCAATGTCACCATTCCACCTTCCAGGTTATCTTTCTATGCTGGTCCTTGTTGTGGTTAATAGATGTCACGGCTTGGTAAGACTATTGATTACCTTTTCTTTCTAGGAAATTTAAATAGCATTTTCCAACATGGTAAGAGCTAGTCCTCAGGAAGGATGTACTTAAATTAGTTCTCTTTCAACTTCTCCAAGTGCTGACTGACTTCAGCAGGAGAGATTTACCTTCAAATTCCAGGAGGCTGCCAAGGGCAACTGCAACAATTCATGTTGTATTACAGCTGTTTCCTGGATTCAACTGACCCACAGCTCAAAACGAGATTGTCCATGCCTGGAAGTTGGCTTTTGTTGGCTTGAATATGTCCTGTGGAGGAAGCATCATCCTACTCTTTTATAATTCCATATATGTGTGTGGACATTACACATCATATTTTTTAGGTAAACATCAAATAGTAATACTCCTGGTGGTTTCTTTTTTCAAATACTCTTAATGTTATTTACTCCTCCTTCTTCCTTCTCTCTCCTTCTGGCTACCTGTCTCCCCAGATACGCCCCCCTTCTTTTCTCATCTTCATCTTCAGAGCACCCACAAGTTACTATTTTCCTCTCTCTTCCACAGTCTCACCCCTACCCCCACTCTACAATCCTTCTCTGCTTTCCTGGATTCTGTGATTACTCCAGGTTATAAATTCACATCTGAATATTTGGAGGTAGGATCCACTAGTAAGAGAGAATATCTAGGTTAGTCTTCTAGGATTTCAGATATTTCATCCAGTCTAATATAACTCACCCATTTGGTTGCAAACTTCATGACTTCATTCTTCCTTACAGCTGAATGGTATTCTACTTTTTTGCATGCAGTACCTTGTTATATTCTGTATATCAAACTCTAATTTTTAGATGATTTTCATATACCATCTGAAACTTGAATTTATGGAGACAGTACATTTCACTTTCATGTTAACTCTTCTTATTCCCTTAATCATTTCCCAAGGGTAGCAAATTTACCTGCTATCAATGATTGATTTGATCTTCATTAATTGCAGTGGGTATTATCAGAAATCATTAAAAGGGGAAAATGTATTTAATTGGTGTGAAAGTCAATGTTAACCTGTTTTACATTTCCTTGATTAATAGATGAAATAGACCTTTTCGTAACTCTATACTAATTATAGTACTTCTATAAGTTCTATATTAATATTCTAATCCTATCTATAAAAATACATATTACATCATAATTCTTTTGACACAATTGCATATGTAGAATGAGACTCACGTTCTTCATTCATCACAATTATGTTAGTGTGCTCAGGGTGATCATTACTACATACACAGACTGATTCTGTGAGCAGTACAGTTAGAGAAGAAGAAGACCTCTAAAAGCTGGTGGTCTTTTGAGCCTCATCCCTGAGGTTCCTTCTGGTTGCCTACATTGTCAATTTCCATTATTTTGTCTAGGTCCTAATTTCCTCTGCTTATGATGACATCAGTCTTACTATATTCAACCAGCCTGTAAGATCTCATTTCATCGTATGCTTTGTTAAAAGAAAAAAAACTTGTTTTAAAATTCAGCATCTTATGAGATTTTTCACTTTTAGTTGATCAACATGAAATTTTGGTTAAGATACTATCCTACTTTATGGCATGAAAATCCCTACTCCAACAGTAGAAAGGAGGATGGTATTTTTTAAAGTTTGTTTGGTGTGGGATTGGTTTTGGCTAGCTGGTTGAGCCTTTTTTTTTTTTTTTCATTGTACCAGAACAGAATTTTAGACAAAGAAATAAAATATATATACTTTTGTGTTCACTAACTGCAACAATGTAAAAAAAAGGAAAACAAAGAATATATCAGAGCTCCTTGTTGAAGGGTTCTGGCGAGGACTGGATATGAGGACACCCTGAGCTCCTTGGAATTCAGTGGTGGATACTGGATGGGAGTGTCATTCAGGAGGGTTTCTGTTTTACAAAAAGCAGTTCGCAGTCTTCTGATAAGCAGTCCTGGTAGATATGGCAGAAGTTTCTTAGTGGTTATTTAGGAGAGTCATGTTTCATGATCTTGTTGGTTCTCAGTGGTACCCTAGCCTCAGACTTCCTTAAGCAGTTGGTACTCTAGATTGATCCACGTTCCTTACTAGGTAGCTAAGCATCAGAAATCAATCTTTATCCTTACATTGGGATAATCTATTTTGCCAAGGGAACACAACAAACAAACAACTCTTGTTTGTTGTAAATAAGTCTTCTGTTAATGACAGTTTCATACATGTATGCAATATATTCTGATACGTCTCTCTTAAGCCTTTCTTATCTTCTCTATCCCTATTAACCTGATTGCTTTCTGCGGGTTATTTTCCAATGCTCATGTCTTTTTGTTTGATGTTGTGACTTGCTGAGTTTAACCAGGGTCATATGTGTGACCATGGGTTTTGAGGTAATCCATTGTTGATTAAATTGAACCCATTTAAATTTTGGGATGAACCTATCAAGTAAGAAATATCTGATATCCATTATTAAGAGTGGCTCCTATAAATTATTTTAAATAAGCCTCACGTGCTTAATCAGCACCACATGGCATAAGAAACTATAAATATTATCTGAAGCTTTCATGCTTTAATTGACTCATTTTATCCTGCTAATCATTTACTGATGATAATCAATAATGCTCTTTCTGTTATAATATAAATGACCATATTTTTCTTCAGTTTTCATTATTTTCACTTAATTGTGATTAACAGTGGTAACTTCAAGCTGATCAAAAAGAAAGTTTAAATACGACCCGCTAAAATGTTAGCAATGGCATTTTATTCAGCTGGAAATGAAAATGAAGTCTACAGGAAAATAGAACTGGAAACATTTTTGGAAACAAAAATTAGCCCAGGCTCAGACATATGAATACCATATGTTATTGTGCATGGATCCAAGCTTCTAATTGTTAGGTGTATGTATCCAAGTGGGAGAAACTTGGGTAAAACCCAGGAATCCAGAAAGGTGCCCATATGACTGGGGGAAAAAAACAGGTTTTAACAAAAGGGGGTGGAACATGAGAAAACCAACCGGAGGAGGTGTGAGTACTGGATATAAAAAAAAAAGTACAGAGAACAGAGAAATGGGACAAAGGGAGGAAAGAAGTCACTGCTCAGGAAGCAACCAAGCTGAAGTACTTGCGAACACTGCCCAGGAAAACATTACTGGCTAACTATTTGAAATTGTAGGTGTGATGCGTTGATTCTCAGGCTTAAGAATCCACATTGATTCTACTTCACATTCCCAGTGAGCCCATGAAACAGATTCAGATCACCATGCTTTCTCTACAGGAGGCTGCAGCTCAAACAGGCCACTATGGGACTTGGAGTTAGAGAGGTTCAAATTTAGATTAGACGCAAATCTCAGGGCAGTAAGGCCTTGCCTACCAGACACTGAAGCATAAACTTTAGAAGGAGCTTGTAAAAGTCTTAGTATATAGTATATCTGTGTTCTCTAGACTGGAGACATGTTTAGCTAACTGGGACTCTGGTGATCTAGTCTAAAGTAATGTGGATAGTATATTCTGGATCTTCCATTGTGAACAGTAAACCTTGGGACCCTGCAACATCACTGCACGGCAGGCTAACCCTTTTCTGCCATAAGGTTAAGATTATTCCTAATAAACCTTAAAGCACAAGGGAAATCTTAAGAGATCTTTATCTACTATAAAATTTGGTAGAGGCTGGATCGTGGTGTGTAATACACATTAATAATGTTTTATGAATCTCATTGAAAGCTCATTCTGTGTCTTTGGGAAAGATTTAGCTTAAAAAAAAATTCCCTGAGGGATATTACTCATCAGACTACTGAAATCTAAAGTTATTATTAAGGGCAGGTATATTCTCTATCAAGGAGGCTTCTGTTAAAATAAGTTATTGTTAATAATCTAAAGCGAAACTGAAAGTATTCATTATTCAGTACTCATTAAAGAGATTTCCAAGTAGCAAAAGAATCTTATTGGCATATTATGAATTTTTTATCTACAACATCACTCAAAATAGAACGAATTTCATTGTATAAAATTACTGAGTGATGTTTAAAAATAGAAATTATTTAAATAAATAAAATATCAGTGTTAAAATAAAATGGTAAATAAATAAGTTATTCTTAGGCAAACATTAACTAAATTGATGTTAACAATCCAATTTAGCACATTAATTAATGAGGAAAATGGTGATATCCTCTCAAGTTTGAAGAAAACTTAGAAGCTAAGAGGATTTTTAATATTCAACTTGTTCAAAAAGCATTAGGATATGCTATAAATCATCAAATAATTAAATGCTAAATGGTTAATTTCTACCAGATCATCAATATGTATGCCAGACTCTTTCAGTGGACAAAAATTATTTCAGTGTTTCCAGAGGTAAGTTATAAGTTTGGCTTTACCCACAAATGTATAATGGTTCACCAAGCACATCATTAGAACATGTCTAGGGGTCCTTGCTCCTGTATATTCTGCACTGCCCTTTTTTTTGTCTTGAATTACTCTACTTTTCAAATTAAAATTTCTGAGAAGATCTATTATCTTACATTTATACTACTCACATTCATACAACAAATAATTTCTGACCACTTGTCAATGTACTTAATGTAAGTTCAAAATGTAAATACAAATTTTATCTTATTTTTGCAAAGTGTGAGTGAGAAAGAAGATATGCAAAGCTTATGACACAAATAAGAGGAATATGAATACATGACCAGTGGATTTTAAAGGAGTCCAGGAATTTTAGGGTTTGGTCACTAGGAAAATGGCTTGGAGTAAAAATGTAATCCAACACTCATTGAAGAATGGATTGTGTTGAAACCTTTTTCAAATGTAAACTTTGGTACATTTGTCTTCATTTGTAAATGGGAAGTTTCATACACACTAATCTTAAAATACAGCTAGCACTGCTACCTGCATCCTGACTTGCCTATCTATTAAGCAACTCTATAAGCATGCGTAGGTTTCGGATTTTTGGATGTATAAGCAAATAAATGCAGAGGAATGAATCAGTTATTTAAACAGTGTTGTAGGAAACGTGGGCACAGAGACATCTGCATCAGAATGAAGTCTGTTCAAAAGGCATACAACTCAGACATCTTGCCTTATTCTGTATTCTGCTGTCAGCCCCTGACCTCTCTAAGTCCAGCATGTGATGATACTGAGGCAGTGACCTGCTTCACTCCACTGTAGGAGCAGGTACTCCAGCGGGTGTTTGGCCAGCTGTTTTGCAATTTCATCAAGTGTACCTGGAATACTCCAATAAGGAGAAAAATGCTAGAATATCCTCTGACATACAAATTTATGGTAAAGCTCTGCTTACTTAGGATGAAGTCAGCAAAAGCAAGAGTTTCTGATGACACTTAAAATACATTGTAGTTTTTGACATAAAATTAGTTGATTTATGTGTATTGTTACTGAAAAACACACACGCATATCCTAATGAGTTAAATTGTTAGGGAATGAAATTCAAAGCAAAATATTACTCAACCCAGCAATCCTGTCGATCAAGTGATAGAAAGAAGAGAGTTGTTTTAATGAATGAACTTTAAGTCTGAATGTGATAAGGATCTCATATGTTAATAAAAAAAGGAAATTCATACTTGTTATAACCAAACAAATCAGATCCATGACATGTTTTTCTAAGCAAAATCTAAGCCCCTTTTCAAGTAAGAACACATTAAAACACTATTGTTTGAAAAACAAAAGGTAAAATTTGAACCACTTTTGCAACTCATTCAATTCACAGAGTTTGTTCTAAATGATCATAGTATATATTGTATGATGAACATTTTATTCAGTATACATTTAAAATTAAGATGTATTTATCAGGAGAAAATATAATTATAATTTTCTTTCTATACAGTACTGGAAACTGTAATGCATAAATAACTATCATAATATTTAAACAAAATAGCATCTTGTTTTCTGTGTTTAAAAGGCTTCAAAGTAAAACATAAATAGAAATACATATTTTAAAATGTTTTCCTTTTCTTTACAACAAATTAGGTATATATTGAAATCATTTTGTATTTTTAGAATCACTAAATTTCCTAGAATGTTTTTAAGGGTGTTCGTAACCTATGTAACCGTTTAAACCAGTAGTTCTCACCCCATGAGTCGTAACCCTTTGGAGTCAAATGACCCTTTCAAATGGGTTGCCTAAAACCATCAGAAAACACAGATATTTACTTTATGATTTATAACCATAGCAAAATTACATTTTTTGAAGTATCAATGAAAACAATTTTATGGTTAGGGGATTACCACAATATGAGGAACTGAATTAAAGAATAACATCATAAGAGAAATTGAAGATCACTGATTTCAACCCTATAATTATGAGAAAATTTGAATTATAACTCTCTCTAGTAGAGGTTATTACATATAAACATATATTCTCACTATAGAAGTTATTATATATGTACACACTATAACAGTAGAATGTAAGTTCATAGTGGATAGAAGAAATTATATATACTAATAATTTGTAGTAATATTTATATTCTTGCTTCTAGCTTTTCTGATGGGAACATTCAAAGTCGGAAAAGTATAATGGCAAATTCCAAGTCAAAGCAGATTTTGTGACTTGTGTAGAGAAATTTTAATCTAGCAACATGTTTGTTCTGGCAAGGGATCACGTCCAAAGACCTTCTAGATCTAAATCTACATATGATTCAGCCAAAATTCAAACATGCCCTGGATTACAGTGTAATCTGGTTTAGATACAGACACACCCTTAATATGCAACTTTAATCCCTAACAATGAAAGCAAAGTTAGTTTGAAGAAGGAAGCAGCCATATTTGAGAGTGATATCTAATTGAAGGGCAATAAGCATGAGAGAAAGATTTGACAGAATGAGTCAGAGAGAGGATACACCCAAGTCAGACAAGAACAGCACAGGAGAGAGAAGCAGTCTTACAGGACAGTTTTACAGAGAAGGGTCACGGTGGGGGGGGGGGAGGGGGGGACAGAAGGAGCCAGAGAATAAGAAGGAACCAGAAGGTTAGAAGCAAGTTTGAGGCACTCAGCTTGGGGAGAAGTTTAAACCAGAACAGCTGAGTTAAACCAACCACGCAGAGATCAGAAAGAGCTAGAAAAAGTGAGTTTGTTCAGCAGTAAGCCTCTGAGATGACCTTTGCAAATATGGTTTATAGCATGTCATGCTCAAAGACGTGATGCAGAAAACATAGATCATGGGTGTGCCACACATGGTCCGAAAATCGAAGGCACTGTGGAGTGATAAAAGTACCAGCTACGACTTAGGTTTCTATTATATGAAAATTTTACTTCTAAATTTATATAAGCATCACACTTAATAAGGAGAATGTTTCTTTTACCCTTGCAAAGAAATGATAGTTGAGGGAACAGTAAGAAAAATAGAAAAGTTCACCTCTGTGAAGCACTGTTGTACTTCATAGAAGGACAGATGGAAACGCTTGCTCAGATTTAGTATTGATGCGGTCGACACGTGTGCCGCATGACAATTAATGTGAAGGGTTCTCAAATCACATAAGCAACAATTGATCTCAAAGACATTATGAAAATATGTTACTACTACTTAAAATTAAAATATCCTCTGTAATAAGTATGAGCAGACTTGCCTGTATAATATGTGTGATAATCTCCAAAACTCCCACATTCTTTAATGTTTTATGTAAAATTTATTCTTTAATGATTTATTTAAAAATGTGTTAGTTACACTTGTGTTTAATAGATCCATTCTATACAAATCAAAAATTATCATAGATGGCATAGATGATTTTAAAAAAACAAACAATTAAAACTAAATAAATTAATGTTCTTGTTCATTGAAAATAGTGTTTTCATAAAATATTTTCTAATCATGGTTTCTCCTCTCTTAACTATTCCCAGATCTTCCTACCCACCAAACACCAAGCTCTTTCTCCATCTTTAGAAAATAAACAGGCAAACAACAACAACAAACACAAACATAACACAAATAATAAAAAATAAATAATAAATAAAATAAAGTATTAAACACACAAAATCTGAAACTATACTATACATGCAAAATACCAGTATTAAGTAACTCCATGTAGATTTCTTTCATATATGTATTTAGTTTATAGGAAGCTTTTAAAGTAATTGATTTCCATATGACCCTCCCTCAAATGGCCTTTGGTGTCAGCTGACCTCCCTACTCAACTTCTTTGCATGCTAACAGGCTGGTACTTATGTACATCAGCCTACAGCGAGAAAACTTCAAAATATTTGTGATTTTATTGAGATCCAGTGGTTAACTTGTCCACCATTGGCTGCAGAGTAACCAAGTGCAGCGCACGATGCCATAAACTTCACAAAATATGGAATTAATGAGTCAAGAGAAATGAATATTCAACTAACGTGTTCAGTGGAGCTGAGAAATCAACTCAGTGGTCAATCACTTGACTATCCTGCATCTCTGCTTTTAATCCTCACAGTAAGAAAGAATAATATGTGGGGTAAGCAAGGACAGAAGGAATGACATCAGTATGAATGAAACAACGCTTTACATGTTTTCGGGATAGAACAAATTGACATAACACAGAGAATATATAGATGATTATAGATGCCAAGAATATATTGATTTTTATGCTTTATTAATAATTTCACTTTATTTATACGGTGAATTTCTGTTTTGCATCATGAACCATTTTGTTCATTGAGGTTAAAATGTGATATGCCAAGGTCCCTGGTAGCAGGCAGCTCTGGTGTTACCCAACTATATTATCATCTGTAAAACTGGATAGGCTATTAACAGGAATGCTAAGGACCTAGTCATCAGTTTTCACAAAGATCACAGTGGGGTGTAAAGGAAAAGGAGAAGAAGGAAGCGCTTACTGGTCTAAAATAAAAGGTAAATATAGAAATGCAATATGGGTTGGAATGTCACAGAAGGCAGGATCCATGGTGAAAATTATACCTCTGTATAATCAGTGGGAAACTGGTGTTTGAAGAGAGGAACACCATACAGGGTTTCCCTTGCTGGATACTAAACGTGAAGGATAAATTAGGAAGGTGGGGTGAGAGGTTGGGTGATTCCAGTTAACAGACCATTTTTTTTATTGTCCCTGAGAAAGGTAATAATAGGTTTTGAAGAAAATGGTAATTTGAGGCCTTTAAAGTATATTAATTTCTACCTGTGACCCAGTACTGTATTTCCTGAAGTCAACTGGGATTGGAATTATAAACTAAAGACACCTTCCTCCCCTTCATTCATCTCCCAAAAAGCAAAAGAGTAAGCTGCAGATTGAAAACCAACTGAATGGCCATTATATTTATTACCCATCAGAAAAATATTGCTGAGTGGCCCATGTTAAAACAAAACGCAATGAAGAAAATCTGAGGTTGTAATAATAAAATGTGAGACACAGTGGTCACACTTTACCAAGCTATTTTAAACCTTGACTATTTGATAAAGTAAAGAATAGTGATTAATGTAAATATTGTTTGAAACACTTTGCTGCAAGTCAGCTTCTTCATGCCCTGAAATTATCATAACCTATCAGTGCTTTTGTACATATAAATAGCATACCTTGACATTCCCCCTTTCAAGAGTTTTTGGGATATTTTAGGCATCCGAGCCACTGACAGCCTCATTAATGACCACTTGCTTTATTCTCAGAAGAAATCTCTTTCTCAACAGCAATAGCCACCATTGTTCTCTCCTCTGCTTCCTGACCTGTGCTGATCTGCTCTGATCTCTATTCCCTCTCTTGTCATTTCATATACGGAGAATGGGGTGACTAGGGTGTCTGTCTCTTACACCATGTCTTTTGTGTAGGAAGACATCATAGCCTCTTGTTCCAAATGCCAGTCTGTTTTGCAGATATGCCATATTTGATTTTTCCATTAATGACTTGATGGACATTGGTGTTCTTTCCACATTAGTGGTTATATATGATAATGTTATATACATGTATGTACACTTTTTAATTGGTGTAACTGTCCCAGTTCTGTGTGCATATGCCTAACATCAGACAGTATGATATCTGCAGTTAACTATTTATGGAAATGCCAGGTATTTTTCTTTTTTTTTTTATTTTTTTTATTCGATATAATTTATTTACATTTTAAATGATTTCCCCTTTTCTAGCCCCCAACTCCCCAAAAGTCCCATAAGTCCCCTTTTCTTCCCCTGTCCTCCCACTCACCCCTTCCCACTTCCCCGTTCTGGTTTTGCCGGATACTGTTTCACTGAGTCTTTCCAGAACCAGGGGCCACTCCTCCCTTCGTCTTGTACCTCATTTGATGTGTGGATTATGTTTTGGGTATTCCAGTTTTCTAGGTTAATATGCCAGGTATTTTTCAAAGTTGCTGCTTCAAGTTACAGCTCCATCAATGGTGCAGAAATGATTCCAATATTGCCACATCCTTGCCAGCACTAGGAATGGACAAGTAATTAGCAAATCAGGTAGTAGTTCAGTCTGTCTCCCATAGTGGGATTTTCAGATCCTTTAACAGTTACCACACAGATACCACCAGTTCATGGGAAGCAAGTGGTACTTGCCCCCTCTGTCCTGTGAAATGTGGGTCACATGTGCAAAGCTAGCATAGACTGTCATTATTTAAAACACGTTTCTAGTAGGAATGTTTGTGACCCATTGAGTAACAGAAACATGGGTCCCCCAGATAGGATACTGGACCCTGCCAGTCTCTACAGCAGTAAACTTTTGTTCTTCAATGTGTATGTCACTGGAATACTGCATATGCAACAAGCCTTGGATATCTTTGGCTAAATTTGTATCCTGACCTTGTTTTGTCATAGGTTCCATTACAAAGAACCTTAGCATCTTTTGGGTTGGGGAGCTACAAAAGCCTGCTTTCAGTTGAAACCCAGCAGAAAAGTAATCAGGTTCGAATTCTGCATGTCATAGAAGCTAATAGAATGCTTATTGAGGTGCATGTTGTTGTGCAGCTAAGAATATAAACTGTATATTCTTCAACTGTCAGGAAAAGGAACAAAGTCGGCTTCCGTTTAAAGCTTGGGTGCTGTGATCATAAATAAGTACAATAGCTAGTGATGGCCTCAGAGTAGTGACATGCAAAAAATAGGAAAGTTACTCAGGCCTTGTACTTAGTAACTACTGAAAAAAGTATGAGCTGCATCTTCATAGTAAAAATAAAAACCATCTCTTCACGAAGTTTTATAGAGGGCAGCACCCTTAGCAGAGCAATGATTGCTTCAGTTGAGTGTGCTTCATGACTAATGCTGCCTTGACTATGCTTTTAAATGTTAGCTCTTGTGCATGATTCATATGGTTGTGAGGAAGATGCAATGATGGGACTCATCTGGAAAGTTGTAGTCCACCCTGTCCTAGTCAAAGGCATGGAAATGAGCTCACTCCACAGCATCAGCACCAACACCATGGCAACAAGGGCAAGCCAGTGTCATCTGATCAGTTCGCTAATAAAATCAGAGAGTGCCATTAGTCCTTGGAAAGGCACATTCTCTCCTACTTTGTTGCTTTATTTTAATATTAAGAATGAGATTGGAGGACCTGTAGCTGATCTCTGCTGCTTTGTGGGCTCTTCTTTCTTCTACCATTCTCCAGTCTTTGTCCACAAGCTTAACACCCTAGTGCTATATAACAGAGAAAAAGAATAGAAAGGAAAGGGGTGATGCTATTATTAGACTACTTCTTGCTGGTTGGGGGCATCAAGTTCTTCAGAGAAAGTTTGATCTTCAGAGTCAGGATATCTAATTTCTTTTTTTCTTCTATGTTATAGCATGATATATATATATATATATATATATATATATATATATATATATATATACATGTGTATATATATATATGTATGTATTAGTTGTTATATTGTAATGGCAATTTCTTCAGGAAAAGAGTGAAAAAGACCATGAATTTGAAGGGAAGGAAGAGGGATATATGATAGTTTTCAAAGAACTAGAAATGCTGTGACAATAATACAGTTTCAAAGATAAACAATAATGTCAACAAATGAAGATACTTGCCATTCCTTGGTATCAGTAGAACTAAAATACACTGAGGTTATGAGGCTTTGATGTGTTATCAAGTCCAATGTAAATTCCAACTTATTTTGATTAAAAAATTTAACTTTTAGATATAATTCTGGGATAAATGAACACTCTTAAGGCTGGAGTTCCTGGTGGCCACTGAGGACTCCTGATTGAGCTTCCTTTCTCCATTTCAGCTTTTTTTTTTTAATTTTCTATGTTAGGACTTAGGCAGTGTCAAAGAGCGATTTCTCTCCTCCGGCACAGAAGCAGAGTAAGAATCACTTTTCTCTTTAATTAAAACTTCTGAACCTCATCAGCTCCTTGGAAAGGCAGTACTGAGGACTCACTTGGAAAATGGCTCCAGTAGACAAGGTATGCCCCAACTAGCCCATGCCTGAGGAAAAATGGTAACATTTCCAGGAGCTGTTAAGTAAGATTGGTTGGTTCCTTTATAGAAGATATTGTTTGTCTCTATCCGAAAAATGCACAGGAGGTCACTGGTGATGCTCTCTGGATGACCTCCTATTTGGATGAATAGCAGTGGCTTTTTGATGTCATGATTTAGTGGTACATTAAACAGTCCATTTTGACATATCTTCACATCGTCCTTGTAATTACACCATGAATTATTTCCGTGGAAGGAAAATGGCCCTGCTTTTTCACTGTGAGAGTAAACATTTGCATGTTCTGTCCCTACACTAAGATTTGTCTATGTTTTATTTTCATCATACTATGAAACTCTTGCCTTCAGCTTGGGTCTTTATTGCAACCATACATTGATGAAAGCAGTAGCTCACAGTGTCTGCCTGCTTGTATGTAAAGGGTTGTATAGGTAAAGAATTGTGAGCATTTGCTAATATTTTAAACATTGTTAAAATGAAGAAAAACAATGTGCACTTTGAATCATTGTGTGCATACTTAGTGGTCATGTTTGTTTTTATTTAGTGATAGTCCCAAAGTATGTCCAAACTTATGAATTGTAGTTTGTCTTTAGTTTTTATTTATTTCTATGTGGATGAATATTTTGTCTGTCTGTGCGTGTGTGTACTATGGGCATGCAATGACCAGAGAGGCCTGAAAAGGTCATTGGATCCAGAGTCATAGATAGGTGTGAGGTGTCATGAGAATGCTGGGAACGACCCAGGAACCCTGCAAGAGCGCTAGATGCTCTTCCCTGCACGACCATTTCTCCAGCCCTTCTTGTTTTAAGAATATTAGCTGCCGATCACTTATAGTTAAACATTCATTTCCTTAATTCACTTTATTTGACATTTAAGATGTCATTCTGGCCACATCTGATGTGGTATAGAAGGACTGTGTCATTAAACAACGTCTTCTTTTATTGCTCAATAGGAACAGATCTACACTGCAAACAATCTATTTCTGAGCATAGAAGTGTTTAAAAGAAAAATTGAATCGTATTTGCAATGTGTGAAGAACTTTAGACCTCTTGCCAACGCCAAGTAATTAAAGTGTGAATACATTGGTCTCCTAAAGTACTAAGATGCCAAGGCCCAGTTTCAGCAGGAGGAGGGTCCTGAGAAAGGAATGAGAGCCTTGCTGATTTAATAATGACTTGTAGTCAGTAGTGGATGCAAGCTGTCAGTTCAAGTGCTCTCTCCTTGTCTGAGGATTCTCATCATTCTCCCTTCTTCTCCTCTCTTCGGTCTCCCTGTTTGTTCTTTTGCCTTCTCCCTACCAGAGAGCCTGAACCCAGTCTTCAATTTACTATAGCTACATCATCAAGGCTTTGAATATTGTTAATAATACTTTTAGAAATCCTTAAATTTATATAAATTTTATGAATTGTGGATCATTAGTTCAACCCATGCTTCCTTACAGCAGGAACAAAAGACAAAGCAAAAGCACACTTCCTTATAGGTTTACACAGCCTGTTCTTCATGGGTAGCTGGGCCCAGCTCTTGCAGTTTCCTAGTATGGCAGACAGCAGTCTTTAGTAGCTATTTCCATGTAAAAACAAAAAGGTGATAGACTACTAAAGGTTAAAATAATTCTTTACAAACTCTTAAGATTTATACAAGTAAAGCAGCTAGCTCACTCTAGTCTCTCTAGGCATCACCATCACCAATCCTTCAAGTAGGTAGGAGAACAAAGTACTAACTTTTTAAATGCTTGTCATCCTCTAATATCCTTTTAATCTTCTAATCTTTGTTTCCTCACCCTAGCAATTCCATAGCTCATGTACTCTCCTTCTAATACTGTTTATTTCTAGATAATATGTAAGCCTTCCTCCTATACGATAAACCCATCTATCATTTGCTTGGTTTTTATAGATTCTTCCTTATTTTCCTATCCGTACCTTTTCTTTTTGAGACCCTTTTAACTATCTATCCTTGATGTTCCCAAGTTCACCTTGTCTATTTAATGTGGCAGACCTTCGACCAGAGGGTACATGTATCTCCTCATAATCCCCAATTCAAAGCCAAGTCTCATAATGAACATTTTCTAATGGACCATGTAGGCTTTTATGGACTCTATGGTTATGTTGTCTTAGGGCCAAGCAGAAGGCTTGTTCCTCGTTCTCTGCATCCTCATTACCACTTCCATTCCTCATTCCTGAGAACCACATGTTTTGTTTATTATGGAGTGATTAGCTCTGAATAATGGGGGAAGTGTATTCCCCAGAAAAAGAGATTGAAAATAGAAGTGACAGTATACCAGTTTAAGAACAACAGCAACTACCAGCTCACATGGGGACCAATTGTCTGGCACTGCTCCAGGGGCAGGAACTGTATCGCACCTCATCTTACATACCCATGTTGGACCCAATAATAAGATGGTTTCAGGTAGTTTGATTTTGTTGTTATTAATCTCTTGCACATGTCCATGTTTGCATTCCATCCATGATTTCTGTCTAATAGGTGCAATAAAAGCCTATCTGTGATGAGACTACTTTTAGCCAATTGATGATCTATCTATATGAGGTAATTGTGGAGAGGTCAAATGCATCCCTGTATCTTTATAGTTAATTATGGCACTGATCGCCAAATACACATCAGAGTCATCTGTTGCATATAAGACCGAATAGCTGAGGAGTTTTCATTCTGTGGGCACATTCTCTTCTACATATTTAGAATGTGTCCTTCTTAATTTTGTTTAAATAAATAGATAATAAAGCAAAACAATTCATAAAATTAAAAAGGCATCTACCGTCTTATAATTTTGCCAGATAGGCAAGGTTTATACAGCAAAATATGACTCTTTCTTTGCTAGGTGTCTGCATATGGTAATCAAGTATTAGTTGGGATATATGCTCTAAGGTTTCTGCACTGGCAAACACGATGCCTAGAGAGGAGACAATTTCAGAGACTCTTGGGTTAGCTACTTTTCAATAAATGAAATGATGGCTAATATGAGTCCATATTGGTTAATAGTTTTTTGAAACAATATTTTTATTTATTCCTTGAAAACGTATTTGTACAGTTTGATGTAATTCATCTGTCACTGACTTCTCCTCATTCTCCGAGGACCAACCTCCTGTCTTCCTTCTGACATATGGGTGCTGGGAACTGAAACTGGGCCATATAAGAGTAGCAAATACTCTTAACTGCTTGTGACCCCTCTGTTATTGATATCTATGTTTTGAATCCCCCTGGAGGTTAGCTGAAGTATCTACAGGAGATTCTGGATGCTTCTCTATAGACTTAGCAGCTGCAAGACAGAGAATTGGATCAATGGTTAAAATTAACATACTGATCTTACTTAGGATCCAAATTTGTTTCCCATATCACAGATAACTCTCACATACTTAAAATTTCAGTCAAATCTAAAATACCCAACTGTTCTATCCTTCACAGACATCTACAATCACGTGCACGTACCCACATATAAACACACATTCACAAGCACGTAGCTAATAAACAAACGTGTGTGTATATGTGTGTGTGTGTATAAATAAAATAAAAGCTAACAAATTCAAACTTCTAGCTCAAAACACTTCACATTTTCAAAATTACATTGCTAAACTGATGTTTTAATTTGTTTTGTTTTAATAAAGGTAAAGTCCATCATGAATGGAGGCATGATTCTGATAAAAAGATTTCTAGTCAGGGGTCTAACAAATACATTACATTTCCCTCTCTATATGTATGAAAGGAATCAAAAATTTTTGAGAGAAAATAAGTGATAAAATATAAATGGGAAGGAGGAAAGACAGAGCAGGGAGTAAGTGGACAATAGAAAATGAGAAAGAAGGCATGTCTCCAGGTCTCTGGCTCTTTCTGTCTGTGTCTCTCTGTCAATCTCTGTCTCTGTGTCTTTGCCTCTCTTTTCCCCCTTCCTTCCTCTTTCTTTCCTTCCTTTCTTCTTTTCTTCCTTCCTTCCATCTTTCTTTCCTTTCTTTGAATAAAACTTTTGAAAACTGGGGCATAATAATTCAAAACTCTGTTTGTTCAAGACTACTATCCCATTCTAGAATTGAGAATAAAGCAAAGTAAGATCTGTATAGCTACATTTGTTATACTTTCTCTTCAAGCAGAAAGAAGGGAGAAGAGAGAAATGAAATATATTGTAGCTGTCCAGGAGCCATGGAGAACTGGGTTACCTGAAAGGGAGGCTATAAATGAAAAAAGGATGGGGGCGGGGTAAGGATGAAGCCAAGACAAGGGTTTCTTGTAGTGGGTAATAATTAATAAAATGTTCCCACCCGCCAGGCCTCTGCACCACTCCTTCCAAGTATCTGGTAAAGCATGACTCTTAAACGTGAATAGTCTCCCAAATATCTTTTTGTATATAAGCCTCCCAATTACATAATGCCAATTTACAATGATAAGGTCTTAACCCAATTTTCTAACTTCTCCAAAACACCAGAAGCCATCTAGATATCCACACCTCCTTCTCTGCTCCCCTCCTCTGGTCCACCCAGCCTTTCTCCGCCCCTCTCTTCTCTTAACTCCTCCTCTCTCCCCTCCAATCACTGGCCTCTCACTGCCTCAATGTGAATGGATAGGAAATATCTTGCAACAGTTTCTGATCAAGACTCAAAGTTTAATGTTTAGCACTGTATTTGTATAGGGAGAGCCCACAGACCCGTCCTTTGTTTCAGCTGGATTATGTTGCTTTGTTTCAGATGGATTAAGTTACAAATCTGCTCCTGTAGGAAATTGCAGGTACTCAGAGGTGGAAGGCTCCACCCTAGGTTGGCTAAGTTGGCCAGGAGACCAACTGTCCCAAACAGTTAAGCTCTATTTAGCCTGCTCAAGGCTGGGGGAAGGACAGAATATATAAGAAATCTTCTCAAAAGAAAACAATATATACTCTTTTGTGAGGAATTTGCAAGACTTAATCTTGATGAGTTGGTTACAAAATTATAATTATTCTTTTCAATTAAACTCAGTTTTTAAAAAAAAAAATGTAAGGTTTAATTAAAATACAGTATTGAAAATCAAACATACTTTTTCCATACCTTTTCATTTGGCAAAATTAGATGGTGAATACCATTAACAAGTTGCTTTCTATCTGCAAAGGGCAGTGGCATAGTGACATCTGTAGGATGGCTTGCAGAGGGCCAAGCATAAATGTAAATACACAACATGCCTTTAAACCAAGAGGAATACACTTTTGAGTGTATTTTCTACCTCAATTATGATAAAGAATGTTAAGCCAAAATTTAAACTACCAGAGGTGAAAGAATTCATTCTCTCAATGCTAATTAGGTTCACAGTGCTAAGTGATTGCATTTACATGTTTTCTTTGTTATGCACGTCCCCGAGCCTTGTATTTAAGATGCTGATTAAACATGCAATTTGTTTTTAAATGACTGGATTGTAGAAACTGAGGAAGAAAACCCTTTGTGGATTTGGATTCCAAAAATTAGAATACTTCTGGCCCCTCAAAATGTATCTGTTTGATTAATTCTACCATAGGAGCATTTTGAAGTTATTATGTTCAATAAGATACACATAAATAATATGTGTGATTTAAAAGGCAAAACAGAAATACTCATGAGGTGAGTGGAAGGATGAGTGAAGGTTATGTTTTCACCAAACATGAAAGTGTAATGATTTTCTATTTAGAAACTTTCAGATGCAGAGCCAGCCATCTGTATTGATGAAGTTTGGTCCATTTCTACCACGAATTGGTCCATCTGCACCCACCCATCACTACTAATTCCAGTTGCTGTTTCAATGCCCCTGGGGCATCATCTGAAAATTAGAAAATCGTTCACATGAAGGGTAAATAAAGGAAAGTGAAGGAAGAAGGGTTATTTTAAAAAAGTGTGCTTTTAAGAGTTCTTGAGCTATAGTATGTCCTTTCAATAGGGAATGGTAATACTAGCCTGTCATCTCACCATTGGAAGGTAGAAGCAGAAAGATCAAGAGTTCAAAAGCACCTATGTATCTTTGGGGTCATCTCAGGCTAATTGAGACACTGTCTTAAAAAATAAATGTCCTCTTGTTTCAGGAATATATTTTATTGAAGAGCTAGTGGGCACAAAGTCAATATCACTATGGTATTTTTCAATGAGACCACAGTTGTCCTTGGATGAACTATTCATGTCCTTCAAACCTGTCTTTCTACTACTTCTAGTGATCAATGGTGGAGTTTGATTTAGTGGGAATCTAGAAGGAATGTTATAGCTTGCCTCGCTGACTGATAGGCCATCTTCAGGATTTTTTGGTTTTGTTGTTTTTTGTTTTGTTTTTGTTTTTGCTTTGTTTTGTTTTGACTTGTGAACATGTGGTAGACCCTGAATATGTGACAATGGAAAGTAGAAAATTCCGAGGTATGAAAAGGGAATAAGGAAATTGTTTTTTTTTTTTTCAAATATATTATGCTTTTTGGACATGTTGATAATTTCTTGGTGTAGAATTTGGTCAACAGCAAAAGCTATGAAAAGACTCCAGGATAAAAGATGCAGGTAATGTGAAAAATATTACTCAGTCTAGAAAGCATTCTTACCAAATTCAATAGCTTTGTGCTATAGGCATCTTTTATAGCAATGTCAACAATAGCACTACAAACTGTAATTTCATAGATATTCTCGGATATCTAATGTAAACAGCCTGCTTATTTTTCCCTGCAAGTATCTATTCTGTATAAACCATCGAAATAGTAAAAAGTAGATGGTGTTTTAGAAAAAGTGATAACAGACATCATATTGTAACTACTATATACACATGAGGACAAGCATAAATTATGTTCTTGATGAATAAAAAAATTATGTCCTATAAGCTTTATAAGGAGCTCCCTAGAGATGTTGACTTAGACAGTTTATAGCTAATTATAAGTCTTTATTCCAGACAGCTAGGACTCTACCCACTTTTTCAGACCCCGAGTGTACTCCTGCATGTTTATGGTTAAGGGCTTTTAGAATCAAAAACCACATCATGGTGTCTTACTGACAGCTGAAGGGAGGGGGTTTTGTGTAAGCAAGCACTATAACAAGCTAATATAAATAGTTAGCAGGAGGGGAAGGGTTGTACAAGCAGGTAATTTAACAGAAGCTAACATAAATTAGCTAAGGTATCTTAATCTCAAGTTTCCAGAGGATTCTCTATCCAGATGAAGAATATCAAATTCTAACTAAACCTGAAAAGCCTCAGCAACAATATTAGATGGAGGAAGCTCTGTACTGCCTTGCCCTGTCACATCAAGTTACAAAAATTAACTTCAGTCAGTATACAGTTGTTATGGAGGGAAAACTGTGGATGCACAAATAAACTTCCAAAGCATTTATAAATTGCATTATTTTCCATAGGAGTACTTTTTGCTAAAGTCATTGTTTGATCACACAAAACCATTTGACACAGAAAGCTGTTATGTTGGTGACTTGCACGTTTCCATACGTAGGGCAAACAGCACCAGTACTGAGGCCACATCTCCTTTTCATTGTATCTTCCTGTACTTGGACCATTTTAAAGGATGTGGTCATCCATCAGCGGTCTTCACTCAACATCAAAATGCTATTTCCCTAACAGGTACTTTACCATTTAGAAGGAATCATAAGAGAATTTTCATACATGCACCTACCAGCTAAATATTTTAAGATCTCCTTTATGGAAAATAGATCTAGTAGCTTCTCAAATCACATGAGACAGCCAAACTTTCTGATGGCTGGTTATAGTCTTTATTATATCGTTTAGATAAAATTGTATGAAACTCTTGATATACACACAGAATAAAGAAAATATATAATATGAAGGTAAGCAAACTTTACTATAAAACATGATTTAACTTCAACAATGCAAATAATGTAACCAATTTTGTATATTAAGACATAAGTTTGAAGCTTAAATCCAAAGTTGCCCTTGTCAGATTAATCCGCTAACATTTATATTAACACTAAGTGTGAATCTTGCTCTATATTCCTTTAAAATACCTGATCCTGTGGTTTTTACATGAGAACCACATCTTCTGTAAATGCATGAACTAACATTGATCACAATGTGCAGCTAGCATTGGGTTTCATAACTCAAAGATTCAGGAAGCAAACAAGAAAAAACTAGGTATAGGAGATGTCTCCCAGGTCCACCTTTCATGTGAAACATACATGTTTATTTATTATGACCAGTCACATATCCAGGTACATCACAAGATTACCTCATAGAAAAGAGTCAATTTAAAGAATGTACTGTCTCAATTCGTATGTTTGCTATGGTTTTCTGGTGTGATGGAGTTTTCAAAGTAGTACCTTTGTGAAAATATATTTTTGGTGGTCTTGAGGGAGAGATTTTTATAAATTATATCATTATACTTTAAATTATTTATTAAATGTTATTTACATATTTAATTATGAATTACATTTTAAGTATGCATCCTTGAAGCCCCCAAAAGCAAATGTATCTGGCTAATTTGTAAGCTTGTATGAATTTGTCAATTTAACACAAGTTGGAATCATTTGGCAATAGGAACCCCAACTGAGAAAATGTCTCCATTATATCCCCCATAAGAAAGTTTATGAAGAAAATTAGAATAGAAATGCATGTATATTCAGAACTCTGAATTCACCAGGAAAGAATAGAAAACCAAATACTTTCTCCTGAGTTGACAAATAAAAACAGACTGGACTTTTTTAATGTAACTTTTACCTAATAATATTCATAATTGTTCCTACCTACCGTCTGTTGTTTATTATTATAAAAGAAAGAGCCTTTGTACTTAGACAGGAAAGGGGAAACTGAGGCTTGGTCTCTTCCTATGGATTGTAGTTGTCAATTCTGTACCTGAAGGTCAAGTTGCTTATGAGTAAATTCTCTCACATTTCACAGCTCTTTATTTTTTATGCAAACCTCGTTCCTTAATTTTAAATTATTAGTTAAATAAAATGGCTCTAGCTAATTACTGGAGGGGTTAGAGATAGGCAGGTTTTAAGTCACCTGGTTGGGGGTTACACAGGGAAGAGAGAGCAAAAGGACACAGGTAGTGGAGGAAAACATCATGAGAGGAGATTGACCATGAGCATGTGGCCAGGAAAAGTAGCATGTTTTATGGGAAAATACAGCTGAGAAATAAGTTAGAATACCTTATTTATAGAAACCTGTTCCCTCTATGCTTACAGTTTCTAAATAAAATACCTAGGTTGTGTGTCTTTTATCTAGGTTAGCTGGAATTATAAACTCAACTACAAAATTCTAACAAAGAAATAGATGTTTACCACCAGTAGAAATAAGTCTTTTATTCTCTTCAAATGTTCCTTTATCATTGAAATTCATGTAACCTTTTGAGTTGATAAAACATCAAGAAATTGTCTCCTGGGAAAACTAAAAATGAATTTGATGCTGTATCACCAAATTTAGTAAAGGTTTATATGAAACATTTCTAAATAATCTGATTTGGGGTAACAGAGCTGAAAATTTAGCGTATGTTTTTTCATTGGGAAACTCAGAGTAATATTTTATTGGTCCCAAGTTCCTTAGAATTAATTTTGTAATCTCTAGGTTTTGTGCTGGTCACCTATTTTTTGAAAATTGTAAATTTTAACAACCTTGTCTTCCAAAACAAAGTTATCCTAAACACACACAAATCCTTAGGCAGCAAGCTGTATATTATACAAGGAATCAGTGATCTTCCTCAACACTCAAGAAAAGAAGGAAAGGAAACCTCTTTCAAGCAATTACCTCACAGATTAATAAAACCATAATAGTAAACTGGTTTGCTTATAATATGTGTCATGTTTTGATTGATGCAACGCAGATGAGGACAACATTGGAGAAGGAATATTCTTTTTCTGAGGTGATTCACTAAGTCTTTAGACAGTTTATTTTAGCCATCAGGCAAGCTATTCCCAACCTGGCTCCTAGAGATATTTTTATATGAGAATATGAAAGACAAAACAAAGGTAGTTATGTATATCAAATGGTATTCTCAATGTAAGTCAATGTGAAAAAAATGTGTTGTTCTTCTGGATTCCAGCCTAAGTGACAGCCAAGAAAGTTAACATAGAAAATTGGACAGAAGACACTGGTCCACAAAACTTGCTAAACTCAGAGAATTTACTGGGAAAAAAATATGGAAAGACCTTTTGAAGTGTTAATCCAAGAATGTGTAAATAAATTTTTAAGATATTTTCAGAAGTTAAAATTTATCCAAGAAATAATAGAAACCTATTAAGATGTATAAAATATTTTTAGAGGAGACGTGTGTGTGTGTGTGTGTGTGTGTGTGTGTGTGCGTGCGTGTGTGTTGAGGATAAATAAGAGGAACTGATAAAGTGGAACCACTTTAGGATGTTAAAATACTGACAAAAAAAGCGGTGTACTATGAGGACATTGGTCCTGTGAAGGGAGAAAGGTAGGACATTGGCAAGCTCCTTAGAGTACATTTCACTAGACTGTGTTCAGGAGCACGTATAAAGGAAGGACACCAGATTCCAAGAGGGTGTCTGGTTGTAGACTTAGAAAACTAGATAAAAAGTGGCATTATTGACTGAGATGACCTTTGAGAGTGAATAATGGATTACAAGAAGAAGATGAAGTCAGTTTAGGGCACAGTTTCTTGAGAAAGACACATCAGCATAAAAAAAGTTGTGTAATCAATTAGCATTGTGGAATACAGATCTAAAGTTTGTTAGAAAAAAAAAGGTCGGAGACCATAAAATAGATGGTGATTCATTCATAGACCAGTTACTAAAGTCTCAGAAATAAATGAAGTTATTCTCCTTCTGGGTGTATTTTAATAAAAGTAAGACAATGGAAAAATAATTTAAACATTCAAAGATATTCTTATAAATTTTTAGAAAATTTTTATACAATCTGCCACTTCTGTTTTTAAATAATAAACAAAGAAAGTTTTGTGGATTAATTTATGGATTAAAATATTACTAGTACTTGTAAAATCTTGACTAAACCATGGCATATTGAGTATATAAACAATCACTAGTTTTCTCTAACGTTAATTCACTGTATTTTTGAAAGCCAAGAAGACATTACTTGTCTGATACAAGTAATATCAGTAAAAGTAATATCTAAAAAAGTAGCAATATAATAACAAAAGTATTGGAAATACCCTCTAGTTATTGAAAACTTTAGCTGAATTAAATTTATCAATTTAAGGTCTTATAGGTTAAAAAAATAAGAGTGAAATGTTATGCCATTTTATGGTCTCTTCTGCACATAAATTATTTCTACACAAAAATTATATACCAGAGAAAGCCCAGAAAGTACATTCTGAGATCTTCTGAAGTAGAGGGAAAAATGAGAGCCAATGATCCCAAGGCAGGTGATTTGGGGAACTAAGGAGGAGGACTAGTTTAATTGATTAAAATGAGGCAGGGTTCTCAAGAAATACTTGAGAGTTTTAAAGAAGAAAAAATAACAAGAGACAAGTTTCAGTTCTGGGTGTCTGTTTAATCACCTCATATTGATTTCTTCATTCTGAGCAAAATTGCTCTTTTTTCAGTTACAATAGTGTAGTCAGTGCCATCATGATTGATATAAGAGGAATATGTTTGTCTTCAGTTCTCTTGTGATTTTTGCCATTTTACACCCCCCCAAAACTGACGTTAAAAACCACAGTGCCAATTATTAATATGAGCTAACTATGTTCCTTATGAGCAGAAGAAACCATAAAATTCTTCCAGTACAGGAGATACCCTAACAGGTAAATATACATCAGTGTTAGTGATTCATACATCTCCATTAAAGAAGATATAGATACAATAAGGATCCTAAAGAATACGTAAGGATAAAAATTATTCATCATAAAAATAATTGATTAGTGTGATCCTCTGATTAGTTTCTCTTTCTCCAAAACAAAATTAATTTTCTAGAATCAAACTTCCCTCATGACACACAGTTTTAAATTCAATTAAATGCTTAAAATAGTCTTTCTGGTTTCTATTTAATAAACACAAGTTAAGCAAACCATATCCCTTTTTCATTGATTTTTAATCTTGAGGCTAGCACCTGACTCATAAAAAAGTGGGAACATGCTAGGTTTCCTCATTTCTTAAACATTTATTTAAAATACATCAGAAAAGTTTTTTGCTTATTTAAGAGACACATCATGAACCTCTCCAGATAGAGTATCGCATGGTCTGTGTTATCATCAACCTTTCTAATATTTGCATGAAGGCATTCCAAGAAAATATGTTCATGAAAATACCTATATCTAATAAATCATTCTCTTCCAGCAGCTAGTTTCGTTCTTGTCAAATTTAAATGAAATGTTTTGAATATTCCATACCTTTCCATTACAATGCTGAAAAGCACATTTCAAAAGAAAGTCTCTCTTTATAGAAAATGAAGCCCCTTAACTACTACCATCATAGCACAACTCTATTAACTCTGAATGCTACAATACAACCAAGTGCTGTCCTGCACAGAAAGCAAGGTTGTAGAAACACACTGACTGGGTTTGTCTCTTGGCTTTTTACTTTCCAGTTTGGGCAAGTTAACAATCTTCCTGTGCATCACCTGTAAACAAATGATGAGATGGTTGGTGGTAGCCCATGCTTTCGTTTCGTGGAAAAGTTTGCCTGTGCTGCTTCTTCACAACTCAGACCCCTAAATTTCCCATACCTGAATTAGATGGTCCATGCTCAGATCTTGGCTACACAGTTTCATCAATCTCACTTCTATTGGAATTCCTCAATTCTGAAAAGCTTTCTCTCATCACCCTTTAGATGTGCCTTCACTTTAGAGATTTTTATGTGTATTTATTTAAATTTTTTTTTGATTTTTCTTTTCACATTAAGATTGGAAAACTGGAAATTTTCCTTCTTAAACAGTGAGAATACGATCTAATTTATTCTCACTTTCATATCTGGAAAAAAAAACAAACACAAAAAGTGGCTGTGGATCTTGTTTAATCTCAGAGAAGATTATCCTCAGTTGTTAATGGTAGGGTGAGACATCATATTGAAAACACAGTGTTGATACTGATTTTAAAGGCATCTGTGTCTAGCATTGAAAGAGCAAAAATAATTCTGGACTTGACTAAGAAAATAAAGGGAGAAATAAAGAAAATAACACTTAAACACAGTGAGCCTTTATGTGATTACATATCTCCCTATAGTATATTGAACTGGGGGAAATAATGTAAGGTGAAACTAATGTTTAAATTATTAATTGAAACTGGAATTCATTGAAACTGGCATGGCCTCTCAAATTTTTATTGTTTTATTCCCTCCTTTGACATATCCAAACATTTATTTCCCTTAAATAATTTGTATGAAGCGAACTATTTTATATTTCAAACATTAAGTGTTGCCAAGCTTTTGATTGGGCCAAAGGTTTTTCAAGTACTAAAAATGAAGAAAGACTTTAGAACTAAAATAAAAAACAAGCATATGGGAGAAAATAAAAGAGGAGAGGAATTTAGAGGAGACAGTTGCACCAATTATCTTCTAATCCTACTACAGAATATGTATTTACCAAAGCTTCTAAGTGTGCTATAAACTAATTCATTTATAAGGGCAGGTTTTCTGTGTAGTTAACCATCAGTCTCTGGGGACGTCTTACAGAAAATCACTTAAGCACGACAACTAAAGGAAAGTTTTGCTAAGCATAGAATGAATTTATGGCATACTCTTTGCTACTTATCCTGTCCAGGTTTTATGTCTAGAAGCTCAATTTTATTTCCTACCTACTAGATTTAGATTCAAAAAAAAAAATCTAGTGAGCATATTCCCAGAAATTTGATGAATATAACTATTACATTAATCATCCACAAAAGGAGCTACACGTTTCTAACAGCTTTGTATGAATATGCCTGTCTATGAGTTTGTGTTTCTCACTGTGTTTGCAAGTGTGTGTGTGTGTGTGTGTGTGTGTGTGTGTGTGTGTGTGTGTGTGTGTGTTGAGATACAGGTACCTCCAGTTATAACTGGAAGTTTTGCTGGAGCTTAAAACTCAGATTTTCATGCTCCTGTAGTCAGTCAGCAGTTTGCCAATGGGGCCCATCCCAAGGCCTCTACGCAAACCTCGTTTCATTTCCATTATTCAATGTCAAACTGCCTGATGAATGAATGTGGTCTTATATACTCTTGAATTGTATTTCACCCGGCCAAAGTTCAGAACTGCCACTCTGAGACCAGGATTCTCTGTCAACCTTATGCCCACTCCTTGGTCTCTAAGTAGTACCAAAGTTCTGTTCCCAATGTCTTACTGCCACAGCTGACAAGTCTTTTCATCCAGCTCCATGATGGCATATTTCAGAAATTGAAGTATACTTGAATTCCCTTTCTTCATCCCTTATCTGACCTCTGATCCGTATATTGTCTTTTTTGTAACTTCAAGGTATTTCCAACGTGTAATATTCTGATTTTAATAATTGAAGATTTTTAAGAGTAATACATCTTATTTTGGAATATTACCTGATGTGAAGGGCAGTGGTGTGCCATCTTGACAGACATTATCTGCACAGGTTTAGTGTGAAGTGAAAAGTCTAATTTCTATGTAAATTATATAGTAAGTTTAGGGTTCTATGATGCAAGACTTGGGATTTGAGATAGAAGATGAGGGCAATGCCTTAAAATAAATTAATGTCTTTAATCTCTGAACATTGCCAATCAAAACATAACACTACACACACAATGCCTATCAGCAGTCTAATCGCACTGAGTCTGGTCCATCACCAATGTTTTAACACTTGATTTATTTCCTGTTCAATTTGTTCAATAAGGCCAGAGTTAATTGGTTTTTGAAGTGAGTGTTAAAATAGAAAGCTCTACCTTCATTAATAGAGACTATGCTTAATATGCACCAATGACTTACCAGTCTATGTAAAGGTCACTAATGTGAAATTGCAGGCCACTGTTTACAAATCACGGCTCTGACTTGGCACTAATATGGCCAATAACCAAAAAAAAAAAATAGTCAAACTACTGATTCATAACAAGAAATGAATACATGAAATTTAAAAGCCCACAAAACCCCTGAAATAAAATATATTTAAAGAAACCATTATAAATCAATATATGATATTTTTCAAATGTATTGTTATTTGTTTCTTTAAGAAGAATTTACTTTTTCACATACCTAAAATAAATGTCATGTACCAGTAGATATTTATGTTGCTGTGACTGATTGATTGATTGACTGATTGATTGATTGATTGGTTGACCATTTGTGTGCCATACTACTGTGGTACAGTAGAACACTTAATGTGATATTTTGACAACATAAGTGACAAATTAAAGACTATATCATTCAACCTAATGCGTATTAAAATTGCATTAGACTCCTGTAAGAGCACAAAGGAATCAAAAGCAGTAGATTTTATCTTAACATTTTCTATGGGCTATTTTTAACTCAAACACCAGCAGCAGTAATGCTGTTTTTCATTACTGTCAAATGTGATTCTCAAGAAATATCACTTGGCAGGAGAAATGTCATTCAGGCAGCAGTATTTACATTCTTTGTAGAAAAAGCTGTATTTTGGATATTCTTTTTGAGGATAGTGCTACATATCATCTACAGATTTTATAACTAGATGTCCCTAGTTAATGTTTCAGCAAATACTGCCACTGCCTTCCTTCATTCTGGGAGTGAGTTATGTGTTCACTAAAAATGCAAATCTGCTAATTTCTAGGAACTACAGACTAATCTCTCTCTCTCTCTCTCTCTCTCTCTCTCTCTCTCTCTCTCTCTCTCTCACACACACACACACACACACACACACACACACACATACACACACACACACACACACACACACACACACATACATTAAGACCTTATATATTTGAAAGGAATAACTTGTCTACTTTGCACATAGAAATATTAGCAAAAGAAGAAAATCATGTGGAAGGGACCAAAATGTCACCTAAAGTGGAAGTAATGATTTAATTTTGTTTTATTGCATAAGTGACATTTTACATTTTAATAGATCCATTCTCTCTCAATAAACCAACCTGTCTTTGAAGTGTTGTATTTGCACTCATGATACTGATGTTTCTTAGCGTATGGATGTAGTGGCAAGTTTAGCTGCATCACTTTGGCTCCTGGCAGGTCATGCTCCCAGTGCCCAGGAGCTCTTTGGATTCTCAAATGGAGCACACACACACACACACACACACACAAACACACACACACACACACACACACACACACAGAGGCACACACATTGTGACTAGCTCAAAGGTTAGGCACTCTTAAAACTTCCACTCCTAACAAACACTCCCCTCTGCTGCTCCTGAGACTCCAAAACTTCCCCTGCTATGCCAGATCCAATCAGAGAAGTGGTCGGTGGCAACTTAACCGGAAATCTTACATGGCTGGTTGACATGCTCTCCTGCAGCTCTCAAGTCCCATCCTTCTCCCCCAAGTCATGGGGACTCTCTCTCTCCTTCTTTTCTTCCAGTTTTCCCCGCCCATGTAAATCTAAAGCTCTCAGCTCAGTCTACTTTCCCAGCCATTGGCCATTGTCTCTTTATTGATCAAACAAAAACCAATCGGGTACAAGGACCTTCAGCATTTAGACATGCAGATTCCTGATTTTGGGTGCTGGATTAATTCAAAGCATTAGAACCAATCCCCAACAGATGGAAACAATGTGTGGCCAAATTGATGGTAGGGATGCATTTGATCCAAATTCTTGGTTCTGTTTTATTTGAAGCTAACATCAACAGGCACTTCCCTGAGAGTCTGCCTAGAACTCTCCCTGCTTCTCACTGGCTCCTGATTTTATCATCAGTTCCTTGCATTTTATCATGGCTCTGTTACCCCATCCTTTCCAGCGATCAACGTGTGTTCTCTTTGTGAGAATAACTCCAATACTGGGATAAGACACCATCATCTTCTAACAGAGGTCATGCAGTTGTATGCTGGAGGAATCAGTCCTTTCCCTCATGTTCATTATCATTGACTAAGGGAATAATCCCAAACCTTGAAACTGCATAGTAAGTTATAAGGTCACTGGAAACTTCTGAAAGATCACACAAAACCTCTTACATTTGATAAAATTACAGAAACATAGTGATTAATGTTATTTGGTAAGATAAAACATAATTTTCATTGTATCATTTGTTTCCAATTTAAATTGTGTGTAAAGCAAAGCCATATTAACATCATACATTTGAGTTTGAAAATTTCTGATCAGCTTAAGAACTGTATTTGTTCAATTTAATTTGGTTTGTGTTGTATTTTCATGTTACACTAACATAGAGGACAATAGTAGCTGAAAATTCTGACCTTTATTGAATGAAGTTATTTTACCATGAAGAAGTCATGTGATGGTTCTTGGCCATATTATTTTTAAATTCATATAATCTGTTGTTTGAATAGAACTTGAAAATTAGTCGATGTAAATTTTCGTGCATTTCGCCTTAAGGAACCAGTAAGTTTATTGATTGCTCTAACAAACCTTAGAGTTCTACCAGAATAAACGCAGTGTCTAGCTCTGTTCACACTGTCATCAGAGAGTGGAATCCAGACCCAGTTCTCCATCAGATTCTATACAGTTATAGTGTGTAGCAATACAAAGAAGAAGGTAATAATGCAAGCTAGGTGCTTAGTCTGTCTAGGAGGCATAACATTTCTTGGTTAAGATTAAATAACCAAGTCATTCCTAAATATTCTAACTTTAAGTCCTATAGTGTTCAATGTAACTGATACTGATAAAAATAAAAGCAGTCTCTGCTCCACACTTCGTCTCTGTATTTCCTCCTATGGGTATTTCAGAGACTGCCCCACCAGGGGATCCATCCCATATACAGTCACCAAACCCAGACACTACTGTGGATCCTAACAAGTCCTAGCTGACAGGAGCCTGATATAGCTGTCTACTGAGAGGCCCTGCCAGTGCCTGACAAATACAGAGGGGAATGCTCTCAGCCAACCATTGAACTGAGCAGAGGGACCCCAATGGTGGAGCTAGAGAAAGAACCCAAGAAGTTGAAAGGTTTGCAGCCCCATAGGAGGAACAAAGTATGAACCAGCCAATACTCCCAGAGCTCCCAGGGACTTCATCACCAATCAAAGAGTACACATGGAGGGACCCATAGCTCCAGCCACATATGTAGCAGAGGATGGCCTTGTCTGTCATCAACGGGAGGTGAGACCCTTGGTCCTTTGAAGGCTTGATGCCCCAGTGTAGGGGAATGCCAGGATAGTGAAGCAGGAGTAGGTAGGTTAGTCAGCAGGGGAGGGAGGATGGGATAGGAGGTTTTCAGAGGGGAAATGTGGAAAGGGGATAATATTTGAATGTAAATAAAGAATATATCTAATAAAAAAAGGAAGCTAGTCCAGCGGAAGGGCCACCATCAGTAGAACCAAGGTGACAGGGTGGTGGCAGGCCCTGCACCTGCTACCACTGACCATCGCTGGACAGCTGGGCTACAAGTGGCAGAGTTACAGCGCTTTTCACCGCACTGAATCCACATCAGAACTCCGCCTCCCACCAGTCAGTTATGAGAGTCTCTTCGCCATCTTGGCTCTCGGACCCCAGAGAGAACTGACAGCCTGAGATACGCAGACTTAGCCCGAGGCCAACATCGTGGAGGTCTAAGCCTGACAGGCATTGGCCTGCACCTAGACCCTGGGCTGTTTGGGGGTCCATCGGTGTGCCAACCCAGCCAGGAGGTTGTTTACCCAGCAGTCTGTCCCGGCATGCACACGCAGCCATTTTGGCTATGGGATGCCAGAGAGTTCTAGCAGGCAAAGCCAGCTTACAGTCATAGCCCGAGGCTAACATCGCAGGGGTCTAAGCCCAATAGGCATTGAGGTGTTCAATGGGCCATCTGTTTGCCAACCCGGCCAGGAGGTTGTTAGCCTGGCAAACTGTCCTGGGACTTGCAGGGGGCGTGCACAGCACCATCTTGGCTACCTGACAGAACCAATTAGCAGTCATAGCCTGAGGAGAACATTGCTTAGGCCTAAGCCTGTCATGGTTTGCCTGGACTCAGGGCCTGAACAGCTAGGCTAGCCTTGTGTGCACCAACCCAGGATCGGCTGCCTGTCAGAGTGATCAGCACTTGGAAAAGGTCTCGTTACAACATCAGCACTCCCTGAAGGAGCAAATGGGCATCACCTGGTTCACAGAGACAATCTGGGGCAAGGCACATTAGGGCTCCAAGGGCACCCAAGAGAAGGGCAGCACATCAGCAATCTGCAACAGGGGAAACCCAGCCATCCAGTGATATGAAAATCACCTTACAACCTCACAGGAGGCTCAAACACCAGCCAGAGCCAAGATCAACTAACACCAGAGATAACAAGATGGAAAACGGCAAACGTAGGAATGCTACCAACAGAAATCTAGGCAATATGGCAGCATCTGAACCAAACTCGCCAACAACAGCAAGTCCTGGATACCCCAACACACCAGAAAAACAAGATTTGGATTTAAAATCACTGGTCATGAAGTTGCTAGAGGAACACAAAAAGGACATAAATGAATCTCTTAAAGAAATACGAGGAAACATGAATAAGCTAGAAACCCATATAATAGAAACACAAAAATCATTTAAAGAAATTCAGGGGAATAAGGCTCAAGAGATAGAAGCCAATAAAGAAGAAACGCAAAACAAAAAAAGTGAGTCAAATTGCAGAAGTCATGAAATAGGAAACACAAAAATCTCTTAAAGAATTAAAGGAAAACACAAACAAACAAATGAAGGAACTGTGAAAAACCATCTTGGATCTAAAAACAGAAGTAGAAACAACTAAGAAATTACAAAGGGAGACAAGTTTGGAGATAGAAAACCTTGGGAAGAAATCAGGGGCCATAGATGCAAATATCAACAACAGAAAACAAGAGATGGAAGAAAGAATCTCAGAGGCCGAAGATACCATAGAAACCATTGACTCAACAGTCAAAGAAAATACAAAATGCAAAAAGCTTGTATCCCAGAACATCCAGGAAATCCAAGACACAATGACAAGACCAAACCTAAGGATTATAGGTATAGATGAGAGTGAAGATTTACAACTGAAAGGGCCAGCAAATATCTTCAACAAAATTATGGAAGAAAATTTCCCTAACCTAAAGAGAGAGATGCCCATGAATATACAAGAAGCCTACAGAACTCCAAACAGACTGGACCTGAGCAGAAATACTTCCTGTCACATAATAATTAAAATCCCAAATGTACTAAACAAAGAAAGAATATTAAAGGCAGTAAGAGAAAAAGGCCAAGTAACATATAAAGGAAGACCTATCAGAATCACACCAGACTTCTCACCAGAGACCATAAAAGATCGAAGATCCTGGGCAGATCTCATGCAGACTCGAAGAGAACACAAATGTCAGCCAAGACTACTATACCCAGCAAAACTCTCAATCACCATAGATGGAGAAAGCAAGATATTCCATGACAAAACTAAATTTACACAATAACTTTCCACAAACCCAGCCCTACAAAGAATAATAGGAGGAAAACTTCAATATAAGGAGGGAAACTACATCCTGGTAAAAGCAAAATAGTAACCTTCTTTCATCAAACCCAAAAGAAGATAACCACTCAAATATAAAAATAACATAAAAAATGACAGGAAGTAATAATCACTATTCCTTAATATCTCTTAACATCAATGGACTCAATTCCCCAATAAAAAGACATAGACTAATAGACTGGATAAGGAAACAGGACCCTACATTTTGCTGCATACAGGAAACACACCTCAGTGTCAAAGACAAAAACTACCTTAGACTAAAAGGCTGGAAGACAATTTTACAAGCCAATGGTCTCAGGAAACAAGCTGGAGTAGCCATTCTAATATCAGATAAAATTGACTTTCAACCTAAAGTCATCAAAAGAGACATGGAAGGACACTTCTTGCTGGCCAAAGGAAAAATACACCAAGAACTCTCAATTCTGAACACCTATGCGCCAAATGCAAGGGCACAATCATTTGTAAAAGAAACTTTACTAAAGCACAAAGCACGCATTGCACCTAACACAATAATTGTATGTGACTTCAACACTCCACTATCCTCAATGGACCAATCAGGAAAACAGAATCTAAACAGGGACACAGTAAAACTAATTGAAGTTTTGGACCAATTGGATTTGACTGATATTTGTAGAACATTTCACCCTAAAGCAAAAGAATATACCTTTTTCTTAGCACCTCATGGTACCTTCTCCAAAATCAGCCATATAATTGGTCACAAGACAGACTTCAACAAATATAAGATCGAACTAATCTTATGCCTCCTATCAGATCACTATGGAGTAAGAGTGGTCTTCAATAGCAACAAAAACAACAGAAAGCCCACATACACATGAAGGGTGAACAATACTCTACTCAATGACACATTGGCCAAAGAAGAAATAAAGAAAGAAATCAGAGACTTTTTAGAATTTAATGAAAATGAAGGCACAACATACCCAAATCTTTGGGACACAATGAAAGCAGTGCTAAGAGGAAAACTCATAGTCCTGAGTGCCTCCAAAAAGAAAATGGAGAGAGCATACACTAGCAGCTTAATGGCACTCGTGAAAGCTCTGGAACAAAAAGAAGCTAATTTACCCAGGAGGAGAAGAAGACAGGAAATCATCAAACTCAGGTCTGAAATCAATCAAGTAGAAACAAAGAGAACCATAAAAGAATCAACAAATTCAGGAGCTGGTTCTTTGAGAAACTCAACAAGATAGATAAACCCTTAGCCAGACTGACCAAATGGCACAGAGAAAGTATCCAAATTAACAAAATTAGAAATGAAAAGGAGGATATAACAACAGAAACTGAGGAAATTCAAAAAATCATCAGATCCTACTACAAAAGCCTTTACTCAACACTGGAGAATCTGGAGGAAATGGACAATTTCCTAGACAGATACCAAATACGAAAATTAAATCAGGACCAAATAGATCATCTAAATAGTCCCATAACCCCTAAAGAAATATAAGGGGTCATAGAAAGTCTTCCAACAGGGAAAAAAAAAAGCACAGTACCAGATGGTTTCAGTGCAGAACTCTATCAGACCTTCAAAGAAGACCTAACACCAATACTCTTCAAACTATTCCACAAAATAGAAACAGAAGGAACACTACCCAACTCCTTCTACAAAGCCACAATTACACTCATACCAAAACCACACAAAGATCCAACAAAGAAAGAGAACTTCAGACCAATTTCCCTTATGAACATCGATGCAAAAACACTCAATAAAATGCTTGCCAACTGAATCCAAGAACACTTAAAAACAATCATCCACCATGATAAACTAGGCTTTATCCCAGGGATGCAGGGATGGTTCAATATACTGAAATCCATCAATGCAATCCACTACATAAACAAACTCAAAGAAAAAAACCACATAGTCATTTCATTGGATGCTGAAAAAGCATTTGAAAAAATTCAGCATCCTTTTATGCTTAAAGTCTTGGAAAGAACAAGAATTCAAGGCCCATATCTAAACATAGTAAAAGCAATATACAGCAAACTGGTAGCCAACATCAAACTGAATGAAGAGAAACTTGAAGCAATCCCACTAAAAGCAGGGATTAGACAAATCTGCCCTCTCTCTCCATACCTTTTCAATATAGTACTTGAAGTTCTACCTAGAGCAATTAGACAACATAAGGAGGTCAAAGGGATACAAATTGCAAAGGAAGAAGTCAAACTATCACTATTTGCAGATGATATGATAGTCTATCTAAGTGACCCAAAAAACTCCAGTAGAGAACTCCTACAGCTGATAAGCAACTTCAGCAAAGTGGCTGGTTACAAAATCAACTCAAGCAAATCAGTAGCCTTCCTATATTCAAAGGATAAGCAGGCTGAGAAAGAAACGACACCCTTCACAATAGCTACAAACAGTATAACGTATCTTGGTGTGACTCTGACCAAACAAGTGAAAAATCTGTATGACAAGAACTTCAAGACTCTGAAGAAGGAAATGGAAGAAGACCTCAGAAAATGGAAAAATCTCCCATGCTCATGGATTGGCAGGATTGATATAGTTAAAATGGCCATCTTGCCAAAAGCAATATACAGATTCAATGCAATACCCATCAAAATCCCAACTCTGTTCTTCATAGAGTTAGAAAGAGCAATTCTCAAATTCATCTGGAATAACAAAAAAACTCAGGATAGCTAAAACTATTCTCAACAACAAAAGAAATTCTGGGGGAATTAGTATCCCTGACCTCAAGCAACACTGCAGAGCAATAGTGTTAAAAATTGCATGGTATTGGTACAATGACAGGCAGGTGGATCAATGGAATAAGATTGACGATCCAGAAATGAACCCATATACCTATGGCCACTTGATCCTCGACAAAGGAGCTGAAAACATCCAGTGGAATAAAAGATAGACTTTTCAACAAATGGTGCTGGTTCAACTGGAGGTCAGCATGCAGAAGAATGCAAATTGATCAATCCTTATCTTCTTGTACTAAGCTCAACTCCAAATGGATCAAGGACCTCCACATAAAGTCAGACACTCTGAAGTAATAGAAAAGAAACTGGAGAAGACCCTTGAGGACATTGGTACAGGGGGAAAGTTCCTGAACAGAACACCAATAGCCTATGCTCTAAGATCAAGAATTAGCAAATGGAACCTCATAAAATTACAAAGTTTCTGTAAGGCAAAGGACACCATCAAAAGGACAAATCGGCAACCAACAAATTGGGAAAAGATATTCACCAACCCTACATCAGATAGTGGGCTAATATCCAATATATACAAAGAACTCAAGAAGTAAGACCCCAGAAAGCCAAATAACCCTATTAAAAAATGGGGTGTAAAGCTAAACAAAGAATTTTCACCCAAAGAACTTCGGATGGCAGAGAAACATCTTAAAAAATGCTCAACTTCATTAGTCATTAGGGAAATGCAAATCAAAACAACCCTGAGATTTCACCTTACACCAGTCAGAATGGCTAAGATTAAAAATTTAGGAGACAGCATGTGTTGGCGAGGATTTGGAGAAAGAGGAACATTCCTCCACTGCTGGTGGGATTGCAAATTGGTACAACCACTTTGGAAATCAGTCTGGTGGTTCCTCAGAAAACTGGGCAGTCACTTCGGGAGGATCCTGCTATACCACTCCTGGGCATATACCCAAAGGATTCCCCAGCAGGTAATAAGAATATGTGCCCCACTATGTTCATAACAGCCCTATTTATAATAGCCAGAACCTGGAAAGAACCCACGTATCCCTCAATGGAAGAAAGGATGCAAAAAAAAAAATGTGGTATATCTACACAATGGAGTACTATTCAGCCATTAGAAACAATTAATCCATGAAATTCTTAGACAAATGGATGGAGCTGGAGAACATCATACTAAGTGAGGTAACCCAGTGTCAAAATATTATTCGTGGTATGAACTCACTAATAAGTGGATATTAGCCTAGAAAATTGGAATACCCAAAACATAATCCACATATCAAATGATGTACAAGAAGAACTGGTTCTGGAAAGACTCAGTGTAGCAGTATAGGGCAAAACCAGGACAGGGAAGTGGGATGGAGTGGATGGGAGAACAGGGGGAGGGATGGGGGCTTATGGGACTTTCAGGGAGTGGAGGGGGGCAGAAAAAGGGGAAATCATTTGAAATGTAAATAAAATATATTGAATAAAAATATATATTTATACAAAAAAGGAAGAGGTATAGGTAGTAGTGCTTCTCTGAACACTACAAGTTCATCACACTACATAATCTAAATAAATATTCTTTTTCTCATTAAAATAAATAAATAAATAAATAAATAAATAAATAAATAAATAAATAAATAAAAGCAGTTCTGCAGGCAGGTAAGTGATGAGCAGTGGCCCAAGCACTAGCATAGATCCACTCACACAATACTGCTGTGATCTGAAAAACAGATGTACCTTACCAAATATTTGTGGCTATTTTGAAAATGGCATGCATAAAATTCTTTCAATAAATCCACCCATGGGTCTATTTCTAGGAGCAGCACTAAGGCTTAGCAGTAATTCCAGTTGTATTTAGTTCAGGAATCCTTTGTTTACAGATTCTGACCAATCCCTGACAATTCAGTGGTTCCCCAGCCATTTAAGAGTGACAGACAACTCTTTTTAATGGTAAGATGACAGTTCTAAACGTAGTATTTTGACCACGAGATAGAAGAATAGATCTCCTAACACCTAAGTACCATCTGTCTGATGACAGAAACCATGCAAACTCTCATCTTGGATCATGTCTCCCTTGGTACTATAAATCATTTTTATAATATCCAGCAATATCATTTATATCCTAATTCTCATGTGGTTCTTTCATTTGCCTTATAAATCAAAACATCCTTACCTCTCAATCTGATTTTTGTATATAATTATTCAAATCTACATGTGTATGTGCCAGTCAGACCTTTTATGGGACTAGTGAATTATGTTTCTTGCAAGCTAAATCAGATTATATGTGACTCCAGAATAAAACAATAGATGTCTTTAGGGAACTTAAAATTGCATGACTGTAATATACATGAAAACTATCCATGTAAGGGGAAAAGTGAATTTTGGGGACAGGCTAGGAGCATGGTGAACCATAAAGTTACAGTTAATTTTCAAGGGCTACTACAATAACAAGACGTACAAGTAGATCCATCTCTCTCACACTATAATGTGCACAATTTGCTTCTTTGTAATGAATTTTTAAAGCATTAAAATCGTTTTAATTTTGGTTTCTTTTTAAGGAACCTTCATTGAATCTCAATTGATTTTCATTCTGCTTTATAAAATAGTGATTTCTTTTATATTTTAAACAGTGCTAAAATTATTTGTATAAAATATATTGAAGACTCATGATGGCATGTACAAAATTAAGCAATATATTAACTTACTAATGGCAATATACTAACTTAAATTTTCTCATTCCATCATATGAAGTTGATCTGGGGTAACCCCTTATTTTCTTTAGGGGTTGCTGGAAAGATTCAATCTGATGGTTCATGTAAATTAGTAAAGCTATAAAATTTAGTAAATGCTGCATCTGGGTTATCACTTAGGAAGTTATTGAGTACCACAAGGTACTCATTAAGGGCCATTTGATAAACACTATCTAGTATATGGAAGGCAATGATGCACAGGAAACCATAAAGGAACATGATTTGACTGGAATATACATACAATCATATTTATAAAACTCTAGGTCAGTGGTTTTCAACCTGTCTTTTGGGACCCCTTGGGGGATTGTAGATCCGATATCCTGTACATAAGATACTGGAATTATGATTCATAACAGTAGCAAAGCTACATTTATGAAGTAGCAATGAAATATTTTTATGGTAGGGTATCAGCACAACATGAGAAACTCTTCTAAAGGCTATCAGTATTAGAAAGTTTGAGAACCACTGCTTTGAAGCATTTGAGAAAGCTGAAAGGCTGTCTTGTCTGGATATCAGGAAAAATATTAGGGACTCCTCCACGTAAGTGGAATTAGTCAGAATGGTTGTGATACGGGCAACACTAATAAAGCAGGTGACACACATTTTCATGCAGAATTGTGAAAGGTGCAAAGACAGTTGGTTTGAGGCAAAGATACAAACTGTATCGATTTTTATAATAAAACTTGAAACCTACATCATTCTTTCTGTTCACATAAAGGTAGAGGATGCTAAAGGACATGTCATAGGGGACCTAGAAGACTTCAGATCTGTTACTCTGGAAATGTGAGAGTGTCAGATTTGGAGTATAAATCTCGGAAGATTAATTCATATAGCTTTTCAGCTATAGATTTCTGGAAGAAATGTAGAAGAGAGGGAAAATGTTAAAAGTCCTTAATCTAGACATAAATAAAAAAAAAAGTCCAAACACAGAGAAACTGGATTTTGCAGATCATACTGCAGTTATCAGGAAATAAGTATAGAGGCCTTTTCCTGAGTAACCTCCAAATACCCTCATGCTTTGATCTTTAGACTGTGATGAATTATTCACCCAACTCCCACTAGGAAGAAGCTTACTTTTCTCCCTCTAAATGTCTTCGAAAGCTGTTTTTTTTCTACTTAGTATTAAAGTATTAACAACTTATCGGTAACACTTTATATTATTTTTAACTTTCCATAAACAGTTGCTTTTTAATAATTTATCCAAATACACTTTCTTTAGTGGAAGGGGGGCGAGCTAATGCACACATGCGCACATGCACAAGTGAGGCATATAACAACCTCGCCCTTGGTCCTCAGGATTGCCATCCACTTCCTTTGAGATAGGGTGGGTCTCTCTTTGGCCTGGAGTTCAGGACTTAAGGAAGACTGCCTCGCCAGCAAGCCTCAGGCATCTATCTCTGCTTCCCATTGCCAAACAATGGGAAAATGTGGTTGTTTATATAGATTCTGGGGATGGAACTCAGGTCCTTATACTTGCAAAATAAGCTCTTTACACATTGACTCAACATCTTTCCAGCCCCCAAATTTCTCATATATACGATTACTTCTATTATTTGAAACATTTTTTATTGAGATACTGTGATACAAGCTATATCCTATATGTAGAAGATAGCCTATAATTTATCCTATAATATTTAATGGATTTTTCTTCCATTCTGAATCTTACTTTAAAATAATAAAACTGAAAATATTTAATGACTGATATACTGGGATGTCCCCAGTATTCATACAGCTTAAATGATAATTACAGTATAAAAAAAAGTTACAATATTTAATCATAATTTGGAGCAGTAAAAGAGAAGAGTGTCTTGACTAGAATGTGTCAGAGACACCCCATCTGGGTCTTGACTAGAATGTGTCAGAGACACCGCATCACATTTGTCAGCTAATTTTCCAAGCCTGACATTTTCTGAATGCAATACTTTAACCTAAGAGTGGCTTGCAAAGTTTAATAAAAACTGTTTGCAAACTGTATTAGTTTAGATATCAATAAAACATTGGCTTTCAGAGTGTGTGGGTTTTTTTTTTTCCTGTATTATTGATTTGACATCAGCCCAGAAGAAAGCAGGAGTCTGAAGGTCAATGTTGCCTTAGGATATGTTGCAGCCAACAATTATAATAACTGGCTCAGACGTTAGAAAAACTAATCATTTCAGCTTATGTGGAGTAATATCCTCTCAGATGAAGAGTTGCCCAAGTTTCTAGCTAACCAAATGTCAAAGCATCTACTTGGACAGTAAACTAATTGGTCGCAAACCTCATTAAGAATTCTGGTTGCGGTAATAGCTTTTCTTCAATTGCCACTGCTGTTAATGAGAAGCACAACAGAAGCCACATTACTGCACCCACAATTTGTTCCATTGATTTATTATGCTTGCTCTGCCGCCATCTACATGCAGCGACTGCAAAGCGTGTGTCTGTCTGATATTAGTGCATTTTGATTTCTGCAAATAGAAGGAAGGAGACCAGTGCTTCAATGTGACAAGCTGCTTGTAGTAGTTCATCCTGCCATTCAATGAAATATACGTGCTTCAGTTGAGATGAAACTTGTATTCAGGCAATCATTGCTTACAGGTCATTTCTACTCCAGTCCTGGAAATGAAGGAATACATGTTTCATTTAGCTAACTGCTACAAATACATGTTTATGTCAAAGGAAATGGAATCTCATTTAACATCTTTTTTTTGCATTATCTGTTTTAGGAAAATGAATTCATAGGTTGCTTCATCTATGTGACTATTGAGAGGAAAATATTGGATTTAGTTTTCAAAGCATCTAAAAGATGGGACGTTTTCCATGTTTCTGTAACATCTTGACTCATTTAAAACCATAAAGTATCTAATAGTTCCTCTAAGGATAATTACAACCACTGAAATATAAACATTTGGACAGTACCTCACACCAACCTAAAATATCTTGGATAGAATTCATTTCTCGTTTATCTGTTTTATCAGTGCTTATGAGGGGCCCCTTTAAAGAGAAAATACACCAGGACATTGAGCAACTATGTCTCCCTTTTGATCTGTATTTTAGAAACATATATCCATGCTTACTGTCTCTATGCCTATGCTACTTTCTAGGGGACAATTGAGTGAAGGCATTTTGAACTCAGCTTCGTTTATGATTTAACGTAAAAAATGTTGTCTTTTACTTGGAGGCCCTTGGACTATTCTTAAATTCATATTAATTGATATATAGCAATGTCTATATCTCTTTAGTGAATATGTGTGAAAACACTGATGGTCCATCAGGAACATTTTTACTCTGTCATATGTAAGATGAATCCATTTACAGACTTTAGTTTTCAATAGTAGTTAGACTGTCTCTACTACCTTCTCCTCCAAATAACAGATAAAAATCATGCAATGAGGGGAAATCATTTGAAATGTAAATAAAAAATATATCAAATAAAAAACAGACAAAAAAATCATGCAATGAATACATTTGCCAGTGGATAAAAACAATCTCAGATAAGGTACCCACTGAGTAACGAGGTGGGGTGCTATGGTGGGTACTCAAATAGTCGTCTATTTGAGTAGCTGAACATGGCTTTACTTCTACATTCCCAGTCTCTCAGTGACAGGACATTTGATTGAATGTTGTTGCCCAAGAGAGAATACACTGCTGTATACTCACTCTGTAGTTGTGTATCAAGTATATTCATATTTGGTTTGAAAACATCATGTTGTTTATCATAAATACACATTATTTTTGTCAATGGCAAAAACAACAACAACCATAGTTTAAAGTTTTATAATCTACTTACTGTGGTTCCTTAAAGGGTTTAGTGCCCTGAGACAGGGTAGAAGTGGTTACTGAAGGCAATGGCATTGGTGTGGCATAAATGTCCCTGAACTTACTGAAGACTATTGGCTTTATCAGCATGGGTTTGTTGGGTGTTGGAGAGCTGAGAGGATGTGAGGATATGAGGATTTGTGGGAGAACACTGGGACTTGGGATATGTAAGTTAGTTAGGATTTGGCTCCTTGAATTCCCAATAGGGGATAAAAAAGATCAAGCTTGTTCCCAGGGAGCATCCTTCACTTCCTGTTTGAAATAGGAGTGCTTTCCCTGACACTGTGCCATCACGGTCTACCATGAGGTCCTTACCAGAACTAAGCTCATACACATGCCAAGCTCTTCATCCTTCAAAGCTGCTATCTGGTTCTCTGTTAATAAACCTATATAAACTGATTCTGTTCAACTCCTGAAGAAAGGAGTTCCCATTACTCAATGGTTTGAGGCCTACAGGCATCCCTGCTCAGATTTAAGAAAAGAGAAGGTGCTGTCTCTTAACCGAAAGTGTTTCAGTCCTACATTGTGAGAGAAATCACTTGGTTTTTAAATCTGAGTGGAGACATCACTGCATCACTAGTTAGAGAGAAGCTGAAGTGTCACATCTTGATTTTCATCATAAGTGGTGTTTTGTTTTTAATCTTTCAAGAAAGCTTGATATTATTTCTGCCCTATAATGTTCTGTGAACCTTTAGTGAAATAATGTAGAGATGCCATGAGCAATGCACTGACTATTGTGGGCAAGATGAGACCTATGCAATTATTATTATACAGACTGAACTCACAAATGTAAATACGAGTGTGGGGGACATTCTAATAGCTTCTAAATTAGTAGGCTTTTAATATGTTTGCTTAGAAGGATATTCATGAAGTGTCTTTCTATATGGGACACTGGAAAGTGCTTAATTCACCACACATTGATAATTGTTTCATCATACTCCTGGGCTACCTATAGGAGAATCCTGCCTTGTGTCTGCAAAGGACTGATAAATCCACCTCATTCTCTGCCCATCTCTCATTGAACAAGCACACAGCCAGTTGTGAAATGAGAAAATTTACAATGAACCACATACCTTCCAGGATTTAGAAAGTACAGTTTTCCTGTAAAAAACAAAGTTGAGTTTTAAATTACATTTATATAGTCATATAATAGAAAGTGCAAGCCATGAATGTCAGTATGTGGAGACATAGCTGTATCCTTACACATATCTACCTCTGCCTCCCTCTACTCATCTCTACTTCCCTGTTTCTTCCAGGTTTCTTCTCTTCTTCTTCTTCTTCTTCTTCTTCTTCTTCTTCTTCTTCTTCTTCTTCTTCTTCTTCTTCTTCTTCTTCTTCTTCTTCTTCTTCTTCTTCTTCTCCTCCTTCTCCTTCTCCTCCTCCTTCTCCTTCTCCCCTTCCTCCTCCTCCTCCACTTCCTCCTCCTCCTCCACTTCCTCCTCCTCCTTCTCTCATCCTCTTCCTCCTCATTCTCCTTTTCTCCATCTCCTTCTCCTCCTTCTCCTCCTTCTCCCTCTATTCTCCTTCTCCTCCTTCTACACACACACACACACACACACACACACACACAGAGAGAGAGAGAGAGAGAGAGAGAGAAAGAGAGAGAGCATTTAATACACATTGCCACTTCATATTCATTCTTTTCAAGATATTAATGTATGAATGAAGCTGTACCTTCGATTCTCTTCTTTACTTATTCATATTTTAGTTGAGGAATGAGTCACCAAAGAATAAATGAGAATGAGGCATTTGTGAGGACCACCAAGTCCACAAAACTGACACAGAGTAAAATATGTAAAACCGTGTTCCAGATAGCAAATGCACTATTCCCTATGCTACTGAAAATAACAATAAGACACTTTTAAAATATTGTCCTGGGTGCTTCGGAGCATGTAGCCTCTTTAGGTTTCTTTGCGTAACTTTATTGCCTAATAAATAAAGGCAAAATTATTGTCATAATTTTGTTCATCATTTGTATGATTGGTAAATTAATTCTATCACCTTTCTATTGTAGAATGGCAAATTATCAAAAACCAAATGTAAGGTTAAGGTCATTCATTAGCTTACATTTCTGTAAGTCAAAAGCCTTGACAAGACTAGCCTGGCCTTTCTATTCAAAGTTTTATAAAAAAGAAGCCAAACTTCCTACCAGGCTGTTGCATATGATGCTTGGGTCCACCAGGCCACACTTCCCTTCTGGCTATTACTGAGGAGTCATATCGTAGCCTAAAAACCATCCTTGTTCTTGTTTTGTGCCTTTATCCCCTTCTTCAAAATTGATACCAGTAACTGAACCCATCTCTTGTATTGAATCTTTCTGACTTTGCTTGATTTAAATTAAAAGGCTTACATGTTTAAATGTAGCTTCTTGGATAATATATCTTCTGCAAGGTCAACTGATTGAGACATTGATTTATTTGCAAAAGCTATTATTTCAGTGGCTAGATTGGTATTTAGTTAAATAATTCAAAGAAGTTGTGTGCTTGCTAATGAATTGCAGTGTTAGAGATTGTTATGTAATTATACATGTGCTAATAATTATTCCTGTGTCATTGTCACAGATTATGTTGCAGAACAATTTTAGGAAGAAAAATACATTTTGACTCCTGGTCTCAGGGTACTTCAGTTCATATGCTAGTGACAGGATTATGGCTTATTTGTAATCATGAGGAAGTAATGTAGAGATCATGTGACAGATCAAGAAACAGACAACAGACTATTTTTCTGAGCTAGGCCCTACTTCCCAAAGATTCCAAGACCTTCTAAATAAATTCTTCCCAGCTGTGTAACAATCATTTAACCCTGAGACTGTGTGAGAATCCTTCAGTTTAAACCAAAACAGTGTCTTTGATGAGGATGACACGGGATGAAGCACATAAAACCCTACAGTTCTTAGGGAAGAATAACTCCATGTTGCTGCATGCTGCTGTCACCACTGGTTTGTTTCTCTCATGTTATCATCACCACAGGAAGAGGAGGGACAATGAGTGACATATACAGTTCTCTGCCAGCCAAAAGGCTGATCACTAGTAGACTTTCTTTGTCAAAAATAATCCAAATGGATTTCAGTTTGAATAGAGGAACACGGAGCAGATATAAATCATGTGTCTACTATCTCAAACAGCACTCAAGTGTTACTATTTAACGTAAGTGCCTGATGTGGCATAGTGACATGAGGCGATGTTCTCTGAAGTGGTTTTTCAAAGGCAGGTCTTACCATTAATGGAGTTGTAATTAATTTTACCTTTTAAAAAGATATTTATTGCAAATTAGGTGTATATATGTGTGTCTAGGTAGGGATAAGCAGGTCCCTTTAGAGAAGAGGGCATCACATTTTCTGGAGTGAGTGTTACAGATGGTTCTGAAACATGATGTAGGTTCTGAAAACTGATCTGGATCCTCTGCAAGGGCATCAAGACCCCTTAACCACAGAGCTATCTCTCCAATCCTATACAAGGAACTCTAATGAGGTGGTTGTAAATGTCCCTTTCTACATTTGTGTTTTGACTCCCCAGATGCCTTGCTGCCATGGCCCTCTAACCTGCATGGCAACACACCTTGAGGATACATGCTATGTTTTCATTTTCATGACAACTGCATATTGTGTTGACACAGAATAAAGCTGCAAAAGCAACATTCACAGTTGCTCTGTTTTAATACTGTTAAACTTCATTTACATGTCTTGCATATTATCTCACATCAACTTGCTTTAATTTTATATTATTCTGAGGGCTTTAGACATTCTTGTATTTTCTCTAAGTACCTGAGTGGTCTATAAATAATATTGGAATCAGAAGGTGCTAAGGGAGTGAAAAACAGTTCAAAAAGGGTTGTCTAGTTAAACTTGGATAGAAGAAAGATGGGAATGGGAGAGTCAGAGCTGTTTAGGGCGTGGGTCCTCAGGTAGTACTATGTCCAATTTTCTGAGAAAGCACCAAACTGATTCCCAGCTTGCAATCCCACCAGCAATGGAGGAGTGTTCCTCTTACTCCACATCCTCACCAACATATGCAATCATCTAAGTTTTTCATTTTGGCTATTGTGATTTGTATAACGTGGAATCTCAGGGTCATCTTGATTTGCATTTTCCTGATGACTAAGGATGTTGAACATTTCTTTAAGTGCTTCTCATCCATTCACAATTCCTCTATTGAGAATTCTGTTTAGCTCTGTACTTCATTTTTAAACTAGGTTATTTAGGTTTCTGAAGTCTAACTGCTTGAGATCTGTGTATATTTTATATATAAGCCCTCTATGGGATGTAGGGTTAATGAAGATCTTTTCTCAATCTATAGGCTCCAATTTTGATTTAGTAATAGTGTTCTTTGCCTTGCAGAACTTTTCAGTTTCACAAGTTCCTATTTGTCAATTGTTGATCTTAGACCCTGAGCCATTGGTGATCTGTTCAGGAAAATTTCCCCTGTGCCAATGTGTTTGTGGCCATTTCTTACTTCCTCTTCTATTAGATTCAGTGTATCTGATTTTATTTGGAGGTCATTTATCCAGTTGGTCTTGAGCTTTGTACAAGGTGATAAATATGGATCAATTTGCATTCTTTTACTTACAGACTGCCAGTAAGGCCAGCATCATTTGTGGAAGATGCTTTCTTTTTTTCATTGTTTGGTTTTGGCTTCTCTGCCGATGGTCAGGTGTCCATAGGTGTGTGGGTTTATTGCTTGGTCTCTAAACATTTAAAAATACTTTTATTTTTCTTATAATGACCATAGTTTACATGCTCAGGGCTCTCACAATACAAAAAGCTTATACCATTTTGATTTTGTGCCCTTTTTATAGCATTTGATTGATTAGATGTGTGGTGTTTGGTACAATTTTTACAAGAAGGCTTGTATTTCAGATTCTATTTTTTAAAAGTAACATTTTAATATTTAATATAGTGAATGATATGCAAAGGAAAGTGTCACAATTCCATCCACTCAGCAACCACATTAATTCTTTTGATTTTTATTCAATACATTTTGAAAAAAATAAAACATGACTTTCCTTCTACATTTCTATTCTGATCACCTGACTACCACTTCTTGGAAGTCATTTGTTTATTTGGTAGGTAAGTTTCTGCTTACATATTCATACTTTCATTGTCTTCATAATTCACAAAAATGTTTCTTAATAATTTGAACATATCTTATTTGAAAAGCCTGATTCTATGTTCTCATGAACATGCATTACCCTGTATTCATTAATATTTTGATACTTAAAATTCTAAACAATTTTTAGTTTAATTTTTTATTTATATGTATACATGGCTGAGGGGCCTATGGTTGCCTGATCAAAGTGAGGGATTCCCTCAAACAAGAGTTCTGGGCAGTTGTGAGCTGCCACCCAGATGTTGGGATCTAATCAAACAACCTCTGAAAGAGCAGTATGCATCCCTAATGTGTGGTCTAAATTGATCACAATATTTTTAAATTTTGGTGTTGGTTTTAAGCCTTTATAATGAGTATGAGAGTGACATCAAAGTTCTTTTTCCTGTATAAGCCTATTCTCTGAGCTGTTATTAAATACAATAATCATCTCTGCTATCACATACCAAGGTAGCGTATAGGCATTGGCATGCTGGTCAATTATTTACATTTGTTCCTAAGTCCTTTCACTATGAACCTCTCTTTTGTTCATTCCCAAATAAAGACAATGATAAAATATCAATCACCAATTCTTTGATTAGTTGTGTTTGTTCCTTAATTAAGTGTAGAAGAAACCCACATTATTTATTGGTCTTAATACCCTATATTACTTTTTTGGAGCTTCTTGAATTTGCAGGTGAATTTTGGGATGTAATGCACATATGCACAAATCATATAACTTTTACAATTTCAATTAAAATTGCATTGTATTATCAAATTAATTTAGAGAATTGGCATACTTTAATATTGAGTCTTTGGGAGGCAGAGGCAGGTGGATTTCTGAGTTCGAGGCCAGCCTGGTCTACAGAGTGAGTTCCAGGACAGCCAGGGCTATATAGAGAAACCCTGTCTCGAAAAAACCAAATCCAAAAAAAACAAAAAACAAAAAAAAATTGAGTCTTGGTATCCAGGTACATATCATATATTTCTTTATTTAAAATGTTCTGTATTGGTTACTTTTCTTTTGCTGTGAAAAATCCTTATGATCAAGGCGATTTGTAGAAGAAGTGTATTTGATGCATTGTTCTTCAGGGTTACACTCCATGATGATGGAGCAGTGGCAGTGAGCAAGAGGCATGGAAGCTGGAACAGAATCTGGGCTCTCGAATGTTAAGCACAAGAAGCAGGAAGCAGAGATCAAACTGAGAATGGTGAAAGGTTTTAAACTCTCAAAGCCCACCCTCAGTGGCAAACTTCCTCCAGCAAGAAGGCACCTTCTGAATCTGCCAAAATGGCACTACCATCTGGGGACAAAGCATTCCATCAAGACACCACATGCTCTATATGAGATACTTTCATGATTTGCAAGTGCTGCTAGTCCCACCAGACAAGAATAAAAGACCACTGACCCAAGTGGAAGAATTGGAACAAACTTTGTCTGTTTACAAAGGCTGCTTCACTCTAAGACCTACAGGGTTCAAGAGATCAGCGCTGGACATGGGGAAGATGAGAATTTCATAGTTCAGGGGTAGAGAATGGAGAATTGGGCAGGCAAACAAGCAGCATTGCAGAAGCAGAACCTAAGCATATCAAGATGGTCATTACAACCCCCTGGAACAAAGCCATAGTTGCCATTCCCTGGAACAGACAGTACAGAGTCAGTTGTAGTTCACCTTAAAAGTAGATGTGGTGGTTTGAATATGCTTGGCCCAGAGACTGACACTATTTGAAGTAGTGGCTTCATTTGAATAGGAATGGCCTTGCTGGAAGAAGTGTGTCACTGTGCAGGTGGGCTTTGGGTCCCTCCTCCTAACTGCCTGGCAAACTGTCAGGCTTTTCCTGACTGCATTTGGATCAAGTTGTAGAACTCTTGGCTCCTTCTCCAGCACTATGTCTACCCAGATGCTGTCATGCTTCCTGCCAGGATAATAATGGACTGAACCTCTGACCCTGTAAACCAGCCCCATTTTAAAGGTTGTCCCTTATAAATGTTGCTTTGGTCATAGTGTCCCTTCGCATCAATCGAAACCTAGCTAAGACAGTGGGGTATAACCCAGTCATTGGTGAACAGAAATTTAATCAGAAAAAGGAATGAACTTAGTTTCACTTGGATATTATAGGAGTTCTAAGCCCGGATTTTAGATTTCGAGGGAGATGATTTTTAAAGAGTTCTAGCTTCTCATTTTCTCTTGTTGGGGTTCAGGAATTACCACACAAACCATACAAGTATCCGTCACAGCTAAGCAACAATAGTTTATTAAATGCACACCTCAAGATTGAACATTGAAGACCACAAAAAATGACCCATTTTGGTTTTTGAGAGACAGAAAGGAGATGGGAAAGGGTGTGGGAGGAATTTGGAGGAGTAGACAGAGGAAAAACCATAACTGGATATATACTGTGATTGGAAAACATCTACTTTCAACAAAAGGAAAAGAAAAATATAAATCACCTTTATAAGGAGGAGCAGGAGGAAGAGGAGAAAAAAGAGGAGGAGAAAGATACAGTCTTTAAGGCCAAAAAGTAATTCTTAAAAATAAGTAGTAAATATGACCATTTTCTGATTCAAATAACAGGAAACAATATATTATATATTTTTATAAATATATATTGAACATATATATATTGTACATTTATGTATCTATATATATGATACAAACATATTAAAATGGAAGACAATATATATCACCAAAATAACAGGGCTGTATTTAAATTTTCTTCATGACAATATATACAAAAATGACAAAATGATCTAAAGGGTGGGAAAATGTGAATAATCCTGCAGCTGTCAAAGAGGTGTTTCAATCCTAGATTCTTAAAACTTTGGGACCAAGTCAGGTAAAACACTTCCTAAATGGAAGCTGGTGTTTAAACAGACTCTCCCACAATGCAGGAAAAAGAAAACAAATTAAATTTATTTATGCTGGATAGCAAAGGCTGATGAATCACACTTGAACAGTAAATTACTGGGCACGATGGCTTCTCAGCACAAATGAAACATATCCAAAGTGACATATTAGCTGCTGCATCTGGCAATGGAGGCTGGATAGATGGTTCATCCTAAAACCGTGTGGTGGCTTGGCTTAAAAGTCAAAAAATGAACCTGCCACTAGAAGTGATTAAAAGAAAGAGCCATCTTTCTTTTTTCTATAACTCATTGTTTGCCATCTCTCCTCAAGTCGGAGTTATTTTGAGGATCAGGTGGAAAACGCAAGCGAGGAGCTTTTTCATGTGAACTGCGGTTGAGGAATCATTCCTGCTGGTTCAGTCTTCTGTTGTCTTTCTCTGCTGCTGATCTCAGAAAGTCCTAAGTAAGGCATATTGTGAGAGCAGTGATTAATTCCCCCAGCAACTGCGGCTTAAAATGCACACACTGAATCATCTCTCAAACTTAATGGATTAGAAATCTTGATGAAACTACAGGGCAAATACTTACAAATAAGTCAAGAGTAAAGCAAAATCATCCTGGTGCCTACCCAATGAGGAACTCTTACCTACACTGTAAGTTTAAAGTGATTTATTTTATTGTTCATAAAGACATCTTTTGCAAAGTAGCCTCTAGAAAGTGCATGTGTCATTTCGGTCAGGACAGCCTCTAACCTTTCAGACTCAAAATGTCACTGTTTTTACAAGGGGTTATGTGCTTCGGTTAATTCAGTAGCATCCAGGTCAACATAATTAGGTAAATATATATATTTTATCTTTGGAAAACATATCTGAGAAATTTCACTGAGCTTTCTAATAGGCCCCTGAGATTCTGTAATTCATGACCATTAAGCAATACTATCATTTTATTTTATAAAGATATATAGTTACTGAACCATTTAGCTAGCTGCACACTTTTTATTTTTAAATATAGTCTAGTCCACAGTTTGAAAACAAATTTGCCCTCCTTTCTTGCTTTCTCACTATAATCTACCTGTTTCAAATGGGTGGTGCTTTTAAGATCCTCCATGTCTTCCCTCCCTCTTTGTTCTTCACTCTTTATTTTTATTAACATGGTATGATATCCAGAGAAAACCACAGAAGGTATCCAATGCTTAAAATGACTTGTGTTGCTGTTTAAGAGCAACGAATAGACAAGCCTGTGAAGAAGATGAGTTTCAGTGGTTGACGTTGCAATATAGTAGAGCCTTTATGACTTCATCCTTTTGAGGACTGAGGGAGGGACAAGAGTGTCCTCATGTAGGTTACCCTAGTTATACACACACATACACACACACACACACACACACACACACACACACACACACGTCTTCTAGTTACATACATACACATAATATTCTAGTTCTATACATATGCATGCATATTCTACTTACATATACACATGTTCATACATCCTAAACTAAATCTTTTTTGCTAACCAAACTCCATCTTGAAAATTATTCTCCTGGCCATAAGGTATTTGAGAATTGTAGAATTATGAGACAGCTGAGCCATGTTCCTGTAAGAATAGCCCAAAGCTTTATATTTATATGTTATGACAAATCTGCAACAAACACTAATCAAGTCTTAAAACAATTTAAGTTTTCTTTTGGCTGATACTGTATAGAGAGGGCTTGGAAATAAATGTTAAGTGTCTTTTAAAACACTGGTGCTATAGTTTTAATTCTTACATATTGCTATGCTTACAATATATTTATCCTTTAAATTTGATTATACTAGCCTATTTATTTTATATAATTTTGTCATTTCCTTCTCTGCCACTTTTTGTTTCCTTTTGTTTTACTAGTATAACCTACTTTGTTGTTGAACAGTCTTTTCTGCTCCTTCTCTTTTCCATCTTGAATTCTCAAAATTTGCTTTTTTTTCCAGCTCATTTTAGCTAGTTGCTAATATCCACACATTCCTACGCATTGATTGTGTTTCCAAAAATCTTTACTAACGTTTGGATGCCAGTTGTCTGTAAGATGCTGCTACTATGCTTTCATATTTTGAAGTGTATGAAATACAAGTTATATATATATATATATATATATATATATATATATATATATATATATATATATATATACTGTTTTATATAAAGATACCTACTATAATCTTCAAAATCTTACAGAAGAGAGAACTAAGAAACAGGGTTTAAGAAAATTCTCAAGTGGCTCAAGTGTCAGATTGCTTAATAATTATCCCAGTTCTAAAAATCTGAGTTTAGAAACATGTGTCGTTCTCACATGACATTTACATATCATCATTGCTAACTGCATCATGGTAAGCCCATACAAAAGTGTGTTCAAGGAACACAAACTGTGCATTCTGAGCATCATAATATAGAACTGTTATACAGGCTCAGAACTCTTCCTCATCCTCACAGTTGAATATTCTGCCTAAGTTAAAGCCAGTTGAGCCTCAGTGAAACCTACAACTAAAAATTATTATTCAGAAGACAACCCCAACACAATTCCTGCACCTAAAGCTCAGAAACACTGTGGGAGAAGGTTGTGAAAGGTTGTAAGAACCAGGGGAACAGGAAGTCCACTACTAGATTTCATGTCCTAGAAATGTCAGGGAAGTGGTATTTACGGTGTCTCAACCAAATGCTTACTAAACAAGACCTGAAGAAGAACAAAAATGCATGCTATCATGAAAATGAAGATTCTCACAAGGTCTCAACTCTATACACCAAAGAGATGCTGAGCCCTGGACAAACAGCCTTCTTCACAGAGGAGCACATCAATTGGTTATCCAATACCAAATGGTCAGCACAGAAAACATATGTGTGTGTAACATTATACTGACAGAGCAGTTTATATGTTATGTATTTATGAGTGTTCCTCTGTGTGTGTGTGTGTGTGTGTGTCCCCAAGATCAAGAAGATGACACAGATTGGAGGGAGAAAGGAGAACAAGAAAAATGATGTGATTATATTTTAATTTCAAATAGTTTTAAAATGAAAGAAAAACTAGGCAATTTCATTTTAAATAACATTAGCTTATTTGAAACTACACAAAAAACATAGTTTTACTTAACTAAATGCATATCTTTTACAAAGCCAACTCAGAATATGTGTGAAAGATTGCATAAATAGCTACCAATTAAATGTTAAATGTGTACTAACAAATTTTCAGACTAGTACTTTGCATAATTAAATAAAGCTACATTTGAGCTCCAGCTGGCAACAAATAGAAATTCATTCTTCTTCTCATTAAGATACAATGATACTGAGAAAATAATTGCTTTAAAATGGCACCCATCCTGTCACCATCAGAAATGAAGCCCCTCTTAACTGCTAAATATAGTAGGAATTTTCCGTAATTTATGTTTCTCAATGTTTCTGTTTCATCCGCAGACAATATAAATCAGAGCAGAGAGCAAGTCAGTATTTCTTACACAAAAGCAAACTGACATTTTTAACCAGCAATGTTTAGTAGAGAATTTTATCTCATAAGAACTTTAAATCATTATTTTACCCTTATTTGTAAGTGGCTTTTTTTTTTACCTAATATGAGATCAAAATTATTTATAAGAAATTCATTGGTATGATTGCAATAATATTTTAGCGTGCTGCTCACAGTGGTAGACTGTGTTAACCTATGCATTAGAATTCAGAGCTATGCAGAGAGTAACTGTGTGGTCAAATGGTTTAGTATACAGACTGACTGTTTAGGATTGCTGAACTGAACAGACCTCACTGTAAACATAAGAGTTAAAATTCCAGTCTGTTTTGAAAATCTTTCATAGAAAAGTAGCAAGGACTGTAATTCCTAAAGTAGACAAGAAAACCCTTCTCAAGGGAATCTGTGTAGAATAACATAGGCGACAGATAGTTTCCCATTAGTGTAGAGACATTACACGTTAGGACCTGGATCTTTGTGAAGAATTATGAGTGCTTTGAATGTATCAGGGCCCAGAACAATTGACAAATTGAAAGAGAAAAGAGGCAAAAACTTAATTAAAGGAAGAGAGAACTGATTAATAAGAATTGGGGGAGGGTAGGAGTGGAAGGGGTTTATTTAGGCTGTACACTCCCTGTTCATCATAGTCCTTCACTGAGGGAAGTCAGGACAGGAACCGAAAAAGGGCAGGAATCTGGAGGTAGCTGATGCAGAGGCCATGGAGGGATGCTGCTTACTGACTTGCTCCTCCTGTCTTGCTCAGCCTGCTTTCTTATAGAACCCAGGACCACCAGCCCAGGAATGGCACCACTTACCATGGGTTAAGCCCTACCTCATTGATCATTAATTGAGAACATGCCTTACAGTTGGATTTCATGGAGGCATTTCCTCAATTGAGTGCCCTTCCTCTCTGATGACAAGTTTGTGTCAAGTTGACCCATAAAACCAGCCACCACACTGGGGCAATTAACAAGATCTTCCTTGGCCTCTTAGAGTTCACTGCAATAAATCTTTCTAGGCATGCGACAACACATCTGATTATTGGATCCAGGTTGTCTCTAAACACTTGTTAAGTTGTCTACCCATAAATGATGGGTTTTTTGTTTGTTTGTTTGTTTTTTGTTGTTGTTGTTTTTTGCCTTTTGAAACTGAGAGGCCTACATTGAGTAACTAACCCCATTGCATGTTTATCATTTTATTTGATCTGTTCTTTGCGAGTTTCATAAGTATATATGTAAAATATGCTGATTACTATCGCTGTTGTTCTCTAATCTCCCCTGTCTTTATCAGCTTCTCACCATGAGTACATTTCTCACATTCATGTCTTTTGATTTGGTTTTGTGACCTATCCTCTGAGCTTATCCGCAGCTGTCAATGTGACCACAGGTTTGGACCTGTGCCTCCTGGTGCATTTGTCAGTTGGTCCCAAATTGAAGACAGTGTCTGCCCCTTGCCCTAGTATCTATCGGTAGATCATAGCTCAGAAGAGAGAGTTAAGGTCAGCTGGCCCTTCCTTAGGCTGGAACTGACTATTAGCAGGCCTGGTTTGTCTAGCTCTTTTAAAGGCAACAGCCACTGTCATATCTGCTGCGCTGGCTGCAATCTACCATAAGGAGAGTGAGTCCAAGGTTTTCATCTGTAATAAAAAACTAGAAGTCTTAAGACTGTAAATTACTCGTGGTCTGGAATAATGTCTGCCATGTGTAATTCTTCAGAATTACAAGAAGATTAAAAACTGTAATCATGGTGAAAATCATAACTGATTTCATACCAGATAGAGATGGACATCTTTTGGCAAGTAAATTTATCTCTAGAAACATGCAGGGAGATAGATGAGGTCAAAGATTCATGTGCACAGATATTCATTACAGCAGCATTTGTAACAGTCAAGTGTTGGAAACAAACTAAATATCTAAGAAAAGTAACTGGGTAAAATAAACCATTGTGTGTTTTCAACCTCACTGTCTTCCATAGCAGTAGCACTGTGAGTGCGACCATCTTGTCCAGCTGCACATTACTCTATACAAAAGCAGAGGTGGTTGAGGCACAATTAAATGTAAAACCTCTTATTTCAGATGCGGTCAGACACATAACTTTAAACATAAGATTCTGAGCAACTATAAAAAAAATTCATATAAAAATAAAATTACTTCTAAATACTAGTATTATAGGAGGAAATATACTACAGTAATTTACTACACTTTAAATAATTCTTCAACAAAGTATTTATTTCTGACATATACATGCATTTATATATGTATATATACAGTCATGTGTGTGTTTGTGAATGTCTGTCTGTCAACCTGTATGTGTGTTTGTTAAGCTACACTGAGAGTCAGAAATAGCATTTAAGTTCTGATACTTGCTTCTAGACTTAAGACTTGAAACCAGAAAACTGTCTATTTGAAAGACTACCCCCCTTAGTTACTATTCCAGCTCAGGACCTCAACTGTGTTTATTAGCAATTTAGTTATTATGATGTAAATTCCCTCTGTTCCAAATTCCTTACCTGGGAACCTACCTACATTCTAGAAATTCTTTATAGGATTATGTGTGATTTTAATTCTTTAAAAGTTCTTTAAAATATTTATTATTGATTCCATATAATTTTAATTTTAAATTATTGTTAAAGTATATATATATATATATATATATATATATATATAGATAGATAGATAGATAGATAGATAGATAGATAGATAGATAGTAGGACCATGAATGAATCATGAAATAATTGCTTCATGGGAGACCTAGAGGATCCACTATGTTGAAGCAATAGAATAGTTTTCAACACATATCTTAATTAAGAATAACAGGTTCTCGTTTTAAAACATCTTCATCTTTAACACCCTTGGTGCCTCTTTCTTCACAATGTCTCTCACATACCCTTAAAAGAACTAAGTAAACAAATGCTATTGAAAGCTACCTATGTATACACCGCTTTCTGTCATAAAGTGAAAATTAATAATTATTATATGAGATCAGAAGTCTGTTGCCAAGAACCAGCTTCAGCTTGGTTGGGGGTCCTGAGGAAGGGGTATTTGGGAGCAACAGAAGAATTGACTCGAAGTCAATTATGGTTGCCAGCTGAAAGCTCTGTGGTCTTCTTGAGATAGCTCTTTAGAGAGCTCTCTAGGTAGGTAGCTCATGGGTCTTCTGACCAAAGTGTGAAAAACTGCTAGAAAAATTCCAAAAGAGCTGCAATAGCTCTCTGAACATCTCTTAGATTTCCTGCTAGACAAAATTTTAACAGAGTTGTGTTTGCTCTCTTAGAAGGTTTTTGGTTTTCTGACCAAAGCCAGAAAACCTGCTAGAAAAGTCTAAAAGAGGTGTGTTAGCTCTCCAAGCAGTTCTACGTAGCTCTCTCTGTCAGACCAAGCCCAGTCTTTTTGTTACATATCAATTCAGTCATTTGCCACAGATTTCCTTTTGATTATCATACAAATAAGCGTTTTCTAACCTTAGCCCCTTTATGCTTACAAAAAGACAAGTATATATATTTTTTTTAACACAGAAAATGAACTCAGAGATCTCCCCTACCTTTGTAAACACAAACAGTAAGCTTACCTTGGTGGGATCCCACCCTGAGATCACTACTACCTCCTGATAACCTCTTCGTTACCTGAACCATTAGCCTTGTTTTTAACTATTCCTTTCACTATATTAACTCATTAGTGCAGCTGTCAATGAGCCTTTTGGGTCTGTGAAAACCCTCATATAATTCATATTGCATCCTTATATTTTGCATAGTTGAGAAATTATATATTCTTGAACTTATGTTTTCACAGTTCTTTTCCACAGCCTTAAGGGCTATTCTGGATGTCACAGTATTAACATTTTGCTGAGGAACATTAGACACAGTTGTACTTCCTGAAATAATGCTGCTCCTAATTATCATGGAGTCATTAACCTTGGCATGAAGAACATTTCCTGAAGGAGAAATGTGAAGTTAAATATGTACATTATTATACAAAGAAGCCTTATACCTACAGCAATCATTGCATAGGCCCACATTCTGTTGGCTCTACTTCAGGGTTGGTAACACTGTCATGCCCTGCCTTCTGCAGCCATGCAGGACTCAGCAGTGTGTGTGTGTGTGTGTGTGTGTTTGTGTGTGTGTGTGTGCCCATCTACATACATGAGAGAGAAAGAGTCAGGGATGAATCTGACTCTGAATATTATACATGCTGTCTTGATACAGTTTTTAGCCAAGGATCTAGTTATCAGCAAAGCAGATATAAGAATTAGTTGTTGTGTTTGCCTAGTAATCTGACTAACAAAACAATGGGACACCAGAAATTTAGTACCTCACCACTTTGAGAAAAGGAAGTATATCCTATATTATAGCTCTTACATGGTGGAAAGCCATGAACCTTGTTTTTAACTATACTATTTTAGCTATACTTGTTTTTAATGATACTTTTTATATGATGACTGGAGGTAAGAAAGGAAAGCAGTAGGTTTTCATTGCTGTTATTTTATAGGCCGTTTATTTCAAATACACATGAAATATGAAATAAGTGATTCAATTTCTTTCTCATTCTATTAGTGATGGAGTATCTTAAATATATAAAATATAAACTATAAATTAATAAAATATAAGTATAAATAAATAAAATATATTAAATATCAATGTATTATACTTACAGAAATATAAATGCTTATATAAATAAAGAAATCTAGTATATAATTATTAAATATATAAGTAAAATATGATAAATATATAAGTAAATAAAAATAAAATATATGAGCTTACAGACAATTAATATAGTTGTCTTTAAGTGTTCTTGATATTACTGACAAAGATTTATATATTTCTTTTTCCAGGAAAAAGACCCAATTTTATTTTCAACTTAATGTATTTGTTAGAAAAAGACCTAAAAATTATATTGATCACCTGTAAGGTCTGCACATTATAAAGTTATATGCAAAGCTATATTTCCTTAAAGAATGAGAATATTCCTTTCTCACATTATGAATAATCCTCTTGATGGGGTAAGAGGCAAACATTTTCTTTTATAAATCTACATGCTCTCACTTTCAGGTATAGTATGTAGTATACCTCACACTCTTAAAATTTTTATTAATTTTAACCTGTTCCAATTCATAGTTAATGTTTCTATTGCTATGATGAAACACTATGACCAAAGGCAACTGAGGGAGTAAAGGGTTTATTTAGTTTACTCATGCTTCCACATCATTGTTCATAAGTAAAGGAAGTCAGGACAGGACTCAACCAGGGCTGGAACCTGGAGGCAGAAGCTGGTGCAGAGGCCATGGAGGAGTGCTGCTTATTGGCTTGCTCCTCCTGGCTTGCTCAGCCTGCTTTCTTACAGAAGCCAGGACCACCAGCCTAGGGATGTCCTTGTCCACAATGGAGCTATCACTAATTGAGAAAATGTCCTACAGATGCCTCTTATAGAAGTCTTTTCTCAACTGAGGTTCCCTCCTTTCAGATGACTATAGCTTGTGTCAAGTTGATAGAAATCTTGCCAGAACAGTTCCCAATATAGCAATCTTTATGCTATTGATAAACAAAAATGTACCATTCTGGTAAAGCAGAAGAACTTCAAGCTTGAAGCCAGTCCAGCATACAAGGACAGCTCCAGTCCATATCTCCAAAACGTACAATAAACAAATGAAAAGTAACAAAAATAAACATTAGCATCACGGTATAGGAGCTTTCAATGAACTTTCTGTTAATGCGAACCACATGAAATTATGATTCTGTAAGTAAAAATTTTATTAGTCTCAATTTTATACTCATCAAACTCATTCTCTCCAGAAATTACATAATCAGTATTTCAATAATATTCTTCCTATTTATTTATTTTTATTGATCATATATATCCCTTGTCATTTAAATCATTACCACAGATCATACTTTTTTAATAAAGTTGATTTAGGATGCCAGGACGTTACATGATAAAAATGATACTGTAGAGAAAAAAATGTCCGTTGTAATTTTAGAGATCCTCACCTATGATATGTTTTTTTTTTTTTTGTAGAATCATCTTTAGTTACTAGTTCAAAACATGGAAGTGAATGTGTTTGTTGAATGATGAATGCAGTTCTTGGTAAAGATTATTACATGGGAATAGATAGCTTAAAGTTCTCATCCAGAGCTGGTGAGGTGATTCCATAGGTCCAGCCAGATACTTATTATTAAGCCCTAAAACCAGAGTTCAATCTTTGGCACCCACACGATGGGGAGAACTGATTCCCACAGATTCTTCTCTGATCTCCACAACCATGGCATTGCACCCAGGCTCACAAGCATGCACACAGCAGCATGCACTTACACAAAGAGTAAATAAATAAGTGTAACGTTGAAGCTGTCCAATCACTATGGTAATTAGAATGATCAATACATTTCATATTCTGAAAAGAGGCTGTGTATCAGAACACAAGCTTAAGATTATTGACATGCTAAAACTTTTAAGGATATGCGTGTATCTTCCAATTAACTAATGTATAACATAATACAACTCTGCATCCAAATATCAAAGTCATTCTAGTCTAAAGAGCTATTTTTAAAAATTATTCCTAGCTCAGAAGCCTGCATTTATATCTGGATTTAATTTCAGGGCTATTGTTTTTCAAAGCTTATGTTTTTAATTTAATAAAAAGAAACTTACTTAATTGAGACATTCACAGTTTAGCTTTTCTAACACTTTAATGAACTTTGGGAGTTTTGACTTAATTGCTTCAGTGATTTACATTTTGTACTTTAAAGTAGTAGTACTTAATATTGTCAAATAAATGTAGTTTAATATAAAAAACTATTGATAGAAATGAAGTATTTTCCCCTAAAACATAATAGTCCAGTTGTTAAAATATTATTAATAACAAAGCCTAGGCATATGTGGACTCTGGTATCTCTCACCAATCTTCTCATTTCATAGTTGTATGTAAAACGAAAAGAAAGTCATTTTAGAGAATAAATACATTTAAAAAATAATGGGATCAGGGAAACTCCCTGAGTGAGTAGAGAAGCACTCACAGGCAAAAGGGAGGGGGAGAGGGAGGATAGGATGAAGGGTTTGTGGAGGGATAACTGGGAAGGGGAATATTATTTGAAATGTAAACAAACAAATAAATAAATAAAATAATAATAGTAATGGTAATAATAATTATGAGACATCCTAGAAGTAGTAGATGTGAAGATGCTCAGGGAATGAATAGGATTTTATAAACATGAAGGTCAAAAATTCCATTCTGTTTAACAAATATTTTTCAGACCCTTCCAAATGGTCCATATGCTTAGTGTATATAGAAATGAGCACTGCTGGATTTGCATTAACTATGACACACAGCATGTGCTTCCATGGAGCTCTAAGATTATCCAGTAGCAGGTAAGATTTCATTGGCCTTTGTAGTCATGCTAATGAATTCATCCTGAATGTAGAACCAGCTTAGCATTGCTAAGATGAAAATCAGAATATTTGTTTATTTTACTAAAATTCTTCAATGACCTTCCATTTCCTAAAGTCTTGAACAACTGTTTTTAATACTAATGTCTACAATAACCACTTTTAAGACTTGCTCTTGCAAATATTTTGTTTCAGGTCTCTTGATAATGATTGTAATACCATTATTAATGTCTTTATTAATAATTAGAAACAATACTAATGTTTTGATTAACTTATCTTTCACACTGAAAAATTCTTCTCCCTTTAACTGTAAAAATATATTATCATTACCTTTGAATTCCTGTTCCCTCTGTTATGACTTTATATAATAGATACTTAAGTCAATTTTAGTATAACTCATTGAGAGGAAATGTAGTAATTATTGAGCCATAAAGAAAAAATGAAGGCCGAAGACTTTGTTCTTATAAACTAATTGTTCACAGTCAATGTAATTTTTCTTTTTTCTGAACATTAGTAGTTGACACAACTGTGCTTTTTAATGACCCTGAAGTCAAATTCCTCATCCATATGTTTCCTATGGTTTTTTAGTAGGGAGAATACTTAGTCTTTACCAATAGATCTGGTTATGTGACTTGTACTATCCAGTTTTTTTAAATTCTATCCAATTTACATATCTAGTGTAAATAAAGTGAGTAAAATCTTGGCTCCTGTGTGCTTTCTCCTCGGCCTCTCCTAATGCCAACACACTATGGCCTGAATAGCTATGTAATCCAAGAAGCACAGAGAAAAGTGGGCCCAGAAAGCAGAAACCTGGATTTGTCCAAACAAATATAACCCTAGATATATACATGAATAGTATGAACCTACATGAGACAGGAATTATTGCATTATCTTTGTTCTAATAGCTATCTGAGCTTGAACTTTGCCATAGTCCTAGTCAGTACATATTTTTTGACCAGAAAGCCAATTTTAATTCATTGAGGTTGTTTTTTTATAGAGTCAGATTTATTAAAATAGTTAACATTGGACCACCATATAATTAATTCCCTTGGGACTGCAGATATAACAACATGGATAGATAATAGATAAATGGAGAGAGAAAGAGACACAGCCACCCTACCTGATGGCAGACATATCTGATAGGACAACAGCTAAACCAGCCACTGCCAACAACAAGTGGACTGCCTTAGAAACCTGGTCTAAGGATTGTTGCCTTATTGCCTAAAAGGTAACTTACCAGCAAATCAAGGTTCTATCAGTCATTCAACACAGTCCAGTCAACAGTGAGCAGACTGATTTCCTTGCCAATGACAAACTGGATTTTCAGTTATAAAACTCCAACCCAAAACAAAACCGGGACTCCTACTTCTTTGTTCTCTAGTTGAGATACGTTGAAAGTACAGGAAACAACTGATAGGGGCTTGCCAAACACCAATGATCAATCTATATTATAACTTCTGCCTGTAAGGCTAAGAGATCATAGCAGGAGATAGTACAGAAAAATTTGGAAGAGACAGAGGATCAGGAAAACTGCCCTCAGGGCAGCTTCACCTAGATGCCTCAAAAATATGAATATTTAAATAAGATCTGACCAAGGATAAAAACCAATAGATATGCTAATGTAGAAGGGGAGAAATCATGGGCCAGGGTCTCAACCCTAGACAAAGAATAACAGGCAACTAAGGAATGCAGAACACCAGAAGTATTCTGTAATGAATATGTATAACTATTAAGGGAAAAGAGGCTGGGAGGAAGAGGCAGAGCTTGGTAGAAGGAAGACAGGAAGGAAAGGTGAGGGAGAGAAATGATATCACTGTACTCCAATTTTTAAACGTAGTTATTATTTATTATCATTATCATCACTACCACCACCACCATCATCATTATTATTATTAAAAATATCTTCTTCCTAACATTACCTGGAATAATATTTTTAATATTACACATATTTTAAGCTAACAGGGTCATGTAGATTCTTTCTGGACATCACCTATTTATCTTCCTTTGTCAGTGTGGGAAAAGTATAGTCAGTCATCCATCTGTATATGGAACTTCGGTTGCAGCTATTGCCCTCCAAACTATAATGGAGAAAGCAAAAAGAAGGAAAAATTCTAACTGTAAAATATCAATTTTATGTCATTTCTTATCACTTTTCTTATTTTGATGAATAGATTTAATAACCACCTTGGAAGTGTGTATCTATAGCTAATGATCTTCTCAAGAAAATTTATAAAAAATTATTAGATTAGATTTTGAAGGTTGTACATTAGTAAAGTTTATTGCTTTTTTGCAAGGTATCTCACCTATACTTTTTTTTTATTTTTTTTATTTTTATATTAGTATATTTTTTTATTTACCATTTTTTTATTTGATATAATTTATTTACATTTCAAATGACTTCCCCTTTTCTAGCCCCCCCCACTCCCCGAAAGTCCCGTAAGCCCCCTTCTCTTCCCCTGTCCTCCCTCCCACCCCTTCCCAGTTCCCTGTTCTGGTTTTGCCAAATACTGTTTCACTGAGTCTTTCCAGCTATACTTTTTAAAGTTAACAATGATGTTTGTTCTTTGAATAAAATCCATACAGGATTCAGTTTGTGATCCAATAATGCTTTAAACAACAACCTATAATAAAACAGAAATGTAGACTTTTGCACTGTTCTAAATAATGAGATAAATGATTCCTACCAAATTGAACTGGAAAATATAATTTTTATTTTCTAAATGATCTAAAATTTTAATTCTATTGATAAACAGAATTTACATGTATAACAATTTCATTTAACCAAATTTATCTAAATACTTATAAATATAACAGTAGATGATTAAGCACACTTTTGGTGTTGTGATTGATTTTAACATACAGGCCAGTGGGTTATACAACTTTGGTTAAATCAATTTATAAGTTCATAATCCTCTGTCATAATGGAAATTGAGATTTAGGGAATGACCATTAACGCCTCATAAATGAGATGGATGCCTTCCATGAATGAAGGTAGCTCTGATGAAACATAACTTGTTGTCAGACAGGAATGCTCACCGACCACTCCAGAGGAGTCAATGATACCAGCAGCTTGCATCTTATGTGAACAGTAGTGGCTAATAACACCATTTGTTTATGTCAATACCACCAGTCAAGAATTAGACCATTACTACAATTTTTGAGGCAGATTTGAAGAAAGCTTTATTAAATACTAGCCAGGACCATGTATACTGGCCAGGTCTAAACCCAGGATTCCCAGAGTTTGACATAGCAGAATTAGTCAGGAGCTAATGAAAGGCAAAACCCACAGGCTAAGCACTTCCCATCTTCGTCCAGACAAGAAGACATTGTGATGTACTTCCTGGCTAGGTAGTACCGCCTGTCTATCTGTAATCAAGCATACATCTGTGTAGTTGGAGCAACCAAGCTTATTTACGGACAAAAACCCACAAGGTTGATTATTATCTTAAAAGAACAACAGTACCCAGCATTCCATGAAGATATCTGTCTTTTAGGCAAGTGAGGCTTACAGGTTAGAGATATTTATAGATCTCTTAAGCACAGTAATCTAAACTTAAACATATTGTTAGTCATCACACTGTGAACAGCTTCAAATTATCTATCCCAAACTGATCAAACGTAGGTTCAGAACTATCTGCTAAGATGTCAATGAAAAGCCATTTGTTAGAAGGAAATTGTGAGAGAGTCATAGGAATATTTGTTTCCAGGGCAAGAATGAATCTATAAGAAACTCAGTGACTACAATAAGAAAAATATTAAACTAGAAAGAAATGACCAAACGTAATCATAGCACTTAAGTGATGGACATAACGATCAAGAATTCACTCTTAGCTTGATTTATATAGGAATGTGTTGCAAAAAAAAAGAAAAGATAAAACAGAAAGAGAACAAGAGAAAAATGAATCATATATGCTGGAATACATTGTTATGTGTTTAAATAATCTATAATTGTTGTATGTTTGGTTCTTGTTACATTAATATTTTCTGGGAAGATGTGAGCAAATGTCTACTTACCTCAATGCACTCATGACAGACCAAAGAAAAGAGTCTAGCAATCTAGCTTGGTAAATCAATGAGTTTAATTAGATTAGTTACAGAAGCATGAATGCAGGACATTTACAATAGCATGAACAATTTGCAGACAGCTATATCATCCAAAAATAGTCTCTCTCCACATCCTAGCAATTGCTACTCATTTATTTATTCTCAGTAACAACTGAGCCTCATGAGTTACCTCATAACCTGCAGCTTAATCTGTCTTCTTATCCTTCCACAATGAGATATTGGAGGGCTCAATCTTGTGAAGACTTCCTGTTGGTCAGTAGTTCTCAACCTGTGTGCTGCAACCCTTTGAGGTTGAAGGATGCTTTCACAGGAGTCACATAAGACTCTCAGAAAACAGAGACATTTACAATTCGTAACAGTAGTCAAATTACAGTTGTAGATAGCAACAAAAATGATTTACTTTCAGGGCCACGTGAGCATGAGGAACTATAGTACAGGGTTGCAGCAGTAGGAAGGTTGCGAGCCACTGCTGTAGGTAACCTCAGATGCTCTGACCTCAAGATGGCGAGAGCTATTCATGCTTGAGCACGTCCCTCCTTCTTCTTCCTTTTACATTTTTAATGATCCTTGTCCTTTAATGTTCCCCGAGCCTTAGAAACTTCAATATTTATTGATTTTCTGTCATTTCTGGCTAATACTTGGGCCCCTTTGTCAGAGCCGGTATCATTTATTCTGAACGCTTGGCCCAGTTGTAAGACCTGTGCATAGCCTACAAAAGCGGTCATCTGTAGAATAAATAGGAACGTTTAGAAGTTATGTAATGGGATGAGGAAATAATAGGGATAATATCTCCACAAGGGCCTATATCCTTCCTAATCATAAGATTCTGCCCTGGCTTACAGTACCAAATGCAGATGTCTTTCTTTGCACTGTTACTTCAGTCCAACCATAAAGTCAGTTTGTTAACGTCCATCCCACCCATTATAAGTCAGTATTCCTGGGAGATAGAGATAAATGTCTACTCACTCCCAGAAGGAAATTTGCCATAACCTTAAGTCCCTGTTGGTGAATCAATAAGTCTATTGGGATTTCTTAAAAGTACATGAGTTAGGAACTGTTCCAAAAACATAAATGACTAAATGACAATGGCATCACCAGAAGCCCACCCTAATGTAGGTGACAGCTTATAAACGATGCCAACCTGGAGCAAACTATAAAACATAGAGGCAGCTCAGCACACTGGACATCAGGAAGCTCAGTGGTCTGAGCCTCTTCCAAGCAGCTTGCATGGGAGGGTCAGAGAGTTTCCCTCAAGAGCTGGGGAAAGAAGGTCTACTAAATATTTAAGTTTCAGGGACTTCTTGAAGTTATTAAACTTGTTTAATTCCTATGCTTTAGTAAACATCCCTCTGGAGGATAGAATGCTTGACCTTACTTTAGAACACCCTGGGTATTAACAAATTTCTGTCCAAGATGAAATAATATATGTTGCAGGAAAATACTATAAGATATAGCTATGCTTGTTGTACCCACATATCTTGCTTGGCAAATGACTTCTGGGTTAGAAATCTTCTTATATAAGGAATTAATAAGTAGACACAAGAAAGTCTAAATAAATAAACATTGAAGGCTTTCATTGTCATTAAAATTTCATAAGATAGATACTGCATTGTTTATTGAAACATGTAATCTGAATTAATCTATTTTAATCTCTGATGGACAGCAGGATGAAGGGATAACTCATATGCTTGCCAATGTACCCACTACCAAGTAAACAAACTATCTACTTTCTATTCTCAAAGCATTTAGATTATTCTTGAGTGAATGTCACTGAGCTAGTTAGCAGTAAAGGAGATGTTAGGGTGGAGATGAGCTTGACAAGTGATCAGCCAGGATGTAAATAGAAGGTTGTTGTGAAAATATAGTCACAGAAGCAAGGAGAGTCAAATTGAAAAGGAGTTGAAGCCAAGGCAAATGGGTTTGGGCTTTAGAAGTATTTAAAACCCTTTATATAATATCCTAGCCTTTAAACTCACTGAACATTGATAGTAAAAATACAGTCTGCTTCCCATTGACATAGGGAAATGACATACCTCAATAGCATTGATGGTAGAGGGAAGAAAGGATAGATGAAGATGAGCAGGCATAAGTATGTGCCTATGTGACAGAATGCTGACCTAACGTGAAGGATTTGTGAGAGAATGTATGACTTTGGGGGCTTTAGCCATTGCTAGGCAGGCTGTCGCATCCCAGGAGTCTCTACCCTAGGAACTGTCATTTTATTTGACTTATCCATTTGGTTTCACATTGCTATGCACTATATTTTGGACTGTCATTAGATCCTAGAATTTGCTGTGATTTGTACAAGTGTAAGGTCTTGGAAGATTTCTTCTCTCTCTGAGTGGTTGGGGTCTTGTTTGTTTGTTTTATCTTATACTTTAGAGAAGTATCCATTTAGTTGGTTTATAGTGGGAATCCTATTAATCCAACATTTCCCATCTTAATGATTTTGTCTTATTTATGTATTCATATTTATTTCTTCTGTTTCTGGAGATTATAGCATATCTCCAATATATGTGTTCTTTGCCATAGTGGGTCTCATGAATATTGGGCAAGTGCTCCAACACTATTCTATGTCCCAGCCTTGGTTTGAACTTGGTTGGAAACTCATATTTTCTGGCAGTTAGTACAGATTCTGAAGGAAATATTGGACTCATTAACTCCTACATCATCTACATTAAGAGCATTATTTTAAATTCTTCAGTGTAAAAATCTAAGACCTGCATATACTCTCCACAGTGTAAATGCTAAATAGACAACTACTAGAAATCAAGGTATTAATCTATAGAAGCTAATATTGAAGTATTTATATGTACTTTAATGGCAGAACACTTGCCTAGTATCACAAATGTGCATAAATAGTTGTTGAGCCATTTATCCAAGTAGTCTATAATATTAATTGTAACTGTTTGGAATTTCTATAAGCTATCACCATCCGATAATGACACAGGGACCTTTCATTAATTGTGAAAGCTTGGCCTTAGCTGGAAGACTGTCAGCCAACTCATCTAAGGAAACTGTTGATCTAGCTCTGTCTGAGCACAGGGCTTGTTAGTTTCCTCTCATGTGAGTCTCGGCCTTCTTCAGAGTCCCAAGGCAAATCTTCATTCTGTGCCTCCCTCCCACTATCTCTTCCAGATTTTCCTCTATTCTAAACCTGCCTCAACTCATTGGCCATGGCCCTATTGACTGACATATAAAGCTTCCATACATTGCACAAGAGAGTCTCTCTATTAGTAATTAGAGCCCTTTCCATGAGCAGAGTCAGGGAGATGCACTAGAGAACAGAGTAGAAGACAAATACCAGCTACCTTGAGTTCAGTTACTTTTTCTACAACCCAATTCTTAGAGGAACTTTTGATTATCTTTTTCAGCTTTGTTTCTAGTCTTTCTCCTGTTCTGGTGGATGTCACAGACAATGAGCAAATTATGCAAACAAGGATCTCACACTATTACATATTAGAAAGACCAGTTTGCTATGCAGGGCAGAGTAGATCATGGGAAGAACATGACTGAGTATATAGGAGGAGCAGGAATGCCTGGAGAGAGCCTTCTCCCTCCTCCATCTCCCACTGCCCTCCTTCCTATGGGCCTGGGATTTGAAGATGAGGGTGCTGCGAAAGGAGGTAAGTATATAAGGGATGAACAGAACCTTCAGTTCTGTGACATAGCCTTCACTGCTTCTTGCTTGGAGTATTTTGCATGCTGATTATTTAGGACTGGTGGCCTTAACTTTATTCTTTGCTATATTTAGCATCATAGTGTTGGTGGCTAACAGTGAGCCTTGGTTAATTTGAGAAATACAAGGCAACAAAAACAAGTCTCTTTGGAAATAAAAAGTTGAAGATAAAAATGTGTCTTCCTATGGCTGAATCTCACAGTTGATAAAGCAAGTCCTGGATTTAGGCTAGAATGGTCCTGAATATCTCTGAACCACAAGAAGTGAACAGAAAACACCCTCTAGTTTGAGCCACTGAGGAAATTGACATAGAAGGATGGCTGGAGCCCAGGACTTGGAGAAAGCATCTCAAGAATGAATGAAGGAGCAAATGAGAAAACACAGATATTGAAAGCTATACTTTTTACATTTTACATCATTTTAAACATCATGCATATGTTTATACATTAGACCACAAAATATATTGCTATTAATATCTCTGCTTCTTGTTTAATACCTGGACTTACATTTCATTAGTAATAATAGTACTACCAGGAAGACTGAAGTTCCTTTGGGAGGGTTCTTATTATCACTTTTAAAATAATTTAAAAATGCAGCCAGAAACTCAAATCAAATCTAGTAGAGTTTGAAAGATAAAAACAACAGTCCCAACAAGTTAAAATCCCAGCAGCCCCTATCAGGGAGACAGACAAAAGCTTGGGCTTCTAAGTTAAACATGGAGGGGGAAGGATAAGAAAGCCTGACATGTAGCAGGAAATGTGCCAAGCTATTGATTCAAGTTCTGAGTATTCCATCTGGGTTTTTGTGTCACAGGGTAAAACAAACAAACAAACAAACAAACAAAATGTACCTGGGGTCAGACAAATACAAATAGAAGTAGGTATGGCAGTCCATACTTTTTTAATTTATTTTTTATTAGATATATTCTTTATTTACATTTCAAATGATTTCCCCTTTCCTGGATCCCTCTCCCCAAAAGTTCCATAAGCCCTCTTTCCTCCCCCATTCCCCAATCAACACCCTCCCTGTCCTGGTATTCCCCTACACTGTTACATTAAGCCTTTCTAGGACCATACTTTTAATTCCAGCACTGGGGAGATGTGTAGAATGGAGAGGGGTAGATTTCTGTGAGTTCAAGACCAGCCTGTCTAAATAAAGAGTTTTAGGTCAACCCATAGTATAGAAAGATGGAGAGATAGAAAGATAGAGGGAGAGAAAAAGAAAGAGAAAGGAAGGAAGGAAAAAGAAAAAGACAGACAGACAGACAGACAGACAGGAAGAAAGAAACAAAGAAAGAAAGAAAGAAAGAAAGAAAGAAAGAAAGAAAGAAAGAAAGAAACAAACAAACAAACAAACAAACAAACAAACAAACAAAAAACAGAGAAAGAAACAAACAAAGAAAGAAAAAAACAAAGAGAGAAACGAAAAAAGAAAGAAAAGCCTATAGTGAGTTAAGAGTGTTTGCTACATACAAAGTTTGGAATTTAGTTCCCAACACTCAAATCAGGTGGCTCACAACCACATGTAGTTCTAGTTCCCAGAGTTCTGACACCCTCTTATGTGTGCACACATGTGCATATACATACCCCCCCCAGACACAGACAAATAATAAAGTAAATTGTTCAAAACTATTTGAAAATTTGAAACAGAGAGGACAAACTCTCCCAAGAACAGAAGTCGGCTAATGAGCTGAGGCAGGAGCCCAACAGGTTGACCAGAGGCGAGCAGTGTATGGCTCTTTAGAGTGGTCTGTCTCTCCAGTCTGGATGTCCCAGCCTCCCCATGCTCCGTGAACCCCAGGAAGGAAAAATTCCACCTTTCTTCTGCAGACTGGCTTCCTTTGCATTACTCTCTATGTATCTTCCTCAATCCATACTCTACCGCCATGAAAAATATTATATAAAATGTCCATAATTCCTAATAGAACAAATGAATCTTAGAAAAATTATGTATAATTTTAAGGTATCAGGGCATCTGGTTGTAGTTTGTATGTATCTGTCTCTACACTTTACAAAATAGGAAAGTGTTAAAGTCAAAACTCAAGCACATGCTAATTTGGTTTTAAATTCCATAAATCTCCACAGCATCAAATAGTAGTGACAACTCTATTTAGTCCACATGTAGATATTTCATAGAGTTCCCCTCACTGAATGAAATGAACCTGAGCTAAGCGATCTCCAGTTGACATTTATCGTGTTAGTCTCTAGACAAATGGTACGAAATGCCTCAGCAGAAATGGAATGCAATTCTATTTTCTAAATATGCAAGAACATATGAGCTGCTTTGTAAAAAAGAAAAAGAAAAAAACCCTCCTAGATTAAAATGAACAAACCATTAGGATTTTGTAAGCTGATATGAACAGAGTCTCATTACAACAGAAACTAAGTAAATAATGTGTCACTGGTATAAAATCAAACAGATGTATATAGAGATTGCTAAGCAGAAATGTAAATACATTCTAAAATGTGTAATAGTCAGAGGTGCCAGCCACCTTCAGACTCAACTGCCCTGATGAATTACCTAGGCCGGCCCTTTAACTGGCAATGCCTTTCTGTATAACACATGCAAACTTTCACCTGCACTGACCAAACGTTAAAACTTCACCTAAAAGACAGCAGAAATATCTGGACCCTTCATGATGATGCTACACTATAAGGGTAGGATTTAAGCAGAAGCAGAGAAATATCCATAACTAAGCAGTGTTTGCCCACCCTCTCTCCAGGCCCCCATCTCTCAGCTCCAGCAATCTGACAATTACTAAATCTTCTGGGACACATGTTCCTCTCCAGGCTGCCATAAGGTTTCAAATTTTTCTTTCTCTAATGCAGAGTCCTAGGGAAATTCTTAATTTATTTGTGTTTGTTCTTTCAATAATCTGATAGCCAAAAAGGTGGGCACATAGTGTCTTCATAGAATATACTCATTTCTGGTGTGTGTGTGTGTGTGTGTGTGTGTGTGTGTGTGTGTGTGTGTGTAGGGGAGACTTACATAAAGACGTTGTGAATGCAACCCAATTGGGGCACCATTGGTCACCATGCTTCTGCATGGACAGCCTTCCTTGGGTCTCTGCTTGCTTTTATGAAATCAAGAAATTTGAGGACCATTCTTTTATTTCCGTGGTTGGGCACAACCCTTGTATAAGACAGCAGTATGGTTGTTTTAGAAAATGAAATGCACATTTACTGAATTTTCTCACCTATACTGCCTTCAAAAACTATGATTGTGTATGATTACTTCAACAAATTAAAAATAGCGCTCATTTAATATTAGGAAAAATTAATTTATGCACATGTTACATAGTTCAAGATAACTTGTAGCTAAGTAAACAGGCACAAACAAGATGAATTCTCTTCTAGAAAGGTGAGTTTGTCTGTGAGCCTTACCAGATGCTCAGATCTTTAAATATAAAGTTTTCAGGGCTTAAAATATAGCATATTCTAGATGGAAGAAAATTATTATAGCTGGAGGAAACCACCCATAGCACACATTCAAGGTTTCGTAGCCACTAGTATTCACTAATTTTTTTGGATTAGTAAAGCCTGCCATAGGGGATGCCTGCTGTTACACCAAAGGCCTGATTTGAAGCACAGGGCTCAATTGTGCTAATAGAGGAAATGGAAAAACCCATATACTTCCAAATAATTTGATGGTTTTATAAATTTATAAAAAGGAATCAGTTATCTACTGGGAACTAGTGGCTTAGTGACCATGGGTATATTTTGAAGGTCATTTGGTTCACCTTTAGGATACCAGAATCTAATAGGCAAATTAAAACATGGATTATTATAATTATATTATATGTGTGTGTGTATGTGTGTTTATATTTAATATTTTTATATATTTATAAACTTAAATGAATTACAAGAAATACATTGATTTAAATATTTTCATGAGTTTTAAATTACCAAATGTGTGAAAGTTTTTATGTATATAGTTAAAGGCCTATGATACCAAGGAAGTAGGTATAGTGTCTTAATTTTTGGAGTCATTAAGAAGTACACAAACAAGTTCTCATTTACAAAGAAAAGGAGGACAAGAAAGAGGCCAGTGTCTTAAGCAGTGAGGTCAGGGGCGAGGTCAGGTAAGCATTACTGTGTGCATGGTTCTCCTTTGGAGTCACCAGCACTGCAGAGTTGTATGCACGGCTTTATATTACCTAACTGGAACGATGAGTTTTCTCTTAGAAACAAAGAAATTGATAAGATTATTTTTATATCCTTTTTTTACTAATATAGTCATAGTAAGAAAATTAAATTTCGAAAACTAAATTTCTTCTTTGTTAATGTGTGCATCTGTGTGCATTTGCCTCATATATAAAGGTGACCACAGAAGCCAAAAGGGGATGTCTGGCCTCCTGGGAAGGGTGATACAGGTTTGTGTGAGCTGAATGACTTAGGGCCCTGCAAAACAAACTCTAGACTTCTGAAAACACAGCAGGTGCTCTCGACCACTAGCCATCTCTCCAGGCTCAAGACTACATTTTATATTGAACTTTAACTCAATTTAGAAAACTTACCAATGCTTGTGTATGATGTTTTGCACAAAGACAAACTGAGATGGTTTTGAGAAGTTTGCCTATCCACATGTCAAGGTACAGAAAGGTCACAGGACAAAATAGAACAACTCCAAACTTTGATTTCTCTTTGATTCCCACAAATGAGCAAAATATTGATGGTATGATATGCACAAACAGCACAGAATCTGCACAAGAAAGACAGCAATAATAAAGAATACAAAATCAGAAGCTCAAGTATTCATACTTGATAAAGGAGAAAGAGAGCCAGTGTCATTCCAGCCAGAATGAAGGTAACTCACGCTACTGGACAAACGTAATAAATGTGAACATCTCATAGCTTCTCACCTACCAAAAACAACCAAAGCACGCAAACGTTGCAGAACAAGGTGCAGTGCTGACTGGCTGTCACTGAAGCTCAGTGATCAGTGGGAGAGAGGGAACAGGCAAGAAAAACCTGTCATTTAGTCTGTGGTCCTGAAGAGTAGCCAGAGCATGGCACATGGAGATGAGAAACATAGGTAGTTGAAGGAATCCTCAACTTAAAATACAGAACTGAGTCCAGAGAGACCAATGTTGATGGAGACCCTTAGAATATTAGGCAGAAGTGAGAGGCACATTGAGAACTCCACAAATCTACAAAGTATCGTGTGTGTGTGTGTGTGTGTGTGTGTGTGTGTGTGTGTGTGTGTGTGTGAGAGAGAGAGAGAGAGAGAGAGAGAGAGAGAGACAGACAGACAGACAGAGACAGAGAGACAGAGAGACAGACAGAGAGACAGATACAGAGACAGAGAAACAGAGAGACAGAGACTAAATAAACAAGTCTCAGTATACATGGTATGAAAACATTGGAGACATCATTGCCCAGCATTAACATAGTCCTGTGAATGCCTGCCCACAGTTATATTAGAAAAAAGGCACTTACTATTAATAGTATACCAAGCAGAGCATCCATGAAAGACTTACTAAGTAGCAGGAAATAATGAGAACTAAACTGACTGTTACTGTCCCCCACCTATGGAGTCTAAGGTGCAAGACTAGAAAGAAGCACATCTCCATATAATTAAGCAAAATCCCAGAGAGAATCTTAGAGCACGTACATGAAAATGAAATGGGTCAAGCTACCAACACCTAAAACTCGTGTGGCATAAATCAACAGAACATTCCAGATATGCAAAAGCACTATCAAAGCCTGATGCACAATAAGGAGATGAACGGACTGATCAAAACTGACCCACAATTAACACTGTGTTTCATTAGTAAACAATGACAGTAAAATTGTTGTCGCAGCTATATCTAGTCTTTCAGAGTGTTAAGTCAAGACACATCAGGGAAATACAAATTACAATGAATTTGAGATTTCTTTCTATCCAAGTCAGAATAGCCAAGATCAGTTAAAAAAAAAAAAAGACATCAGGTGATGGCAAAAATGTAGGGAAAGAGGAACTCTAATTGAGACTGATACAGACACTACTGAAATGAGTGTGGAGGTCTCCTGAAGATAGGAAAATAGATCTACCACAAGATCCAGATGCACCATTCTTAGGGGTGTGTATGTGAGGGTGTGTGTGTGTGTGTGTGTGTGTGTGTGTGTGTGCTGTATTCAAAATAGCCAGAAATTGTAAAGTGCCAAGATGCCCATGGAAAGAATATAAGAGACAGAGCTAGTGGCTAGTGGATGACTCTGAGGAAGGCACATCTTCCAGCTATAAAAGGTTGTTGCACACAGGAGTTCATAGAGACTGTGACAGCAGACATTCAAGTCAGAGAAATCAGCATGGTGAAGAGAAAGTGGGCACAACGTTCCATTCCAAACCATCAAGCTGACTTTAATATACATTCATTTTAATATACATTCATTTTCTGTATATTAAAACATTTACATAAAGCATAAAACATAGCAAGACAAACTAACAGAACACAAGAAAAGCATCTGACAATTTCTCTACTGGAGTGACTCTGGGTTTATCAACCATGCTCCATACTCAGAAGTAGTTGGCCACCCAAATGTACTGCATTTTATATGTGAGTGCTCTGGTTGAGTATTTGTTTGTATGCTCTGGGGTTTGGTGGCTTAGTTTTTTTTTTTTTCTTTTTAGTTTTCATTGTTAAAGTTTTAATGAGAAAGAGCATGAAGATGGTTAGGTTGGAAGTTATTCAGGACCTGGGAAGACACAAGGGAGGACAAAGAATATAATCAAAATTTATTATGAAAAGTTTAAATAAAGAAAAATGTACTAATTAAAAAAAAATAAAAACCAATGACCAAAGCAGATGACCAGAAGCAAAGTTTCTAGAGCAGAGAGGAAAACTGGACTGTGTAAGCCAAATCGACTTCGTAACAGATGACAAAAGTAGATATTGATTTTCTATCTATTCAAAAGAGAATGATGGAAATTATTTGTGACAAGGCATAGCAAGGAAAACTAATAGAACACAAGAGAGTTTCTCTCACAACTTCAAGAAAAAAAGTAGAGAGAAAGAGAGCAAGAGAGATGGCAAACATGTATAAAAGGTGATGCCTGAGTATTTGTAGTTCTTCTGACAACGCTGTAGACTAGAGTATGAAGAAGCTCAGCTCTTCTCAGCCCCAGATGCAGGAAGAAAACCATGAGAAGTAAATGGATCCAACTGTCAATTAATAGAACATCTTCAATGTCACCAGAAATAAGGGTGCATTTGTACAGGGCTACAAAGAAATGGGTAATGCCTATAAAGACTAACAGATGTCCTGTGAACAGTAATGGAGTGATTTCTTTTTATTTTATTAAATATTTGCTTATTTACATTTCAAATAGTACCCCTTTTCCATGTTACCCCTCTGAAAACCCTCTCTCCTATCCCTCTTCTCCCTGATCAAACCCCTCCCAATTTCCTCACTTGTATTTCCCTATTCTGGGAAATTGAGCTTTCACAGGACTAATGTCCTCTCCTCTCATTGATGTCTGAAAGGGTCATCTTCTGCTACATATGTAGCTGGAATCATGGGTCCCTCCATGTGTACTCTTTGGTTGGTGGTTTAGTCCCTGGGAGCTCTGGGGGTACTGGTTGGTACATATTATTGTACCTCCTACAGGGCTGCAAACCTCTTCAGCTCCTGTCTCTAGCTGCTCCATTGAGGACCCTATGCTCATTCTATTGGTTGGCTGTGAGCCATGGGTATTTTGATCCACTTTCCAATAAGGCTCAAAGTATTCACACTTTGGTCTTCCTTCTTCTTGACCTTCATGTGGTCTGTGAGTTATATCTTGGGTATTCCAAGCTTTTGGGCTAATATCCACTTGTATTCTTTTGTGACTGGGTTACCTCACTTAGGATGATATTTTCCAAATCAAACCATTTGCCTAAAAATTTTGTGAATTCATTGTTTCTAATTGCTGAGTAGTATTCCATTGTGTAAATATACCACATTATCTGTATCCATTCCTCCTTTGAGGGGCATCTGGGTTCTTTCCAGCTTCTGGCTATTATAAATAAGGCTGCTATGAACATAATGGAGCATGTGTCTTTATTGCATGTTCGGGAATCCTTTGGGTATATGCCCAGGAGAGGTATAGCAGGGTCCTCCGGAAGTGTCATGTCCAGTTTTCTGAGGAACCGCCAGACTGATTTCCAAAGTGGTTGTGCCAATTTGCAACCCCACCAGCAGTGGAGGAGTGTTCCTCTTTCTCCACATCCTCACCAACACCTGCTGTCTCCTGAGTTTTTGACCTTAGCCGTTCTGACTGGTGTAAGATGAAATCTCAGTTGTTTTGATTTGCATTTTTCTAATGACTAATGATGTTGAGCACTTCTTAAGTTGCCTCTCGGCCATCCGAATTTCTTCAGGTGAAAATTCTTTGTTTAGATCTGTACCCCATTTTTAATAGGGTTATTATGTCCTTCTTGAAGCCTTCTATCAGCATCATGAGCTGTGATTTTAAATCTAAATCTTGCTTTTCTGGTGTGTTGGGGTATCCAGGACTTGCTGTTGCAGGAGAATTGGGTTTGGGTGGTGCCATGTTGTCTTAATTTCTGTTGGCAATGTTCCTAGTTTGTCTTTTGCGATCTGGTTATCTCTGGTGTTAGTTGGACCTGCTGTCTCTGGCTGGTGCTTGTCCCTCCTGTGTGCCTGCAAGTTTGTCTCAGCACCCCTGGGTAACTGGCTCTCCCCTAGAACAGAGTGCTATGGTGCTGCCCAGCTCCTAGGTATAGGTGGGGCCCAGATGCACCCTGTCCCAGCTGTTCTGGCACTTCTATGTTCCCTACACTCCTGGCTGTACAAGCCTGCTCAGTCACTGGAGAGAAGATGACCTCACCTCCAAACAGAGGAGTCAAATCATTCCCTGAAGAGCAGTTGTCCCCTGGCAGGATCGGTGCACAGATTGCTGTGGTGCTGCCCAGCCCCTGAGTGCAGGATCCCCGGATGGACCCTGTCCCAGCTGCTCTGCCACTCTTGTGTTCTGGAGCGATTTCTAAAGTTCTGAATGAAACCCAAGTGTGTGTGTGTGAGAGGTGGGGGGAAGGGGAACTGGCAGAGGGAGAGAGAGACAGAGGGGGGGGGCACATCAGCATCTGCTTGGAGGTCTGTATCTTTAAGACTGTCTTTCAGAAATGAAAATGAAGCAAGCATTTATTCAGATGTACAAAAGCCAACACCATTCGTCAGCCACAGACTGAAACTACAGAAAACATTTTAAACAGTTCATTAAGTAGGAGGAACACATTCTGCCAGATGAGAACGTGCATCTGCACACAGACAGAACAGCACTGGGAACAAAGTATACATAGGGAGCTCTCAACAGCCAAGAGGGCCACATCTCTATACTCAACTACAGAGTAAAAGCATGCATAAAGATAGTTCAATCTGTATTTAACATACCATTTTACAGCCATTGCCTAAACTCTATAACCAATTACATATAGTAAGATAATTTTGAAATGACTTAAACTGAATAGTTGTGTAACATATATGTAAATGCTTTGCCATCTACTATAGGACTTTGAGCATCTAAGCACACAGGAGTTCTGGAACTTGACCTCCCAAGTTACAGAGGGACAGCCACATCACCTCATGACAATTGATTGTTTAGACAAAAGTAATAGTGCATAAGAGGAAGAAGAAAGTAAACCATATGACAAAACCCTGGCAGTCCATGAAGGAGAACATGGAAGCCAACTGAAATATAACTCCTAGATTCTGAGTGTTGTATTATAACATCACAGACGACAGACTGTGATAACCCAGATACAAAAATTATATAAAGACAGTACTGGAATAAGGAAACAAAACTACATCTAAAAAGACAATAGAGAAGATAAAATATAAATAACAAAAGTATTGAATTAATAATGAGTTGAGGAAAAGAAATGAAAAATAAAAACCAAAAAGATCAAATGGTGACATTGGAATAGTGATAATACATATAACACTATCACTTAGAAGGCAGCAGGATCATGAATTCCATGCAGTTCTGGTCTTACAAGTGAGTATGAGCTTTATAGCTAAATCCTGCATGAACACCCTCCCAAAGAACCAATGGCCTGGTAGAGTTAAACTACTTTTGTGGTTGATTGCTCAAAATGTGTAATAAAAATATTGTCACATTGAATAATTTTAAAGGCACAATTCTCGATACAGTTTATAAAAATAATTAAAAGATAATCTTTCTTTTCCTAATACCTATCAAAAAAACCTTAAGGCATTACTCATAGAAATGCCAAAGGTGTTTATGTAGAAGATATGATATCCCTAATCATTACTAGTAGAAGTGAAATATAGTGCCTCCACTTAACCTTTGGAAAAATAGTTCAAAATAGAGTAACCACATTAAGTTATAATTGTATCTGTTAAAATATACCTAAGATAGATGAAAACATTCCCTCAAAAATTGGACCTTCTTATCCAAGGTAGCATTATTTCCAAAATCAAGAAGTGGGAACAACCTAAGTCCTTATCACCTGATGAATGGAAAGCAACTGAAGTATAGAATGTGATATTACTTGACCATAGAAAACTACATACCACAAGTGGATATGATACACAATCTGCAGAAATGCTCTGTGAAAAAAAAAAGGCTGCATAGGGTATGGTCCCACAATGATTGTACAAGACAAATAAACAGAGATATAAATTAGACTGTTACTTGATCTCCAAATAGGATTGGGAGTAAAGGGGTAGGTATGTAGGGAGAAGACTTAATGGGTACAAGCTGGTGGGAGATTGAGAGAAATGCTTAAAACTAATGTGTAGTTGTTTATTTTAAATATTAAATTATGGTATTGTCAATCTTATTTCAATATGTTTAGAGAAAATTACATTGGATGTATTACCAGAAAAAAATTAATGTTGCATACAGCATCAATGAAGAAAACCCTTTATTATATGGAACCAAATAATGTCCCAGCTGGGGCTTACGGTAGAGGCCTGTAATTCCCAGAGGACTTTGTGGCTAGGGTTCACAGTTTCAAAGCATGCCAGTCGTGAATGTTTAGTCTTCTAATAACAAGACTTCACATGCCTTCAGCAAACATAGGAAGAGATTCCATAAACCAGTAGAGAAATGGAAAATCATCAAGAATGTGAATAGCTTGAGGAACACTGCCAGCTCAGACAAGCTACACTTACAGAATATTCCAGCAATGGGTAACAACATATGCACATTATGTTCAGACAGGAATGGAGCAGAACGGTTATGAGCATTAGGCTACTATTCAGTTATAAAGAAGAATGGCCACTGAGGGATGATAAAACAGCAATGAGGCTTAAAACGGTTGTGCTAGGTGAAAGGTAGTCATTGGGAAGTGACCATTCTGTACTACTGTATTTTAGAGAAAATGAAAGAAAAATGCAAACCAATTACAGTAACGGGAAGCAGATATATTTTTGACTTGAAATAAGCTCATGGTAGGACCTTGTGAAATTTTGCCTATTCTTTTTTGGCATATTGACTGCAGTTGTCACTGTGCTGTGGGGGTTTCTACTCCACCTTTGATTATTTAGTTCCTATATAAAAGACACAAAACCTTTATTATTTATAATAAGCCTTAAAAGCATTAGAGCTGGGCTGGTATCAACCCTCTAAGCTATTTGTTTGCTTCGCTGTCAATAACCCCAAGATATGATTGCCATGCTCCACCTGAGCAGATCTTACTCAGATTGGCCAGAACTCATGTCCCGTTCTCACAGTCCCTTATCCTATCGCATTTTCCTCTCTCCTCTCTGTCTCTCTCTCTCTCTGTCTCTCTCTGTCTCTCTCTGTCTCTCTCTCTCTCTCTCTCTGTCTCTCTCTCTCTCTTTCTCTCTCTCTCTCTCTCTCTCTCTCTCTCTCTCTCTCTCTCTCTGTCTCTCTCTCTCTCTCTCTCTCTCCTCTCTCTCTCTCTCCCCCAGGGTCTCTGCCTCAGACCCCAAGCCCAGGAACTGAACCCACACCTAACTCTCTTCTGCCCAGCTGCAGGCTGTAGCCATCTTTACTCAACCAGTAGTTTTAACTTAAGGAGCAAGGCTATGTGGTATCACTTGGTGTACACGAGGATTTCCTAGTCCCTGAGAGCAACCAGGCCTAGGGGATCAGTATTAGCATTACAATACATAGCAACAGACCAAACCTCTACATCATTATGCATCTTTGTTTTGTTTGTTTGTTTGTTTGTTTGTTTGTTTTACCCAACTATATACTGTCAAGATTTCTTGGGCACAGCTTCCCTGTCAAGTTGAGAAGACACTATCTCAAGCAGGCATTCTGGTCCTCTCACTCTTAGAATATTTCTGTCCCCTCATTCATGATGTTCCGTAGCCTTAGGTGTAGGAGTTATGTCTAGATATAATAATTGGGACTGGGCATGATGATCTGTTCTTCTTAGTGTTTTGATCAGTTGTGGATCTCTGAAATAGTTTCCATCTGCTCACCAAAATATAACTCTTTGATGAGGAATAAAGGCTACACTTATTTATGGGCATAAGAGTAAATATTTAGAATATAGTTAGAAATTAGAATGGTTTAAGAAAACCGGATTAGTAGCATCTCCCCTTGGGCTTATGCCCCTTGTAGCCAATAGCAGTTGACTACATTTGCAGTAACAGCCTGAGTCTATTTCTACTGAGTTGGCCAGTTAGAAAGCTTCTACATTGGTTAGTCCCAAGTAAAAGTGACACACTGTTGAACCATTAGGATGCGACTCTGGGCAGGTCACTCTTGTGGTTCAAAGACTACTTGACAGCTGTTTGAGACTATCGATTGCTTTTCACCCCAGGCAGCATGCTGAGCACTTCTAGATATGAAGGCGGCCACTCCTCAGTGAGGAGGCTGGTAGCTCACTTCGGGTCGTCTTCTTCAAGGACCACGTCTAAAGCATGTGGCATATTCAGCAATAAGGTCATATCCTCAAGTCCTAGGAGGAAACCGAGCACAAATGCCACAGCCTACACTGCTTGGACACCCGCCTACCACTATTGACCATAACTCAAATGAACACTTTCCAATTTTGGCACTGGGATTTTTGATAATCTATGGTTCTTGGAAGAACATTATTACCTCATGTGAAAGAGCTCCATATATATATATGTATGTATATATATATATATACATACATATATATATATACACATGTATCTATGTATATATATGTGTATATATATATTGTCTGCAAACTCATATATATATATATATATGTATATATACGTATTTGTATATGTATATTTCAAGTAAACTTATAAAATAAGTTTTCTGATGGCTTTTCCAAACATTCTCTCTTTTTTTTATTTTTTTGGTTTTTTTTGGGGGGGGGTGATTTGGTTTTTTCAAGACAAGGTTTCTCTATATAGCCCTGGCTGTCCTGGAACTCACTCTGTAGACCAGGCTGGCGTCGAACTCAGAAATCTGCCTGCCTCTGCCTCCCAGAGTGTTGGGATTACAGGCATGTGCCACCACCACCTGTCACTTTTCTAAACATTCTTAATGTGATTTATTGCTCCTTCCTCTCTTTGTTCTGTATTACATATATATGTATACATATATATGTGTGTGTGTATGTATATATGTGTATATGTACATATACATATGTGTGCATGTATATATGTGTATACACACATGTGTGTATGTGTATATATATATATATATATATATATATATATATATATATATATATCAAGTAAGCTTATAAAATAATGTTTTCCTGATGGCTTTTTCACACACTTTTAATGTGATTTACTGCTCTTTCCTCTCTTTGCTCTGTCTTACCCTCTCCCATTTCTAGAGTGGAGTTCCCCATGCCAATACACGAATTTCTGAAGACTGTTGAATCTTAAGATCACATTAGGCTGATGCTGTCAGAGCTCCCTTGGTTCTCATAGCAGCTACATTTCCTCACAAGATTTTTTTTTTCTTGGTAGAATGGCTTTGGTGAACTTTTAGACACATTAAAAACTTTTCTTTATGAGTGAATTCTTCATAGCTGTAATACCTGGTTGTTCATTTCTGTACCCTAAGAAACTTTAACAAGTCACCAATGCTTGATCACTAACACAAAATAATTAAATTACAAAATTGGATTTTGAAGCATGCAAATATCAAAAGATTTTAATAAATGTTTTTCAAAAGTAATTTTGACAGCATTTCTTCAAAAAATATTTTAGCTAATTCCTATTGAAGTTCAATTTTTACAGCTCTTTGAACTAAACGAAATAATAATTCACTTGTACACAAGGTAACATAAGCCCACAGTTGCCATCCTTTTAAAAAAGTGCCTAAAAGTAACTTATGTATAGTTTCATGGAATAATGATTTGTTAGATGCTAAAAAAGGTAAGAATATAATCTGAGCTCAAACTGATATTACATTATGTTAGATTCTATCATAAATGTGTATTGTTATAAAATCTTTATTCAAAATTCTGGGTAATGAACCTGGGAAATTTCTATACAAGCATCATGATCAAGGAAAGGGTTTATTGCAATTCCACATTGCTGTTCATCACCAAAGAAAGTCAGGACTGGAACTCAAGCAGGTCAGGAAGCAGGAGCTGATGCAGAGGCCATGGAGGGATGTTACTTACTGGCTTCCTTCCCCTGACTTGCTCAGCTTACTTTCTTATAGAACCCAAGACTACCAGCCCAGGGATGGCACCACCCACAAGGGGCCCTCCCTCCTTGATCACTAATTGAGAAAATGCCCACAGCTGGATCTCATGGAGGCATTTCCTCACCTGAAGCTTCTTTCACTGTGATAACTCCAGCCTGTGTCAAGTTGACACAAACCCAGCCAGCACAACTGCCATCCTTTTGTATCTTAGAAGACAATTGCATTGGTCATTAACTTTGAGAGGCTTACTTTTTACCAACTTCTCTAAGCACTCTTAGATTTTCTTTGCTCATGCACTGATGGCTTGGCCTGTCCTTGCTGACACTATGGAGAGGTGATTGGGTGACATAGGTGCTAATGTTATCAATGGATCAGCTGGAATGGGCTCTTAGGAGGTAGGACCCAGGTGGTAGACAGAAGTCACTAGAGTTGAGCATTGAAGAATATTTGGTTTTGCTCTCGCTACGTCTTCCCTGGTCTCTCCTTCCAGGTTGTTTGCAAGGCATGAGTTATGTCATATCTTTCAACCTTGTCCTGCCTTACTACAGAACTAAAAGTGACAGAAGCAGGTGGGCCGGGAGCTAAAATCCTTGGAAGTAAGAGCTAAAAGGAACCTTTCTCCTTTGCTTTCCTGCAGTATTTTGTCACACCTATGAAAACCTGAACTAATGAGATTTATGGTGACTGACTACTAAGTTCTATGGTTTAACCAGGAAAAAAAATTCCATGGTCCTTAAGACCAGACGTACAAAATGAAGGTGGCAGCACACTGTACTTCCTCTGTGCATGTTGTGAGACCTCTTCCATGTTTGCAACAGCATTTCACCCCTGGGTACATCACCCCCATTCTGCCTCAGCTTCACATCCCGTGCACTCCAGTGTGTCATCTTTGAACACTCCCAGATGGCTCTCAGGAGACATTTAGGTGTTATTCATATCAAGATCTTTAATGTAATTACATTTGGAAAGCTTTTTTTTTCCCCAAATAAAGTGAGTTTTGAGGATTCCTGTGAGCAGATGTGGACATCACCAAGGTGACGGTGGGCTTACCTCACCACCTTCCACACTTCTTCTGTGGTGTAGAACAGAGGTTTGAGCATTTCTTACATCTCTCCTCTTTCCTACTTCCATCCCCCCCCACACACACACACATAGCTCTTAGAGGAAACCAAACATCCTCGCACCACACACAAATGAGCAAAAGATCCTATTCATTAACTCTGCTAATCTGCTAATTTGCAATGGAGGTTCTCTCCTTAAAGGTGTTTGTGCCTAGTTTACTAATTAGTTTCACATGTCCATAACACCACCCTTTCTACCCAGGGGAGTGGCATTCCAGTAAAGTAGCATTCACTGGCAGACAGACTGTAATGACAGGAAGCACCTAAAGTAAGCTGAGTTTGAAGCCTAAACCTCTTTCTGAGTTTGAAATCTGAGGCTAAGCTGTTCTTTTTCTTCAGCTTGAGAGCACACAGTGTGCCTACAGAGAAGTCCCAGTGTGGCTGCCAAAAGAGGATGCCCGAAAGACAAAGAGAGAGGAGAAGTAGAAAGAGGCTCTGAGAAAGAAAAGCCAGGAGGACATCAACAGCCAGCAACACTAGTAGTAAATTATTGTGCGCTCACTGTTATTGGGAAAATGGGGGCACCATAAATTACCAGTCAAACCGGTCACCCCTTTCAATGGGGCCTTGATCTTGCTACTAAATATTTTTAATGGACTCAGAAGGAAATTTGAGGGCAATTTTAATATTAAAATTTGAGAAGGAAACAATGGAGCATGCAAGCTATAAAACTTGGCAGCTCCCTGGAGAAGACAGACAAAGGAAAGAGAGAAAGTCATGCTCCCTTAAGTTCAAGTCCAACAGGCAGGGTCAGGAGTGGATTTCTGCAAGCAGCTGAATGGCAGAAGGGATGGGATTAGAGAAATCAAGTAAAAAGTTTCAGGGTTCAGGATTCAGCCACTATCTAAAAGAAAAGAAAGAAGAGAAAGGAAAGTTACAAATCGACAGTTGAGACCCAACAAACAGGAGAAAGGCTTCTGGGAAGGAAAAATATTTTCTCATTAACAGAATAATTAATTCTTCCCTCCCCTCAGCATGCTTTCTGGTGAAGTAGATCCTTGGTGGGAGGTGTGACAAATGTTATAATTTTACTTTTCTTTACAGTTGAATAAAATTATATATGTACCACAATTTTTTTAATCCTCGTTGATGGGAAGATAGACTCATTCTATTTCCTTGGTATTGGGTTTGATGCAGCAGTAAACACAGATGTGCAAATCAGGTGGTATTCGGACTTAGAGACTGGAGAATGTAATCCTGAAGTATGCATCCAAATATAATGAGGAAAACTCTAACCATGGCTGTCTAACAAGACTTGACCTTATGCACAGCATCAGGCCTGCACTGCCTATGATCTCAGTTATGTTTAATTCAAACTTGTTTATTTTACCTTTTTGACTGTGTTGGTGTTTTTGTGTTTGTTTTTGTTTTTCTATGCCTGAGTTTGAACTGGAAAAGTAATTAGACATTAGCCAGACTTCTGGTCAGTTGAATACTGTCATATAATCCTGTCCCCATGTTTTCCAACCTGAGTAATACAATGAATCCACACAAGGCTACTGAAATCTGAAATCCCTAAAGTTGCCCTCTGATCTCTATATTCAGCCATGGCTTATGTATGCAAACTTCCCCCTCCAAAAAAAAAAACCAAATATAAGTTAAAATTTTGAATCTTGCCTTCCTTAGCCATGGCTAGTATTCATCCTATCCCTGTAATAAATAAATATAACTTAAGTTTTAAATGCAGTCTTTAGGGAGTGTAGCATTGGCTAAAATTAAGATGCAGTTCTTAACTTTCACTAACCACACTGTACTCATTGGCCACATCTGCCCAGAGACTACCATAGTGGACAGCACACATTATGAAGCCCACCATCTTGAAATGACCTGCTGGGCAGCACAGCAGTGTATATAAATCTCCCAGTGTGAAATAAGGGAGAGGTGTTAATATTATAAAATATCATTGTGAGAAGTTGGAAAGAAAAGAGTCACTTCACAAAAAATAAGGAATTATGATAATATGGCAATTTAAACAGTCCTTTGATGTGGGTTTCAGTGTGGCCACTGGATATTTTTAGCCCAAACAGCTTGCAGGTTGCAGTTGCATGATCACGTGGAAATGTTTGAGAAAGAAGAATGTTGTGTGGAATGAATTTTAAAAAAGATTTAAAGAAAATTATTTAAAGAAATGCCGTGTAAAACTTAAACTAAGACTAACCAGGCAGTAGTGCCAACCAACCAGAGGGCCTCCAATAAGGCAGTAGTACCAACCCAACAAAACTGGTGACTCTGCTGCTAACGCTGTCAACTGAATGGCCAGCTCTAAGGAAGGCCTGGCCTGTTATTTGATTGGTCTTGTGGTTTCTTTCTTCATTAATGTTGAGGCATGACTAGAATATCTTCAAGATCAGCCTATTAAAAATCAGCACTATACTAGGCCTGGAGGCCAAGATCTCTGATCTTATCTGCTTAAGAGACCTGGACAGCTTTGCTTTAACTTCAGAGTTTATGAACAGTCTAGTTAAAGTACAAAACTCCATTTTGTAAAGAATGGTATGGGTCAGATCTGGACCTAATTTTAAGGTTTGAAGGCCCTATACAGGCAAAGTTTTATTTAACTTGAACAATTAAATTTTATATATCAATCCACTCTACTGCTTTAGGAAAAATGAATTCAGGAAAATCAGATTAATATAGCTGCCATGGCTAAGATCAGAACCACATTTTAGAAGACAACTCAGCTTTACACATGTAAGTAACAAAAGGTTAAAGGCATTGCCACACCCTAGTGTATTTTTAATCACCAGGATCCTAGAAGAGTTACAAGTGCCTTGTTCTTGGAGAAATAAAGAAATGTCTGCTATCCTCGTTCATATATCAGGAAAAACTCATAAAAACGAAGATACCAAACTGATTATTTATTATATTTCTGTATTGTTTGGCTTACATAATTTCCAGGAAAGAAACAGTTATATGAAAAAAATACAAGAAACATATTATTTAGTATGGAAGCAGTAGACAAATTTTGTTAAAGACCTGAATTCCTATTTTTTAGGGAGGATTGAAAAGAATATTATAAAGTAGATTCATCATGTTAGAATGCTCTTATTTTAAAAGATTGCCCTTTTCAACAAACAACACAATATTACTAAGCAAAACAGAGATTGTCATGAAATGTGGTTTTATACTGTTAATATCTAACTCATCCTCTGTCATAGCCAGGTTGAATTAGACCCTTTGAATAAGATCACTTATGTTTATATCAGCATTGTAAGCTGATAGATTACAACAGCAATATAAAACATACTAGAACATGAAATAACCTTCAATAATTATGGATTGAAAGAACCAATGTTGTGAAATGCCCATATTACTGAAAGCAATGATGCACAGTTTCAGTGCAATTCCCATCAAATTCCCAGTGCCATTTCCTCCTAGAATAGCTCCTATGCAAGAGGCTACAAAGAATTGTCAGTTGGTGACACCCAGGCATGAGAACCAGAATTTCCATCTCAAGCACACACATTAATGCACAGTGTGACAGGTGCAATGCCAAGGCCATGGAAATAATGGAGATCTGAGATCCCAGGAACACACAAAACATTCAGCCTAGCTAATAGGTGTGCTCCCAGTTCAGAGAGAGTCAGTCTCAAAAAAACAAGTTGTAGAAGGATGGCAGAAGACAGTCAACATCTAACATTGCCCCAAGCACACAGGCACACACCTCATGTGGGAGCACAAAAGAACTTAGATATCTAAAAGTAATTCTGAGCAAAAATAAAAATGGTGGAAATATCACCATACTTTCAAGTATGTGTGTGTGTGTGTGTGTGTGTGTGTGTGCACTTATTATTTTTGAGCATGCATGCTAAGGCATGTGAGTGCCAAGAACAAGGTCAACGTATAGAGTCTACCTATGTCACTTTTGGCTTTGTTTTTTTGAGGCAAAGTCTCAGAGAACAGCATGCTCACCTGGAATACCCAGGATGTCCCCATTATAGCCTCCCAGCACTGGTGTACTGCCACACCCAGCTTTTGATGTGACTGCTGGGATCCAAACTCAAACTCTCAGGCTTGTGCTCCTGTAGTGGTAGCCTGGTAACTGCTCCTGAGAGGTCTCATGCATGCACCTGCCCAAGAGCTATCTGGATTTGGGAATAAAACGCGCGCGCGCGCGCGCGCGCGCACACACACACACACACACACACACACACACACGTCAGTCAATTTTAATATCCCTTGACTAGCTTAATGGCTGGGCATTTCTAATTCTCCCCACTGCTGGCAAACACACCCCTTCAGTACTGAGTTAACATCTTTTAAAATCTGTATTTCATCTCTGCTACCCCAAACACAATTGAGGAAGTGGGTGTCCCATGTGGGCATTTTCTCACATGTTGGCAGGCCTTTACATCTGGTCTTTCTTCTTCCTGTCACGGTGCTATCTCCTCTCTCGAGGTTCCTAGCTGGGCAAATCTCAAAGTCCCTCCTTAGTCTATCTGCACAACCATGGGCCCTTGACTCTTTATTTATTGGTCAAAAACCAATTGAGGCCAAGAACCTTCAGTGTTTGAACATGCAGATTCCTGATTTTGTGGGCCGGATTAATTCAAAGCATTAGAACCAATCCCCAACATCTCACCATTTCTATCCAAATTAAAAACAAAAAATGGGCTTTTCTCTCAGACATAAATTGAACATAATCATAATAATTATGTAAATTACAAAGTATGATATACAATTAACATTTAGTCTATCATATTTGTCAATTAGATAAAGTACTCTGCCACCTATCCTAACTAAAGACTTTATAATTCTATACCTGAATTATGTTCTGATTTTTAGCTTGTATTAGCATCTGAAAACCATCCTTTCAAATCTATATCATATGTCTCAATATTAAACAACTTCTTTGTTTATGAGACAATAACTAGTCTTTGACCCTGTCAGAAATCCAAGAAAAATGAAATATTTCCTGAATACAAAACATGGCTTCTAAAAATAAACAAATTGTTGACTGTTGACTGTAGAGCCTTTCTTATAACTTTGGAGCATCTGTCTTCAGCCCTTTGGTTCTTTTGGCAACAACCTACCTTGTTGGTGTGCCAGCCTCCTGAATTCCTATGATTACAAGGTCTTAACTTGAGTCATTGCCCCTGTGTTCACCCTTAACCTTTTGGTACTTACAATGAAAAACACTACTTGCCTTCTAAAGCTTGTTACTCTTCTTAGCTGTGTTAGCAATTTTCTGTCTTTTAGCAGCGGAGTGAGCTAGTCAGCCTTAGAGGTCTATGCAACTGACTTCTGAGCTCCAAGGCAGAAGCTGTATGAGACACACAGGGAGCATCACCACACTGAAATAACACCATTGATATCTGGCACCACAGTGCTATAAGCTTGCACCTTACCAATCACAGACCCATTGGTCAACTGGACTGAACATACCTCTGTTGGATTTTTAACATGTTTAAAAGCACTAATGAGAACAGGGCTAGAGAAACTCTACTAAGAATGGAATGTTTAAAAAGTCACACACACACAATGTTAATATCCTCTTGTAATGTATTAGAAAAAAATAGCTAAAATGTTCCAAGAGATTTAATTTTAATAACAACCTTGAAAGACTTTCTAATTAACACAGTCTTCCTCTGTCTCCACCAAGCACCAAATTTTATTATTTTCATTAATATAGTTTTTGTGATGCCAGTCTTCTTATATAGTTTTATTACTAATAGAAAATTAATACAACTGTTAATGATTGAGAATGGCCTACTTGCAAACCTAGGTCACTGAATACCTTGATCAACAAAAATAATTAGGTGAGCTGAAGGACATGTGCAACTTTGGAAATTAATTTTCAGTCATTGTTTCAGATAACAAGAAGATGACTTGAAATGGATGTTTTTGAGGGAAAGTATTAAGATCCTGCATTAACTGGAGAACCTCACTGGAGATTTATGTCTGAGTTTAGGAGACACTATGCCATGATTGACAGTGTCTATTGCTGTCAGGAAAAAGTAACACTGTACCAGGTAAAGTATAGGAACCTATGAAACAAAAGGACTGATGAAAAGGCAGAGATATATTAAATTATAATTATTAAATAAGTTTAAAGGCATTTGCTCTCATCTACTAACCTAGCCTACAGATAGTGCACACACAAGGAAACAGGATTATAATTATAATTCACCTGTTCTTAACACTCTAAATTACTGTTGCAGAATGTTACTCTTGAACAACACAGTCTACTCTGGGCTTTACCTGTCCCTTTCTTTCTTTCTTTCTTTCTTTCTTTCTTTCTTTCTTTCTTTCTTTCTTTCTTTCTTTCTTTCTTTCTTTCTTTCTTTCTCTCTCTTTCTCTCTCTCTCTCTCTCTCTCTCTCTCTCTTTCTTTCTTATTATTATGATCTTTTCAGTTACTCTAGTCATTATCACCCTCCCTTTCTGCCCTCTGACATTCTTCATCCCATTTCTCACCCCCCCAATCTCCAAGAGGATGTCCCCACACCCCATACCCCAACATCCCCACACCTCTTCCAGGCCTCCCCATTCCCTGGGGCCTCAAGTCTCTCAAGGGATAGGTGCATCTTCTCTCACTGAGTCGAATACAGTCCTCTGCTGTGTATGTGTTGGAGGCCTCATATCAGCTGGTGTCTGCTGCCTGGTTGGTGGCCCAGTGTTTGAGAGATCTCAGGTGTCCAGGTTAGTTAAGGGTACTGATCTTCCTATAGGATTGCTCTCTTCTTCACCTTCTTCCAGCCTTTCCCTAATTCAAACACAGGGATCCCCGACTTCAGTTCATTCCTTGGGTGCAAGTATCTGCATCCATAGTCCCTATACTTCCTTACTGGGTATGTACTATCTTACAAGACATGATTTCTCTACTAGTTCTATTGTCTTGGCCTATTTATGCCACTAGCAAGACTGAGGAGCACGCACCATCCCCTCCAAAGGGGGTTATTTTGAAATTTTCCTTCTCTTACTATTTTTCTCCTATAAGACATTCATTCAGTTTGGCCCTCTTCCTTCCCTTTGGGATAAGGGGCTGAAACAGGCCTCACACAAATGATTATACACACTCCTACACTGTAGCTCCCCCTACTTTGGGCAGTAAAATCCCATTTTCTAATCCAGGGGTCTCATGCCATGTGTGACTGTCCACAAAGCAGCATTGGGATGCTTAACTTGTAAGGACCTAGCAGTGCCCTAACTTGCAGATCTCTTGAAATATTCTTTTAAAACTATAGAACCACTTGAGGATAAAACACTGCTTTTTATATTACATTTGATATTTTGTATCAATTTGTAGGGTACAAAGTGATGTGATTTACAAATATAATTTAAGATAATTTTGAGTTAAGGTTTCCCAGCTATCACCTCAAACAATCAACAATTTGAAGTAAGAATATTGAAATTTAATCTTGGGAACTGTGAAATCACAACATTCTACCTGTTTTTACCAAGTTGTACATTAGAAATATATTGAGCATGAAGTGAAGAATATTCCATTCAAATAGGCACATTTTAACTCACTTACAAGGAAAAGTGTGTGTGTGTGTGTGTGCGCGCGCGCGCGTGTGTGTGTGTGTTTGTGTGTGTGTATTCATATTTCTTCCATATGTCCCTCATGAGGTTTGTTATTTTATCTTATCCAATGGATTTTTGAATCAGTATTATTCCCCTCAGAGATTAATATATTAACATAGAACTTTGGGGAATGTATGCTGGACTGCCGGGGTTTTTACATGGCTTTTAGAGTTTAATTTCCACAGAAGGCATATCAGAAACATGAACCTTGCAGCAGTGTATTGAGTATACAGACATTCAGGAATATTACCCCATAGCTTCACTCTATAAAGGGACAATGATTTCCTAGAATTCCTTATTTGGTGCCCCATTCACTAAATTCCTAGAAAAACTCTACAAAGTTAAGTATGATCTCCTAAGAACTAGAGTGTTGGGAGTCACTGCATTCCATGCTGAGTCAGTGTGTCCTAGGATTTGGAGTGGTTTTCAGTATATAATGACTTCCCAAAGTGAGAAAACTTGTCCCAACCAGCGGGACGTAGTAATTCGGGGTGTCGAGGAGAACCCAAGCCTGAAAGAGAGAACAGGAGGGAGAGAGAAGCGAGGCCAAGCAATCAGGGTATCTTTGTCAAGGCCTCTTTAATGAAACATAAAACACCTGGTTATGAACCCTCAGTAAGAGGAAGTAGGGAGGGGCTGAGGGGGATACTAGAAGCACAGAAGGAGGAAAGGTCATCAGGGCAGAAGTTGACTCTGGTTTGAGGCATCTGCAGCTTCCCTGGAATGCTGGTTCTGCCCAGACCATCCCAGGTGTTCGGCCAGGATGAGAACCAGTTGATCGGCCTTGTGTGAAGAAGGGGGGGAGGGGTCCAGCTGTAAACCACAAGGTTGGTGAACTTTCAAGGTGAGGGCTGTTGAAACTCTGGTTTTCTAGGGTTTGGTCTCCGACAAAAACTCACTTGTTTAGTTAGCAATAAAAGCTACACATCAGAGGGGTATCCAAACAAGGCTACCCATTGTCCAAACTGGAACCTCTTCTTTTTGATGTAAAAATCATTTGAAGATGCCATTAGAATCCCCATCTATTTTACAGAAACCCATCTGTGTAATATCAAGAACACAGTATGTGATGAACACGAGTAGGAATGTATAAGACTTAAAAACAAGAATGTTTAAATGGGTGAACCCACGGTCAAGGTATACTGGTCATAAACATTGATCGATTATGTACTAATGAAGTCTTGTAAAGTATTGGCGTTTTATGATGTTTCTCTAATAAATTTTTATGTATGTCTTACAATTATAGCTCTTACATGAGCATATATAGTTAGAAGGGCTCATACACAAAAGAGACAGTCTAAATTTTATTGTTTATATCATTAAGCTAAGAAAGGAATATGCATTTAAGAATTAACCACACTTAACTAATAAATGTCAAGTTCCCATTTGACTAGCTAATTGCATTCAATAATATTAAAGGTCATCATTGGCAAACTGCCTCAGTGCCAAGCATTTTAATGTTTGGTGACAGAATTATAACTCTGACCCTCATAATTAAATTACCTAATTCTAGGATGTTTTATAGTTTTTATTATTATTGATTATTTGAATTTATTGTTTCCCTTGCTTGCTTTTGAAGATACAGAATGTTACTTATTTGTTTGGTTTTAATATCCATTGACTTTTTCCATAATGTAAAACCCAAAATGCAGATGATGACCAAATGCTTAATCTATCACTTATATTTTTCCTAATTTAAAATGTAAATGAAATTGTAAGTAAATAGCAAAGTCAATGTGATATTGCATATAAATTAACCTTCCAATTGAGGGGCCTGGAAAGATGACTCAGCAGTTAAAAGCACACACTGCTCTGGCATAGGACCTGGGTTCAGTTCCCATCACCCATATCAGACAGCTCAGGACCATATGTAACTCCATCTTTAGATATTCTAACATCATTTTCTGTCCTCCACAGGTACCTGCATTCACACGGTCCACATTCATAAAATGAAAATAAACAAATCTAAAAGTGTAAATTACTTTTGGTTAAGTCATTATAATTTACAAGTATATTGGTATTTTCAATACATTTCAAGACATTTCTCAGTTTCCTTTAGATTAAAGAATTCAGATCTCTATGTTTTATTATTCATGTCACATTGTACTTCAGGAAACTACCAACATCCAAACACTGGATCTTTGACATTGGCTGTTTCCTGTGGTCTAATTTAACTTGTGAAACTGGAAGATTTGGTACATAAAGGTTCGTTGCACTGCCAGTGACCAATTATGGGATGCTTATTTCCAGAAATATATGGCAAGAATAGTGTTAAGGTTGTTTTCTATGAGAATTTATTTATTTATTGGTTTTTCTTCCTTTTTACTTAATTTTAATTGACACCTAAATTGCAAATATTTATATCCAGATATACATTTTTATGATTTGTGGGGCTAAACCCATGGCTTCATGCATACTAGGCAATGCTTTACACAGATCGGAACCCCAAGTCCTATGTGAGTATGTGATAAAGTGAATTGTGCATAATATTCAATCTTGTGTGAGGATTCCTTCAGACATTGGTCATTTCTTTGATACAAAGCTGCCAAGGCTTTTCTTTTCCTTCTTTCTTTTTTTTAAACTTATTTTGAGATTTTTTTTTAATCATTTTATTTGTTTATATTTCAAATGATATTCTCCTTTCTGGTTCCCTCTCTACAAACTCCCCATCCTATCCCCCCTCTCATCCTCCCCTTTGACTCTACGAGGGTTCTCCTCCACTCACTCACCCATCCCCACCTCACCACTCTAACATCCCCTATGCTGGGCATAAAGCCTCCACACAACCAAAGGCCCCCCTCCCACTGATGTCAGACAAGACCTTCCTCTGCTACATATGTATCTGGAACCATGGATTCCTCCATGTGTGCTCTTTGGTTTGTGGTTTAGTCCTTGAGAGCTCTGGGTGGTCTAGTTAGTTGATATTATTGTTCTTCTTATTGGGTTGCAATCCCTTTCAGCTCCTTCAGTCCTACCCTACCTCTTCCCTTGGGGACCCTAGGCTCAGTCCAGTGGTTGGCTGTGAATATTTGCATCTATATTGGTCAGGTGCTGGTAGAACCTCTCAGGGAACAGCCATACCAGGCTCCTGTCAGCAAGCGCTTCTTGGCATCAGCAATAGTATCTGGGTTTGGTGTCTGCAGATAGGATGCATCCCTAGATGGGGCAGTCTCAGGCTGACCTTTTCTTTGGTCTCTGTTCCATTTTTTCTCCATGTCTTTCCTTTGGACATAGACACTTCTAGATTAAAATTTTTGCTATGGGTGGGTGGTCCCATCCCTCAACTGGGGGATGTGCCTATTACCTGGATTTATTTATTTATTTACTTATTTATTTTTAAAATGTTCATGCTTTATAATATCTCACTCTATCATCAATGGCACATTGACATTTCTTTCTCCTCTCTAACTCAAGCTAGGTTTTCCCCATCTTTCACAGTTCCCTTTCTTAAGTGACAAGAAATATTCAAATCTTATAACTCTATAAATATGTAGTGATTAGAAATTCTCTTATTTATGGGCCAGTGAGGTCACTCAACTGACAAAATAAATCCTTATTGAAATCTGACTGCCTGAGTCAGTCCTCAGAACTCATATGATGGAAGCAGAGACCCGACTACAAAGAGTGGTCCTGTGACCTTCATGGAAGACTAGATGTTCTATTTATCTGTCTGTCTGTCTGTGTGTCTGTCTATCATATTTTTATCTACTATCTATCTAACTATCTCTAACTTCTTTCGGGCTCTGGCTCTCACAGAGAAACAGTAATTTTGAAATGGAAAAAAATACTCTATTTCTGGTGGCTATTGATTTTATTTTTACTGTTGAAAACTGAACCCAGTTCCTTGCTTATGCTAAACAATCAATCTACCCATAAACCAATTCCCCAGCCCTACATGATATGTAATATGCTGTTTATGTTTCTGTGTCTTTAAAAGTATTTGACTGTGGGGCAGTAATTGTAGGTCATAAGAATGTAGTAAGAAATACTCAGCGGTCTGTGCTAAAATGAAACAAGTTAACCAAAACCTCATATTGAACATGGTAGGCAATTAAAAAGTGAGGTCTTGATCTTTCCAAGACTTTTACCACGAAGGGGTGCTAGATTTTGTCAAATGCTTTCTCAGCATCTAATGAGATTATCATGTGTTGTTTTTTTTTCCTTTGAGTTTCTTTATGTAGTGGATTACGTTGATGGATTTCCATGTATTGAACCATCCCTGTATCCCTAGGATGAAGCCTACTTGATCATGATAGATGATCATTTTGATGTATTCTTGGATTTGGTTTGGAAAAATGTTATTTTTATATTGATATTTATAAGGGAAATTAGTCTGAAGTTCTTTCTTTGTTGGGTCTTTCTGTGGTTTAGGTATAAGCATGGCTTCATAGAATGAATTGTGTAGTGTTCCTTCTGTTTCTTTTTTGTGGAATGGTTTGAAGAGTATTGGGATTAGTTCTTCCTTGAAGATCTGATAGAATTCTGCACTGAACCCATCTGATCCTGGGCTTTTTTATGGTTGGGAGACTTTTAATGACTGCTACTATTTCTTTAGGGGTTATGGGACTGTTTAGATGATCCTAATTTAACATTGGTACCTGGTATCTGTCTAGAAAGTTGTACATTTCACCCAGATTTCCCAGGTTTGTTGAGTATAGGCTTTGGTAATAGGATCTGATAACTTTTTTTAATTTCCTTGCTTTTTAATTTCCTTGTTATGTCTCCCTTTTTATTCTGATTTTGTTAATTTGGATAATGTCTCTGTGCGTTCTAGTTACTCTGGCTAAGGGCTTATCTATCTTGTTGATTTTCTCAAAGAACCAGCTCCTGGTTTTGTTGATTCTTTGTATAGTTCTTTTTGTTTCTACTTGGTTGACTTTAGCCCTGAGTTTGATTATTTCCTTTCATCTACTCCCCTTGGGTGTATTTGGTGCTTTTTTTCTAGAGCTTTCAGGTGTGCTGTCAAGCTGCTAGCACACCATTTTCTTTTGGAGGCACTTAGAGATATGAGTTTTCTGCATAGCATTGCTTTTGGTATGTTGTACCTTCATTTTCATTAAATTTCTTTAATTTCTTTATTTCTTCCTTAACCAAGTTATCATTGAGTAGAGTGTTTTCCAGCTTGCATGTGTATGGCAGTGTGACTTATTAAAGAGACATTATCTTAAATCTTTATCTTTATTAAGTCTAATTTCTAGGTTAAGATTCACACAAAACACCATGCCAATTTAGGAGCATCTTAAAGGCCTGTATTTCCTGGGTTGCGTCATGCTACGTGTTGTTTAAAAATGGCGACTACCCTAAACTACCAGCTTTAATCTAACTTTTTGTTAATAACATTATACCTTTTAAATCATGTCCAATGACTTATAAGCCAATACTCTATATAGTCAAGACATGCAAAATATACCTTTAAGACCAATTATAAACAAGAACAAAGCATGAGTTGCGTTAGGCCACGTGTAGCTAGTTAAGATGGCTCCAACACCGAATCACCAGTTTTAAACTAACCTTTTCTTAATAACACTATACCTTTTAAATAACCAATTAATTTATAACTCTTTAGTCAAGATATGTAAAACCTTATACCATTAAAACCAATTAGAAACAATTATAAAGCGATTACACGAATTTCACAAGCCAAACCAAAGATTTCCCAAACCTTGAGGCTTCTGGGCTTTTAAAAGCAGCTTTTTTTTTTTCCAGCCATGTTTACCTCTCACTGTGGCATGGCTTTAAATCAGTCCCCACACAAACTGCGGCTGGCTCAAGAGTTTGCCATCAGATGAAATCCTTACCAATTTTTCTTTTTAACATAAAACAGTCATTCACACAAAAACACTGAGAGGACATAAACGTACACATAGACAAACAGTCAGTGCACCTGGACAAACAACAGAAAGATACACAGAAAGAAAAGCATGCTTGTTAAGCAATTGCATCCATTTTCCTCTTTAAACATCTCTTAGAGGCTGTGGACATATGCCTATATTTAAAACCCCTTTCTTTTTCGCCTAAATCATCTCTTACGAGCTTTGGACAAATGCCTACCAAATTCCTTCCCCATATTCCACTGTTTGCCCCCTAAGCGAGTACAGCACTAGGTCCATACTGCCTCACTTAGTCTGTATCCTCTAACTCACCATGAGGTGAGTTACTATCACCTGAGTGATAGTAGGATACTATCTTTTCCTTTTTCCGTTTTCCATGAAGCTTCGCCAAGACAGGATCACCTCAGGAAGTCTTATGGCATCCATCCCCGCGTCCGGGCACCACTCTGTTGGGTTCCATAGCTGCCTGCAGCTATTATGATGTGGGTTTCTGGAACAGAAGCCAAGGGATGAATAGGGAAGGGGCGAAAAGAAATAAGGACCAGGACAATGTTTCACTGATCGAGGCAGGAAACTTTAATGGTGCCAGACCTTTTAACAGTTTGGGCAAACCCTTCCCCCCAGACTCTGGGCTCAGTTCTGGAGGAAGCTGTCTAGCTTCTCTTGGAGGTCCTCATCTTGACTGGTCAGGCAGCTGGGTGGGTCACCTGCTTAATTCAGGAATTGCTAGACCTGGAGGAACAATGAACTTAACCTTTACTTCGAGCACTCCACCCTAGGTGAAGCAGGACCCTGGCTATCTGGGAGACGTTAACCTTGAACATAGTTAAGTACACTCTTAGCACTCCACCCAAGGATAAAAATTCCTGCTTTAACCTACTTCCCTATTATGTGCTAAAGGCAGATTCCTGGAAGCCAGGGATTGTCCTTGACCAAAGTCAAACTCCGACCAAGTGCATGACTGCCCCAATATGGCTCTGTACATTCTACTTTGGTAATTTGAAGCTTACATGTAAAGCCAATATTATTTAGATTTGACAACCAATGTTGGTATAGAAGTTATAGTTTAAGAATTAATATATAAGTCAAAATGAATTCTTAATAAGAAAAACTACTAGACATGTAAAAGAAGATTCACCACATTTTTTTTATTTTAAATAAAAGTTTATTTCATTTGTGTGTGTGTGTGTGTATGTGTGTGTATGTGTGTGTGTGTGCCTAGATGTTGGTATATGTACCAAATGTGTCCAGTGCTCATGGAGGCCAGAAGAGAGCATCATATCTTCTGGACCTTGGTTTACAGATGGTTCTTAGCTGCCACATGGGTACTGTAAGCCAAAGCCAGGCTATGAACAGTGCATGCTTCTAACTGCTGAGCCATTGCTCCAGCCCCATGCATTACAGTATCTGAACCTGATAAAAATAATAGTCTGATGTTACATAGCAGCATAGTTAAAGTACTATGCATTTGTTTCCCACAGTGCTTTTCACAATACTCAGAGATATGAATTATCTATACGTTTTATGAAATGTTAACTCATTTAGTTTCCCTTTCCGAAGGCCTTTAATTTAGACCTACACCTTGTACCAAAAGTTAATTGTATAAGTGTTAGGAAAAACCAAAAAACAGCCAAAAATGGGCTTTTTAAAGATGTTGTTAATGCCTTTTATATTTGATTGAAAGAATAGGAAAGCAAACAACATATAGGTACACAAATAGGAAGAAATCTTAAAGAGAAGATATATTTTAGAAGTTATATTATTTCTTGCCATATTTCCCAAAGAAATGTCATATTCACTCATAGATAGGAACATGTATCTAGGAACAGAGGAGGATAAGTGTTTATTACAGACATTTTTCTCTTACTGGGACATCAGGATTACTCTGTCTGTTTTTGGAAACACCACTTAAAGACTTTGAAATCTTCTGTGCTATTTTCAGCATCTAACATAAAGTGGGTTGTTAGACACAAGGTACTCACAGGTTAGATAGAATGGTGTTTTCCTTCAAGGGAACTGTAGAAAATGAAGCAAGTCACTCTTCTACCCAATGACTGTAATCGATGCATGCTGACTTGCAGCGTAGTTCACATTAACTGGCCAGACACTTTAACCCTTCTTGGCTTCGCACTGGGACTTTATTGTTTTCGTCTGCCCCACAGGCTCAGAAAACCATACAGTAGTTCTTTCTCGAAAAAGACCTGCTGAATTAATTTGCTACCTTTGTGTAGCTCTATGCCTTTACTACATTTCTTCACATATGATTCTCCTGGTTTTCCCTTTTTGTTGGTGGAGAATTCCATGCATCTATGATATGGGTTTTGAGCAAATCCAGTCCTAGCCTTTCCTCTAACTCCTCTCAGATATTCCCTCCATCACTTGTCTTCCAAGCTGCAGATCAAGCTGGCTAACATTCCAGCACTGATGGGGCACACTAGGAAAGTCTCATCCCAGAGGGAAAGCTTTAGGTAGCTGATGCTGGTAGGAGAAAGCCTGTCTTCTTCAGTGAATCCACCAGGGTTGAAGTTTCTGTGTCCATTGGGTGGTCCTATGAACTTCCTGTAGCATTTTTTTTTTTAAAGTTTGGAAACCCTATACCTTGACAGGATAGTTCTTAGAGAAGTCCATAGTATGCAACAACGTCAATAGATGCTCAACAAAGGTCAATGGAATGAGTAAATACACAAACCTAAGTTGAGCTAGATCCTTAGTTCCAAATCCAAATTTCCAAGGGAACAATGGCAGAGGGATAAATCTGGTATAATCTCTACACAAATAAGATTTTTTTTTTCTGGTTCTCTTTCTAACTTCTGTCTCTGCCTGCTCCCATGTGTTCTACATGCCTTCTATATTATACAAAATGTTCTTCAAATCCAGATTCTAGGACCATGACAGTAAATAGCTCTGAAGCAGTCTTGTATTGGGGATGGTGTTTTTCGAAGCTTCCATGTGGCTAAATTACTGCAGTGAGATTATATGGTAATTGCTACCATCTTATCCATGTAAGAACTGAGCTACGGGGTAGAGATAACCATGGTAGTATTCCACACCTGGTTAGGAACTCCCACTGGAAGCTAGGGTGAAGCTGGAGTAGGTTGCCACTTGGGCTGTGCTATCACATCTCCCTGCCCAATTTCTAAAACATTCTTGTTTTCTTCCATCTCCTTTAGAAAACCAGGGTTATGGAGGGGGAACTGACCTATGAATAATGTAAGACTTTGTTTTGAATGCTTAGAATGGAATATCAGTAAGCGTGTTGTCTTCTGGGGCTGTGGACTAATTAGTGGCATTTGCTACTTTGCAGAACTGTTTATTTTAAACATCTACATATATACAAACACATTAATGAATATTCATCATACTAAAAACTTTGCACTAAAAGTTGCTTTTAAAATAGGCCAAGTATTAGGAAACAAAAATAATGTGTATGTGTCATCATCTAATTTTTCTTCATTAGTATCTAATTACGAAGAACAATTGAACCTTGCACTTTATAAAATTGTGGATTAAGAGAGAAGCTATCTCTCTACTCTGAGAATTTGCTGTCTAAAATTTTTTTCAAAAATATCCCCCTTAAAAAATGTGGTACAGAGCTAAACAAAGAATTTTCACCTGAGGAATATTGAATGGCTGAGAAGCACCTAAAGAAATGTTCAACATCCTTAGTCATCAGGGAAACGCAATTCAAAACAACCCTGAGATTTCACCTCACACCAGTCAGAATGGCTAAGGTCAAAAACTCAGGAGAAAACAGGTGCTGGAGAGGATGTAGAGAAAGAGGAACACTCCTCCACTGCTGGTGGGGTTGCAAGATGGGACAACCACTCTGGAAATCAGTCTGGTAGTTCCTAAGAAAACTGGGAATGATACTTCTGGAGGACCGCACTATACCACTCCTGGGCATATACCTAGAGGACTCCCCAGCATGTAATAAGGATACATGCTCCACTATGTTCATAGCAGCCCTATTTATAATAGCCAGAAGCTGGAAAGAACCCACATGTCCCTCAGTGGAGGAATGGATACAGAAAATGTGGTATATATACACAATGGAGTACTATTCAGCCATTAGAAACAATGAATTCATGAAATTCTTACACAAATGGATGGAGCTGGAGAACATCATCCTAAGTGAGGTAACCCAGTCTCAAAAGACTCACTGATAAATGGATATTAGCCTACAAGCTTGGAATACCCAAGACACAATGCACATATGAAATGATTCCCAAGAAGGAGGAAGGAGTGGCCCATGGTCCTGAAAAAGCTCAGTGTAGCAGTGTCGGGGAAGGGGTGGATTGGGGAACAGGGGGAGGGAAGAAGATTTATGGGGCTTTCAGAGAGGGGGGATCCAGGAAAGGGAAACTCACTTGAAATGTAAATAAAGAATATATCACATTAAAAAAATGTACAGAAAAAAATAAAATTCTGTACTCTCCTCAGACCAAGTTCTAACATTATTCTTGAAGAAGGAAGATGATACTGCTAGATCCAACCATCTGAAGTATTTCTCCTTGGATTTTGATGGACTTGAGCCAAGCTGTATCCACATTGTAAAAGAATACTCTTGTACTACATTAGCAACTCAATATAGATTAATCAGATAAGTGCTCTATAGAATATACTATCCTGAATATAATAGGCCTAAAATGTCATTAACTATCATATACTCCTTTTTTGTTAAAGAGCCAAAATTCTAAAACCTGAAAAAGGTAGGAAAATGTAGAAAAATTGTATATACAAACAGTATAAATATCAGAGAAAATAACAGGTTATAATCACTCAGAGGTCACCATATACTTTGTGACTACAAAAAGTATTTCCTTAAGAAGTATCATATAATATGACTTTGAAGAATCAGCAGAATTTCAACAGATAGAGATAGAAGAAACAGGGAAGGATATCAGGGCCATAAAAACAGAAACCTACTCTGACCCCTGGATCATCTACCAGGAAAGTGGATAACATTTGAAATTTAAATAAAGAAAATATTTAACAAAAAATTAAAAAAGAAAAAACTGACATTTACAGCATTAAATATTTTATGCTTGTAAAATAAACAACAAGGGTCAATAAACACGCTGTAACTAACAAATAAAAAGACAAAAAACAAAGCTAGAATATAGAGATCTGCAAGGAGAAGGAAAACAACACAGCATGTGACTTCTGTAAAATTTGTTGGAAGATCCAAAACATAGATGCTAGATATTCAAATCTGTTGAGGCCTCTTGTAAGTCAAATCAGTCTTAGAGCTGCCCACTGTGTTATATTTGATGTATAGTGTTCAGGGTTGCTCTATGACCGCTTCAGAAGATTCCACTGGACTGGGAACTGTTGTTCACCAAATAGGAAAGATGATTCCTGTGTTGATAATAGCTGCTTAAACTGTAGATGCAATGTGAGGGTCCTCTCCACACCCCATTCGTAGCACATGTGTATAATCAAAGCAAAATGTTCCATATGAATAATCATTATGATGAATTCTTCAATTCTTCATCAAGTAAAAATAAAATAAGAATGATGTAGAACAAAAAGATGCATTACAGTTCTAATCTACAATACCAACTTTATTAAGAGGTCTTAACCTTAAAGAGTATAAGACTCTAGATTAAAAGAACTATTTAGATTTAGATTATGCATCCAACACAATCAAGAGAAATCTGCAGGAGCAGACCACAATGAAAAGTTAGAGCCCCACATATGAAGCACTATCATTCATTAACTATTCATAAGAATGCCATCTTGTCAGTTGCGGCAAAATGGGTGTAACTGGAAGATATTAACTTAAATAAGCCAGCACAGAGACACAACTACTGCACATAACCTCATATATTAAGACAGTCCACATGGATGTGTGCCTGTGACTCACAGCAAATAGACAGGGTTGGGGAAGGTGGTTACAGGAGGCTGCCTTTGAGCAGTGTGTGTTGAGGGCATCTGTAGAATTAAGACACTAGATATCAGTAACACAGAGAAGCTAATGCATGCCAACTAAAACCTAATAAAAGAACAGACAAAGAGAAAGGCTACCAACAATTGGAAAGGCATCTAAAATGGGAAAGAAATTAAAATCTCTATCATATAAAAGCAAAAGAAATTCTCAACATCAGTAGTAGAAACAGAAAACATTAAAATCAGACCTTACAAATTTTGATTTGAAAATGATTTCCCCAAACTTATTTCCACTATTCCATTCTTAACATTTTGTTAGCATACAGAGGAACATGTCTCCCCAGCTATCTTAGTGCTCCATTGCTGTGAAGAGGCATACTATGACACAGGCAACTCTTATGAAGAAAAGCATTTAATGAGAGCTGGATTATAATTTCAGAAATTTCGCCCATTGTCTTTATAACTGGGTGCATGGCAGCATGCAGACAGACACTGTGCTGGAGAAATAGCTCAGAGCTCTACAGCTGGATCCACTGGCAGCAGTATGAGAGAGATACTGAGCCTATCTTAGGCTTTTGGGACCTCAAAACCCACCACCAGTGATACACTATTTTGAAAAGGCCCACCTCCTAAGCCTATATGGTGTCATTTTCTGGTGACTTAGCATTCAAATCTATGAGCCTAGATGTGTGTGTGTGGGGGGGGGCATTCACATTCAAACTGTCACACTTATCTACAACAACAATATGATAACTTCAAGAATTTTATCAAGTGATGTATTTTGTTGTGTGTCTGAAACTACATGAATAATCTTGAAAGCATTAAAATATGCCTCTAAATTTTTAGCTAATTTTTTTCTAAATAATGTTTATTACTAAGAAGCAATAAACTATGTCTTTTCTCACAAAATCAGGTAAGACCATTATTAGATTATGGTTATTATTGATAGTATAGCTTATCTATGTTTCAAGAATTGGGTTGCAAATGATTTAAAAATATGTGTGTATATAATATGTAATACCATATAATATATAAAACATATAATAATACAAAAAGGTAAGATGGCAACAATTTGCAAATAAGCAGGTAAAGGGTAGGTGAGTTTCTATTATCTGTTATCAGTTTATCATTTTTGTACAATTTAAAATTTTCAACTTCTGTCCCTAAACAAAAGGTAGATTAGGGAGAAGATGGAATATAAAAGAAACTGGAGAGAGAAAGATAATCTCTCACGTATCCTCACAGTAGAAATTACTGTGGAAATATTTCAACAAGAAGGTGAAATTCAGTGAAAGCCAGAGTTACAGACTAAGAGCAAAAGGGAAAGCTCAAAACTCATAGAAGACAATACAGACCTATGTGAATTCAAGGCCAGAAAAGACTTTTTTTATTATTCGATATATTTTTTATTTACATTTCAAATAATTTCCCCTTTTCTAGCCCCCCACTCCCCGAAAGTCGCATAAGCCCCCTTCTTTCCCCCTGTCCTCCCAGCCACCCCTTCCCACTTCCCCGTTCTGGTTTTGCCCTATGCTGCTTCACTGAGTCTTTCCAGAACAAGGGGCCACTCCTCCATTCTTCTTCTACCTCATTTGATGTGTGGATTATGCTTTGGATATTCCAGTTTTCTAGGTTAGTATCCACTTATTAGTGAGTGCATACCATTATTCATCTTTTGAGTCTGGGTTACCTCACTTAGTATGATGTTCTCCAGCTCCACCCATTTGCCTAAGAATTTCATGAATTCATTGTTTCTAATGGCTGAATAGTACTCCATTGTGTATATATACCACATTTTTTTGCATCCACTCTTCTATTGAGGGACACCTGGGTTCTTTCCAGCTTCTGGCAATTATAAATAGGGCTGCTATGAACATAGTGGAACATGTATCCTTATTACATGGTGGGGAATCTTCTGGGTATATGCCCAGGAGTGGTATAGCAGGATCTTCTGGAAGTGAGGTGCCCAGTTTTCGGAGGAACCGCCAGACTGCTTTCCAGAGTGGTTGTACCAATTTGCAACCCCACCAGCAGTGGAGGAGTGTTCCTCTTTCTCCACATCCTCGCCAACACCTGCTGTCTCCTGAATTTTTAATCTTAGCCATTCTGACTAGTTTCACTGACACTGGCACATGCAAGGAATTGAGTATCCACCATTTGTTCCTACATGAGCAAATCATTCTCTCCATGTCTCTTGTGGACAGGGTCTACTTTTTGGCAGCTCAGTAGAGCCACATCGGTCATACAGAATGGCTAAGGTTAAAAACTCAGGAGACAGCAGGTATTGGCGAGGATGTGGAGAAAGAGGAACACTCTTCCACTGTTGGTGGGATTGCCAGAAGGTACAACCACTCTGGAAATCAGTCTGGAAGTTCCTCAGAAATCTGGGCATGACACTTCCAGAGGACCCTGCTATACCACTCCTGGGCATATACCCAGAGGATTCCCTGGCATGCAATAAGGACACTTGTTCCACTATGTTCGTAGCATCCCTGTTTGTAATAGCCAGAAGCTGAAAAGAACCCAGGTGTCCCTCAATGGAGGAATGGATACAAAAAAATGTGGTATATTTACACAATAGAGTACTATTCAGCCATTAGAAACAATGAATTCATGAAATTCTTAGACAAATGGATGGAGCTGGAGAACATTATATTAAATGAGGTAACCCAGTCTCAAAAGCTCAATCATGGTATGCACTCACTGATAAATGGATATTAGCCTTGAAACATGGAATACCCAAGACATAATCCACATATTAAATGATGTCCAAGAGGATCGGAGGAGTGGCCCCTGGTTCTTGAAAGACTCAGTACAGCAGTATAGGGCAATATCAGAAGAGGGAAGTGGGAAGGGGTGGATGGGGGAATAGGGGGAGGGAAGAGGGCTTATGGGATTTTTGGGAAGTGGGGAGCCAGAAAAGGGGAAATCATTTGAAATGTAAATAAAAAATATATCAAATAAAAAAAAAAAAAGAAGGTGAAATTCGGAAAAGGTGAACCTATTTTAAGGAAACTATGGTAAAGAGGGCATAAGAGCCAGGCATGGTGGATCATGAAGCAAGAAGGGAGGGGCACCTCTGTGAGTTTGAGCCTGTGGGACTACACAAGGAAATTAGGAAAATTAACCCACCATCAGATCTACCTATCTCTGTGAACCAGAGTACAATAAAAATATCAGGAAGGGCTGAAAGAGCATTGCTCACTGGAAAAATAATTCCCATCTTGTTGACACAGCCTTTAGTGCTTTTGAAATAATCCAGGTATAAATCCTTTATTTTACCATAAAGGATCTTAATTTTAATTGCATACTTTATTTCATGAATACTTCTCTGAAGATAACTTTGGAATATTTCACTTAAAAATCAAAGATAGCTAAAGTAGCATAATTAAAAATTACATGGAGGAAGTCTTTCATATTTCATGCAAAAATATATGACAGAAAAATGAATGAGATAATTAATAACACAGAATTTAATCTCAGAATATGTGATGTATAATAGCATCAAATAAAGAAAACAGATGGAAATAAGGAAACATCAATTTTCAAACATTAAAATAAACCCTTCAGTAATAAAATACTAGTGTTCTGATTAATAAAATTTTTTAAAAAATTATTCAAGATGAGTGTGAAAAATTTTACAACTTGCAATTTTCATTTTTGGTTTTTGGCACAAGACTTAAGAGATTTGTAAGTCCCCAGAGGAAAGTGAAGGTATGAACTGGTAGGGTATGGTGTAAGAATATTTCAGGGAGAAAATTGCTACAGCAAAGACCTGGAGGCAGACCTGGGGAGTAGCCCCAGTGAATTGATAGGGTTTAAAGTCGATGACCATTAAGGGACATTAAACTGAATCTCTCTCGCGCAGAATGATTGATAGCTGCAACATGGAATTGCTAGCCTGCTTGCACACTCCAGAATGACAAATCTCCAGGAAATTTGTCAGTGTGATTTCATCAAACTTGGTACACCACATTGCTTACCAGATTTAAAAACGATAAAGTTTATAACAAACTAAGAGTTCTTCAATCACACTCTCCTTTTCCTCTCTCCTTTTATTCATTTGTTCATTTATTTATGTACCTTTTAAATAATGACTCCACATTCACAACCTGAAACCTGATCACAATTTAATCACCCTGTACTGTGTTTTCTGTCTTAATAAAAATGATGGTTATTAGGAGAAAACAATATTTTGAGTAGGACTGCCACCAATACTTTACACTACTATTAGGCTAGTGTTCCTAGATACCTATATTTTTGTTGTAATTATTCATTTGCAATTTTGTCTATGTGTGTTATCTGTGTCTGTGTGTATGGAGGTGTCTATTATATGCACATGAGTACAGGTACCACTGAGGCCAGAAGATGCCAGAGCCCCCTGAACTGGTGTTACACCCAGTGTGCATGATGGGACCTGAACATAAAGTCCTCTGCCAGAAGAGCTATCTCTTTGTGTCTCTCACACATGGAATTCTGAAAATGAAGGATTAGATTTTAATTTCTTAACTTATCTTTATTATATATCAAAATTGTAAATGCATCTTACAGTAAGTGTTTATGTCATTGGTAGACTGAGCTTATTTAACAAGTACTAAATCTTTTATATATACTTCATATTTTATTATATATATATATATATCATATGTATATGAAAATGTTTTCTTCATCTTCTTTCTCCTCTTCCAACTCCTCCCAGGAGGAGAACCCATATCTTCCTTATCCACACAACTTCATATTCTTTCATTCTATTAAAAAATAGCACACAAAGCCACAAAAAGGGAAAAGGAAAAAAAAACTATTTTTCAGGATTATGTGGAAACTGTAAAAAATATACAAATAATATCAAGCATAAAAATGAACCCAAACTTAATGGTATATAAATTCTTAGAAAATATAATTAAATCAAAGCGGACTGATTAGTTAAAAATATTATGTTTTCTTACTATTTCAGGGGTACGATGATGGCTATGGGGGTGAATATGATGACCAGACCTATGAAACGTATGATAATAGCTACGTGACCCCAACACAAAGGTAAGGCATTTGCTAGCAAATCACATTTTCAGGTGTTATCTCTGCTCTATTTTATAATACCCATGTGATTTATAGTTACATTATATGAGGGTTTCAAGCAATGGATTTAATCTCCATTACCTTCCTAAATTATCAAATTGCTTACTAAACCATAAGAGATAAAATATAAAATATAGTAACTCTATAATTGCAAGCATGGACACAATACCGTGTAACCTGAGGAAGAGTGAGTATACCAGTGAACTCACTAGAGAGTCTTACACTCAACTAAGCACCACTGTGTTTAGAAACTATATTAATGAACTTCTGATTCAATTAACAAAGCTTGCTCCATGTGACATGTTTTACAAACCTGTAATTTTTTGTTTATAAAGCAAATCACAAGGAAATGTTATTGATAAGCTGAAAATAGGCAATTGAAAAAGTAGCTCCTGGGATAAAAGATACTCCTCTTCTTTCTCATCAACATCTGTAAATTGTCGAATATCTCTTTGCATTGACCTGGAATTTGTAATGTTGATGAATCTGTACTACTTGAAAGTCGAATTTAGTGAGATACTGCTTACAACTGATAAAACTTACCCAATTAGAGCTCCCCCTGTGAGAGGATCACAAATGTCATCCACAGGGCAACAAGCCCCATAAATATCATATACGTGGAGCATCCCATCAGCCCCAAAGCTTCTCTTGGCAATGATATTTGTTATCCTAGACTTTCCTTTCCCTTAACACACTATGAAATACACAAGTTGGCTTTATTGCTGTATTCTTGCCCTTTCTACAATGTCATATAAAAAAAAAACAACAACCTTTCTTTCTCTTTTTAAAATTTTTTTTATTAAAATAGTTTATTTATTTACATTCCAAATGTTGTCCTCTTTCCCGGTCCCCCCCTCCCAGAGTTCTCATCCCATCTCCACTCCCCTTTGCCTTGGAGAGGGTGCTCCCACACACACCCATCTCCCTCACCCATCCACCCACCAACCCCCCTCATGCACCAACTTCCACCTCATACTCCCCAGCATCCCCCTTCCCTGAGACATCAAGTCTCTACAGGATTAGGCACATCCTCTGCCACTGAGGCAGACAAGCCATTTCTGTGCTACATATGTGTCAGGGGGTGGGGACTAGCCCATGTATGCTCTTTGGTTGATGGCTTAGTCTCTGGGAGCTCTGAAGTGTCCACGTTAGTAGATACTGTAGTTCACCATTTTTCCTTTCTCATGAAAATTCACATGTATTTATCATTAGTGAGATTCACTGTGGCATTCCTACCAATGTGTCTGTCATGGAAAGTAACGGTTCTTCCTTCTTCCCTCTTTCCTTTTGCTTCCTCCCTTCCTGCTCCATTTCCAAGACCCCAATAGATCCTCTTCCACTTTGAGGGTTTTTCGTTGCTATTTCAGTTTCTACATGATTCAGAAAATAAGGACTGTCTGTCTCTGACTGTGTCATAGTTCACTTGATATGATAATCTCCATGTCTGTTCATTTTCATGCATGTAGCAGGATTCCATTCTTTGGAGTAAAACATACACTGATGGATATTGCACACAGATGGACATTTTCTTTCACCCACTGTCCTAGTTAGGGTTGCTATGCTGAAACAGCCTAGATCCCCTCCCAATGCTATGAAAACTCAAGAACAAGGAGGAAGATGCCTGGCTATTACCTTTATTTCTTCAAATCCTATGACCAAAGTGTGTATTGTCTTCAGCAACATTGTCACACGCATCCCAACTACAGTGGGAAACCATAATAAACAGTCCATAAAATAGCATGAATTGTTTCCGGGAACTTCGAGATACTCTTAACCGTTTGAGGGGTGGTAACACAAATCCAGCATTGAGCTTTCCTTATCTTCAAGCACTGGCCTAAATTGGGAATGTTTATGTTGACATAAGTCCTTACTAATTAAAGTAAGGGAAACAGGTACTAAAATTAATAATAATTCTAATGCTATAATGTGTAATAATCATAAATTTCTGTTTTGTCAAATATCATTCAGTAATACAAAATCTTGCAAGAGAATTCATACATAATACAGTCATGCTGGCCTATATAATTAATGAGTCACAAACCAACCAGGGCTACATAGTAAGAAAAAGAAAGAGAAGAGATGAGAAACAGAGATAGAGAAACAGAGAGGCAGAGAGGACACTTTTCAACAAGTTTGAATAAATTCATCAGTGTAAGAACCATTATTTCATAAAACAGTATTAAGATTTTAGTTAGTATAATATCAATATGTACTAGTAAGGGAGAACACTGGAGAATTTATTGCCAAATGTATTAAATAGTCAGCATTACATTATTTCTATTGGAACATCTGAGAATAAGGTATACTTAACAATTCAGCTGGCTGGAATGTCATCAGATGACATCCTGGGCCTATAGGAATGCTACCCTTGCCCTGCTATACTGCCATTGTTGTATATTCACAATACATTTGGAACTTGATTTGATGTATAACTTTCTTCATTCTGTAAAACTATAAAACTTCACCAGACTGCCTCCATGTTGGAAGATGAAATTTGGGTTAACCTAAATCTGTGTTGCCTGGCTATACCCACTCAGAATGGTTCAAGATGTAGCAGCTCAGTGACAAACTGGCAGTGTGGTCTGAAGAAGGCACCAGAATTCATTCCATCATCCCAAAAGTCTGTTTAAATAAGCACTTACTAAGTGAGAGTGGATACATAACAGTATAGGAGAGACAATACTTAATTTTTAAATGGTGATATAATATTTTCTGCTAATGATTTCTCTGAGGAGCCTTTTAAAATAAAATGGTGTGAAATGAAGTTCATTTTCTCAAGAATTGCTTCAGATTTTTTTCTAAGACATGACTCCTTAATTGAACTATTGTTGTAAGACTTTCTTTAAAATTTTATTATATGAAAGAAAAATATTACAAATAAAAGACATAAAATTAACCAGACCCAAAGACTGAAACTCAGTGGCCTACCATATAGTCAGATCAGCCAATCAACATGAAAGGAATGGAATTTCACAATGGCTTTTATGCTTTCACTATTGAATATATGTTATACATTACTGAAACCAAGAAAAAAAGACATTTAGAATTAGTAAAAAAAAAAAAAAAAAGAAAGAAAGAAAAAGAAAGAAAAGAAAATGATATAAGATTTGAAATAAAGAAGTAAAAGAAATAAAGTAAGAAATACTTGAAACATGACTCCAGCATTTGTCAACAATTTGAGTATTTTGGGTAGATAAAAATCATATTTGTTTTGTTAAAATCAAGATCAGAAGAAATGCTAACATTGAATTCTGGAACTAAATAGGATATGTACAGTTTTCAGTAATAAAAGGGGCTTGTTTGGATGGCTAGTCAGCTGATAAATATAGAGTTGTAAGAATCCTGAAGCAGAAGCCATGTGCTACCATACCAGTACCATTGTATTATCCTCAGCACAAATTCCAAGGGCGTTCACAAGGTAACAGCTGTAAAGGTTCACTGGAGTTCAAAAGATGGAACAGTATAATTAGCCCCTCGTTGTATAAGGCACCATGAATTCTGAAACTTTTCAAATGGATCAGAAAAGGTTCTGTACCAAACTATGTTGGGAGACAGCTTATTGAATGGCATTAATGACTGCTGAGCATAATAACATTATAAGGATATCCAACCATCTTTTCTCTTGATCTAGGCCTAGTAGAAAAAGTGAAAGAACAGAGCTCAGAGTTATTACACAATCTCCAAAGTACAGAACTTCAACTGCTGTTTCCACGGTGACTCACATTTGAGAAGCCTTTGGTTTAAAACCACTTACATCCTAAGTTTAACACCTTAACACCTTAGCACCTTAACACCTGAACCAATCTTTTATGCCATTTGCCAAATTTATATCACCCCTTGAGATGTTAACATTTTCAGAGATCATCTTTCTAAAAAAGCAAAATCACACATTTTTGTGAATATTTTGTTAACCTTTCTCAATATTAAAAAAAATCTATATCAAAGCAAGTCATTGACATGGGAATATAAGTTTCATTTACTTAGATATAAGTGCTCTTGCCACAAATGAAAATTAAAAGATCAGGTCTGAGGTTTTGATTTAGGTGTAAATACTAAGTTTTATAATTTCTTAGTGTAAAAGATCCATTTGTATGATTGCCTATAATGGTCACTGTACAATGTCTGCTCTGCACGATGGATGAGACACTTAAGGTACTTCCAGAGAGGTGTATGTAGTATGGGGATTTTCACTGGCAGATTGCCAAAAGGAAGAGTTCATTCATCTGAGAGGTCAAGACTCCTATAACTGAATTGTTCTTCAACCACATGTGAAATTAAAGGGAGATAAAGAACCCCATAGGTGAAGCCACCAGACATGAACTGACACCTTCACTTCAGAGTGGGAAGGAAGAGCTAAAGAACTGGTAAAATATTGAAGCACGAGTGTCTTCTCCATGGTGTCTCTCCATGGTTCCCACCATTTTGACACTTTAGGAAGCAGGAGATGGAGAGGCCACTAGTCATCCTCCCAATAGAATCCATGCTAGAAGGATTGAGGGCTTTGAGAAGGTTAATGGAGGAGACCCATTAGGACATCCAAAAGGAATATACTTAAAATAACTAGGAATTGTAAGGATCCATGTCAGCTGTTCCAAGGTTCTAACAATGGCATGAAATTGTAATAGAAACAGTCATCCTTGTATTGAGGTTCTAAATGACTTTCTTTTGCAGTTTTGAAAACATTCATTACTTCTTTGAAAGGTACAGGGAACACATGAAATGCAGAGTAAATAGACAATCACATTCTAAGACCAACTTTTAAAAGTTCTTTGCGCTAAGGATAGGAATTAGCATGTTTTTGCTCAGAGTCTGCTTACCATTGGCATTTCATCAGAGCCAATGAAGTAGGAACTCCATGCTCATGTTAGGGTGTTTATCTCCCTCACTGCAAACTATGACAAAGGCACTGATTTCTAATTGTAGTTAATTCCAACAGTAAATTCAAACCCATATGTGTTACGTCTACAGCCTTAGATATGAAGACTGATAAATACTGCCTGGACCTTTGAGCTGGATCATAAATGCCAATACACACCAGAACAAAACAGGGGGGACATGCATCTCATAAGAATAAAGGGCTTTACCTTCCGGCTTCAAAAAAACTCAAACTGAAAAGTTCTTCTAAACATGAGAAAATCAAATTATTTAATCATTTTGTCAGGCTGTGAGATTAAGGTGCTGCATTTACGGAAATCCTTCTAATAAAGACCTGAGAGTGTAAAACCCACTGTACATTAATAAGGGTTATTGTTATTATATTAGGTAGATAACTGCTTGTCCTTTTCTTGTAGGTGTCGCCATTCACTGTAAAACTGTTCACCTCCACTTTAAAATTCAATTCACTTTGCCAGAACCCATGATACTATTAAATTTATAGGATTATTGAATTTGATCTGGCTTCCCCTAGCTATTGCACAGGTCATTTGTATATTTACGCTATCTAAAAATTTCCACATGAATAAAATGTAAGTTTCATATTTTTTGAATGAAACTCAAGTTTCTTGATGTACTTGTTATCTTTTGAATCCTTATTTCAGATATGTACCATAGAGACACAGCATAAATATAAAGGAAATCAGTCAGTATATATTTTTGATAACCATTTTTCATTCATTTAAACTTAATGTTCACAATAACTAGACTGCTTGCAAAAAAACCTATCTACATCACTTTAATAGTACCAATTAGAAACTATGTTGTCCTTAGTCGCATGAAGGATCAGTCTTCCACAAAATCCGGATGTCCCAGTTTTAGTAAAACTTGCTCACTCTTCTATGGAGATTAAGAGATCTCACTGGGTTAATTTAGAATTAGAGACACTCCTCAAGAGGAAACTTGAGAGTGGATGGGCAAACCCCACACACTCAGAGCTCCAGAAATTAGTAGTACTAAATCAGCATAAACTCTCAAAAACCCAGTGTGTTGGAAAGGATGCATCCTGATGGTCAGGTGAGGTGAAAACCTTGTTTAAGTGGTAGGTGGGGAAGCGTGATATTACCAAAAATAAAATAATCAACAAATAGAAAGAAATCTATTTAGCATATAGTGAAACAACACATGGAAAAGTAAGGATTGTAGCTGAATATATGCGTGTCAAAATATAAAATAAGGAGCGGCAAATGCTGTGAACAAACCCTTTGTTCAAACATAGAATGCTAGAGCCATGTGGCCCTTATGATGATGAAGTTGGCCAAGGGTTCTAGTCTTTATTTGGCTCTTCTGAATAAAAGGTGGAAACTGAATTTTTTTTTAACTTTTTGTGGGGGAAAAGTTTTTCTTTTTTATTTACATTTCAAATGTTATCCCCTTTCCCTGTCTCCCCCCGCCCCCAAACCTAACCTCTCTATCCCATCCCTGTTGCCCCTGCTTCTCTGAGGGTGTTCCCCCACTCTCTGACCCACTCCTGCCTCCTCACCCTCAAATTCATCTACACTGAGGCCTCAAAGGACCAAAGGAATCTGGGCTTTTAACCACTGTTTGTACATTAGAAAAAAAGAAAAACACTTGAGAGATAGTGACATTAAAAACAAAAATATAGATTTTGTTCATTAGGAATTTCATCAAGGTATAGCCATGGCTTTCCTCAGTCCCACTGTGTCTGGGATGGCGTAGAGGCCAGTAGTCTCAGTGACAGAACACTGGAGTTATCAGGAGATTGCCTCTGATTAAATGCTTCTTCAGCACCAGAAATGGAACTATTGTGTAGAGTGTTCATTATCAGCCTTTTTGTCACCCCAGGTTTCCTCACAGTGTGGCAGTTCATCATGCCAAATGGGTCACTCAAACCACATGTTTTAAAAACATAGCCTGGTACATCAGTTATTTAATAACAGCATAGTATATTTAGATGCTGATGATATCTAGAAAGACATTAAAAACTTTGTGAATTAAACTAAATATTATGTCCACTATTTTCTAATTTCTACTGTACACAACAACTGAGTATAAAAAACAAAATCAATGTACAGATACTACTTCCAAGGCCATGGTTATAATGATTCATTCAGAGTTACCATTTAAAGCATTAAATGCTCTGCAAAATGTGTCATAGAGATCAGGGCAATGTATGTGCATGGTCAGGGAGAAAACAAGCTAATATATAATGTGCTAGAAACCAGAATATGAGAGAATGTGAGAGAACCTGAGTTGCTCTCCTGTGGCGAGTAAGAGGCAGTACCACAAGGCTTTCAGGAACTGATGCTCTGCTGGGATTTTTCTGATGGGTAAAGCGAAGCTAGGGAAAAGACAAAGAAATTGGAGTGTAATTTACTACTAAAGAGCCACATGTACTTCCAGAGTACCAATTATAAAGTACTTACGGCTGAGAAACGCATTCCTGGAAATGCTAGGAAGGGCTCAACACATTATCAAGGACTAAGAAAGCATTTGGCAGAGTTCTAGATTTTCATGAAAACTAAGACCCCATCTCCAAGCTTATCTTTGGTTTGGGGATGAAATTATGTATGAAAATAGAAAATATAGTAAGAGCCAGAGGTAAATAGAGACTACTGCAAATTGTGTCTTCTGGGCATGATGTTGTCATGACCTCACACCAACTAAGGCTACCTGCACGAGACCTGCACAAGATGAAGCCAACTGATGTTTTAGTAAGAATGGGGTGACAGGCTCAGAAACTCAAATTCCCTTCAGGAGAGTTTTTGGACAAAATGGCTGCTGGGCGAGGAAGAGCAGTTTTCTTCAGGTCCAGAATAGGTTGTCAGTGCTCCAGTGGATAGTTCTACACCTCTGCATATAGTGGCAGCACACTGTGAGTTACAAAGAAAACATGAAGTCAGGGTGCAGGGATGCAGAAGCGAAACAAGCGAGAAGTTAGACGGAGAGCCAGGATAGATGTGATCAAATTGCATTGCATGCACATTATAAAGTTCTCAAAAACTAAAGAAAATTAAATTTAAAACTGTTTTTGCACTAAACTGATGTGATACACTGAAGCACAACACATACTTTTTTTGTTATGATTTTGAAATTACAAAAGTAAATCTACCATGCAATCAATTATATTACTCTGTAGCACAAGCCCAGAGGATTAGATATATTTATCTGCAGATACTTAGCTATGTTCATATTATAGCTATGTTCATTTTTGGTCTATTTACAATAGCTAGGAAATGGAAAGAACCTCAATGTCCTTTGCTTGATGGATGGATAAGGAAAATTTAGCATGTATATATAATGTAATTTTATTCAGCTATAAAGAAAAGTGAAATTCTGACATATTCTAGGTGTAGAGGCAGAACCAGAAAATATGAGTCTGTGTAAGGTCATTCAGAAACAGAAAGATAAATGCTGCATGTTCTTATTTACCTGTTGACCATAACTCCACGTCTTTAGAATAGAAGTTAGCAGGATACAAGGGCTGTGGAGGGGGAAATGGGAAAAATGAGTGGGGAGAGCTACTGATTATCTTTCTATATAATTTAGAATATACATTATGAATTATATATTCCATATATATTAAATAAAGTCATGCCACGTGGTTTGACAGTTGCCTCATCAAAGAGACACAGGCTATCTGTACTATTCAGTCCCAAGCACAGGAAATCTCCCTTAAAATTATTGTACAAGAGAATTTAAGAGTTCCCCCCAAACAGTCTAGGCCACCGCCTTTGCCCTCGGTTCCCTACCAGAACAAGAAGGTAAGACCCTACTGCTGAGGGTGCCACACACCAGACCGATGATGGCACTGAAGTGGAGCTTAACTACTGTTGCAGAAAATATTAAAAAGCAAGCCCACCAACTCTCTGTGGTGTCAGACTTCGCCCTCACGCTCTAGCCAGCGCTGGTGTGTTCTCGCTGAGCCACTCTCCACAGCTAGCCCACTTGCTCCATATCTCTGCATTACCAGCTCTGATTCACTTGTCCCTGGAACCACTAGCTCTTCCTCAACCATAAACCCATGTAGTCCGTGATCTCACATCCCAGTAACTCAATGGAGCCGCCAACCTCATGGTTGCATAACACAATTCCCAGTAATCTGGTAGAGTCATGACTCTTAAAGCTTTATTCACTAATCGGACTTATGTAACAATAAATTCACAATTTATAAGATGCTGATACAGTAATTTCAGAGCCAATTAACAATGATAAAAGCTTTACCCAATATTTCTAACCTTGTGAAATTATAACTATTTGTGGCTGGAAAACACCATGCAGCTACACGTCAGCAGCCATCTAGGTTCCTCCTCCTACCCCTAGATGCTCCCTGTCTCTGCCTATCCTAGCTCTGCCTTCCTTTTCCCTGTCCGATCACAGGCCTCCCACTACGCTAATGTGATCAGACAGGGAAAGTCCTGCAACAAACTACAAGCCTTCCGCCTGAGTACTAGCTCTCATCGTGGCAGAGGTGTGGTGAAAGATTCCAAGTGAGACTCATAAGCAGTAGTCCTAACCAGTGATAAAGCCCACAAATGACTATCACAGCATGGCAGAATGTGCCCAAGGGTACAATAGTGACACTTATATCTTAGAGGTAACTAACAGATTAGTTTAATTGGACCTGTGGTCCACACAGTCCACAGGGAAGAAATTCATGTCTGCTACTACAAGCATAGTCAACCATCTGAGAGTGTTGAGATCATGGATCCTAGAGGAAACATTCTCCAAGAATACACAGGAAACACTGTCTATGCCTCCTAATGTCTGTAGTTGCTAATCATATCACATATGCTAGAAGATAATAAATAGATGCTCAAGTCTTACTACTACCAAAATCTAACACTGAAAATAAATGTACATAATTCTCAGTTAATAGCTATATAATTCTAAGCTGTATGTATCCATCATGGATACGTATATATAAGGTATACATATCCATACATGAATAAAATATTATGTTATATACTATAAAATATAATTTTCATTTGTTAATTAAAAAACACAGTTCTAGAGATACCAAAAGAAAAATAATTAAAAAGGGAAAAAAAGAAAGATATGCTATATTAGGACAAATTTATTAGGACTTGGGATATGGCCACACAAGTGTGAGGTCCCGAGCCTGGATCTCCAGAACCCACGAAAAGGCCTGGCACCATACATGTATGTGTGTATGTAATATATGTGTATATAAGTGCATGGTATATGTGTTATATTTATGATGCATGTCTGTGATAAGTATGATGTGTGAGTAGAAGTATGTGATGTCATGGAAAGGAGAGAAAGAAATGCTGGAAGCTTGAGAATCAACTATCCTGACATATGCTGTGGTATGCATGGGGTAGAAGAAAAGAACCAATACTCAAGCTTATCCTCTGAACTCCACTGAGGGCCATGGGATTATGTGCCACTACCAATTATACACATATTATACACATCACACACGCATCACTTACGACCATTCACACATTGTACTTATCAAACACACATCATATACATGCATCATAAATATAAGACATATATCACACACTTATATACATTCATATTACATATACATATGCGCACACATCACATCTTCTGCTCACACACATCATACTTATCAGACACATGCATCATAAATATAACACATATACTGTGGACTTATATTACATATACACATACATATACACATACATATACACATACATGCACACTTCACATACTTCCCCTCACACATCATACTTATCAAACACACATTACACCCTGAATCATAAATATAACACATATACCATACACTTATATATACATATATTACATACACACATATACACACACACATCTTATATCCAAGCATATCACACGCAAGGATTAAAACAAGTATAGGCTTTCATCCTATAGTTGCAATACAGAGACCTTAATTTTAGAATTCTTTTTATTTTAGAAAGTCAAAGTAATGTGCACACAGCATATTATACAATGCCCTCAGTGTCATCTGTGCCCAAGATACATGCTAATAACTTTGCATACAAGTCATTAAGCATGTCTAGTGAATTATAAATAGGCATAACTTCTTGTTGCTTTGGCTTGGCATTGGACTGTCTGCTTATTTCTGACAGAAAACTTGTGAAGGAGTAATTGGTTGCAGAGTTTGGAGATTTGAAATTAAAAATGGAAAATTCCTGTGTGTTTGAATTTAAAATTTTCCAAGCTTACTTCAAATCAATAGTTGTGGAATTTAGCTATCCAATATACAATAAAATTGAATTCCAGGAGACAGAAGGAAACAGATGAGAAGCTGAGGGGCCTGGCAGGGAACACATCAGCATTTCCAAAGGCATCGACCTTCAACAATGCTAATGAGGCCACCACTTAGAGGCTTAGCACGAGATGTATAGAAACAAAACTGTAGCTCAGACGTGTGTGTCTTCTTGGTTAGTGTAGGTTCTTTCTTACGGTATCATTGCTCTTGCACGGTTTGACAAAGTGTGACTTGGCCCTCTGCATCAAAATCACTGCAAGCAAAATTTAAATGTCTGTACACCAGCCAAGGAGCGTTGAATCAGAAGGTGAATCTTCATTTTAGCATAGTGTCATATGTATTAGGTATTAGTAGAGTCATTGCTATAGATGAGGTGGAGCTTTGAAACCTGAAAGAGCTCTGATGTGGGGAGATACTCTGCGAGGAACCATGAGAACAGGCCCACAGAAGCAAGTGTGACAGGAGAGTAAGTTGATGGCCCCTTCCAGAGAAGGTGACTGTTGACCTGGATCCTAGGGGAGGAGGAAAACCTTAGACGCAAAGATTTAAGACAACCATAGTCAGAAGTCTGCCTTCCTGCCTCACTGCGCCATGTACAGACACCGTGTATGTTGACAGGGGAAGGAGGACGAAAAGACTAGGCAGGACTGGAACCTAGAGAGCTGTGCTTTATTTATACTCAGGAACTGCCGCTCACAGTCCAGTCTGTAACTCAAGAAAAGGAAGTCTGAAAATATAAAGCCACAAGTCACTTCAAATATGCTGCGGCCATGGTGTGGGAAGACACCTGATTCGAATTCTGATTCACCGTTTCACAAGAAATCTATATACTTTTAAAATTTTTTAATGTTAGTGTCCTTTACTCATATTTTATACTCCAACCAGTTTCCCCTCGCTCCCCTCAAGCCAATCTCTTCCTAGCACCTCCCCTCTCCTCCAGATCCACTCCTCATCCACTCTGCCTCTGCTTAGGAAAAGCAGGCCTCTTAGAGACATCAGTCAAGCCAGCATAACAAGCTAGGATAAGACCAGGCATATATCATCATATCAAGGTTTGGATGAGGCAACCTAGCTTACAGAAAAGAAGCCCACACATAGGCAAAAGAATTAGGGACAGACCCTGATCCCACTCTTAGGAGTCACTCAAGAACACCAAACTACCCAGCCATAGCATTTTCACAGAGGAGCTAGGTCAGACCCTTATAGGCTCCCTGCTCTCTGAGAGACCCCATGATTCCCATTGAGCTTTTCAGTGAGCCATGATCTTGGTGGGTCCCTGACCCCTCTGGTTCACTGATAGTTCGTCTCCCTCCTCAGCAGAACAGCCAGAGCACTGTTTGGCTGTAGCACTCTGTATCTGCTCCCATTTGTTTCTGGATAATGTCTCTCTAGTCTCTGATGGTGATTCCGTGAGGCTCCGGTTGAAATCTGCATACTTCTAATGTTTAACAGTAAGCATGTTTTATGATGCTTTTACCCATGAGCAATACAAGACTTGCCTGGCATCTGTCGCATGCTGTTTCTGGGATGAATGTAGCCTCACATGTTGACCAAAAAAAAAAAAATCCCTTTTGTAAATGTATGTGTTTCCTCCTCAGACTCAGTTATGTATGTGTGTCTTAACTTCCAAAGTATGGTGTGTGGAAATAGCTCTTGCATTGGGACTAAGTGGATTAAGAACATTACTCAGCACAGGGGAGAATGTTTGTGGTTTGAATGATGAATCACAGTTGCTAGACAGGCACAGCATCTCGCTGTTTTCAGTCTCATTGTAACCTACTGTATTTAAATAAATAGGAACAATACCAATGCTTATAGCACTGAAATCCTATTGACACATGTGAAATATGACTCAGCCAAAAAATATGTGTATGCAGTTTAAGTTGTGTCTGTTTCAAGCCAGAGTTGAGTAACATCTAAGTATTTGTACCAAAGGCATATAACAGTGCACTTAACAGTGTCATGTGCCATACACCCTAATTAATGAGTCATTTGATGGTCTTGTGTCTGAAAATAATTGCTACATTCTAATAATAATTTTGTGTAACTAGACAGAAGATTAATGTTCTCATTGTAAACTTTCTCACACTTCACTTATGCAAGAAAGGGTCAAAAAAGCCAATGATAATAAACTAAATTGGGAGCAGAGGATAAAATTGTGCCTTGTAAGAGGATTTTATTTGTAAAAATGCATGAGTGGTGCTAGATCTGCAAACAGTGGCACACAGAAACCTATTTCTCTACCGCTTGCTGTGCCGTACCCTGAAAATACCCACTTTATGTAATGGAGATTGTTACCAAGCTGATGATAATTCTACACTGGATGCCTTACATAGATCATCTGTCTTCATCCTTAATCTATAAGCAGAACAAATATGTCACTTACCTCATGAATAATCAGCCTATATTTCATCCTATGAACACTGATTACCATCAAGTGAAACTTAGGGAGGCATGTATAGCTATTTAATGTCTCAGAATATTTCAACCTGAAATCCTCCTTGGCACTTCAACCTTTATGAATACTAAAAAGCCAAGCCATGTGGCTGTACTTTCATTGGTGGGAGAATCTCTCATTAACAGCAGTCGAGCCCATGATATATTGTGGGCACTTTACAGAGTTATCACAGGTTATGCCCTTCATACTTGAGGGTTATAAAATTATTACTGATAAAAGTGAACTCTGGAGTACAAAGAGATTAAATAATGTTTCCAAAGTGGCATAGTCATCAAAACATAAAAGGGAATCTCTCAGCACAATCTTATGCTGTATTGGAGAAATTCATTCTTCCTACTGGAAATAATAGAAGACTCCCCGAATTTGTGAATATTTGGGAATACCCATCAGAACCAGGATCTAACATAAGAGTGATAAGGTATTTGATAGAGTATCCCTGCCAGTGATGGTCCCTTAACGTTCAGAATGCTACTGAAGTACATACATTGACCTACATGTTTTACTCAGTGATCTTTACAGATCTCCCATTTCCCTAACCTGGCATTCCCCTAGCCTGGGGCAATGAGCCTTCACAGATCCAAGGGCCTCTCCTCTCATTGATGTCCACCTAGGTCATCCTCTGTTTTCCATGCTGATAGAACCATGGGCCCCTCCATGTGTACTCTTTGGTTGGTGGTTAAGTACCTGAGCGCTCTAGGGGATACTGGTTGATCCATATTGTTGTTCTTCCTGTGGGGCTGCAAACCTCTTCAGCTTCTTCAGTCCTTTCTCCATTTCCTCCATTGAGGACCCTGTGATCAGTCCAATGGTTAGCTGCAAGCATCTGCATCTGTATTGGCCAGGCTATGGCAGAGCTGTTTAGGAGACAGCTATATCAGGCTCCTGCCAGCTAGTGATTGTTGGCATCCACAATAGTGTCTGGGTTTGGATCCCAGATGGGGCCAGTTTCTGCATGGTCTTTCCTTCAGTCTCTGCTCCACACTTTGTCTCTATATTTCCTCTCATGGTTATTTTGCCCCCCCCCATCTAAGAAGAACCAAAGTATTCACACTTTGGTCTTCCTTTTTTGTGAGCTTCATGTGGTCTATGAGTTGTATCTTGGGTATTCTGAGCTTTTGGGCTAATATCCACTTACCAGTGAGAACATACCATGTGTGTTATTTTGTGATTGGGTTACCTCACTCAGGATGATGCTTTGTAGTTCCATCCATTTGCCTAAGAATTTCATGAATTTATTGTTTTGAATAGTTGACTAGTACTCCTTTGTGTAAATGTACCACATTTTTTGTATCCAATTCCTCTGTTGGGAGACATCTGGGTTCTTTCTAGCTTCTGGCTATTACTAATAAAACTGCTATGAACAAAGTGAAGCATGTGTCCTAATGCTAAGTGTAGTTGCATCAGTATTACATAGCTTCAGATGTGATGTTCAGAAAATTGCATTATTTTTAAACATGTTAATTTGCCTAAATATAGCAATCACTTTTTTCTTTATATGTACCAAAGTACCATGCTTGATTTTTTATATAAAAGAAAAATGAAATTAATACTTAAACTGACCTTAATCATAATAAAATGTGGTGTTTATACTTTTATTTATATTTCAGAATGCTGCGCCATCATTATGTGTCTTTCATTTATTCTGTTTTTGAAGTCACTTAAGAGGACCAATGAATTCTGTATAAACACAGCCTGATTGTTGCAGTCTCAATTTCTTAACATTCTATCTCATATTTTATAAAACATAAAGGGAAGGGTTTCTCAGCTCAGTTACAATTATAGAAGTGTTAGTTAAAATTAGGACATTATTAGTGATTGAGAGCTTAGTTATTATCGTGACCATACTGAATCTAATTTTTCTAAGACCTGCAATATACAAAATCTGAATTTTCTTATGATTTGCTCAAACAATACCTATTTATTAGCATTTTATATTTAAATGGCTTTAGTATTAGCAAATATTTGAAAAATGAAATAAATGGGAAAATTGGAATATAAGAGATAGGATCCTTAACAGAATAATTTCTCACAAATTTTAGCTATAATAAATCAAAAAGGAAAAGAGTGGTTTTGTTGTTGTTTTTATCCTCTCTCTCTATCTCTCTTTCTCTCTCCCTCTCTCTTTCTCTCTCTCCCTCCCTCTCCCCACCTGTGTGTGTGCATGTATACTACTACTGCTCCGTTGCTCTCAATGCAAGCAGATGTCTTTCCTCTATCCCATCTCTTCCAGAAAAATACTTCAATATTCCTGATACTGAAATACAATGATCTCCTTCTTAACTTCTTTTTAATCCATCGTTCATTCATCCATTCAACAATGAGTGTTAACCACAAAGGAAATCTTTTATTGTCAGCTTTGTTAAGTGAGGTGTGGGTTAAAATTACATAGTAGAGAGTCCTATAGTTGAGTGTGAGTCGCTGAGCAAAGCTTGCCCACGAGATGAAGGGTTTGTAAGAGTCCACCTCTCCACACAAGGACTCCGGTTGTTGGGAGGCTAATACTAATGACCTGTAAAAGTGGGATGAATAGCTGATTTCTCCAGCCAGCATCAGGAGAGGCCAACAGAAATAGAAGAAAGGAGATTTACTCTCACATACATTTTAATGAATTTGGAGTATCGCTCTGCATGTCTTAGATGGCACCAAGGAACACTGAGCCAGGCAGTGTCATAGGAAGGAAGGAAAGTACTGCCTGTTTCGGAGGAGATAACAAGAACTATTCTATTATTAGGTCCTCTTTCTAGTCATCAACTATGAGTGGCGTTTCTTCTTTCCGTTGTTAAAAAAAAATACACACCATTCCCTCAATACAGAATATCTCAGCTTCTAATTACTGGAACTAGCTCAAAACACAGGATCTCTGAGATGTACATATCTCCATGATCAGTTAGGTACTGAGGGGATTCTGTAAGGTCTGGTACCTTGTAAAATTCTCAGCACAGGATTCTTCCTACCTCTCCCCAGACAAGGCACCTGGTATAAAGTGATCAGAAAGGAACATATTAGGTATTCTAGAAGCTATGATTGTGAAAACAGGAGACAGTGAAGACTCAGTAGCCATAACAGTAAATGAAATAGAGCCAAGGAGAGATGTGAGAGTGGTGATAAATGTTTCTGATTAGCGCATCTGGCAATTCTGATGCTCTTTTCTGGGAACCATGGCAGCTCTCCAGGAAGGTTCCCCTGCATCTTCCTGGGGAATGTATGTATTCATATGCCGATCTAAAGGGAATACATCAACATTTTTCCTTTTTGGAGACTTTGCAGTTTGTATATTTTCCTTCCTACTGGAAGACGTGCAAGGACTGTTCCCAAAACCATCAATGTTGGGGAACCTAATGGAAAAGTGTGATGATACCTGAAAGCAATATTAATCATGTCTTGCTGTTGGAATACCGAAAATGCAACTTCTCAATAAGGTCTACATTTCCAAAACATCTATCAATCTAAATTCTAGAGCTAGCACACACCAGATAGAGTCAGCCAGCCTCTCTCAGCAAAATGTTCTTCACCCTTCTGTCTTTTTTTAAAGCAATATTTAAAACATTTGTTTTTCTTAAAAAACTGTGAGTTAAGCAACGCTGTAGAGTGAAGTTTCTTCTTGTAGAAAGTCTGAAGCTGCAGTGCTGCCCATGGCACAGGCTGCCACATGCCCGGCATTGTCCTTACTCATGGAGCCAGTGCTTGACCATCAGTAAGAAAGTTAAGGTGCTCTCCAGCTCCATCCATTTGTCTAAGAATTTCATGAATTCATTGTTTCTAATGGCTGAATAGTACTCCATTGTGTAAATATACCACATTTTTTGGAAAACATCATACTAAGTGAGGTAACCCAGTCTCAAAAGATCAATCATGGTATGCACTCACTGATAAGTGGATATTAGCCTAGAAACGTTGAATACCCAGGACATAATCCACAAATTAAATGATGTCCAAAAAGAATGGAGGAGTGGGCCCCTGGTTCTGGAAAGACTCAGTGCAAGAGTATAGGGGAATTCCAGAACAGGGAAGTGAGAAGGGGTGGATGGAAGAATAGGGGGACGGAAGAGGGCTTATGGGACTTGCGGGGAGTGGGGACCCAGAAAAGGGGAAATCATTTGCAATGTAAATAAAAAATAATAAAAAAATAAAATCCAAAAAAAAAAAAAGAAAGTTAAGGTGCACAAATCCAAGAGAAGGAGATTGTTCTTAAATCTGAAATGAACTTGCTTTTCCCATTATATCTGCATACACCTTGGCTTCTTTGTTTTGTCTCTAAAGTACATATAGCCAGAAGGGTATCTGGGCATGCTCATTGCTTAAGAACTCTTTGTCAAAGTAAAGCTCTTCCTATGGAAATAACTCTGAGTAAACAAAGAGCCAGGCCCTACTAAGTCCATTATGACAGTTAGCCATCATTTTCTATGGCTTTCCATTGTGTGTCTTATAATCTGAAAGAGACAATTCCCTCTTGGTATGATTATGTCTTTCATGAGAAACAATAATTGTGGTTTCTTAATAATAGTCTTTCTCCTTGACTTCCACTGGCTTAATCAATGCAAATCTTGATGATGGCCAAATGATGTGATGTAGTAATGGCAGCAGATAATGTTCGGCAATACTGTCCAGAGACAGTATATTCCTGGAAGTAGAACCAGGGATTTATTCAAAGAAAAGCTCTTACCAATGTCAGCATCCTCCCCTTCCAGTGTTGATCATTAAATCAATTTCTCATGTCTGTCACATTGTAAGTCTCAGAAACTTAACTCAATGTCTAACAGGAATTTGCAGACTCTGTATGAGGACCCTGAAATAGTTTGTATCCTTCCTTTTGTTTTTAATGTTTATTTTTATTTTTAGCATGCATATACATGTAGGAGTGGAGAGATAGATAGATAGTAGATAGATAGATAGATAGATAGATAGATAGATAGATAGATAGATAGATAGATAAATGCGGGTGTCTACAGAATCCAAAAGAGAATGCCAACTTACAGGACCAATGGCCTCTCCTTTCATTGATGTCTGAAATGGTCATCTTCTACTACATATGTAGCTGGAGCCATGGGCCCCTCCGTGTACTCTTTGGTTGATGGTTTAGTCCCTGGGAGCTCTGGGGGTACTGCTTTTTTTATATTATTATTCTTCCTGCAGGGCTGCAAACCTTTTCAGCTCCTTGGATCCTTTCTCTAGCTGCTCCATTGGGGACCCTATGCTCATTCTATTGGTTTGTTGTGAGCCATGGGTATTTTGATCCACTTTCCAATAGGGGAATGCAAGTCAGGAAATTGGGGGTGGGGGAAGGAGGAGGAGGGGGGGATGGGATAAGGGGTTTTCAGAGGGGTGATGCAGAAAGGGGATGCCATTTGAAATTATCTAATAAATAAATATCTAATAAAAAAGCAAATATCTAATAAAAAAGCAAAAAGAAAGAAAGATGAAAAATATCTGTGGGGAAAAAAGGAAGTTCTAGTTAGAGGTGGTTGTGAGCCAGTGGACTTAGCTGCTGGGAGCCTAATTCATATTCTTCTGTAAGAAGACCTTGATTCTGAACTGCTGAGTCATCTCGTCAGCCCAAGTGTGAATCATTTCTATTAAGATATATGTATGAAAGAAGATAGAGATGGTCAGTTACCAGTCGGTGCCATTAACTTTCTATGATAGAGAGATGGGGAGAATATCTATCGTTCAGCATTATTTTAAAAGCTTCTGTGTAAATACTGAAAGCAGCAAGGGTGGGCTAAGAAATTTTATCTTTTTGTAGCTCCTCTTACAAAAAAATTACAGTTGTTCACTATAAATGGCATCCTGGGAAAATAAATGCAATCAAATGTCTCTATGTTTCTCATTACTTTCTAAAGTATAGACTTTTCTTTCTGTGCCTTTACTTTCAGTAACATTTTCGATACTTGATCTGTTACTATCTAGAGGATTCTCTTGAAGAGTAAGATCCACGCTCACAAAGCACATCATTCTAGTTCCTTTTGTGTTTTCTTTTTACCTAAAATTCGACACCTATATCAATCCTTAAATTTTATATACCATTTGATATTTGGTATGAAATTATTTTCTTGCCATTGTGCTCTCTACCTAAAGGGATTTGGGGCTGGGAACGGAGCTCTTTGATGGAACACTTGTTTAGTGGGTTCAAGGTCTGACGTTGCCAATTAAAGGAATCAATAATACTAAGATATTTAATTAATGTAATATTCAAGTAGATGACAATGGATTATAGATAATTTAAACCAGGGAATTGTTTAGGCAAAACATGATATTCATAACTAAAGTATAGACTTTTCTTTCTTACTCTAGAGCCTATAAGAATAGTAAAATGTAAGAATTATCAAAATGTGTATTCTTTTGTGAATGGGTTACCTCACTTAGGAAGATATTTTCCAGTTCCAACCATTTGCCTAAGAATTTCATGAATTCATTGTTTTTAATTGCTGAGTAGTATTCCATTGTGTAAATATACCACATTTTCTATATCCATTTCTCCATCGAGGGACATCTGGGTTCTTTCCAGCTTCTGGCTATTATAAATAAGGCTACTATGAACATAGTGGAATATTTGTCCTCATTGCATGCTAGGGAATCCTCTGGGTATATGCCCAGGAGTGGTATAGCAGGGTCCTCTGGAAGTGTCATGCCCAGTTTTCTGAGGAACCGCCAGACTGATTTCCAGAGTGCACCATTCCCAAGAAGAAGGAAGGAGAGGGCCCTGGTCCTGGAATGGCTTGATACAGCATTGTAGGGGAGTACCAGGACAGAGAAGTGGGAGGGGGTTGATTGGGGAATGGGCAGAGGGAAGAGGGCTTATGGGACTTATGGGAGGGGTGAACCAGGAAAGGGGAAAGCATTTGGAATGTAAACAATATAGAAAAAAATAGTTTTCTGTCTGTTTTTCAAAAAAAAAAAAAGAATTATCAAAGTGATAACTTCTAATTCTTGTATATTATTCTTAAGATGTCTTAAGATTCTTGGGACTGCATTATGCCCAAGTCTGTAATTACCCTCCTATAGACAATGAACTCCTCCTGCATGTCATAAATCTGGAGAGGCTGTCACATACCAACCAGTGCTACAGAAAATCAGCCTGGGACACTGACAGACAGTAAATCAGGGAGAAGCAAATACGCAAAAGCTAGAAGCCTAAGCAGAAGTGGAAAGTAGATGCTGAGGACATGAGCATGCAGTCGTTGTGTTAGGTGAAAACAGGCTAAGATTGGCAAGTGCCACGCTGAATAAACAGTGGGTATGTGGCTGTATGCTCGTCGGAATGACCAGGAGAACCTATTGGAAATGACAGATGTCATTTACAAACGTGGAAAGAAAGTAAAACTGAACATTTAGGAAAAGCATTTTCTATATAATGGGTCAGCAGCTGTGAAGACACTGCACAGTAGTATGTCTCCATAATTCGAGAACTTTCTTTGGCATGATGTGCCCTGAATTGAATAAGGAAGGGGGAAGTGACAGAGTGCAGCCTGATAACAGACTTTTATAACTTTTTTGCCTTCTTCCCCACCCCACCCCCCACAAAGGACATTGGGAAGACATCTGTGGATTTTTAGTAGAAAACTCAGATGATTTAACTTATCAATAAAAATGACTGCTATGTAGAAAAGTAGACAGATGAAAGTGAGGGGAGCACAAAAAGCAGTTAGCGAGAGGTTGCATCATTTGAGAGAGAAATGGCAAACTCTTTTGCTACAGCTGCAACTGTGGAAATGTTGGGGTATGTTCAGGTTGTGAACATATTTGCAAGTGGAAATGAAGGAATTTGCCATTCAGGTTGAACATCACACATGAGATAAGAAATAGAAGCCCACATATTACCACTTGAGTGACAGTAACATACTTCCAGTAATAATGATAGAAGAATGTGAAATAAACAGGGACGAGGTGGGAAGAAAACCATTTTAATTTTTGAATTTGTAAAAGTGCATTTGACAAATGAATAGAAATAGACAGTGGACTGTCAGACATTTGAGAGCAAAGGGGAAGTGCAGAAGGTGGAGATGTATTTTAAAAGTCCTAAGAATAGAGTGGGTGTTTAAATATAGCCACCAATGAGCTTGTTCTTAGAACAGAAAAGAAAACATTTCTAATAAATGGATGAGAGTAGGTAGTCAGAAAATAAAAAGCTTACTAATACAGAAAATTGAAGAAATGAGTTAGACATACCTCAAAGCAAGGAGAGCATGTAAAGGAGCATGAATGACCAATGGTGTCACATGACTTTAAAGAGAAATGACACGGAAATGGTATTGTATTTGAAAACATCAGGATCTGCATAAGAGTTCTTTTAGTGGAGTCATGGCAATAGCAGCCTGATGTCATCAAACAGAAACTAGGAAGGGCACTGGGAAACCTCACAGGGAGAGGGCTAATCACAGCAAAGGATAGATGCCAACTGAAATGAGGTCTGTGACAGGAAGTAGCAGTGCCTTGGGGCCAAGCAGGAAACTACTGTGAGCGAGGAAGACTTTGTGATCCTTTAAAGAGAAACAGAACCCAGTGCCATTTTCATAGTTATTGAATAGGGAAAGACTGAGGGAAAGTAAATAGATTAAATAGTTGACATGGCTATAGACCAGAAAAGAAGATACATATTTCTAAACTTGTCAATAGTAAAGGCCACACACATCAGATCACCAATGCGATCTTTTCCTTAAAACTAGACTCTACATCTTTTCTCTCACCAATTTTTGAAGCTTTAGACTTGTGTGTGAAGAGAAATTTAATGTGTCAAATAAGAAGTGAAGACCAACATAAATATTCCATAAATAAATAAATAAATAAATAAATAAATAAATGACAATGGATGGATATATGATAGATAGATAGATAGATAGATAGATAGATAGATAGATAATTTATTATATATAAGTATACTGTAGCTGCCTTCAGACACTCGAGAAGAGAGCTTTACAGATGATTGTGAGCCACCACGTGGTTGCTGGGATTTGAACTCATGACCTTTGGAAGAGCAGTCTGTGCTCTTAACCACTGAGCCTTGTCTCTAGCAGTTTGGCAGTTCCTCAGAAAACTGGGCATCATACTACTCTAGGACCCTGTTATACCACTCCTTGGCATATACCCAGAGGATTCCCCAGCATCTAATAAGGACAAATGCTCCACTATGCTCATAGCAGCCCTATTTATAATAGCCAGAAGCTGGAAAGAGCCCAGATGTCCCTCAATGGAGGAATGGATACAGAAAATGTGGTATATATACACAATGGAATACTACTCAGCTATTAAAAACAATGAATTCATGAAATCCTTAGGCAAATGGGTGGAATATCATCCTGAGTGAGGTAACCCAGTCACAAAAGAACACACATGGCATGCACTCACTGATAAGTGGATATTAGCCCAGAAGCTTGCAATACCCAATACACAATTCACATATAAATGATGCCCAAGAAGAAGGAAGAACAAAGTATGGATACACTGGTCCTTCTTAGAAGGGGAAACAAAATACCCACAGAAGGAGATAAAGAGACAAAATGTGGAGCAGAGACTGATGGAAAGACCATCCAGAGACTACCCCATCTAGTGATCCATCCCAAATACAGTTACAAAATCCAGACTCTATTATCGATGCCCACAACTACTTGCTGACTGGAGCCAGATATAGCAGTCACCTGAGAGGCTCTGCTAGTGCATGACAAATACAGATGGGAACACTCTCAGCCAGCCATTGAACTGAGCACAGGGTCCCCAATGGAGGAGCTAGAGAAAGGACCCACAGAGCTGAAGGGGTTTGCAGCGCCATAGGAGGAACATCAAGATGAGCCACCCAGTACTCCCAGAGCTCCCAGGGACAAAACCATCAACCAGATAGTGCACATGGTGTTGCCCATGAATCCAGATACATAGGCAGCTGAGGATGGCCTTGTTGGACATCAAAGGGGAGGAGAGACCCTTGGTCCTAGAAAGGCTCCATGCAGGACAGGGAAGTGGGAGGGGGTCAATTGGGGAACAAGGTGAGGGGACAGGAGAGAGCTTATGGGACTTTCGGGGAGAGAGGGAACCAGGAAAGGGAAAATCATTTGAAATGTAAGTAAAGAGTATTTCTAATAAAAAATAAATAAATAAAAGTCTTTGGATATACAGATTCAGAATAAAAAGACAGACAGATAGATAGATAGATAGATAGATAGATAGATAGATAGATAGATAGATAGATAGATAGATGATAGAAAGATAGATGATAATGATAATGCAATCATAATACTTTTATCAATAACCTCCATTTTAATCATTGTGCATTTCTTTTAAAATTGTTTTTATGGCTGAAGGTTCAAAATATGAAGGCCATATTTTGACTTGAAATTTCATGTGAAGTTCTGGGTTGGTTCTCCTGCTTACAGAATCATTGACTTCTGTCTAAATCTGTTGCAGTGTGCCTGAATACTATGACTATGGTCATGGAGTGAATGAGGATGCTTATGACAGCTACGGTAAGACCCTTTCCTTACTATGGGTAAGAGATCAGAACACCCATCTTGTCTCTGACAACTCAGAAATTATTTCTATATCCAACGCACTGCCCCATTTTCACAGAAGTGTCCGCTACATTAATTTATGTTATTCCACAGTAAGATTTGACTTACAGAACCAGTGTAGAAAATTGGACAGATCAGTTTTGATCAAAATTTCAAAAGAAATTAATCACAATCATAGATCATTTCCACTTCATTGGTGAGCATGTTCCATCACGCCCATTGTCCAGTCCGTGGTGTAACCTCAATATTGTGTCATTCCTTTTGTCACAAAGATATCAGTGTAATCTACATTTAAAATATATTTAGACTTGAAAGATCAGAAATATTTTTATCATATGATTTTGAAATTATTTCTCCATCATATGTAACTCTTAAAATCCCAAATAACATTTTTCTTATATGTATTAAGAAACAGTCAATAAAATATTAGTATGTAAAATTGATTTTAAAATGTACTGTTATTGAATTGAGTATCACTAAAAATTAATCATAATTCTATCTAGCAATACTTGCTGACTGCTTATGATCTATCAACATAATATCACATTGTGATGGGTGGTGTCTGATTCTACAAAATGTTTATTAAACAGGTTTGCCTTGAAATGACATTTAGAAATGTATAGTCTTGGACTTTTGTTGAACAAGGCTCCCTCTTCCTCTGATAGAGAATGAAGAAGACAATGAGTTTGAAATGCCATATCATAGAAGTGTAATGCCATGTCAGGATGTAGAAAGAAAGGCACAAATGGTTGTGGAGTAGGGGGAGGAAAACACAGAAGACCAGCCAGGTGGGGGAAAGAAAACACAGATGGTCAGGTGGGGAGAGGGATAGATGGTCAGGTAGGCAGGTAGGGGAAGGAAAGCACAGATGGTCAGGTGAGGGGAGGGATAGATGGTCAGGTAGGCAAGTGGGGGAAGGAAAGCACAGATGGTCAGGTGAGGGAAGGAAAACATAAAGATTACAAAATGGAATCATGCTTGGAAGCAGTCATTACTTAATAATGCAATGCCACACCCAGCAAGAGAACATATCACTGTGTCCCATGCACAGCAAAAGTTGATGCCCTCCATATAAATTCTTACACATTTATTCATTTTATGTGAACATATCAAGCAATTTATGACAAATAAGTCAGAATGAAAGTATAGCTCTGAGACTCCTCCTCTGTCTTTGTACTTCATCAATAGTCGGAACTTCACTCAGTGCTGATATCACATGTGGGTGCTTACTGTGACTCAGGACTAAGCAAATCCTAAGGAAGTCTATATCTAATGAAAATGCCCCTGATTACAAAGTATGGGATCTGGGAGTATAGGTTACATTAGAAGGCTTGACTACAGATCTGAATAAGTGGGATTCAAAGGAGAAGTAGGGAAGAAAAAAGGTATAGACATATCTTCCATATGATAGTCTCCATCAGCATCTTATAGGAACAATCTCTCACACCTGCATTTTAGAGATGAGGATCTAAGGCTGTAGCATTAAGTAATTTCCCTTCATTGAACAATTCACATGAAATGCAATGCCAAAGTGACTGATTGGTGTTCTTTCCCCAAAAATGCTAGCAATGATTCTGGAAGCGAGAAGAGAATCTAGCACTTTAATTCTGGCAAGGTCACCACTACCCATTTAGGTTGAGATACAAGGCTAAACACCCCATGAGATCTACAGTTCCCTCGATTCAACAATGACAACAAAAATAACTATACTTATCTTCCAACCCTGTCTCTTCTTGAACTGGAATCATGCAACATGCCTTGCCCAAATTTCTACTGAAGATGATCAATGAATAAAATACACACTTCCTTTTTCTGCTTTTATCATAGAGAATGCTACAGTGTAGCTTTCTTTGGTCAATCTAGATCCAGGATCATCTGTCACCTCCCATCATTTTCCTCAAGTTTAACCAAAATGAGATCAAAATAATGTATCTAACATGCAATCAGAGCCAAGATCAGTGCCCCGTCTGTCTTGGCCTCTGTGCCCAGTAGGTCCATATATTTGTGCCTAATTAATAGGAACTGTTTGGGAAGGATCCTTGTTGGAGGAGGCATGTCACTGGGGACAGGCTTTGAGGTTTCAAAAGATTTGTGCTGTTGTTGTTCCTACTGTACTCCTGCATATTCTCTCTCTCTCTCTCTCTCTCTCTCTCTCTCTCTCTCTCTCTCTCTCTCTCTCTCTCTCCTCTCTCTCTCATTTGCTTACCAAGACATGGTTCTCAGCTGTTCCTGCCTCAACGCCTTTGTCCTTCCATCATGGACTTTAACCCTCTGAATCCATAAGCCCAAATTAAACACTTTTTTCTAAGTTGCCTTTGTCACTTTGTTTCTTATCACAGAAAAAAAGTAACCATGATAACCCCCGTGATCCATCCCCTTTGTCTGTCCCCAGAAATGTTGGTGATGACATTGCCAAGGCAATCTGTGTTTAGAAAGGTCTCTAGGCAACAGGATCATAGATAACACCTGCAGGGGTGTTGAGAAAGCCCAGCTAGTTTAAAGGCCACTGGAGAGCATATTTTGCACATAGGTACTGGTAGGTGTGAGCATTGTGATGCTTTCTTTACAAAGTATATTGTGTTTCTATTGCTCCCATTGTTTTCAGTTCAGAAATAGATGAATGCATACATATTATACCAGATTACAATCGTTATGAGTTTAGAACCTAGAACTTAGAAAACAAGTGTTCCAAAATAGTATAATGCTGTTCACAGTTAGACAACATTACTTATTTAATAATGTTTAAGTTACAATGCTATCACATGTATTCCTGGGTGGGAAGACTACAAATCTCCTAATATATTTTTTCTAATGAGGAATATATTATTATTCATGAAATGTCTTGATATTTTCAGTGAAGTCACTAGTTTTCAGAGTTGATACATCAGTTTGAGGAAAATAGCTCCCATGTTTTCTTTATGGAATCACATGCACTGGAATTAGTGCTGTATTTGGTGATATGCAGCAGGATGGTTTGTGAAGAGATGAAATATTAGTTTCTAAAAAAATTCCATCAGGAACAAAATGAACAGACAGTTCTCAGAAGAAGAAACACAAATGGCCAATAAACACTTGAAAAAAATAGCCACCATCTTTATCCATCAGAAGGATGAAAATTGAAAATACTTTAAAATTTTATCCCACCCATAAGAATGGAAAATATCATGAAAAAAATGAAAACAGATGTGAGTATATGAGGAAAGAGAAACCCTTCTTCACTGCTGGTAGTAGCATTAACTTATGGAGCCACTACTGAAATAATGAGGTTTCTCAGAAAAATGCAAGTAGAATCACCACATCACATGGCCCATTTTGTATCACTCTGGGCTATATACCCAAATGTCTCTTTATTACAGAGACACTTGAACATCACTATTATTTCTGCCAGATTCACAGCAGCTAAGAACACAAGGCAGGATGACCATCACAGAATAACGAAAAATTTAGCAGCTATACATGGTAAAGTTTTATTGAGCTGAAAATGAAAATGAAATCATGATATTTGAACACAACTGGAAATCAATATATAGAGTGAGATAAGCTAAACTCAGAAGAACAGACATCACAAATGCTCTGATGTGTGGGTATATGTGTGTGTGTGTGTATGTGTGTGTGTGTCCATGATAAAGGAAGAGGGATCTTAAGCGGAGCATATGCAAGGTGCAAAGACAGTAATAGTATGCATGTACACAAAGAAGAAGGGGAAACCATTGGGACCAGCAAGAGTTGGGAGCAAGGGCATGAGAAAGGGATTAGGTAAGAGACCAATACTAGACATGGTTGATGATGGCATATGAAACCTATTGCCTTGTATGTCCATTAAAATATCATTTAAACACAAAGATTTTTCTCATTTTACTGTTCTGTAAAAGTATTTTCTTCTGCTTCTCTATCAGTAGCACTGTACTATGATAAATATCGATTTTAATGTACTGCACACAAATTGCAATAATTAACTGTTCATATGTTCATTTGAAATTGGTATGCTCTCTTTTGCATAATCATAGAATAAAGTAAATTGACATCAATCATGTATTGTGAGAGTGAAGTTCTGAAGATTCTACTGCACTCATACTCTGTGTAGGGGAAAACAAGACCCAAGAAAATACAAGAAATATAGGGACTCAGCACCCAAATCTCAAAGGCTAGTTAAGATATATATATATCATGAGAATTCAGATTTTGGTATAAAATGTTATACACCAAGTTATCAAGATTATGGATTATGTTGATAATTGTTGATAAGTGATTCATCTTATAACAACAAAGTAGTAAGATGGTAAGAATCTTTTCTTATAACATCTAGATTTTTTTCTTTTATTATTGAAAATAACTTTTTGATACAATGTGTTCTAATTAGACTTTCCTCACTCTTAAAAAATAAGAAAAAATTCCACAGGAAACACACACACAGACACAAGCAAATACTAAAACAAAACATCAAAACACAAAGCAAGATGGTAATATTTACAAACACAGGAAAAAGATGATCCAAATGCCCATTCAAGTCAAACTCCATGTACCTCCTGTATATTATTATCCATTTGTATCCTCTAGTTAATGAACTGTAGACAGTCTTGTAGGTTAATACTCTTTATTCCAAGCATACATACATTCATCCCGGATTTCATTTGAATTAGTCTTCCCTTTTACAGTTCCGTTTGGCTTTATGGTGGATACAGACATTAAACTCCAGTGGTTTTTGGTTTTCTCTTATGAAATGGATAGTCAGTTTCCTAGAATGCTCCTTTACCCAATCAACAGTGGGAGGAGTTGACAGTAGGTTGGCCCAGACACCTCCATCTCCTCATGAGGATGACAGAAAGAACCAGAGAATTCATTTTCCTTGAGATTAGCAGCAATAAATGGTCAGCAATATTATCTTTAGAGGGCATCAGAATGAGCTCTGAAAGTAAATTCACAGATAGATTCTCCTTCCCAGGGTTCATGTTCACAGCTGGTTTGAAATGAAACTAAATATCCAATGCTTTCCAATTAACACTTAATTCAGAGTCATAATACATTGTAAGTATGTTTTCAGCTTGATGTTGGACATATGGAATGAATGTATCTTGAAAAATTGGTACACTCTGTAGAATGGCTAAATTGAGCTAAGTAGCATGAACACTACTAGCATGATTTTTTATTGTTATTGTATGTGTGTATATGTGTATGCATGCATGCGTGTGGTAACTGAATATTTACTGATTTACTCTATAGTTTTCAGGAATGCAACATTTTCTTACATATCCAAGACTAGTTTCAAATTGGAGTCATGTAATTCTCCTGTTAAACTACCAAGTAGCTAGGACTCCAAATCTAAGAGTTCATTTATTTACAGTCTATTTTGTTTATCATGAGATGTAAAGATTTTTTTGTGTGTGTGTCCCAGGTCTCATTGATGAAGTAGGAAATATAAACTGTATATTTGTAGATAATATTAAATGCTTTCCTTGCAACACTGTAATACTAGAATTTAAATATAACTAAATATTTAAATGTATTGATTATAAAGATCATGTAACATTTAGTGTATTATCAGATCCTTTTTTATTAAACTAAGATTTGTTACATTATACACTGAATTGATTTTTAGAGAATGAATATTTGACTAATAAGAATTTAAAATTAGTTTCTGCACATCTAAAATATTTTCTAATTAAAACAGAATTACTAAAATTACTTTGGATATGTCTGAATAGCTCATAATTCAATGGGGATGTGTTTTAATTACAGGGCTTAGCTATGCGATGCTTCACATAAGAAACACCCTCTTGCTTCTCTCTGAGATTGGCAGCAATGAATGGACAGCAATATTATCTGCTCAGAGGAAAGAGCTGTTTATTAAAATGTATTTAATGTATGAACTGGAGAGCTAATTATGCATCCATTCGTTAGTAGCATCATAAATGACAGCTGTGTGGAACCAAGAAAGATAATATCAATACAGTCTTGAATGGAAGCATAAAGAAGCTGGGTGCAATACTTCAATCCAGGGCACCCGATTGCCACACTTCACGTCGATTGCAGAACACGCACATCCTCATTTTGTGTTGAGGAGTGAGATGATTATTATCCCAGTGTGAAAATAAGCCTGCATTGATTAATCTGTGCAAACAGCTAAAGAAAATGAAGCCAACTAGCGTTCTTGCCAGCCCTGGGATTGAAGAACAAAAGCCTGCTATACTTAACAATCAATAGAGATACACATTTGAGAAATTGATTTTCCAAAAGATGAGTTTTCTAAAATTACCAAGAACATAAAAGTCACTGAAAAAATATAATACATGCAAACAATTTGTTTGTCCTAGGATTTAATATTGAAATGTTTACGTGTTCCCAAGAATAATATCACAGTTATTTCATCTTAATATAAAATTTTGAAGTCTATTTTTAACTCCAAGACAGCCCACTGAAATTGTGTTCCCAAAGTATTTTGAAGTTCTCATAAAATTAATTTTAGAATAGGCTAATTTCTCTTCTACTATTTAAGAGATTACAATTAAGTAGACATCTCTTACAAGTACCTGTAATCATTTTTAGTGATAGTACCTGGATATCATTTCCCTAAGAGGTGGCACAGTCTAAATAAGCAAGGGTGGGAGATGGTTCAAGCTTGCCAGCATGAAATAAAATGAAAACTGGACGCTGTGGCAATCACACAGTTCCCTGTGATCCCAGCGTCCCTACTCCAGGATTATGGGAAGCAGACTTAAGGAATGAGACTCTACTTACAGGCCAGTTAGGCTGGTTTATTGAACCACGAAGAGACCCTATGTTCCTATCTCAAACAAGATGAAGGACAAATGCTGTAAGACTGTTCTCAGATCTCCATAGGTTTCATACCAGAGGTGATCACATGTACACATACACACACACACATACACACACACATGTATAAATACATGCACCAGAGTCTCATTATTTCATTGCTTATTTGGTAATTTTACATTATTAAGTATATTTAAGATCTCAATTTTGCTTTGAATTATCCACTCTCAAATGCCTATTTTAAGGATGGTAAACTTTAATTTCCTTGGTATGCTGAGAAAAAAAACAATACACACATCTGATTTTCACTCTTGATCAGTGTGTCAAAAGCCTTTTGAGATAAAAATATAGTGGTAAGGATTATTTAAAAGCTCTTTAGATGTCATATGTGGCATACACTTGTGATCCCATTGTTCATGAGTTCAAGGCTACTTTAGGGTACAGTGAGATAGTAATATTTTCTAAATGGTTCCTTTGTAAGCTAAATTTAAGTTTAGGCAGTAGTAGTGCTTATATCTCAGAGGCAACCAACAAACAGAGGAACATGGCAGCACAGTCCTTTAGAGCAGATCATGGAGTATAAGCCTGGTTTTTATTGTTTCTTCCTCCATTTACTAACCGCCTTGTTGAGTGTCTTTCTGAGCCCAAACACTGCATTATAACAGAAAATAGAGGAAAGTGAAAGAAGCAGGAAACTAGAACTTACGTTTTCTTATCAGTGAAGGAATGTAACCATTGCCCACCCTCTTCATTGAACTAAAGGAAAAGAATCATAACATTGCTCTATGTTACCATTTGATTCTGCCCTGTGTTGCTTCTTATCAAGTGCTTGTATACTTTTCTAGTCTGTAGATGAATGCCTCAGCTTTTGGTAGAGTTCAGACTTTGACAAAAAGAAAATAAAGTTTAAGTTCAAGTGAGACCAGTTTCTATATTGCATTCAGTTATCATTTGCTATTTAATTTTCTGCATTCTGTTACATTAACCCTTTTTTCAGTTGTCCTTTTGGCTACATTTTTAATGAGGTTGGACCTGAACTCTACAATAAGAATATACTTCACTACAATCTTTAGGTTCTCTGTGGTACAGGAATGAGTTAAGACAGACTCTTCTGTCACTGACATAGAGAATTTGAGCTATATAGTAAGTTTCAGGTAAATCTGGACAAAAAGATAAGACTTGCTAAGAAAACATCATACCACACAAGAAACAACAAAGGTGGAAAGCTGTATCTCTCCCAACTCAGCCCCTGATCTACACTTCACTCATGATTTAGAGAATTTCTACCAGTAGGAAAACTGTGAAGATTGCTTATGATACTATAAGACTGCATTTGATGCTCAGAAAGTGGCATTGTAATGAATTACAAAAATGGCAAAAGCGCTAATCTTAACATATCCTGTAGGAACAGTCAGGAGACAACTTCTAGGTATAGATTTGTGAGGAGCTTTGTATAAGTGCTTTACAGCCCGGGAAAGTCTTACTCAGCCACACAGCCATGGTGTTGAGTCACATTCCTAATACCCTTAGCAGAATTTGACAGGGAAGGGGGGAGAGATCAGTTTGTGCTCTCTGCTGGCTTAGTGTCTTCAGGGGATGAAAACCTAAGAAGCAGCATTTAAAAGAGGAAAGGTCCAATTGGGCTCCTGGGTTGAGGAAGATCATGGCAGAAGTAAATGATAGAGGGAATGGAGACAGACAGAAAATCAGGAAGGGGGGAATGGGAGGATTTATCTCTGTGGGTGTGCCCTCACTAACTTATTTCCTAGCACGCATTTGGCTATGACCACATTTGTGGGTTAGTCTGGCAATGACTTAACGTTCTGGAACTGGGCAAGTTGCAGAAGCCCTTTTACTTGTAAGCAAGCTTCCATCAGCATTGCACTGGGACGAACACTTCATATCCAAACCACAACCCTCCTATGAGTTATGAATTTCACTTGTTGATCTGCAACAGGACACAAATGAGCAGTATGTGGGTTTATGGTGGGTTTTATGGTGGGTTTAAACCACTTTTCTGAGATTCTTTTTTTAATTAATCATTTTATTTGTTTACATTTCAAATATTATCCCTTCTTCCTGGTTTTCCCCCACAACCCCCATCCCCTTCCCCCCCTTTGCATCTATGAGGGTGTTCCTCCACCCACTTACCCACCCCCACCTCACCACTCTAGCATCCCCCTACACTGGGACATCAAGCCTCCACAGGACCAAGGGCCTCTCCTCCCACTGATGTCAAACAAGGCCATCCTCTGCTACATATGTATCTGGCGTCTTGGCTCCCTCCATGTATTCTCTTTGGTTGGTGGTTTAGTCTCTGGTAGCTCTAGGTGGTCCAGTTAGCTGATATTATTATTTTTCCTATGGGGTTACAATCCCCTTCAGCTCCTTCAGTTCTCCCCCTAGCTCTTCCACTGGGGACCAAGGTTGACTACCAGCATCTCCATTGGTCAAGCTCTGGCAGAGCCTCTCAGGGAACAGCCATACCAGGCTCTGTCAGCAAGGGCTTCTTGATATCAGCAATGGTGTCTGGGTTTGGTATCTGCAGATGGAATAGATCCACAGGTGGGGTCTCTGGATGGCCTTTCCACCAGTCCCTGTTCCATTATTTGTCCCTGTCTTTCTTCTGATATTCTTTTGTGAGTTTCAGAAATGCAAAGCTTTATGGAGAATGACCAATGCATGAACACATTATCTTAGCCCTCATGATAAAACGTCGCCATGCCATCTGTTTTTGAATTGTTTCGAAATGGATGCGTTATTTTAAATCTACCTCCTAAAACCCAAATATTAAAACATTAGTCTTCCATTTAACTTTAATAACACCAGATTTTTAAAAAGTACTTGCTAGTCCTTGCATTTCATGTTCACCAAGAAGCTAAATGTTTAAAATATCTAGGACATTTTTTTTTGCAACTTTAAAAATCATCTAGATTTTTTCCCCACCATGAGTGCTCCCTAAAGTATCTAGTTTCACTGCAGAAATGCAAGCACATTACAATCTGCATGAGGCTTAATGGGCCTGAATCTGCTGAGCAGAGCCTTTGAGGTGGAGAGAGTGCAGGTCATTTGAGTAATAGTCAGAGCACAGGAAGAGGAACCTGGATGACTTATACTCCAAAGGAAGGAAAATGCTCCTCAAGGGCACAGTCTCTCATGTAACAGGCATGAACCCCAGGCATTCTGGGAAACTCAAGTTAGGAGGTAATATATTACTCACTCTCAGCAATAAAAAAAAAGAACTTTGAAAAGAAATACACATATATCCCCACACAAATCAAGTTGTTAGCAATGTCTATGCTTGTTTTATTCCTCATAAGTGATTTAAAAACTCTTCCATTGTTTAATAACACCGTTGGCTTACTTTCCATTTACGTTCTTTTATTACATTTGCCACTGTACAAAGTTCCTTCCCTGATAGAACTTGAAAGCCACTTTAGAGATAAGTTCAATTAATACAAGATAATTAATGTAGAAAAGTCTTATAGAAAAAATAATCTGAAATAGGTTAAATACGACCTGAGTTCATAATGGATTTCTAGATATGCTCAGAAAACCTTTTCTTCATCTAGATGGCCATTAGAGTTCAGTCTAACTTCAGCGAAATGAGGAAAGTTAGGGGCTCCCCCAACACTACTTTTCTGAATATTTTCCTAGAAGACAAGTTAAGAAGGTGCTAGGATCTGTGACAATTTACACATGTTTTTCTGTGAGTTTTCCTTGACTGTGTCTGTTGCCATAGCATAGGATAGCAGCTGGTGCATAGGAGATTTGCTGCAATTTGTTATTGACAAATAAATATGAATTTACTTCATAATTTATAGATTTATGGTATATGGTATTCTAGTCATTTCAGCGTGGTAGAAATGTACATGTAACCTCTCTGAAAAGTAATTTTGTTATTCATTTATTTTATAACCATAACCCAATCAGTGTTTCTCACATAGCAATCGCCTGGTATGGAACACACCATGTTTCCTCTGTTATTTTCAAAGAGACAGGGATGTCTTAAAGCTTTGCTGTAAGGATTGGTTTTTAAGAGACATCTTGTAACAACATGATGGGACTGAAAACAATCGGCTATGAATCCAAATCATGTACTAAATTTGAAGATATTTTTAAGACTGTAGTGTCTAGTAAATAAAGTCCCAAAGGAGCAGCTAAATTCCAAATGCACTTCTAAATTGTATTCCTCTGTCATTCTCCAAACCTCCACCTCCAGGGACCTTATGCTTCTTCCTCTCACTCTTGCTTCTGTTCTGAGCCCCCAGAAAGTTCCATACTTGCCTGAGCTTAGGATGACTTCGGACGATCCCTTCTGTCTTTGGTAGTTGCATTAAAAATATAGGATTGCAAGTATTATAGATGAGGGGTGAGGGACACACCATGGCAAGTTTAAAGACACAGGCAGTGGTGACAACAGGAAACACTGACTCAGTGATTACTCTCTCGAGGTCGGTGTACTGCCCATGTCTACACTGTAGCTGATTGCCAGGAGTGGCAAATGTGACAACTACATAAAGCATGGCCATCATGATAAAGATATTGAGGAAGGAAACTGGACACAAAACGAATAATGATTTTCCAAACCGTGATCTACAGCTGTTAATTCAGAGTATGTATGAAGCAGAAGCAAGGCCCTGATTAAGACACATAAACCCCTGATTTCCTCTATTAGTGATACAGTCACAAACTTGGCGTTTGCTGAGTAGGAATTCGTTTTTGATGTTTCAAAAACTTCAGAAACTTCAGAAACTTCAGGGTTTCAGTTATCCTAAGCAAGTAACATTAGTCGTTTTCCAAGCTTGACGCAGAGAGGAAAAGCATTGTATTAATTCAAACATCGATACAAATGAATACGTTTTGTGAAACATGATGAAATATTTAAAGATAATGCATTGCATGCAAAGTCATCAAATACTTAAAACTACCACCAGTGACATGCGTCCTCCAACAAAGCTGCATCTCCTATGCCTTCTCAAACAGAACCACTCCCTGTCAATCAAGGATTCAAATGTCTGAGATTGGAGGGACATCTCATTCAAACCACCACTGTCTTAAATAATGAATAATACAGAGTATTTCAATCATGAATATCGTTCGTCATAATGACGTTGTCTCAGAAACATTTGTATACTTAAATGCAGTCTTTTCCTAATATTGACATGTGTTTGTTTTTAGTAAGTTGAAGGTTATCTTGTACTGAAATTTAAATCTTAATATCCTATTTTAGAAACCTTTTAAAACCTTTTACAAGAAGCACCACAGGGCAGAGGGCTACATCAATTGCGCTTAGTGGAGATTCCCCAGTAGATATTTTCATTGATTCTATGTATGTCTATAATTTTATTAATGTGTCCTTCTTACTGGGAGTTGCCTTTTCATGCCTGCTGTCTGCCCATGAGTGCGTACGTTCTGAGTAACTGGCCCAGATAAGCTTGTTTCTGGAGTCATATGGTTTGTCACCATGAATCTACCTGTAAGCTATGAAGAGGAAGAATCAGTTCCTTTTCTGGGAACACAGAATTTACATACAGTCTCTGTTTCACACACCTCTCAAATACTTGGCTGGCTTTTGATTTCTGGGTTCTTCTTTGGAAGGATTGGCTAAGTTTTAAAACACTAAGGGGCTTCCCTAGCTTTTTTTTTTTCGATATATTTTTTATTTACATTTCAAATGATTTCCCCTTTTCTGGTTCCCCACTCCCCGAAAGTCACATAAGCCTCCTTCCCTCCCTCTGTTCTCCCACCCATTCCTTCCCACTTCCCTGTTCTGGTTTTGTCTTATACTGCTACACTGGGTCTTTCCAGAACTAGGGGCCTTCTTGTACCTCATTTGAAGTGTGGATTATGTTTTACATATTCCAGTTTTCCAAGCTAATATCCACTTATTAGTGAGTGCATACCATGATTGATCTTTTGAGACTGGGTTACCTCACTTAGTATGATGTTCTCCAGCTCCATCCATTTGCCTAAGAATTTCCCTAGCTTTTTAAGGGCCATCTTATTTTCCGAATAGCCTTTGGGAAAGGGTTTTGAGAAGTCTTTCTGTACATACTTCCATACTTCAACTTCTTCTGCTCTCTGCCCTCATTTTGTCATCTGAAGTTTATCGTAGATTTTAACTGAGAGGCCCTGAAAAGGTACGACACAGAGATCCTGCTTCACAGAGCATTTCAGTTCATTAGTTTATGGGACAGAGAATAGACATTTTGTTTTGTTCTGTTTTACTCGGAGTCTTCTTTGATTCTCACGATAATCAAGGGGTGAGAACCACTGGTTTACTATGTGCACTTTGCTTTAGAAGTTTGCATTGAAAGATTAAATGACAAGATTATGTTTAAATACTTCTTGCAATGTAGTAGCTTGGAAATAGAGTGCATAGCAAGCGGTGCATTTATCTTAGTAGTTTGACTGTTTAATTCAAATAGCTATCACAGCTAGCTTGCATAGTCTCACCTTCTGAAACAGTACTAGGCTTTAGCTTTCGTCATTGAAGTCATTCTTTTTTGTTAGTGAACCACTGTTTCTTGAATGACTTTCTTCACCTGAAATCGTGAAGTCATGTGTCTGTTACTATCTTTCTCTTACCCATAGCACCAGAAGAATGGGCCACAACTCGCTCCAGCCTGAAGGCACCACCACCAAGGTCAGCCAGAGGGGGATACAGGGAACACCCCTATGGTAGATATTGAAGGTCCTCTTCACCTGTGACCTCCTCAAAGACAATTCATAGCCTGTGCTCTCCACTTAAACAGCAACAAGACAAGTAATAGTCCTTTTTTTGTTTGTTTGTTTTTTCTATTCTAGGGATAGCTGCTCATAATTGCTCCCACTATTTCTTGTATTCCCTTATACTGTTAACGTGACATGGACATTAGTATTATTTTACAAAACAGACTGAAAAAGAGACTGGCAAGCGTACTTTATAAACCGTTCTGTAGGTTGATATTCTCTTGATTGTTTTTTTTTAATCGTTGTGTGTAAACCCCTCTTCTCTTTTCTTTTTAATTTCCTTTTCTGTTTTCTTTTGTAAGAAAGAGCATGAATTTGTTAGATTTTTGAGTCTCAACCAACTAGCAGAACCTTTGTTTAGGGTTGTTAAAAAACTGTAATATGATTTTGAACTAGCTGATAATAAAGTTGTAGATAAGATGTTTTAACCTGTCTTTTAATATATGTTAGTCAGATGGAGATGTTCAATATTAAGTTGTAAATTTAATTTTTAAATGCTGTTTTAATGGGGTTGAAAATAAGCAGCTACTGTATGTATGTAGCTAACTGAATTTGTTCAGTGTTTTAACCTGTATTTGTTAAAAAAAGAAAAAAGAAAAAAACACACATGGAGTACCATGTGTAAGCTTCCCTAAATAGGAACCACAAGTTGTCAAATATGTTTGCCATAATTTGTCAATAAAGCTGAAGGCTTTTGTAAAAACTAAATTTGGAATTACTTGTTTTCTAACTTTAAATGCCTGCTTTATTTCTTTTTCAAGAGATGCCTAAAATGTTTTCTATTTAAAAATTACAAAAATGAACCCAAGCCTGTTTTAAGATATCTGTGTAATACTTAAAAAATGTATCAATAACTTATGGTTGTTAAATAATTTAAAAGTTAACAAACTAAACTGTGACATGAATCATGGTTAGTAAACACTAATGTATAACATGTTAATGGAAGAAATGGATTTAGAATAATAAATGGATTTTAAACTATCCTCTAAGCTTTATCTTGCTAAACAGAAATTCTGATTGACTTGTTTGCACTAGCATGTCTCTCGTGAGAAAGAGTAATGGAGTATAAAGAGGTAAGATTACCACTTACCACTGTCTAAATGCCTAGTTCTTCAACCTTTGAGTTTCCCCGCACATTTAAATATCCCATCCAACATGTAAGCGTTGCGTAGACTCACGTTATTGTTTTCACTCGAAGGAGTGCGTGGACTTCATTCGCGTAGTTTATAACAGTTTGTTTGACCAAGAAATCATCAGTGTCAATGGCTAGATGTTGCTACTCAACCTCAAAACACTTTATTTGTAATTTTCAGTGCTAAATATCACCGCCCTTGAAGGCAGTTTAGAGGGCTGATATTTCTTTTGAGACTATCAGACTTGATGGCTGATGATTATTAAGGAAATATGTCGCAGGACTCACAGGATGACTAAACGTTAAACAGGTAACACTAATAGTAACTCTGTAAGTTTGCCTATGCAGCAGTAATGTTAAATCTTCTCAGTTATTAAGTTCCTGATAGTTAAAAAAGTAAACCTACAAAAATATATATATATAAAAAATAGGTCTACAGGCTTTTAAAACAACTAATTAAAATTAACTAGAGGCAGCAAAAATGATTTTACAATCTATAACCCTCAAGGTAATAAACAGAACTAAAATTAGCAATAACAGTAATGCAACTCTTGCTAACATCAAACGTTAAGCTAAATTTTGATGGAGAGAAAGAGAGCAAAAAACTTGATAGCAGGGATAGATACCAAAACCATTACTCTTTTGAACATAGTTTTTTTTGTTTATGGTGGCTTTTTGTCAATGTGGTTGGTTTACTTTTTTTGCTGCTTCTCACTAAGCGGAGGCATTTTGCTGTTTAGTTTCTGCAGCTGGAGTTGCATGCTAATAGTTTTACGAAGTGTGTGTTTGTCCTCGATTAAAATTGTACACATTCACCTCTTAAACAATGCTGCTCAGTTATGCTTCCATTTTCTATTCTTTCTTACTATTCCAGGTCCGCACAATGAGCTCATAAATGGTAGCAGAGATGTTGGACTAAAAGGGATACAGGTAGGCTGAGTTCTGTCATATCTGACATAATCTTTACCAAAGTATGGAACAACGGGAAGCAGTCGTAGCAGAGTAAAACTCTAAATGCCGGTTTGGGGGGATACTGAAAACATCTACAGGGAAACCAGCCAAAAGCAGCATGGAGCCATTTTTAATTTCTAAGCGTGTCTTAGTGTATGATAGTTTCTCCAAATTAAAATTGTTCAAATTGCTACAGAACACTCTCTGGGATTCAGACACAGATCCTTTGTAGCCTCAAATGTTCAGAGTTACAGAGGGGAAAAAAAACAGAAGTTAATTACAATTAACACCGTGAATATTTTTATAAAGCAAATGGTGGCAGCCGAGGTTCAGGTTCCCTGCTTCTTTCAACAGGATGGACAGCAGGATGTGACAATGCAATGAAAGAAGCCTGGCCATTGAGTGTAACTCTTTGATATGACAGCTCTAATTTATGTTCATTATAATAACCTGGCTGTCCTTGGGGACATAGGAGCTAGTCTGGCTCCCATGTATTCTATACAAAGCTCACATAAGTTTGGAAACTCATATATGTTTATGGAAGTTATATAAATTATGTGCAAGTTTATATAAGGTATAAACTCAGAACCTCCCCCATGGCATTAGGACTCACCCACTGTCCCGTGGAAGAAGTTGTGAAATGTTCCCTTGGCTTATTAGAGGGAGAAAGGGCAAGGCTTCTTTGGGAAGCCTTAGACACCTGCCAGCCTTCTGCAGAAAGGCAGGACCAGTGCTGACCAGGATGAAGAAATGTCTGTGGACACAACCAAATGAGAAAAGAGAGAAAAGTTAGGTCTGACACCCATATGACTTAAACTCAAACCACGGAAGAAAAAGAAGGAAAATAATCCCTTGAATTATACAGGAACTCATGACATAAAATCCCTAAAATCCATAGTCTAGATCGGCTAAGATTATTTTTTCCTACCTGGAAGAAATGACAGTGTAGTATGAAATTAAACTTGAAAATATGAAAACACACACACATATATAAATGTATATACAAATGTGTACACATACATGTGTATATAGATATGCATATTTTATACATATATTTATATATAAACATGTAAGTTATACATATGATATATATCAGATATGCTTACTTGATAATTTATCAAGTCTTCAAATAATTGGAAATAAATACAGTGTGATTCTTTGGAGATGGAGTGTGGAAAATTCTACCAGTTTAGAATGACAATCCTTCACCCAGTGTTTTTAACAGGATGTTTCTCCCATGAGCAGTAGCAAGCTATGCTGGGTTCTACTGCCAGCATCCTATCTACTGTCAAGAACTCAAGTCAATTCTGGCTCCTAAATATGCTGAACATTCTTATGTCTGACGCCATCTCACACAAGTGATAAAATTCGCATGGCACAGTCTGAATCAATCCTTGTGCATTCTATTTACATACATTCTGAAGATCTGCTTGAACTTCTTGTGGATTTCTTCAGACAATGAGTTTTCCAGTGGCACACTGATAATCCCATGACAAGTGAGAACTCACTAAAACACCAAATCTGAGTTCTTAACAAAGTATTTTAAATAAAAACAACATTAGTAATTAAGAAAGTTTTGTGCCTACTAATATTTGCCAAACAAAGTCTTACAGTATACAAGCTTGGCTTAAATAGAATCAATTTGCTGGCATTTGAGAACCTTGCCAGTAATTTCAAGTCTTTCTTTTAATATTTAGGTAGTATTCACCTTCTGTTTGTTAATGGAGCCAAAGCCATTCAGCTTGATAACAAATGAATTGCTAACCACTTTTAAATTATGTTTACATTAAGTCACATATAATTTTTTTAATTCAATGAAAGTAATCAATGTTGCCGAAATACATTTTTAAAATGCTGTCTTTATTTATTTGGTTGTTCATTTAAAATCACCTGGGCTGGTGATTTCAAAACCACATATGTCCTTGGAAAGACACCCATTACAGCATTCTCTCTTAGTTCATGCAACATAACAACATATTCAAGCTTTGGTTCTGTTTGGTTATAATGGGGATATGCTGGTGTCCTGGCCTGGATCTCCAGCCTTCAGAGAATAACCATTTCAAACGGGGAGTCTGTGAAAGCAGGAACTCCTTTTATTGTATCAGTCTCTTGTTTATATAGGGTTGAGGGAGGAGGTGGGGATTTCTCGTGGGGTGACATGGCATAGGAGGTGGGGAAGGGTGACGAAGGGTATGGGGTGACTGACAGGGCCAATAAAGTTATTCCACATCAGCAGTAGCTAGGCAAATGCAGGCTGAGGCTCCCTCACTAGGCCTCGGTATCTGGCCGAATAAGGCCCAACAGGAATACAGTGTACTCGTAAGAAATTTGAGTGGGCAAAATATTTCTAATTCCGATGAGATGACACCTGTCGCTAAAAGTGTTGTTTGCCACTCCTGCTGGCTCTTTGGGAAGGCTTACTTCTTATTATAGAAATACTTAAGCAAATGTGTGGCAACATGTAATTATGTGGCAATTTAAAAATTAATTACACATAGATTATAACTGGTATAAAGGTAGAACACTAATTATACTAAGAATAAGCAAGATGCAAACTTTTTGTCTTGGATACACATGTCAAACACAGAACCAGAAATTTTACATAAACACTAATATTAAACACCTATTATTTTTACAAAAAACTATGGAACAAAGAAAGTAGCCCCATATTATAGAGAAGACATTAACTTCATGCTGCTAATTAGAAACAATTAGGAAATATGGGAAAAAAAGCTTTCTGTCCCACAAGATTTATTTTTACCTTTCTGTTTAAGAATTTTTTTTGGTGTTTATTTATTTATTTATTGGAAAATGTGACTTTGGCTTCAGCCAAAGTTTAATGCTACGTGAGAACAGGCTGTAAGTTTATCTTCTCTGCTTTCTTTTTTTTTTTTTTTAATATTTTTATTTTCTATATTCTTTGTTTACAGTCCAAATGAGTTGGAATGTTTGAGAATTTATATTATTAACAATTATATGGAAAGGGACAGGAGAGATAGCTCAACAGTTAAGAACATTTGCTGCTCTTACAGAGGATCTGAGTTTGGATTCAGGTGCCCAACCTGGGAGCAGGGTTTGCACAACTTCTGCTAACTCCACCTCCAAGGGATCTGATGCCCTTTTATGGGCCCTGTGGATGGTTGTGCATCTGAGGTATTCGCTTGTGCATGTGCACGCGCACACACACACACATACACACACACACACACACACATTAAATAATTCCATACAGTAAAATATTCGTATAGTTATAACTTAGAACAAACTTGGGAACCCCAAATTTATCCTAATTTCTATTCTGTAGCAATAAAATGAATACACTTTCAACACACTGGAGTGGTTTTCTTTTACTTTGAAATGCATTTTTACTTTGATATTTTCCCAAACCTATCATTCTTCTAAAATTTCTGACTCCATCCCTGAAAGATGCAGATGAGAGCGTCACATCTTAGTCATCAAGCATGACTGTACCCTTCTGTAGAGCATGTGCTTCCATTTATAGTCTATGTTCCCTTTGACATTATGAGAAAACTCTCACATGATAAATTGAGCACAAAAGTCATTGCAGGGTTTTTGTTCCACAGTCACAGACTGGAACTCCATTAAAGAATTAGAGTCAATTTCAATACAGAAATACTTTTGCGAGCCAAGCAATCATGTGTTATGAGCACAAATGAAGGAAGGAACCAGCCCATCTCAAATACTTTTTCGAAATCCCTGCTGCCAGGGTAATATGTTCCATTTCTCTGATTATTCTGGTGTCCCGATGCATAGCTGAGTTAACAAACAGTGGTGTCATTGGCTGACAGGCACTCATCTTCTTCATCTAGCTTGGAGATTAATCTCCTGGCTCCTTATGCAGAATATATCAATTGGCTCTTGAAATATTGTTTACCGTGAGAGAGAAAAGATCACTATACTCAGTATGCATTTTCCATCTGGGTCTTTTGTACTTGGTAAGGAGAGGAACTGAGAGAGAATGAGACGCCAGATTTATACACACTCTCCAGCTTATGAGGTTTCGGTTTACATTTACACACACATACACACACAGAGGGAAAAGAGAGGAGAGGGGAGGAGAGGAGAGGACATAGTAAGAGACGAGAGAAGCTCAAGTTCTCTTCTTTGAAATAAGGTTCCTTAGATCATTTGCCAACTTTCATTATAGTTTTCTATTTAAATTTATTCTAACCACAACATAAAAATGTAAAGGTTTTACATATTAATAAGGTACCCTATAATGAATCAATATGTGTTACGTTGTGCAATGTTTAAATCAGGTCAAACACATGTGTCTGCTCAAATACCTTGTCTTGGGGTTAAAAACATTAGAAGTCATTTTGCCAGCATTTAGAAATACACAAGAGCTTTGCCATTGACTGTACCCCCCTCTCTCCTGAACAGTAAGACCCAAGCTTCTTGCTCCTAAGTTTAACTTTTAGCAATTCTTAGTTATTTTCCCCAACCCGTTCTTAGCTCAATTCAACTCTCAGCTGCAATGAGGTCAATACTTTTACATTCCACACATAGTTTTCTGTGCCTGTCTTATTTCACTTAATGCATTAATCGCTAATTCTATCCATGTCGTTTCAAATGGCAGGACTTCTTTCCTTTGTGTGGCGGAATAGAACCCTGCTATGCATGTGACTACATGTACTTTACCTGTTCATCAGTTGATGGTCATTTTGGTATTCCCATGTCTTGGCTACAGTGAACATAGGAATGCAGGTATTTACTTATTTTACCCATTTTGTTTCCTTCAGCCCTGCCTACAAGCAGGATTCCTGAACTGCATCATAGTTATCATTCTTGGATTATTTCTTGGAGTTTGGTAATAGCCCATTGGGAATTTAATTTGCATCCTCCTAATGAAATAGTGACTGTGAAACTTGTCACACATCTGACAGATATGTGAACAATGTTTAATATAAGATTTTGTTTATTTTCTAAGTTTTGTGTATGGATGGATGGATATGTGCATGTGGCTACAGGTATGGAAACCTGAGGCATCATATCTCCCTGGAACTGGAGTCAGAGGTGGTTGTGAGCCAGCAGGCCTGGCTGCTAGACATACATCCTGAGTCCTCTCAAAGAGCAGTTGAGTGCTCTCAACTGCTGAACCATCTCTCGGGACTCCAAATGCAGAAAACTGTAAAAACATATATATCTACCTTCTAAGAAACTTCTCTTAGATTCTTTAATCATTGAAAACCTCAGTATAAATTGACTGAATAATTAGCTATTAATTATTTTTCTAATTTTTTTGTTCCTAGTGACTACTAAAAAATCATTGTCTCTGAACAGATTTAACAGTGAATGGGTAATTTTTAGCAGGGCTCTATTTTTTTTTTATGTTGCTTTCAATTATTCAGTCTAAAAAAAACCATGAAACAAAGCTGATGGCTAACATAAAACCTAAGTGTCCACTACTAGTTCTTAGAGATAGACTTTGTATTTTTATCTTTTTTACCTGTATTACTTTTTTCCATTCCTCAGATGTTATTTCTTTTAAATAACTTACTAGTAGATAAATACAGTTAACATCCCAAAGGGGTCGATTTCCTGTTTCTATTTGTTTGCAGCAGTTCACATTATAAAGAAAAGTTTATTCTCAAATTCCTGCTCAACACAGGCCGGTCGCCTCACATATGCTTGGAGTACTGGTTTGCACTACCATGACTGGTTTAAATGCACAGGACTGGAATTTTTAGACATGAGCTGACTTTCAGTTTGGAGAGAAAAAGTAATCTAAAACCCAGGGTGCTGAGGTTAGTGTGTATGTAAGGATGAAAGCTCCACCAACTGTCTGGGGAACAAGAAATGAACTGGAGGGTGAACAAAATTATTTTAACTTTCTAGCTGCATTTTTGTCATAGGTAAAATTGTCATAACAGTTCATCCTGTTATGAGGTGAAGTAAAATGATAAAGTTACACCATTTCCTCCCAAATTTAGTTACTAGGCTCCCAAATTGGTTCTTACTCCTTGCAATAAATTCTAAATGTAGAACATCTTCATACTGCGTTCAGTATATATAAGCAGGCAAATAAAAATTCATTTTATAAGAAAGGATTAGAGTGCAAATATATTTAATATACTACTTTAAAATTATAATTTTAATAATATTAATATTCATCTAGTATTGCCACAGACTGACCCAGCCGGGGGAGTCACGACCAAGGGAAAATCTGGGCTTTGGTATTCAGGAAGGCACAGGTGTGACGAGATGACAGACAGACACACCAGAGAGTGGTTTGAATCTGCTGCAACTTTACTTTTTAGTCAGGCATATTTATAATACATTGAGGAACAGATCGAGGTTGGCACACCTCCAGAAACACTCAAACAATTGCTAAACAAGGTACATTTCCATCTTAATTAGAACAGCAAGTAGACATGAGATGATGTCCACAGGAACTCTTACTCTGTGAACCGTGATCAAAAGCAAACTATGATCATGAACCTCAGACATAAAGTGTTCGATTCTAACTTTAAAGCTGTGTTAATAAAGAAAGAATACTAAAGGCAGTAAGAGAAAAAGGCCAAGTAACATATAAAGGAAGACCTATCAGAATCACAGCAGACTTTTCACCTGAGACTATGAAGGCTAGAAGGTCCTGGGCAGATCTCATGCAGACTCTAAGAGAACACAAATGCCAACCAAAACTACTATATCCAGCAAAACTCTCAATCACCATAGATGGAGAAACTAAGATATTTCACGACAAAACCAAGTTCACCCAATATCTATCCACAAACCCAGCCCTAAAAAGGATAATAGGAGGACAACACCAATACAAGGAGGGAAACTCCACCCTGAAAAAAGCAAGATAGTAACCTTTCATCAAACCCAAATAAGTTAAGCAATCAAATTTAAAAAATAACGTCAAAAATGATAGGAAGTAACAATCACTATTCCTTAATATCTCTTAACATCAATGGACTCAATGCCCCAATAAAAAGACACAGACTAACTGACTGGATACGTAAACAGGACCCTACATTTTGCTGCTTACAGGAAACACACCTAAGGGTCAAAGACAAACACTACCTTAGAGTAAAAGGCTGGAAGACAATTTTACAAGCAAATGGTCTCAGGAAACAAGCTGGAGTAGCCATTTTAATATCAGATAAAATTGACTTTCAACCCAAAGTCATCAAAAGAGACTCTGAGGGACACTTCTTGCTGGTCAAAGGAAAAATACAACAAGAAGAACTCTCAATCCTGAACATCTATGCTCCAAATGCAAGGGCACCCTCTTTCATAAAAGAAACTTTATTAAAACTCAAAGCACACATTGCACCGAACACAATAATTGTTGGTGACTTCAACACTGCACTTTCCTCAATGGACCGATCAGGAAAACAGAAACTAAACAAGGACACAATGAAACTAATTGAAGCTTTGGACCAATTAGATTTAACTGATATATATAGAACATTCTATCCTAAAACAAAAGAATATACCTTTTTTTCAGCACCTCATGGTACCTTCTCCAAAATCGACCATATAATTGGTCACAAGACAGACCTCAACAAATATAAAAAGATAGAACTAATCCCATGCCTCCTATCTGATCACTATGGAATAAAAGTGGTCTTCAATAGCAACAGAAACAACAGAAAACCCACAAACACGTGGAGATTGAACAATACTCTACTCAATGACACCTTGGTCAAGGAAGAAATAAAGAAAGAAATTAAAGACTTTTTAGAACACAATGAAAATGAAAACACAACATACCCAAATCTATGGGACACAATGAAAGCAGTGCTAAGAGGAAAACTCATAGCCCTGAGTGCCTCCAAAAAGAAAATGGAGAGAGCATACATTACCAACTTAATGACACACCTGAAAGCCCTAGAACAAAAAGAAGCTATTTCACCCAGGAGGAGTAGAAGGCAGGAAATCATCAAACTCAGGGCCGAAATCAATCAAGTAGAAACAAAGAGAACCATACAAAAAATCAACAAAACTAGGAGCTGGTTCTTTGAGAAAATCAACAAGATAGATAAACCCTTAGCCAGACTGACCAAAGGGCACAGAGAAAGTATCCAAATTAACAAACTTAGAAATGAAAAGGGAGACATAACAACGGAAACTGAGGAAATCCAAAAAATCATCAGATCCTACTACAAGAGCCTGTACTCAACACAACTGGAGAATCTGGAGGAAATGGACAATTTCCTTGACAGATACCAAATACCAAAATTAAATCAGGACCAACTAGACCATCTAAACAGTCCCATAAAGCCTAAAGAAATAGAAGGAGTCATAGAAAGTCTTCCAACCAAAAAAAGCACAGGACCAGATGGTTTCAGTGCAGAATTCTACCAGACCTTCAAAGAAGAGTTAACACCAATACTCTTCAAACTATTCCACAAAATAGAAACAGAAGGAACACTACCCAATTCCTTCTACGAAGCCACAATTACGCTGATACCAAAGCCACACAAAGATCCAACAAAGAAAGAGAACTTCAGACCAATTTCCCTTATGAACATCGATGCAAAAATACTCAACAAAATTCTTGCCAACCGAATCCAAGAACACATCAAAACGATCATCCACCATGATCAAGTAGGCTTTATCCCGGGAATGCAGGGTTGGTTCAATATACGGAAATCCATCAATACAATCCACTACATAAACAAACTCAAAGAACAAAATCATATGGTCATTTCATTGGATGCTGAAAAAGCATTTGACAAAATTCAGCATCCTTTCATGCTTAAAGTCTTGGAGAGAACAGGAATTCAAGGCCCATACCTAAACATAGTAAAAGCAATATACAGCAAACCGGTAGCCAGCATCAAACTAAACGGAGAGAAACTTGAAGCAATCCCACTGAAATCAGGGACCAGACAAGGCTGCCCCCTTTCTCCTTATCTTTTCAATATTGTACTTGAGGTACTAGCTCGGGCAATTCGACAACATAAGGAGGTCAAAGGGATACAAATTGGAAAGGAGGAAGTCAAACTATCATTATTTGCAGACGACATGATCGTCTACCTAAGTGACCCAAAGAACTCCACTAGAGAGCTCCTACAGCTGATAAACAACTTCAGCAAAGTGGCAGGTTACAAAATCAACTCAAGCAAATCAGTGGCCTTCCTATACTCAAAGGATAAGCAGGCTGAGAAAGAAATTAGGGAAATGACCCCCTTCACAATAGCCACAAACAGTATAAAGTATCTTGGGGTGACTCTTACCAAACATGCGAAAGATCTGTATGGCAAGAACTTCAAGACTCTGAAGAAGGAAATGGAAGAAGACCTCAAAAAATGGGAAAACCTCCCATGCTCATGGATCGGTAGAATCAATATAGTTAAAATGGCCATTTTGCCTAAAGCACTATACAGATTCAATGCAATACCCATCAAAATCCCAACTCAATTCTTCACAGAGTTAGAAAGAGCAATTATCAAATTCATCTGGAACAACAAAAAACCCAGGATAGCTAAAACTATTCTCAGCAACAAAAGAAAATCTGGGGGAATCAGTATCCCTGACCTCAAGCAATACTACAGAGCAATAGTGTTAAAAACTGCATGGTATTGGTACAGTGACAGGCAGGAGGATCATTGGAACAGGATTGAAGATCCAGAAATGAACCCACACACCTATGGCCACTTGATCCTCGACAAAGAGGCTGAAAACATCCAATGGAAAAAAGATAGCCTTTTCAACAAATGGTGCTGGTTCAACTGGAGGTCAGCATGCAGAAGAATGCGAATTGATCCATCCTTGTCTCCTTGTACTAAGCTCAAATCCAAATGGATCAAGGACCTCCACATAAAGCCAGACACTCTGAAGCTAATAGAAAAGAAACTGGGGAAGACCCTTGAGGACATCGGTACAGGGAGAAAGTTTCTGAACAGAACACCAATAGCGTATGCTCTAAGAGCAAGAATTGACAAATGGGACCTCATAAGGTTACAGAGTTTCTGTAAGGCAAAGGACACCGTCAAGAGGACAGATCGGCAACCAACAAATTGGGAAAAGATCTTCACCAATCCTACATCAGATAGAGGGCTAATATCCAATATATATAAAGAACTCAAGAAGTTAGACTCCAGAAAACCGAACAACCCTATTAAAAAATGGGGTACAGAGTTAAACAAAGAATTCACACCTGAAGAACTTCGGATGGCGGAGAAGCATCTTAAAAAATGCTCCACTTCATTAGTCATTAGGGAAATGCAAATCAAAACAACCCTAAGATTTCATCTTACACCAGTCAGAATGGCTAAGATTAAAAATTCAGGAGACAGCAGGTGTTGGAGAGGGTGCGGAGAAAGAGGAACACTCCTCCACTGCTGGTGGGGTTGCAAATTGGTACAACCACTCTGGAAAGCAGTCTGGCGGTTCCTCCGAAAACTGGGCACCTCACTTCCAGAAGATCCTGCTATACCACTCCTGGGCATATACCCAGAGGATTCCCCACCATGTAATAAGGATACATGCTCTACTATGTTCATAGCAGCCCTATTTATAATTGCCAGATGCTGGAAAGAACCCAGGTATCCCTCAACAGAAGAGTGGATACAAAAAATGTGGTATATCTACACAATGGAGTACTATTCAGCCATTAGAAACAATGAATTCATGAAATTCTTAGGCAAATGGATGGAGCTAGAGAACATCATACTAAGTGAGGTAACCCAGACTCAAAAGGTGAATCATGGTATGCACTCACTAATAAGTGGTTGTTAACCTAGAAAACTGGAATACCCAAAACATAATCCACACATCAAATGAGATACAAGAAGAAAGCAGGAGTGGTCCCTGGTTCTGGAAAGACTCAGTGAAACAGTATTTGGCAAAACCAGAACGGGGAACTGGGAAGGGGTGGGAGGGAGGACAGGGGTAGAGAAGGGGGCTTACGGGACTTTCGGGGAGTGGGGGGGGGCTAGAAAAGGGGAAATCATTTGAAATGTAAATAAATTATATCAAATAAAAAAAAAGACAAAAAAAAAAAAAAAAATATTAAAGCTGTGTTAATAATCAACAGGAGAGCTTGGGCCTTCAGACTAATTTGTATGCTTAAAGCCTTCTTCTGTCATCAAAAGTCAAAATGCTTTAAAAATGAACACATATACATTACAAGAGCCTTCTCTACTGCCTTGGACAGCAAACACCAAGGTGGTCTGGCTCAAGCTAATCTATGTCCATAATCTCAAGAAAATTATAGAACCTTCTAACCTTCAATGTTTTTTTATCTATCTATTATCTTTTTATAAGTCCTGTATAAAGCAATAGCTCATCAGTAGTCCTATACTTTTTTATATTGTTTTTCTTCCTGCTACAAACTATTCATCATTACCTTTACTAAGGCTAGTAATAAAGACGGACCCTGTTAAAGCATTCCAAGGCTTTCTTTCACTAAGGTTCAATATGAGTTCATTGAGTTTAGGACTGGAAGCAGTAGGCATAATGGCCACATCCTCTCTTTCACCAGAATACCAAGTTCTACTTTATCAATTAACCAGCTTGTAGGCTGGGATCGAGCTGTATAAAGAATTAAGAATAGGAAGAAGAAAGACACAGTGCAAAACCCATAACCCAGGAAGTGCAATATCCTTAGAGAACATCAAGGCCCTTTCTTAGGCCAGAGGTGGGCACACTGCCAGGGACCTCCAGGGAGCCTAGCCCCAAGGGGCATTTTTCTCCTGTCTGCCTTAATGACGTACTGTCATGTCACACAGATGACACTGGAGTTGGTGTGGCATAGTATATATCTTAGAACATGGTTGCTTGGAATTGGTTCTAATGTTTTATCTTAATTTGGCTCCCAAAAGCCGTATTCCTGACCTGAGGGTCCCTGCCCCCAGCTGCCTTCAGTTGGTGATAAAGAATTGCTATATAGCCAATGGCTGGACAGGGAGATGGAGGCAGGACTTTTAGATTGCATGGGCAAGCAAGGGTCCAAGGAAGAGAGGGAAAAGGAGAGGAGAATCAGCGTGACTTGGAGGGAGAAAGATCAGATTTAAGAACTGCAGGAGAGAAAGCATCCAACAATGTAGGTGGAAAGGGAAAGAGACCCTATGGGAAGGAAATGCCCAGCAAGTAACAGGGTAGAAAAGATAAAATGTAGATTCAGAAGGTGTTGAGGAAGTGAGTGCGAGCCACGGGGAGGTTTAGAAGTGCCCAGCTATTGAGCTAGTCAAGGCATATCAAAATTAATTGGTGTGTGTGTGTATGTGTGTGTGTGTGTTTGTGTGTGTGTGTGTGTGTGTGTGTGTGTGTGTGTTTCATTTGCAAATCCTGAGAGCTCTTGGGCAGGTGCAGTGTGTGCACAACCCGCCGGGAGCAAAAGTAGATTAACAATTCACGGCTACACACACTTATGAAATATTCATCATCATATTTAGTCTTTAGCCTCATATATAAAATAAATAATGGGAAATGTAAGATATTTATATTCTAAAATTTTTTATAAAATGATATATACACAGATATAGCAATAGGTTATACATCTAAAATGAATGCAATTCCAGCAGTAATTTGATATAATTGTTATATTAATAATGTAAAGAAAATGGCAGCTAAACTAATGGATCACATAGCACATTATTGTTTCTGTGCCTATAAACAGCTTCACTTATTTTCTTAATACTTTCATGTGTAACACAGGTAGTACTGGTTAAAGTATTTACTTTTTCACAAAACCCCATCAATTTCAGGTATTATTACAACTGACTCCCAGCCTTCTGTTCCCGAAAAGAACCTGCATATAGCTAAGTACACACCCTTCTAGATTAGGTATGTAATAAACAATCAAGTAACATGAGCTTTAATAAAAACGAAAGTGAACTAGGAAATGTTTGTCTCAAACAATAATCCTGATCAGTTCTTGCCAAAGACATGCTTTCTTTGCATTGATGTATCTATATACATTCTTGCAAACCAATATCTCAGATGTTCTCCCTTTTTCTATCAGATAATACACACAACTGAAATGTGCATTATCTTTTATTATAGTTAAGATACTCAAGTGAAAGTCAACAAAGAAATAGAGAACAAGCTAGATTTGGAGAGAAAAATAATAAGGATCGATTACAAGTTCAAGAGCAAGAGAAAGAAGAGGGAAGCTTCTCCTGCATCTCCAGAGCAGGTGATGTCTCAAGCCTCCATCACATTCAACTTGTCATTAAAGACGATATCTGAATTTCCTGTGTTAGTTCAGCTGGCCTTAAATTCCTGGCTATTATGTAACTACCACCATTTTCTTAAATCATTGAACTTTCTTTTGGGATATTTTTAGAACTTTAAAACTTTTCTAGGTGCACAATGTTGAATAAACAATATAAAATAGTGCCAGCTTCTCACAGTTTTTGGTAATTACACTGAGATTTTATGAAATTACAAGTACCGTACATTACAATTTTGGGCTGGTTCAGAGAGTTCAATTCTTCAAGCTTCCGTGGCACTGAGACATACATAAGCAAAACACTCATACACACAAGCAAACTTATTTTAAGAAATAAGTACAGAATATATAAGTACTGATTCTATATCTATCTTACCATATTTTTTTTATAATACCACTGGTATTTTTGAGTGATATTATCCATCCGTTTATGTCTTCTGAGTCATATAACTTGATAGAGTATACAGATACTAGAAGCTTCAATTCTAAGAAAGATTTTAATAAGAATTAAATGTTGACTTAATGCATTTGTATTATTGAAAAAGGGTTTTCTTTTATTAATTTATTCTTTTCTCGTGCAATATATCACAAAATCCTTACCACAGATTCCCCTCCTTTCCCCTTCTCCCAGATCATCCCCCCACATTTCCCTCTTCCCCAGATCCACTCCTCCTCCATATCTCTTCAGAAAAAGGCAGGCCTCCCAGAGACATCAACCAACCATGGCAAATCAAGTTGCAATAAAACTAGGTGCCTTCTTCTATAAAAGGTTCAACGTGGCGACCCGGTGGGGGGGAAAAGATTCCCAAAAGAGTACCATCAAAAGAGACAGAGATAGCCCCTGATCCCACTATTAGGAGTACCACAAGAAGACAAAACTATCCAACCACAACATATATCCAGAGGACCAAGACTGTACTCTAGAGCGCAGGCTCTCAATTGTCAGTTCAATGTCTGTGAGCTCCCATGAGCCCACGTTAATTGATTCTGTTGGGTTTTTTTCTTTTTTGTGATATCTTTGATGCCTCTGGCTTCTGGAATCCTAGATTATTATTGTAGAAAGTTAGTTTCTATAAAATAAAACCAATGATGAGTTGACTTGGTACCAATCATTAGGACTTCAATTCTCTGGTTTTAACTCTAATGTCCTTGAATATCTTGATATTTAAAGGACTCACAGAATCCATAGTTTTCTACCAGTAACTATATGATTTCAACACAATCATTCCAGGAAACAGTAACAAATGAAGGACCCTTATTAAGAGTGGTCTCATAAAATTCTACAGCTGAAACATTTTCAGTGAAGGCTGAATTATTGGCTAAGCTGACTATATCCTTAGCTGTCAAGACTACCATCAAAGATTACATTTCTCTTTAAATATCTCTAGGAAACATTCTGAAAGAACAGCTAGACTTCACCTTCCTCACTGCAAGAGTCAATGTCTCCTAGGAAAAAGTATAACTTTTAAAATCTAAGCCAGGATATTAGTCAAACCTGATAAGAGGCAGTTATCAAATAAATACAAAAGAGATAACTTAATGCTTTGCCTCTAATTTTTATATGAATGTCTTATATTCTGTAGGTAGTGTCTATGACTTTGGCAAATTATTATATTTATTTGTATATAAACTGCTAATTTTTAATGGGGCATGACATTTACATGTATATATTTATAAATGAAGAGGTTAATACTTAAAAAATACTCCTAAGATAATTCAGGGTGTCTTAGTTGGTTTTTGCCAATGACCTAGACAAATGGGAAGAGGAAATCTCAGCCAAGCAATTGCCTCCATTAAAATAGCCCGTGGATAGGACTGGGGGGGGGCATTTTTTTGATTAATGACTAATGGGGAGTGTCCATATCACTATGGACAATGCTATTACTGGGCAGTATAAGAATGCAGGTTGAGCAAGCCGTGAGGAGCAAGCCAGTAAGCAGCATTCCTCTAAGGCCTCTACCTCAGTTCCTGCCTCCAGTTTCCTGCCTTAAATTCCTGCTCTGACTTCCCTCCACGATAGACTATAAACCATAACCTGAAATAAATCCTTTTGCCTCCAAGTTGCTTTGTCATAGCATTTATCTCAGCAGAAACAAGCAAAGAAAGACATTGATTCAAGAAAGGCAAAATGTTTCCTATGGGAAAAATTATTAAAATTTTTTAAATTGTATTTTAATTATATATTTATTTGAGGGTGAGGGAGCACTTACCACTTCATGCCTTCAGAGACAGAGGACGACTTTCAGGTGTCTGTTCTGTTTCTCTGCCATGGGTGGGCTGCCGAAGGGACGCAGGCCATCAGTCTTAGCAGTGAGCACTGTTCTTTACCTACTGAACTGCCACACTTGCCAGTAAAACAGTTTTAACTTTTTTCTTTAAAAAAAAAAAGAGACATAATTAAAAGATTTGTTCAAAACAAATCAAATCAAAAATGTTACCTGAATTCTGCATGTTAGGACCTGGTGTGAAAGATCATCTCTCTAAGATAATTAACCTTGTCATTTTTGTGAATGATTTTTGTGTTTTGCTTGATATCTGCTGCATTAGTGTGGGCACATGCCTTGAAACCTTTTCTGTTATAAAATCAAAATATGTAGGAGTTTTGAGTTTTCTCAGACTCCAGGAGAAATCTCATTTCTGCATTGGAAATAGGTTCTTAAATATTTACTCTTTTGACATAGCACCAGGGCCTGGTGTTGCATGTCCTCAGAGAGAAGTAATTTTTCAAAATATTTGCATATGTAGCTAATATTTTTATTTTATTATTGTCCAACTTGGCTGATTGGAGGTTCCTATGTATATTTATTATTTATCTGTAATTATCATCAAAATACAATTAGGAAAGCATAATTTGAAAGTAGAAATGTTAGAACCAAGCAAGCCATTAGTGTGTCAATGGTTACGTATTCCTTTGGAATTAAATTTTTAAAGTCAAATTATTAATGTAAAACAATAATCTATAAAGCTAGGTAGGATGCTGATACATACCTTTAATCTCAGAAGCCAGAAAATGGGGAAGAATCATTATTTTAGGACCAGCAGTAGCTACACAATAAAACCTTGTATCAAAAATAGTTTTTAAGGTTAAACAAAAAAAGGAGATGGAAATATAGATACCTCAGTGGTTAAGAGCAGTAGCTGCTCTTACAGAGAACCCAAGTTCAAGTCTCAGTACCCACATGGTTGCTTATAAATATCTGTGTTCTCCTGACCCTAACTGTCATTATGTATGCACAGGATACACACATGTACATGCCCACAAAACATCCATACCCATAAGATAAAAATGCTAACAAGTAGCAGCAAGATGGCTCAGTGGTTCAAGATACTTGCTACCCAATGTGACTATCAGAATTCAATCTTAGGGACACACATGGTGGAAGACTAGGACCTTCTCCCACAAGTCATCCTCTGGTCTCCATACTCAGAAAGTGACAACTGCATCTGCACACATACAAAATAAAAGTGTAATCAAAAGAATTCAAACAGGAGCTTGCATTGCTGAGAAAAATGCTTTGTTATATTAGTCAAAGGTTTCAAGTCTTGTAGAACTTTCATAAATAAGACTCTTACTTCAAACTTAAATTGAACATTATTTGTATAAAATTTCTAATTTCAATATCAGGCATTTACATGACTTCAACCTTATTAATAAGCCACATTTCTACTTTAAACAATAAAGTTTTGAAAAAAGTATTTACTAAACTAATCACTTGTCATAAATAAGTCATTTGCCAAATAGGCAACAAACACTGAGTCATTATTCATACTTTTTTGGTAGAGAGAACTAACATTACTTACATTATAACATCAGGTGTTATATTTCAAATAGCTCTTGGAGTATTTCAAAGCATACACTTTTATAACAGAATGCCTATAACATAAAAGACTAGAACATTTCCCAACAATTTTAGCTACAGTTAAACAATAACTTAAAGCTTGTGTTAGCATACCAAAACCTAAACCTTATACCCAGTATATGTTCTAAACTATCCTTTGTTTTTTGTCACTATACAAAAACAACTATAAAATATCTGTGGTGACATTCTGTATTAATTTTAACTGACTGAGGCAAGACTGAGGATTTATTATTTAATGTCTATCAGTATGTGTTTGAAATGCCCAGAGAATGTGCTCAAAGTTTTTTGTTCCTTAGTTGTTCAATAGCTTCAAAAATATAGATATTAATTATTATATGAATTGATATATAATAATATACAGAGTTAGACAGAACATATTTATTGGCAGTTCATGACTTGTTTTAACATCAAATTATATGTATATGACATCAAATAATACACATATATATGTTTGAATTAAGATAAAAGTAAATTAAAATAAGTCAAATGCTCAGATAATGTGCTCCTTAATGCTATGTATGCAAGGTTGTTCAACCCATCTGGAACAGTAACAAAAACTGACTGACCACCTTAACTGTTGAAAACACAGATTTTGTGTTAAAGCATCAATGACGGGTGAGCAATCCCTGATCATGACAAAAATATGGAGCTGAAATAATCAAATTGTAAGGAATTCAACAGCATATATTTTAATGCAACACTGTTAGGATATGCCAAATCAGCTAATAAATCAACAACCCATTGTGCTAATGTCCAAAGCTCTTATCAGGAATGTCAAGTCTGCTATTATTTGGTTGTGTTCATAGTGTGAAATCAGCAGGACCCCTTAAACCTCCCTCCTGTCAGTCACCATTTCTGAACCTCTTGTTGATGGGTTCAAGCAGAGGACATGAAGAAGAGTGCAGCTACAGTTTTATTAAAATATATTTGCAGCAGCACACGCGCATGCTGTGTGTAATGTAATGTTATCCTTATGCAAGACAACACGTGCTCTTCCTCTCTCAGTGAGCATTGCTTCTCCCTCCTGTGAATTAGGATGTTCAACAGGATAGAAAATATTATAATATGTTCTGTCCAAATAACAATAAAACCAGAAAGAGCTTTTCATGTTTAAAACTGACCAGAATCTGCATAAATATCTTCTCAGCAATACTATAAACTAGAAGAAACATGTTGCTAACGTCATCCAATTAACCATTGCTTTAAGGGTGATAAATTTTATTTAAGAAAAGTATACTATAATCAGTGATGTTATCAGTTACATATGGACAAGTTTAGACTTTTGGCACTCTAAAGTAAGATTTGCTTTTGGGTTGTTCTAATATAGTCTTCTGTTCAAATTCCATTTTAATCTCAGTGCGAGGGCAGTAAAGCTCAACTGGAATGAGTCATTTCTTCATGTTCATCTCTTATTCCTGTACAAAGTAAGAACTCTGAATATTGATCCATATTCCTTGTCACCTAGATCAGTGACCCTTTTGGGGGTTCAAATGACCCTTCACAGGAGTCAAATATCAGATATGCTGCATATCCTCTATTTATATTATGATTCATAACTAGCAGAATTACAGCTATGAAGCAGCAACATGAATAATTTTATGGTTACAGGTCACCACAACATGAGGGACTGTATTAGAGGGTTTCAGCGTTAAGAAGGTTGAGAAACAATGACTTAGGAAGGTTGTTGGTGCTCTGTCTGGACTCCACCCCTACAGTTACCTAGCAGCAGCCAGGTAGGCTCCTCCCCACAGTTACCTGGCAACAGGTAGGCCTGGCCCACTATGAAAGGGGATGCTTGCCCTCTTTCTTGCTCTCTTACTCTCCTGTTCTCTTACTCCCTTGTTCCCTTGTTCTCCTTCTGTTCCCCTTCCTTTCCCCCATCTCTCTCCATGTGGTCATGGCTGACCTCTACTTCTCTTTTCTCTCCCTCTCTCTGCCTTTCTCTGCCTCTACTACCCCCTTAGCTCCCCTCCCTATGCCCTGAATAAACTCTATTTTATGTTATACCATTGTTTGGCTGGTCCCTGAGGGATGCCTCGGCATGGGCCCACTGAGGCACCCTCTTCCCCCATACCTCACCATATACACCCCCATAGAACATATATTCTTTTTTTAAAAATATTTTTATTTTCTATATTCTTTGTTTACATTCCAAATGATTTCCCCTTTCCCGGATCCCCCCTCCCCATATGCCCCATAAACCTTCTTCTCTCCACTGTAGTGGAACTGGTCTAACCTTAGAAACATGTACATCAAGAAACCTGATTGTCTTTCTTCACCGTACACCAAGCTTGATGTCTCTGCCAACCCCCAGGACAGTGACAGTCAACTGAAGTCAGAAGCCTGCTCAGCTCAGGAATCATCTGCTTCTCATGTTGTCTTAGCTGCTTATACACATCACTGTGTTGTGATAAATGGTTATCATTACCTTCACTTACTGTCATAAAAGACTTCCTCAGGAGAGACCAATCATAGCTACAATGCTGTTAGTTAAACTGTTTTCGTACAACACAGACTATAAAAGCACTTAAATATAAAAGGTGAGAACGACAATTTATTTTGTTTTGAGTCTTTCTGACAACCACTGGTTGTGGTTAAACTCACTATGGAGTGAATTGAGATCTTCTATTGAATGCCTAAGAGGTGCCTATCTGGGTAAGATTGCGTGATGTTTCAAAGTTACTCTGTTCACTTAGGAATATGTGATGATATATCACGGGAAGCCCAAAATTTACCATAAATCTGACACTGATATCTTTTGAGGGTCAGTATTGCCAGCAGTGAGGTGAACCCTTCATCAACCATTTGTGATTTCATTTATGAATTCTGTTTTTAAGGTTGGTACTGAGTGGATTCATTGTGCGCCTAAGCAGAAATGTTTAAAGTGGAATAGCTCTTTGCTTCAGATAGAAGCTGAGTGGTATATTAAATTTTTGTCAAACAGGTGAATGGCTCCTGATTTTATTGAGCACTATAGCAACATAATAGTAATATATTGACTCTCATTTGCCCGTAGTTTTCATGTCTTTTATCACCTGAATTTGAAGTTATGAATTCTTGAGTATTAGAGTAAAATAAGAAAACTAAAATAAGTCAGCAAAGAGATTAATTTTGTTGAAAGAACATGATAAATGTTTGAACCATTTTTGACAATAAATGGATCGGGAGACAATAGTTCCCGTGAAGGGAAATGGCATCTGTCATACCTGATAGAAATTTTCAGGACCCCCGCTTAAAGGATCATTGAGGACATTTTCCAAATTTTGCCTTTTACATTAGCAGAAAGGTTTTTTTTTTTTTCTTACAAAGAGCCATCATGGAGACAGTCAGTAAAAATCTGCCGGACAATATGAAGTTGAGCAGTGTAAACAGAAAGTGATAAAATAGGGCAAGGAGTTCCTTCCTGAAATTCTAATTTTCTCTAAAGCAAAATGAGAAATGCATGCATTCATGGTAAATAGAGTGCCCACTAGTCTTAGATGACAATGGTTGCTCCATCATAATTCTGACCAATACCACCTTTTCCTTTTCAAGATTTTAATATACATGAGAAAATAGGGTAACCTCACCTATCAACAATAATAAAAGGCTTTCAGTATTTATTACTTGTTTATTAGATGCTGGCCAATTGTTAGAGACCTTAAAATGCTTTCAGTAAATAATGAATTCTTAATAATAACCCAATAAGGCACCGGCTGGGGACACAGGGTTCAGAGGTAGATCATTTCCACAAAGCCTGGGCTTCTCTGAGCAGCAGTGAAACAAAAGGAGATGCAACAATGAGCCAAGGGTTTTATTATTTCCACACAACAGTGAAGGAAACATAAGTAAACAAGCGTGGTGTGCCTAGACCTCAACATACGACAGAAGATGTTATTTTTTTTATTAATTAGCAGCTTGTATAATTATTTTGCTTAAAATGTTCAAATATGATCAGTAGTTCTACCTTGATTATCCTGAGCTCTTATAACTGTATTTTTATAAAGCCAAGTGCTCTTTAAGATACAGCAAAAAATCTGATCTCAGCTGGGAAGTAGTTGAAGGTACTAATGTCTCTATACTAATGAAGAAGATTTGCTGAATGACTGGCTTATGCCAGACACTGTATTTTTGACTGTCCATGTGTTAGGCCACAACTTTGTAAAACAGTTCTGCAAGACAGAATATATGACTCTCGCAAATACAAATGCATTGCTTCAGCTAATAATTCTAAATTGGTTCATAAGATTAAAATGAAGAATGAGGGATTACATCGGTGTTGTTTCCATAGACTCTCCATCTCAAAAACTTCTATGCTGGGCATCTGGGAGTGACTATTTTCAGGATACTGGACACAGAATCAAAATTAAAGGAAAATTCTTAGTGGAAGAAGAACTCCCCAACATCTCATATTTATAGTCACAATTGTCTACTGAATACTTGATAAGGACATGTTCTTTACATACTGCTTATCTTTATTTAATCTTGTCACCATAAGAAATGCATTTGAACCAATGAAAATTCTTCTCTGTTACACTATACAGGGTACTCTTCTCTGAAATATCTAAATATTGCCTTAGTTTAGAAATATTTCTGATAAAATAACTTAAATGAACATAAATAACATTTATATATAATTAACATTGTTATACCACTGTGTAAGCCATGTCACAAAACATATGTGCAGAAATGTTATTGTACCTAAATGTTTAGTCGATATCTCTAACTAAAAAGTAGAAGTTCATGTAAGTATTCCCTAAGATCTCTGTTCTATAGAGAAGCAAGTAAATATGACCAGGCCTATGCGTGAAATAAGATTACAGTTTACTTCCTGATACAAAAATATGTGTACAAACATGGACTGTGTGCTGTCATTACAGACTAAAGAAGCTAATTTGGCCTACAGCTGAAAAGGACGGCATTACAATAGAGATGAGAGTTGGATGGACTATCAGATACAGAGAAAAAGCAGGTGAAAAGAAACTTTGTCTTTCTTTCTTAACTAAAATTATTATGTTGACTCTAGGGCTTTGGAGATGGTTCAGTGATTTAAAGTTCCATATTGTGATTAAAGAAAACCTAAGTTCGGTTCTCATCACCCATGCCAGATTTCTCAAAACCACCTATAACTCCTAGTGGTACCTCATTCCTTTAGCCTCAACATGAGCATACAGTCTCTCTCTCTCTCTCTCTCTCTCTCTCTCTCTCTCTCTCTCTCTCTCTCACACACACACACACACACACACACACACACACACACACCTTTAAATAATAAAATAAATCTTTAATGTTTTCAAAATTAAAACTTTATACTAAGATTTCCAGACTACATCTCAGATGAGATTAGATCCAAGCTAGTAGGTCAATCTAGTCTAGGTAAAAACATACCCACAAATACCTAGAAATGCTCAAATAGCATAGCATTTATAACATATCTATGAAAAAGCATCAACAAAAAGTATTGGGACTTTATATATGATTATATGTTTATATTAATATCTCTAATAAATTGATTCATAGCCAGTAAACCTAATTTAGACTGCAAACTATCAATGGGGTTTCTATGTTTTGGTTTACATTTTGACTTTTAGGTTGTTACCAGTAGGACAAGCATAGAAACTTTATATGCTATTTAGACATTAAATGAATGGGACAGCTCAGACACTTGATATATTCATCTCTCTTGTCTATGAGGCCAATTACAGTGTTCTCCTTGTAAAGACTGAGTACTTTAGCTATAGCAGTGTCTTCTATTTGTCTTATTGTTTGTATTTTTGTTTGCTTTTGCATTGCTGTTATTGTCATTGTTGTCATTGTTTTTGTTATTGTTCTGGAACTAAAGGCTTTCACAATTATCATAACCTTATGATGCAAGCTTTTAGGCTTTTTTTTTCCAGAAGAAAGGATGGGAAAGTGGGAGGAGCTTTGACCATGTTAGCTGCAGGGTGTTCTTTTCTGAGAACAGCTGCTATATTGGTGACTTTTCTATCGTCATGATGAAACTCCATGACTGTGGCAAAGAGTTTTTTGGGGCTTATTGGTTCCAGCAGAATATTAGAGTCCGTGATAGTGCTATGTACACAACAGTCAGCAGGCATGACAGCCAGAGGAGCACCTCAGCTCACATCTTGAATCACAAGCAAGAAACAGAGATAGCAAGAGTCTTTAAATTTTCAAAGTCAAATTCCAAAGACAGACTTTCCCCAGCAGAGCCACATTTCTTGAAACTTGTAAACACTGCTGCTAACTGGAAGATAAGAGGTCAAACACCCAAGACTGTTGAGAACATCTCATTTGAGCCTGCAAAACTACTAAATCCTTTTCTAAGATCAGTCCCTTCACAGGAAGCAGCAAAGCCAACAACCCTATCCATCAATAGGACCATAGTTTCCCAAGTTTGAGGGAAACTCTATCTGTGGCTCACTACTTTTTCCGTAAGAGATGCTTGACTGACTACTCACTGTTTTGATTGGGTATGTTAAGAAAGCTTTTAAAGTCATAGCCAAAAAGATAACCAAGAATCTTCATCTTACTCTACATCTTGGTCCCAGTCAAATCAAACATCCTTAGTGTTGTTTTCTGTGGTAGAGAATGGTCAGATGTTCATATTCTTCTGGAGGAATGTAAGGAGACCTTTTTGAAACAGGGAGAAGGTGATGAGAGGAAGAAAGCAGAATACAGATGGAGAAAAGCCATGATGAACTGATGAGAAAAAAAACTTTGATTTATCATTTATACAGTGTGTCAGTCACTTTGTAAGGCATGACAAATGAATTCCAGTGAGACAATTCTAAGTCCTAGTTCTTTGGAATTAGGAAATCAGTAGGACCCAGAAGGAGCCTGGGCAGAACCCATTGCTGTAGCACTGGGCCACTGGGGACCTCAGCTTTAGGCCACTTGAACCACTTGGCTGGTTCTCTCCATTGTTTTGGATCCATTTGACCAGGATCTTAAAGAGAAACACTTTAAAAAGTAGCCACCCACCCTAAAGTAAGAAGTCCTAAAGTTAGAGTCTCTCTCTCTCTCTCTCTCTCTCTCTCTCTCTCTCACACACACACACACACACACACACACACACACACACCTTTAAATAATAAAATAAATCTTTAATGTTTTCAAAATTAAAACTTTATACTAAGATTTCCAGACTACATCTCAGATGAGATTAGATCCAAGCTAGTAGGTCAATCTAGTCTAGGTAAAAACATACTCACAAATACCTAGAAATGCTCAAATAGCATAGCATTTATAACATATCTATGAAAAAGCATCAACTGTAACATTCAGTAAGCTCTCAAGATATGTGAAATTCAGGATCAAAAGAAACTTTACAACTTCAAATAGCTCAACGGAATATTAGTATTTAAGTTGCCTGCCAAGTAGCCCCAGCTCTCCTGGCCTCTGAAATCACCGGCACTGGATCACCCTCCCTTCTTCCCAGGCTCATCCTAGAGAGGAATCATCATGATCAGAGAACAACACTGGGAGGAAAAGCATGTTTACACAATTCTTTATGAGCAATGATTAACCACAATCATAACTAAAATAGGCCATTTACACTGGGTCACACGAAACAGCTGAGAACACAATGAATTCCTGTATAAAGGCTATTCCGAGCAGAGGCCATCACATTTTTCGTATGATAGCTCTTGTTAGTTATCAACCTGACATACCTGGGAATCTCAATTAAGGAATTACCACCCTCAGATTGGTCTGTGACCATGTCCGTGGGACATTTTCTTGATAACTAATAGATGTAAGAGGAAAGGGCACATCGAAATGTAGTAAGTTTATCCCTGGGTAAGCTGGCCTGGGATGTGGAAGAACGGTAGCTGTGTAAGCTAAACATGAGTCTCTATAATGAGGGATATTGCTGGCTGACTAAATACATAAAGAAGGCACTGCTTAGGAGAAATTGTGTTCTGTTAGATCGCTTCAGTACAGATCCTTCACTGACTGACAGGGCATAGAAGACCTTGCCTCAGCCTCTCCTTCCTTGAAATCAGAATAAAACAATATCCTCTTTTATGGTTCTTTTCATGATGAAAAAAATATATATTTAATAAGCTATGATTCTTTTGCCCTTTTAGAATGTTCCTGGCACAAATGAAGTGCTTGGCAAGTGTGATCTGGCATACAAGCAGCAGATTAGACTGTGTAACTAACTTTGTAGTCTTACAAAGAGTGCCCAGTATCATGGTACTTTTCCAGGCTGAGCTTTTTTGTCTAAAAACCAATTCCCCCTCTTCACAAGGTTTGTAGAAATCCGTGATAAAAGCACATCAAAACAGTTTGAAATACATAAAGCACTGTGTCAATGAAAGGTACAGTAATTATCCTAAAGGCATCATCTTGGATTCTGCTTATACTGCATCTTTTACATGAGCATCAGATTTTTCTCCAGGCAGTTACTATTGCTACAGAAACAAACACAGATGGTGCCCAAACTTCCTACTGACGCCTTCTAGGCAATAGCATTTATCAAAATACTGCAGGTCAGTTTAAAGAATCAAAGAGAACTCTCTATCTCAGTAACACGCAGCATGGTAATTTAGGCAAACAAACCTTTGTTGACAAATTCAAGGGGTTGCTGATAAATCAAATATGGTGGTGACATAAACAGAAATTCTTGCATGCCAGCTAAGTTTGAGGGGGGAAAGCAGCAATTTCTTTAAGAGGAAGGGGAAAAGTCACTTTGTCTTTTCTGGTGAGCATTTCTAGACAAATTGAAACCAGTTTGCTTGCGCATCTGGATTCGTGGTATATGCACACATCACTGTTCCCTCCTGACCTGGCCAAGCAAAGGAGGAGGAGATTTGTGTGCCACATATTTCCTTTATATGCAGGCCTTTTAAGAGAGTGCAAGGCTTCCTTTCCACAACATCTACAGCTCAACTCTCTTCACTGGGTTTTGCAGTTTCTAGGTCTGTTTGCCCTTGAACCCTGTCTGTGCACTTTCTCTGGCTCTGTAAGGAGGAAGCTATTCCCTGGAGCTCCCTTCCCACAGAGCAGTTCCATCTAGTACAGCTGGCTTCTGCAAGCGGAGTCTCTGGAGACTAGAGATGAGCAGGCAGAAGATGGAACTGTGCTCCAGCTGCTGCTGTCTCCTTCCCACTCCTTCAGAGCTGTCTCTTTCCTCTTCCCTCGCACGCCTACCTGGACTCTGATTCCCACCACATAGCATCCAGTTCCCCGTGCTGTGATAGCCCTTTCCCATTCTCCCCTAGTCTAGTTTTGTTATGTTGGTTTTTCCAGGTACTAATTTCTGGTGTTTCGTATTTTATCATTTTTCTATTTCCTAGCTTATTTTTGGAAATTATCAATTTCCTCTTTTTCTCAGTACCTGAATTACAGTCCCATTCAAAGAGTCCAAGTGAGTCTTCATTACCTATTTGGTCTCTGGGAGATTCCATGTCGGACATGGGCCACAGGCTCTTACTGAATTCCTGGGAAAGAAAGACTGTTGGCTGCTGCCTCTGTCCTGTCATGACTCTTCCGACCTTGAAGACACTTTCGGGTCAGGAGCTCCTGCACAGTGTGTTCCCTTTAGCAATTCTTTGTTCAGTGACTGTTCCACCTGAGTCTACCAGTGCTGTCTCAGAGGTGGAGGCAGAACATATTGCCTTAGTCTCTGCTAACTTTAATGTCAGAACACCCTTAAGAATCTCCTTTGACTGCTAACCTAGCCTCTCCCTCTTTTGCACAGAGCATCCCTCATATATGTCACCGGAGCTGATTTCTCCTATCAAAAGATGGCGTTTCCCCTAGTAAATCACAAAGGATAACAAGGCTCCTAGACTTCCCTATAGGCAATCAGCAGAGCTAGAATGTATAGTTTGCTAGTTTCTACTCAAATATTCTTTTCCTTGTGCTTCTTCAAATGAAAGAAATGCAGGCCACAAACCATGTCTGTTTCAAAAAGGCTTAATTTGTGGTTATTCACCCATCTTAAACCAAAAGTGTCAAACTACAAACTATTGGTCTGCAACCCTGGAAACTGTTAAGCCTTCTTGGGGTGTTGAACATATACCAATGCGGAGTTTCTAAAAATAGCCTTGGGTGGGGTCTCCCAAGCTCCTTTGACACACACCATTCCATTATTCCACTTCTCTTTCTCAAAGGGCATTTTCCCTCCCAGTCCCTCTTGTTGGGTTATATGACCTACCGCACTCACTCCATGAGCTGTTGCTTGCAGGTTCTTGCTTGTATCTCAGGGGTGCGTTACTTACAATAGAATGCTCCCCTTTCCTGTCAGATTTCAGGGTCCAAAATAAAAGGTCTGCCTTGAATTCCTACATCTACTGCCCAGAAGCATCCCCAACACATGGGAGTTATTTGAAACACAGTTTGTCGAGCTACCAAAACAGTAGTATAAGCTCTGGGGCCTCACCCGCTAGGTTGAAATTAGTAGGAGCTCTTGGCAAGAAAGTGGTGTGTTGTTCAAGGTTTGTAATGGTAAGACATATTTTTACCAACAAACAGGTTATTGTTCTAACACCCAGTGTTTGTTCTCTGTTCATAAAGATAATTATATCTTTGTTGAACAATGGTGAAGTGGGAGAGAAATGAAAGCACTTTAACAAATTTAGACAAAAATTCTCAAGTCTGTTCTCAGTTGTATTCTCTTCCACCAGAAGCCTTGTCCTCTCTCTTAGGCTGCTGACTAAGACTTTCCTTCCATATCCATCCAAATATGTCCTCGCTTCCTCCACCGTCAATTAAGTAAATGTCTAGCCTCCAACTCATTTCCTTCCAGAGGCAGAGCTCAGCCAAGCTCTGCTTATTCAGTCATAATGGCTGTCTCTGCTCACAGTGGTCCATCGCCTCCAGTACCGTTTCTTAAGCATCTGTTTACTCTGCAATTAGACTCGGAGCTTCACAGACAGGAGTCTGGGTTTCGTTCTTTTATTCTCCACAGCACAGGCTTGTGAACTGAACGTCTTCTAGAACTAGTTTTTAGTTCTTTGTCAAGTAAGCACACTGTGTACTCTCACTGTAGATAGATAAGTGGCTATTTGGTCTGCTACACAGAACGTAGGTCAGGGTGGCTTCTTCTCCAGTCTGTGAGCTAGGTCTGGCAGAACAGGAACTTCAGAGACTTTGCCACTTGTGGCTTTTGACTTTAATTCCAGAAATCAGGACGCAGAGGCAGGCAGGTCTGTGTGAATGAGTCCGAGGATAGCCAGGTCTACATAGCAAGTTCCAGAACAGCCTGGGCTCTGTAGAAAGATCCTGTCTCAAAACAATCAGGAACAAAAATGATACTAATGAAATAAGGGGTATCCTTAAATTGATCTCCCCAGGGACTCACCATTATCTTTCTAGAACTTTCATCACTGATAAGTAGGTATCATAGAACCTATTCCTTTTCTTCACAGTGCATAATGATATTGTGTGTGTATGTTTTATATCTGTATATATGATAACCATATAAGAAAATGCACAGTTCTAAGCATGGATATGTAAAATAGTATACATAAAAGATACATATGCATAATTAGCATTTTAAAATACATCCATATATGCATTTGTATGAAAGTGAGTTTTATGCTCAATTTGTTTCCCTCAACAGTTTTTCTGTACCCAAGTTTCTGTCACCAGTAAACATCATACCTCACACACAGCCTGGGACATAGCAGGTAAGCAAAACTGCTCATTGACTGAATGAATCCTTGGGAGTCCACAGCCTTTCCTAATCATTAGTTATTTCAACTCTCAATTGGTCTTGAGCAAAAACAAACAAAAAAGTATAGAAAGTAGAAAACCAGGAACATTAAAAAAAAATTGCTTTTGTCTGTTATAAAACTTCACGGGTTTATGATCAGCCTCCTTCCGGGAAAGGCTCCTCTTCTTCTCGGTTTGATTTCACCTTAACATGAGAAAGAAAAAGGTGGAAAAAAGTCTCCGCTGTTCACTGCTGTAGCAGCCTGCTAAAGAAGCCATGTCTGGTTCAGTAAAACACCTGTCTGAAACCCCGCGGTCCAACCAGAGAGGGGAAAAACGTAAGTGGGTGCTTTTCCACATTCTGCTGCAGCGTCTTGCTTCTTCTCAACAGGGATCTCATCAAAAACACAGAGCACAGATGAGTGTTTGCTCAGTTATCATAAATCAAATCTGCTTAGAACTGAGGAAGAACACGATATAACTGCAAGAGCAGGACGCAGAGCATGCCGGGAAGCAGACCTTGGAGCATACTGGGAAGCAGACCATCTTGGTCTCCAGTTCTGGCCTCATTCCTTTTGAACCCCTGCTTTCCTTCACTATCCCACTTCCTTTCTAAGCAGAGATCATAAAAGAATCTAATTCACAGGACTTCGTTCTGAAATTAAATAACAGGATGCACAAAACCTCCGGAATAAAGTCTAGCATGTTTAGTAATTGCTCATCAGTAATTTTTTTAATAATTACTTTTGCTGCCATCCCGAAATTAAGATGAGATTGCTGCCAATATATGATGAACAAAATTTCAACAAGATGGAGTAAGGTGTGGGCAGGGGATGAGAAATGCACACTAGGACTTAGCAAGCATTAAAAGCCATCATGATCAAAGCTGTGGGAGAAACAAAACAGCACAACACAAAGCCAGGGTTGTCGGCTTGTTCTCCTCAGTTCTTAATCCACTAGAAACCATGACTTCATGTATCTGTCAAGTATCTAACCAAGACTACTCCTGCACCGTCCCCTGTAGTCTCAACAATTTGGAGAACAATTAATCACCATCTGCTCCATATTCAGCTCAGTATTTCTAAGGAGTCTCCACTGACTTAACTCGGAGGTTAGTAGACTTCCTCATTCAAAGGCTGTTTGAACCTCTTTCCTTCGTCCAAAAAGACACAACTAATTACATTCTCCCTGTATATCCTTATAAATAGCACTGTGTTCTTTGCTGCTGTACTCCCTAAGAGTATTATGGTTCATTTAACACATATTTAGTTATAGAGTCGTTTATGGACACTGCACTGCACTAGGCCCCTGATACAATAGCAAACATAGAGCACAAACCAACCAGCGATCAGCAACAGAGTTAGTTTCCGAGAAGCCTGTGTCTAAATACAGATCTCAACTGCAAATTGCTATTTTTATGGCACAAATTATTTGAATGAATGAATGAATGAATGATATAGCCAAAGTAAAATAGGAACAGAAAAATAAGTAATGGTGGTATGTTGATAGACTACAAGTGCCTGGGGCGGGGTAGGGCATCTTAGCTTTCATACTGACAATTATTTTTCGTGTCAGACTAGATCTCACTCTTTCCTAAAACATAGACAATTAGAACTTCAGATGCTCATGCACTGCACCACAGAAACTAGAGAAATAATGGAGTCATAGGTAAATATTTCAGTTAATTACAAAAACAGCTAGTTACACAAAAACTCGGAATGGCGCAACACCAATGGCTAGTTTAAAGTTGACCTTTTAACGTTATATTAACTTCACTTTCCTTCCTTAAAACAAATTGTGATGAAGAAATAACGGCATTTTAGATTGTGTTGTATATGCTATCAGTCTGAGTCACTTTGGGATATCTTTGTTTTGAATTATCATCCCTTCTCTGATATCAGTGCTGTTCCCCTTGGGCTTTTCAGTCCAGAGAGCAAACCCAGTCCCAGGATGTTATGAACAAGATTACTTTTCCTTACTTTTCCTACTAGGATGCTTCTTCTTACTACACAGTATGCCATTTGTCTTAGGTTACTATTGCTGTGATGATATACTATGACCGAAAGCATCTTAGGGAGGAATGGTATCATTTCATTCACAGTTCCATCCATTTAACATTTTATCCTCAAAAGCAGTGAGGACAGAAACTCAAGCAGGGAAGGAACTTGGAGTCAGGAGCTGATGCAGAGGCCATGGAGGGGTGCTGCTTACTTACTGACTCCCGGTGGCTAGTTCATCCTGCTTTCTTATAGAGCCCAGGAACAACCCAGAGATGGCACCACCCACAGTGAGCTGAACCCTGCCCCAGCAATCACTAAAGGAGACAAGGCCCTACAGGTTTGCCTACAGTTGAATCTTATGGAGGTATTTTCTCAATTGAGGATCCTTCCTCTCAGATGGCATAAATTCTTAACAACAACAACAACAACAACAAAAATAAGTAATGAAAACAAATGTAGTGTCACAAGTCTTTAATCCCAGCACTTGGGAGGTAGAGGTAGCATTCAGGGCCAGTCTGCTCTACAGAGTGAGATTCAGGTCACCCAGTGCTGCACACAGACCCTGTCTCCAACAACAACAATAACAAGTAAATAAGGTGCATACAAAATTATTATGGCTAATTGAGTAATACGAAATTATCTACAAGATCTCTAGATACATGGGAGCAAGATGCCTGTTTCCTTAGTTGTGGCAGAAGTTTGGATGTAAAACTTGTTACATATTTAATGAAAACATTTCAGTACAAAAGGAAATGATCAGCAAGTTTTGGCCATTGTGAGAAGCAGCTGCATACTAAATTTTAAATTTCACTAAGTGCATTTTTTAGAATTGATTTTCTAATCCATTGTGTCACAACTCATAACTGAAACAAATTCATCTCCCTGGCAGGCAGGAACAGTTACCCAACAAAAGAGTTCTGTTTTAAGTGACACAGCTGTACATAATTGTAGATAATTCTGCACTAACTTACATACATATCACATCTTTTGGCTTACTGATACCTGTTTGTAAAAATACTGGCTGTTTGTAAAAATTCCTCTAAGATATAAAACAATTCAAATTTTTTGAGAATTTCCTATATGATTCCTGTATTTACATCATTTTATACTACCCTTTGAATCCCTCCAGTTCCTCCAGCTTCCCTAATTTCCTCTCAAATTCACAACTTCTTCAAGTATATGGTGTGTGTGTGTGTGTGTGTGTGTGTGTGTGTGATGTTTATAAAAATAGATTCTGCTTAGTCCACTTAGTGTTGTTCATAGGTGTGCGATTAGGGCTGATCATTTGGGACTGAATAACCTAGAAGGGGGCCCATCCCAAGAGGAGAAAATTGGTCATTTGTCAGCAGCTGGGAGTGGTCTGTAGCTCTTCCTCTAGGGGTGGGACTTGTGGGACTCCCCCCACCTGTGCTGGAATGTCCACTGGTCCTCTGACCCTTGCATCTGACTGTTCCCACTTCTGCCAAGCTCACTGACACTTTGGTGTAAGGTTTCCATTATAGATGTACCAATTGAGGAAGGGAACCCAAGGTCAGTTCTCTTCACTGTGACCACCTGTAGGTTTCTGTAATGGTCTCTGCCAAAAAGAAGTTACATGAAGGAGGAGGGACAGCTACTTCTTCGTGTGGACATGAAGATAAATATCTAGAATGCAGTTGACAGTGATACTGATTTAGGAGAGTGGCAATAGTCAATTCTGGTCTAAGGTCTGTCACGTCACCAGCCATGGGAGTTGGCTAAGTTGACAGCACCAGACATGGATTACCTTCTGCTGAGCAGGCCTTACATCCAATAAAACAGCTGCTGGTTGTCAGCATTATATAAGTGCTATTATCACAACATTGCAGATCTATTGCCAAGCTGCCCTTAAACTCCCTCACATAGACCTGCCTACCTCTGTCTCCTGATGTCTAAAATTAAAGTCAGAAGCCCCAAGCAGCATGCAACGTTGTGGTTCATGGGCTTTACAGCTAGGTAGGACTGTGGCTGATCTTCCCCCCTTTGAAAGCCCGTATAGCAACTTCGGATATGAGGACAGCTAGTGCTTGGGGATGAGGCTTCCAGGTCAGTTCTAGCTTGATTCCTTCAAGTCATGAGTTTCTTACCTTCAGTCTACAGGGAGACAAACAAGGCCATGGTATAGCCTACATTATTTAGACAGTCTTTAGATTCCCTTAACCTAGAACTAGAAGAGAGGTTGCCTACGCCTGGCACTGGAATTTGTGTTAAATTATCTATTGCTCTTGAGTTGGGTATTATTATCCACATTAGCACATGCATAATCATACACACATGTATATGTGTGTGTATATATATACATATATATATTTAACATATATATGTTAAATTTTAAATAAGCAAAATTGTTTTTTCATTGTGGTCTTTTCAATCACTATTAGTTCTTTGATTTGTCTCCCTGTGTGTATTGGCCTCTTCATCCTCTCCAGACAAATCATAAGCCTAAATATCAAAATCCCCCTCATAGTAAATTATTACCTCTACTCTCATTAAATGTTTTCACAGTGGCTTGCTACTTATAAAACAGCTTCGTAATTATTCCTCAATGACCTCATTTTAGCTATAGAAGCCTAAAAGTTTAAGTAATAATGCATATTTAAACATTCATTGTATGTATTCATATTCCAGAAGTCCTCTGCTAATGACAAAAATAGTCTCAGAACTGCCCCCCAAAAAATTAAAAGTGAAATAAGCTTTCCTCATTGCTGCTCCAGGGGTGAAATGCTTTCTGGCAGATGAAGGTGATGCTCTGGGGGCCATGAAACATCAGGGACTTTTCTAAACTTTTCTAAATGTATTTTCAGTTAAAAAAAATAAACACCTGGGCTGATGGGACTTTCGGGGAGTGGGGGGTCTAGAAAAGGGGAAATCATTTGAAATGTAAATAAAAAATATATTGAATTAAAAAAATTTTAAAAAAGCAAAAAAAAAAAAAAATGGAAAAACCACCTGCATAGTGATATTTACAGTAGGCAAATTAGTCTTGCGTGGTGATACAAGGATTCACCCCTAACACTGAGGAAGCTGATAGCAGAGAATCTGTGGGGCTAATGCCAACCTGGGTTGCATACTGCCCAGGTTCAACAAATAAAAGCAAGGGCAATCAGTAATATGTGTTGGAGTGTTTTCCCACAATTCCCACACATTCTCCTCCTCCCCCTTCCTCTTCTCCTCCAAGGCCACACTCCTACCTCTCTGTATCTGGCAAGCAAGGGCTCGGGGCACCATCTGTTATTTTATTATTAACAAGTATTTTAAAATATTTCATAATCTCAGAGCTTATGTAGTGTTCATGGCTGGGAATCCATATTTACACCATCAGGTTCCCATTCCTGTAACATTTCTGCAACTACTAAAGGGAAGATTGTAACTATAAAAATATTAATGTTTCCCCCTGAGCTGCTGGAATTGTCCAAGACCAGACTGGTGATGAGCCACTCATCTTTCTAAGCATATTGAACATTACTGATTATTAAAATAACTCTTCTTAGGCATTAGGTTATCTCTATTTTATCCATAGGGAACCAACACTCAGTGTGATTTTAAAATGTGCCACGCTTATACAATCTGTAAGAGAGAAACTGAATAAGGCACTGGAAACTAATTAAAACGCAGAAGCATGCGTGCTTATTGGAAGGTATAAGAAGGATACTACAATATCAGCATCTGCACCAACATCACAACTCTCATCCTAGCAATCATTGGTCTAGGCAGAGAGTGGATATCAGCTGCTACAGGCTGTGTAGAAAAGCAGAGGCCGCAGAGAGAGCCCAGAACTTAAGATTTGCTGTTTTTGCAGAATTCTCTTTCTATTCCCAACACCCACATGGTGGCTAACCACTATCTTAACTCCAGGTCCAGGATATATGATGCTCTCTTCTGACCTCTGAAGGCACTGCACATACTTCGCACACAGACATACATGAAGAATGAACAACCATACATTTAAAATAAAGAATAAAAAAAAAAGGAAAGAAAGGGCTATCCATTATATTATGTGTTGGCAATTTAATGAAATATTTTTGTCTCTACAAATGTTTCTGAGTCTTTAATAGGCTCTTATGTTCCGTAAGTTTCACCCTCCATACAGTACAGAGTAGCATGTTATGGGTCCAGCAGTCCAGAAACTACTTTGGAATGACATAACCTGGAATATTCTTAAGGTAGCTACCTGTCTATGCCAAAGCCCCATGGACACTTCCCACAAACATTCCCATCATTCCTTCCAAAGAGAACATGTCTCACTTTCCAAATTTTTGTCATGTCTAATATTTAGTAGATTTATAATACTTAGTATATAAACTATGAGAATATAGATACATATCAACATATGAATACATGTATTATAGACGGAGATATCAGGGAATATATGCAGATATATGCACATATTTATCAAATGATTTACATAGTCAAAGAAGTTCCTTTAAATGGTCACCTTGGAGAGATATGCATCTCCTAAACAGTTTTTAAACCACAATTTGGAGTTGGCTTAGAGAATCTACACTTTAAATGTTCTTACAATTATCTCATCTTTCCAGGGAGATTTTGTGGGTTTTTTGGGGGGTGGGTGGGTGGGTTTTTTGGGGGGTGGGTGGGTGGGGTTTTTTTTCTAGAAAGAAACAAAAGTATTTAAATCAAGTGGGATCTGAAATTTATCAAGTAATGACGATTTTCTTATGAAATTTGAAATCTGGTCTAAGAGTAATTACTGCAGTGGGTGTGTGCAGCAACATGTTGGTTAGCAGGCCCATGGGCAGTGCTTGCAGTTTCTAATCTGCATATTAAAACCACTTTCGATCAGTTCAGTGAAGGGTGTTCTCACACATTCAGTCAACAATTTCAGTACGAGGAGTCCTTGTGTAAAAGACAAAGGGAAAAAATGGCAAATAAAAATGTGGATGTTATATGTCTTTATACAGGGCTAAAAAAGAAAAAACAACCTCTAAGTCATTGCATAAAACCAATTAAAGAGAAGCTAGTTGCTGAAGTCAGGAGAGGAAGGACAAGACCATCTGTTTCTGTTCTGTTAAATCTTCTGAATAACTTGTTAGCTATGTCCTCAGAACTCAGGCTTCTTTTACACAGTTAAAAATAAAGGTAGTTAAGGCCTGACTCAGATTTTAACTCAGATGAACTATGTAAATGGAAATTATCAAATATGATCAAGTCTCAGTTTCTTCATCAATACAATTCCAGTATTAAATAGATTAAACATAGCAGTGAAAATACCATATTTGTTCTAATGACCAGGTACTTTCATGGAATAACAATCACTTCACTACTACATTTTTAAACCACAGTTTTCATATTTATGAAGACATTTTTCTTGATTTCACACTATTTGTTTATATCTATTAGTACTCTTCTATCTGCCTGCTTACCAGTATTATTTAAATATATTCCACACACAGATCTGTATCAGATATTAGAGCTAAGCTGTATTAGGAAAGGTTGTGTTAAAGTGCAGTGGTAAAGATTATGCTGCATTATACTACAAGATACAAACATATCCAAGGAAAGTACGTACGCAATGTGTGCTAGCACCTTATGGAAATGTTCCGTGCTTACGGAGATGGAAGGTAGACTGGAAGGGTAGCTTATATAGAAAAGTTAGGAACAGGAACGTTGTAAATCAAAGAAGAGAGACCCCCAAAGTGTGGAGTATTTCAGGGAAACACAGATGTTTCAGTTGACTTACTGTGTAATGGAAGTCTCACAATTAAGACTTGGACATTACAGGAATCTGAGTTCTGTAACACTGAAAGAATTAACAGTGGGTTTTGCATAGTAGGCAGTAGTAAAGCACTGATAGCTTTTGAATGTAGAGCCATATGGTGGATGTTTAGTTCAGGAAATCTAAACTGGAGGCTGCCCATACGAATGCTAGAGAGAGAAAAAATAATGGGAGTAATAAGAGTGCATTCCATGTGTGCTCTTTTGTGATTGAGTTACCTCACTCAGGATGATATTTTCTAGTTCCATCCATTTGCCTAAGAGTCCTGAGAAGGCTGGATGTCCCAGTATAGGAGAATGCCAAGACAGGGTAGAGGGAGTGGGTGAGTGGTGAGTAGGGGGAAGGGGGATGGGATAGGGTGTTTTTTAAGGGGAAACCTGGAAAGGGGATAACATTTAAAATAAAGGAAATATCTAATAAAAACTGAAAAATAAAAAGACCAATGGACAACTCACTAACGTCATCACAACATGAACTAATTAATGAACTCTTCAGACCTATGTCTGGCTACAGCACAAGGAACATCATGGCACCCTCACTGTGCCAGTAATGATCGACATTTTTCCAACTGTTAAGGACTACTTTGTTTCCTCATGTTTTTATTGGAATGTTTAAACAAACAACGATCAGCCTGTTATTTAAAACTAATCATGCATTTACCTGTGATAAGGGCCACGTATGCATCCCTTTCTTATACAGTAGGTCTTTAATGATGTCTTTTCACATTGTTAGTGTTTTACACAATTGTGTATGTTTCTCCAGTTGCTTCAATGTGACCCCCCTATAATTTGTTCAAATCCAAATGCTGACAAGATCTGCACTTTATTTTTTGGCTGTCATGTATACAACATACTTTGACCAGGTTACTTTGTGATTATTAGCATGCTTCTGTCTGTATGTTCATCTACGTTTATTTGTTGGATAATATTGTTTTATGTTCCGTAACTAGGCTGCTGCACTATTTTCTACTCCTAAGGAAAAATGATGATTCATCTACCCTTCCTTCACCTGTGTCATAATTACCATGTGCAGGTCATCATACTAGATAATAAGTGGGAATTGCAGACATCTGTCAATCAGATCCATGCCTCCAATACTGAAGAATCTGAAGAAAAAGAAAATAAAGATCAAAATGCACAGGGGTAATGTTAACTGATGGTTATATAATTTAGTCCAGGGGTAAATGCTACAGTCTTTTAGTGAACCAAGGGATGAATTGAGCTTTAGAAGAAATTCAGCAGAAAAGATGGAGAGGTTAAAATAATCAGTAATTTGAGAGGAAGTTAGGTTAGGAAGAAATCAGAAGAAAGAATTTACTATGTAATTTCACACTTTAGGCAGAAGACCAAGTTTGCATTGTGATCAAAAGTTATTGGGTATAGACCCAAAATATGAATGGAGAAAATGAGAGATGGTCTCAAGAGAACAAGAATCAAATGCACTGACAGGACACGTGTGAAAGATTTGGAAGGACATTAAATGGCAAGCAAAATCATCTAAATATTGTCTCCTAGACCCAGAGACTACAAGACTCCTTCATTTTTCCACATATGATAAGCAACTGGATATTATGTAAAATTAGATATTTTACTAATAGGAAAAATTAATCATCTCATTTCACAAGGAACTTTAAGTGGTTTATATATTCCAAAGGTAGTCACTTTTAAGTATTTCTAACATTTGCAAGAAAGCTTAATGTTTTATTTTGCCCAACAGCTAGGTGCTCCATTTAAAAAAAAAATCTAAACAAATTCAAGCTGATGTAACCAACACATACACTACAGGGAGCAGAGAGACCTTCACAAGCAAGAATTTAAAAGCTTGGTATAAACTAAAAACTTGACGAATTTATCATGAGAAAAACTAGTAAACACAGATATGCCAAAGTCAACTTTTCATCTATTATAAAAGTTTGTATTTTCTTCCTTTTGATGATAAATATGAACTGACTTATGATATCTTTTGTTTACCAGAACAATACTGATTTTCATTATTGAAATATTCAAATGGTGACTAAGATGTCAAATTCATCAAAGAAATTATATGTTGACTGTGATACAGCTTTATTGGTAAGTAATCTCTTGCATGTTTATTCTTTTAAAATAATGAATAAGATAGTCTGTATATTTTTAAATTTTAGAATATTTTAGACTAAATATATATGTCAGGATTTGTGCTAGGCTTTGGAGATAATAAAATCATATATAGTATTCCAATGCTATACATTCAGGAATAGATGACCACACACAAACACACATTATTCACACTATATACACAACACAAACTGTGTCAACCATAGTGTGCTTGTGTACCTACAAAATACACACACACACACCATAGTAATAAGCACATGCACACAGACATGCAGACGCACACTATGTGTCCCACCACCAAGTAAAAGTGTCATTCATTCTAGGTTAGGGTTTCTCATTAGCAAACTATTAACATTTGGCATAAAGTAACTTCCTAGGTCTGGAGAGATATCACCTTTAAATTGTGAAAACCAAAACTGTCTGTTGTCTGCAGAGACTTCCAAAAGTTCCCTGTGAACTGAAGATAAAATCCCCTGCTGCTTGAACTAATGGATTAGAAGGAAATTTCTAAATGTAACTTGCTAATGAAGACAACATACTGCTGAGGAAATGTTGGGAAATTCATAGTGTTCGTCAGCGGCTGATACTATAGAAAAGGTAGTAAAACACAAATCCATAATGGAAATAGTTAAATACAAGTTGTGTTCAGGGCCCATGCAGCACTCGGTATTTGGGATATAGTTAATAAAAATGTATAAGGAATAATGCAAGCCCTGGCACTATAAAAAGCAATCAAATTGTTGAGATCTTTAAATAAAAGTTTTTTTTCCATTTTATAAAAATGATATTTGATTGTACAAATGGAATTAATAAAACATGATTTTGGAAATGTCAGTGTGGTATTTCTGGGCAAGGGTATTAAGAGACTGTTTGAAGTGTGTGATACAATGAAGAATATAGCCTGGAAGATATTGGAGGCCTGAGGACAGGCATCTCAATGGGAGGTGGGTGGAAATAACAAGTATTTAACTCTACCTCATGTCAGTGTCTGAGCTTGTAAGTTGTCAAGTTGTCTCAAGGAGTCGATGCTGTGGTAGAGCTGATCAACAGATTTGCTCAGACACTGGAACTTTGTTCAGAAAGTTGAAGTTGATGTTGCAAAATGTTGAGGCCAAAGATGATGTGACTCCAAATAGAAGTTCTGCGGTGACACAGAAGGTATACATCTGCACTTTTCGATAGTCTCATTGGAGAAAGATTAATACACTTAAAACCCTTGGACACATCAATTGTTCAGTATTTGCCTGCTTGGTGAAGATTTCTTGTGTATGTGTTTGTGTGTTTATGTGCTTATGTGTCTGTATGTCTGTGTGTGTGCTCCCACATGTGCATGGGCCCATGTGTGGGTATCAAGTATTTTTCTTGGTCTGCTCTTTCCGTCATCATCTATTGAGACAGTGTCTTCCTCACTGAGCCCAGAGCATACCAGTTAAGCTAGGCTGGTGACCAGCAAGCCTCAAGGATTTCTTCCTTTTTCTACCTCCCCAGCATGAGGTTACAAGTGCACAGCACGATGATGTCTGGTCCTTTATGTGGACGTCGGGAGTCTGACCTCGGGTCCTCATGCTTGCATGGTAAGCACTTTGCCAAGTGAGCCATCTCCCAGTCCCCAATGAAGATTTCTATAATGTGTCTTAGTGCGTGTTGATGTTTTCACCATGCACAAGGTGATACCAAAGCTCTGCACCTCTCCGATACTTTTCAGAGCAACAGTTGAAGATTACCATCATTTGCTCATTTTCAGTATGAATTACTGAGGCAAGACATGACCCAATACTACTTAAGTGCCCTACAACCAAGATGGTAAGATCCTGAGAATCCCTCCCTGAACAAGTAAACCATACAGTTAAATTAATTTGCCCTTGGTCAGTAGCTCAATTATTCCTTTCCTTTGAGCAGTTATATTCTGTGTAAATATAAAAGCTTTCCTGTATATGTGATGATATGGTGTTGACACAGGAAAATAAAATCAAACACTGGTACAGGCGCTTGTCCCTCTCCTTACACACCTTCCATTCTGCCCAAGCCACGAAGACATGAGATTTTGTTGTGCTCACTCATGAACTAATATTTGCTGATTTTGAAATTTCTTAAAACTTTCATTTTGAGATTATGAGTATATTTTATAGTAGTCACATAAATATTTAAGTATACGTGTTCAAATATGAAAACATAGTGAAGTAAGCCAAGATCCTCTAGTCAGGAGAACTGAAAATGTAGGAGCTTAGTGGGAAAAATGTCATCTCAGACACAAGTATTTTTGATTGCTACATAGTAAATTTGTTTCATAACCAGGAAAAAATACATATATTGGTAAATTCAGGAGATATCACTTCCTGGAAGTTAGATATATAAGATGGTTAATAATTGGAGAAAGGTTGCATGAGAGAAGTTAAGAAATTGTTACAAAAATTTAAATGTTTATTTATCAAGCACAGTATTTAAGTAAGTGTGGCTTCAGAATCAGGTGTGAAAGGACAGGAGAAATGGTAAATGGTCATGAAAATGAATGGAAATCTACAGCTGACAGGGCTGAGGAGGTGGAGGCATCTCCAGGATGTGACAGAGACCTGGGATAAAGGAGACACCCAAGAATCAGTGGGAGTGACCTTAGTTGTGACTAGCTAAGTTGGGGATATGGAACCTGAAGAGTCCACCTCCTGTAGCCAAGCATGAACTCCAGAGGAGCTCCAATCTACCCACAAACTTTTCAACCCCAAATGTATCCTGTCTACAAGAAATGCAGGCATGGTGGATGGAGCAGAGACTGAGGGAAAGGCTAACCAATAACCGGCCCAACTTGAGACCCATCCCATGGACAAACACCAATCCCTGACACTATTAATAATACTCTGTTATGTTTACAGACAGGAACATGCTGTCCTCTGAGAGGCCCCACCCAGCAGCTGATTCAGACAGATACAGATCCACAAAGAAACAGTGGATGGAGCTTGGGAACTCTTGTGGAATAATAAGAGGAAGGATTGCAGCCCTCAAGGGCATAGGAACTCCACAGGAAGACCAACAGAGTCAACTAACTTTGACCATTGCAGCTCTCAGAGTCTGAACCACCAAGCAAAGAACATACATGGGCTGAACCTAGGCCTCCCTGCACATACATAGCAGATGTGTGGCTTGGTCTGCATGTGGGTCCTGATGCCTGCATATGGGATATGTTCTTCTAGTTGGGCTGCCTTGGCTCGCCTCAGTGGGAGTGGAAGAGAAAGCGCCTAGCCTCAGAGAGAATTGAAATGCCTGGGTGGGGGGGATATGCGGGGGAGACCCCACCTTTTGAGAGGGGAAGGGGATGGGGGATGGGTGGAGGTTTGGGGTAGGGGTGACCAGGAAGGGGCAGTGAGATGTAAAGTGAATCAGTAAAATTAATTAATTAATTAATATCTGGAAGACCCAACAAGCAGCTGAAAAAGTCAGATGCAAATATTGCACCCAACCAATGGACAGAAGCAGCTGACCCCTGCTATTGAATTAGGGAAGGCTGAATGAAGCTGAGGGTGACCCTGTAGGAGGACCAGCAGACTTGATTAATTTAGACCCCCAGGATCTCTCAAACACTGGACCACTAAGCAGGCAGCATACACCAGCTGACATGAGATCCCCAGCACACATACACTAGAGGACTGCCGGGTCTGTGTTCATTCAGAGATGATGCACCTAACCCTCAAGAGACTGGAGGCCCCAGGGAGTTTAGAGGTCAGGTGGGGTGAGGGGTAGTGACATCTCTGTGGAGACAGGGGGAGGGGAGGAGGTATGGAATGTAGAATGATAGAAGGGTGGACGGGTTGGCGAGGTGGGGAAGAAAATATGGAGTGTATAAATTAGTTAATAAAAGTTTTTTAAATAAATAAATTAAAAAATATTTTTCAATTAAAATACTAGCAAATTGAAATAAATTTCTTCCAGTATGGATAAAAAAATCCCACAGTATTAATGATACAAATCAATCCTTCCTCGAAGTAGGGCAGTCGCTACAGATATAGAAATGATGCTGTTGAATATTAAGATTTACTTGAGACTGTAATACCTACACTACCTCACTTTACATGTTTGAAGATGATCCACTGGTAAATTAGGAAGCTTTCCGCAAAATAACAATAACCATGAGGGGAGATTCAGCTCACAGTCGCAGGCAGATCAGATCAACTGCTCACTAGTCTGCACCTAAGTGTCATGCTTCTGACAGGAGGGAGCCACACTAGCCGCTGAACTTATCTTCGGTCTAAAGAACTGAAATCTTTCCTGGTCCCCTGCAAAGCTTCCGAGTATATGAGTGTGCACAATAAAGGAAATGAACGAGAGCAGGCAGGCCCAGTGTTGGTCATTTGTACTCTCCTGGCTTTAGATGGGAGGTGTTTTACAAGGGTCTCAAAAGCTATTCCCTTTCTTTCTTTATTTGACCTGTAACATTGTAGAAGGAAATGATCAGGCCATTGGCAGCGTTTGGCAGGGAATATAGGAACATATTCCCTTTTTAAATCCTTTTATATAACATTACACCTGTACTGTTGTAGTTTTTTGTTTGGTTGTTTGTTTGTTTAATAATTTAACACTGAGATTGTCAGAAACTCCCTTTTTGTTTTGGTCTAAATTTTAGTTTCTCCTAATTCCAAGAACACTGTCAAATGAGATAAGTGGTGAAGAAATGAAATGAGTCTGGGATTGTTCTAGTTTGTTGACCTAGGAGGCACAACCTGGAACTCCTAAAGAAGTAGTATTTATTATAATAATACTTACAATGTATCTTATACAACCCATATTTATTATATCAGTGATGGTATTGTTATGCAAATGATCTTCTTTCATATAAAGCCTTGGAAGGACTTTGGATCCATTATATATAATCAGGTAATAAAATAAAATAAAATAAAATAAAATAAAATAAAATAAAATAAAATAAAATAAAAATCAGGAAACACATTACTCCAATCATAAGCATGAGTGAAGGAAGGTATCTGAATCTGTATGAAAATGTGTTTGTTTTGCACTGAGCCACAAAAATTCTACACTGAAACATGCACTAAAGATTCAGCACTGTTCCTTTCTGTTACATAGTTTCACTTTTTATTTAAATTGCATTACAGAACATGTATTTGTATATGTTAATGTGGAAATAGTGTTTGGATACACCCATGCATTGTATGATATATCAGTCAACTTAAAGAGTTGTAGTGCCTCAAATTTATTTTGGATAAAAACTTAGAAAATGCTTCATTCTCTTATTTGAAACCACAGTACATTGTCATTACAATGTTTCTCTTTTATGAGGAATTGCCAGAGGGCCCCAATGTTTTTTTTCCTCTCTCTCTTTGTTTTTCTTATTATTTTCTTTAATCTGGGAAAAGAGGAGAAATTAAATCAGCACATGTAAAACATGCTACCACAGCAGTGAAAAAGACATAGCCAGGGTGTGGATGCATTTTTACATTGTTTATTTTCCTCCTCTAGTGTGTTTAAAATTTTCATCCCAAATCTTCGAAGGTTCTTGTGAAAAATAGACAGCTTTGTGGAGTCCTGTTTTTCTCAAATGCTAAGCTACTGAACTGGAGATCAAAGAGTAATTTATTTTGTTGTAAGTATGCTTTTACTATTTACTTTTAAAAATAATCAAAGCATAAATTCTTCAAAAGAGATAACTAGGTGATAAATTAGAACAATTAAGGAAGGGTGTGTGTGTGTGTCTGTGTGTGTGTGTGTGTGTGTGTGTGTGTTGGTTTTCATTTCTGCTTGTCCTTCAGTGTGCAGAGAAGCTGGCTGTGACCTGAGATCTGTGGGATATTTGCTTTGTCTGTGGCAGTGATAAATTTAAAGTGATCCATCATTGAGAAAAATGTGAAAATGATCCTGTCACAGAGTTTCTTCTACCTATAGGGTAAGCAAAATGGCTGTCTTCTAAAGGCCGGACCCTAAACCACTGGCATTAAGAAATTACATTTAAACAAAGTAGCAAGTACGTGTGCTCAGAAAAAGATCCTTGGCAACCAACTACCTAGTAGGCTGAGTTTTATCTGGATATTTTCTTTGTGACTTTTAAATTATTTTTTAAACTTGGCAGTGTTAGAACTTTATGTGTTCAATAAACTAATGTCATTCTACTGAACTTTTTTAAAAATGAGCATAATATTTTAATGTATTTTTAATTCTTTTATTAGATATTTTCTTTATTTACATTTCAAATGATATCCCCTTTCCTGGTTCCCCCTCCGAAAATCCCCTATCCCATCACCCTTCCCATGCTCACCAATCCACCCAACTCCCACTTCTCTGTCCTGACATTCACCCACACTGGAGCATTGAGCCTTCACAGGACCAAGAGCCTCTCATCCTATTGATGTCCAACAATGTCATCCTCTGCTACATTTGTGGTTGGAACCATGGGTCCCTACATATGTACTCTTTGGCTGGTGGTTTAGTCCCTGGGGCTTCTGGTTGGTTAGTATTGTTGTTCTTCCTATGGACTGCAATCCCCTTCAACTTCTTTGACCCTTTCTCTAGCTGCTCCATTGGGGACCCTGTGCTTAGTCAAATGGTTGGCTGAGAGCATCCACCTCTGTGTTTGTCAGTCATTGGCAGAGCCTCTCAGGAGACAGCTATATCAGTCTCCTGTCAGCAAGCACTTGTTGGCATCCCCAATAGTGTCTGGGTTTGGTGACTATATATGGGGTGGATCCCCAGGTGGGGTAGTCTCTGAATGATCTTTAGTTTCTGCTCTACACTTTGTCTTTGTACTCCTCCCGTGAGTATTTTGTCCCCCCATTTAAGAAGGACCAATGTATCCACACTTAGATCATCCTTCTTGAGCTTCATGTGGTCTGCAAATTGTATCTTGAGTATTCTGAGCTTCTAGGCTAATATCCATTTATCAGTGAGTGCATACAATATGTGTTCTTTTGTGATTGGGTTACCTCACTAGGATAATATTTTCTAGTTCCATCCATTTGCCTAAGAATTTCATAAATTCATTGTCTTTAAAAGCTGAGTAGTACTCCATTGTGTAAATGTACCACATTTTCTGTTTCCATTCCTCTGTTGAGGGATATCTGGGTTCTTTACAGCTTCTAGCTATTATAAATATGGCTGTTATGAACATAGTGGAGCATGCGTCCTTATTACACATTGGAACATCTTCTGGGTATATCCTCAGGAATGGTATGGCTCAGTCCTCAGGTAGTATTATGTCCAATTTTCTGAGGAACCACCAAACTGATTTCCAGAGTGGTTGTACCACCTTGCAATCCCACCAACAATGGAGGAGTGTTCTTCTTTTTCCACATGCTTGCCAGCATCTGCTGTCACCTGAGTTTTTGATCTTAGCTATTCAGACTGGTGTGAGGTAGAATCTCAAGGTGGTTTTGATTTCCATTTTCCTGATGACTAAGGATGCTGTACATTTCTTTAGGTGCTTCTTGGCCATTTGAGCTTTCTCAATTGAGAATTCTCTGCTTAACTCTATTCCTCGTTTTTTTAAATAGGGTTATTTAGTTCTCTGGAGTCTAGCTTCTTGAGTTCTTTGTATATATTGGATATTAGCCCTCTATCGGATGTAGGATTGGTAAAGATATTTTTCCAATATGTTGGTTGCTGTTTTGTTCTATTGGCAGTGTCCTTTGCCTTACAGAAGCTTTGTTATTTGAGGTCCCATTTTGTCAATGCTTGATCTTAGAGCATAAGCTGTTATTGTTCTGTTGAGGAAATTTTCCTTTGTGCCCATGTTCTCAAGGCTCTTTCCCAGTTCCTTTTCTATTAGTTTCAGTGTATCTGGTTTTATGTGGAGGTCCTTGATCCACTTGGACTTGAGCTTTGTACAAGGAGATAAGAATGGATCAATTTGCATTTTCTACATGCTGACTGCGAGTTGAACCAGCACCATTGGTTGAAAATGCTATCTTTTTCCCACTGGATGGTTTTAATTCCATCCACAAAAATAAGTTAATAAAAAAATAAAAAATAAAAAACCCAGAATAGCAAAAACTATTCTCAATAAAAGAACTTTTGGGGGAAATCACCATTCCTGACGTCAAGCTGTATTGCAGAGCAGTAGTGATAAAAACTGCATGGTATTTGTTATGCCAGATGAATTTGCAAATTGCTCTTTCTAACTCTATGAAGAATTAAGTGGAGATTTTGATGGGGATTTCATTGAATCTGCAGATTGCTTTTGGCAAGATGGCCATTTTTATTATGTTAATCCTGCCAATCCACAACTTTCAATCAAATGATAAAATGTAATATGTACACATGATAGCTCAGGCATTACCATTTTTCAAATACAGTGATGACCACAGGGTCTGCAACGTAAATGGAATGACTGTAGCCATTCTGTGACCATATGATCATAATTTATTCTGAGATGGTAAAATTTTCATTCCATGGAGATTTAACATTCCATGGTATTTATTTTCTCTTAGAGATTTTTTTTTGGCACAAAATAATATTTAGGTGGGTTAGGGACTATTTTTAATTGACACACTTTGAGTGGCCACATTCAAATTTGTTATAATCCTCTCACATAGTTATTCTAATCTTCTGTTTAAATTTTGATGAGAATATATTCATTATGTAAAACAGTTATGAATAACCCATTCCTCTTTCACTCCCTCTTATCCTTGCCTGTGTCCATCACTAGTCCCATTTCATTTCCAAAACAATCCCTCTTCCACTTTCATGTCTTTAAAGAAATTTCCAGATTCTGTATTTGGGGGGAGGGGAAACATTCTCTATCTATCCTTTTGCATTCATTATACTGACATGATTCTCTCCAGCTTCAGTCATTATGCTGAAAGCCATATGATTCCATTCTTCTATTATGGCTAGTGTGTTGGGTGTGTGTGTTTGTGTCTATCTGTCTAGGTCTGTCTGAATGTCTGTCAGGGAGCATCTGCCTGGATAGAGGCAGGGGACCTTGAGGAGAGTAGAACCTGGGAAGAGTGAGCTCTGTGGAGAATGGATGCTGGGGGGAGAAATCATAATGGAGGTTTGGTTCTGGGGAGAATGGACACTGGGAAGAATGTGCTTTTGGAAAAGTATGCTCTAGTGAGGTTGGGGACTAGGAAAATTGAACTCTGGGAAGAGTAGTTATTTGTGCACACAGAAAAATGGGCACTGAGGAGATTGAACACCAAGAGAACAGGCTCTGGGGTAATGGGCCCTGACCATTCATAAAAGCACCATGGAGATTGAGCTATGAGGCAAATAGGCACTATTGTCTGTCTGATCAGGTATGCTTCCTGCAAACTTAGTCCTATGATCCACTCTGAACTCTAAAAGAGTATCTATGGGGTTAAGATCTCCCCCATAATTACAGCCCAAGTCTCCTACCCTGTGTTGACAGAATGAAATCTATCTTCTGTTCTCTACTCTGGATTCTTCTGTGTCCTGGTAATTTTTTTCTGTCCCACCCACTGGGAATGGGTGTCTTAAGAGATGAAATTGCCCTTAGTCCTGTGAAGGCTTCAGGTACCACTGTAGGAGAATGCTAGGATAGAGAAGTGGGAGTGGGTGGGTGGGGAGGGGAGCACCTTCATAGACACAGGGGAGAGGGAATGGGATAGGAGTTTTTTCAGAGGGGAACCAGGAAAGGGTTTATTTACATTTGAGATGTAAATAAAGAAAATATTTAATAAAAAAATTTTCCAAAACAAACAAACAAACAAACAAAAAGATGGAATTGCCCTATTGGGAGCCTTTCCATGCTTTCTCGTTTCAGGACTGGTGCTGGACTTCTCTCTAAACTTACAGCATGTACTTTGTTGTTAATGCACCATGAATCTTGAATTTTCTGTGAAAAATCTCCCAAGCAGCAATTCTCAATTCATGTATGTCTGGTTTACTGTATTTTCAGCTAAAGATCTTCCTGCTCATTGCTGGAGTCTCTGGCCCATCCACTGCTTATAACTGGGTCTTCACCAATCAAGAAAATCATTGACATATCATTGACTATCTAAGTACAGTGTTCTATCTGAATAAAGTGTGTTTTGACTCAAAGTCAACTTTGATTGAACTATTGGGTTCCTAATATTGGATCTATCTTACCACTCAAAATATATTGAATTTTTATAATAAACAGGTACCAAAACTATATGCATGTGTACATTTCTACTACTATTGATAATTTTGTGAATTCAATTTTGTGAACTGTTTTAAGAGTCAGAATTTAAAAGCAAAAATCAGTGAACTTTTCCATCACAGTGTCATGTTAGAGACTATTTTATCAGTACAATATCTAGTCATCCTTTTGAACAGATGAAAATTAATTTGAATTTTTCCTACTGGCCAATTTAAAATGTGCATTGACCCATAAAGGTATAAATGATTGAAAGTGCTATTTGAGAGAAAACACCAGCTTAGTTGTTAAAATACAAAGCAATTGCAAAATTATATCTGACAAAACAAGATCTTTAAAAATGTAGCTCTGAGAACAGTAAGTAAAAGTAATGTAGACTCTTAAGAAATTTGAAATTTATCAGATAAGGCTATTCATAGATGTCAATGTTTACCATTCTGTCCATCTTTATTTTCAAATGCATTTATTTTTATCAAGGCATTACACACTGAATGATAAAACTCAACTATCAACATTCTGTTCTTCCAGCATTTTTATTGATCATGTAGGTCCAGAATATACACACATGCTTAAAACAAATGTGGGTGTATTTCCCTAGAATACATTTGCCCAAAGGGCTTATTAGTAAATTCCATGTTATCACCTCAGATATTTGATATATTAAAAAAATTATGCTATATACCTCAAAGCTTCCCAAGGTAGATATCTAGTGATTGAACACTGAATTATTATGTATCCTTCATCATCAGCATAACTAGAGTCTGGTTTTCTTATCTTTTCAACAATGAGGAACTTAGAGAATGCCAGTGTGTAGTCTCCAACTACTTGTAGGTGTATGAGCAGTGTTAGCACTAATGCCAAAGACTTACAACACTACCTGAACATGCTGCAATTTTCTAATAAGGCTTGGGACAGAGCTCCTCCTCTGTTTGGGAGCAGCAAAGACAACCCCTTCTGTGCCCAGTGAATTGCCAAATATTTCTATAATGAGAGATAAGAGACTTGTTGGCTTTAGGGCTTCAGTGAAAAAATTTTGATTACAACAAATAAATGAAAAATCGTATGTATACATGTTATTGAATAATAACATAACTATCAATTTATCTGTAACTATAGCTACAAAGGAGGTAATATGGACAATATTATCCATAAGACTTCAATGACAGTTAACTTATGGAATCAACTAAAAACTGTCCACAATTAATTGCATTACTGTTTTCTTCTTGTTGCTAAAGCTCAGATGACTGCTTATACTAACTAGATAAACAAAAAACTGTAACAACATTCAAAAGCATATGAACCTATCACACAAACAGGTGCTTCAGATCATGAACTTTATTTGTGTCTATAAAAGTCTTTGGTATAATTTTTTTAAAGGATATGGAATAACATATCCCACATATCCTTTGCCTCAGCCTAGCAGCCAATGAGAACTGCTATCAACATAGACAATACGCACAAAATACATGTGGCAAGACTTCAGAGGTGATTGGGTTGGGAAAACGGCTCAGTTGAAAAGAGCATTTTCGTATCTGCACGGGGACCTGAGTTTAAGTCTCTAGCACTTGTACACTCACATACACATATATACATAAACAAAGACTGTGAAAGTGCAAGAAACTTCTCTGACAAAACCAATCAGTCATTTCACTTAAATCCTCAGGGTATACTTCTCATAATTAACTTTTTTATTAAATCATATTAGGAATTTCAGGACAAAAAATGGGTACAAGAAATTGTCACCTTGATAATCAGCACAGCTTCCTCAAGAGTCCCACTTGTGCATGTGTGTTGGTCACTGCTCTTGTGCTCTATGTGACCTTTAAAATCCCACACATTAAGAGTGTATATTTCTGAACTTAGAACTGTTTTCTAAAATTTTCTACATCAGAGCCATTGACAAAAAAAATCTCAACCAAACTTTACTAACAATCTTCTTCTCCAAATTCTTTCTAAGGGTGGTGATCATTGCTAGCCATCTACATTTCTAAGTTTTTTCCAAGGGTGGTTATTGAATCGTTAATCTGCTCCAGTCACAGTTCTTGGTAAAGGTCAAACACTATTACTGTGAGTACCAAGGATACTGCCCATGAAGGGGCTGGAAGGACCTTGGATCTGTCATGAAATACATAGATTAGGAAAGATAAGACAAGGTGACACTGTGAGGGTGACAAGCAGAGGGTTTCTCCATAAGAGCGTGAAGTCCTCAGGTCACACAATCTTGGAGGCCTCTATCGCTCACTCATAATGATTGTGCTAACAGGTGATCTGTAAACCATGAGTTCTAATGCTGTTTTACTGTCCTTCGTGCATGGCTTCTTACATCTTTGAAAATGAAATTTGAGCTTGAATGGTAGGTGGGAAAATTTGAAGAAAAAAAATACAGGTACGTAATGTTAGACTGAAGGAGAGACCTGTGATGTTTTTGAAGAAAGAAGAAATTGGATTTTATGGCTGATAGATGTGGAAAGAGACATGAACTTTGGAACGTAAGATAGTGGTATTAAGGGGAAGAAATGGTTGAGGGAGGAAAGCAATGGTGTCCTCAAGCCAATAACTTAGGTCAAACTTCTACATATGGCAAAGTCAGGTTAGAGGCACAAATACATGACACAGCTTTTGCTTCATATTCTAAGCTTCATATTCTAGACCTTGTATTCTAGGTGCAAGGTCTTGAGAGTCCAGCCCATGAGAAAGGCAAATTGGCTAACATTTGTGAAGTTTCTGAATTCACTTCTAAAGATTTACTAGATAAACACAAAGCTTTGGAAAGCACCAGGCTTAACAGTTTTGTATGAGATTAAAAAAAAAAAAAATTCAAGACCAGCCAAATAAAAGTTGAGAGCAAGACCTGGAATACTTTGAGACATGAAATTCTGCACCCTAAGGGTATACCCCTGTGACACATCAGTATGTGTCACTGGCCAACAGCATAAACTGGCTGGGCCTGAGAAATGGCTCACTTGGGGGAGGGGGCTCAGCTTTTGTTTCTGTTAGTGTAATAAAACACTCTGGCCAAAAACAACTGAGGGAAGCAAGGATTTCATCTGACTTACAATTCTAGCTCACAGTATGTTGTTGAGAGGAAGAGAAGGTAGGACCTCAAAGCAGCCAGTCACATCATATCAAGAGTAAAAAAACAGAAAGAGATCAATGTGCCTATGCTTCTTGTCTTAGTCAGGGTTACTCTTCCTGCACAAACATCATGATCATCATGACCATCATGACCATCATGACCAAGAAGCAAGTTTGGGAGAAAAGGCTTTATTCAGCTTATATTTCTAGATTGCTGTTCAGCACTAAAGGAGGTCAAGACTGGAACTCAAGCAGGCCAGGAAGTAGGAGCTGATGCAGAGGCCATGGAAGGATGTTCCTTATTGGATTGTTTCCCCTGGCTTGCTCAGCTTGCTTTCTTATAGAACCCAAGACTACCAGCCCAGAGGTGATACCACCCACAAAGGGCCCTCCCACCTTGATCACTGATTGAGAAAATACCTTATAGCTGGATCTCATGGAGGCACTTCCTCACCTGAAGCTCCTTTCTCTGTGATAACTGCAGCCTGTGTCAAGTTGACACACAAAACCAGCCAGTACACCTCTGCTGTTGACTCATTGTTTTCATATAGTTTTCTCCTGTCCTTTATAGTCAGGGCACCCTGAGTAGGGAATGGTGCCACCCACAATGGGTGGGCTCTCCTTCTGTCAATTAATGATCAAGACAATCCCCTGCAGATATGTCCACACACAATCTACTCTAGCCAAATCCTTAAGCAGAGCTCCCCTCTCAGGTGATTATAGTTGTGACAAGATGACATTTGAAACTAATCACCACAGTTGGTAAAAGCATTTGCCACCAAGCCTTATCACCGGAGTCCTAGTCCCAAGACCTACAGGGCAAAAGGAGAGAACTAACTGCTATAAACTGTTCTATGATCACATTCACACTGTGGATTGCATACACTCAAACTTGCATGTACACACACACACACCTACTTACCTATCTATCTAATCACAAGGAATGGTCTTTCTAGTCAGGTCTTCATCCTGACTCATCTCACTAACATAAACAGTGTACTTCTCTGCATGACTCATCTTAGTAGAAATTTAAGCTGGCATACTCAGAAGTACTACCATGAATATCAAAGATACGGCTATCATTGGAAACGTCTGAGGATTTACAGACTCCCTACCAATGACCAAACCCAGCACAAGCCAAATTCATTTTTACACAGCAGAATAAATTTGATATGGCAGCCAGGGCTGCTCTGGTGCAAACTCTAGCAGAGAGTTGAAAGGAGAAATGAGAACCAGAGCTTTGTCACATAACAGGAGGGTATGTATGCGGAAAAGCACGTAAGCATAAATAGTATACATTTTAGAAACAGCATGATACAGACATTACCTTGAAGAGAAATGATCATTGTCCATCTTTTCTTTCTTAATCAGATGCCTAAAATGTAGAAATATTTAATTCTTGCTTGATAAATGAAAAGTCAATTTCTCTCAACTAGCATACAAAAATACCCACATGTATTTGCCTTTTGAAGTATTAGCTAGAAAAGAGCTATATTGTATTATGAAATAAAATACATTTTAACTTGACTTCTCTATACTTTCATAGTATGTTTGTAATAGTATATATGAGTATTTCTTAGTTCTATTCAATACATAACCATTTGATAAAGGATAATTATAATCCTCTCTCATCAGACCTGTGTCCACACAAAACAGTCACAGATCAATAGTTAAGATACATCAGAAATTGTTTTAAGGAATACATACTTCTTAGTTTTACTCAAAACTGATGGGAACTTCTTGGGTATTATCCAGTGTGTCAGTCTGAATTCTGTGAGAGCAGATTCTGAGACAGAATTAGATACACCAGTGATTTACTGGTAGGATAAACTGTGGTTCTGCATAGAAAAAGTGTTCTGTTTCTGAGGGAAGGCTTATATCTTTGATAGTAAAAATAAAGAAAAGGGTTGGAGAAATGGTTCAGTGGTTAAGAGCACTGGCTGCTCTTCCAGAGGTCCTGAGGTCAATTCCCAACAACCACATTGTGCTCACAACCATCTGTAATGTGATTCGATGCCCTCTTCTGGTGTGTTTGAAGAGAGTGACAGTGTATTGATATACATATAAATAAATAAATCTTTAAAAAAATAAAGTAAAAAGGCAACTAAAATCCTGAACCAATTTGACCACTGGCAGAGCCTTACATAGAAATGAAATTGCATGGCCCTGGTAGTTCTGTTAAGTTATAGGCAGGAAACTGCTGATATAGAGTCCATGGCCTTTCAAGGAACCCTTCAGTGAATCTTGAAAATGTAGGCATAAATTGGCTGTCTCTTTGCCTGACCACCACAATTCAGTCTGTTAGTGTCCTAGAATCTGTATCTATACACCCTTAAGACACAGTCACTGATTTCTTTGGGCCTCTATTCTTGAGAGAAATTTTAAAATAGGAATAGAATAGAGATAGCCCTGCCTGTGGTTATCTGCTGAGGGATGCACACTCATTCCTGGCCCTGGATAAACATGACACAACAGGGCAACAGTTTGTCTAGTCACTAGTAACCTACCCAGAGATTACTATAAGGCCTCCTTGAGATTCACCGAAAACCCACATAATGCCTCTGTCTCCTCATGGCAGAATTAGCCTTATTTTATTATGGATCAATTACTCCTACCAATAATATAATTTATTATGGGATATCCTGAATGCAGGTCACTTATTACCCCATGTACAGTAGTCTGTCTCTACCAAGAGTCAGTGACATACCAGGACTGCTTATCAGAAGGACTATATCATAGCTAGACACCTGTGTTGCAATTTTCCCAATAGGGCTGATAAAGTCCACATTCTACCTCTTAACTTCAAATGACATTGCCGTCACTACAGTGTGGCCACTGGACTGAGGAATTTGGGTAGCCTGGAGGTGCCACACTGTTAGAGCACCATTAGTACAGAGCCACATATATTAGTCCACTGTATTTGTATCATAAAGTTTGTCCAGATCCAGAAGCTAAATAAGAGCTCATTACCTTAAGTAGAAATGACTACTTACAGTTCATGTTTCCCAAATGTGCCTTGTTCTATGAGTAGATATTAAGCAACACCTTTAGTGGCTATCATCCATTTCTCTAGAGATACCATAATTACCCACAATGGCTTGCAAAACTATTCTCTATGATTGCTCCTGCAACCTCACTGGCCCCGTGAGACCCCATGGCATTAGTCAAGCAAACATCACTAAATGGCCTTCATTACCTTAGGCCTTGTGATTATCTTCACTGTTGATGAACCCAGAGCTCTGAGCCCTTCAGCCATCATGGTGGCCTACAGAAGAGAAGAGTTTTCATGGTGCCCTTGATACCCCTACCATTCAATGTTACTGAAAGCATTGATGAATGTGTGTCTTCTGAGTTCATCCATGCAGCATGGTTCTCTGATCTCAGATAATGTGACCTATCCCAGCCTGCCCACTTTTATAACTTTTCTTGTGTTTGCTAAGGAACCCCAGATGTTTCTCCAATGTTTTGCACAGGCCATCACTTTCCCCTGAATGCTAATTGCTGCTCCTTTACTCTGAGTTTTTCTCATTATCTCGGGTCATTATACAGGGTTGAAGTCTCTGTTGCAGTGAACGACACCTGTGTAATTTTAGTCTTGTTTATTCAGATTTATGCTTTAGCTGGCTTGATCAAGTACCCATAAATCATAGGGAGTGAGTACCCTTGGATCTAATTGGTTCATGTTTACTATTTTTTGCCATTCCTTGTGGTATCATATTCTCTCTCCATTATCAACATCATCTTGTCTCCAGCCAGGCTATACTGAGATTTCACCTTAGTTATCAGCTTACCAAGAAGAAGTATAAGCATGACTCTCTTGTCTTGTAGAAACCTTGTGATAACTTTACTGTTTTCCTTTGTGGAGAAAGGAGAATACCTATGTGAGCAATTAAGGATTTTATAGACATCTACTGAGCTATATTAGTTTTTGTTGTTAAACAAATTACCCCAAGCTTGGTAACTTAAAGTAACACACTCTGATTATCTCCATGTTCCTTAGGACAAAAGTCCAAGCAAATCTTATAGCCTGACTGGGTCCTCTGATAAGTATCATTCAAGCTTACAATCAAAGGGCAGATGAGTTGTATTCTTATTGGGAGGTGCGCCTGGCAAAACGTCTGAACTCACTTGAGCTAGCAAGAATTAAATTTAAGACTCTGCCTGAGGTTTCAAGCCTCTCACTGGAGAGAGGTTACGACCTCTTTCCAGTCCTAATGGATATATAAATTCTCTGTCACCTGATGGTCTCCATAAATAGTCTCAAAAGCATGACAAACCTATTCTTCCCTCTAAAAAAATATTATATAATGAAAATAAAATCTCAGAAGAGATATCTCACTTCTACTGGGTGGTTTTGTGCATGTTGCTGGGATTGAATTCAGGGTGTCATGGGTCATAACATGCAAGGGCGGACTTGTCCCTTGCATCTTCCCTCACCATTCTACTGTGGTTAGAACCAAATCAGGGGTTCCATTCATCACTGGGAAAAGATCACACAAGAATAAAGATCTTCAAGGGTCAATTTATTGTTTGTTCATCACAAGTATAAAGAATCTTTGGGATTATTCCACCTAGAGGTTTACATCTGATGTTTTAGTGAACCAGATTTTCCTAAGCAGGATTCTGACCTTATTAGAAGAGGCCTAATTTGCCTGCAGATCTAAATGTTTTGAGAACTACTAGCTCGCAAATTTTCAGCTGCTCTTAAGCCACTTCAACTTCCACTAAATGAGGCAGGAGTCATCGAAACCACTAAAGAGGTTGTCTTAGTCAATGTTCTATTGCTGAGAAAACATACTATGACCAAGGCAACTCCTATAAGAGAAAGCACTTAATTGAAGCTTGCTTATGGTTTAGAGGTTTAGTCCATTATCATCATGGTGTGCAGCATGGCCCACACAGATAAAACTAACACTGGAGAAAGAGCTAAGGAGGGTTCTATATCCAAACCCACAGGCAGTAGGAAGAGGGAGACACTGGGCCTAGCTTGGGATTTTGAAGCCTTAAAGCACACCCATAGTGACACACTTTCTTCAACAATGTCACACATTCCAGTAGGACAACACCTCCTAATCCTTCTCAGGTAGCTACAGCACTCTCTGATGACTATGCATTTAAATATGTGAGCCTGTGGGAGACATTATTATTCAAATTACTACTTGAATATCCTCTAGCTCCCTGCCTAACTAAACACTATTTGCCACTCTTTCTCAGTTCCTACTTTTTCCCCTTTGCAGACATTGCTGCAAATTAGTAACGAATAGACAACTCCACTGTTATTACAGACATCATTCTCCCAATATATTTCAAATGCCTGGATCACTGTACTGCCAAGGACATTCTTGACATTGCAAGGGATATCTTAGACTGTCAGTAGACAGTCATCAGCAATTGTTTCTCTACCTTCCATGCCACATTTTACTTAAGTAGGTGTCCCCATAAAGCTGGCGCAAGCAGAATTGTCCCCAAATGATATTTACTACATGGCCTCTGGAACCACTTCTGTGGCAACTGGATTAGTTTCAGTCCTATGGGAAGAAGCTACCAATGTAAATGTAGGAGAGCTTTTTTTAGGATAAATACCAGGGTTAAATGTCAGGTGTGGAGCAGGGGTGTGAATTTGAGACTGCAGGGAAGACCTAACACCTAGGAAATGAGTGAAGAAAGGAGAAATGGGGAGGATGAGCATCTGCGAGCTGTTTCCCCTTCTGAGCTCAGGTACCTGTCGGCCACAGGGTAAAGCTGGGCCTGAAGCGTTGTTGAGTCTGAATTATGGAGGATGTTCTAAAACCTGTGCTCTCTTTCCAGGAGGTCATTAATCCCTCTGGCTTGCAGGGATTACAAAAGTTAGTGATTAACTCCAAGTTACTAACAAATGCATCTATGTCACATTAAGGAGAATCGCAGAAATGCTTCCTCTTAGAGCCATTTAACCAAGAATGAGTACAGATCTAATTTCTCTCCTGCGTGCTCCCTGCTTCCATCTTCTACATTGTCTGCCCTCTGTTGTGTGAGACTGAACCTGGGCCTAGCTGAAGGCTGTCTTGTAAGACTGTTTGTCCATGTGTCTATGCTTACCCTTGTCTGTCTGTCCATTTCTGTCCTCATCAAAAGAGCTTAACTCATTTATTGATTAGCATAGAAAGCAGTATATGGGGAAGGAATGAGTTGCTTTACAGACATCTTTAACAGTTTTCTGAAAGATTCAGTCTCTTGCTCCAAATGATAACAATGGATCCAGGCAACAAACATCATTTCTCTTCAGCCAAAGACTTAGGTTGCTTTGTTTTGTGGTAGATTTTAGAGAGTTGCTTTCAACTTTGGTATTTGATGCTTTCAGCAAGCCATACATACACATGCAAGGCCAAGGACATGGAAGAGTAGATGATTTGAGATTGCAGTTATACATTAGTTTAGATTGCTGTATATGTGGACTGCTTGGGAAATTCAAAGCAACTAAGTTGATTACTACATTTTCCCTTAAAGACAGGTTAAACAAACAGGTTGAGTGCACACTAAGTACTTTTAGTACTTAGTCTTAAGTAAATTCATGGTATATATTTTTTTTTACCTCTGAAGATGATGGTCTAGAAAAGTTTCATCATCTTACAATGTAAAATATATTTTTAGAATATTTTATTCCCATGGTGAGTCAGCAAATGGACTATGAAAATAATTACTGTTTTTTAATACATGACATATATGTTAAAAATACTAATTTCAATATTAATGAATAATAAGGCAATACTCAAGATAGAATGTTCTTTGAGTCTAGTTACTTAAACTGATGCTTGCAGGTGAAATACAAAAGTTTTAAAATTGACGACCAAAAATATGTGCAAAGGAAAAAGTGAGAAGACAGAGGTAGACTAGGGTGAACTTTATACTTTCACCTTTTAAATTATGTCACTATTATGTGTACTTTAAAAATATAATGAATTTCTTTAAAATTGAAACTCCTTCAAGTGAATAAAAAAACTACACATGAAGCAGGTGGGAAATAACTGATAGCGATGGAGTGATCGCCACATGGCAAGCATTGGGCTGAGCGATACTGAATGATGGATCACATTTCCGATCTTCACTCCAAACTGAGCAAATCATTCAAGAAACAGAACAGAGTTCTTAATGCAGAATGACTGATTTTAATTAAGACTTAGAGTTCTTAAACATTGATCTCACAAAACTTGGCTTACTTACTCTTTAACACCATTAGGAAAATAGCCATGTTCTGCAGGGACTGAGAAAGGTGTGTTTTGTTTTGATTTGTTTTGTTTTGTTGGGGTTTTTGCCCATTTTTGTTTTTGTGTTGTTTTGTTTTCTTCTTTCTAGCAAGAGAAACAAAATCAAGGTTGTATTAGTAGCTGCGCTTCCCAGCTACTGTATCCAAGCAGGCTCTTAAAAGCCAGGTATATAAATAGCAGCAGATGCCTAGTCAAAGAGCTCCAAAGGCTAGTGTACAAATAGACCAATCATAGTTTCATAAAAATGTACAAAGCAGAAATTAAAGCACATTCAAAAGTCCTTTAAAACTGTCTTCTCCCGCAAGATGGCTTTAGCAGGGAAAAGCCTGATGATCTGAGTTCTATTCTTGTAGCTTACATAGTAAAAGGAGAGAATTAAGTGGTGTAAATTGTCTTCTCACCTCAGCATGCATGCTACAGCACATGCACATACATAGACATGCACACATACATACACAAATTAAATGCATAAATAATTTAATTTTGAAAATTTAAGAATGACATCCCCCTAACCCCCTGCCCACCCAGCACCTGCCTCAAATTCCCCAAATCAGTCATACTAAACATCATCCGATTATACTGGTAGACTTCAGACTCCACAATGGTCAATAGCTAAGAGTTCAGCAAGCAAAGAGAGCCTTTTATTTACCAGATACAAATCTCTTGCTGCATAGGTGTGTTCAAAACAGTATCCAATGAATAACAAGATCACAAAAGGAAGGCTTAATCCTTCAAAATATTATCTCTGTATCATGATAATGCATACCTGGAATCCAAGCCCTCAGGAGCCTAACCCGGTAGGATGGAGAGTTTAGAGCCATCCTCGGCTACATGGGGGACTTTATTTAACACAAAAGAAGAAAAAAGTTATTTCTGCCCACTAACTCATTACTAACTACAGTAGTTTTACTGCGTTGATCCAAATCCCTTCCTAAATTACAAAATTCATACCTAATAACACACAAGCAATTGTATTTGAAATGTTATAAAAAGAAAAGAAAGAATTTGAAAATGAATGGCAAACTGAGGTAAAATAGTGGTGATTTTCTGGAAAAGTTGACAACTTGGGGAATAAATAGAATTTTTCCTTCTTAAATATAATATTTTAAAAAATTTTTAAATTAAAAATGTTGTTTCTCAATTTCTTGAACATATCTTGAAATTAATTACTGCCTAGTATCTAAGCATAGAAATAATAATAATTTCTCACACAGTTCAATTTTACTAGTGTCTCCAGAAGTTACTAAAATTCATTTGGACGCAGTGTTTTGTTAATTAGTTTATTTAATGGGGTATACTGTGAGCAGGGTACTGCTGGCATGATATACACAAAATAGATTTTAAAATATCAGAGCCTTCTTGAGTTAATAAGATTTTGGAACAAGATTAATTAGTATTTTTTTTTGCTCAATTTGTATTTTTAATATCCAGTGGTAATCACATCCTCTGGCTGCTTAACATGTCAAGATAAATACTGCTTACATGAATTGAAGTGCTGCAGCAATGTCGCCACTCGATAATCACTGGTAACATCTTTAATAACAGGTAGCATTTTAGCAAGAAGAGAAGTGAAATAAGGTAACTCAGAAAATGAAACAAGTGGGCTGAATCAATGTACAGAGATCTCAAAAACGAACATCCAAAGCCAGGCATGGGGGTTCCCACTTAGAATCCTCAACACAGCCGGGCGGTGGTGGCACACGCCTGTAATCCCAGCACTCTGGGAGGCAGAGGCAGGCGGATTTCTGAGTTCGAGGCCAGCCTGGTCTACAGAGTGAGTTCCAGGACAGCCAGGCCTACACAGAGAAACCCTGTATCGAAAAAAACCAAAAAAAACCCCCGAAAAACAAACAAAAAAAAACAACAAAAAACAAACAAACAAACAAACAAAGAATCCTCAGCACTTAGGAAAGAGAGATAGCAGGATTATTGTGAGTTGGATGCCAGTCTGGACTGAGACATTGCTCTTAGGAAAACAGTGAATCTGAATGCCTGGGGCATTGGACAGACAGCATGCTAGTGAAGGACGAAGTGATTTTTTTTCCTCGGGTACTAGTCTTCAAACGTGTACGGACCTGTAGAAAGACGGTGTTATGAACCTAGTTAATGATTCTAAAGTTAAGGTTTAGAATCCAGTAAGCACACATATCAAACCCGATCGGTCATACTCTCGATGCATTTTAAAGTCCCAGTAGTTCAATTATTTCTGCCACAAATGCTTAATGACCTTTCATCTGCATCAAGACTCATGTTCCTTTTGTCTTGAAATCTGTATCACTGGTCTTTGTGACCTCACTCCAATTTTCTTCGCACATGGAAAAGGAAAGGAAAAAAAAAAAAAGAGCTACTCAAGAAAGAAAGTTGTTCCTAAGAATCAAAATAGTCATCTCAACATTTCTCCTTTAAGCATGTTCAGATAGAGTCCTGCAAAAGAAGCTTTTCTTGAATTAAAACAAACAAACAAACAAACAAAATACACTTAAGCTGGGCAGTCAGAGAGCTGACTCTACATCTTAATGATCTGGCTAAGTGGACTCTGGAGCCCTTGAAGTCTCTGTACTCTTCTTCAGATGTCTCTCACAGGGTGATCAGAGTCCAGTAAAAGAAAAGAAAATGTTCAGTTTCATCAATATGTTTAAGATCTGCAAGTTGCTCCTTCTTATTTGGCCTGAACAAATGCAGAGGATCCATGCTAACAGGACATTCAAATTAATTAAGTCACGTGAAAGCTGGAAATGATCTAAAATAGCTTATGATACAGATGGTTTAGAAAACAATCAGGTTTATGCTCTGTGGTTGTACACTGTTACACAGAAGAGTAACTGTAAAACTAACAGTCTACTTTGCAAAGCTACAGGGGTGACTGTGGAAAGGATTTCTTTTTAAGTAAAATTTTACCAAGGCTAATAAATGTTTGAGAAAATAAATATTTTTACACTAGTTTCAATACTATACAATTGAAAGGTCCATCAGATGCTACCCAGTAAGTATGTACAAATACTGTTCTTTTATGTACCAGTTAAGACATTATGTTTAACATAAAGAAGGGGTCCGGGATGTAAAGAGATGTTTCTGTGCTTAAGAGAATTTGTTGCCCTTTTGAAAGCCTGATTTGGGTTTCCGAAGGTTCTTATGCTCCCTTCACATCTTCCTGTACTCCATGAACACATGGTGCGGACATGCATGGCAGACACGCAGGCAAAACCATCAAACTAGAATAAAGCTTAAAGAAGGAAGCAGTAACATCATATGAAAGTTATTTTACCTTATAACAAAAATTTTGCCAGAATATTATTTACCTGTTTTGGTATTATTGGTCTGTTTTGGTTCCTTTCCTGCTCCCTCTGCTCTACATGCAGATGAGTTGGTTTTGGCGCAGAGAGCTACCACAGCACTAGACCATAAATCATTGGTTTCATCCCCCTGGAAAAACACTTTCAGGATAATCTTTAGCACATTTCAGATAAATACAAAGCTTGCTTGTACTTCTAATCTCTCTTCCTGCTGTCCAGCTTCTGTGGGAGACACAGAAATGTAGATGTTCGCCTCTAGTCAGTCCTTTTCAGGAAGAAAAAGCCATTTTGAGAAGGCGCTACAATCCATCCAACTCAAACTTCTGTCTTAATGGAATTGAAAAGTGACATTTCAAGGAAAAATGACTAGTTTTCTTTATAATATACAGAAACAGTCCTAATGCTCCCTTCATAGACTGTTATGGATTGGTGACCTTTGAACTTATCCAGCTGCCATTACAAAGCCGTAATGGACTTCGGACTCATATCTCTGATGTTTGACTCCAGCATGAAATGCATGTAAACTATTATCAATCAACATCTAGAAGTTAGTAATTTCTCAGGTTAAAAAAAAAGTCTTTAACTCCATGAATGGAAATAAATAGAACATTGGTCTCACAGACAGTAAACGCTTTTGGAAACATACTGTGAAACTTACATTTACTCCGACAGACAATAACCGCTTCCCAAGCCTGACCATAGTGCTGGGGCTTTAGTGCTCAACCTCAGTTTTATGACTAGTTGGTATTTGAGCTCTGTGGCTGGTGTGAAAGCATGAGCTATGCAATCCTGGTATCCTATAAATATCCTGGGACCCTCACATGTGCAGATAGTGAGGGGGGTTTGCACACACAAAGTATTGCTAGCTGCTTTTAGTGTAGCAAATTTCCTGAGAAAAAAATATGCATTCCCTATTTGAATGCAATCATGAAAGGGTGCATGTATTTTCTGATATATATAATATATATATATATATATATATATATATATATATTATATATATAGATATGCACACACACATATATATGTATATATTCCATGCATTTGAAATGAATGGATTCCTTTAGATCTTCTTTATGTGGCTGATGTAAATTATTCCTGGATGGAGAACGGTATTTAAAATGCTTTAAAATATAATAAAATGAGAGCAAGTAGAACCTGCCAAATGAATCCTCTCCATATACGCCAACTGTGTATATGAAGATTTGCTGTTCCAGCATTCAGATGTTTCAGGAACACAGTTGAGAGAAAAGGCAAATTTAAGGTTTCATTGTAGAAAATCCCTGGGCATAAGAAGTGTCTAGTTCCTCTCCTCTCAAACCGTAGGTCTTAACACTGTGAGAATTATCAGCCATTTTGAAAGGCACAGCAGAAAATGTAAGAGCCAAAGGCCGTGGGTAAGTACAAAGAAACAGTATTTTCCACTCCCAACAGAACAGCTGCACATAGGAACTCACAGAAGTTGTAACGGTGTTGGATTCTGCTATTTAAAGTCTCAGTCTGCCATATCTGGATAGCTCCTCTGAGCACATCACAAAATATAGGACTCCATCTCCAACAGGGCTTCCTTTTTTCTGCCCGACCTTATCTGGGAAGTCTGATCTCCATACACTCTGACTAAAGTCATAAGGTCCTCAGCAAAAACTACAGATTCAGCTTCCTCTTTCCCCAAGAAGAACCCACCCAGCTTATCTGGGATTCTTGGAATGCCTTCTCCCCTGGGCACTCTCAGCCAGACCTAGGTCCTGCAGCCCCTACCCATTCCAGGCTCTTCCTCCTTCCAGTCCCTGTGCAGCAGTGCAAGGACGAATCCACAGGGAGGAAATATGAAACACACAACAGCACAAAAGTCTAGCCTGGAAAGGAGAGATGGGCATGGAGTCTAATCTCTACCCAAGAAGCTATTGGCAATTAATGGCCGCCAGGAGATGGAGTGTCTGTTTCCTTCAAGAGTGTCCTTAAGAGCATGGCCGCTGGTAAATTAACCACACTCTAGCAAAGGGTGCATATGTGGGCAATTAGATTCTATTGGAGTAAAGTAGAAAGATGGGGGGAGGGGAGAGGTAGGGAGAGAGAGAGAGAGAGAGAGAGAGAGAGAGAGAGAGAGAGAGAGAGAGAGAGAGAGAGAGAGAAAGAGAGAGAGAGAGAGAGAGAGAGACCAGGCCAGTGGTAAATTCACTAGCTTCTTCCTAATGTATGTGATTCCTGCCTCCTACCCAAAACAGGCAAAGCTAACTCAAAACTAACTAATCCTTCAACATTTCCTTGGTCCATTGCTGACCAAGACTCCAAGGCATGCCTAAAACCAGTGAATTTATATATATAAATTCAGTACTCAATAGACTGAGCCAGGTGGATTTCTGTAGGAGGCTAGCCTGAGCAACATACTACTTACATAGTGAATACCCTCCCAGCCAGGGATATGTAGCCAGCTTCTTCTATAAAAAAGGAAAACAAAGCTTGAATCTTGAATGCCTCTCAAAGCTCTTTGTGTTGAAGACTTGGAGGCTCTTCCAACAGGCAATAGAGCCTTCAGACATGGAAACCAGTGGAAGAGGCTGTGTCATTGGATTATGACCTTTACATGTATATTAGGATCCTGGCCCTACTCTCTGTCTCTGTGTGTCTGTCCCACTGTCTGTCTCTTGCTCTCTGTGCCTGTTCATCTTTCTCCTTTGTTTCCAAGTCACAGTGGTAGACTGCCTTTGTAATAGGCCAACAGACCATAAACCATAACTTTCAACACCTTAAGCCGCAAATAAGCATTTCTCTTCTTAAGATTATTAGCCCGTGTATTCTGACACAGTAATGAGAGCTACATTACTTCAGGATGGACTAGAGATTTAGCTCTAGTTTAGTTTTGGGTTTTGTTGTTGTTGTTTGGTTGCTTGCTTGCTTTTTGTTTGTTTGTTTGTTTGTTTGTTTTAAATTAAAAACAAAGCTGTAGTAACAAGTGCCTGTTCTGTAGCTCCTGCATCTGTGCAGGTCTTTCTTGCAACATGTTATTAGAAGCAAAATTGTGTGACTCGAGTGCTTGTGCATTTTTAAAAACAAGGAATAACCACATATAAATGAATGATTCATTTTGAAGGTTCTAATCTTCAACAAGACAATTTCTTTCTTATAGTATAAATTAAGTGTTCTGATCTAAAACTTCAACCTCTGGAAATGGTTTCATGTAACTTCAGCCCTATAGAAGGACACCCTGAGCTTTAGAAACAAAGGTAGAAGGTTAAACTTTTCAGTGTGTGTCGGAAAATAACTGGAATTGGAAATAAAGAAACTTAAGTTTGAATTCCAGGGCTGCTAAGTTAGTAAAATGCAACATCTTTTACTCTAGGTGTTCTCATCTAAGAAAGTAGCTAGTCATCCAAAAGAAAATCCCCAGGAAGTCATACCTCCCAGAGCAAAACCAGTGGATACGATTTTCTTTTTAGACTAGAGGTGTGCTGTGTGAAGTGTTAAATATGTTTCATTAATTTATGATTTCTTGGATCCTTATAGTAATGAATGAGAGTCTTTTAAAGCACTTTCATGTATGAAATATCCTTACTTGGCTCAATAAATCTGCTATTTTAAGTACCTGATATAAATTATTTCTTCATATAAGGCTTTGGGAATAGAAACTGTGTACCAAGCAAATATCATTCTGGTGGTCCTGGGATAGCACAGGATGGTTATGTGTCCATGGGAAATCCCAAAATAGTCCCATTGTATATGGTAATAATTGAGATTTTAAGACTTGTAGCTTTTAAAGTGTATACTTAATGCCAATATTCCATGCTGCCTAGGTGTGTCATACTTTTAACAGTCTTGTTTACCACTGCAGATTATTTTAAAAGATTTTAGCACTGTAAGACTTATGACAAGAATAATAAATCCAGGAATATAAAGTTTACAAAAATTGAAAACTTTTTAACAGGTTGAGATGCAGGATTTCTGTCTTAGACTTTCTATTGTTGCAATGCATTGCCATGACACAAATGCATATTGGTGAAGAAAGGGTTTACTTGACACACACTTCCACACCACTGTCCTTCAAAAGAAGTCAGGACAGGGACTCAAGCAGGGCAGGAACCCGGAGGCAGGAGCTGATGCAGAGACCACTGTGGGATGCTTCTTACTGGCTTTCTTTTCATGGCTTGCTCATCCTGCTTTCTTATAAAACCCAAGACCACCAGCCCAGGGATGGCCACGCCCACAATGGGCTGGGTCCTCTGACATCAATAACTAATTAAGAAAACATCTTATAGTTGGATATTATGAAAGCATTTCTTAACTGAGGCTCCCTCCTCTCAGATGACTCTAGCTTATGTCAAGTTGACATAAACTATCCAGCACAATTTCCATGGCTAATATTTGTTTCTTCTGCAGTTGGCATTTTATTCATTAGTAGATGCTTCTTGGATACACAATGTGTTCATCACATACAGAAAGAGGGTCACCCAGTGGTAGGCCTTTCTGTTGTCATGGCGGGGCAATTTCTGAGCAATTGAACACTGAGGGATTTGAAAGACTACCTGAAGGTTGCCTCCTTCATCTGTTTGTAGATAACACTGATTAACCCCATGGAGAATGTGGGCATGGTTATGTATAGTCTCCTGTATGAAAAACTAATACTGCAGGGAAAGTGTAACTAAAGAGATTATTTTCCAACAATTACAAACTTTCCCTTTCAGCAAGCACATTTCTTTCTAATTATCAAATACCTTGGTCCACGGAGACACAGGAACAGAACAGCACCAAGATCAAGAATCAGGAATTTCTACTATTTTAGCCCTTTCTTACTAAGTTTATTGTTTTTTGTGAAATAATATCCAAGTGGTAAGAAGGTAACATGGTTTTGAATACATTTGCATGATATAACTAGTAAGCTGTGTTACAGTCTCCAGGGAAATCTGGGCACATAGAAGAAAGAAGAAAATTCTATTCATGAGAAAATATACTAGAATTTACTTATTGGGAATCATGCTACTTTTTAATCATAGCATTAAATTTGTGTTTTATTCCAAGAAAGGCAAAGTGTCTTCTAAGATCTTCAGTGGCTTCAGTTCTTTCTAGAATATAGGAGTTGAAGCCTAGAATTATCTAAATCATCCAACTACAATCAGGAAATTAACAAGATATCTGTGAGATCTCCATGTCTGTTTTGTGAGTTATGCCTGTGTATAATTTTGGAGCATTTCAACTGAAATATAAGGAGCCATACCACTGTCACATCCTCAGGCAAAGACATTTTAATTATCCCCAAATCTGTAAGATGCTCTTTTTTTTTTTTTTTTTTTTTTTTTTTTTTGAGACTGGGTCTCTCTATGTCATCCTGGCTGTCCTAGAACTCACTCTGTAGACCAGGATAGCCTTGAAATAACAGAGATCCACTTGCCTCTCCCTCCCAATGGTTGGGATTAAAGGCAGATGCCACCATGCCCAGCACTTGTTTGCCCTTGTTATCCTATGGGTGCTTTCGTGGTTTTGACACAGTCACGAATTTTGTTACACCCTAGTCATTTCCAAGGACCATTCAAATAATAATTATGTCATTAAAATTTGTGGTGGCACATGCCTTTAATCCCAGCATTTAGGAGGCAGAGGCAGGTGAATTTCTGAGTTTAAGGCCAGCCTGGTCTACAGAGTGAGGTCCAGGACAGCCAGGACTACACAGTGAAACCCTGTCTCGAAAAAAAACAAATAATAATAATAATAATAATAATAATAATAAATTTGAGATAATACATTAAAATCCTAATAAACTGCTGACTAAATGGAAGCAGAATGAAGGACCACCAGCTTATCTGCTAGTTTGATGGTAGCATGTGCCATGTCTGTGTTTGCCATTGAGCTTATAATATGCTGCTCATAAATGGCTGAAAATTAATGAACTAGACATGGCTGGAAAGGATGAAGCAGTCTGTGTTCTGCAAAGTAACATAATCATATATTTTCATGAAGGAATGAGAAACTGGTCATGGTTTTACATTCCTAGACCATGCACAGAAATTCATAACATTTTTTGACTGTTCATAATTTAGTTGCTACCAGCTGACTGTCACTGGGCACATGGTCAGCAAAATGATGCTGAGATTTTCACCAGCTTTAAAAAAACCAGCATGCATTATTGGACACCACCTAGAGACATGCCTACTAAGCCCTAGCTGACTCACAGCCCAGGCAGCAACTCAAACCACCAGCAGTGCTGCTTCCTCCTTAGGAGCGTGGCTGACCAGAGCGCCATTAGCAGCAGAGATGCAGAGAGAGGTAGGGTGTGCCATGAGTTACCCCAGATCTGCAGGAACATCAAGCGCTGAGAAACAGTGCAGATGACAAGGAGGGACAGGAAGGGAGCAGATGCACTGTTGAATTAGTTAGCAGTTATCTTTGTGCATATAGAAATTTGAACAGGTTTTCTAATGTATTATTAGTCAGTATTTGAGAAGTACACCAACGGAATCATGGCAGCCAAGCTCAAAGGGAAATTTAATTTAATGACCCAAAAGAGCAGAAAAGTTGAAGAATGAAACTGGCTTCAGGCATGGTCTTTTCTGTTCTGGGACTTCCTCTCTCCCCACGTCTCCATTTTGTTTGCAAGACTGGCTTTGCTCCTTTCCTCTTTGTGCGTGTCTTTGAAGTGACGGGAAGCAAGGCCTCTGAGAAATGCAAGCAAAAGAAAAAAGTCCTCTTTCTAAACATAAAGACTCACTTCGCGCAAACACGTGTTTTCTCTATGGAGGGCTCTGAGTAGCCATACTCCAGTTACTTTTCTGAGAAATTCTGAAATCTTTGGTAGGCTGCAGCTATCACAGAAATCAGGAAGGTTGTCTTTATAGATGCTGAAAGAGACACACAGACAGACCGAGAGAGTTCCCATAAGGAAATCGAGAACTACTCATGGAAGAATTGAGGTAGAAAATGTGGAAGAGGTTCTCCAAGGAAATACATCTGTTTCATAGAAGAATAGTCTTGAGAAATCAGTGAACTTAGGAGGAACCAACCACTATGGTAACACTGAGCTAACACTGGGGGGGAGGGGAGGGGCGTATAAATATAGAAGGCCACATACTCCAGGAAGAATGTTCTAAATCACTGCGTTTCCTGGTTAATATCGCCAAGATGATTTTAGTTTCACTAGATAACAAACATTCAAAGCAAAATAGTTATTGAGTACATAAAGCATTGTGAAGGTTTCATTATCTTTGGCAGGGCTTGATTTGAAAATTCGAACAAAATGTATGCAACTCCATGCCAGGTCTTCCTTTTCTGTTTGTCCCAAGCTTCATTATCAGCCCCTCCTTTGTGATCAGCAGGTAGTTGCTGCCTGTGCCGGGGTAAGACCTGTTGCTTTCTTATTCACAATAGCACAGAAATAGGTTTTCTATAATACCTAAGCACAAGATCTAAGGTTGAAATGATCAAATTAATTATATTGGCCTATACCCACAAATTGCCGAAATCAGGGCAATGATTTTAAACTTAAGCCCACCAGGACTCTGAAAGACAGAACTAATGTTCACATAAGGATCTGACTGCCTTTTCCAAGGGGAGTGACTGACAGACCGACGTGGCACATATCCATATCAAACGTCGTTTGCAACATAAATTCTCAGAACATTTGGAACTTTTGGGTCACGGTGATGATTATTTTCCTCCAGGTATGGTCTTACATTATTATAGAGTCTGAAAAGTCACCCTATAAGCCTGGCTGACTAAGCCTGTGGCAGAGACTAGCACACAAGTTTAGAAACCTGAAGTGTCTCTAAAGCTGCAATGGTGCACACTGCAGTTTTTATTCGGGTGTCTGGGCTATTCCAGCTCACCACCGCAGGAACCGCTAGCCCGACACTCCTGTGTGGTAGGTGCGTCCATCATGAAGCCTCATAAATGATGGCGGTCCATGTTCCCCTGTTTTATGTATTCTGAGGACTTTCGCAAACCACACTTGTGTCTAATGATTGCTCCGGCTTTCCTGCAGCATGTTCTCTTTCATGCACTGGATGAGAGATGGCCACAGGGACAGGTCTCAGTGCTTCTAAGTGCCAGACATTGGTGCTGTGGTGAATACACTCCATTCCAGTTGTTTGTTGTAATTCTTCTGTAAGGTCCATAAAATCCTGGGGTTTACTATTTCTGCATTATGTTTATTTTTCTATGAAATTGGATATAGTCTTTGAAACATGACAATTTTTAAAACAAACTTTCAGCACAACAAAGAACAATCTCAATTGAAAAAGGTCAATATAGGAAGAATTTTGACAGTATTTTAAAATTTGCTTCAACTATTTTAGAATGAAAAGAAACTGAAATTGGTTTTTGTATTATGATACCTGATCCCACTGCACATTCCCATGATGTCTTTCATCTTCTGTTCCCAGAAAATCATCAAGCAACCCCACAAGAGGAAACCAAAAACCCTGCATTCACATACTACCATATTCGTATTTTAATTACCTACAAAATCTATTTTGAAGTCAACATGTTTAGTGAAGTATCCAATTGCCTAAATAACCTTACATGTATGGACATATATGTATATGTACATGTACTTGTACGTGTACATGTGCGTATATGTGTATGTATACGCATATGATTATGAATATGTATATATATATATGTATATGTTAGAAATGATTTTGATGGATGCTTACATTTAAAACTCTTCAATACCCAGCACAGCCCATAATCAAATGCACAGCAGACATGCACATTGGAAAGAAGGCATGAAACTGTACTCCTCTTTCTCATGAAGACAATGCCAAGTGCACAGTCCAAAAGAATCTGTTGGAAATGTCATGGGGGAAAAAGTATATTGATATCATGTAATATAAAATCAACTTACCAATATTGACGCTGTTTATACATACCAACAGGGAAATCTGAATAAGAAATAAGGAATGCCATCTACAATAGCATTTAAGACATCAAAATGCTTATGCACAAACTTATTGCATGTTATTCATAAGAATCTGCATTGAAGATGGCAAAACAATTCTGAGTTCATTTAAAGATTTAAATCAGTGAGAAGTGTATTGTGTTTATGAGTTAGAATATTCAATAATCTTAAGTGCCTGATTTTCCATAAATGGATCCATAAATGTAGTTCAGTCTTAATTAACAAATTTATAGAACTCATTCTACAATTGTAAAGTCTGGCTTTCATAAAAAAGAAAGTTTAAAAGACAAACTGAAATAAGCAACGTATTCTAAAAGAACAAAGTCAGATAAATTATTCTGACTCTGGACTTTTTACAAGTCCACAGTAGTGAAGTCTTCTCAAAGAAAGAATGAACATACAGCCAACAGGATGAAACAAAGAAAAAACAAGATTCAAACAAACATGGCCAGAGGCGTTTTCAACAATGCAGCCAAATAATTCAGTGAAGGAGACAGTAAATTGTGAATAAATGATACTGAATGAACTACCTATTCTTATTAAAAATCTTACATTTTAAAAAACATATTCTTTTATTGAAAAAGGAAGTAAAAATATTTTATGATAAAATTAAAGATTTATATGGAAAATATTTCTGATAAAAATACAAGAGATATATAGAAAAACACGTTAAAATTGACAATTTTCATGGAAACTTAAAGAGTAAAATGGTAGATACAAGAACATTGTTACATTAATTGAAAAAGGAAGTAGAAACATTTTATGATAGAATTGAAAATTTATGTGGAAAATATTTCTGATAAAATTGTAGAAAATGTAGAAAAACATGTTAAAATTGAAGATTATCATAGAAAATTTTATATAGATATATACTGGTAGGCATAAAAGTATTCCTAATTTGATTGAAGATGAAATTATAAACATTTTGTGATAAAGTTGAAGAGTTACATGGGAAATATTTCTGATAAAATTGAAGAAATATATAGAAAAAATGTTAAAAATTGAAGATTATCAAGGAAAAATACAGATAAAATTGTAGGCATAAAAATAATTCTAAGTTAATTGAAAGTGGAATTATAAACATTTTCAGGTAAAATTGAAAATTTACATGGAAAATATTTGTGATAAAATTCAAGAAATATAAAGAAAAACACATTAAAATTGACTATTTCATGGAAAATTACACAGATAAAATGGCATACATAAAACACCTTTCTAAATTAATTGAAAGTAGAGTTAAAAATATTTTGTGATAAGATCAGAGAGTTACATGGAAAACATTTCTGATAAAATAGAAGAAATATATAGAAAAACATGTTAAAATTAAAAAATATAAAAAATAATGCAGATAAAATGGTAGACATAAAAATTACTAAATTAATTGAAAGAGGAATTACAAACATTTTCTGATAAAACTGAAGATTTACATTAAAATTATTTCTGTGAGTCTATGTCTTTTTATTGGAGAATTAAGTCCATTGATGTTAAGAGATAGTAAAGAATAGTGATTGTTGCTTCCTGTTATTTTTGATGTTATTTTTATGTTTGTTTGCTTATCTTCTTTTGGGTTTGTTGAAAGAAGATTATTTTATTGCTTTTTCTAGCATGTTGTTTCCCTCCTTGTATTGGCGTTTTCCATCCATTATCCTTTGTAAGGCTGGATTTGTGGAAAGATATTATGTAATTTTGGTTTTATCATGGAATATATTGGTTTCTCCATCTATGGTGATTGAGAGTTTTGCTGGGTATAGTAGTCTGGGTTGGCATTTGCGTTCTCTTAGGGTCTGTACGAGATCTGCCCAGGATCTTCTAGCTTTCATGGTCTCTGGTGAGAAGTCTGGTGTGATTCTGATACGTCTGCCTTTATAAGTTACTTGCCCCTTTGGAGATCTGTAGGTTTCTTGTATGTTCATGGGCATCTCTCTCTTTAGGTTAGGGAAGTTTTCTTCTATAATTTTGTTGAAGATATTTACTGGCTCTTTAAGTTGTAAATCTTTACTCTCTTCTATACCTATAATCCTTAGGTTTGGTCTTCTCATTGTGTCCTAGAGTTCCTGGATGTTTTGGGATACAAGATTTTTGTATTTTGCATTTTCTTTAACTGTTGCATCAATGTTTGCTATGGTATCTTCAGCACCTGAGATCCTTTCTTCTATCTCTTGTATTCTATTGTTGATGCTTGCACCTATGACTCCTGATTTCTTCCCAAGGTTTTCTATCTCTACAGTTGTTTCCTTTTGTTATTTCTTCATTGTTTCCACTTTTAGATCTTGGCTTTGTTCATTTCCTTCACTTGATCATTCATGTTTTCCTGTAATTCCTTAAGGGATCTTTGTGTTTCCTCTTTAAGGGATTTTAGTTGTTGACCATGTTCTCCTGTATTTCTTTAAGGGAGATATTTAAGTCCTTCTTGAAGCTCTTTATCAGCATTATGAGATGAGATTTTAAATTCAATTCTTGCTTTTCCGGTGTGTTGGGGTATCCAGGCCTTGCTGTGGTGGGAGAACTGGGTTCTGATGTTGCCTTGGTTTCTGTTGGTAGGGTTCTTGTGCTTGCCTTTTGCCATCTGGTTATCTCTGATGCTAGTTGGCCTTGCTGTCTCTGGATGGAGCTTGCCCCTTCTGTGGGCCTGTAAGCTTGTGTCTGTACTCCTGGGAGACCAATTCTCTTCTGGCAGGGTCTGTGTACAAAAGGCTCTGGAGCGGCCTGGCTCCCTGGTACAAATGGAGCCCTGAAGACTTCTGTTGCAGCTGCTCCACTGATCATATGCCTTGTGTGTTCCTAGCTGTTCTCCTCCAGAGAGAAGGTGGAGATCTCACCTCCATGATCAGAAGTGAAAGGTCTGCTGGGAGATCACTCTCTCCTGGTAGGCCATGCGCAGAAGGCTGTGGAGCTGCCCGGCTCCCCAGTGCCTACATTTTTCATAATATTCGTAATGCTTGCATTTACTTATTGCAACCAAAAACTTGAAATAATCCAATTGTTAAACACAGGAACAAGATACTAATTCTATTTTATTCAATAGAATACTACTTGGCCATAAGAGCAGACAACATTCACTTTCAACAATAGAGATGACTCTCTAAGTCACTTTGCTGATGTTGGAAACATGAGCAAGTGACAGTACCTTGAGTAAATGGTACAAGAGGAATTGGATCCACATATCCAGTATCAAATTTGAGTTAACTCATTGAAAGCAAAGATTTGGGGTAGGCAGTAGAACCTGTCCAGAAGCACAGGTAACAAAAGGAAAGATAGATATAAAGTTATGACAAATTAAAAAGCATCTTCAAGGAAAGGAGTTGAAACAACATTTAGCATAGAATAAAATGCTAGAAAACTATTTCTCTTACCCTAAATCAATACACAGACTAAATAAGAAACTCAACACCAAAAAGATCTAATTTTAAAAAGAACAAAAAGCTTGACTGGACATCTCTCAAATGTAGATGTACAAATGGTTTTGCAATATTAACTACTCACGGTGTTGCAAATCAAAACCAAAATAAAAGTACCACATTGTTTAGAAAAGCTATTATCAAAAACAAAAGTAAAACATAAATACTTTCCTTTTTCTTTACAGGCAGAGCTGTGCAGAAAGGGACACATGAGGCACTGCTGGTGGCACTGCAGACTCATCCCACCACCAGGGAACACAGAATGAAGATTCCTTTAAAAACTAAAAATAGAGCTACAGTATAATCTAGCAGCCCCACTGCTGCATAAATATGCAAGTGAAATGCACTCATTAGATCTGCATGTCTGTGTTCATGTAGTATTATAGACAACAGCAGACATGGAGGAGGATGAAGATACAGGATCTTCAATGAGAAGAAGGGTACCTGTGTGGTTAGAACCACTATTCAGCCACAACACGGAACGAAATCCTGTCATTTGCAGCAACATGTATGGAGCCTGAGGTCCTTAGTGCAGAAGGAATAAGTCAGAGGCAGGGAGCCCTGTGCTATTATGTTGTCACTGGTGTCTGGGAGTTTTTATTAGGAGAATGGAGTAAAATAGTACACTAGAGAAAAGCCAGGGAAGGACAGAGAGGAAAAGTCAGAAATTAAACCACACAAATTATTCCAACATTCAGTTACAAAGCAAGAACTGTCTATGGTTTTGAAAAGCCTGGTAGATAAACATTGCTACAATGTGACATGTTTCAAAGTAACTACAAAGTGTGAGCCTCTGTAATGCACAGAACTGCTTCAACAAAATAATGGGCTTTGACACTGATTTGATCAGCATTCTTCATATATACCTAGCCAATTATTACAGCATGCTCTACTAAGATATGCAAATAATAGTTTAAAACTATGTTGTTGAAGGAAATAAGTTTGGCATTTAGAATAGATATTATTTTGAATTAGCACAATTCTAGAATAGATAAAAATTGTCCATGGTTACAAGTAAAATTAATGGTTACTTCTCAGGGATGGGGGGGGGCGGGGCTCACTCAAAAGGTTAGAAAAATATAATGTTAAATGGATTCCCCCCTTTTTTTTAGATGAACAGTATATTTTTAATTTTAATTAAAACTTATTATATGGTGTCCTGGAGAGATGGCTCAGTGACTAAGATGCTCTGCTCTTCCAGAGGTCCTGAGTTCGATTATCAGTAACCACATCTTAAATGGATTCCTAATTATAATCTGCTCTTGAGCATGAAAATTGGGCTGAATGTTAGTGTTAAGTGACTCAATAATAGAGAGAAATTTAAATTACTATTCATAAATTTTCTGTCTGCATGGAACTTGGTTTTTAACATATCCTAAAGAAAATAATTTTCCAAATGTTATTCTGTGAAGAATTTGAAAACATGTATATTAAATACACACACACACACACACACACACACATAATTTTAAGTCTGTAGTGTGAATGTACAGCATAATAAATTAAAATGTAAAATGAGGTCTAGAGAGAACTAGCAACAATTATCACTGTGACCAAAGGAAGGAAACAGAAAGAAGACAATCATACAACTCCATCGTGAAGTTTTCATTTTATCCCTGTGCCTCTAAGGGGATAGTACCATAGAGGTACAGACATACATGAGAATCATAATTCTGGAAGGATTTATCTTAGTCAGATAATAAGGTTTTGCTACTTTCATAAAATCATTCCAACACTTTACAGGGATTTTGTTCTTAGAGGTTTGAATACACGTACCTGCACATGCGTCAGCTTCTGCGCATCACTATAGTATGTTTAAGTGAGAGTTTGAACTCTATTTCTGCTTTTCTTTCTTTTAAATCATGCATTGATGTTGTTTTCAAGCACAGAGTTCATCAGGTCATATACTTACCAGAAGTTCATAATTTTAACATCTTCAGGATCCACAGTGTATCTTTTTTTTTCATCTCTCATTTTGGCTCTTTAGGTTTCTCCTGTTTCGTTTCTAAACAAAACTACTGGGATAGATCAACTTGCCACACCGTACATTCTTGATTGTCACATTCTTTCATTCCCAGCCCCCCACATTCATCCTTATGTTTAGATTCTTTTGTCTAGATGCCTGTGTCACTGGTGTTCTTTTAAATTTCTCTTTTTAGTGCAAATGGTTTAAAAATGCTGACCTTATTATGCATTCTATGTTCCACACTTGCTTTATTTGTTTTCTTGTTTTTTTCCCTTCCTCTTCCTCCTCCCTCTTCCTTTTCTTCCTTTCCCCCTCCCCCTCTTCCTCTCCCTCTTGCTCTTCTGCAAGCCTGGGTTCCTGTTCTGTCCTTTTGTATAAGTGAATATTCCTTTGGCAGATCTCTAAGTTTGGGGCTATTTCTTTACATGATATTTACTGCTGAAATTTAGAGTTGGATAATGAAGTTACTATGATTTCTAAATTTTCCTTCTAATGTTTAAGGTTCCTATTTTTGCAGACTTCTGTACATTTGAAATACTCTGTGGAAGCTTGGAACTTTTCCCTCTTATTTTGATTGGGACTGCAAAGCCGTGTCTCTTTAATTGCCTCTGTTCGGTATTGCAAGCTCAGCATTTCTTCCTATCGACTGGGATTGTTGGGCCACAATGAAAACAGAGTGATCATCAACTCGTGGTGCATGCCTTTAATCCCAGCACTTGGGAGGCAGAGGCAGGCAGATTTCTGAGTTTGAGGCCAGCCTGGTCTACAGAGTGAGTTCCAGGACAGCCAGGGCTACACAGAGAAACCCTGTCTTGAAAAACCAAAACCAAAAACCAAAACAAAAAACCAAAACAAACAAAAACAAAAAACAAGAAAAAACCCTTTATTTGTATGTATTTCCTCATGTTGTGTCTTAGGTTTTACATCTTTCCTATATGTTCTGGATGTTTTCATTTTCTGTCTTGACATAAACTTCAAACATTATTTGGCCCCATATATTATGTTAAAATGTAAGTAACTGAGCCAGGTAATTATATCGTAACTCACATAGCCTACATACCAAGGCCTTGTCTCAAAACAATATAACAGCTCTGATTAGTGACAGAGATCAAACGCAGAATGAACCAGATAAATCCAAAACAGTATTTAGATGATACCAAACCTCATCCCAGTTTCTCAGAGAATAGACCCACCAAACCACAAGAAGGTGAGGGTCACCAACCTACAGGATTCAAGACATTGGCCAAACCATGGGAAAAGGAGCGAGGCAAGGCTTAGAGAATACGGGAGTGTGAGGTCAGTATGCCCCGCCCTCAACAAGAAGAAACCATTCTGGTGCCCCAGTAGCTCTGTACTTTGAACCACACACGTTTACTAGCCATCTATATCTGATGTTAAAAACCTGAACAAAAAGGCACCAGTACTTCTGTGCTAATCAAGTCTTCGTGGCTGAGACAAACGGTTGAGAGAAACAAGGGAGGAAACAGTTTATTTTAGCTGTTTCCAAATTTTCAGTCTCTGGTGATGAGATGTCTGTATTGCTTTTAAAGGCTATGACAAGGAAGAAACATATCGAAGGTAAGAGGAACGCAGCACACCTTAGGGTAGCAAGGGAAAGAGAGATTGAGGGAGGGGGAGGAGAGGAGAAGGAGGAGGAGAAGGGGAGGGGGAGGGAGAAAATTCGCGGTACGCGCTGAGGAAAGACATGTCCAAAGTCGACATTCAGGAAAAGCCCAAGCTCCTGTATGTAGTTCCTACCTCCCAGAATGTCTTCCCTTTCTAAGTCAGTGCTGCTATCAGTTGGAGACCTGGCCTTAGATATATGAAGCTATAAGGCACCATTTCAAAGTTGATCCCCATCCTCTGTCCTTCCTAACCCAAGAAGAACTAAGCCAAGGTTAGAGATGCATGATTAAAACCCCACAGAGGATGTTCTGAGGGCCATGGAACAAAACGCCAATGTGTCTGTCAGTAGTTAGAGCTTGCGGCTCACTCCAGTCTGCCCTTGAGCGCTTCTCCCGGACTCATCCCACTGTGCCCTCTCTGTGTTATTCGTAGTCCTGGTTCCCCATCTGTCTATCCCTTCTTCAGAGACAGGATAGAGCTAATATTTCGTGACAAACTGCCATACTGTGACACTGTTTAAATAGGACTAATACTATTATCAACCGGCCTCCTGGGCCAAGAGAGGAAATTACCAGTAATTTGTATATCCCAAGGAAAGTAAGAGTATCACAGAAATAGAAATTTCTAGTTAAATTCTAAAAAAAAAAAAAAAATCTTCTCAACGTACTCAATACATTGGCCTCCTGTATTTGATGAGGAGAATTTTGTTGTCCATGAATCTGATTTTATTGTAACTTTATGACTTTAAAAATGTGTTATCATCACAACAATGATGTGTATGCCACGGACTACACACGTTTCCGATGTGATGAATCCGGTTCAGTTTTTATAAGGTACGGTTTTTACTATCAGATAAAAGTAGATTTAGAGGAGGAAGGCTTTGTGTAACTGAAAGCTTTAAGGCTACAGAGGAACCAGTGCCCAGCCTACTAAACTAACGTCTTCTATAAAAGTCAGGGCTTTTACAGCCACACGTCTTCTCAGTTCCAAAGGCAATCGTGATGTGTAACATTCACTGGACTCTCTCAGACGCATGGCTCAGTCACATTTCGTGATGACCGCTCTGGATTCTTAAATGAAAATAAACAATAACACAAACCTTTGACAAAATATTGGTGTGATGCAGCATCCGTGAGCTATAAAGAAAACCTGCTCCCCTGTGGCCAAGACCTGACTTTCTCTTCATTTCTCCACCCCTCCACCCTCATACTCACCCCTCTAACCTAGCCCCTCCACCCTCCACCCTCACCCCTCCACCCTCCACCCTCACCCCTCCACCCTCACCCCTCCACCCTCCACCCTCATCCCTCTACTCTCACTCTCCTCCACCCTCACCCCTCCACTCTCACATTCATTCACCCTCACCTTTCCACCCTCCACCCTCACCCTCCACCCTCACCCCTCCACCCTTATGCCTCCTGCCTCCACCCTCCACCCTCACCCCTCCACCCTCACCCCTCCACCCTCACCCCTCCACCCTCACCCCTCCACCCTCCACCCTCACCCCTCCACCCTCCACCCTCACCCCTTCACCCTCCACCCTCACCCCTCACCCCTCACCCCTCACCCCACACCCTCACCCCTCCACCCTCCACCCTCACGCCTTCACCCTCCACCCTCACCCCTCCACCCTCCACCCTCACCCCTCCACCCTCCACCCTCACCCCTCCACCCTCATACTGTTTCACCATTCCTCTACCATGACATTCTTTCCTGCTTCTGCCTTTCCTGCTTAAACCTAGCTAAGGAGACTTTTACAACAAGTTTTTTTTAACTTTATGTGTATGACATAAAAAGGTTTACCTGCATGTATTTTGTGCCCCACCTGTGTGTAGTACACACCAAGGTCATGATAGGACATCAGATGCCCTAGGATTGAAGTAACAAACAAACAGTAGGAACTCCCATAGGGGTACTTGGAACTAAATTCAGACCAGCTGCAAGAACAGCCTTTGCTCTTTACTGCTGAGCAATCTCTACATCCCCACATTAAGCATTATTTTTTTTAACCAGGAGTCCTCTGCCTTTAGACTATGATTCAAAGCTTAATTATGAATATATGTGTTCAAGAAAATAATCTGATTGAATGTTTATTTATACAAATTTACTCTCTTTGTCAGTAATTTTCAAATGCCTGTCTATACAATGATACAATTTTATTAGATCAAGTCAAATCATCATAATTCAATTAAAATTTGGGAGAAAAATGTTCTTAACCTTAATTTTTTTTAATCTCCTCTATGATGGGAATATTGAAACACAAAGAATTCTAGATTTTGGCTATCCCAGAATAATTACTCTATAGTGTTTACTAATAGACACTTTACTAGAATAATGCTTCTATGCTATCTTTAATTCTATATAAAATACCTATTAAATAGAGAACATTTCAGTTAACATAATTTAAATTTTAGTATTATTAATCTGTATGCTATATGATATGATAGAGTTTTAGAGAAAGGATTCTGTATTTACATAATTTCTGAAAACATTCATACTAATTGTATGCAATTTTTATTTTTACAGTCTTCTAAGTAATTACTTTTCTCAATATTAAAGTCTGTGGTGATGGGGATGGGGGTGAAAAACGTGACTCTACAGCAATATAGAAATGTCTCTGGCTGTTCCTGTGCTTTTCACTTCATTGCTGCTAAAACCGCTTATTCATTTCACGCCTCCACTTGAGGTTAACAAGTACTTATTTACACAAAGTTAACAGTTCAGGTAAGGTACAAAGATAAGATCACTTTAATGGGACAATTAATGCTAGATGCGCCAACCAGTATTTGTTTTAATAATAAACCACAGATGATTTTTGTATCATTTGCTTAAAAAGTCAAAAGAAGAAAAGACTATACTTGTGGAAGTGATATAACTGTTCATGGCCTTAAAACTCTAGGAATAATTTTCAACATATGCAAAAATTAAATAAAATTTAAAATAGTAAAAATACAATGGAATACAATCAACAAAAGTTATCTATAATTTGTTCAAAGTGACTCAAGGTCTCACAGAGACAGAAATGTTTCAAATTCTACATGAACAAATAAGACCAAAGATATTGCTAGGCTAGAGAAATAGCTCAGTTGGTAATGCTCTTGCAGTCATAAATGTGCATCGAAACTCCAGAACACACAGAAGTAAAAGCTAGGTGTAGCCATGCAGCCTTGTAATATCACACTGGAGGGCAGGATGAAGACCTGGGTTTCTGGTGCTCACCAGCCAGTGAGACATGCTGCCTCAACAAAAGGAGTTAGAGAAGGTTTGGGGAGAGGGCTCAGAGGGGGAAAGGTACTTGCTGGTAAACCTGAAAACCCAAATTCAATCCCAGAACACACATAGAAAGTCAAATGTGGTGGCACCCATCTGAGATCCCAGAACGCCTATGGGTGAGGTGAGAGGTAGAGACAGGAGAATCACTCTGAAACTCCAGAGCAAGGCAGCCACAAGTGTCCTGCACAGCAGAAACAACAAGAAGCGCCTCAACAAAGTGAAAGGTAAGAACCAACTCTTGAAAGTTGTCCTCAGACCTCTCTACCTTCACACTTCAACATATAACACACACACACACACATGCCACACTCACACAGAGGTAAATACATGTGGACATGAATATTCATTTACCAATATACACACACAATACCCTGAAAAAAAGGGAGAAGTATATTCTATTCAATATGCTTCAAATTCTACATAAGCAAATGAGACTAAAGATATCACTGGGCTAAAGAAATAGTTCAGTGGAAATGTGCTTGCAGTCATAAAGGCCTACATCCAAACTCCAGAACACATAGAAATGGAAATCCAGGTGTGGCTTTATTTTTATTTTTATTGTGTGCGTGTCAAGAATTTTTAAAAGTTTTTTATTAATCACTACTTTCGTTTACATGTCAAATACTATCCTGGCTGTTTACCCCTCAACAAGTCCCCCATCTCACAACCTCCCTCTCCTCCCTCCCCTTTGCCTCGGTGAGGGTGCTCCCCAACCAGCCCACCCCCTCCCTTCCCACTGCTCAAGCATCTTCCTATGCTGGGACATCAAACCTCCACAGGACCAAGAGCCTCCCCTTCCGTTGATGTCAGACAAGGCCATTCTCTGCTACATATATATCTGGAGCCATTGATCCCTCCCTATACACTCCTTGGTTGACGGTAGAGTTCCTGGCGGCACTGCGTGGTCCAGCCAGCTGATATCGTTCTTCCTATGGGGTCACAACCCCCCTCTGTTCCTCCAGTCCTTCCACCAGCTCCCCCACCAGGGTCCCTGAGCTCAGTCTGATGATTGACTCAAAGCATCCATATCTGCATTGGTCAGTTGCTGACTGAACCTCTTAAGAAACAGCCACCAGGTATGGCTTTTTAAATTAAAACCTTGTAATATCTTGCTGGAAGGCAAGATGGATACCTGGATTTGAGATAGTATCTTATTATGTGCTCAGGCTGGCCTTGAACTTGTGATTCCCTGCTTCTGTCTCCCAAATGCTCCAATTCTTACTTTGTTGACTCCCTCCACACATTGGTTTAGTAGTCTCACTAAAACACTGCTATGTGTTGCTGTTATTGTCTCAAATATTATTGTATTGAATACAAAGTCTATCCATTCAAGATCACTGTAACTTTTTAAAAATTTCAAAACACAAAAATTAAAACTGTGGAATTAGCTCATGAATGGATAAAGATTTAGCAATGAGGAGCTATGTTGAATGCATATTGGAATTATCATGGGGTAAATATCTACATTTAGTCAATAAATAATAGGATTTGTGTGAGGTGGATAATAATTTATTCAGTAAAAAACTAGAGCTTACATAAAGTAGATAGTGACAAGTATTCTATCCCTATAATTCACATTTTACCCCAAAACAACTTGCAGAAAAACAAACACAAGATACTAGGATAAAACTTGTAACAACAAAACAAGCAAGCAAACAAACAAACAACACCTTTCCATGCTAGAGATCTTTCTACAAGGAACACAAATGACATATGCCACAAATTATAAAACCATAAAGTTTGATGACATAGAACTCACCCAAAGATAATGGAACAGGGTTGGATTTGCATGTTCATTTAGAAATCAGATTTGATGCATGAAACCTAGCTAGAAAAAAGGTTAAGCACAGTGACCCACAAGAAGCAGGACACAAGGGTAGAGAGGCTATGTTCTATCAGAAATGAAATTAGAAGTGGTTTTGTAAAACAAACATAACAGCAAGACATATCATTGCTTTGTTGAGATTGTTAAACAAATGTGTGGAGGGAGTCAATGTAGTATGAAGTGGAGCATTTGGGAGACAAGCTGGGAATCATAAGTTCAAGGCCATCCTGAGCCCAAAGCATGATACAGTCTCCAAAAAAGGGAGGGAAATGTGTGCATGCATATATATGCACATATATATGTGTGTGTGTGAAAACATTTGAAAAATAGTGTATATGTATACTGTGTCATTTATAGTGTTACCAGCATGTTCTATTTTAAAACCATATATGTTTAGTTTAGTTATGCTGATTATTTATGCTGGTCTTAAAGGCCAAAACTTCTAATTACATACAGATTTTAATTATGTCCAAAAAAAGTATGAAGAACACATTTTGATTTTGTTGATGAAAAATTGAATTTCATAAAGATGATAAATAATGACCTTGAGGCAAGCTGTAATGGTGCTTGCTGGTGAAGAGATCTTGTGGGAGGTATCTGGTTGTAGATCAAGAGATCAAGGTCAGCCTAAGTTGCATAAGGAGGCTGACGTGGCCATGGGAAACACTCTCAAAAATCACAAACAAGGAAAAAGGTGGTGATAATGATGCTGAACATAGATATAATAACATAGTAACATAGAACGTCATTGTATTAGTCAGGGTTCTCTAGAGTCACAGAACGTATGGGTAGTCTCTATATATTTAGGGAATTTGTTGATGACTTAACAGTCTGTAGTCCAATTTCTCAATAATGGCCAGCAGCGGCTGTGAATGTAAGTCCAAGGATCTAGCAGTTGCTCAGTCCCACAGGGTAAGCAGGCAAAGAAGAGTGAGTCTTCCTTCTTCCAATGTCCTTATGTAAGACTCCAGCAGAGAGTGTGGCCCAGATTAAAGGTATGTACCACAATGTCTTTAATCCAAGATGACCTTGAACTCAGAGATCTCCCTGTCTTAATCTTCTGGAATTCATAGCCAATATGCTTCAAGATCTCCATGCCAAGATCCAGATCAAAAACTTGTATCTTCCAGCCTCCAGATTAGGATCACAGGTGAGCCTTCCAATTCTGGATTGTAGTTCATTCCAGATATAGTCAAGTTGACAACCAGGAATAGCCACTGTAATCATCATAGTAAAAGTAGAAAAATTTAGAAGTGCATTCCATTTCCAACATAATCTAATTCCCTTTAAATATGAAACGTTGTTATTAAAGTTCTCTATTAAGATAAAAGTGAAGTCCCCAACAAGAAACAAAGTTCTAAGAAATTTATAGATAATTGAAAAGTATATTTAAACAGAAAAAAATTTATATTAGTTGTTGGGATGATGCTTCTAATAGCAACTTTCCTTAAATTAGAACAACGGGAGGTATTGTCTTAACTGCCTTGGGTTATATGTGAGGACCCACCCCAAGCACATTGAAGAAAGGCCAGAGAAGAAAGGAGAAAAAGAAACATTACCATTTGTTCATGTGCCTTCCCTCTCTCAAAGTATGTTTATGAAACTTTCAAAAAGTTAGCATCTTAAAAAATACATAAAAAGAAAGTACAAATCAATGAACCGGGATAAATAATCATTAACTTATTTGTTTTATTTTTATTGAATAGATTTTTGTCATTCAATATATTCTGATCATGGTTCCCCTCCCCCAACTCCTCCTGGATCTTTTCCACCTCGCTACCCACAAAAATCCATACCTTTATTTTCTCTCTCTCATTAGAAACTTTCTTCTATCAATCCTACATCTGATAGAGGGCTAATATTCAATATATACAAAGAACACAAGAAGTTAGATTCCAGAGAACCAAATAACACTTTTTAAAAATGGGGTACAGAGCCAAACAAAGAATTTTCAACTGAGGAATACTGGCTGAGAAGCACTTAAAGAAATGTTCAACATCCTTAGTCAGGGAGATGCAAATCAAAACAACCCTGAGATTCCACCTCACACCAGTCAGAATGGCCAAGATCAAAAACTCAGGGGAAAACAAATGCTGAAGAGGATGTGGAGAAAGAAGAACAGTCCTCCATTGCTGGTGGGATTGCAAGCTGGTAAAACCACTGTGGAAATCAGTTTGGTGGTTCCTCAGAAAACTGGACATAGCACTACTTGAGGACCCAGTTATACCACTCCTCGGCATATACCCAGAAGATGCTCCAACATATAATAAGGACACATGCTTCACTATGTTCATAGCTGCCTTATTTATAATAGCCAGAAGCTGGAAAGAACCCAGATGTCCCTCAACAGAGGAATGGATACAGAAACTGTGGTACATTTACACAATGGAATACTACTCAGCTATTAAAAACAATGAATTCATGAAATTCTTAGGCAAATGGATGGAGCTAGAAAATATCCTGAGTGAAGTAACCCAATCACAAAAGGACACATATGGTATGCACTCGCTGATAAGTGGATATTAGCTCAAAAGCTAGGAATACCCAAGATACAACTCATAGATTGCATGAAGCTCAAGAAGAAGGAAGGCCCAAGTGCCTTTGATCCTTATTTGAAAATGGATCAAAATACCAATACCCACGGTTCACAGTCAACTAATAGAATGAACATAGGGTCCCCAATGGAGCAGCTAGAGAAAGGACCCAAGAAGCTGAACAGGTTTGCAGCCCTGCTGGGGGAGCAATAATATGTACCAACCAGTACCCCCAGAGTTCCCAGGGACTAAACCACCAATCAAAGAGTATACATGGAGGGACCCATGGCTCCAGCTACATATGTAGCAGAAGATGACCATTTCAGGCATCTATAAGAGGAGAGACCACTGATTCTGTGAAGGCTCATTTCCCCAGAATATGGGTATGCAAGTCAGGAAATTTGGAGGTGAGCAGGGGGTATAAGATAGGGGATTTTCAGAGGGTAACTCAGAAAGGGGATACCATTTAAAATGTAAGTAAGGCAAATATCTTTAAAAAAGAAAGAAAGCAGGCTGAAGGAAGCTCATTAGCAGCACTCCTTCATGGCTTCTGCATCATTTTCAGACTCCAAGTACCTGTCTTGAAGTTCTGTTTAGACTTTTCTGATAATAGAGAACAAGTTTCAAGATGATATAAACACTTTCCTCTCAGAAAACAAAGAAAGAAAGAAAGAAAGAAAGAAAGAAAGAAAGAAAGAAAGAAAAAGGAAGGAAGAAAGAAAGAGAGAAAGAAGCTTTCATCTATGTCTTTAGTACCTGAAATAATTCTCTCTTGGTAAAGCTTCCTTCTACTGGTTTTTTTTTTTTTTTTTTTTTTTTTAGACTTTCTAAATTTTTTTTATTCGATATAATTTATTTACATTTCAAATGATTTCCCCTTTTCTAGCCCCCCCCACTCCCCGAAAGTCCAGTAAACACCCTTCTCTTCCCCTGTCCTCCCACCCACCCCTTCCCACTTCCCCGTTCTGGTTTTGCCGAATACTGTTTCACTGAGTCTTTCCAGAACCAGGGGCCACTCCTCCTTTCTTCTTGTACCTCATTTGATGTGTGGATTATGTTTTGGGTATTCCAGTTTTCTAGGTTAATATCCACTTATTAGTGAGTGCATACCATGATTCACCTTTTGAGTCTGGGTTACCTCACTTAGTATGATATTCTCTAGCTCCATCCATTTGCCTAAGAATTTCATGAATTCATTGTTTCTAATGGCTGAATAGTACTCCATTGTGTAGATATACCACATTTTTTGCATCCACTCTTCTGTTGAGGGATACCTGGGTTCTTTCCAGCATCTGGCAATTATAAATAGGGCTGCTATGAACATAGTAGAACATGTATCCTTATTACATGGTGGGGAGTCTTCTGGGTTTATGCCCAGGAGTGGTATAGCAGGATCTTCTGGAAGTGAGGTGCCCAGTTTTCGGAGGAACCACCAGACTGATTTCCAGAGTGGTTGTACCAATTTGCAACCCCACCAGCAGTGGAGGAGTGTTCCTCTTTCTCCACACCCTCTCCAACACCTGCTGTCTCCTGAATTTTTAATCTTAGCCATTCTGACTGGTGTAAGATGAAATCTTAGGGTTGTTTTGATTTGCATTTCCCTAATGACTAATGAAGTTGAGCATTTTTTAAGATGCTTCTCCGCCATCCGAAGTTCTTCAGGTGAGAATTCTTTGTTTAACTCTGTACCCCATTTTTTATAGGGTTGTTTGGTTTTCTGGAGTCTAACTTCTTGAGTTCTTTACATATATTGGATATTAGCCCTCTATCTGATGTAGGATTGGTGAAGATCTTTTCCCATTTTGTTGGTTGCCGATTTGTCCTCTTGATGGTGTCCTTTGCCTTACAGAAACTTTGTAATTTTATGAGGTCCCATTTGTCAATTCGTGCTCTTAGAGCATACGCTATTGGTGTTCTGTTCAGAAACTTTCTCCCTGTACCGATGTCCTCAAGGGTCTTCCCCAGTTTCTTTTCTATTAGCTTCAGAGTGTCTGGCTTTATGTGGAGGTCCTTGATCCATTTGGATTTGAGCTTAGTACAAGGAGACAAGGATGGATCAATTCGCATTCTTCTGCATGCTGACCTCCAGTTGAACCAGCACCATTTGTTGAAAAGGCTATCTTTTTTCCATTGGATGTTTTCAGCCTCTTTGTCGAGGATCAAGTGGCCATAGGTGTGTGGGTTCATTTCTGGATCTTCAATCCTGTTCCATTGATCCTCCTGCCTGTCACTGTACCAATACCATGCAGTTTTTAACACTATTGCTCTGTAGTATTGCTTGAGGTCAGGAATACTGATTCCCCCAGATTTTCTTTTGTTGCTGAGAATAGTTTTAGCTATCCTGGGTTTTTTGTTGTCCCAGATGAATTTGATAATTGCTCTTTCTAACTCTGTGAAGAATTGGGTTGGGATTTTGATGGGTATTGCATTGAATCTGTATAGTGCTTTAGGCAAAATGGCCATTTTAACTATGTTGATTCTACCAATCCATGAGCATGGGAGGTTTTCCCATTTTTTGAGGTCTTCTTCCATTTCCTTCTTCAGAGTCTTGAAGTTCTTGTCATACAGATCTTTCACATGTTTGGTAAGAGTCACCCCAAGATACTTTATACTGTTTGTGGCTATTGGGAAGGGGGTCATTTTCCTAATTTCTTTCTCAGCCTGCTTATCCTTTGAGTATAGGAAGGCCACTGATTTGCTTGAGTTGATTTTATAACCTGCCACTTTGCTGAAGTTGTTTATCAGCTGTAGGAGCTCTCTAGTGGAGTTCTTTGGGTCACTTAGGTAGACGATCATGTCGTCTGCAAATAATGATAGTTTGACTTCTTCCTTTCCAATTTGTATCCCTTTGACCTCCTTATGTTGTCAAATTGCCCGAGCTAGTACCTCAAGTACAATATTGAAAAGATAAGGAGAAAGAGGGCAGCCTTGTCTGGTCCCTGATTTCAGTGGGATTGCTTCAAGTTTCTCTCCATTTAGTTTGATGCTGGCTACCGGTTTTCTGTATATTGCTTTTACTATGCTTAGGTATGGGCCTTGAATTCCTGTTCTCTCCAAGACTTTAAGCATGAAGGGATGCTGAATTTTGTCAAATGCTTTTTCAGCATCCAATGAAATGACCATGTGGTTTTGTTCTTTGAGTTTGTTTTTGTAGTGGATTGTATTGATGGATTTCCCTATATTGAACCAACCCTGCATTCCCAGGATAAAGCCTACTTGATCGTGGTGGATGATCGTTTTGATGTGTTCTTGGATTCGGTTGGCAAGAATTTTATTGAGTATTTTTGCATCGATGTTCATAAGGGAAATTGGTCTGAAGTTCTCTTTCTTTGTTGGATCTTTTTGTGGCTTTGGTATCAGCGTAATTGTGGCTTCGTAGAAGGAATTGGGTAGTGTTCCTTCTGTTTCTATTTTGTGGAATAGTTTGAAGAGTATTGGTGTTAACTCTTCTTTGAAGGTCTGGTAGAATTCTGCACTGAAGCCATCTGGTCCTGTGCTTTTTTTGGTTGGAAGACTTTCTATGACTCCTTCTATTTCTTTAGGCATTATGGGACTGTTTAGATGGTCTAGTTGGTCCTGATTTAATTTTGGTATTTGGTATCTGTCAAGGAAATGGTCCATTTCCTCCAGATTCTCCAGTTGTGTTGAGTACAGGCTCTTGTAGTAGGATCTGCTGATTTTTTTGGATTTCCTCAGTTTCCGTTGTTATATCTCCCTTTTCATTTCTAAGTTTGTTAATTTGGATACTTTCTCTGTGCCCTTTGGTCAGTCTGACTAAGGGTTTATCTATCTTGTTGATTTTCTCAAAGAACCAGCTCCTGGTTTTGTTGATTTTTTGTATGGTTCTCTTTGTTTCTACTTGATTGATTTCGGCCCTGAGTTTGATGATTTCCTGCCTTCTACTCCTCCTGGGCGAAATAGCTTCTTTTTGCTCTAGGGCTTTCAGGTGTGTCATTAAGCTGGTAATGTATGCTCTCTCCATTTTCTTTTTGGAGGCACTCAGGGCTATGAGTTTTCCTCTTAGCACTGCTTTCATTGTGTCCCATAGATTTGGGTATGTTGTGTTTTCATTTTCATTGTGTTCTAAAAAGTCTTTAATTTCTTTCTTTATTTCTTCCTTGACCAAGGTATCATTGAGTAGAGTATTGTTCAGTTTCCACGTGTATGTGGGTTTTCTGTTGTTTCTGTTGCTATTGAAGACCACTTTTACTCCATAGTGATCAGATAGGAGGCATGGGATTACTTCTGTCTTCTTATATTTGTTGAGGTCTGTCTTGTGACCAATTATATGGTCGATTTTGGAGAAGGTACCATGAGGTGCTGAGAAAAAGGTATATTCTTTTGTTTTAGGATAGAATGTTCTATATATATCTGTTAAATCTAATTGGTCCAAAGCTTCAATTAGTTTCATTGTGTCCCTGTTTAGTTTCTGTTTTCCTGATCGGTCCATTGAGGAAAGTGCAGTGTTGAAGTCACCCACAATTATTGTGTTAGGTGTAATGTGTGCTTTTAGTTTTAATAAAGTTTCTTTTACGAAAGAGGGTGCCCTTGCATTTGGGGCATAGATGTTCAGGATTGACAGTTTTTCTTTTTGTATTTTTCCTTTGACCAGCAAGAAGTGTCCCTCAGGGTCTCTTTTGATGACTTTGGGTTGAAAGTCAATTTTATCTGATATTAAAATGGCTACTCCAGCTTGTTTCCTGAGACCATTTGCTTGTAAAATTGTCTTCCAGCCTTTTACTCTAAGGTAGTGTTTGCCTTTGACCCTGAGGTGTGTTTCCTGTAAGCAGCAAAATGTAGGGTCCTGTTTACGTTTCCATTCAGTTAGTCTGTGTCTTTTTATTGGGGCATTAAGTCCATTGATGTTAAGAGATATTAAGGAATAGTGATTGTTACTTCCTATCATTTTTGACGTTATTTTTTAAATTTGAATGCTTAACTTCTTTTGGGTTTGATGAAAGGTTACTATCTTGCTTTTTCCAGGGTGAGGTTTCCCTCCTTGTATTGGTGTTGTCCTCCTATTATCCTTTTTGGGGCCGGGTTTGTGGATAGATATTGGGTAAACTTGGTTTTGTCATGAAATATCTTAGTTTCTCCATCTATGGTGATTGAGAGTTTTGCTGGATATAGTAGTTTTGGTTGGCATTTGTGTTCTCTTAGAGTCTGCATGAGATCTGCCCAGGACCTTCTAGCCTTTATAGTCTCAGGTGAAAAGTCTGCTGTGATTCTGATAGGTCTTCCTTTATATGTTACTTGGCCTTTTTCTCTTACTGCCTTTAGTATTCTTTCTTTGTTTAGAACATTTGGTGTTTTGATTATTATGTGACGGGAAGTATTTCTGTTCTGGTCCAGTCTGTTTGGAGTTCTGTAGGCTTCTTGTATATTCATGGGCATCTCTCTCTTTAGGTTAGGGAAGTTTTCTTCCATAATTTTATTGAAGATGTTTGCTGGCCCTTTAAGTTGTAAATCTTCACTCTCATCTATGCCTATAATCCTTAGGTTTGGTCTTCTCGTTGTGTCCTGGATTTCCTGGATATTTTGGGTTACAAACTTTTTGCATTTTGCATTTTCTTTAACTGTTGAGTCCATGGTTTCTATGGAATCTTCAGCATCTGAGATTCTTTCTTCTATCTCTTGTATTCTGTTGTTGATATTTGCATCTCTGTCCCCTGATTTCTTCCCAAGGCTTTCTATCTCCAAAGTTGTCTCCCTTTGAGTTTTCTTAGTTGTTTCTACTTCTGATTTTAGATCCTGGATGGTTTTGCTTAGCTCCTTCACTTGCATGTTTGTGTTTTCCTGTAATTCTTTAAGAGATTTTTGTGTTTCCTCTTTCATGACCTCAGCCTGTTGACCAAAGTTCTCCTGTATTTCTTTAAGAGATTTTTGTGTTTCGTCTTTCATGACCTCAGCCTGTTGATCAAAGTTCTCCTGTATTTCTTTAAGTGTTTTTTGCATTTCCTCCTTGTTGGCTTTTGTATTCTCCTGGATTTCTTTCAATGATTTTTGTGTTTCCCTTGCAAGGGCTTCTAACTTTTGATCCATTTTCTCCTGAATTTCTTTAAGTATGTCCTTAATGTGTTCCTGTACCAGCATCATGACCAGTGATTTTAAATCCAAATCTTGTTTTACTGGTGTGATGGGGTATCCAGGACATGTTGGTAGAGGGGAATTGGGTTCAGATGTTGCCATATTGCCTTGATTTCTGTTAGTGACGTTCCTGCGTTTGCTTTTTGCCATCTAGTTCTCACTGGTGTTAGTTTGTCTTGTCAGTGCTGGACTCACCAGTGCAAGCTGCCCCTTCCCAGTTGACCTCTGGTGCACAGCTTACCTCCTGCACTGCTTGTATACAGGGTGCTGCTGCCCAGGCTGTTCAGATCCCAAAGCAGGCACCCGAAGGCTCCTGCTGGGGCCCGCTGGATTCACTGGAGCACACTGACTTCTCCCTGCTGGCCGCCCGGAAGCCCAGCTAGCCACTTGCAGGACTTGGAGATGTGGTGCTGCCGCCCAGGCTGATCTGGATCCAGAAGAGGAGAGAGTAGAACTGAGGGCTTCTGCCTGAGGCCTTGCCCCAGATTGTGTCTGTGGACCAGATGGAGTCTGTGTGCACCCCCAGGGAGTGCTGACGGTGTATGCTGCTGTGACCTCCCCTGTGTTCCGCTCACTCCGCTGGGCAGCCGATCTGCCAACCGGGCTGTCGCACACAAGGTTAGCCTGTCTGCCCAGTCCCTGAGTCCAGGCAAAAGCCTGGGAGGCCAAGGTCCGAGCAAAGTTCCCCTAGGGCTATGACTGTTAATTGGGTCCGCCAGGTGACTAGGATGGCGGGCGTGCGCGCCCGCGTTCCCTGAAAGCGTGGGGAGAGTCTGCTGTGCTAACAATCACCTGGGCGGGTTGACTCACAGATGGCCCACCAAGCCGCCCAGTTCTTGGGGTCAGCCCTGTGCCTTTTGGGGCCTAGACCCCCGCTTTGTTAGCCTCAGGCTATGCCTGTTACAGGTCTGCCCGCCAGAGCTCTCTGTCGTCCTGCAGGCAAAATGGCGGTGGCGCACACGCAGGCCTGGGCAAAAAACCTCCTGGCTGGGTTGGCACCCCGATGGCCCCCCCGACCGGCCCAGGGCCTGGATGCAGGCCAACGCCCGTTGGGCTCAGACCACCACGGTGTTGGCCTCGGATTATGTTTGTGTACCTCAGTTTGTCCGATCCCTGGAGTACAGAACCAAGATGGATGCACCTCTCCTGACTGGTGGGAGGCCGAGTTCTGAAGTGGCTTCCGTGCAGGAAAGGCGCCGCACAACTGCAGTTGCTTGCCGCCCGGCTGGTCAGTGAAGGTCAGTGGTCGTGGGCGCAGGGCCTAACTGGTCCCTGTGTCGCCTTGGTTCCACTGCTGATGGCCCTTCAGGTCGACTTTCTAAATTTTTATCTCCAGTTTTACCTCAGTTTGAGTTTTCTTTTTTGAGTCTATTTCAATTTTTATTGAGTCTATTTCTATTTTATGTTCTAAACTATTCATTATTTCATTCTGCTGGTCAGTTTCTTTAGTTTGGTTTGGTTTGGTTTCAAAGTAAGGGACTTTCTCACATTCTCTTTAAAGTTTTTGAACCCATTCTTAACAGTTATGTTGATGTCCTTGTCTCATGCTTCAGCCATATTGCATTTCGCAGAGCCTACTATATAAGGTGGATGGGTCTGGTATAGACATATTGTTCCGCATGCTAGTGATTGTGTTTTAATGCTGTTGTCTATACATCTGAATCTGAGATGTTAGTGACTCTAGATAGTGATATCTGGTCTTGTCTTTCTGGAATGAGTGTTCCATCATTTGGTGTCTATTGCCCTAAATCTTAGGAAAGTGTGGTGGCTGTGGGTTGTCTGGTAGGTAGCTCCTGATTTCCTGCCATCTGTGGTCACTGGAAGTTTCAGGTAGAACATTTGTGGGGAATTGGGATACACTATAGTCAGGTGAGGAAGGTTCACAGGAAGGAGAGCTGTGTCTTCAGGGAGAATCAGTGGAGCTCCCACGAAATGGGGGCAAAAAGAAAAAAAAGAAAGACAGTCCCCTACAAGTGGTCTATTACATGGCTGGGTATGAGATTGGGGATTTGCAATGAAGGACTGGAAAGAGAGGAAAGACATTACTCTATTCCCAAGACGGCCTGGCCAGCAGGTTACCAGGTAGAGAGTGTCTCCAAATATTGGCTGCTGCCACAAAAGGGTAGGATAAAGGAGGAAGGCTGTGGTTTCTGTTTCAAGGGTCTACACAGCCCAAGAATATCTTATTAACTTCCAAAGAAATTTCAAAATGTAAACATATCTCTCTACCAAATCACTGTCTCTCTCTCTCTCTCTCTCTCTCTCTCTCTCTCTCTGTCTTTCCTCTCATAGAAGATGTTGAACTATTCTAAATTTTTTGCTATTGCCCAAATCTCCTCCCCTTCCCTCTGTCATTTAGTCATTGGGGCACCTATTTACAAGAATCAAAATAGGCATTTATTTCATTTTCTTCTTTTCTTTGAGGGAGGTATTGCCCTCTCTGCAACTTAAAAACATAGGGTCATTTTTAATAGTCATAATAACTACCACATACATTTGTCAGCCTTTCTTTCCAAAGTATAGACTCCCAGGCATGAGACCCTAATAGTCATAAACTTTATTATATCCCTATAATGCTTTATAAGACAGAAAACCCATACATTTATGTTCTTGCTATTAATTTTATTTATATAGCAGTAAAACATATCCTGTGGCACTCAAAGTGATCATCTTAAGAGTTGCATGATATGTTTCTCTGACGTGTAAGAATTAAGGGAATGTTAGGTTTGAAAGTATAGACATTGTCCAACATGCAGTCAATGGGAGAGTCATTATTACTCTACAGCACCAAAATTCTGTGAAATATGACTTTTAATAAATATAGAGGAACTGATGCCAGGTGTCTCAGTCTTTAGATTTATCAAAGAATAAATTGGGTCTATGGGTAGATAAGAGATTGATGATAATGGTGTTTTGTTGTATTCTAATTTGACAAAATACAGTTTTTAAAAATGTGATAGAAAGTAGGAACAACCTACATGGCCAATATTATCAGCCATGTGGGAAATTCTAGGTAACTATGTTAACAGCAAAGCCATACAATGTCCTGGGATTCCTCTTTCATAGTGTCCAGATTATTATACAAAGTACAACTTAAATGGAAATCATCAAAACTGAAATTTATTTAGAAAAGACCAGCTCAAAAGAACAATGGAAACCAGACATGGTAATATAAGCCAACATTGCCAGCACCCAGAATGTTGAGTCGGGAGGATTATGGTCCAAGACAAGTTTGAATCTGGACCTTGAGTCCTTCTCATAAAACACAAAGGAAAGGCTCAAGTATATATAAATGCACTGTATATTCATTCATTCATTCACTCACTCAACAAATATTTATTTTACTATATAATATTTTAGTAATTCTTTGAGAATTTTCCTTATGATTATAATTTATTTTGATCATATTTGTTGTATTCTGTAGCTTCCCACAACTACTGCAAACTGGGTTCCTGGAAGAGAAGCTGAGGGTTGGATGGGGAAGGGGAGAAAAGAAGGAGGCCAGGATGATAATTTACCGATTGAGGCCCCACCTTTAATGGCGGTCAGACCACTTAAGAGTTTGTGCAAGCCTCTCACCCCAGACTCCAGGCTGAGTTCCGGGGAAGTCATCTGGTGGTCCTTGGCTCCAATGCTCAGGCAGTTGGGTGGGTCACCTGCTTAATTCAGGAATTCGTAGACCTGGAGGAACAATGAACTTCACCTTCACTCTGAGCATTCCACCCTAGGTGGAACAGGATCCTGATTAGCATGGGAATCCATGCTCAACTTAGTCTGGGAGAAGTTCACCTTGACCAATGTCAAGTACACTCTGAGCATTCCACCCTAGGATATGTAATTCCTGCTGTAACCTACTTCCCTATTATGCCCTAATGTCTGATTCCTGCCCAAAGCCCTTGTCCTTGGCCAATGTCAAGTTCCTACTATGTGGCATGACACCCCAATATGGCTCTGTACAATATTTACCTGCTATTTTAACCCTAACTCCTTGTAGACCCATCCCTCACCCTTCCACCCCCTCCTAACTTTTATATTCTCTCTTGGTTTCATAATCCATTGGCTCCAATTTATGATGTCCTTATATAGTCACTAGATAAAGACTTACCTACCACGGCCCATGCCACTAAAGAAAATTGACTTTCCCTGGCTCAGAAGCAATCAACTATCTTTAGTTCCTCATGTAGGCATAGGGCCCATGAGCCCATTGTTCTCTATAAATGCTGACTAGCTTGGTCTTGTGCAGTTGTGACATACATTGTTAATTAATGAGTACAGCAATTCTGTCACTTTCAGAAGGCATTATTTTGCTCAAGTTCTTCCTAACCACTGGATTTTATAATCCCCTTTCTCTTGACCCACTATTGAGACATGGAAACATGATAAATATAAGTGCCCTACTTGTGGCTGGTTATTCCATAGATCCATGGACATTTATTCTATGCATTTTGACCATTTCCTACCTGGTAATCCCTGGACACCACATGAAAATATATCTGATGTGGTCTGACAGCTGTGCTCACCTACAGTTATAGAGAAACAAATTTAGAGGGTAGTTTGATACTGTGTCCACTTAGCAGAATAATAGTATTAGGATCATACATGGGATCTATGCATTCCCTGTGTTTTCTTGGCCAGTTATAGTGCTAAGCATGCATTTCCTCCTGTGCAGTGGGTCTTAAATCCAATGAGAAAGAAGTTGATAATCACCATAACTTTCTTTCCAATATTGTATTCACAAGCACATTTTGCCATGGTAGTCATTATTATAACTCAGCACTTACTGGTGTGTAAGACTAATAATGACTTGCCCTACACCCTCAAAAAAAACCACCAACCAAACAACCAACCAACAACAAAAATCCTGTAGCACTTCTGGCACTAGGAAGTCTAGTAATCAGAAAGAAAGCTTCCCAGTCAGTATCAACTTGATTTTTCTGTCTTGTGACCAAAGTGTGTTGTGGCTTCAGTAACAGGGTATAACCCTTAAATTCAGATGGGCAACTAAGAGAAAATACAATAGCTTATACTGTTTTAAGAAACAGGTAATACACAGGTTTAATGGCAACTCTCAGGAAGCAAAGGAAGGTACATCTGCGTAAGTTGATGGCCACTCTGGTCTGTATTATGAGTTCTTGGACTCCTTTCACCTGTGTCTGCTTAAAGAAAGCTTTTTTTCCTATGCCTGCTCCAGCAAAACATTCTTTCACCTGGGTGCCCCAGCAAAACAACATTTGACATTAATCACTTTCCAAAGAAACTGGAAGCCTCCACTTAACTAAGGTGATTTGAAAAAGCTATATGAAAACCTCCTATTTCTGAAGCTTGTATATACAAACAGTTTCATTGATGTTACCATGGAGATGCTATTATTCTCCTCTCAGAAGCCATAAGTTTTAAGTGGCCTGCACTACCACCTGAGCCTTGTTGATGTCTTTGGCCTGTGCTGCCAGCAAGAGCTATGATGGTGTGCATCGCCCATGTAGTAGCAGAGGGCTATGTTGATATCCATGGGTTGTACCACATTGGAGACGAGGTTGAGCACTTCTGGACAGAACCAGAAGTTCTGATATTCTCTCCCAGCTCATTATGTGAGCTCACGTCACCAATTCACATCTTTGTGGCCCTTTGGAGTATTGGAATAACTGTCTGCCTCTATTCCTGGGTGTCCTCTGTTCCAGGTGTCATACTTTCATAGTAAATCCGAGAGGGCCACATTTAGACTGAGGACAAGGACCACTAGTTTAGGATCTGAGCTGTTATGAGATATACATAATAAAAATAATTGGATGGTGATTCTTCACAATTTTCTGTGCAAGCAGATGTTTAAGGAAATAGGCACTTCTGTAAATGCCCTGCCTCATACCCTAACAAATGTAAATAGAACCATGGCCCTGTTCATGGGTATTTGGCTTGAGCATTTCTTGGCCAAGGTCATTGTTATCAAACACAAGCCTTTCCTTTCTTCTCCCCCTTCCTTCTACTTCAGGCTCCACATTGGACTTTACTGTTTCTGCACATAAGATCCCATCAAGAAATTAGGTGTTCCATTTAAAAAATGCATGAGAAGCACAGCAGGTTCCTAAGAGAGGTGTTATATCAGCTCGATGATGAATACATATTTGATGACCCACAGGCACTTTGTCAGTACACTCTTGTCAGCATGAATAAAACACACAGAGTCAGGGAACATCGGAAACAAAGGGGCCACTGCCTGACATGATGTACAAATGTACAAATCGAGTCAGAAAACCCTACATCCTCCTCCATCAGGCCCTTAGTTCTTTGACGTTCACCCATGTCTTTTTATTAAGACACCTTGTTTGCAGCAAGAAGCATGTACTCCCTGTTAGTGCCTGTGAACTAAGCTCTTTCCCGATGTTAGTCAATTAATACATTAATGTGAGTACTCCAAACTGTCACTCCAGGGACATCATAGCACACATTAGTGTGAGTGCTCCTAGCTCTCTCTTTAGTCTAGTCTCTGCAAACATTAATACATATGTTCCCTGCAGTCTCTCCAGGCCAGTCACTGTACATCAGTTCATACGGGGATAAAACTTCATCTCTTATGTCTGATGAAAAAGGAGCTCTATTATGCTCTTATGCCACTGAAAAACAAAACTATAAATTGTATGCTTTATGCCTGCAATTCTTTTGCCTTTTCTTCCTCTCTTTAGTACATTAAATTCTCCAAAACAGAAAAGGTAAGTTATAACTGAATTTCTATTAGCAACACAAACAATGATCTTTACCACAGGTCTAGGGAGTGTGTTGGTGTGTGGAAGACAAGGATAGGGGCAGCATAGAATGGCACAGAGCTTCACCTGTAGAAAAGTGTCGAATGATACTGTTTTTATTCGAGCAGGCCCCAGCGGGAGCCTTCAGGTGTCTGCTTCAGGATCTGAACAGCCTGGGCCACAGCACTCAGTCTCCATGAAGTGCAAGAGGCCTTGTGTGCACCCGGAGGCAGACTGGAAGCACACAGCTTGCTCCGGTGGATTGGCACCACAGAGCTTAGGTTCCAGTCCTGAGGCCTCTGGCAGGAGCCTTCAGATCTCCACTTTGGGATCCAGAACAGCCTGGACTACAACGCCACATCTCCAGGTCCTGCAAGAGGCCAGAGGGGCACCCGGGAGGCCAGCTGGGAGGATTCAGTGTGCACTGGTGAGTTCAGTAGGCCCCGGCGGGAGCCTTCCGGTGTCTGCTTCGGGATCTGAACAGCCTGGGCCACAGCACTCGGTCTCCAGAAAGTGCAAGAGGCCTGGTGTGCACCCAGAGGCATACTGGGAGCACACAGCTTGCTCCTGTGGGTCAGCACCACAAAGCTTAGGTTCCAGTCCTGAGGCCTCTGACCAGAGCCTTCAGATCTCCACTTCGGGATCCAGAATAGCCTGGGCTAGAACACCACATCTCCAGGTCCTGCAAGAGGCCAGAGGGGCACCCAGGAAGCCAGCTGGGAGTAGTCAGTGTGCTCTGGTGAGTCCAGCAGGCCCCGGCTGGAGCCTTCAGGTGTCTGCTTCTGGATCTGAACAGCCTGGGTCACAGTACCCTGTCTCCAGGCAGTGCAGGAGGTCAGCTTTGCACCAGAGGCTACCTGGGAAGAGGCAGCTTGCACTGGTGAGTCCAGCATTGACTAGACCAACTAACACCAGTGAGAACTAGATGGCAAAAGGCAAACACAGGAAAGTCACTAACAGAAATCAAGGCAATATGGCAGCATCTGAACCCAATTATCCTTTAACAGCATGTCCTGGATACCCCATCACACCAGAAAAAGATTTGGATTTGAAATCACTGGTCATCGGAGGCGGCTGCGGCGGCGGCGGCGGCGGCAGTGCAGCAGTGGCTGGTCCAGCTGAAGGGCCATCAGCAGTGGAACCAAGGCGACACAGGGTCCAGTTAGGCCCTGCGCCCACGACCACTGACCTTCGCTGACCAGCCGGGCGGCAAGCAGCGGCGGTTGTGCGGCGCCTTTCCTGCACGGAAGCCACTTCAGAACTCGGCCTCCCACCAGTCAGGAGAGGTGCATCCATCTTGGTCTCGGACTCCAGGGATCAGACAGACTGAGGTACACAAACATAATCCGAGGCCAACACCGTGGTGGTCTGAGCCCGACGGGCGTTGGCCTGCACCCAGGCCCTGGGCTGGTCGGGGGGGCCATCGGGGTGCCAACCCAGCCAGGAGGTTTTTTGCCCAGGCCTGCGCGCGCGCCACCGCCATTTTGCCTGCAGGACGACAGAGAGCTCTGGCGGGCAGACCTGTAACAGGCATAGCCTGAGGCTAACAAAGCAGGGGTCTAGGCCCCAAAAGGCACAGTACTGACCCCAAGAACTGGGCGGCTTGGTGGGCCATCTGTGAGTCAACCCGCCCAGGAGGTTGTTAGCACAGCAGACTCTCCCGGCGCTTTCAGGGAGCGCGGGCGCGCACGCCCACCAGCCTAATTACCTGGCGGACCCAATTAACAGTCATAGCCCTAGGGGAACCTTGCTCGGACCTTGGCCTCCCAGGCTTTTGCCTGGACTCAGGGACTGGGCGGCCAGGCTAACCTTGTGTGCGCCAGCACGATTGGCGGATCGGCTGCCCAGCGGAGTGAGCGGAACATAGGGGAGGTCACAGCAGCATACACCGTCGGCACTCCCTGGGGGTGCACACGGGCTCCATCTGGTCCACAGACACAATCTGGGGCAAGGCCTCAGGCAGAAGCCCTCAGCTCTACTCTCTCTGCTTCCGGATCCAGATCAGCCTGAGCTGCAGCACCACATCTCCAAGTCCTGCAAGAGGCTAGCTGGGCTTCCGGGCGGCCAGCTGGGAGAAGTCAGTGTGCTCCAGTGAATCCAGCGGGCCCCAGCAGGAGCCTTCGGGTGCCTGCTTTGGGATCTGAACAGCCTGGGCAGCAGCACCCTGTCTACAAGCAGTGCAGGAGGTAAGCTGTGCACCAGAGGCCAACTGGGAAGGGGCAGCTTGCACTGGTGAGTCCTGCACTGACAAGACAAACTAACACCAGTGAGAACTAGATGGCAAAAGGCAAACGCAGGAACGTCACTAACAGAAATCAAGGCAATATGGCAACATCTGAACCCAATTCTCCTCTACCAACATGTCCTGGATACCCCATCACACCAGTAAAACAAGATTTGGATTTAAAATCGCTGGTCAAGATGCTGGTACAGGAACATATGAAGGAAATGCGTAAAGAAATTCAGGAGAAAATGGATCAAAAGTTAGAAGCCCTTGCAAGGGAAACACAAAAATCATTGAAAGAAATCCAGGAGAATACAAAAGCCAACAAGGAGGAAATGCAAAAAACACTTAAAGAAATACAGGAGAACTTTGGTCAACAGGCTGAGGTCATGAAAGAGGAAACACAAAAATCTCTTAAAGAATTACAGGAAAGCACAAACAAGCAAGTGAAGGAGCTAAGCAAAACCATCCAGGATCTAAAATCAGAAGTAGAAACAACTAAGAAAACTCAAAGGGAGACAACTTTGGAGATAGAAAGCCTTGGGAAGAAATCAGGGGACAGAGATGCAAATATCAACAACAGAATACAAGAGATAGAAGAAAGAATCTCAGATGCTGAAGATTCCATAGAAACCATGGACTCAACAGTTAAAGAAAATGCAAAATGCAAAAAGCTTGTAACCCAAAATATCCAGGAAATCCAGGACACAATGAGAAGACCAAACCTAAGGATTATAGGCATAGATGAGAGTGAAGATTTACAACTTAAAGGGCCAGCAAATATCTTCAATAAAATTATGGAAGAAAACTTCCCTAACCTAAAGAGAGAGATGCCCATGAATATACAAGAAGCCTACAGAACTCCAAAAAGACTGGACCAGAACAGAAATACTTCCAGTCACATAATAATCAAAACACCAAATGTTCTAAACAAAGAAAGAATACTAAAGGCAGTAAGAGAAAAAGACCAAGTAACATATAAAGGAAGACCTATCAGAATCACAGCAGACTTTTCACCTGAGACTATGAAGGCTAGAAGGTCCTGGGCAGATCTCATGCAGACTCTAAGAGAACACAAATGCCAACCAAAACTACTATATCCAGCAAAACTCTCAATCACCATAGATGGAGAAACTAAAATATTTCATGACAAAACCAAGTTTACCCAATATCTGTCCACAAACCCAGCCCTAAAAAGGATAATAGGAGGGCAACACCAATACAAGGAGGGAAACTTCACCCTGGAAAAAGCAAGATAGTAACCTTCCATCAAACCCAAAAGAAGTTAAGCATTCAAATTTAAAAAATAACGTCAAAAATGATAGGAAGTAACAATCACTATTCCTTAATATCTCTTAACATCAATGGACTTAATGCCCCAATAAAAAGACACAGACTAACTGAATGGATACGTAAACAGGACCCTACATTTTGCTGCTTACAGGAAACACACCTCAGGGTCAAAGACAAACACTACCTTAGAGTAAAAGGCTGGAAGACAATTTTACAAGCAAATGGTCTCAGGAAACAAGCTGGAGTAGCCATTTTAATATCAGATAAAATTGACTTTCAACCCAAAGTCATCAAAAGAGACCCTGAGGGACACTTCTTGCTGGTCAAAGGAAAAATACAAAAAGAAGAACTGTCAATCCTGAACATCTATGCCCCAAATGCAAGGGCACCCTCTTTCGTAAAAGAAACTTTATTAAAACTAAAAGCACACATTGCACCTAACACAATAATTGTGGGTGACTTCAACACTGCACTTTCCTCAATGGACCGATCAGGAAAACAGAAACTAAACAGGGACACAATGAAACTAATTGAAGCTTTGGACCAATTAGATTTAACAGATATATATAGAACATTCTATCCTAAAACAAAAGAATATACCTTTTTCTCAGCACCTCATGGTACCTTCTCCAAAATCGACCATATAATTGGTCACAAGACAGACCTCAACAAATATAAGAAGATAGAACTAATCCCGTGGCTCCTATCTGATCACTATGGAGTAAAAGTGGTCTTCAATAGCAACAGAAACAACAGAAAACCCACATACACGTGGAAACTTAACAATACTCTACTCAATGATACCTTGGTCAAGGAAGAAATAAAGAAAGAAATTAAAGACTTTTTAGAACACAATGAAAATGAAAACACAACATACCCAAATCTATGGGACACAATGAAAGCAGTGCTAAGAGGAAAACTCATAGCCCTGAGTGCCTCCAAAAAGAAAATGGAGAGAGCATACATTACCAGCTTAATGACACACCTGAAAGCCCTAGAACAAAAAGAAGCTACTTTGCCCAGGAGGAGTAGAAGGCAGGAAATCATCAAACTCAGGGCAGAAATCAATCAAGTAGAAACAAAGAGAACCATACAAAAAATCAACAAAACCAGGAGCTGGTTCTTTGAGAAAATCAACAAGATAGATAAACCCTTAGCCAGACTGACCAAAGGGCACAGAGAAAGTATCCAAATTAACAAACTTAGAAATGAAAAGGGAGATATAACAACGGAAACTGAGGAAATCCAAAAAATCATCAGATCCTACTACAAGAGCCTGTACTCAACACAACTGGAGAATCTGGAGGAAATGGACAATTTCCTTGAAAGATACCAGATACCAAAATTAAATCAGGACCAACTAGACCATCTAAACAGTCCCATAATGCCTAAAGAAATAGAAGGAGTCATAGAAAGTCTTCCAACCAAAAAAAGCACAGGACCAGATGGCTTCAGTGCAGAATTCTACCAGACCTTCAAAGAAGAGTTAACACCAATACTCTTCAAACTATTCCACAAAATAGAAACAGAAGGAACACTACCCAATTCCTTCTATGAAGCCACAATTACGCTGATACCAAAGCCACACAAAGATCCAACAAAGAAAGAGAACTTCAGACCAATTTCCCTTATGAACATCGATGTAAAAATACTCAATAAAATTTTTGCCAACCGAATCCAAGAACACATCAAAATGATCATCCACCATGATCAAGCAGGCTTTATCCCGTGAATGCAGGGTTGGTTCAATATACGGAAATCCGTCAATACAATCCACTACATAAACAAACTCAAAGAAAAAAACCACATGGTCATTTCATTGGATGCTGAAAAAGCATTTGACAAAATTCAGCATCCCTTCATGCTTAAAGCCTTGGAGAGAACAGGAATTCAAGGCCCATACCTAAACATAGTAAAAGCAATATACAGCAAACCGGTAGCCAGCATCAAACTAAATGGAGAGAAACTTGAAGCAATCCCACTGAAATCAGGGACCAGACAAGGCTGCCCCCTTTCTCCTTATCTTTTCAATATTGTACTTGAGGTACTAGCTCGGGCAATTCGACAACATAAGGAGGTCAGAGGGATACAAATTGGAAAGGAAGAAGTCAAACTATCATTATTTGCAGACGACATGATCGTCTACCTAAGTGACCCAAAGAACTCCACTAGAGAGCTCCTACAGCTGATAAACAACTTCAGCAAAGTGGCAGGTTATAAAATCAACTCAAGCAAATCAGTGGCCTTCCTATACTCAAAGGATAAGCAGGCTGAGAAAGAAATTAGGGAAATGACCCCCTTCACAATAGCCTCAAACAGTATAAAGTATCTTGGGGTGACTCTTACCAAACATGTGAAAGATCTGTATGACAAGAACTTCAAGACTCTGAAGAAAGAAATGGAAGAAGACCTCAAAAAATGGGAAAACCTCCCATGGTCATGGATCGGTAGAATCAATATAGTTAAAATGGCCATTTTGCCTAAAGCACTATACAGATTCAATGCAATACCCATCAAAATCCCAACTCAATTCTTCACAGAGTTAGAAAGAGCAATTATCAAATTCATCTGGAACAACAAAAAACCCAGGATAGCTAAAACTATTCTCAGCAACAAAAGAAAATCTGGGGGAATCAGTATCCCTGACCTCGAGCAATACTACAGAGCAATAGTGTTAAAAACTGCATGGTATTGGTACAGTGACAGACAGGAGGATCAATGGAACAGGATTGAAGATCCAGAAATGAACCCACACACCTATGGCCACTTGATCCTCGACAAAGAGGCTGAAAACATCCAATGGAAAAAAGATAGCCTTTTCAACAAATGGTGCTGGTTCAACTGGAGGTCAGCATGCAGAAGAATGCGAATTGATCCATCCTTGTCTCCTTGTACTAAGCTCAAATCCAAATGGATCAAGGACCTCCACATAAAGCCAGACACTCTGAAGCTAATAGGAAAGAAACTGGGGAAGACCCTTGAGGACATCGGTACAGGGAGAAAGTTTCTGAACAGAACACCAATAGCGTATGCTCTAAGAGCAAGAATTGACAAATGGGACCTCATAAAATTACAAATTTTCTGTAAGGCAAAGGACACCATCAAGAAGACAAATCGGCAACCAACAAATTGGGAAAAGATCTTCACCAATCCTACATCAGATAGAGGGCTAATATCCAATATATATAAAGAACTCAAGAAGTTAGACTCCAGAAAACCAAACAACCCTATTAAAAAATGGGGTACAGAGTTAAACAAAGAATTCTCACCTGAAGAACTTCGGATGGCAGAGAAGCATCTTAAAAAATGCTCATTAGGGAAATGCAAATCAAAACAACCCTAAGATTTCATCTTACACCAGTCAGAATGGCTAAGATTAAAAATTCAGGAGACAGCAGGTGTTGGAGAGGGTGTGGAGAAAGAGGAACAGTCCTCCACTGCTGGTGGGGTTGCAAATTGGTACAACCACTCTGGAAAGCAGTCTGGCGGTTCCTCCGAAAACTGGGCACCTCACTTCCAGAAGATCCTGCTATACCACTCCTGGGCATATACCCAGAAGACTCCCCACCATGTAATAAGGATACATGTTCTTCTATGTTCATAGCAGCCCTATTTATAATTGCCAGATGTTGGAAAGAACCCAGGTATCCCTCAACAGAAGAGTGGATGCAAAAAATGTGGTATATCTACACAATGGAGTACTATTCAGCCATTAGAAACAACGAATTCATGAAATTCTTAGGCAAATGGATGGAGCTAGAGAATATCATACTCAGTGAGGTATCCCAGACTCAAAAGGTGAATCATGGTATGCACTCACTAATAAGTGGATATTAACCTAGAAAACTGGAATACCCAAAACATAATCCACACATCAAATGAGGTACAAGAAGAAAGGAGGAGTGTCCCCTGGTTCTGGAAAGACTCAGTGAAACAGTATTCAGCAAAACCAGAACGGGGAAGTGTGAAGGGGTGGGTGGGAGGACAGGGGAAGAGAAGGGGGCTTACGGGACTTTCGGGGAGTGGGGGGGCTAGAAAAGGGGAAATCATTTGAAATGTAAATATATCGAATAAAAAAAATTAAAAAAAAAATCAAAAACAAAAACAAAAACAAAAAAAAAAAAGAAAACTAAAAGCACACATTGCACCTAACACAATAATTGTGGGTGACTTCAACACTGCACTTTCCTCAATGGACCGATCAGGAAAACAGAAACTAAACAGGGACACAATGAAACTAATTGAAGCTTTGGACCAATTAGATTTAACAGATATATATAGAACATTCTATCCTAAAACAAAAGAATATACCTTTTTCTCAGCACCTCATGGTACCTTCTCCAAAATTGACCATATAATTGGTCACAAGACAGACCTCAACAAATATAAGATCGAACTAATCCCATGCCTCCTATCTGATCACTATGGAGTAAAAGTGGTCTTCAATAGCAACAGAAACAACAGAAAACCCACATACACGTGGAAACTGAACAATACTCTACTCAATGATACCTTGGTCAAGGAAGAAATAAAGAAAGAAATTAAAGACTTTTTAGAACACAATGAAAATGAAAACACAACATACCCAAATCTATGGGACACAATGAAAGCAGTGCTAAGAGGAAAACTCATAGCCCTGAGTGCCTCCAAAAAGAAAATGGAGAGAGCATACATTACCAGCTTAATGACACACCTGAAAGCCCTAGAACAAAAAGAAGCTATTTCGCCCAGGAGGAGTAGAAGGCAGGAAATCATCAAACTCAGGGCAGAAATCAATCAAGTAGAAACAAAGAGAACCATACAAAAAATCAACAAAACCAGGAGCTGGTTCTTTGAGAAAATCAACAAGATAGATAAACCCTTAGCCAGACTGACCAAAGGGCACAGAGAAAGTATCCAAATTAACAAACTTAGAAATGAAAAGGGAGATATAACAACGGAAACTGAGGAAATCCAAAAAATCATCAGATCCTACTACAAGAGCCTGTACTCAACACAACTGGAGAATCTGGAGGAAATGGACCATTTCCTTGACAGATACCAAATACCAAAATTAAATCAGGACCAACTAGACCATCTAAACAGTCCCATAATGCCTAAAGAAATAGAAGGAGTCATAGAAAGTCTTCCAACCAAAAAAAGCACAGGACCAGATGGCTTCAGTGCAGAATTCTACCAGACCTTCAAAGAAGAGTTAACACCAATACTCTTCAAATTATTCCACAAAATAGAAACAGAAGGAACACTACCCAATTCCTTCTACGAAGCCACACTTACGCTGATACCAAAGCCACAAAAAGATCCAACAAAGAAAGAGAACTTCAGACCAATTTCCCTTATGAACATCGATGCAAAAATACTCAATAAAATTCTTGCCAACCGAATCCAAGAACACATCAAAACGATCATCCACCATGATCAAGTAGGCTTTATCCCGGGAATGCAGGGTTGGTTCAATATACGGAAATCCATCAATACAATCCACTACATAAACAAAATCAAAGAAAAAAACCACATGGTCATTTCATTGGATGCTGAAAAAGCATTTGACAAAATTCAGCATCCTTTCATGCTTAAAGTCTTGGAGAGAACAGGAATTCAAGACCCATACCTAAACATAGTAAAAGCAATATACAGCAAACCGGTAGCCAGCATCAAACTAAATGGAGAGAAACTTGAAGCAATCCCACTGAAATCAGGGACCAGACAAGGCTGCCCCCTTTCTCCTTATCTTTTCAATATTGTACTTGAGGTACTAGCTCGGGCAATTCGACAACATAAGGAGGTCAAAGGGATACAAATTGGAAAGGAAGAAGTCAAACTATCATTATTTGCAGACGACATGATCGTCTACCTAAGTGACCCAAAGAACTCCACTAGAGAGCTCCTACAGCTGATAAACAACTTCAGCAAAGTGGCAGGTTATAAAATCAACTCAAGCAAATCAGTGGCCTTCCTATACTCAAAGGATAAGCAGGCTGAGAAAGAAATTAGGGAAATGACCCCCTTCACAATAGCCACAAACAGTATAAAGTATCTTGGGGTGACTCTTACCAAACATGTGAAAGATCTGTATGACAAGAACTTCAAGACTCTGAAGAAGGAAATAGAAGAAGACCTCAAAAAATGGGAAAACCTCCCATGCTCATGGATCGGTAGAATCATTATAGTTAAAATGGCCATTTTGCCTAAAGCACTATACAGATTCAATGCAATACCCATCAAAATCCCAACTCAATTCTTCACAGAGTTAGAAAGAGCAATTATCAAATTCATCTGGAACAACAAAAAACCCAGGATAGCTAAAACTATTCTCAGCAACAAAAGAAAATCTGGGGGAATCAGTATCCCTGACCTCGAGCAATACTACAGAGCAATAGTGTTAAAAACTGCATGGTATTGGTACAGTGACAGGCAGGAGGATCAATGGAACAGGATTGAAGATCCAGAAATGAACCCACACACCTATGGCCACTTGATCCTCGACAAAGAGGCTGAAAACATCCAATGGAAAAAAGATAGCCTTTTCAACAAATGGTGCTGGTTCAACTGGAGGTCAGCATGCAGAAGAATGCGAATTGATCCATCCTTGTCTCCTTGTACTAAGCTCAAATCCAAATGGATCAAGGACCTCCACATAAAGCCAGACACTCTGAAGCTAATAGGAAAGAAACTGGGGAAGACCCTTGAGGACATCGGTACAGGGAGAAAGTTTCTGAACAGAACACCAATAGCGTATGCTCTAAGAGCAAGAATTGACAAATGGGACCTCATAAAATTACAAATTTTCTGTAAGGCAAAGGACACCATCAAGAAGACAAATCGGCAACCAACAAATTGGGAAAAGATCTTCACCAATCCTACATCAGATAGAGGGCTAATATCCAATATATATAAAGAACTCAAGAAGTTAGACTCCAGAAAACCAAACAACCCTATTAAAAAATGGGGGTACAGAGTTAAACAAAGAATTCTCACCTGAAGAACTTCGGATGGCAGAGAAGCATCTTAAAAAATGCTCATTAGGGAAATGCAAATCAAAACAACCCTAAGATTTCATCTTACACCAGTCAGAATGGCTAAGATTAAAAATTCAGGAGACAGCAGGTGTTGGAGAGGGTGTGGAGAAAGAGGAACAGTCCTCCACTGCTGGTGGGGTTGCAAATTGGTACAACCACTCTGGAAAGCAGTCTGGCGGTTCCTCCGAAAACTGGGCACCTCACTTCCAGAAGATCCTGCTATACCACTCCTGGGCATATACCCAGAAGACTCCCCACCATGTAATAAGGATACATGTTCTACTATGTTCATAGCAGCCCTATTTATAATTGCCAGATGCTGGAAAGAACCCAGGTATCCCTCAACAGAAGAGTGGATGCAAAAAATGTGGTATATCTACACAATGCAGTACTATTCAGCCATTAGAAACAATGAATTCATGAAATTCTTAGGCAAATGGATGGAGCTAGAGAATATCATACTAAGTGAGGTAACCCAGACTCAAAAGGTGAATCATGGTATGCACTCACTAATAAGTGGATATTAACCTAGAAAACTGGAATACCCAAAACATAATCCACACATCAAATGAGGTACAAGAAGAAAGAGGAGTGGCCCCTGGTTCTGGAAAGACTCAGTGAAACAGTATTCGGCAAAACCAGAACGGGGAAGTGTGAAGGGGTGGGTGGGAGGACAGGGGAAGAGAAGGGGGCTTACGGGACTTTCGGGGAGTGGGGGGGCTAGAAAAGGGAAATAATTTGAAATGTAAATAAATTATATTGAATAAAAAAATAAAATAAAAAAAAAAAGAAATCACTGGTCATGATGCTCGTAGAGGCAAACATGAAGGACATACTTAATGAAATTCAGAAGAAAATGGATCAAAAGATAGAAGCCCTTACAAGAGAAACACAAAATCATTAAAAGAAATTCAGGAGAATACAAAAGCCAATAAGGAGGAAACACAAAAACCACTTAAAGAAATACAGGAGAATGTTGGTCACCAGACTGAAGTCATGAAAGAGGAAACACAAAAATCTCTTAAAGAATTACAGGAAAAAAAAAAAAGAATTACAGGAAAGCACAAACAAGCAAGTGAAGGAGCTAAGCAAAACCATCCAGGATCTAAAATCAGAAGTAGAAACAACTAAGAAAACTCAAAGGGAGACAACTTTGGAGATAGAAAACCTTGGGAAGAAATCAGGGGGCATAGATGCAAATATCAACAACAGAATACAAGAGATAGAAGAAAAAATCTCGGATGCTGAAGATACCATAGAAACCATGGACTCAACAGTTACAGAAAATGCAAAATGCAAAAAGCTTGTAACCCAAAACATCCAGGAAATCCAGGACACAATGAGAAGACCAAACCCAAGGATTATAGGCATGGATGAGAGTGAAGATTTACAACTTAAAGGGCCAGCAAATATCTTCATTAAAATTATGGAAGAAAACTTCCCATAAGAGAGAGATGCCCATGAATATACAAGAAGCCTACAGAACTCCAAACAGACTGAACCAGAACAGAAATACCTCCCGTCACATAATCATCAAAACCCCAAGGAAAGAATTTTAAAGGCAGTAAGAGAAAAAGGCCAAGTAACATATAAAGGAAGACCTATCAGAATCACACCAGACTTCTCACCAGAGACTATGAAAGCTAGAAGCTCCTGGGCAGATCTCATGCAGACTCTAAGAGAAGACAAATGCCAGCCAAAACTACTACACCCAGCAAAACTCTCAATCACCATAGATGGAGAAACTAAGATATTCCATGACAAAACCAAGTTTACTCAATATCTATCCACAAACCCAGCCCTACAAAGGATAATAGGGGGAAAACACCAATACAAGGAGGGAAATTTCACCCTGGAAAAAGCAAGATAGTAACCTTCTTTCATCAAACCCAAAAGAAGATAACCAATCAAATATAAAAAATAACATCACAAATGACAGGAAGTAATAATCACTATTCCTTAATATCTCTTAACATCAATGGGTTCAATGCCCCAATAAAAAGACATAGACTAGCCGACTGGATACGTAAACAGGACCCTACAATTTGCTGCATATAGGAAACACACCTCAGTGTCAAAGACAAACACTACCTTAGAGTAAAAGGCTGGAAGACAATTTTACAAGCAAATGGTCTCAGGAAACAAGCTGGAGTAGCCATTCTAATATCAGATAAAATTGACTTTCAACCCAAAGTCATCAAAAGAGACACTGAGGGTCTCAAGAGACTCTTCTTGCTGGTCAAAAGAAAAACACAACAAGTAGAACTCTCAATCCTGAACATCTATTCTCCAAATGCAAGGGCATCCTCATTCATAAAAGAAACCTTACTGAAGCTCAAAGCACACATTGCACCTAACACAATAATTGTTGGTGACTTCAACACTGAACTTTCCTCAACGGACAGATCAGGAAAATAGAAACTGAACAGGGACACAGTGAAACTAATTGAAGCTTTGGACCAATTAGATTTAACAGATATATATAGAACATTCTATCCTAAAGCAAAAGAATATACCTTTTTCTCAGCACCTCATGGTACCTTCTCCAAAATCGACCATATAATTGGTCACAAGACAGACCTCAACAAATATAAGAAGATCGAACTAATCCCATGCCTCCTATCAGATTACTATGGAGTAAAAGTGGTCTTCAATAGCAACAAAAACAATAGAAAACCCACATACACATGGAAACTGAACAATATTCTACTCAATGATACCTTGGTCAAGGAAGAAATAAAGAAAGAAATTAAAGACTTTTTAGAACTTAATGAAAATGAAGACACAACATACCCAAATCTATGGGACACAATGAAAGCAGTGCTAAGAAGAAAACTCGTAGCCCTGAGTGCCTCCAAAAAGAAAATGGAGGGAGCCTACACACCTTAACAGCTTAATGACACACCTGAAAGCCCTGGAACAAAAAGAAGCTATTTCACCTAGGAGGAGTAGAAGGCAGGAAATCATCAAACTCAGGGCTAAAATCAATCAATTATAAACAAAGAATACCATACAAAGAATCAACAAAACCAGGAGCTGGTTCTTTGAGAAAATCAACAAGATAGATAAACCCTTAGCCAGACTAACCAAAGAGCACAGAGATAGTATCCAGATTAACAAACTTAGAAATGAAAAGGGAGATATAACAACAGAAACTGAGGAAATTCAAAAAATCATTAGATCCTACTACAAAAGCCTATACTCAACACAACTGGAGAATCTGGAGGAAATGGACAGTTTTCTAGACAGATATCTGACACCAAAACTAAATCAGGATCAAATAGATCATCCCATAACACCTGAAGAAATAAAAAGGGTCATAAAAAAATCTCCCAACCAAGAAAAGCACGGGACAAGATGGCTTCAGTGCAGAATTCTATCAGACCTTCATAGAAGACCTAACACCAATACTCTTCAAACTATTCCACAAAATAGAAACAAAAGGAACTCTACCCAACTTGTTCTATGAAGCCATAATTACGCTGATACCAAAACCACACAAAGATCCAACAAAGAAAGAGAACTTCAGGCCAATTTCCCTTATGAATATTGATGCAAAAATACTTAATAAAATTCTTGCCAACCAAATCCAAGAACACATCAAAACGATCATCCACCATGAACAAGTAGGCTTCATCCCAGGGATGCAGGGATGGTTCAATATAAGGAAATCCATCAATGCTATCCACTACATAAACAAACTCAAAGAAAAAAACCATATGATTATGTCATTAGATGCAGAAAAAGAATTTGACAGAATCAGCATCCTTTCATGCAAAAAGTATTGGAAAGAACAGGAATTCAAGGCCCATACCTAAACATCGTTAAAGCAATATACAGCAAACTGGTAGCCAACATCAAACTAAATGGAGAGAAACTTGAAGCAATCCAACTAAAATCAGGGACTAGACAAGGCTGTCCTCTCTCTCCATATCTTTTCAATATAGTACTTGAAGTTCTAGCTAGAGCAATTCGACAACATAAGGAGGTCAAGGGGATACAAATTGGAAAGGAAGAAATCAAATTATCACTATTTGCAGATGACATGATAGTCTACTTAAGTGACCCGAAAACCTCCACCAGAGAACTCCTACAGCTGATAAACAACTTCAGCAAAGTGGCTGGTTATAAAATCAACTCAAGCAGATCATTTGCCTTCCTATACTCAAAGGATAAGCAGGCTGAGAAAGAAGTTAGGGAAATGACACCCTTCACAATAGCCACAAACAATATAAAGTATCTTGGTGTGACTCTAACCAAACAAGTGAAAGATCTATATGACAAGAACTTCAGGTCTCTGAAGAAGGAAATCGAAGAAGACTTCAGAAAATGGAAAAATCTGCCATGCTCGTGGATCTGCAGGATTAATATAGTTTAAATGGCCATCTTGCCAAAAGCAATCTACAGATTCAACGTAACCCCCATCAAAATCCCAACTCAGTTCTTCACAGAGTTAGAAAAAGCAATTCTCAAATTCATCTGGAATAACAAAAAACCCAGGATAGCTAAAACTATTCTCAACAACAAAAGAAATTCTGGGGGAATCAGTATCTCTGACTTCAAGCAATACTACAGAGCAATAGTGTTAAAAACTGCATGGTATTAGCACAGTGACAGACAAGTGGACCAATGGAAAAGAATTGAAGATCCAGAAATGAATTCACACACCTATGGTCACTTGACCTTTGATAAAGGAGCCAAAAACATGCAGTGGAAAAAAAAAGATAGACTTTTCAACAAATGGTGCTGGTTCAATTGGAGGTCAGCATGCAGAAGAATGCGAATTGATCCATTCTTATCTCCACGTACTAATCTTCACTCCAAGTGGATCAAGGACCTCCATGTAAAACCAGACACACTGAAACTAATAGAAAGGAAACTGGGGAAGAACCTTGAGGAATGGGCACGGGGGAAAAGTTCCTGAACAGATCACCAATAGCTTATGCTCTAAGATCAAGAACTGACAAATGGGACCTCATAAAATTACAAAGTTTCTGTAAGGCAAAGGACACTGTTAAAAGGACAAAATGGCAACCATCAAATTGGGAAAGGATATTCACCAACCCTACATCTGATAGAGGGCTAATATCCAATATATACAAAGAACTCAAGAAGTTAAACCCCAGGGAACCAAATAACCCTATTAAAAATGGGGTATAGATCTAAACAAAGAATTTCCACCTGAAGAAATTTGGATGGCGGAGAGGCACCTTAAGAAGTGCTCCACATCATTAGTCATTAGGCAAATGCAAATCAAAACAACCCTGAGATTTCACCTTACACCAGTCAGAATGGCTAAGGTCAAAAACTCAGGAGACAGCAGGATGTGGAGAAAGAAGAACACTCCTCCACTGCTGGTGGGACTGTAAGATGGTACAACCACTTTGGAAATCAGTCTGGCGGTTCCTCAGAACACTGGACATGACACTTCCGGAAGACCCTGCTATACCTCTCCTGGGCATATACCCAAAGGATTCCCTGGCATGCAATAAAGACTCATGCTCCATTATTTTCATAGCAGCCCTATTTATAAAAGCCAAAAGCTGGAAAGAACCCAGATGTCCCTCAAAGGAGGAATTGATACAGAAAATGTGGTATATTTACACAATGGAATACTACTCAGCAATTAGAAACAATGAATTCACAAAAATTTTTGGCAAATGGTTTGATCTGGAAAATATCATCCTAAGTGAGGTAACCCAATCACAGAAGAATGCACATGGAATGCAATCTCTGATAAGTGGATATTAATTAGCCCAGAAGCTCTGAATACCCAAGGCACAAATCGCACAACAAATGACTCCCATGAAGAAGTATGGAGAGGGTCTGGATCCTGGAAAGGATTGATCTAGCATTGGAGGCGATTATAAGGACAGAGAGAAAGGAGGGAGGCGATTGGAGAATGGATGGAGAGAAGAAGGTTTATGGGACATACGGGGATGGGGGATCTGGGAAAGGGGAAATCATTTGGAATGTAAACAAAGAATATAGAAAATAAAAATATTAAAGAAAAATACTGTTTATATTCACCTGTCAGAACTGGGATACTATACCAGGAAAAAGTTCTTTAAAGTATCATTTTTATTAAATAAATAAAAAATTTTGGATGATAAGTTATAATATTTCAGGTTTAGAGTACAAGAAGGGCACTGAGGTAGACTCATTGTAGGATAAGAATTTTATCACATGAGTTAGTAACACAATAGAGACACAGACATTTATGTGGTGGAGACTCTATAGAGAAGTGTCAGAGTTTGAGTCTTCTGGAAGATCAGCAAATATTCTTAGCTACTGAGCCATTTCTCCAGTTCCAATGGATAAATATTTAGAATTCAGTTTGACAGTGTACCCATTTATCAGAATAACAGTAATAGGTTCTCTCTCCAGGACTTATAATCTACATTGTCATCAGTTCTTGGGCCAGAATTCAAGACCAGGCATGAGTTTCCTCTTGCAGAAAAGACCAGAAATACAGCCATAAATTAGTTGGTAACTCCTATAATGTCTGTGCCACTATTGTACCAATGAGCATATTTTACCAGGCCAGCTGATACTGCAGCTCACAGTCTTCATGGCTAGATATAGGACCATGTTCTTGCCAGTACCTGCTTGATTTCTCTGTTCTATGGCTCAAGTGTGTAATGTTTTCATAAATAGGAGCTTTTCACCAAATTCTATAATTTCATTTATTTCTAGACCTCTGCCTGAAAGCCTGTGGTGGACAATGCTTGGGAATGTGTCAACTTTTAGATGAAGATCACATTTTCTTATGTAATTTTCTTTCAAATTACATCTGCTATAATAATCTTCACATTTTGTTTCCTGCCTACTTTGCCTTATTCTTTTTGTGGCTCTGGGTATCGTTTTGATTTCCAAATACTTAACCTTGGGAGCTTTAGAAATAGCTCCATAGTTAAGAACGTTGGCTGGTCTTCCAGAAGATCCAAGTGTATTTTTCCAATGCCAATGTTAAATGATTTACAATTGCCTATAACTCTTGCTCCATGGGATCCACTGTACTTTTCTAGCCACTTTGAGTATATATATATATATATATATATATATATATATATATATACACACACACACATGCACACACACAACACACACACACACAGAGAGAGAGAGAGAGAGAGAGAGAGATTTTAATATGTAAATATATCCTTTCTTAAATTTCTAGGTTTTTAAAAGTATATGTCTTTGCTTGGCTTTAATAAATAGCCCAGCACTAACCACATATGACTGAATAGAGATTATTTGCAATCAGATTGTCTATCAGGTCCTGATCTATGATTATAGATTAGCATATCTGCTAGCAACATGCTGGAAGCAGGTGAAATGTGTTCTAAAAAAATAAAAGATCATGTTCTAGCAGAATACATACAGAGATGGTGAATGACCATGTCAAACGATGTCACCAAATGGAACAAGGGTACATTATGAATATTTTGGGGTATACTTATTTAAGTGACTTCTTAATATCAACTTTTACCTTGGATCATAATACATTTTAGATCTTTTAATATTAACCTTAACATAGAAAATGCCAAATATTCTATTTCCTATTTAGGAGAATAAATATTATTTCCATAAACTATCTTTTCACAACTTACATGCCATCAAAATCTATCTTGCACATTTATTGTAGAATTCTGCCCTTTAATCACATAAGCCATTAACATTTTCATTAGATGCAACCAAGACTGGGCTTGCTAATACTGCATCATAGAGAGAGAGGTGGGTGGCTCATCGGATACACTGCCACCAACCACTTCTTCCTGGTTCCCCATTACCTGTTACATCCTCACTGTAAGTGGTTTTGCAGTCCTGGAAAGTGCCAAAATATACAGACTGTGTAATTTTGACTGAATCAGACAAGTCATTATTATCCAGCCTGAGGTGAGACTCTGGTGGTAAAGCTGCCTTGGTGTCACTCATGCTCATGTGAAAGCCCACCTATACTCCTGTAAATAAAAGTCAATAAAACTCATTGCTCCACCAAATTAGACTCTGGTAGAATTATTGTTTTGCTCTGTTGTTGGTGCCCTATTTGGAGAGAATGGGTAGGCATTTGTTAGCATCCATGAGGAAAAGTTCATAAACAATATTTTACTTCAATCTATATTATAAACTATCCATAGTTAGTTCAGGGCATCTGATATTATGTAACTAATAGTGATTTTATTACTTCCTACAAACATCTTATTTATCTTTTAAATGATACACTCAATTGTATTTATTGTTATGCTAAATATATTTCACCTCATTCTAACAGATTATTGGTGATCAATCATTGCAAATTTTGTTATTGAACCAAATAGCCACATTCAAGTCATCCAGACTTAAAGATATGATCAAGGTTTAGCTTTATGGGAAAGAAAGAAAGAAAGAAAGAAAGAAAGAAAGAAAGAAAGAAAGAAAGAAAGAAAGAAAGAAAGAAAGAAAGAAAGAAAGAAAGAAAGAAAGAAAGAAAGAAAGAAGGGAGGGAGGGAGGGAGGGAGGGAGGGAGGGAGGGAGGGAGGGAGGGAGGGAGGGAAGGAAAGAGAGAGAGACAGAGAGAGAGAGAGAGAGAGAGAGAGAGAGAGAGAGAGAGAGAGAGAGAGAAGCAAGGGAAAGAAAAGGGAAAAGAGAAAAGGAAGAGAGAAACGACAGAGAGAATAAACAACAAACATAGGGACAGAAAATGAGAGAAAAAGGGAGAAAACTTTGAACATATTTCCCTTCTGTGTTTAACCAACATTTGCCAAATATAATTCATAGTTGAACTTAACTTTAGACAGGCATCTTTATCACATTGGATTCTTCATCTTTCTTCCATACATTGACTTTGGAAAACACATTTGTAAATGTGTTCTTTGGCCCTTTGAGATATACATCTTCTATAACCCAGTGCTAACCCTCTTAGGCAGAGAGTCTTTGCTTGGAGAAGTAACTATTGAAAGAGGTAGAATCCCTGTCTCTCAGTCTGTGGATTCATAGGAGGGATCCTAGCTCCAACACCTGGTCTAGTCACACTCACTGATCTCCATCCCAAAGGCCACCAGTCTTTTTTGATGAACTTACTCATCCCAGCATTTGAAAATCTCCCTGTCTCTTGTCTCAGAGTTCATTCTCGTTCTCCTTCAGAGGAGTGTTCACTAAAGTCTGTCTAGTCTGCTGAGTTTGTTCTTTTGACATTTAATTTCCTGAAAGTTATCTAGCTTTGTTTAGCTCACCTTGTGCACACTCTAACAAGTGTACACCAGAACTCCTGACCCCTAGTCCCCAAAACACATATCCCCATCCTCTGCATATGTGACTCCCATATCCCCAAATAAATCACTGTAGAGAGTTTGATTGATTCAAAGAGACATGGCCTTTTGAAGCCGTTCATTTTCTTTGGGAAGCAGTCTGACACAGAGGAGGGAAGTGACAGATCCTTTGAGAAACAGTGTCCAAAGCTAAAATGCTTACTATAATTGAATCCCAATGGGTCAGGTTCCTCTCCATTCCCACAGACTCTTTCTCCTTAATAAAATTGCACAAGCAATGCAGAAACAGACAGTGACAGAGATTGTTTGCTTGTCCAAATGTTAGTCAGGTTCGTGAACCTTCTGCTAGACCATCTGTGCTGCACTGTAAAATTGTTTATCCTAAGAACCCTGCTAAGTCAGTTTAGCAGAAAATGCTCTTCCCCATAGTACTTCTCTACATGATTGGATGCTTGTCCTCCATTATCCCTCAGGTGATAACTGAATACTATGCCAGGTCTTCAGCAACAAGACTGTTAGGGTGATAGATCCACACTCCCTCCTACCGATGCTCTTAGTAATCTACCATTTGTTGACCTCCACCTGGTCCTTGGCTATAATCTGTACTTTCCCATTCTGTGATCAGAGCTGAGCCAAACCCATCTCTCATACTTCCAGACCCCAATGCAATGCAATAGCGACTGCCACCATTCATAATAAAGTCTTATTTTTGTGCTATGATAAACACCACTGATTTTTTTAAAGGATTGTCTATGTTTGTGTGTGGTGTGCTTTGCCTACATGTATGTCTGTTCATCAGCAGAGGATATCCACCCAGTTACAAATGGTTATGAGCCACCATGGGTTGGTTTGCTGGGAATTGATTGACTCAGGACCTAGAGGAATAGAACAGCCAATGCTTTTAGCCTCTCTCCAGACCCACACTGATTTTTTTAAATCCACATTTTCTGTTTCTGTCTTGATCTTTCCTTCTTTGGCAGTTTCTCAGCCCTATCTTTTTGGTTTGGAGGAGACCTCCATTTTACATAAAGACTGTTCTCTCAAAGACAAAGACAAAGAGTTACTTGGAACAACAGAAATTGCCCTCTTTATTACAACTATTGTAATTTTTTAAAGGGCAGTAACTATAACTTCTGTTCCCTTCATGGAACTTAGCGTCGTTTGCAAAGTTCTGAGGAAAATGCTCATAGACTGAAGCTGGACATGTGAACAATTGATCTGCACTCTGAGCTCTAGACAAGCACCGTTGTTGATCACTGCTCTTGGCCAGCTAGCTACTGCTTCTCTCCACACTGGTGAGCTCAGAGCAGGAATCACACAGAAGATCCTTTGACTTGTTATGACTTTGTGATCATCACATTGAAAATAACAAGACTTCTGGGTTTTGCTGACTCGGCAAGAGTATGGCTGACTCCCATTCTGCTAACGCTTCCTAGTTCTAAACCCTGGGCATGCTGCAGTGAAGAAACTGTTCGCTTATGTGCAAATGACCTTTAAGACACCTTTTCGAAGGCTGCCATGAGCTGTCTTGGTTGATGTCAGCAAGACCTTTCCCTCTTAGGTTCTCATAGGCACTGTGTGATATATTTTCTGTGACTTGCTCTCAGCAGTAATAGCTTTAGGATCTATCTTAGTAGACATCTCTCTGTCCATATTTTGCCTAGAACAGCTACAAGTCATGCTTAAATCGAAGCCTTTCAGAAAGTGCAAAGCAAAGTTGCATGGAGAGTCCTGATTCCTGTGAATCCGAGTGCTACTGACTCCATGTACAATGCCTGCACCTTCTCTTGGTTGTTAGCAAAATAGATTGAACCAATCAATATTAATTTTAATAAACAAAAGGTCACCAACCTTAGTTAAAATTCAACTCAGCAGTGGCAATTACCATTTACCATTTAAAACTGAATCTCTGCAGGACCATTAAGGATAGAGTTAAAACACCTTCTATCTCAGAAATATAGACAAGAGAGGACAGCGTAGGCAACATCTGTAAAATGTATTGCTCTCAGAAACAAAACTTCCCAAGAACTCTGTATTTGCCAAAGTCTTGGTAAAGATGTAGGTATAATGAAAATAATTAAATCCAACTGAGAAAGTAGAATCTTGCAAGGCTACATTTTGGAAAAAAAATTTTTTTTTGAGACAGGGTTTCTCTATATACTCCTGGCTGTCCTGGAACTTACTCTGTAGACTAGGCTGGCCTCAAACTCAGAAATCTGCCTGCCTCTGCCTCCCAAGCCACTGCCAGGTTTACATTTTGAAAATTATATTCAACAGAGCCTGAAAACACATGTAGTTGGACCTCAGAAATTGACATATTAGATATCAACTTCTACAGAAGAAAGATTGCTAGGAAATCAGACCTAGGGAAGTATAATTAAAAATAAACTGCCCCCAAAAAGAAGTGTCCATAAATGGAATAAGATAGAGAACTCTTTCATTGTTTGATGAGCAAGAAACTATCATGTAGGAGATGAGGATATAGACTGAAGATGTTAGTACTTCCCTATATGTCCAGCAGACTGAATCTGTACAATAGGCTGCAGGGAGAGATGTTAGGTTTCCTGACAACTAGTGGGTTGCAGTAATAGTCAGCAAATAGATGACAGAAACACTGGATTTTAGGACTATAAGCAAAAGAGGGAATTCTGGTAGCAAACACTGGTGCCAAGTTGGAAGAATAAGAAAAACCCCTGATGAGAGCAACAGGGGAAAAAATGACAAAAAGGAAGAACCCCTTCAGTCAGGAGCCAGGGTGACCCCGCAGATTTGGCAGCATGTCCAGGGGCCAAGTCTGTGTCTGCATAAGCTCTAGGTTGCTGCACACCACCACACCGATCCCCCTGTGCAAGGACCACAGCCCTCTCACACCTGTTACAGTCATTGCCTCTCCAGTTCCTTCTCTCTCTCTCTCTCTCTCTCTCTCTCTCTCTCTCTCTCTCAAAATTAAATGATTTTATTTATTTACATTTCAACTGTCCCCGCCCCCTTCCTAGTTGCCCTCTGAGAGGTCATCACCTCATTCTCTCCTTCCCTTTGACTCTGAGAGGGTGTCCTGACCCACCCAACTCACTCACCCCCCCCCATAATCTCCCTTCCCTGGGACATCAAGTCTCTTCAGAATTAGGCTCATCCTCTCCCATTGAGGCCAGACAAGGCAGCCCTTTGCTGCATATGTGCCAGGGACCACAAACCAGCCATCATCTTTGATGACGCTCTTTGGTTGATGGCTTAGTCTCTGGGAGCTCCCAGGGGTCTGGGTTAGATGATACTGTTGTTCTTCCTAGGGAGTTGCCATCCCCATCAGCTCCTTTGATCCTTCCCCTAACTCTTCCATAGGAGTCCCAGATCTCAGTCCAATGATTGGCTGTAAATATCTGCATCTGTCTCAGTCGGTTGCCAGTAGAGGAGCTAATTGCAATTGATAGTTGTTGGAATACAGAGTCATTTCCCTTTAAGAATATAGCCCCTGGTAAATCGACTATATATCTTCTTCTAGTGCAAGACCACACATCCAAGAATATATGGGCAGTACAAATTGGAAATGATAGGATTAAAACATGCATAAGAAGCAGTCTGGCTGGGTAGTAAATGAGGATGGATCAGGGAGGAGGTGGAGGATGATAAATATGATGAAAACATGGACAACATTTCAAACTAATAAATTACAGAATGATAGGAAAAACCTGTGGCCACGGTTACTGTCTCTACCATCTCTACACTTTAAAACTCAGAATAACACACACACACACACACACACACAACTACTACTACTAAGTCAGTACTACAGAATGTACTTATAGGGAAACTACAAATAGACAAGGAAAATGCATGTGTACTGACTGGTTTTGTGTCAACTTGATACAAGCTAAGGTTATCACAGAGAAAGGAGCTTCAGTTGGGGAAGTGCCTCCATGAGATGCAGCTGTGGGGCATTTTCTCAATTAGTGATCAAGGGGGGGAGAGCCTAGCACCTTGTGTGTGGTGCCATCCCTGGCCTGGTAGTCTTGGGTTCTATAAGAGAGCAAGCTGAGCAAGCCAGTAAGGAACATCCCTCCATGGTCTCTTCATCAGCTCCTGCTTCCTGACCTGCTTGAGTTCCAGTCCTGACTTCCTTTGGTGATGAACAGCAATGTGGAAGGTGTAAGCTGAATAAACTCTTTCCTCCCCAACTTGCTTCTTGGTCATGATGTTTGTGGGAGAATAGAAATCCTGACTAGGATAGCATGCAAATGCAAGGTCTGGTGAAGAAATGAATCTCACTAGGAAATAGATAAAAAATAATAAATAGGAAAGAATCAACTAGAGTAACTTAGTAAATCAGCAAAGCTCTAAGAGGGGTGAAAAAGAAAGAACATAAAATATTCAAAACAGCTAGGGGGGAAAATTCACATTCGCAGTATATGCACAAACCAAAATAAAGTCCACAGAATAATCCTAAGCAAAGAAGTGAGAGAAATTCACAATGAGAATAAAATCATTAAGGACATCAAGAAGACACTTGAAAGTGGACACCCTTAGATTTGAATAGTAGTTGGTAAATTAGTAGAATTATATGTGGTTGAAATAACCACAGAATCCAAGTCATCTACCAACTCAGTAGCCATTAAAATACAAGAGCTCTGTATAGAAACAGAAAAGACAGGCCTAATATTCAAATGGAGACATTTTAGGACCCCACTATGCTGGTACTAATTTGTCTTAGTCAAGGTATCTATTCCTGCACAAACATTATGACCAAGAAGCAAGTTGGGGAGGAAAGGGTTTGTTCAGCTTACACTTCCACATTGCTGTTCATCACCAAAGGAAGTCAGGACTGGAACTCAAGCAGGCCAGGAAGCAGGAGCTGATGCAGAGGCCATTGAGGGATGTTCCTTACTGACTTGCTTCCCCTGACTTGCTCAACTTGCTTTCTCATAGAACCCAAGCAATAGCAATCAATAAAGCAACAACAGAGAGAACCTAATTCTCACCTTCAAACTATATCACAGGTCAGAAAAGGCAACATGATTCCAACCCAAGAACAGCTACACAGACCCATGAAACTAAAGACCCAGAAACAGTTCATGAAACCACAGCCCTTGAGATAGCAACAAAACTGATAAAAAACAAACAAACAAAAAAACCCAACTACTGGAGAAGGATGGCATCTTAAATATCTGTTATTGAACTTGGGGTGCTACAAAATGTATCCTATCCCAAAGAAGCCAAAAAGAAAAAGAAAAAAAAGGGGGAAAGCCAGCTTAATAATAGAAAAACAAATAAGGAGTGTTTGTTTGTTTTGCTTTGTCTTGTTTTATTTTGTTTTGTTTTTAATTTATTAAGAATAGGATAAGAGAGATCCAGAAAACCCCTCAAGTTCATCTGCAAGGTCATGACGTAGTATAAGAGTTTAAACAGGTCACCAAGAATCAGCACATCTAAGCAGTCTTGGTCAAGATATGGTCCTGCCAACCCTTGACTCACAATTGTCTGTGTTTCAGTCCTGTCTTAGAACAGTGTGAAATCTCTTTCAGAAAGACAAGTCATGTAGATGAAAGACCTCAAGGCCACAACCTGAAAACTTTGAAGCTGCTTAGGGAAAATATAGGGAAATCACTTCAAGACATAGGCATGGGAAATGACTTTCCAAACAGAACTCAAGTATCTTGAAAATAATAGTTGACCAACAGAACTCCATGAAATTAAAAAGCTTCTGCCTAGCAAAAGATGCAGCAAAGTGTAGACACAGCCTACCAGATGAGGGACTGACTGCACTAGCTGTTTATCTGACAAGGGATTAAAATTCAAATCACATAGAGAACGATCATACTAAATGTGGAAAGAATAAATAGACCAAACAACAAATCATCTAAACAGGTACTTCTCAAAAGAAGCTCAAATGGCTAGTAAATATGTGAAAAATGCTGCCATTTAATGCCATCAAGGACATGCAAATCAAAGTTTACTGAGACTCAACTACACCCCAGTTAGAAGAGCTGTTATTAAGATGTGACAAAGAAAGCAGGTAAGTGTTGGAAGAGGGGATGTCATTATACACTACTAACGGGACTGTAAGTTACTGCAGCCACTTTGGAAATATGAAGGTGCCTCAAAGAACTAAAACTAGAACTATCGTCTTATTTATGATGGTTAATCAGATTACCACTGGTGAGTAATACTCAAAGCATACAATAAAGATCTGTACATACCTAGCTTTGGTTTTCCTCTGGTCAAAATAGCTAATCTATGGAAGGGATCAAGGATCCACAGGACCAGAGAATGGGAAAAAGTGATTTATGTACACAGTGAAGCATTTTACACACCTAAAGTAAAATGAAATCATAAATGAATGAACTGGTCATCAAAGTAAAATGTTACATGTAAGTGTTATGTCAGATAAGAGAAGTACAAAAAAACGTGAGAGCTGGATCATGGTGGCTAATGGTTTTGACACGATGCAAGAATTTGTTTGTTAATTGTCTTTACCACTTATTTCTGTATCATGAAGGTTGCCGTCCTTCTATATATCCTCATCTGTATTGGATCCTAAGGATGAGACTTCCTACTTCTGAGAGAAATTATAATATTCAGTAAAAAGTATGTGGCCCCCACATACACAAAATGTGGTGTTCGACCAACAGAGGGTACTGTAAAGGAGAACTCCAGGAAAGAAGCTATGTGTCTGCAAAGACTGGCTGACTAGAATTTCAGTGCTGGAAAAACGTTACAGTGTCGGAAAAAGGTTTCTGTGTTATAAGCTCAGAAGCTAGTTGCCTTGAATTGGGCTAGCTCTGGCCCTCCAACAAAGTCACCCCTTGTCTACTTCAATGTCTAATTAACATCTTGTGAGTGATAGGTAAAAACATTTTATAATCTATTAACTTAGCAGACCACTAACTTGCATCAATCCAAAAGCTCGGGAGCATCTTGGCCCAATAGAAAAGTTTTCCCAATTCACTGTATTCATCTCCCTGAGGTATTCTAAACTAGTCTTAATTTATGGCTTTCTTTGTTCCGCAAAACTATAACAACTTCATGAAATTGCTTCAACATTGGAACATGGAATTTGAGGTAACTCAAATCTGTGCTCCAGATAAGATCTGTGGTTTTTATATAGATAATTCCCTCTGAGTTTGCCTCTCTGACTATGATAATCTCTGGTTTTGTTCTACACTGGGTAAAACCAAAAACATTTCTCAAAGGTAAATTTTATCAGATGATATAAGAAAAGGAAAAAAACCCTCATTTTTGTTATTGTTATTGTTGTGTGCTGTCTCCTTGACCAGTTTGGGGCCTTCTATATAGACCAAGCTGGCCTTGACTTTATGAAAATTCTGATGCCTCTGAAAGAGCTGACATTTCAACAACAAGCCATCACACCCCAACAAACATTTAACTTCTTTCTATTTTATTTATGTTTTTGTTAGTTTTAAAAATGCAGAAGCTTTTACACACATGAAGGCATGATCTCACAGAGGCCCTCATCTGGAACTAAAATTGCAGCAATTGTGGGCCACAGGGCATGATGCTGAGAATCGAACTTCAGTCCTCTGAAGGTAAAGAAACTGCCTTTAACCACTAGAAACTCTCTCCAGCACCAACTTTTGAGTCGTAACATTATCAAGCACAAAAGTTAAGTAAACAAATATTATCCTGTGGCCTAGAGGTAATTGTTTGTTTGAGTGAACATGTCTCAAGGTTTTATTTTTATATTTTATTTTGTTTTTCAATTATGTGTGTGTGTGTGTGTGTACATGTGATATGCTATGTGAAGAGTGAGAGGGCAGTGTCAATTGTGGGTCCTTTCCTTCTACCTTGTTTGAAAACGTTTTCTATGCCAGGCAACTAGATTTAAATTCTGCCAATTTAATACAGAGCCTACTTGCGTGGTAAGCAGTTTACCGACTGAGCTGCTCAGTTCTTTTTGTTTCTGTTGGTTTGTTTTCTGTCAACTTGACACATCAAGGAACCACCATTGACAAGATGCTTCTATCAAATCCGCAGCAGGCATGTATGTGGAATGCCCAGCCCACTGGGGTGATTTCACCCGGTCAGGTGGTCCTGGGTCATCTAGAACAGTAAGCAGAGAAAGCCATAGAAAGCAAGCAGCCTTTCCCCATGCTATCTGCCTCAGTTTCCCATCCAGGTTTTGGCCATGATCTCCCTCAGTGATGAACTCTAACCTGTAAGATTTGTAATAACAATTTCTACTCCAATGTGCTTTTGGTAACGGTCTTTCTCACAACAATGTAGAGCAAACTAGCACACACACAAAGCCATCTCCTGAGCCTATGGTTTTCTTTTTAATATCCTTGTTGAAAACCTGGTCATTTGGCCTGTTGTTATTTGCAATAATTATCTCTGCAAAGATGTATAAAACAGCCATAAGATTATTATAAATTCTATTGTACTAAACACTAAAAATAAATAGCTGCTATTTTACCTCATCTTTACTAAGAAGACAGAGGAGCAAACAAACAAAAAGATATGTATAAGATAAAATTCAAAATTCAGGTACAGACTCTGCAGACCAAATCACACCATTTTTCCCTCACCAAATCACCCAGTAATAATCAGTAGGGGTGGTACATAGTTAGTACTTCAACACAGGCCCCTGTAGATCTGTTAGTATCTCAGGTGAATTCTAAGCTACTTTTGAATGTCACAGTCCTTTATTAAATTTCTTATTATTTTTAAAATAAAAAAGCACTTAGCCCCAAGGCTAAAATTGTAATCAAGAACAAAGACAATACATGACATTGACCTGAAAAAATTTAATGTATTATTCCTCTGACCTAACTGAAACTTCTCATGGAAATAGTCTGAAAAGATTTAAACATGAGAACTTTGAAATAGCTATTGCATTTAAAGATTTACATCAGTGCCTCTTATGCATATATATTATGATATGTGAAATATAGCACTATGAAACATTTATGAAATAAGATGCCAAAATGACATAAAACTTTAAGAAAGAAATGAAATGTCATATGCCTGCAGGTTATTATACGAGGCCAGTTTGTGTTTGGGCTCCAGTGGGATCATGCATCAGATTCAGTCAAGAATTCGAAGTTTGGGTAACTTGTTATCCACTTTGATGTGCTTAGATTCATTTTAGTTTTATTCACATAGACCTAATGTGGTCTTCAATATTTATTTAGTTTTATGTAATTTATTTCATAGTATAGCCTCATCAGTTCATTTGATCTTTTGAATCTTTATTAAGATACAATATAACCTTTATTAAGAACAAAAACAAACCCTTAAATAATTCTTCAGATATTTAAATAAACCTGACAGACGTCGCTGACCTTTGTAAACACTATCCATCCTGATACCTAGAGAGAGCTTAGTAAAAGAAAATGCTGCTTGTTCCAAGGCTCATCAAGGCATGGATATTTTTGATTCACCGTTCTGTAGAACAATGACTTCCAGCCCCTGGTTTTCTTCACTTACATAGTGAATGTTCTAAATGAGCATTTCTGGATAGAGTGATGATTCAGTTGTTAAAGCACATGCCATACAAATATGAAAACCAGTGTCCAGATCCCCAGAACCCATGTAAATTCTGGGTGCCATTGCAGCCAGCCTTGGATTCCAACCTTGGAATACAAAGACAAGGTATTTCCTAGAGCAAGCTGTCTAAATGAACTAGCCATATCAGTGATCTCTGTCTTTGAGAGACCTTACCTCTATGGATAAGGAGGAAAAGTACCAAGGATAATTCCTAATTTTTTACATGAACTCTGAGTCTCCTCCATGTGTGTCCCCATATTTGCAAACAGGAATGCACATGCACACATATGAACACCATTTAAACACTTGGAAATGCAAAGATGAAAAGTAAGTATATGGTGTTTCAAATGAGAATGGCTCCCATAAACTCATCTGTATGAATATTTGGTCCCCAGTTTGATGAAAATATTTGAAAAGCATTAGGGAATGTGTCCTTGTTGGAGAGGGTTCGTCCTGAGGATAACTTTGAGGTTTCCGAAAGCTCATATCAGTTCCAGTGTGCCCTCTGCCTCCTTCTTCTATGTGAGCCCTCAGCTATTTGTGCCATGATGCCTTAGTGAAGCTCACATGGACTCTAACGCCCTGAAACTGTAAGCCTGATTACATATTTTCTTTTATAGCTTATCTTGGTCATGGTGTCTTGGCACATCAATAGAAAAGAGACTAATACAATGTAATTTCTAAAAATACTGATGCTTGGAAATAATACTGGTCTAAGGAAACTGGAGTCTCTGGAGGAATTAACCAAAGACCTAGGGCTTGCATTTCTTAAACCTTTCACAGGCAATTCTAAGTGCAGCCAACATGAGATTATCTGACTTAGAGGGTCTTGTTTAAACTCCTAAAAACAAATTAGCACACTTTATATGTATTCTTTCTCCTCTTTGGCCAGTTAATTCTGCCCAAGCTCTTGAACTACATCGTAGTAAATTTTTGAGGGGCTTTGTAGTCAGAAGGTTAGAGGTGACTCACAGAATCCAGAGGCACAGTATTTGAACACTGCTAATTGAGTAATACATAAAAACGAGCCCCCAAACTGCCAGAGAGGGAAATATGTATCAACTCTGGCTGATCATTCTACAGAGCATGAAATTTATACATCAGTATTTTCAAGGACAAAATATCCAATAGGAACTGAAATAATAGATCTTATGCTCCAAAAAGTACAAGTTCTATGGTATTTAGTTAAAAATGAACTATAAAACATATATAAAACCATTCCAATATTTGAAAGGAGAAAAGTTCAGTTAACTAGGGAACATGAAAACACATGGAGAAACAGGGTAGATGGGATATTTTATCTAACATCTTGAAATATAACACATTTGTTGGAGCTCTATTTATATAGTGACCATTTGCCAATTATAAGACGGCATGCTGAGATCATTAGGGCTCAGACAACTCTATGGCATCGCTACAAACATGATGCCCATAAGCCTCCTAGGGAACTTGTTAAAATGCAGATTTTGATTAAGTATTTGTGAAGCCCAAGTGTCTGAATTTCTAACAAACTCCCAGGGGATAGGAAGTTTCAGGGCAAGAACTAATGTTTGAGCATTACTATGGGAAGTTATTCATTTTAATATCTACACAGATGAAAGTATCCACATAATAATCAAATTTAAGATGTAAAGTGCATTCTGTGAGTTTGTACAGGAAGGGCAGAGAACCTCTGCTACTCGTTACTGCTTTGTCTCCACCACACACTGAGGCTATAAGTAGCTGGCTGTAGATTAAAAAATTGATATGTATTGCTTCTTGGCCTTTTGATTAAGATCAACTGTAATTGATATGTAGATCAAGTTTAATTTTTGGCAATGGTATCAGTGCTGTCACCAACAGATAATGGGGGTGGGGGGTTTAAAACAGGAAAATGAACCTTGTTCCTCAGTTTTTCATCACAGTGACAAACTGTCTGATATAGTAACCCAAAGGAAAGGCTCATTTTCTGCTCCTTTTTTATGGGTTCATGGTGAGACTGAGACAGAACATTACGGAGACATGAATGGATAGTAGTGCTACTCCTTTTATGTAAAACAAGAAGCAGAGTGAGAGAATAAAAAAGAAGTAAGAGACAAATAGAAGCTCCAAGAAGATATAGCCCCACTAACCCAATTATTCCAGCCATCCTTTGATTACATGAGTATCTCACCATAGTCCATTCGGTTATAGAGCCATTGGTGGCTTAATCTAATGTTTAAGTCAAAGGCCTTATGGAGTAATCATTGCTGCCAAATTCTACATTTTTCTCCAATAAGACCTTTCCCTTCATGAGCCCTCCTTCCCTAGAGTCACCAACTGGGAAGAAAGCCTTTAATACATGAACTCTACAGGCACATTTCATATCCAAAGTGGAATACTGAATCCTTGATCTCTGGACGGACTATAAGATGTATTAAATTTAACTCCACTACTCTTCAAAGTTACAAAACTATTCAAAAAGTCTAGTTCATAAACTCTAGGCAGCTAGGGGTGGTGGTATATGACTTTAATCCCAACATCTAGGAGGTAGAGGCAAGTGTATCTCTGTGATTTCCATCTGTCTCATTCCTGAATGGGCTCTGCTCACTGCCTGTTATTCTCTGTTGCAGATGTTTCTTATGATGCTTTGTTCAATATCCTTGTATCTACTACAGTGTAGGATTTGTTTTCTCAGCTTCAGACATTGAACTCAGGAGAATCCTGAACCATAAGGATTTTACTAAAGATATGAGTAGAAAGCCTTTACCCATCTCTATCTCTATCTCTATCTCTATCTCTATCTCTATCTCTATCTCTATCTCTATCTCTATCTCTATCTCTATCTCTACCTATCTCTATCTCTATCGCTACCTCCACCTCTCTCTCTCTCTCTCTCTCTCTCTCTCTCTCTCTCTCTCTCTCTCTCTCTCTCTCCATATATATATAAGAGATAGATATATCTTGTATTTTTCATACTTACCAAGCCAGCATCATATGGAAAATATCTGCCAGTTACAGTAGTAACTGAACTCTCTGGGATCATTGTTACTTTAGTGACTAACCCTAAGAAAATACTTCTTTAGTTAGTTTTAAGTGACCAGCATGCTCTAATAATGGTCTCTGTTAAAGGGAACACCTTTTCTTTCCAATGAGTCTTTGCTTTTGTACCCTTGAGCCTATAGTGTGTAGGTTTCTTGCCTCCCAAGATACCCTCAGCCACCTTTCACATTTTAATGTGTAGGACTTGACTTCTCTATAAACGTGCCAATCTCATTAAAGCCACATGCCAATTATCCTCAACTTCATTCATGTGTTTTTCTTCTTGGCCAAAGAGAAACATTTTTAAATAATTTTGTTCTGATATTTCCCCTCAATCCTCACTGCAAATGTAGAAAGAAGCAGCCAATAAGATTCATGCAACAACGTGAACAGTGGGATGCATTGAAATTTCATTTGCCAATTCACCCATCCATTACCTTTTAAAACAGATTCCCTGTAAGTCTCAGGCCATGAACAAAGCATAGAAATGTTCTTTACTTTGATGTAACACAAGTTAGCTTTAGCCCAAATCCTAATCTTTTCCCTGTCCCATTCTGAACTCAGGTGCACGTGATTTTCTCCATTAGTATTCCTACATCTATTCTTGTCTTCTGAAACACCAAAAGAATCACCATTGAGACTCTGATTATAACATTCTAGAGCATCTATATCCAAAATTGAAATTATTCCAAATTCTTCTCACAAGGTTCTTGAACCTTTTGCATCATTCACAACAACTGTACCAATGACCTCAATTTTTGCATTCCATTGATCTATGTTAGTTTTGAGTTACAAGTGTCACAACACCTGATAAATCAAGTTAAAAGGGATGGTTTATTTCATCCCAGAGTTTCAGAGGTTTATTTTCATACATCATATACGTATACATATACATATACATATACATATACATATACATATACATATACTTATTTATACATACACATACACAAACACATACACATACACATACATATGCATACATGCACACACATATACATATACATGTACATATATATATATATACATATATATATATGTATATATATATATACATATATATACATACATATCCATCATAGTTGAAGGCATCATAGGGGCAAAATTACTCACCTTATAGTAGAAAAGAAGCAGAGACAGTGAAAGACGGGAAAGGCATCATCAGCAAAGACTTCCTTATGACTCACTTCTAACAGACCCAACTCATAAAAGCCACATTAGCGAAGGTAGTGACTTCATGATCTAGTCAACTATCAATTGCACCACAGGTACTGACCAAGGCTGTAACACACTTACTTTTTCCAGAAACATGTATAAACTACAATATCAGTTTAGCTTCTAGACTACCATGTGATTTTAAAAGAAAAGAAAATAGAATAGAAGCATATCAGAACATATATAAGAGTCTGGGTCAGGACTCTTTTGGGGTGTTGAATGAACCTTTCACAAGGGTCACCTAAGACAATTAGAAAACATAGATATTCACATTACAATTCATAATGGTTTCAGAAAAAGTTATGAAGTGGCAACAGAGTAATTTTATATGACTGTGGGGGGAGAGGTCACCACAGCATGAAGAACTGTATTCAAGTATCACTGCATTATGAAGGTTTCAGAACCACAGTTGTAGACCTTTGAGATTTAAAAAACATTGGGAAATGAAAAGCCTGTCTGATTATCTAAATAATGAAAACAAATACTGAAAAACAAATAATAACTGTAGGACATATGAAGAACACAAACAATAGATTAATAAAAGACTTAATTGTGTTAACTGGTATAATAATAATAATTATTTAGTGAGTTCTTGGTAATATTATTTCACAGAAATAATTTGTCTCATTTTTGAAATTTGGTCTCAAGAATCCTGTGCAGTCTTATAATTAATCAAAAATCCTAAATACATTTATTATATGAACATATTAATTATTTACAACATTGAAAGTAAAACATGGAAACTTAAACTTAATTTATTTTTACATTGTTTATGTTGTGGTACTGTGGGGGGAATTTGGGGCCTTCCACATGCTAAGTAATATATCTGATATGATAGCATGTAGCCAACCCTTTCTTTACTTTGTATTTTGACTAAGGCTCTCGCTGAGTTATAACTCTTTCTTGTGTCTGTATCACAGAAAAGTTTTGAAGTTGTCATTCTCCTGCCTTAGCTTTCTATCCACCTATGACTGTAAACCCATATCACCAGACCTCCCTCAATAATTTTTACAATTAATATAACAAACTTTGAGGAAATAGTGGTGATAACTCAATTATTAATATCAAAATATATTTGAAAACAATGATATTTTCCAAAACAAAATATAATGAGAGGTGCTGTATTATTTTTGTAAATCAAATTTTAGAAACACTTGGTTCTCTAATTTGCTTTTGTATTTACTTTTATAGTTGTATATTTTGGTTGAAGTATGTGAAGAAAACCTATCCACTTAGGTAATAGGAACGAGGAAGAAAAAATTAATACTTTCAGAAGATTATGACTAATTTTATTTGCTTCTACTTCCAAATTTATCAGGTGGTATTTCCTCATTCAACTTTGAGAACCCTTTATAAAGCCATAGCAAGAGCTGTGGATACAGTTCAGTAACAGGATACGTGCCAGTGGGCTCTGTGTTTAAACTCTAGCATAAAGGTTGAGGAAGAGAAAGAGGAAGATGATGCCTGCAGGAAGATAAATAAGAAGATGGAAGAGGGGAAGAAGAACAGGGGGCAGAAGGGAAGGAGGAAGAGAGGGGAGGAGGGAAGGAGGAAGAGAGGGGAGGAGGGAAGGAGGAAGAGAGGGGAGGAGGGAAGGAGGAAGAGAGGGGAGGAGGGAAGGAGGAAGAGAGGAGAGGAGGGAAGGAGGAACAGAGGGGAGGAGGGAAGGAGGAACAGAGGGGAGGAGGGAAGGAGGAACAGAGGGGAGGAGGGAAGGAGGAACAGAGGGGAGGAGGGAAGGAGGAACAGAGGGGAGGAGGGAAGGAGGAACAGAAGGGAGAAGGGAAGGAGGAACAGAGGGGAGGAGGGAAGGAGGAACAGAGGGGAGAAGGGAAGGAGGAACAGAGGAGGGAAAGAAGAAGAGAGAGGAGGAAAGGAGAAAAGGAGGAGTATGGAAGAGGGAAGAGAGGAGGAAGGAGGAGGAGAGAGGAGGGGGGAAGAAAGATGAGGGGAAGAATGGAAGGAGGAAGGGAGGGGGTGAAGGGAAGGAAGAAACGAGGGAGGACAAGGGAGAAGAGATGTAGAAGATGAGAGAGGAGCCAGAGAAGAGAAGAAAGAAGGGAGAAAGGATATAGAGGGGGAAGACAGGGTGGTTAAGGAGGCAAGGGAGAAAGGAGAGGAAGAGAATGGGAAGGAGAGAAGAGAAGAGAAATGCACGAAGGAAAGAAGTAGGCATGCAGGATATAGAACAGAACTCTGTGCTGCTGTACTAAAGGCATCTGTTCATCTGCTAACTTAAAAGTTTGAATGAATTGTAAATAATTTCAAAATATTGACGTCATTATGCAGCATAGATGTATTAATAAGACTTCTGACCTCATAAGAAATGTCAGGAAGAACTGAATGGATGTTAAGTTTGAGTTAGTAGTTAGTAGGTCAAAGCATCTCATAGGTCCCATACTTCTGGATGGCTATGTTTCTTTCTGCACTGTTATTATTAGCTGACTCAATGGCTCAGTAACATTATATATTTATGCTGTGATGAAAATAATGTAGTATTGTGAAGGATCATAATATAAACCAATATTAAAAATGTAAATAATGTAACAGCATTGTTATGCTACTTTAGCAAAGAGCTCTCTGCTGATGTCATCACGCAAAGTAGCCCTGGTCTCAGTTGCAGTCAAAGGGTCTGAGGGCACATCTCTGGCTCTTTCCAGTTGAAATGAGTGTTTTCACAATAAGAAATTAATTGTCTACCTTTTCTACCATGTTGACACGTGGGTTAGTGTAGATCAAACAATCTACACTACAGCATAAGTCATTGTGCACTCACAAGGATGTCCTCCTCCAAGCTAAAAAGAAAAGAAAGTTAAAAAATAACTAGTTTTTCCACTCAGGATTATCATGGGGGAAATTAGCAAACATTCATTCTACTAAGTGCTGAGCAGAACACAGTTTTCTAGTATTTTGCTATGTGTTAATGGACTGTGTCAGACATAATTAATTAGTTAGGAATAGTTGTGAGGATTTCTTAATTTTAACAAAAGAATACTTGAGGCTATTTGGTGTTTCTCAAAATCCCCTTATATGCATAAAATGTATTAATTCCCTCAGGAGTCTGTGAAGTAGGATGTGGCAGTTCCTCAATCCCTTTCCAAAATTATAAGTAACTCTCATCATGCTCAAGACAATAAGGCTATGATTGGCTCTTAATGTCCTTTCAGGCCTCTTTTAAGATAGGCATGGTTGTCTAAAAATAATAAGACTTTAATAAGTTCAACTCAAAAGTAGCTGGGGGGGGTCGGAAGTGTGTTTTGCAGGTGTGTACTTGATTCCTTACCTTTCTCCTTTGTCTAATTCCTTATACATGCATGCATCCTGTATTTGAAAGACCAGCAAGCACCTGGCAATCATTTGGGAAAGCGTGAGAATGGAGTGACCTTGGCTTACACCGCATCTCCATATGAACCATATGAACCAGGCTTATCTCCCTCCCTCTTACTTGATTAAAGTTAATTTCCTTTCTATTACATGCTGCCAAGTGTTTCCTACATGGTGCACAAAGTAGCTATTATGCATTTATTTATATAGATAAGGAAATGAGGCCAATTTGTTTTATAACTATGTAATTGGTACCTGGCAAACCTCAAATGGGAGGATTTAAGAGAAAAGTCAGCTCGCTATGCTTCGAAGACAAACCTTATCTAGCAATTATATGAAATAGAACTTGTTAACCTGAAGTCTCATCTATTTATAGAGTAGCAACCTTAGTTCTATTCCTCCGCTCTCTTTTCTCCTCCCCTTTAAGCCTAGAATTACAGACCAGGAATTCCTGATTGACCTAGTAATTAAGGAGTAGTTCAGTGATTATGAAAAAGACCATCCACCCTCATACCTGCTAGACAGCTTCAAACTCACCATGAATTCCCATGATAACATGAAGTGTCTTACACAAATTTTTCTTGTCTTTCTAAACCTCATCATTCCTGACATATTTAAGTGTCTGTTCCTTGCATAAGCATTTTCAAATGCCCCCAGCCAACAGATCTCTCTCATCACCATGTATTTCTATTAAATTTGCAGTGACAGCATTAGTTCTGAGCTTCTTAAATGTCTAATTCATCTCATTATAATTACTTCCTAACATCAGTGCTAACATTAAAAAAAAAAGTTCATTGAATGAGTATTCGTGACTCGTGGGAAAATGCAGAATCAAGGATTGAAAATGACAATGGCATCTAAGGTTGTAGATCCTGACATTTAATGGGCAATGAGAGCTTATAAAATTAGGACAGAACACGAAAGGAAAGGGATATCTAAGTGAACCATGTCATGTCGTGTTCTTTCAATAATTCATTCTAGATATCTTTACTGAGCACCACTAGTGATCTCTGAGATTGGGTTCTGTGCACATGTATGTACTGTGGCATGCACATGGCATTTTACTTAAGGTTACAGGCTCATACATTTGACAAGCCTGGAATTCTTACCTCTCAAGAGACTCCTTATAGGAGAATTCTATTTCCTGCTCCACTGACATTGAGCTTGGTTACGTGATCTTGTCTGAAAATTAAATATGAAGGCGAGTAATATGGACCACCTGAAAAGAGAAGACTCAGAGGACATCTGATGATCCATTTTTATTCTTCCTCTACCGTAAATCTGATAGCATTTCTGCCATGGTTTAAATATATTTTCCCTCTGACACTCATTTTGAAATTTAAAACTTACTCTGTAGTGCTAATGGGTAACTCCTTAAAGAGGCACTAGTGATCTGCCACTAGGACTGCATTAACTCATGCACACAATTAATCAATGAGTAGTGGTTGGGTGATCAGGAGGGTCAGTCTGCTATAGGGACAATCTTGTAGGACTCTGATATTCTCTCTGTTTCATCTCAGATGTCCTGTCTTGTCTTAGGATTCTGCTGGTGACCAAATGTGGCCCCATCTTGAAACAAAACCTTGAGCCAACCAACCCTGAGTGTTTATCATTTAAGCCAGTCTGTGGTCTTCTGTTATGAGAAACAGAAAATGACTAAGACAGTTTCAGATAGCACTCATTCCATATACCTATGTCTCAGTGTGAAAATATCATAAATCAGGATGGCAGCCAGCTCCTATTAGACATAAATCAGAAAAAAAAAGAGAACAGGATTGGAAAGGGTGGCAGATTTATGGTCATTTTCTACCACGATACAACTTGGCACAATTAACTACTACCTGTGGAGAGGATTCCAAAGATCTCTTTCCATTGACAAGAAAATAGTTCAGGTGTAAGTACATGAAAAAAAAAAGTAATGATCTTGCTCAGGGACACAGGAAAGGAATGCAATGCACACAGAAGGTATTGATGTGGTGCACAGCCGTATAAGTTCACGTTGAAGCGAGATATATTTATGCCTCTGTGATGTTGCTTCATAGGGATTATTGTCAACACCAACACTAGTTATAGATATATGCACATTAATTTAGAAGAAATAATTACTAAAATTTTAATATATCTTCATATAAAAATTAAGAGATAGATAGTTCTGTCTTGGACTGCTTGCTTATCTTTCAGTAAAATTGTATATATACATCAAAAATATGTCAAAATAATTTTTCTAATCTTGTTTTTCCATTTCATTTTATTATTATTTTACTTTATCTTTTATTTATTTATTTTTTGAGACAGAGTCTTCTGTGTCATAGGCTGGCTTTGAACTTACTATTTACCTAGGAATGTCCAAGAACTTCTGATCTGCCTGCTTCCATCTCCCTCCCAAGTGATGTTATCCATTACTCTCTCCCAACTCTCCGTGATGTTGGGAATTAAGCACAGGGCTTCATGCATGTTAGGCAACCCTACCAACTAAAGTACATGTCTAGCCCCGTGTTATCTTCTGGATTCTAAACAGCGAATCCTAGTTTCTGGTCCTGTGGTACCTGAATTTATGGCTATGATGAGCGATGTTGGGTTACAACTTGACACACCTAGGAAAAGGGAACCTTAACTGAAGAATTCCCTCCACTAGATTGTCTGTGAGTGTGTTTTCTGGGCATTTTATTGATTTCTACTTCAGGTAGGAAGGCCTAGCCTACTGTGAGCAGTACCAAATTCCTTCTGGGCTAGAGCTGTATCAAAAAAGTAGCCAAAAGAGCCCAAAGGGGGACCAATAAGCAAAATTCCTCCATGCTACAAGCTTCTACCTCAAATTCTTCTCATGGCTTCCCTTGATGATGGACCATAAAATATCAAATGAAATAAATTCTTTCCTTCCAAAGTTACTTAGGTCACAATGTTCATCACAGCAATAGAAGGAAAACTAGAACAATGATCAATATAAGAAATAGTAATGCAGAATAAGTTCCAATCTTAAATATTTTCATCTCACCCAAAAAAAGCATGTCTTTATTTTCCCCTGAAACTAATGAGTCTGCCTAAAATGTTTATTCACCTACCTTTGTCTATCTGACCAGTCTCCAATTAATGTAAATATTCAGTTAATAAAAGTGAAAGCAGCCACGTTTTCATCTTTTTAAAAACACAGCTATATATTAAAATTCCAGCAGAGACCTCTGTCAAATTGAACTATTGAACTTGGAATGGTGAAAGTCCTCCCCTAGGCAAGAGATTTAAATCATTTTCAAAGTTAATTTCCTGCTCCCAGATGGAGAACAAATCTAATCGAGTTTACTTCATTCTTTGGATGAATGGGAAAATGTCACTTGCATACTCAAAGAGGAAGGAGAAAATCTCAGCAAAGTGGGTATCGGGTCTGTACCAGACACAAGGAAGATGATCCTGCCTAAACAGATGGGCTGCTCAAGGCCTGGGAGCAGGTCTGAAACTCATCTAGACAAATCCCAGCCTAGGTGCTAAGGGAGTTCTGTAAGCGGATAGCTCTTTACATCGAAATATGTGTGTGCCTTTGGAGTCTGGTTCTTTAAAGCAATGGCTCTCAGCTTTCCTAATGCTGCAAACCATTAATACTGTTCCTCATGTTGTGGTGACTCCTCCTAACCATAAAAATATTTTTGCTGCTACTTTATAACTGTAATTTTCTACTGTTGTGAATCTTAATGTAAGCATATGATATGCCAGATATCTGATAGCCCTGTGAAAAGATCATATGGCACTCCCACAGGCATCACAACCCCCAGGATGAGGACCACTGCCTTAAACGGACAAGCTGGTTGTAGTTCTAAGATATAATCTGAAATGAGGAACTTTCAGAGATCTTGGAAATTTTCAGAGCTCATTTGTAGTTTACAAATTAGAATGAATTAATATTCAAAATTATGGAACAGTCTGAATAAAGAAAAAGTGAAATATTCATATATATATGTATCTATGTCTCTGTGTGTGTATGTGTGTGCAATGTGTGTGTGTGTGTGTGTATAATATTAAACCCTAACCCTAAATGGTCCCCTGTTGGGTCCCTGTTTAGAAAAATTCATGTCTGCTGTCAAGACATTTGGGAAGCTCCAAACTTTCAAAGGAAATTTTTCTTGATGACAAAGGTGTCCCCAGTAAAAAAAATGAGCATGAAATTAAATTTTATGAAATCATTGGGCACCATCTGAGAAACCTTCAACTTACCCTGCAGGGTATGTTGATTAGACTTTCATTAACTTGACACAATGTCGATTCATCTGATAAAAGGAATCCTGGATAATAAAAATATCCCCTAACAAGATTGCCCTGTAGGGAGCCAGGTGTGGTAGTACAAGTCTTTATTCCCAATACTCGGAGGCAGAGACAGGTGGATCTCTGTGAATAAGAGACCAGCTTGGTTTACAGAGTGATTTCCAGGATAGCCAGAGTTACAAAGAGAAATCCTATCTCAAACAAACAAACAAACAAATACAACAAATTGGCATATAGGCTAGTTAACCTGTGCTACATCTTCTGACTAATGATAGATATGGAAGGGCCCAACCTATTGTCATTATAGCAGGGCCACCTCTAGGGGCATGGTCCTGGGCATATAAGAAAGCATTTGAACTTTTGGGGTAATATCCACTTATCAGTGAGTACATACCAAGATTCAATTCATATGAAACCCAAGAAGAAGGAAGACCAAAGGTGATGCTTCAGTGTTTCTTAGAAATGGGGACGAAATATTCACAGTAGTATATATGGAGACAAAGTGTTGAGCAGAGACTGAAGGAAAGGCCATCCAGAGACTGCCCCACCTTGGGATCCATCCCATATACAATCACCAAACCCAGATGCTCTTGTGAATGCCAGGAAGTGCTTGCTGACAGGAACCTGATATGGCTGTCTCTGGAGAGGCCCTGCCAGAATCTGACAAATACAGAGGCAGATGCTTACAACTGACAACTGGACTGAGCACCAGGTCCCCGATGGAGGAGTTGGAGAAGGGACTGAAGGAGCTGAGGGGGTTTGCAGCCTCATGGAGTGGTGTCAACCTGCCAGACCCCCGGAGCTCCCAGGAACTGGACCACCAACCAAAGAGTACACATGGAGGGACTCGCAGCTCTGGCCATATGTGGCAGAGGATGGCCTTGTTGGACACTAATGAGAAGAAAGGCCCCTGAGCCTGAGGGTGTTCTATGCCCCAGTGCAGTGGAATGCCAGGGCAGGAGGATGGGAGTAGGTGAAGGAGCAACCTCATAGAGGTAGGGGGAGGGGGGACGGGATAGGGGAACTTTCCAAAGTAGAGACCTGGAAAGGGCAAAAACTTTGAAATGTAAATAAAGAAAATATCCAATAAAAAAAGAGAAAAAGAAAAGAAAAGAAAAAAAAATACAAGGAAAACTTGAAGCACAACAAAATCCCTGAGACTTAGAAGGCAGAAGAAGGTTTCATAATGTAAGAAAGGCAGAAAGAAGACCAGGGGACCTGAAGGAAAGAGAACTATTTTGAGTTTTATAGTAAATTCAATGAAAAGAACACTGAAGGGTTTACAGGAAAAGCAATGACAGTGCCCTTACAAAACTTTTGTTTTGGATGTTGGAATCCAAAAGTTACCAATGTCCTGGCTTAATCAACATGAAATACAGCGACTAGCACAGTGTCTTATACGCTGGTGGGCAGACACTAAATGATGGATAATTTCCTTTATTCTTAAACAACCTTCATGCATAACCTTCAGGGAACATCACCAATGTTCCAGGTTAAGTGGAGTGATTTTGGTTTGTGGAATAATCGCTAATATGCTAAATGCCTTGATATGTTTTTCATTTGATGATTAAAATAAAATTGGCTAACTGAGGGCTAATATCCAATATATACAAAGAACTCAAGAAGTTAGACCCCAAGAAACCAAATAACCCTATTAAAAAATGGGGTACAGAGCTAAACAAAGAATTTTTGCCTGAAGAAATTCGGATGGCCAAGAAGCACCTTAAGAAATGCTCAACATCATTACTCATTAGGGAAATGAGAATCAAAACAGCCCTGAGATTTCATCTCACACCAGTCAGAATGGCTAAGGTTAAAAACTCAGGATACAGCAGGTGTTGGCAAGGATGTAGGGAAAGAAGAACACTGCTCCACTGCTGGTGGGAGTGTAAGATGGTACAACCACTATGGAAATCAGTCTGGAGGTTCCTCAGAAAACTGGGCATGACATTTCTGGAGGACCCAGCTATACCACTCCTGGGCATATACCCAGAGGATTCCCCTGCGTGCAATAAGGACACATGCTCCACTATGTTCATTGCAGCCTTATTTATAACAGCCAGAAGCTGAAAAAAAAACCAGATATCCCTCAATGGAGGAATGGATACAGAAAATGTGGTATATTTATACAATGGAATACTACTCAAAAAATAAAAACAATGAATTCTTGAAATTTTTAAGCAAATGGTTGGAACTGGAAAATATCATCCTAAGTGAGGTAACCCAATCACAAAAGAATACACATGGAATGCATTCACTGATAAGTGGATATCAATTAGCCCAGAAGCCCTGAATACCTAAGACACAGTTAGCATATCAAATGACTCCCATGAAGAAGTAAAGAGAGGGCCTGGATCCTGGATAGGCTTGATCCAGCATTGTAGGGGAGTGCCAGGACAGAGAAAAGGGAGAGAGGTGATTGGAGAATGAGTGGAGAGAAGAGGGCCTATGGGACATATGGGAAGGGGGGAAACGGGGAAAGGGGAAATCATTTGGAATGAAAACAAAGAATTCAGAAAATAAATAAAAGAAAAATAAAAAAGAAAGGAGAGGGAGAGAGAGAAAGAGAGAGGGATGGAGAGGGAGGGAGAGAGAAAGAAAGGTAGAAAGGAAGAAAGGAAGAAAGAAACAAAGAAAGAAGAAGGAGAAGGAGAAGGAGAAGGAAGGAGAAGGAGAAGGAAGGAGAAGGAGAAGGAGAAGGAGAAGGAAGGAGAAGGAGAAGGAGAAGGAGAAGGAGAAGGAGAAGGAGAAGGAGAAGGAGAAGGAGAAGGAGAAGGAGAAGGAGAAGGAGAAGGAGAAGGAGAAGGAGAAGGAGAAGGAGGAGAAGGAGAAGGAGAAGGAGAAGGAGAAGGAGAAGGAGAAGGAGAAGGAGAAGGAGAAGGAGAAGGAGAAGGAGAAGGAGAAGGAGAAGGAGAAGGAGAAGGAGAAGGAGAAGGAAAGAAAGAAAGAAAGAAAGAAAGAAAGAAAGAAAGAAAGAAAGAAAGAAAGAAAGAAAGAAAGAAAGAAAGAAAGGAAGGAAGGAAGGAAGGAAGGAAGGAAGAGAGGATGGAAGAGAGGAAGGAAAAGAGGAAGGTAGAGAGGAAGGAAGAAAGGAAGGAAGAAGAGAATTCCAAGCAAGCTGGAGGTACAGGCCAGAAGGAAGTATTTCTCCACGGGCTCTGATTCCTGCCTCAGTCCCTTGCCTTGAATCAGTGCTCTAAATCATCTCTCTTGGAACAAGAAAATATGTAACCAGTCATTTTACTTTTAAGTAGGAATCCACATTTAAGAAACTTAGAGCTTTCAAAGAGATTTTAAATATTCTAAAGGAACTGAATTTTAATGTGTTTTATGTTAAAATCTTTGAAACTGTGGAACTTTTAAAATTTGAAATGCTTTATATTATAGTATTGTATTATATTACCTTGTGTGTAGTATGAGATCTTGCAGACAAACAAGAAAGCAATGTTTGTTGTTTAACAATGATGATGTATTTGTGTGTCAAGCTGACAGGGGTCAATTGTGTTGGTAAGTTTCATCAACGTGGCAGAAGCTTAAATCACTAGAGAAAAGAAAACTTCAATTGAGAAAATGCTGCCATCAGATTGGCCTATAAGCAAGTCTGTGGGGGGCATTTTCTTGATGGATGATTGATGGGGAAGATCAATGGGAAGTGGTGTCATCCCTGGAAAGGTGGTCCTATGATACAAAACAAATCAACTGAACAAGCCAGGAGGAGCAAGTCAGTAAGCAGTGTTTCTCCACGATCTGTGCTTTACTTCCAGCCCCCAGGTTCCTGATGTGAGATTCCTCTCTGTCTTCACTCAGAGATGGATTGCAATTGTAAGCTGAAATGAACCCTTCATCCTCAGCCTCAAGTTGCTTTTGGTCACAGTGTTTTATCACAGCAAAAGGAACCTGAGACACAGGGCTTCCCATGAAGAGGAAAGTAGTATTATATGCCCTGGAAAGAAAGACATTTGTCTAAGCAACTTATATATCTGTATATCTTCTTAAAGAATTTATTACCCTGGGGTATACAGGATAAAGAAGTCTTTTCTGAAAGGGTTGCAATGGACTTGATAATATTTATTAAATTACATCATAGAATATATTATCCTGGAGTTATTGAGACAAGAAAACTTTTCTGAAAGGGTCGCAGTGGACTCAATAATATTATTTCTTATGAATATAAAGAAGGAACAGCTAATACCTTAAATTAATGTTAATGAAAAGGCATATAAAGCACTATTTACTTAACATCAGACATTGGCTCAAATTGCAGGACTTCAATTTAATTTTCTTTTTTTTTTTTTTTGAAAAGCGTGTTCTTTTATTGAAAAAGGAAGTAAAAACATTTTATGATAAAATTGAAGATTAACATGGAAAGTATTTCTGATAAAATAGAAGATATATATATATATAAACACATTAAAATTGACAATTTTCATGGAAAATTAAAGAGTAAAGTGGTAGACATAAAAACATTGCTAAATTAATTGAAAATGGAAGTAGAAACATTTTATGATAGAATTGAAGATTTATGTGGAAACTATTTCTGATTAAATTGTAGAAAATGTAGAAAACATGTTAAAATTGAAGATTATAATGGATAATTTTATATAGATATAATAATAGTAGGCACAAAAGTATTCCTAAGTTGATTGAAAGTGGAATTATAAACATTTTCAGGTAAAATTGAAGATTTATATGGAAAATATTTCTGATAAAATTGAAGAAATATATAGAAAATATGCTAAAATTAAAAATCATGGAAAATTATATAGATAAAATAGTAGACATAAAAATAATTCTAAGTTGATTAAAAGTGGAATTATAAACATTTTCAGGTAAAATTGAAGATTTACATGGAAAATATTTTTAACTAAATTAAAGAAACATATAGAAAAAGACATTAAAATGGACTATTTCATGGAAAATTATATAGATAAAATGGTAGACATAAAACCCCTTTCTGGGAGAACAGCAGAGAGAGAGAATCCCCGTGGTCATATTCGATGCCAGCCGGGGCAGAAGAGCTTCACTAGGTACTGTACCAACCCAAGCTTTAGATCTCTGAGGGTGCAAACCACCAGGGGTCTGCCTGTACTCAGGAACTGAGCACATAGGCAGTTCATCTGCCAGACCTCCGGGCTTGGGGCCTGTGTCCTGCCTGGAGAACAGCAGAGGGAGAGAATCCCTGCGGCCATATTCGCAGCCTGCTGCGGCAGAAGAGCATCACTAGGTACTGTATTATCCCGAGTTTTAGATCTCTGGGGGTGCAAACCACCAGGGGTCTGCCTGCACTCAGGAACTGAGCACATAGGCGGTTTATCTGCCAGTCCACTGGGCATGGGGCTTGTGTACTGCCTGGAGACCAGCAGAGGGAGAGAATCCCTGTGGCCATATTCGCTGCCTGCCAGAGCAGAAGAGCTTCACTGGGTACTGTATCACCCTGAGCTTTAGATCTCTGGGGGGTGCAAACCGCCAGGGGTCTGCCTGCATCCAAGAACTGAGCATATAGGCGGTTCGTATGCCAGACCTCCAGGCGTGGGGCCTGTGTCCTGCCTGGAGAACAGCAGAAGAAGAGAATCATAGCTGCCATATTTGCTGCCTGCCTGGGCAGAAAAGCTTCACTAGGTACTGTATCACCCCAAGCTTAAGATCTCTGTGGGTGAAAACCAGCAGAGGTTTGCCTGCACCCAAGAGCTGAGCACACAGTTGGTTCATCTCCCAGCTAGTAGGTTGTGGGGCCTGTGTCCTGCATGGAGGGCAGCAGAGGGAGCCACTCTCCGTGGCCATCTTTGTGGCCTGCCAGGGCAGAAAAACATCACTAGGTACTGTATTATCCTGAGCTTAAGATCTCTAGGGGTGGAAATCTCCAGGGTTCTGCCTGTGCCCAGGACCTGAGAACATAGGCGGTTTATCTGCAAGCTGGTTGGTCGTGGGGACTGTGTCCTACGTGAGAATCAATAGAGGGAATGACCCCACACACACCATCTTTGCTCCATAACAGAGGAGTCTGAGAACACCTGGTTCACCTTGACAACCCAAGTATAACATTTCTTGAGGCAAGACTGAGCAGGGCTCCAAAGGCACAAAAGAGGAAGGCAGCATATCAGTAATCTGTGCCAGAGGAAACCCAGTCATCCAGTGTCACGGAAATAGCCCTAAAGGTCCACAGTAGGTTGAAGCACCAGCCAGTGACAATAAGACCATCTAACATCAGTGAGAACTAGATGGCTAAAGGCAAGTGTAAGAATATTACTAACAGAAACCAAGGCATTATGGCAGCATCTGAACCTGATTCTCCAACAATAGCAAATCCTGGATACCCCCAACACACCAGAAAAACAAGAGTTGGATTTAAAAGCACTGGTAAGGATGCTGTTAGAGGAACACATTAAGGACATAAATAAATCTCTTAAAGAAATTTAGGAGGAAAATTATCAAAAGGTAGAAGCCCTTACAAGGGAAACACAAAAATCACTTAAAGAAATTCAGGCCAATATGGGTCAGAAGTTTGTAGCCAATAAGGAGGAAATGCAAAAATCACTTAAAAAAAATACAGGAGAACTTTGGTCAACAGGCAGAAGTCATGAAAGAGGAAACACAAAAATCTTTCAAAGAATTAGAGGAAAATAGAAACAAGCAAATGACAGAACTGAGCAAAAACATCCAGGATCTAAAAACAGAAGTAGAAACAACTAAGAAAGCCCAAAGGGAGACAAATATGGAGATAGAAAACCTTGGGAAGAAATCAGGGACCATAGATGTAAATATCAACAACAGAATACAAGAGATAGAAGAAGGAATCTCAGATGCCTAAGATACCATAGAAACCATGGACTCAATAGTCAAAGAAAATGCAAAATGCAAAAAGCTTGTAACCCAAAACATCCAAGAAATCCAGTACACAATGAGAGAGCCAAATCTAAGGATTATAGGCATTGATGAGAGTGAAGATTTACAACTTAAAGGGCCAGCAAATATCTTCAATAAAATTATGGAAGAAAACGTCCCTAGCCTAAAGAGAGAGATGCCCATGAATATACAAGAAGCCTACAGAACTCCAAACAGACTGGACCAAAACAGAACTACCTCCCGTCACATAATAATCAAAACCCCAAATATACTAAACAGAGAGAATACTTAGGGCAGTAAGAGAAAAGGGCAAGTAACATATAAAGGAAGACCTACCAGAATTACACCAGACATCTCACCAAAGACCATGAAAGCTAGAAGATCCTGGGTGGAGCTCATGCAGACTCTAAGAGAACACAAATGCCAGCCAAGACTACTATACCCAGCAAAACTTTCAATCACTAGAGATGGAGAAACCAAGATATTCCATGACAAAACCAAATTTATACAATATCTTTTCACAAACCCAGCCCTACAAAGGATAATAGGGGGAAAACACCATTACAACGAGGGAAACTATACCCTGGAAAAAGCAGGATATTAAGCTTCTTTCATCAAACCCAAAAGAAGATAACCACACAAGTATAATATTAACATAAAAAATGATAGGAAGCAATAAGAACTACTCCTTAAAATCTCTTAACATCAATGGACTCAATTCCCTAATAAAAAGACATAGACTAAGAGACTGGATAAGGAAACAGGACCCTACATTTTGCTGCATACAGGAAACACACCTCAGTGTCAAAGACAAAAGCTACCTTGGAGTAAAAGGCTGGAATACAATTCTACAAGCAAATGGTCTCAGGAAACAAGCTGGAGTTGCCATTCTAATATCAGATAAAATTGACTTTAAACCTAATGTCATCAAAAGAGACATGGAAGGTCACTTCTTGCTAATCAAAGAAAAAATCCAACAAGAAGAACTCTCAATCCTGAAAATCTATGCTCCAAATACAAGGGCACCCTCATTCATAAAAGAAACTTTACTAAAGCTCAAAGCACACATTGCACCTAACACAATAAATGTGGGTGACTTCAACACTCCACTCTCCTCAATGGATGAGTCAGGAAAACGAAAGTAAACAGGGACCAATTGGATTTAACAGATATATACAGAACTTTTCATTCCAAAGGAAAAGGATATACCTTTTTCTCAGCACCTCACAGTACCTTCTCCAAAATTGATCATATAGTTGGTCACTCAGCACCTCATAGTACCTCCTCCAAAATCGATCATATAGTTGGTCACAAGAGAGACTTCAACAAATATAAGAAGATTGAAATAATCCCATGCCTCCTATCAGATCACTATGGAGTAAATGTAGTATTTAATTACAATAAAAACAACAGAAAGTCCACATACACATGGAAACTGAACAATACTCTACACAATGATACCTTGGTCAAGGGAGAAAGAAAGAAAGAAATCAAAGATTTTTTAGAATTTAACGAAAATGAAGGCACAACATACACAAATCTATGGGACACAATGAAAGCAGTGCTAAGAGGAAAATTCATAGCTTTGAGTGCCTCCAAAAAGAAATTCAAGAGACCATACACTAGGACCTTAATGGAACAACTGAAAGTCCTGGAACAAAAAGAAGCTAATTCACCCAGGAGGAGGAGAAGACAGGAAATCATCAAACTCAGGGCTGAAATCAATCAAGTAGAAACCAAGAGAACCATACAAAGAATCAACAAAACCAACAAAAATCAACAAGATAGACAAACCCTTAGCCAGACTAACAAAAGGGCACAGAGAAAATATCCAAATTAACAAAATTAGAAATGAAAAGGGAGATATTAAAACAGAAACTGAGGAAATTCAAAAAAATCATCAGATCCTACTACAAAAGCCTATACTCAACACAACTGGAGAATCTGGAGGAAATGGACAATTTCTTAGACAGATACCAAATACCCAAATTAAACCAGGATCAAATAGATCATCTAAACAGACCCATAACCCCTAAAGGAATAGAAGGGGTCATAGAAAGTCTACCAACCAAAAAAAAGGACAGGACCAGATGGTTTCAATGCAGAATTCTATCAGAACTTCAAAGAAGACTTAACACCAATACTCTTCAAATTATTCCACCAAATAGAAACAGACGGAACAATACCCAACTCCTTCTATGAAGCCACAATTACACTGATACCAAAACCACACAGAGATCCAACTAAGAAAGAGAATTTCAGGCCAATTTCCCTTATGAATATCGATGCAAAAATACTCAATAAAATTCTTGCCAACCGAATTCAAGAACACATCAAAACGATCATCCACCAGGATCAAAAAGGCTTCATCCCAGGGATGCAGGGATGGTTCAATATAAGGAAATCCATAAATGCTATCCACTACATAAACAAACTCAAAGAAAAAAACCACATGATCATTTCATTAGTTGCTGAAAAAGCATTTGACAAAATTCAGCATCCTTTCGTGCTAAAAGTCTTGGAAAGGACAGGAATCCAAGGCCCATATCTAAACATAGTAAAAGCAATATACAGCAAACCGGCCAACATCAAACTAAATAGAGAGAAACTTGAAGAAATCCCACTAAAATCAGGGACTAGACAAGGCTGCCCCCTCTCTCCATATCATTTCAATATAGTTCTTGAAATCCTAGCTAGAGCAATTAGACAACATAAGGTCAAAGGGATTCAAATTGGAAAGGAAGAAGTCAAACTATCACTATTTGCATATCATAAGATAGTATACTTAAGAGACCCAAAAAAACTCTACTAGAGAACTCCTACAGCTGATAAACAACTTCAGCAAAGTGGCTGGCTACAAAATCAACTCAAGCAAATCAGTAGCCTTTATACTCAAAGGATAAGAATACTGAGAAAGAAATTAGGGAAATGACACCCTTCACAATAGCCACAGACAGCATAAAGTATCTTGGGGTGACTCTAACCAAACAAGTGAAAGACCTATATGACAAGAACTTCAAATCTCTTAAGAAGGAAATCGAAGATCTTAGAAAATGGAAAAATCTTCCATGCTTGTGGATTGGTAGGATTAATATAGTTAAAATGGCCATCTTGCCAAAGGCAATCTACAGATTCAGTGCAATCCCCATCAAAATCCCAACCCAGTTCTTCATAGAGCTAGAAAGAGCAATTCTCAAATTCATCTGGAATAACAAAAAACCCAGGATAGCTAAAACTATTCTCAACAGTAACAGAACTTCGGGGGGATATAGTATCCCAGACCTCAAACTTTACTAAAAGCAATAGTGATAAAAATTGCATGGTAGTGGTACAATGTCAGGCAAATGGATCAATGGAATAAGATTGAAGATCCAGAAATGAACCCACACACCTATGGTCACTTGCTTCAACAAAGGAGCTAAAAGCATCCAGTGGAAAAAAGGATAGCCTTTTCAACAAATGGTGCTGGTTCACTTGGAGGTCAACATGCAGAAGAATGTGAATTGATCCATTCTTATCTCTTTGCACTAAGCTCAACTCCAAATGGATCAAGGACCTCCACATAAAACCTGACACACTGAAACTAATAAGGAAGAAACTGGGCAAGCCCCTTGAGGACATTGGCACAGGGGAAAAGTTCCTGAATAGAACACCAATAGCTTATGCTCTAAGATCAAGAATTGACCAATTGGACCTCATAAAACTACAAAGTTTCTGTAAGGCAAAGGACACTGTCAAAAGGACAAAACTTCAACCAACAGATTGAGAAAGGATCTTCACCAACCCTAAATCTGACAGAAGGGTGATATCTAACATATACAAAGAACTCAAGATGGTAGAACACAGAGAACCAAATAACCCCATTAAAAAGTGGGGTACTGAGCTAAACAAAGAATTTTCACATGAAGAACTTCAGAGGGCTGAGAAACACCTTAAGAAATGTTCATCATCATTAATCATTAGGGAAATGCAAATCAAAACAACCCTGAAATTTCACCTCGCACCAGTCAGAATGGGTAAGGTCAAAAACTCAGGAGACAGCAGGTGCTGGAGAGGATGTGGAGAAAGAGGAACACTCCTCCACTGCTGGTGGGATTGTAAAGTGGTGCAACCACTTTGGTAATCAGTCTGGACGTTCCTCAGAAAACTGGGCATGATACTTCCAGAGGACCCTGCTATACCACTCCTGGGCATATACCCAGAAGATTCCCCAGCATGCAATAAGGACACATGCTCCACTATGTTCATAGCAGCCCTATTTGTAGTAGCCAGAAGCTGGAAAGAACCCAGATGTCCCTCAACGGAGGAATGGATACAAAAAATGTGGCATTTTTACACAATGGAGAACTATTCAGCCATTAGAAACAATGAATTCATGAAATTCTTAGACAAATGGATGGAGCTGGAGAACATCATATTAAGTGAGGTAACCCAGTCTCCAAAGATGAATCATGGTATGCACTCACTGATAAGTGGATATTAACCTAGAAACCTGGAATACCCAAGAAATAATCCACATATTAAATGATGTCCAAAAAGATCAGAGGAGTAGCCCCCAGTTCTGGAAAGACTCAGTGCAACAGTATAGGGGAATTCCAGAACAGGGAAGTGGGAAGGAGTAGATGGAAGAACAGGGGGAGGGAAGAGGACTTATGGGACTTGCAGGGAGTGGGAACCCAGAAAAGGGGAAATCATTTGAAATGTAAATAAAGAATATATCGAATAAAAAAAAAGAAAAGAAAAATAACCCTTTCTAAATTAATTGACGGTGGAATTGAAAACACTTTATGATAAAATGAGAGATTTATATGAATAACATTTCTGATAAAATAGAAGAAATATACAGAAAAACATGTTAAAATTGAGGATTATCATAAAAATAATGCAGATAAAATGGTAAACAAAAAACATTACTAAATTAATTGAAAGAGGAATTACAAACATTTTCTTATAAAATTGAAGATTTACAGGAAAAATATTTCTGTTAGTATATTGCTTTTTATTGGTAAATTGAGTCCATTTGGTGTTAAGAGATACTAAGGAATAGTGATGATAGGAATTACTTCCTGTTATTTTTTGATGTTATTTATATGTTTGTGTGGTTATCTTCTTTTGGGTTTGTCAGATGATTACTTTCTTGCCTTTTCTAGGGTGTAGTTTCCCTCTTGTGTTGGCATTTTCCATATATTATCCTTTGTTGTAGGGCTGGGTTTATGGGATGATATTGTGTGAATTTGGTTTTATTATGGAATATCTTGGTTTCTCTGTGTATGGTGATTGAGAATTTTCCTGGGTATAGTAGTCTGGCTAGCATTTATATTTTCTTAGGGTCTGTATGAGATCTGCCCAGGATATTCTAGCTTTCATGGTCTCTGGTGAGAAGTCTGGTGTAATTCTGATAGGTCTGCCTTTATAAGTTACTTGTCCTTTTCCTCTTACTGATTTTAACATTCCTTCTTTCTTTAGTGCATTTGCTGTTCTGATTATTATGTGCTGGGAGGACTATCTGTTCTGGTCCAGTCAATTTGGAGTTCTGTGGGCTTCTTGTATGTTCATGGGCATTTCTTTCTTTAGTTTAGGGACTTTTTTCCTATAATTTTGTTATAATTTTGTTGAAGATATTTACTGGCCCTTTAAGTTGTAAATATTCACTCTCTCCTATACCTATATAATTCTTAGGTTTGAAGAAAGAAGAGGGCCCTGATCCTGGAAAGACTTGATCGAGCATTGTAGAGGAGTACCAGGACAGAGAAAAGGCAGGGGGAATGATTGGAGAATGGATGGAGAGAAGAGGACTTATGGGACATATGGGGAAAGAGGAACTGGGAAAGGGGAAAGCATTTGGAATGTAAACAAAGAATATAGAAAATTTAAAAAAATATATATGTATATATAAAATTCTTAGGTTTGGTCTTTTCATTGTGTCCTGGATTGCCTGGATGTTTTGGATTACAAGCTTTATGCATTTTGCACTTTCTTTGATTGTTGAGTCAATGTTTTCTATAGTATCTTCACCCTTAGATCCTTTCTTCTCTCTCTTGTATTCTGTTGTTGATGCTTGCATATATGACTCCTGAATTCTTTTCAAGGTTTTCTATCTCCAGAGATGTCTCATTTTGTGATTTCTTTATTGTTTCTACTTATACTTTTAGATCCTGGATGGTTTTGTTCACTTGATTGTGTTTTCCTGTAATTCTTTAAGGGACTTTTGTGCTTCCTCTTTAAGGGTTTCTGCCTGTTGACCCATGTTCTCCTGTGTTTCTTTAAGTCCTTCTTGAATCCCTCTATCAGCATCATGAGGTACAATTTTAAATCCAACTCTTGCTATTCTGGTGTGTTGGGGTATCCGAGACTTGCTTGGGTGGGAGAACTGGATTCTGATGTTGCAAAGTAGCCTTGGTTTCTGTTGGTAGGGTTCTTGTGCTTGCCTTTTGCCATCTGGTTATCTCTGGTGCTAGTTGGTCTTTCTGGCTCTGGCTGAAGCTTGTGCCTCTGGTGGGCCTGTAAGCCTGTGCCTGCACTCCTGGGAGACCAACTCTCTTCTAGAAGGGTCTGGGCACAGAAGGCTGTGCAACTGCCTGGCTCCCTGGTGCAATGGCAGCCTGAAGACCTCTATCCCAGCTGCTCCACTGATCATCTTCCCAGTGTGCTCCCAGCTGTTACACTTCAGAGAGAAATTGGAGATCTCAACTCAGTGCTCAGAAGTGAAAGCACTGCTGGGAGATCACTCTATGTCCCATGCGTTCCTAGCTGTTCAATTTAATTTTCAACAACAGTCTATGTTTCCATTTCTCTACTACTTCACCAACGAACTCTACATAATTAAAGACAAATTAACTACACTTAATGAGCACTCAATATCAATAACAAAGATAGTTTTAGTAGAGGACAAGAGGAATTATATTCCTTCTTTTAGAACACAAATGTATCTCAAGCAAAACAAATTAGCATTCAAGTCATTGCCATGAGTGTTGAATCACTGAAACCACTTTTGCAAGATCAAGATTACCAATATGGAAAAATATTAACATTAATCACATTCTGTGCCAGGTAATGAAATAAATACACTTTTTTTCTTACATAATTTCATTAAATTCTTACTACAGCCTCTGTTATATAAAACATTGATAGAGTGGCTTAAAGTCATAAGATAACAACTAGTGAAGATGACCCAGTTAGTCATTAAAAAGCTGTGCCAAAATTCTTTTTACAATATTAAATTAGAATATTAGTCTATTCAGAATCAGTCAAGCATGAGCACTTTTATTTGTAAATCACTGCATCATACTTTAAAATATTTTTAAGGAGTAGGTTTACTTATCTAACTTTGTGTACCTGAAGACCTCTGTTATTAAATTATTAAACCTGTTATCAAATATTCTTAAAAAGAATGAAATCTGTTCTTTCCAGTAGGGTCTGAGTAACCCCACCACTGGTTCCCTTACCATTCATGCATCCTGGCAATTTTGTGCGTTTGGCAAGAAAGTGAAATTGTGTTTTATTTGTGGATTTTTTTTATTATTCGTGAATTGTCTGATTTATATATTTATTTTTCCTTTTTATATTTTTCTATTAACTTTGCTTGCTTGCTTCTCTACCTGCTTTATTTTATATATGGTTTATAAAAACAACACTGATGTTACTAGAACCTTGTAATGTGTGATGTTTGTCTCACTCAGGTTTTTAGTTTTTGGCAAGGTTTTATGCTTTAATGGTTGATCTGTGTGGCATATATAGTAAAATATGTGATAGTAATTCAATTCACCCTTTATTCCTAGTGACTTATCAGTATTTCCAGCAATGATAATTACATAGTTTGATCTTATTTTTTTTAAAGCACTGAATTGGAGAAAATATATTTTATGTTTTTGTTAGCACTATTAATCAACTATTACAGCTCATCTTCCAGTGTTCAAAGTTCTAATACTGTGTTTTTTTAAGGTGTGCAAAATTGTCTAATATTGTATTGCATCCAAAATGATTATTCACCATCTCCATAACTAAAATATTTATGCCAATAGAGATCATGAAAACAGACTTTAAAACTTTATTATTTATGCATAAGTGTGTGAGAGTATGAGGTGATGAAGCTTGAAAAACAGTAACAATACTTATCAGTAGTTAACAGAGTAGAAATTTTATGATGTTGGGATTTTCTCAGGTTTTTTACCATAGGTTGTTTAGTCAACTGCTCTCTCTACAGGTGTATAATCAAACCTTACACATGGACATTGCTAGCTTGTCAAAAGCAAGAGAGAGAGAGAGAGAGAGAGAGAGAGAGAGAGAGAGAGAGAGAGAGAGAGAGAGGAAGAAGGAGGAGGAAGAAGAAGAAGGAGGAGGAGGAGAAGGAGGAGAAGGCAGAGAAGGAGGAGAAGGAGAAAGAGAAGAAGAAGGAGGAGAAAGAGGAGGAGGAGGAAGAAGAAGGAGGAGGTGGAGAAGGAGGAGAAGGCAGAGAAGGAGGAGGAGAAGGAAGAGAAAGAGGAGAAGGAGAAAGAGAAGAAGGAGAAGGAAGAGGAGGAAGAAGAGGAGGAGGATGAGGAAGAGGAGGAGGAGGAGGAAGAAGAGGAGGACAAAGAGGAGGAGGAGAAGGAGGAGGAAGAGGAAGAGGAGAAGGAGAAGGAGGAGGAAGAGGAGGAGGAGGAAGAGGAGGAGGAGGAAGAAGAGGAGGAGGAGGAGGAAGAGGAGGAGGAGGAGGAGGAGGAGAAGAAGAAGAAGAAGAAGAAGAAGAAGAAGAAGAAGAAGAAGAAGAAGAAGAAGAAGAAGAAGAAGAACAAGAACAAGAACAAGAACAAGAAGAACAAGAAGAACAAGAAGAACAAGAACAAGAAGAAAGAAGGGTCGCCATCTTTGTTCCAAGCCAGTGGAGACAGGCCACCCCAGGTACTGAGCTATCCCGAGTGTAAGACCTAGGGGGACACAGACAACCAAGCTGCGGGCTGCCACCTGCGCCCAGGAACTGGGAGAGCAGTGGTTCCTCTTTGTGCCAGCCCGGCGTGGGGCCGGTACTCTGAGGGATCCCTGCTGCCATCCTAACTCTCTGACAGAGCAGACAGGCAGTACCAGGTTCAGTCCACAGAGACAACCCAAGCATAACATTGATTGGGGCAGGACACACCAGGGCTCCAACAGCACCCAAGAGGAGGGCAGCACATCCGCAATCTGTGACAGGGGAAACCCAGCCATCCACTGTTGTAAAATTAGCCTTATAGGTTCAACGGAGGTTGAAGTGCCAGTCAGTGACTAGACCAACTAACACCAGTGAGAACTAGATGGCAAAAGGCAAACATAGGGACGTTACTAACAGAAATCAAGGCAATATGGCAGCATCTGAACCCAATTCTCCATTAACAGCAAGTCCAGTATACCTGAAAACACCAGAAAAACAAGATTTGGATGTAAAAGCACTGGTCATGATGCTGTTACAGGAACACATGAAGGACATAAATAAATCTCTTAGAGAAACTCAGGAGGAAATGGATCAAAAGTTAGAAGCCCTTACAAGGTAAACACAAAAATCATTAAAAGAAATTCAGGAGAATATGGGTCAAAAGAGAGAAACCAATAAGGAGGAAATGCAAAAATCATTTAAAGAAATACAGGAGAAGTTTGGTCAACAGGCTGAGATCGTGAAAGAGGAAACACAAAAATCTCTTAAAAAATTAGAGGAAAACACAAACAAGCAAGTGAAGGAGCTGAGCAAAAACATCCAGGATCTAAAAACATAAGTAGAAACAACTAAGAAATCACAAAGGGAGACAACTATGGAGACAGAAAACCTTGGGAAGAAATCAGGCGCCATAGATGCAAATATCAACAACAGAATACAAGAGATAGAAGAAAGAATCTCAGATGCCTAAGATACCATAGAAACCATAGACTCAACAGTCAAAGAAAATGCAAAATGCAAAAAGCTTGTAACCCAAAACATCCAGGAAATTCAGGACACAATGAGAAGGCCAAACCTAAGGATAATAGGCATAGATGAGCGTGAAGATTTACAACTTAAAAGGCCAGCAAATATCTTCAATAAAATTATGGAAGAAAACTTCCCCTAACCTAAAGAGAGAGAGATGCCCATGAATATACAAGAAGCCTACAGAACTCCAAACAGACTGGACCAGAACAGAAATACCTCCCGACACATAATAATCAAAACCCCAAATATACTAAACAGAGAAAGAATATTAAAGGCAGTAAGAGAAAAAGGCCAAGTAACATATAAAGGAAGACCTATCAGAATCACCCCAGACTTCACACCAGAGACTATGAAAGCTAGAAAATCCTGGGCAGACCTCATGCAGACTCTAAGAGAACACAAATGCCAGCCAAAACTGCTATATCCAGCAAAACTCTCAATCATCATAGATGGAGAAAACAAGATATTCCATGACAAAACCAAGTTTAACCAATATCATTTCACAAACCCAGCCCTACAAAGGGTAGTAGGAGGAAAACACCAATACAAGGAGGGAAACTTCACCCTGGAAAAAGCAAGATAGTAACCTTCTTTCATCAAACACAAAAGAAGATAACCAATCAAATATAAAAAACATCATAAATGACAGGAAGTAAAAATCACTATTCCTTAATAACTCTTGACATCAATGGACTCAATTCCCCAATAAAAAGACATAGACTAACAGACTGGATACATAAACAGGACCCTACATTTTGCTGCATACAGGAAACACACCTCAGTGACAAAGACAAACGCTCCCTTAGAGTAAAGGGCTGGAAGATGATTTTTACAAGAAAATGGTCTCAGGAAACAAGCCAGACTAGCCACTTTAATATTAGATAAAATTGACTTTCAACCTAAAGTCATCAAAAGAGACACTGAGGGACACTTCTTGCTGGTCAAAGGAAAAATACAACAAGAAGAACTCTCCATCCTGAACATCTATGCTCCAAATGCAAAAGCACCCTCATTTATAAAAGAAAGTTTACTAAAGCTCAAAGCACATATTGCACCTAACACAATAATTGTGGGTGACTTCAACACTCCACTCTCCTCAATGGACCGATCAAGAAAACAGAAACTAAACAGGGACACAATGAAACTAATTGAAGCTTTGGACCAATTAGAGTTAACAGATACATATAGAACATTTCATCCTAAAGCAAAAGAATATACCTTTTTCTCAGCACCTCATGGGACCTTCTCCAAAATCGATCATAAAATTGGTCACAAGACAGACCTCAACAAATATAAGAAGATCAAACTAATCCCATGCCTCCTATCAGATCACTATGGAGTAAAAGTGGTCTTCAATAGCAACAAAATCAACAGAAAGCCCACATACACATAGAAACTGAACAATACTCTACTCAATGATGCCTTGGTCAAGGAAGAAATACAGAAAGAAATCAAAGACTTTTTAGAATTTAATGAAAATGAAGGCACAACATACCCAAATCTATGGGACACAATGAAAGCAGTGCTAAGAGGACAACTCATAGCCCCGAGTGCCTCCAAAAAGAAAATGGAGAGAGCATACACTAGCAGCTTAACGACACACCTGAAAGCCCTGGAACAAGAAGAAGCTAATTCACCCACGAGGAGTAGAAGACAGGAAATCATCAAAGTCAGCGCTGAAATCAATCAAGTAAAAACAAAGAGAACCATACAAAGAATCAACAAAACCAGGAGCTGATTCTTTGACAAAATCAACAATATAGATAAGCCCTTAGACAGACTAACCAAGGGGCACAGAGACAGTATCCAGATTAACAAAATTAGAAATGAAAAGGGAGATATAACAACAGAAACGGAGAAAATTTAAAAAATCATCAGATCCTACTACAAAAGCCTATACTCAACACAACTGGAGAATCTGGATGAAATGGATACTTTTCTGGACAGATATCAAACACCAAAGTTAAATCAGGATCAATTAGACCATCTAAACAGTCCCATAACCCTTAAAGAGATAAAAGAGGTCATAGAAAGTCTCCCTACCCAAAAAAGCACGGGGACCAGATGTAAAACCATCTTGTTTTAATCCTGCCAATCCAAGAGCATGAATTCTGCCAATCCAAGTGCAGAATTCTATCAGAACTTCAAAGAAGACCTAACACCAATACTCTTCAAAGTATTCCACAAAATAGAAACAGAAGGAATACTACCCAACTCGTTCTACGAAGCCACTATTATGCTGATACCAAAACCACACAAAGATCCAACAAAGAAAGAGAACTTCAGGCCAATTTCCCTTATGAATATTGATGCAAAAACACTCAATAAAATTCTTGCCAACCAAATCCAAGAACACATCAAAACAATCATCCACCAGGATCAAGTAGGCTTCATCCCAGGGATGCAGAGATGGTTCAATATAAGGAAATCCATCCATGCAATCCACTACATAAACAAACTCAAAGAACAAAACCACATGATCATTTCATGAGATGCTGAGAAAGCATTTGACAAAATTCAGCATCCTTTCATGCTGAAAGTCTTGGAAAGAACAGGAATTCAAGGCCCATCCCTAAACATAGTTAAAGCAATATACAGCAAACCTGTAGCCAACATCAAACTAAATGGAGAGAAACTTGAAGCAATCCCACTAAAATCAGGGACTAGACAAGGCTTCCCCCCCCTCTCCATATCTTTTCAATATAGTTCTTGAAGTCCTAGCTAGAGCAATTAGACAACATAAGGAGGTCAAAGGGATACAAATTGGAAAGGAAAAAAATCAAATTATCACTATTTGCAGATGATATGATAGTATACTTAAGTGACCCAAAAAACTCTACCAGAGAACTTCTACAGCTGATAAACAACTTCAGCAAAGTGGCTGGTTGTAAAATCAACTCAAGCAAATCAGTAGCCTTCCTATACTCAAAGGATAAACAGGCTGAGAAAGATGTTAGGGAAATGACACCCTTCACAATAGCCACAAACAATATAAAGTATCTTGGTGTGACTCTAACCAAAAATATAAAAGATCTGTATGAAAAGAACTTTAGGTCTCTGAAGAAGGAAATTGAAGAAAACCTCAGAAATTGGAAAAAATCTGCCATGCTCTTGGATTTGCAGGATTAATATAGTTAAAATGGCCATCTTGCCAAAAGCAATATACAGATTCATCGCAATCCCCATCAAAATCCCAACTCAGTTCTTCTTAGAGTTAGAAAAAGCAATTCTCAAATTCATCTGGAATAACAAAAAACCCAGGATAGCTAAAACTATTCTCAACAGTAAAAGGGCTTCTGGGGGAATCAATATCCCAGACCTCAAGCAATACTACAGAGCAATAGTGTTAAAAACTGCATGGTATTGGCACAGCAACAGACAAGTGGGTCAATGGCATAGAAGTGAAGATCCAGAAATGAATCCACACACCTATGGTCACTTGATCTTCGACAAAGGAGCAGAAAACATCCAGTGGAAAAAAAAGATAGCCTTTTCAACAAATGGTGCTGGTTCAACTGGAGGTCAGATTGCGAATTGATCCATTCTTATCTCCTTGTACTATGCTCAACTCCAAGTGGATCAAGGACCTCCACATAAAACCAGACACACTGAAACTAATAGAAAAGAAACTGGGGAAGACCCTTGAGGACATGGGCACAGGGGAAAAGTTCCTGAACAGAACACCAACAGCTTAAGCTCTAAGATCAAGAATTGACAAATGGGACCTCATAAAACTACAAAGTTTCTGTAAGGCAAAGAACACTGGCAAAAGGACAAAACGGCAACCAACAAACTGGGAAAAGATCATCACCAACCCTACATCAGATAGAGGGCTAATATTCAATATATACAAAGAACTCAAGAAGTTAGACCCCAGAGAACCAAATAACCCTATTAAAAAATGGGGTGCAGATCTAAACAAAGAATTTTCACCTGAAGAAATTCGGATGGCTGAGAAGCACCTTAAGAAATGCTCATCATCATTAGTCATTAGGGAAATGCAAATCAAAACAACCCTAAGATTTCACCTCACACCAGTCAGAATGGCTAAGGTTAAGAACTCAGGAGACAGCAGGTGTTGGTGAGACTGTGGAGAAAGAGAAACACTACTCCACTGCTGGTGGGATTGTAAGATGGTACAACCACTATGGAAATCAGTCTGGAGGTTCCTCAGAAAACTGAATGTGACACTACTGGAGGACCCTGCTATACCACTCCTGGGCATATACCCAGAGGATTCCCCAGCATGTAATAAGGACACATGCTCCACTATGTTCATAGCAGCCTTATTTATAATAGCCAGAAGCTGGAAAGAACCCAGATGTCCCTCAATGGAGAAATGGATACAGAAAATGTGGTATATTTACACAATGGAATACTACTCAGTAATTAAAAACAATGAATTCATGAAATTTTTAAGCAAATGGTTGGAACTGGAAAATATCATTTTAAGTGAGGTAACCCAATCACACAAGAATATACATGGATTGCAATCACTGATAAGTGGATATTAACTAGCCCAGAAGCTCTGAATACCCAAGACACAAGTAACATATCAAATGACTCCCATGAAGAAGTAAGGAGAGGGCCCTGATCCTGGAAAGGCCTGATCCAGCATTTTAGGGGATTACCAGGACAGAAAAAAAAGGAGGGGGGTGATTGGAATATGGGTGTAGAGAAGGCTTATGGGACATATGGGGAGGGGGGGAACTGTGAAAGGGGAAAGCATTTTGAAATGTAAACAAAGAATTTAGAAAATAAAAAAATAATAACAATAAAAAGAAGAAGAAAGAAAGAAAGAAAGGAAAAGAAAGAAAGAAAGAAAGAAAGAAAGAAAGAAAGAAAGAAAGAAAGAAAGAAAGAAAGAAAGAAAAGAAAAAAGAAAAGAAAAAACAGCTATATAGAATACCTGAACTTTAGCTCTTGTTTTATCACAAGTATAATCTGCCCATTGTGTTAACTAATAATTAATAGCTTAATTGGCTCAATCCTCTTCAATAAGTCCCTTAAGAACTCCAAATCCTTTGCACAAATTCAGCACTCATGACATTGAGAGCATCATTTCTGTTGGGTTAGGTAGAATCCTGTGCCTTGCATGATCCTTCTTTGCATTAGAGGATGTTTGGCAACACCTTTTACCTTGACAAACTTGACACAAGAAGCATTTTTCCGATGTGACAACCTAAATCATCCCAGGGATTTGAGTGACAATGGCCCCCATCATCTCATATGTTTTAATATTTGGTCCCCAGTTGGTAGATCTGTTTGGGGAATGATTATGCATAACTTTGTTGAAGGAACTGTGTCACTGGAGAGTGGGAATAGTCCATGCCATTCCAAGATTCCAAGTCTTCCCCCACACCGTTGTAGATCAAATGTGAGCTCTCATCTACTGCTCCATCACCATGCCTAGTTCCATGATCCCCACCATGATAGTCATAGACTCTGAAAAATTAATCCACAAATAAGTTCTTTCTTTTATATGTTGCCTTGTTCATGATTTTTTGGCAAGGTAACAGAGTAGTAACTAATAATCCAAGACACTGCAAGAGTTTCTTCAGTTAATATATGCTCCCTTCTAGGTTTAAAATATTTTTAAGAATAATATGTAATTACTGAAAAATTATAATGTTGAGAAATTGGGTAATAAGTACACAATAGCAAGGTCATTTTGAAACTTCTAAAGGGCTCCATTTATTAAAGATTTTAGGGGAAACCATATGAATTCTTTGTGTCTTAACAGATTTTTCTCTTAAGACTGTTTCCTATTTCCTATATGTTATTTCAATTATAAACCAAGAAGAAAGATATATAGCTAAAAATCATGAATACAAGTTGTTAGAATAATCCAAATACATGGCAATTACTAATTACAATGCCATGCACTTTTATTTGACAGACAGAAAACATATACTCAGATAATAGCAAAGATTAATGTTCTTTATTTTTGTTGTTGTTGTTTCTTTTATTTTTTTACAGGTGATAGCACTGTTTTTATCTTTGTTTGCCACCAAGAGGGATTAGGTTTTTACCTTTAGGTCTTCAAAAGATGCCTGCTGCATCAACCTACATTCAAAGTCAGAAATAGAGTAGAGGCAAGAGGTTATTCAAGGTCTGACTGTCCCTATTTTTAAGCTAAGTATTTTCTCATATACTTTGTTTCAGATACTTTGGCTTAGATCTTATTAGTCCTGGAACAGAGCCTGTGTTAGAACTCTGATCTCTCTGAATATGGATGATAGTATTCTACAGGGCCCCATACTATAAAAGAGGTAGGAAAGAAGAAAGCTAGCTGACCTTCAGCATTTATCTTGTCCTGCTTTCTGACCAAGGATACAGTGTGACCAGCCTCTGTAGCTCCTCTTAACCATGAGCCAGAATAGATTCATCTTCCCTTAACTTGCTTCTGCCAGGCATGTTGTCATGGCAACAGAGAAAAAATGAATACAGTATCTGTGGTGGTACCTGGAGAAAATCCCACGGATGCAAATTCATTCGTAGGTGCTTCCTCACTAAAACACTTCTCATTTTTCAATTTAACAAAAATCTATATATTAAATAATACGTTTAAATACAGAGATAAATTTTACTTTTCTATAAGTAAAATTAAATGTGGATATCATGAAGAGACATCAACTGCATTTAAAGCATCCAGTGGACAAGGTCCTGTTACAGTGTGGAGGCACAAACTGTGGCACAATGGATTGATAGTATTTGGAAATGATGCTGCAGATGTTTTTATGCAGAGGACTAAAGCAGGAACAGCCATATACTCTCGTTCAATATTATCACTGTAGGCTGGTATATGTTTGGAAACTAGTCAAATATGCTTCACGATCAATCACTTAATTAGTGATTGAACATGAGACTATAATCACTAACATAGCTTTTGCCAGACTTATCCAAAATGCTCCCAAGAAAATTCTTGTGAACCTTAGGGGAAAAAATGATGCAAGAGATTAATGCCGAATTTCAGTGAAAATCTTTCTAAGGTAAAGGTATCTAACCTAGAGGAAGATGGCTAGTTTAGACCTTACATAAGTGCTGGCCAAACCCTTAAAATGATTTTACAAAGCTAGGCTCTGTTCTGGTATATGCAGATTTATATTTAAGTTCTGGGGAAAGTTACATTCTTCCCCATTCTGATGAGTAATAAAAGAGGGCATGGCTCACTGCTGCACCCAGAACTAAAGAATCTTCAGATTCAAATCCTTTGTGCTTCCTCAATGCCAGTGGCTAACCCATCTTTAGATTCCAATTTGCCTTATACCTTTCAAAGGTGTGGGTGAAATCAGTGATCCTGCTTATGGAAAGATCAGGCTTGAACTCAAAAGTCATGAATTCTCTTTATGCTTCTTGCAATTGATACCCACTGTACAACTTACCCACAGTGATAGAAATAACCAAACAGAATGGCAGCTGACTCAAGAACAGCTTCTTCACATGGAGCATCTTTCTTCTGAATCTTTGCTGAGAGGAAAAGTCCCATGACATCTGTCTGCTGGGTCGGATGAAGACAAATGAGACAAATTCAACATCCTTACAGATTGGAGTTAATCTTACAACTGCTCTGGGTACCACTTCTTGGAGCTAGGCCTGCAACCACTTATGGGTGATTTCTAGAAACCAGCTACTGACTTCCCTCAGCCCAGTGTGAACTACAAGTCCTGTAAAGGAAATGTAGCAATTTCCTGTGTCTTGTTCCCTCTCTCTAAGCCTAAATGTATTTCTTTACTTATGCTATTTGGTTGCAAAGCTTTGTTCCCTGTCTCCCAAGCCTTAGCTTAAGATCTTTTAAGTCTATTTATAAAGAGTAGCACTATTGTCCTTGACCAAAGTATGAGTCAATGCATTGGTTTCCATTGAATTAATTTAATAATTCAAAAATTATTTTCTTGTCTATTCCTATTGTAGCAACATTAATCAATACATTGCCCAAATAGTTAATTTTCTTCCCCCTGGCGCCACCTCCTCCCTGGGGAGGCTCTAATTAGAGAGAATGGCTAGAAACTGACAGGCTCATTACCCACAATGTTCCAATGAATATAAAAGATTTGTTGTGCTTCTGAAAGCAGTGCTAGTTGGAAACCATAGGGGAGAAAGCACCTCTGCATTTCATAAACAGGATGGTTTGAGCATCTTACCTAACAAATAAAATACTAAGAATGTTGTTTGTGGAAATGACTGCAATTAATAACCATCACTTATTGCCTCCTGAACATAAACGTGAATGCCAGAGGTGAAAAAACTATTTATTTTTATATTAATATTGAAACATCGCTAGTTCCTTTATTGTTCATAGAACTAAGAGAAAATGTTGACACCCAACACTAAATAGCATAACAAGGACCTGAAAATGATTGCTATTTCCTATGACAGGTTTGGTCTAATTAGAGGACCTGAGATAGGTCTCATAATAAAAATAAGACTGAGGAACAACGAAGAGCAAGAGCCTCAGGCAGGGTAAATTAATTCCAAGTGATTTCATTCTTTGGATCCCATGATATTCTTGCATGGAGTAGGTGGAGATTTTTCTCCATCTTCCATTTCTGCTCTTCAGCTTGGAAATAAACCCAAGCCAACAACTAAACAATGTCAGCATTCTCTAAAGAAACAGAAAGAATGATTTCCAAAAAGTGTGTGTGTGTGTGTGTGTGTGTGTGTGTGTGTGTGTGTGTGCATGTGTGTGAGCATGTTTGATTTAAAGGCATCCATTTAAGTATCTGCCAAAGCACCAGGACAGAAACCTATAAGGAAGAGCAGCAGACTGGCCACACAGGCTGAAAGCTTTTGTTGATCTTTGAAATCAAATGTCATACAACTGGAAATTGGGCAATATTTCTAAGATAGATTCTTCAGTCATAGTTCATCATTTTTTGTTTCAAGAAAGCCCAGTCTTTGATACTAAGGACTTAAATGGTTGAGGATTTCCTTACAAATTACCAGTGTAAATCTTTATTTAAAGCTGGCTGAGTGAGTCCATATGTTATTGACTGCAGGGTATCAACACAGAGATGCTGTGAGTAATATTCACTTAAACTATTGGCTACTAAGGAATACTGAAACTGATAAAAAAAAATAACTATGCCCTTAACTTAAGAGAAAGCAGTTTCTAGACTTAAGTAGTGATATACTTATTGTGGTTCAATCTGGCCATTGAGTGATGTAATGATCACTAGTTACTCAGCACACTAGTCATGATGTACAAAAGTGTGGATTAGTATTTGGTTATTTTAAATTCTACACCTCATTCAGCATATACAGACTACTTATATTTCAAGTAGCTGAAATATAGTGGTAGTGTGTTTACCAATGTGTTACTTACACCAGTTTCCTCTATGAGTTTAGCTGCCATGTATGTTTTTATTATAATGAAAAAAATAACGGAACATATTAAATGTTGAATTAGTGAGTACCACATCTGAGCTAGGAATGTAGAGGTTCATGTACAAGAAGAGGAGGACGGAATTCAACTGCTATAAAAAAGACATCACAATCCATTGTCTTCATCTTTTACTATGTCCATTATTAGATTAATGAATAGAGCTCAAAATCCTCAAATCTCTCTCTGTCCCTTCCTGGAAGAAATTATTTTAAAACAAAAGGATGTCCATGCCATCCCCATATTTAAAGTGAACTGAAAACTACCCACAATTCTTGGGTAAACTTCCTAACATGTGACCCTGGCAATTGACAGACACTTCCACTTTCAGGGCTAACTCCCACTGCTTCTCTTACCTTAATGAGTTTGGTGGAAGCAGTAACAGAACTATAAACTCTTATCATCTTTAAAGGGTGGAAGTTATATGACAATATCACAAAATGAGCATAGATGAACCAGGAGTTGATTATACATTGGGCTGGATACGTTATAATGTGCACAGTGGTAGCCAGAGAATGGCTCTATTCTAGTACTAAATGTGAGTCAGGCCAAACTAATACACTAAACAGTAAATGTCAATTAAATGTTCAATTATCAATTTACTTGCCTTTGGAAATTTAGAACGGCTTGAAGGAGATTATTTGTGTCTCTTCAAAGTTAAATTTATACAGCTATTCTTTATATCTCCACTTAAATCCTTTGAAGTATGCAGAATCCTGGAAAATTCTTCTTCATTTGGTTGTTCCAAGATTATTGCAGCATTTGCAGGAGCTCCTACATAACCACAGAAAACCTCTATTGTCTTTCTTCTTCTCCTGCAAGTTGTCTGTCCTTCGTAGAATTCTGCTGTAATTATGCATGCTAACATAGTCACAGATACACAAGGCTCAAAAGCTATTGTGAGACACAATAGTGCCATTTCCTTTGGCACTATTCATGTCCTCTGTAACTGGGACACTGAGCTGTCCAGTACTACAGGATCTTCACCATTGCTGATAGAATCTTTTATGTAAGTCCCAGGTTAGAAGCCATACCTAACAAGAGAGTTCTCTCTAGAGCTTGATACTAAAAATGACACACGGTATGTGCTCAGTAATTACTTGTTTATTGGGAAAAGGGAGTACAGATTTACAAGGTTAGGAGTGTCCACATGTGTTTCCTAGCCATGTTGGTGTCTCTTAAAGTGCCTCTCCAGAATAAGGGATATGCAGTTATCTTACCAAGGGAGGGATTAAGTAAATATTGCAGCTCCATTCACTATCGATTAATTAATTTCCTCTTTTTGGATAGTGTTAAGGATTGAACCCAGGTCTTTTGTACATGAAAATTAAATGCTATACACAAAGCTACATCCCTAGACTTGTTTTTAACCAGTGCTAAACGTTATTAGTTCAGGTATTATGTAGCACCAACTTACATGTTCTTAGATTTCCATTGGCTTTGCTATAGAAAACACTACAGATGGGAGTCACCTAACAGCAAATATTATTTGTCCCTGTCTTCTGAGGAAATTGCTTTTCTCTAACTCCCTGGTCCTCTGGGGAAAGAAAATAGCTCCCGGTTATTCTCCCCTGTTTTCTGGAGAAAGTTTGTGTCCTTGTAATTAACTGCAGAATCAACTATACTTAGGGAAAATATGCTAAAAGGACACAAGTCACAAGACTTTCTAGTCAATACTTTTCTTAGATATATGAACCCCAGAGCATGTGGGGATCTATAAATGTCAGAAGCTTTGACATTTTTTGAGTGAAAGAGATGACCTGAGATCTATAACTTCCATGGTACCCACTTATCTGATAAGTCTCCCCCAAAGTTCTTATTGAACTCTAAGACCGGCATCCCAGATAGTCTTTGTGACTATGAGCCTATATGCCATAACTGACTTTAAAAGCCAAGAAAAACTAAACAATAAAACGGGCTATCAAATGCCCTGTAATCTTTTGCATCAGCTGGAAGCACACCTCTAATGTAGAAATTCCTTTTCAAAGTTAATGATATTTGTTGAATGACTACAAGGAGCTGAATGAACTGGAGGCTATATCCTTCTCTAGTGCTTTGAATAAGATGTCCTCCATAGTCTGGGTATTTGAATATTTGGTCACCTCTTCGTAGGGGAGGTTTATGAGATTTGGCCTTCCTGAAGAAAGTGTGTCCCAGAGAGCGGGTTTTGAGGGTTTCCAAAGACTCATGCCATTTTGAGTTTTCTCTCTCTGTGCTGATAAATATGAGCATTCAGTGTTCAGCTTCCAGCTCCAGTCACCATACCTGTGAGCTGCCATGCTTCCCTGATGTGATGGTCATGGACTCTCCTTCTGGAACTCTATGAGTCAAATAAACTCTTCCTTGTACCAGTTGCCTTGATCATCGTGCTTTATTAAAACATTAGAAATGTAATCTTCTAACACCGCTGAAAAAAGTACTTCAAAGTCATCATAGGAGAAAGAAAGTTTATAAGTTGTTGGGGACAGGGCACAGTTCCTCTTACAAGTAGTAAAAAGGTCTGACATTAAGCAGAGCCTCCAACCCTGTAAGACAAGTCTTTCAGCCAGGCATTGGGTAGCATGCCTAATTCCAGCACCCTGAAGGCTAAAGCTTAGAGATCATCAGGAATCAGAGGCCAGCTGTGTTTATGCAATGAATTTCAGACAGCCTTGGCTACAGTGATAGACTGTCTCAGGAAAACTCTCCCTCAAAACCATGTCCTTTAATCACCTGGGATGTTCACCTAGTGATGTGGAAAAGAAAGGTCTCCACAAAACACCCCAGTGATTGCTTCTCAGTAACTCTAGATTTAACTCAGCAGTAGTTGAAATTTTATAGATGGGTTAACAAGGCCTGGAAAAAATATAAAAACAAAGGACTTGAGCTATTTCCAGAAAAATACTTTCATTTTTCACATCTCCCTGTCATTATCAACCAAGTGACAGCTATGATGTAGATGCAGTTATTCGTACAGAAGCAAAGCTTCCTAACTCTTGACATTGACATTTACGTAAATTATATTTGTGTGTTGTGTTAAATGTAATTGTCATTTAAAATGTTTTCAAGAACTACATTCTGATTCTGCACTGAAGTGGAAATAACTGTTTTGAAAATCTCAGCGATCATACGTGGGGGCACATCCTTAAGTCACATACAGACAAGTACCTCTCCTCGATATCATAAATGAAAGTATATATTTACTTGGAAAGCAAAAGCAAAATGAACTGTTGGAGTGAAAGAAGGCAAGTACTTCAGGGAGGTAAGGAGATATATGTCTTCCTTTCGCTTATTATGTGCCAAGGAAGAGTGTTCTGGCAACAGATTTTACAAAACAAAGATCAACAGATTGTAAGGAGATTCAATAATCTGCAGTGGAATGCTTTCAAGCATTGTCGAATGCCTGTCTGTCTTGGATGGCTGTGGCAGTTTGAATGAGAATGTCCTCCATAGGCTCATAACTTTAAATACTTACTCTTCAGTTGGCAACAGCTGGGGAGGCTTAAGTTGCAATGCCCTACTGGGGAAAATATGTCAAATGGGAATAAACTTTATTATTAAATGTCCCATGCTACCAGCAATTCTATCTCTACTTGAGGTTGATACATGAATCCTCCACTTTCTGTTCCTGTCACTGTACCTGCTCCTCACTGCCACAGTTCCTTGACATGACTGGCACCAATCCTTCTGGAGCTGTAAGCAAAATTAAGCTGTTTCTTTCTTTTAAGACATTTGTTGTTCTTGTTGTAGTGTTTTATCAGAGCAGCAGGAATGAAATTAATCCAATAGTACAGAAGAAGCTATTGGGTAACAAACTTCCAATTAGGAGTAACAACTCTGAGTTTAAAAGAAGACACAGTGTTTTCATTTTTCACAACTTTTTAGGGGATGTTAGTGCTTCTTCTGTAAGGATCAGGATTGGAACCCCACTGTCTTTTTTTTTTATTGACTATCATCTTCATTTACACTGCCAATGGTAAAACCTTTCCCTATTTCCCCCCTCCCCAAAGGCCCCCAACCCCTCCTCCCACCCCCTGCCTCCACATATATGCCCCTCTACCTGACCCACTCCCGCCTCCTCTGTCCTCATTTTCCATTTCTTGGGGCATCTACTGAGCCTTCACCTGACCAAGGACCACTCCTCCCACTGATGCCCAACAAGGTATTCATTCCTCTGGAACCATGTGTACCACTTTGTTGATGGTTCAGTCCCTGGAAGTCCTGGGGCATCTGGGTGGCCAAAATCCCCATGGGGCCGTAAACCCCTGCAGCTCCTCCAGATCCTTCATTGGGGACCCCATGCCCAGTCCAGTGGTTGGCTGCTAGCATCTGCCTCTGTATTTGTAAGGCTCTGGCAGGGCCCCTCTGGAGACAACTATGGCATGCTCTTTTTGGTATACACTTCTTGTCATCCATAGTAGTGTCTGGGTTTGGTGACTGTTTATAGGATGAATTCCCAGGTAGGGCAGTCTCTGGGTGGCCTTTACTTCAGTCTCTACTACACACTGTCTCCATTATTGCTCCTGTGATTATTTTGTTCTCTTTCTCAGAGGAACCAAAGCACCCTCACTTAAGTCCTCCTCCTTCTTGAGCTTCCTGCCTTGGGTGAATTGTAACTTGTTTATTTTGAGCTTTTGGGCTAACATCTACTTATTAGTGAGTACATACCATGTGCGTTCTTTTGTGATTGGGTTACCTCGCTCAAGGTGACACATTCTAGTTACATCCATTTGCCTAAGAATTTCATGAATTCATTGTTTTGAATAGCTGAATAGTACTCCATTGTGTATATATACCACAGTTTCTGTATCCATTCCTCTGTTGAAGGACATCTGGGTTCTTTCCAGCTTCTGACTATTATAAATAAGGCTACTATGAACATAGTGGAACATGTGTCCTTATTACAGAGCATCTTCTGGATATATGGCCAAGAGCGATATAGCTGGGTCCTCAGGTATTACTATGTCTAATTTTCTGAGGAATTGCCAAACTGATTTCCAGAGTGGTTTCACCAGCTTGCAATCCCACCAACAATGGAGAAGTAATCCTTTTGCCCCACATCTTCTCCAGCATCTGCTGACCCTGAGTTTTTCATCTTGGTCATTCTGACCAGTGTGAGGAATCTCAGTGTTGTTTTGATTTGCATTTCCCTGATAACTAAGGATGCTGAACATTTCTTTGGGTGATTTAGTGCCATTCGAGTTTCCTCAGTTGAGAATTCCCTCTTTAGCTCTGTACCCCATTTTTTAAAAATTATTTTCTTATTTGATATATTCTTTATTTACATTTATCCCCCTTTCCAGGATGCCCCCTCCCCGAAAGTCCCATAATCCCTCTTCCCTCACACTGTTCCCCAATCAACCCCTTCTAGCTTCCCTGTCCTGGAATTCCACTACACTGCTGCACTGAGCCTTTCTAGGACCAGGGGCTTCTGATTCCTTCTTCTTGGGCATCGTTTGATATGTGAATTGTTTCTTGGGTATTCCAAGGTTCTGGGATAATATCCACTTATCAGTGAGGACATAACATGTGTGTTCTTTTGTGATTGGGTCACCTCACTCAGGATGACATTCTTCAGTTCTACCCACTTGTGTAAGAATTTCATGAATTTATTGTTTTTAATAGCTGAGTAGTATTCCATAGTGTAAATATACATTTTCTGTATCCATTTCTCCATTGAGGGGCATCTGGGTTCTTTCCAGCTTCTGGCTATTATAAATGGGGCTGCTCTGAACATAGCAGAGCATGTATCCTTATTACCAGCAGGGGAATCCTCTGGGTATATGCCCAGGAGTGGTATAGCAGGGTCCTCCCATAGTATTATGCCCAGTTTTCTGAGGAACCGCCAGCCTGATTTCCAGAGTGGTTGTACCAGTTTGCAACCTCACCAGCAGTGGAGGAGTGTTCCTCTTTCTCCACATCCTTGCCAGCACCTGTTTTCTCCTGAGTTTTTGATCTTAGCCATTCTCACTGGTGTGAGGTGAAATCTCAGGGTTGTTTTGATTTGCATTTCTCTGATGACTAAGGAGCTTTAGAGCCATTCAAGTTTTCTCAGGAGAAAATTCTTTGTTTAGCTCTGTACCCCATTTTTTAATAGAGTTATTTGGCTCTCTGGAGTCTAACTTCTTGAGTTCTTGTATATCTTGGATATTAGCCCTCTGTCGGATATAGGGTTGGTAAAGATCTTTTCCCAATTTGTTCATTACCATTTTGTCCTTTTGATAATGTCCTTTGTAAATTTTCTCAATTCTTGATCTTAGAGCATAGTCATTTTGTCCAATTGACTATGTCCTTTGCCTAACGGAAGCTTTGCAGTTTTATTAGGTCCCATTTGTCAATTCTTGTTCTTGGATTCATTGGTGTTTTGTTCAGGAACTTTTCCCCTGGGCCCATGTGTTCAAGATTCATCCCCACGTTCTCCTCTGTAAGCTTCAGTGTGTCTGGTTTTATGGGTAGATACTTGATCCACTTGGACTTGAGCTTTGTGCAAGGAGATAAGAATGGGTTGATTTACATTTTTCTGCATGCAGACCTCCAGTTGATCCAGCACCATTTGTTTAAAATGCCGTCTTTTTTCCACTGGATGGTTTTAGCTCTTTTGTCAAATATCAAGTGACCGTACGTGTGTGGGTTCTTTTTTGGGTCTTCAATTCTGTTCCATTGATCTTCCTGCCTCTCTGCATACCAATCCCAAATAGTTTTTTATCACTATTGCTCTGTAGTAGAGCTTGAGGTTAGGGATGGTGATTCCCCCAGAAGATCATTTATTGTGGAGAATAGTTTTAGCTATCCTGGGTTTTTTGTTATTCCAGATGAATTTGAGGATTACTCTTTCTAGATCGATGAAGAATTGATTTGGGATTTTGATGCAGATTGCATTGAATCTGTAGATTGCTTTTGACTTTTACTATGCTTAGGTATGGGCCTTGAATTCCTGTTCTAAGACTTTTATCATGAAGGGACACTGGATTTTGTCAAAAGCCTTTTCAGCATCTAATGAAATGACCATGTGTTTTTATTCCTTTAGTTTGTTATGGTAGTAGATTACATTGACAGATTTCCGTATATTGAACCACCCCTGCATCCCTGGGATGAAGCCTACCTGATGGTAGTGAATTATAGTTTTGATGCATTCTTGGATTCTATTGGCCAGGATTTTGTTCAGCATTTTTTGTATCAATGTTCATGAGGGAGATTGGTCTGAAGTTCTCCTTCCTTGTTTGGTCTATGTTTGATTTAGGTATAAGCATTATTGTGGCTTCATAGAATGATTTGGGTAGTGTTCCTTGAGTTTCTATTTCATGTAATAGTTTGAAGAGTATAGGTATTAGCTCTTCTTTGAAAATCTGATAGAATTCCCTGCTAAACCCATCTGATACTGGGCTTTTTTTTTTTTTTTTTTGATGGGAGAATATTAATGACTGTTTCTATTTCCTTAGGAATTATGGCACTATTTAGATAGTTTAACTGATTCTGTTTTAACGTTCGCACCTGGTATGTATCTAGAAAGTTGTCCATTTTATTCAGATTTTCAAACTTTGTAGATTATAAACTCTTGTAGTAGCATCTGATGATTTTTTTGAATTTCCAGTTTCTGTTGTTATTATGTCTCTGTTGTTATTTTGATTTCTGATTTGATTAATTTGGATACTGCCTCTGTGCCCTCTGATTAGTCTGGCTAAGGGTTTATCTATCTTGGTGATTTTTTTTCTTAGAACCAGTTCCTTGTTTTGTTGATGCTTTGTATAGTTATTTTTATTGCTGTTTGATTGATTTCAGCCCTGAGTTTGATTATTTCCTGCTGTCTACTCCTCTTGGGTGTATTTGTTTCTTTTTGTTCTAATGTTTTTAAGTGCACTGTCAAACTGTTAGTGCAACCTCTCCATTCTCTTTTTGGAGGCACTCAGAGCTATGAGTTTTCCTCTTAGCGCTGCTTTTATTGTGTCCCATAAATTTTGGTATGATGTGTCTTATTTTCATTAATTCTAAAAAGTCTTTCATTTCTTTCTTTATTTCTTCCTTGACCAAGCTGTCATTGAGAAGAGCATTGTTCAAAGTCCACGTGTATGTGTGTTTTCCATTGTTTTTCTTTGAGCATAAGACCAGCCTTAGGCTGTGATGATCTGATAAGGTACGTGGAATAATTTCAATATTTCTGTATCTGTTGAGGCCAATTTTGTGACCAATTATATGGTCAGTTTTGGAGAAGGTACCATGAGGTGCTGAGAACAAGGTATATTCTTTTGTTTTAGGGTGGAATGTCATGTAAATATCTGTTAGATCCATTTGCTCCATAACTTTAGTTAGTTTCACTGTATCTCTGTTTAGTTTCTGATTCCATGATTTGTCCATTTTTGGCAGTGGGGTGTTGAAGTTTCCCACTATTATTGTGTAGGATGCAATGTGTGCTTTGAGATTTATTAAAGTTTCTTTTATGAATGTGGGTGCCTTTGCATTCAGAGCATAGATGTTCAGAATTGAGTTGAGTAGAGTTTTCCTTTGACCAACTTTTGGTTGAAAGTCAATTTTATCTGATATAGGAATGGCCACTCCAGCTTGTTTCTTGGGACCATTTGCTTGGAAAACTGTTTTCCAACCTTTGACTCTGAAATAGTAACTGTCTTTGTCACTAAGGTGGTTTTCTTGTATGCAACAAAACGTTGGGACCTGTTTAAAATAGTCTATTAGTGTATGTCTTTTTATAGGGGAATTGAGACCATTGATAGTAAGAGATATTAAGGAAAAGTGTTTGTTGCTTACTGTTATCTTCTTAGTTAAAGGTGAAATTCTGGTTGTGTAGCTATCTTCTATTGGGTTTGTTGAAAGATTACCTTATTGATTTTTCTATGGTGTGGTTTCCTGCCTTGTGCTAGTATTTTCCACCCATTATCCTTTGCAGAGCTGGATTTGTGGAAAGATATTGTGTAAATTTGCTTCTGTCATAGAATGTCTTTTTTTCTCTGTCTATGGTAGTTGAATGTTTTGCTGGGTATAGTAGTCTGGGCTGACATTTATGTTCTCTTAGAGTTTGTATGGCATCTGCCCAGGATCTTCTGACTTTCATAATCTCTGCTGAGAAGTCTGGTGTAATTCTGATAGGTCTGCCTTTATATGCTACTTAACCTTTTTTTTTTTTTTTTTTTTTTTTTTTTTTTTTTTTTTTTTTTTTTTTTTTTTTTACTGCTTTCTTTCTTTGTTTAGGGCATTTGGTGTTTTGATTATTATGTGATGGGAGGAATTTCTGCTCTGGTCCAATCTTGTTTAGAGTTCTGTAGGCTTCTTGCATGTTCATGGGCAACTCTTTATTTAGGTTAGGGAAATTTTCATCTATAATTTTGTTGAAGTTATTTACTAGACCTTTAAGATGTAAATTTTCACATTCTTCTATACCTATAATCCTTGGGTTTGGTCTTCTCATTGTGTCCTGTATTTCCTGGATGTTTTGGGTTACAAGCTTTTTGCATTTTGCATTTTCTTTGACTGTCGAGTAAATGTTTTCTATGGAATCTTCAGCATCTGAGATTCTTTCTTCTATCTCTTGTATTCTGTTGTTGATGCTTGCATCTATGACTCCTGAATTCTTTCCAAGGTTTTCTATCTTCAGAGATGTCTCACTTTGCAATGTCTTTATTGTTTCTATTTCCATTTTTAGATACTGGATAATTTTGTTCAGTTTCTTCACTTGTTTGTTTTTTCCTGAAATTCTTTAAGGATTTTTTTTGTGTGTGTGTGTTTCCTCTTTGAGGACTTCTACCTGTTGACCCATGTTGTCCTGTGTTTCTTTTATGGATATTTGTGATTCCTCTTTAAGGGCTTCTGCATGTTGACCCATGTTCTCTTGTATTGCTTTAAGGGATTTTTGTGTTTCCTCTTTAACAGCTTCTACCTGTTGCTCCATGTTCTCCTGTATTTCTTTAAGGGAGTTATTTATGTCCTTCTTGAAGTCCTCCATCAGAAATATGAGATGTGATTTTAAATATAGCTCTTGCTTTTCTGATGTGATGGAGTATCCAGGATTTGCTATTGTGAGAACTGAGTTCTGATGGTGCCATATTGCTTTGGTTTCCGTTGGTAATGATCTTGCGTTTGTGTTTGGCCATCTCGTTATCTCTGGTGTTAGCTGGTCTTGCTGTCTCTAACTTCTCTGCCCTGCAGGCCTGTGTGTCTGTACTCCTTGGATTCCCTTTCTCTTCAATGCCCTGCAAACAGCTGGTTCTCCAGGAAGTATCAGGTGATGGGGTCTTCCCTGTGGCATACTTGGCAATGGTCAAATGCCCTGCAGCTTGCTAGTCTCAAATGTCCTGCTGCTGCCAGGTCTTGAATGCCCTGCTTCTGCCAGTTTGAATGCCCTGCTGCTGCCAATTCTCTAGAAAGTATCAGGAAGTAGCATCCTCCCAGTGGTAGAAATGGTGCAGGTCTACCACAGGGAACAGTGTGGTAGTGAGGGAGGAAGGAAGGATAGAAGGGAGGGAAGGGAGTGGTGATGTGGAGGTTGCTGGGTAGTGAATCCCAGAGTGGCTCTGGGCCTCTAGAAGTGGGGGGTGTCTGTGAATTCTTACTGAATTCCCTGCTCCTGCCAGTTCTCTAGAAAGTATCAGGAAGTAGGATCCTCCCCGTGGCAGAAGTGGTACGGAGACCCACTGTTTTATACACCTGCAGACAGAAAGTGGAGACTGCTTTATCTGGATGTCTGTACACCTGGTTCTGGATATTAGAAAGACACACACCCAGGATTTAGAGGATGAAGAAAAAAGGTAAGCCAATACTGAGCTCTTTTGATGAGGGAAATTTATACTGATGGCATGAAATTAAAGTTTGGATTCTGTTCAGTAACTTTATCTATTTAAAACATACTCTGATCTTGAGTAATCTATAAAAATAATGAAAATGCCTTTAAATTAGTACAGAATAAAATCTTTAAAAGATAAACTATCATGACACAAACTTGTGGTCAGAATGGTAGTTTTCATCATTGTTAAACTTAATGCTGTTATCTTGCATTAATCTCCCTTAAAGTCTATTTTATGTTGATGCTGATTAGATCTTAAATATCTGAAAAACCTTGGGGGAGGATCAGGGTAAGCACACAAAATCTTATCTCTGTGGTGAGAAAATGGATATTCACTAAAACACTAGAAGTCCCTGAAATAGCCCAGATGAGCAAGACACACTAGTTTGGAGAGAACTTAAAAGTGTGGAATTCTATCTGGGAAGGGGGTCCCAAGAGAAAACAATGGGTTTTTTTGTTTTTTTGTTTATTTATTTGTTTGTTTGTTTTTATGGTACATTCTCTTTTTTTTTATTCTTTTTTTTTTATTCGATATAATTTACATTTCAAATGATTTCCCCTTTTCTAGCCCCCCCACTCCCCGAAAGTCCCGCAAACCCCCTTCTCTTCCCCTGTCCTCCCACCCACCCCTTCCCACTTCCCCGTTCTGGTTTTGCTGAATACTGTTTCACTGAGTCTTTCCAGAACCAGGGGCCACTCCTCCTTTCTTCTTGTACCTCATTTGATGTGTGGATTATGTTTTGGGTATTCCAGTTTTCTAGGTTAATATCCACTTATTAGTGAGTGCATACCATGATTCACCTTTTGAGTCTGGGTTACCTCACTTAGTATGATATTCTCTAGCTCCATCCATTTGCCTAAGAATTTCATGAATTCATTGTTTCTAATGGCTGAATAGTACTCCATTGTGTAGATATACCACATTTTTTGCATCCACTCTTCTGTTGAGGGATACCTGGGTTCTTTCCAGCATCTGGCAATTACAAATAGGGCTGCTATGAACATAGTAGAACATGTATCCTTATTACATGGTGGGGAGTCTTCTGGGTATATGCCCAGGAGTGGTATAGCAGGATCTTCTGGAAGTAAGGTGCCCAGTTTTCGGAGGAACCGCCAGACTGATTTCCAGAGTGGTTGTACCAATTTGCAACCCCACCAGCAGTGGAGGAGTGTTCCTCTTTCTCTACACCCTCTCCAACACCTGCTGTCTCCTGAATTTTTAATCTTAGCCATTCTGACTGGTGTAAGATGAAATCTTAGGGTTGTTTTGATTTGCATTTCCCTAATGACTAATGAAGTTGAGCATTTTTTAAGATGTTTCTCCGCCATCCGAAGTTCTTCAGGTGAGAATTCTTTGTTTAACTCTGTACCCCATTTTTAATAGGGTTGTTTGGTTTTCTGGAGTCTAACTTCTTGAGTTCTTTATATATATTGGATATTAGCCCTCTATCTGATGTAGGATTGGTGAAGATCTTTTCCCAATTTGTTGGTTGCCGATTTGTCCTCTTGATGGTGTTCTTTGCCTTACAGAAACTTTGTAATTTTATGAGGTCCCATTTGTCAATTCTTGCTCTTAGAGCATACGCTATTGGTGTTCTGTTCAGAAACTTTCTCCCTGTACCGATATCCTCAAGGGTCTTCCCCAATTTCTTTTCTATTAGCTTCAGAGTGTCTGGCTTTATGTGGAGGTCCTTGATCCATTTGGATTTGAGCTTAGTACAAGGAGACAAGGATGGATCAATTCGCATTCTTCTGCATGCTGACCTCCAGTTGAACCAGCACCATTTGTTGAAAAGGCTATCTTTTTTCCATTGGATGTTTTCAGCCTCTTTGTCGAGGATCAAGTGGCCATAGGTGTGTGGGTTCATTTCTGGATCTTCAATCCTGTTCCATTGATCCTCCTGCCTGTCATTATGGTACATTCTCTTATTTACTTGGAGTTGTGGAAAGAATATCCTAGGTGTGGTGGTTTGAATATCCTTTTCTCATGGGAAGTGGCACTATTAGGAGGTGTCGCCTTATTAGAGGAAGTGTGGCCTTGTTGGAGAAAGTATGTCACTATGTAGGTAGGCTATGAGTCTCCTATGCTCAGGCTCTACCCAGTCCCTAGAAGAGTCTAGCTCCTAGCTTCCTGCAGAAGGCAATCTCCTGCTGCCTGGTTTTTGATCATGATGTAGAACTCCATCTCCAACACTCTGTCTGCCTGTATGCTGCCATGCTTCCTGCCATGTAATGGACTAAACCTCTGAAATTGTAGCCAGCCCCAATTATATGTTTTCTTTTATACAAGTCTCCTAGGTCATGATGTCTCTTCACAGCAATGAAACCCTATCTTAAGACACAAAGCAAGCAGAAGCAGTAGATATGGAAGGAGCTGGGTGATCCAAGGCTAAGTATCTTTAGCCTGTTTTTCTCATGTTATAATTCTGTTTTTTTTCCTATCCTTCTGCCCAGTGATCACACTGGTTACCTGAGTCTTAGAGAGCCCACCTGTCCAGAAACATGGATAGGTGAACTCTTTATTTAAAGGTGATCACATATGTCTATTGCAAAGACTCTGGCCCCTTTTGACACCTAGAGCAGAATTTCATTCTGCTATAAAATTAAGTTGGACTGACTTCCCCGACTCTTCCATTTTTCATTTCCTTCCCAGCTGCCACACCCTCTGGGAATCAGTCTGGCTCTAAATGGCTGAAGCAATGAGGCTTCCATTTCTTCCCCTAGGATACTAATGCACAGTCTAATAGACTGTTAGGAACTTGCTTCTGATATTCAGCCTGCATTTTCTTCCCCCTAATTGCATCCCATTACTGCATTCTAAACAATTTTTCTTTTTTCCTTTATACCCTACAGATTCTCATCTGGGGTTATTTCAATTTGGCCAAGCTTTGTAAACTGAGGGGTTTTTTTTTTCTGTATTTCTACTGGGATTCAAACTTTTTGGTTTCTAGTTTGCTTGTTTGACATTCTGAAATTTTCTTGCTGCTGGCTATTGCAATGATAGTCAAAAGACTGCCATTTACTAAGAAAGTTCTGGTGAGACAAATATAGGAAATCACATTTTCTTCTTATTTTCAATGTGAGGGTTCAGTTAATCTCACATTGAGAATATATTGCCATTTTAAATTGTTTTGAAGCAGCCACTGTCTGGATTATCTTCACCACCCACTAATACAATTGGACATTTTTATCCTTCGAGTCATTTAACACCCCTTGCATTGCATTTGGGTCTCTCATGTGTATTTATGTCTTGGCTTATATTATTGCTTTGCATTACTATATGCCTTTTACCAGATCACTATTTTTCCATAAACATAAGTAGACAACTTAACTCAATTTTACAGGTTAAATGATCTGTAAAAACAAGAATACAGCATTAAACAAATATTGTCATTCTCAAAGCTGTTATTGGTAAATGTTCTCCCATGTTTGTAATAAGGGTATCTATAATGGATATTCTTGGCTGCCAACCTGACTCTGTTTGGAATGAATTATAATCCAGAAGTGGAGGAAACACCCGTAAGAGACTGTCTGCTTTGTTTGAATCGTGTGAATCCACTTCTCATCTGGACCTTTAAAGTAGGAAGATACACAGCTTTCACCTGGATCTTGAGATGGGATGAGACCACACCTTGTGCTGGAAGTATATATATATACTTCATATTCACTATATGAAATATATGTGAAAGATATATATGAAATGAAGAAAGTTAGAGAGAGAGAGAGAGAGAGAGAGAGATGCATTCTATAAATTCTATGATTCTGGAGAACCCCAATTAATACTGTATGCAATATCTACACAATGACTTTTACTATCTATAGTCATTTTTAAGATATTCTTAAATATCTTAGCTAACTCTCATTGATTCTGTTTGATTTCTATGTGACTTTGAGACTTTAGAGCCATTCCAAAGCTCTTCTGAGAATGTACACACACACATCCAAAGCTCTTCTGAGAATGTACACACACACACACACACACACACACACAGGAGAAAACAACACATTCTCATTTCCTCTCACTTTGTTATAATTCCAGCCATAGGAGCCAAATGTGAATTCTGAGCTCTCTGGCAATGGAGAGTATAGTAAGGTTCTCCTAGATATCAGCCATCCTGCAATATTGAAATATAAAGTCATAATCCATCATAGACTTTTCACTGGAGACAAGAAAAAGACTTCAAAGAGTCGTTGTATGTGATTCTTGTGGAGCTACAAATTCTCCAGAATCTTATTATGAAAGGAAACTTGACATACTTGCCATCTGGTGAATAATATTCTAAGATATCAAAAGTAAACTTGTATTGAGAAAGGCAGTAATCAGTCTTAAATCTAGGAAATTACCATACAGAGTACATATCTTCTGGGTGTATACCTTTCATTGAAATCTTGATTGCGGTACTCATGAGCAAGAATTGCCCTCACTCTCTAATCTCTGGTTAACTTTTTTGCACAGGAAAAGGGAGGAATGTTAAACCTGATAGGCCACATTTCCCTGATTGTTCTGAAGCCATTTAAGTGACTTTGCCACCTAGTAGGTATCCTGTTCTTTCCAAGAGAGATTCCATGTCCCTTTCATTCCTCCTCCAATGTTTCCAATGGGGTGGGAGCACGTTCTCAGAACAGATCCATTTTTTTCCTTGCTTCTTGCTTTCTCTGATGCTGTGAGTGCATATAATACAGCCTGATGGTGTCTCACTCCCACTGGGAGTTCTATGACGTTTTCATAAAAGTTCTTCTATTTTTAAAGTCATGTGACTACCCTAGGAAAGTTCCTGTCTGGCAGAGGAAAACTAAAAGAATAATTTAGTGGATGCATTTAACTTATACAGGGTCAGCTAACAGTCATAGAGAGTGGCTATGGGAGAAGGATGGCTTTTTTTTTTAATTCTATATATTCTTTATTTGCATTTCAAATGATTTCCCCTTTCCTTGATCCCCCTCCACTCAAATCCCATAAGCCCACTTCCCAGCCCCTGTTCCCCCATCCACCCCTTCCCACTTCCCTGTTCTGGTATTCCCCTACATTGCTGCACTGAGCCTTTCCAGAACAAGGGGCCACTCCTTCCTTCTTGGACATCATTTGATATGTGCATTGTGTCTTGGGTATTCCAAGCTTCTAGGCTAATATCTGCTTATCAATGAGTGCATACCATGAGTGTTCTTTTGAGGCTGGGTTACCACACTTAGGATGATGTTCTCCAGCTCCATCCATTTATCTAAGAATTTCATGAACTCGTTGTTTCTAAAGGCTGAATAGTACTCCATTGTGTATATATACCACAATTTTTGTATCCATTCCTCTGTTGAGGGACATCTGGGTCATTTCCAGCTTCTGGCTATTATAAATAGGGCTGCTATGAACATAGTGGAGCATGTATCCTTGCTTCATGCTGGGAAATCCTCTGGGTATATGCCCAGGAGTGGTATAGCAGGGTCCTCCGGAAGTGTTGTGCCCAGTTTTCTGAGGAACTGCCAGACTGATCTCCAGAGTGGTTGTACCAGCTTGCAATCCTACCAGCAGTAGAAGAGTGTTCCTCTTTCTCCACACCCTTGCCAACACCTGCTGTCTCCTGAGTTTTTAATCTTAGCCATTCTGACTGGTGTGAGGTGAAATTTCAGGGTTGTTTTGATTTGCATTTCCCTAATGACTAATGATGTTGAACATTTCTTAAGATGCTTCTCAGTCATCCAAAGTTCTTCGGGTGAAAATTCTTTGTTTAGCTCTGTACTCCAATTTTAATAGGGTTATTTGGTTTTCTGGAGTCTAACTTCTTGAGTTCGTTGTATATATTGGATATTAGCCCTCTGTCTGATGAAGGATTGGTGAAGATCTATTCCCAATTTGTTGGTTGCTGATTTGTCCTTTTGACAGTGTCCATTGCCTTACAGAAACATGGTAATTTCATGAGGTCCCATTTGTCAATTCTTGATCTTAGAGCAAAAGCTATTGGTATTCTGTTCTGGAACTTTCCCCCTGTGCCCATGTCCTCAAGGGTCTTCCCCAGTTTCTTTTCTATTAGTTTCAGTGTGTTTAGCTTTAATCAGAGGTCCTTGATCTACTTGGAGTTGAGCTTAGTACTAGGAGATAAGAATGGATCAATTCACATTCTTCTGCATGCTGACCTCCAATTGAACCAGCACCATTTGTTGAAAAGGCTATCTTTTCAACTGGATGTTTTGAGCTCCTTTGTTGAAGATCAAGTGACCATAGGTGTGTGGGTTCATTTCTATATCTTCAATCCTATTCCATTGATCCACCTGCCTGTCACTATACCAATACCATGCAGCATTTAACAGTATTGATCTGTAGTATTGCTTGAGGTAGGCCCAGGATACTGATTCCCCAAAAGTTCTTTTTCTGTTGAGAATAGTTTTAGCTATCCTGGGATTTTTGTTATTCTAGATGAATTTGAGAATTGCTCTTTCTAACTCTATGAAGAACTGGGATGGGATTTTGATGGAGATTGTGTTGAATCTGTAGATTGCTTTTGGCAAGATGGCCATTTTAACTATATTAATCCTGCCAATCCACGAGCATGGCAGATTTTTCCATTTTCTGAGGTCTTCGATTCCCTTCTTCAGAGACCTGAAGTTACTGTTATACAGATCTTTCACTTGTTTGGTTAGAGTCACACCAAGATACTTTATATTGTTTGTGGCTATTGTGAAGGGTCTCATTTCCCTAACTTCTTTCTCAGCCTGCTTATCCTTTGAGTATAGGAAGGCTACTGATTTGTTTGAGTTGATTTTATAACCTGCCACTTTGCTGAAGTTGTTTGTCAGCTGTAGGAGTTCTCTGGTAGAGGTTTTTTTGGGTCACTTAAGTATACTACCATATCATCTGCAAATAGTGATAGTTTGAATTCTTCCTTTCCAATTTGTATCCCTTTGACCTCCTTATGTTGTCTAATTGCTCTAGCTAGTACTTCAAGTACTATATTGAAAAGATATGGAGAGAGAGGGCAGCCTTCTCTAGTCCCTGATTTTAGTGGAATTGCTTCAAGTTTCTCTCCATTTAGTTTGATGTTTGCTACCAGTTTGCTGTATATTGTTTTTACTATGTTTAGGTATGGGCCTTGAATTCCTGTTCTTTCCAAGACTTTTAGCATGAAAGAATACTGTATTTGGTCAAATGCTTTTTCAGCATCTAATGAAATGACCATGTGATTTTTTTTCTTTGAGTTTGTTTATGTAGTGGATTGCATTGATGGATTTGCGTATATTTCACCATCCCTGCATCCCTGGGATGAAGTCAACTTGATCATGATGAATGATCGTTTTGATGTGTTCTTGGATTCAGTTGGCAAGAATTTTATTGAGTATTTTTGCATCAATGTTCAACAGGGAAATTGGCCTGAAGTTCTCTTTCTTTGTTGGATCTTTTTGTGGTTATGGTATCAGCTTAATTGTGGTTTTGTAGAACAAGTTGGGTAGTGTTCCTTCTGTTTCTATTTTGTGGAATAGTTTGAAGAGTATTGGTGTTAGGTCTTCTTTGAATGTCTGATAGAATTCTGCACTAAAACCATCTGGTCCTGTTCTTTTTTTGGTTGGAAGGCTGTCTATGTCACCTTATATTTCTTAGGGGTTAAGGGACTCTTTAGATGATCTATTTGATCCTGATTTAATTTGGTATTTGGTACCTCTCTAGGAAATTGTCCATTTCCTCCAGATTGTACAGTTGTGTTGAGTATAGGCTTTTGTAGTAAGATCTGATGATTTTTTGAATTTCCTCAGTTTCTGTTGTTATATCTCACTTTTCATTTCTAATTTTGTTAATTTGGATGCTTTCTCTGTGCCCTTTGGTTAGTCTGGCTAAGGGTTTATCTATCTTGTTGATTTTCTCAAAGAACCAGCTTTTTAAAAAATATTTTTATTTTCTATATTCTTTGTTTACATTCCAAATGATTTCCCCTTTCCCAGATCCCCCCTCCCCATATGTCCCATAAACCTTCTTCTCTCCATCTTTTCTCCAATCACCTCCCTCCTTTTTTTCTATGTCCTTATATTCCCCTCCAATGCTAGATCAATCCTTTCCAGGATCAGGACCTTCTCCATACTTCTTCATGGGAGTCATTTGTTATGCGATTTGTGCCTTGGGTATTCAGGGCTTCTGGTCTAATTAATATCCACTTATCAGAGATTGCATTCCATGTGTATTCTTTTGTGACAGGGTTACCTCACTTAGGATGATATTTTCCAAATCAAACCATTTGCCTAAAAATTTTGTGAATTCATTGTTTCTAATTGCTGAGTAGTATTCCATTGTGTAAATATACCACATTTTCTGTATCCATTCCTCCTTTGAGGGGCATCTGGGTTCTTTCCACCTTCTGGCTATTATAAATAAGGCTGCTATGAACATAATGGAGCATGTGTCTTTATTGCATGCAGGGGAATCCTTTGGGTATATGCCCAGGAGAGGTATAGCAGGGTCCTCCGGAAGTGTCATGTCCAGTATTCTGAGGAACCACCAGACTGATTTCCAAAGTGGTTGTACCATCTTACAGCCCCACCAGCAGTGGAGGAGTGTTCCTCTTTCTCCACATCCTCGCCAACACCTGCTGTCTCCTAAGTTTTTGACCTTAGCCATTCTGACTGGTGTAAGGTGAAATCTCAGGGGTATTTTGATTTGCATTTCCCTAATGACTAATGATGTTGAGCACTTCTTAAGGTGCCTCTCGGCCATCCAAATTTCTTCAGGTGAAAATTCTTTGTTTAGATCTGTACCCCATTTTTAATAGGGTTATTTGGTTCCCTGGGTCTAACTTCTTGAGTTCTTTGTATATATTGGATATTAGCCCTCTATCAGATGTAGGGTTGGTGAGTATCCTTTCCCAATTTGATGGTTGCCGTTTTGTCCTTTTAACAGTGTCCTTTGCCTTACAGAAACTTTGTAATTTTATGAGGTCCCATTTGTCAATTCTTGATCTTAGAGCATAAGCTATTGGTGATCTGTTCAGGAACTTTTTCCCCATGCCCATGTCCTCTAGGGTCTTCCCCAGTTTCATTTCTATTAGTTTCAGTGTGTCTGGTTTTACATGGAGGTCCTTGATCCACTTGGAGTGAAGTTTAGTACATTGAGATAAGAATGGATCAATTCGCATTCTTCTGCATGCTGACCTCCAATTGAACCAGCACCATTTGTTGAAAAGGCTATCTTTTTTCCACTGGATATTTTTGGCTCCTTTGTCGAAGATCAAGTGACCATAGGTGTGTGGGTTCATTTCTGGATCTTCAATTCTATTCCATTGGTCCACTTGTCTGTTACTGTGCCAATACCATGCAGTTTTTAATACTATTGCTCTGTAGTATTGCTTGAAATCAGGAATACTGATTCCCCCAGAATTTCTTTTGTTGTTGAGAATAGTTTTAGCTATCCTGGGTTTTTTGTTATTCCAGAGGAATTTGAGAATTGCTTTTTCTAACTCTGTGAAGAACTGAGTTGGGATTTTGATGGGGATTGCATTGAATCTGTAGATTGCTTTTGGCAAGATGGCCATTTTAACTATATTAATCCTGCTGATCCACGCCATGGCAGATTTTTCCATTTTCTGAGGTCTTCTTCGATTCCCTTCTTCAGAGATCTGAAGTTTTTGTCATATAGATCTTTCACTTGTTTGGTTAGAGTCACACCAAGATACTTTATATTGTTTGTGGCTATTGTGAAGGGTCTCATTTCCCTAACTTCTTTCTCAGTCTGCTTATCCTTTGAGTATAGGAAGGCAACTGATTTGCTTGAGTTGATTTTATAACCAACCACTTTGCTGAAGTTGTTTATCAGCTGTAGGAGTTCTCTGGTGGAGGTTTTTGGGTCACTTAAGTAGACTATCATGTCATCTGCAAATAGTGATAATTTGACTTCTTCCTTTCCAATTTGTAACCCCTTGATCCCCTTATGTTGTCTGATTGCTCTGGCTAGAACTTCAAGTACTATATTGAAAAGATATGGAGCAATAAAGACACATGCTCCATTATATTCATAGTAGCCTTATTTATAATAGCCAGAAGCTGGAAAGAACCCAGATGTCCCTCAAAGGAGGAATGGATACAGAAAATGTGGTGTATTTACACAATGGAATACTACTCAGCAATTAGAAACAATGAATTCACAAATTTTTTAGGCAAATGGTTTGATCTGGAAAATATCATCCTAAGTGAGGTAACCCAATTACAAAAGAATACACATGGAATGTAATCTCTGATAAGTGGATATTAATTAGCCCAGAAGCTCTGAATACCCAAGGTACAAATCACATAGCAAATGACTCCCATGAAGAAGTATGGAGAGGGTCCTAATCCTGGAAAGGATTGATCTAGCATTGGAGGGGAATATACGGACAGAGAAAAAGGAGAGAGGTGATTGGAGAATAGATGGAGAGAAGAAGGTTTATAAGACATATGGGAAGGGGGGAGCTGGGAAAGGGGAAATCATTTGGAATGTAAACAAAGAATATTGAAAATAAAAATATTTATTAAAAAAAAAAGAAAGAAAAGATATGGAGAGAGAGGACAGCCTTGTCTAGTCCCTGATTTTAGTGGGATTGCTTCAAGTTTCTCTCCGTTTAGTTTGATGTTGGCTACCGGTTTGCTGTATATTGCTTTAATGATGTTTAAGTATGGGCCTTGAATTCCTGTTCTTTCCAAGACTTTTAGCATGAAAGGATGCTGAATTTTGTCAAATGCTTTTTATGCATCTAAAGAGATGATCATATGGTTTTTTTCTTTGAGTTTGTTTATGTAGTGGATAGCATTGATGGATTTTCTTACATTGAACCATCCCTGCATCCCTGGGATGAAGCCTACTTGATCATGGTGGATGATCGTTTTGATGTATTCTTGGATTCAGTTGGCAAGAATTTTATTAAGTATTTTTGCATCAATATTCATAAGAAAAATTGGCCTGAAGTTCTCTTTCTTTGTTGGATCTTTGTGTGGTTTTGGTATCAGCGTAATTGTGGCTTCATAGAACGAGTTGGGTAGAGTTCCTTCTGTTTCTATTTTGTGGAATAGTTTGAAGAGTTTGGTATTAGGTCTTCTATGAAGGTCTGATAGAATTCTACACTGAAGCCATCTGGTCCCGTGTTTTTCTGGATGGGAGACTTTCTATGATCCTTTTTATTTCTTCAGGTGTTATGGGACTGTTTAGTTGATCTATTTGATCCTGATTTCATTTTAGTGTCGGATATCTGTCTAGGAAACTGTCCATTTCCTCCAGATTCTCCAGTTGTGTTGAGTATAGGCTTTTGTAGTAGGATCTGATGATTTTTTGTATTTCCTCTGTTTCTGTTGTTATATCTCCCTTTTCATTTCTAAATTTGTTAATCTGGATACTGTCTCTGTGCCCTTTGGTTAGTCTGGCAAAGGGTTTATCTATCTTGTTGATTTTCTCAAAGAACCAGCTCCAGGTTTTGTTGATTCTTTGTATGGTTCTCTTTGTTTCTACTTGATTGATTTTGGCCCTGAGTTTGATGATTTCCTGCCTTCTACTCCTCCTGGGTGAAATAGCTTCTTTTTGTTCCAGGGCTTTCAGGTGTGTCATTAAGCTGTTAGTTAGTGTATGCTCTCTCCATTTTCTTTTTGGAGGCGCTCAGGGCTATGAGTTTTCCTCTTAGCACTGCTTTCATTGTGTCCCATAGATTTGGGTATGTTGTGTCTTCATTTTCATTAAGTTCTAAAAAGTCTTTAATTTCTTTCTTTATTTCTTCCTTGACCAAGGTATCACTGAGTAGAATATTGTTCAGTTTCCACGTGTATGTGGGTTTTCTGTTGTTTTTGTTGCTATTGAAGACCACTTTTACTCCATAGTGATCTGATAGGAGGCATGGGAGTAGTTCAATCTTCTTATATTTGTTGAGGTCTGTCTTGTGACCAATTATATGGTCGATTTTGGAGAAGGTACCATGAGGTGCTGAGAAAAAGGTATATTTTTTTCTGCTTTAGGATAGAATGTTCTATATATATATCTGTTAAATCTAATTGGTCCAAAGCTTCAATGAGTTTCATTGTGTCCCTGTTCAGTTTCTTTTTTCCTGATCGGTCCATTGAGGAAAGTGCAGTGTTGAAGTCACCCACAATTATTGTGTTAGGTGCAATGTGTGCTTTGAGCTTTAGTAAAGTTTCTTTTATGAATGAGGGTGCCCTTGCGTTTGGAGCATAGATGTTCAGGATTGAGAGTTCTTGTTGTATTTTTCTTTTGACCAGCAAGAAGTGTCCCTCAGAGTCTCTTTTGATGATTTGGGGTTGAAAGTCAATTTTATCTGATATTAGAATGGCTACTCCAGCTTGTTTCCTGAGACCATTTGCTTGTAAAATTATCTTCCAGCCTTTTACTCTAAGGTAGTGTTTGTCTTTGACACTGAGGTGTGTTTCCTGTAAACAGCAAAATGTAGGGTCCTGTTTACATATCCAGTCGGTTAGTCTATGTCTTTTTATTGGGGCATTGAGTTCATTGATGTTAAGAGGTATTAAGGAATAGTGATTGTTACTTCCTGTCATTTTTTATGTTATTTTTTAAATTTGATTAGTTAACTTCTTTTGGGTTTGATGAGAGAAGGTTACTATCTTGCTTTTTCCAGGGTGAAGTTTCCCTCCTTGTATTGGTGTTTTCCTCCTATTATCCTTTGTAGGGCTGGGTTTGTGGATAGATATTAGATAAACTTGGTTTTGTCATGGAATATCTTAGTTTCTCCATCTATGGTGATTGAGAGTTTTGCTGGGTATAGTAGTTTTGGCTGACATTTATGTTCTCTTAGAGTCTTCATGACATCTGCCCAGGATCTTCTGGCTTTCATAGGCTCAGGTGAAAAGTCTGCTGTGATTCTGATAGGTCTTCCTTTATATGTTACTTGGCCTTTTTCTCTTACTGCCTTTAATATTCTTTCTTTGTTTAGTACATTTGGTGTTTTGATTATTATGTGATGGGAGGTATTTCTGTTCTGGTCCAGTCTGTTTGGAATTCTGTAGGCTTCTTGTATATTCATGGGCATCTCTCTCTTTAGGTTAGGGAAGTTTTCTTCCATAATTTTATTGAAGATATTTGCTGGCCCTTTAAGTTGTAAATCTTCACTCTCATCTATGCCTATAATCCTTAGGTTTGGTCTTCCCATTGTGTCCTGGATTTCCTGGATATTTTGTGTTACATGCTTTTTGCATTTTGCATTTTCTTTAACTGTTGAGTCCATGGTTTCTATGGTATCTTCAGCATCTGAGATTCTTTCTTCTATCTCTTGTATTCTGTTGTTGATATTTGCATCTATGTCCCCTGATATCTTCCCAAGGTTTTCTATCTTCAAATTTGTCTCCCTTTGAGTTTTCTTAGTTGTTTCTACTTCTGATTTTAGATCCTGAATGGTTTTGCTTAGCTCCTTCACTTGCTTGTTTGTGCTTTCCTGTAATTCTTTAAGAGATTTTTGTGTTTCCTCTTTCATGACCTCAGCCTGTTGACCAAAGTTCTCCTTTGTATTTCTTTAAGTGATTTTTGCATTTCCTCCTTATTGGCTTTTGTATTCTCCTGAATTTCTTTCAATGATTTTTGTGTTTCCCTTGTAAGGGCTTCTAACTTTTGATCTATTTTCTCCTGAATTTCTTTAAGTATGTCCCTCATGTGTTCCTGTACCAGCATCATGACCAGTGATTTTAAATCCAAATCTTGTTTTACTGGTGTGATGGGGTATCCAGGACATGCTGTTAAAGGAGAATTGGGTTCAGATGCTGCCATATTGCCTTGATTTCTGTTAGTGACGTTCCTGCATTTGCCTTTTGCCATCTAGTTCTCACTGGTATTAGTTAGTCTTGTCAATGCTGGACTCACCAGTGCAAGCTGCCTCTTCCCAGGTGGCCTCTGGTGCACAGCTGACCTCTGGCACTGCCTGGAGACAGGGTGCTTTGGCCCAGGCTGTTCAGATCCTGAAGCAGACACCTGAAAGCTCCCGCCCAGGCCTGCTGGACTCACCAGAGCACACTTACTCCTCCCAGCCGGCCTCCTGGATGCCCCTCTTGCCTCTTGCAGGACCTGGAGATGTGGTGTTGCAGCCCAGGCTGTTCTGGATCTCGAAGCGGAGACCTGAAGGCTCCCACCAGAGGCCTCAGGACTGGAACCTAAGCTCCATGCTGCTGGAGCAAGCTGTGTGCTCCCAGTCTGCTTCCAGGTGCACACCAGGTCTCTTGTACTTCCTGGAGACCAAGTGCTGTGGCCCAGGCTGTTCAGATCCTGAAGCAGACACCTGAAGGCTCCCGCAGGGGCCTGCTGGACTCACCAGAGCACAATTACTCCTCCCAGCCGGCCTCCTGGATGCCCCTCTTGCCTCTTGCAGGACCTGGAGATGTGGTGTTGCAGCTCAGGCTGTTCTGGATCCCGAAGCGGAGATCTGAGGGCTCCCGCCAGAGGCCTCAAGACTGGAACCCAAAGAACTAGCTTTTTGTTTTGTTGATTCTTTGTATGGTTCTCTTTGTTTCCACTTGATTGATTTCAGCCCTAAGTTTGATGATTTCCGGCCTTCTACTCATCCTGGGTGAATTAGCTTCTTTTTGTTCCAGAGCTTTCACATGTCCCGTTAAGCTGCTAGTGTATGCTCTCTCCAGTTTCTTTTTGGAGTCACTCAGGGCTATGAGTTTTCCTCTTAGCACTGCTTCCATTGTGTCCCATAGATTTGGGTATGTTTTGCCTTCATTTTCATTAAATCCCAAAAAGTCTTTGATTTCTTTATTTCTTCTTTGGCCAAGTTATTATTAAGTAGAGTATTGTTCAGTCTCCATGTGTATGTGGGCTTTCTGTTGTTTTTGTTGGTATTGAAGACCACTCTTACTCCATAGTGATCTGATAGAAGGCTATGACTAGTTCAGCCTTCTTATATTTGTTGAGAACTGTCTTGTGACGAATTACATGGTTGATTATGGAGAAGGTACCATGAGGTGCTGAGAAAAGGTATATTCTTTTGCCTTAGGATGAAATGTTCTTTATATATATACATACATATGTTAAATCCAATTGGTCCAAAGCTTCAATTAGTTTCACTGTGTCCCTGTTTAATTTCCATTTTCCTGATTGGTCCATTGAAGAGAGTGGAGTGTTGAAGTCACCCACAATTATTGTGTTAGGTGCAAGGTATGCTTTAAGCTTTAGTAAGGTTTCTTTTACGAATGAGGGTGCCCTTGAATTTGGAGCAAAGATGCTCAGAATTGAGGGTTCTTCTTGGTGTATTTTTCCTTTGACCAGCTAGAAGTGTCCTTCGGTGTCTCTTTTGATGAATGTAGGTTGAAAGTCAATTTTATCTGGTATTACAATGGCTACCCCAGCTTGTTTCCTGAGACCATTTGTTTGTAAAATTTTCTTCCAGCCTTTTACCCTAAGGTAGTGTTTGTCTTTGACACTGAGTTGTGCTTCCTATATGCAGCAAAATGTAGGGTCCCGTTTATGTATCCAGTCTGTTAGTCTATGTCTTTTTATTGGGGAATTGAGTCCATTGATGTTAAGAGATATTACGGAATAGTGATTATTGCTTCCTGTCATTTTTGATGTTATTTTTATATTTGAGTGGTTATCTTCTTTTGTGTTGAAAGAATGTTACTATCTTGTTTTTTCCAGTGTGTAGCTTCCCTTCTTGGATTGGATTTTTCCACCTATTATCCTTTGTAGGGCTGGGTTTGTGGAAAGCTATTGTGTAAATTTGGTTTTGTCATGGAATATCTTGGTTTCTCCATCTATGGTGATTGAGAGTTTTCCTGGGTATAGTTGTCTTGGCTGACATTTGTGTTCTCTTAGAGTCTTCATAAGATTTGCTCAGGATCTTCTAGCTTTCATGGTCTCTGGTGAGAAGTCTGGTGTAATTCTGATAGGTCTTCCTTTATATGTTACTTGGTCTTTTTCTCTTACTGCCTTTAATATTCTTTCTTTGTTTAGTACATTTGGGGTTTTAATTATTATGGGACAGGAGGTATTTCTGTTCTGGTCCAGTCTGTTTGGAGTTCTGTAGGATTCTTGTATATTCATGGGCATCTCTCTCTTTAGGTTAGGGAAGTTTTCTTCCATAATTTTGTTGAAAATTTTTACTGGGCCTTTAAGTTGTAAATCTTCACTCTCATCTATACTTATAATCCTTAGGTTTGGTCTTCTCATTGTGTCCTGGATTTCCTGGATATTTTGGGTTACAAGCTTTTTGCATTTTGCATTCTCTTTGACTTTTGAGTCCATGGTTTCTATGGTATCTTCGGCATCTGAGATTCTTTCTTCTATCTCTTGTATTCTGTTGTTGATAGTTACACCTATGGCCCCTGATTTCTTCCCAAGGTTTTCTGTCTCCAAAGTTTTCTCCCTTTGTGATTTCTTAGTTGTTTCTACTTCTATTTTTAGATTCTGGATGGTTTTGCTCAGTTCCTTCACTTGTTTGTTTGTGTTTTCCTGTAATTCATTAAGAAATTTTTGTGTTTCCTCTTTCATGACTTCTGCTGTTGATTCAATTTCCCCTGCATTTCTTTAAGTGATTTTTTTGTTTCCATTGTAAGGGCTTTTAACTTATTCATGTTCCCCTGTATTTCTTTAAGAGATTTATTTATGTCTTTTTTGCATTCCTCTAACAGTATCATGATCAGTGATTTTAAATCCAAATCTTGTTTTTCTAGTCTGTTGCGGTATCCAGGACTTGCTGTTGTTGTATAATTGGGTTCAGATACTGCCATATTGCCTTGATTTCTGTTAGTAATGTTCTTACATTTGCCTTCTGCCATCTTGTTATCTCTGATGTTAATTGGTCTCGTTGTCACTGGCTGGTGTTTGAACCTCCTGTGAGCCTGTAAGGCTATTTCCACACCTCTGGATGACTGGGTTTCCCCTGGCACAGATTACTGATATGCTGCCCTCCTCTTGGGTGCCCTTGGAGCCCTGGTGTGTCTTGCCCCAAGCAATGCTATACTCTGGTTGTCTTTGTGAACCTGGTGCTGCCCATCTGCTCCGACAGGGAGCAAAGATGGTGGGTGCTATGGGGACCTTTTCCAAGTGCTAATTGCTCTGCAGGGCAAACGACCCCCCCCCCCCAGAGCTGCCCAGGTCCTCAGTGCAGGCAAAAGCCTGACAGGCTGAGACCCAAGTGATGTTAGCCTCGGGCTATGTCTGCGTAGCTGGCGCTGTCTGTTAGATCTCTCTGGCATCTGGGTGGAAGGATGGCTTTTACAGTTCACTGAAATGATCACAAAGTGGAGATCCAGACAGCTGGTCACATAAAGGTCATTGCACTTACATAACCCTTCTCCCAGCCCTGCCTGTCCCCTCGGCTCTCCTTCATCCTCAGCAACATTTCCCAAACACTCCATCTTCACTGCTTTCTATTGCACTCACCAGATTCCTCTTCTTTCCTTTTAACGTTTATTAATTTTATAAATGTATTTATTATTATTTATTTATTTTATATGCGCATGTACCTCATATGTGAAGGTCAACAGACAAGTTGAAGGCATCAGTTCTCTGCTTCCTGCATGTGGATCTGGGGACTGAACTTTGACCCACTGAGCCATCTCAATGGCCAATATCTGTCTTGTCTCCCAGATCCTTAGCATGGCATTAAGTAAATCAGCTGTCCTCACGTTCTGTACTTCTAATGTTATATTTTCAAATAACTTTAGGATTACTTACAGAAAAGATACAACAACAGTGTAAAGAGATCCACCAATGTTTATATTGCCAGAACATGGCTAATTCTTTCTTATGCATATGTGTATTATATGTTACACTTATTTCAGATGGAACTTTTTTTTGGGGGGGTGGGTTTTTTGTTTTTGTTTGTTTGTTTGTTTTTTTAGTTTTTTTCAAGACAGGGTTTCTCTGTATAGCCCTGGCTGTCCTGGAATTCACTCTGTAGACCAGCCTGGCCTCGAACTCAGAAATCTGCCTGCCTCTGCCTCCCAAGTACTAGGATTACAGACATGCACCACCACCACCTGGCTTTCAGATGGACCTTAATAGGCACTTGGGAGACCAAGAAGGAAGAATTTGTCCAGAACCCATATGTCAGCTCACCTGAAATGTACAGAACAGCAGAAACAAAATATGAGAGAATAGACCCTTCTGCACACTGACCTCTGCACACTGACCTCTGCACACTGACCTCTGCACACAGATTGTGGTACATTTGCATACACGAGTGCACAAGTGCACGAGTGCACGTATACACACAGATACACACACACACACACACACATTAATAAAGAGTGTTTTAGAACACAGTGCTAATGAAAGACAGTTAAGGTTTTTTTGTTTGTTTTTTGTTTTTTTTTTATCAGTCTACCGATTTTCTTTTTTTTTTCATTCAATATATTCTTTATTTACATTTCAAATGATTTCCCCTTTTCTGGGTTCCCACTCCCTGCAAGTCCCATAAGCCCTCTTCCCTCCCCCATTCCTCCATCTACTCTCTACTGATTTTCTTGTCTGATAGCCACAGGATGTTCATTCTCCAATGCTCCAATGCTCCTCTTGGCCATCAAGAAACATACCTAATAGTCAGGAAGCAACACTGCAAATCCATCACTTCTCCTGAGAGCATGCTATAATATCCCTCAAGATCTCGAGTTTCATTTATAAGAAACAATGAAGGCCAGATGATGTTAATCAGGCGAGAAGAGTCAGCTGTGAAATATGATCAAACACAAATCCAAGTCAGTGCAGTAACACTTTCTCTATGTTTTTCTTCTCAGAGTCACTTGTCAGGCAACAGCCTTGGCTTCACTTGGGACTAGGCTGAAAATGTGGAATCTCATTCTAGCCTTATGGAACTTGACTGAATGACCCAGCCCTGTATGGCAGTCTGCTGTGCATTAACTCTGAGAAGCATTGGAATACACCCAAAGTATGCAGCATTCACCTTTTCATCCATCATATCTGCTTTATAACAACATATTGATATTAACAACAGAAGCTAAATCCTCTTGGCACGGCACAGTCATCACCCTCCATTCAGAGAAACAGTGATAACAGCTTCTGAAAAAAATGCTCTCAGAGCCTGACAAACTTTAAATGATCACGCCATCTATTAGCCTTGCTTCTTCTGGTATCCTGTAGTTTTCCAATATAACGGACGAAGCTGCACATTTGTAGCTTTACATTGAAGTAAAATAAATGTATTTTAATCTCAATTCTGTTCTCTCCTAAATAGGAAGACTTAAGAAAACAACTGTCTAAAAGCTTATTTTAATCTGTTACATAATTCCTTTAGGAAGAATGTCATAGCATCCGCTGATAACTGCATTTTCCTTAATCCACAGGATTATCTGATGAGCCACCCCTGAAATGCCTCTTCTGGGGTGGGGAGGGAAGAAGCTTCAATTGCTTCCTTTATATTTCACTGCAACTATTTTTCTTATTAAGAATTATTTTATGGCAGCAAGAATGCACCTCAAATATTTTAGTTTTGAGTTCAAAGTACATGTGCACTCTGCTTCCAAGAAAGTCTCAAAAATGTGTGAAAATCAATTGCTTTTCAAAATGATATCAACAGCTCGTTTTCCCAAGAAGACAATGGCACATATCTAAATGTTGGTTCTTCTTTGTGCTCACATTAATGGATGCTGCAACAAGTACAGAGCTCTTAAGCCTCCCCTCTGCTTAGTGCATGCTCCACCATAGCGAGTTCAGTGCCTATGGCACAACTACACAGGAAAACACCTGACCATGTCCTCACCTAGGCCTTGCTCCAAAGATCAAGCTCATTTTTCATGTAAAAGACATGTGAGCTGGGCAATGGTGGTGCATGCTTTTAATCCCAGCACTTGGGAGGCAGAGGCAGGTGGATTTCTGAGTTCGAGGCCAGCCTGGTCTACAGAGTGAGTTCCAGAACAACCATGGATACACAGAGAAACCCTGTCTTGAAAATCCAAAAAGAAAAAAAGAAAAAAGAAAGAAAGAAAAAAAGAAAGAAAAAAGAAAAAGAAAAAGACATGCAAAGATTAGTTACAATATTCTCTCCCTCTCTTCCTCCTCTCCCTCACTCCTCTCTCTCTATTTCTCCTTCAGCACCACAGAGAAATGAAAAGTGTGGGTAGGGATCAGCTAGATAAAAAGCAGGGGAAAGGTCATTTTCAAGGAGAGGTTACTACGATCTTGATATTGTAAAATCTTTCAGTCAATCATCTGTTCTCTATAAGTCTGTTGCATGACTTATAAACATTTATCTTCCTGAAGCATCCTGGATTTTATAACTCTATCTCACAACCTCCTCACAGCAGGAACTGTGAATCATTCTACTCCAACTCCTTTACCTTCATATTTTGCGGTTCTGGGAAGACAGTCCTCTAGCCTCTGTCCTCTGCAAGCTTCTAACTGGCCCACGTACCAGGTGCCATAGTCTTCCACAGAAGACTCCAGATCCGATATCAGGTCTCTGCTTCTCCCAACCTAGGCTCCAGGCTCTCACTTTTATGTTTGACAATGGATGGTATCAGTGGATCTCAATGGAAAGATTTAACTTCAAAGAACAAACAACCAATCCTCTATCCACAGACCCTGGACACAGTAAGTACAGCCCTGTGCTTCTGAAAACTTTGGCAGCAGCCTTCACTTCTTTCATAACCTGCATCCAATCTATTAACCAGTTGTGTGTGTCTTCTTTTCTTGTGTATGTCATATGATATCTACCGCTGGTGCTCAAACTTCCGTTTTCCCATCAGGTCCGTCTTCACCACAAGAACTTCCTCCCATCTTACTGCTTGACGTTCCCAATTCTGTTGATGACAAGTGAGAGTTTACAGCATGAGTCAAGTCCTGACTTTTCTTTAGTATCTATGACATTGCAAAGGGAATGATCCCAGATCCCAAGAATACTCAAATCTTCATCAGCTGGATGATTGCACAGTCTGTCACTGCTGTCGTATGGACTGACTTCCTATCCTTTTGACACGGTTCAGTCACATGATGATGCAGTCAGGATGCAAAGGAACTGATATCATGTGTACAGGCATGCTTGACTGCTGGTGGAAGATCTCTGGCAATGAAGGAAACAAGGCTTTTTTCAAAGGTGCATGATCCAATGTGCTCAGAGGCATGGGTGGTGCCTTTGTGTTTGTCTTATACAATGAGATCAAGAAATACACATAATTATGTCCTAGGTGTTCCTCCAGAGAACAGGCATGTTATATAATATACCATATCCTGAACATTCTGGACAGATTCTCTGGCCTTGTCTGTTTTATCAATGGCTACTATTTACCAGTTGAAACGTGGAAAGCAATAATATTCATCTGACCAGTTTTCTCTTAAAGCTATTTCCATAATGACGATAATGATGGGACTCAATTATATTTTTTATTTCAGTTACTCCTGATAATAAAAAAATTGAAGAAATAATAATAACCAAAACCAAAAAAGTGTATGTAGAAGTAAAATATGCAGAGATTAATGTAGAAAGTATATTCCAAAGCTCTTTCTGAGGAGCAAGCACTGTGGGAAATATCTGTTAAAGGGGGTAACTGCAGGAGGAGTATTGTTGAAAGGGCTGGTTGTGATGTAAATATGGTATATGATTGATACATCTGCGAACATTCAAATTTATGTTGAAATGGTATTTTAAAAGTTTGTGAGTAATGACAGTCAGATATAGATAAAAACAACTTTATATATCTTTGATTATGCACCCCATATCAGGACTGGTAAGCATCATCACAACAGACAAGCACAACAAACAAAAACTGTTATCATGTGATGATAAGTTTAAGGGGACTACAATGTGTTGGCCACTTTACAATTCTTCCTATGCCCTAAGCAAATCCTGCTTGGGGCTATCTCTGTACACAGTTAAAAACCTCAGGTCTGTAAGGGGATCAAAGCTGGAAATCAGGCTGCAACTTTCTGCAAAAGAGTTGCTCTTTACCTTACAGTTGATTCCCTGCAGTGGTTTCAGAGAACAGGGCAGTTTCCAGAAGATTGGTAGCAATTGCTGTTGGTGTTATTTGTTAACATAACAGCTTCTCTACCCCTGTTGCCTTTTAAGGAATCTACATCATGGCCCAATGTGCTTATTGCATGCTCCGTGACTGTGGGTGTTAAGCTTGCTAATTGTGTGTAACCTACAACACACTGGTAGTGAGATTCTCTTGAGTGAATTACAGACATAATCAAATGACACAAAGTCCTATTTGAACTGTAAACAGCTTCCTGGATAGATGATCAACATCAGACATAAAACTTTCTCTTTTTCCTTAGAGTTGCTCATGATCTATTTCCCATGGGAGTACAAATCCTTGTAGATTTGAAAATCCATAAGAAAACCAAATGAGAATTCTTACATTTTTCTCTCTCTTGAGCTAAGCATTAAAATAAGCCAAGAACACGCATCTGTCAAAGTGACAGCCTAGATACAGACTTCAAATAACACAGCGTCCTCATCTCATTTTTTCATTCTAACATTGTCCTCCCACATCAAACTTGGAGGGGACCACAGTCTGGGATGCAAAGTAGCTCATTCATATTTTAATTCAGGCAAAGAGATATGAACTTAATCTCAAACTTTCATACAGTTGTGTTATGAATTTATAACAACAGCTCCATAATTTATAGGTTGATGAGATGTATTTTCCAAAGAGCTGGAAATGACTAATGACAACTGTGTCCCACTTGAGCAGCTGAATAGGTAATGGGGCTGCAGCGTTTGACTTCCAAATCACTGAGCTCATCCTGAGTAGACAGGGACTTCTACAGTTCCAAATAAAGGTAAAGGTACATGCGCCATGAGGTTCAGTGGCATTCCAGTTGAACAGCAGGCACCAAGTGTCTACTTGCATCTGAAAAAAAAATATCTAAGAGACCATTTTAGAATTTGCATATTTATCAAGCACTATCCAGCTTTCTCAAGTCAAATAAAAATGGTGACAACTCTGGTAATCTTACAGTCTGTTAGTACAGTCTGTTAGCATATTCTGTGTGTCAGGTACTATTAAGAGCAGTGACATAAATATACTCAGCTCTAGGTAGACATTAGGACACGTCTTGATTTCCCTTCACTGATCTCTCAATTCCAGTTCCTTTTTTACCCATATTCACCCTATTTTAAAACATGTCTTGTTGTGTTTTAGCTTTCTCTCAGATCTATGCCTTTTTTTCTGGTTGTACTAAAGTTTCTTGCACAGATACGCAAGCAAACTTCACCATGATGGATAGTAGTCTATAGTTTAAAATGAGGAGACCCATTAACACTTTCTGAGTCAAGTCTGATATCACCGCCCATAAGCCACAAGTTACGTCCTCTGTCCCCAGAGCTACTACAGATGCTTGAAAAGACACAAAGACACCTGAGAGGTGTTGACTGAGCATACACAGGAGAAAAAGTATCTCTTATGATTAGTGTGTGATACCATTTGAATCACATATAGAAAATATACTTAGGAACCAGGATAGCATCTGTCATTTCGGAAGACAGTACCCCATTTCTACAGAAACTTTAGAATGCTCTCTACTGAGAATAGCCCTCCAACAACATTTTAAGCTCCTTCCATTTGTGTTTGGTCAGCATCAGAGGATGCAGAAGAGAGAGCCACTCTCCAGATTTCCCAGGCTTATGGTGTAAAAAACAATACAGCCAGAAAGAGAATAGCCTTTCTCACAAAGTGTCTCCTCCAATTTATATGCAAAATATTCATCCCTGAGTTGATCTAAAAACCTTTGCCTAGAACATTAACCTTGATTTGTTACATAAAAGAAACAACAAATCTGAAAACAGGGTTTTATTAATGATGATTTTGATTCAATTACTTTTGTCTCGACTCTCCAAACAGAAACGGTTCAGGAAGCAGGCACCAGCTTTCCATTTTAACAAACCATTTGCTTGAAGTATAAAAGCAAAGCAACAGCGTCCTGAAAACATAACACTCAGGGAACACAATCATATCCTTTCCTACTCATGCTACTTCCCTGCATTAGCTAGTAAATGAAGCTAAAAATGATTCTGGGGAAGGGACAGAGAGCAAGACATAGTTCCATTCCTCACATTCAGCACAAGCACATATATGAAGGTGAAACCAATTCCAGGGTTGAGCAGGCCTTGCTCTGTAAGAACAGAATGTCCACACATGTTTACTTGTGTACTTGGAAATTCTAAATAGTTAAACGTCATACTTACTAAAGCCATCATAAATATAAGAATAAATATGGAAATTTACAATGACAGTTTAAATGTTAAATTTCACCCAACAAAGACTGATGCTAAAGCAGGAAAAAAATAGATTGGGGGTGAGGTGAGAAGGGGAGACTGTGAGAAGAGAAGGGAGGGGAAGCTATGCTGTACAATAAATAAATAAATAACTTAATTAATTAAAAAAAAACTACCAGTCTAAAATACTACACCAAATAAAAGTGTCTTTCAGCCATGAAAAAAGGAGAGAAAAAGGAAGAGAGAAAAAGGAAAGGAAGGAAGGAAGGAAGGAAGGAAGGAAGGAAGGAAGGAAGGAAGGAAGAAAGAAAGAATTTTGTCATTGATTATCAGAATCATTTAGCTCTACAACTAAGCATTTTTTAAAAATCAGGATAAAAAATACTAGTTCAAGTAGTCATGAAGGAACACATTTTTCAACCCTGAGAGTACAATGACCAAACTTGCATTAATCAGTCAATGGAGCAAACCAGCCAGCCAGCCAAACAAACAAACAAAACCCACAGAGTTAAGATGCTGTAAACATTAGCCCTGCTGGGCAATGCCATCTGGGAGTGAAAACACTGAAGGAAGATCAGAAATAATGACAAGATTAATAGTGGTACCCATCTTAGATACAACAACTACATAGTAAATACATTTTATCAAAGGTTTTTTTTTATTATTATTTTAAAGGAAAAAACTTGGTTTCCTTAGAATGGGGACACAATGTTTAACTTTAAACTTACCTTACTTTGAAGTTTTAAGACAGGTCTTTATCCGCATGCAGAAAGCAATCCAGTTCCATGTCTGGGCAGTGAAGTAGAGCCATTTTCTTTAGTACCCCCAAGAAAATCCTGGGCTATTGTATTTCAAATGAACAATAGGTCTGAGGGAGGGAGGGTGGGAAAGAGAGAGAGAAGAGAGAGAGAGAGAGAGAGAGAGAGAGAGAGAGAGAGAGAGAGAGAGGAGAGGGAGAACATGGACTTTTCATAACTTCAAGACCCAAGGCACAATTCAGGGATGAGTCCATGGTCTTGGGAATACTAGGTGTTCCAGACTGGGAACAAAAACCTGGAAAATCACAAACACCCAAGAGTTAAGATGGAACAATAACAGGAACAAAGCTTCACATTTGGGTCCCAAGCAGAGAGAATGGGAAACCTAGAAAAAATATTAACCTCTTACACCATAGCTACCGTATCCATGACAAACAATCCAACACCTACCCATGGCAGCAAAGTGTCAGTGGTTAGCCCCATCTTAATCTTGAAATGGCTATGCTGAAATACTCTATCCTCCCTTCTAATAGTGTCAGAAGAGATCAAGAAGGATGCTCATGCTCAGGCTTATATCTCATCTTCCTCCTGGGTAACAAGAGGAATGCAGGCCTTGGTTTTCAACTCTTAGCTGATGAAACAGAGACATCTCCTCATTCCTTAGAGTGATATCAGAGGACCAGAACTTTTAGTATTCCTGTTATATATATACATATCTGATGCACTCTCTCTGATGTCCTTGCAAAAGACAAAGGCCTTGTACTTGGAGATCATGGGTTGTGGTATTGTCTTTCCGTCTTGGCATCATTGAAGACTAGATCACCATGTTGAGTAGCTGGCTCTGGCTGACACTGTTGATCTCCTCCTTTGCTCTGCAAGCTCTGGCAGAAGGTAGTAATGTCAGAATAGAATGACAAGCACAAACCCCATTTCATATAATCTTGGTGTTTTTCTCCTTGTAGGGGCCTCATACCATGATGATGCACAGGGCTGTTCATCCCAGTTCTGTAGACAGAGAGAGTTGAGTTATCCTGCTTCTGCAGGACCTTGAGAGTACAGATTAAACCCAAACATGACTGATGGTGTTGCTCCTGTGACTATGGCAGTGACCTCTTAGCTAACTTACAAGCCTTAAAACAGACCCAGAGTCCTATGGCATGAAATGGTATGTCAAACAAACAAACAAACAAACAAACAAATGACTTTGAATGACATAGGACAATAGAGAGTTCTCATAAGAAACCAAAGACATCAAATGCACTAGAATATTTTTAAAACTATCTCTAGCCAGAGCATTCTTCAGGAATAAAGGAAAAAGCAAGGTATATTGAGGAAAATATGACATGATCGTTACCAGACTTTTTAAAGAAAGGTCCTAATAAGCTTTGTTCTTTGTTTGAGACTCTCATTTATTTACATAATGTGTTTTGAGCATTCCATCCACTACTGTCCCCCACTAACCCCCAGTTCATGTCTTAACCCTTTCACTACTCTTTCCTCTCAACTTTTTGTGCTTTGTTTTTAAACCACAGAGTCTACTTAGTAATTCACCATCCCTGAAGAAAACAGACTCTCCCTTCCAAAGCAATCAACTGTCAATAGCTCCTCACTAGAGGGAGTATTTCATGAGCCCTTTGTCCATCAAAACTGGGATTTTGGAAAGCATGATCTTCATGCATCCCTAGGCACTGAGTTGATATGTGCAATGGTCTAGTCATGTCCTACAAGTATTCATGTGTTGCAGATATCCATTATCTTTGGCTCTTAAATCTTTCCTCTTCCTCTTCTACGATGATCACTTAGGCTTTCATGAAAGGGATATGAAATAGGTGTGTTGCTGTGAATATTAAAATGCAATTTTCTCAACACTGGCAGGCCCTGGTGGGCACTGGTGGCGTGGCCAGCCTGTTCTCATCTCATGGCGATTGATTCAAAGCTTCAAAATCTCTTCACCCATCTCACTAAGTTCCCACCAGTGGGTTGCTACCACACCTGCCCCATACTTCAAAATTCCCATGGCCTTTTGGGGTGCACTTCTGTCAAACCCACTCTTTGCCACCGTAACCTTTCTCTCTGGAACCCAGTCAAGCAACAGTGTGAAGGAAAACCAGTGGAAGGAAAATTTAGATCAGAATCATAGTAATACAATTGCTGGGCACAACAGCTAGAATCCTAATTTTGTAAGTCATAGTAAATCTAAATCCTCCAGTGGCAAATCCTCCAGGATCTAAACTAGGGGTCACTAGTAGCTATGTCTTGTCCTCCCACTCTCCCCATCCAAAAGCCTGTATCCCTATCCTGCCTCTTCCCTTCCTCTCTCTGACCCTGAAGTCCCGCCTACTTACCCAGTGATTGGTTTCTTTATTGATTAGAAGGGTCTTATGAAGTTCTGAGTACCTGATTCACTACTCACCCCAGGCAGCCCCTCCTGGGGGAAGCTAAATTTGCATCAAACTACAAACAACAGAATCAGGGCTATCCACAAAGTAGGTGTCCTATTTAAACCGGATTATTCTGTAGTTCATTATTCTCTGCCCATTGATTAGCTGTGTTAAACACCATCTACTGCAAAAAGAAACTTCTCTGATGAGGGTTAAGGGATGCACTAAACTATGGGTAAGAAATTAGGTATATTTTAACACTATGCCTATTTAGCAGAATAACAGTATTAGATTCTCCATTAGGGCCTATAACCTGGGCATCCATATTTCCTGTGTTTTTTTGACAATTGATTCTATCAGGCATGAGTTGCACCTTGTAAAGTTGACCTTAAGTCAAATAAGAAATTGGTGTTAACTCTCATGCCAGTAAGGACCCTTTGGGGATATTTTACCAGGAAAATTGCTATTATATCTTGTAGTATGGCTATAAAAGGCAATATCAAGGATTCTTATGTGACAGCATTGACTTATACCTTGAATACATCAATGGCAAAATCTTGGTTGTGATTTTCACCACATTTTCTACAAGATGATACATTGCTGGGCCTGCTGGTACACAACTTTGAAACTAGCATTTGAGGGAATTTAGGAGGCTGAGGCAGAAAAATCATAAGACTGATGTTAACCTGGACTCTTCATAGGAAGGATCTATCTATCTATCTATCCATCTATCTATTTTCTATATCTCTATATCATGCATGCATGCACACATATACACACACACAGAAAGAGAGGAGAGAGAGAGAGAGAGAGAGAGAGAGAGAGAGAGAGAGAGAGAGAAACAGTGTCATCATCTAATAACAAAAATATAGGCCAAGAGGACATAGAATCTACCTATATTATTTCTTACCACAAGTGAGCTTATATAGTTTTCTGAACATTAAAAAAAGTAATTTGAAGAGAATAAATCAGAAAATGAGAGTCTCCTCTTCTCCAATCAAATCTTAGTCATACATGAACATAAAAATATTTGGAAACTTTCCAAAAGTACTTAGCAATATCTGAAGAAAGTGATTGTTTATTCAGATATAAAAGTAATTCTCCAAAGAAGCTGTATTGCTGATGTCAGCTGATCCTTACTTTACAGCTAAACATCAAGTTCACAACAGACCATAAACATCGTTTCTTACTTCTATTGTTGGAGTTGTATCCCTTGACTCCTGATTTTCCAAGTGATCAACCCTTATATCACACATAAAGGTTTTGAGTTGGAAGAGGTTTAAATGTCACTGAGATAAAAATTCTTATATAAAAGATAAGAGAAAAGAAGCCCAAGGAGTAAAATTGGGGCAGCCAAGGTCCCATAACTAATTTGTAATAGGGACAGTTCTGGACCTACAGTCTTTGTCTCAAAGACCTCTGCTCCCACCCATAACCTTTTAAAATGTCTGTCTTCATAGATGGCCCATACAAACTGTGTTTGTGAAACTGGCTTGCTTATTAGCTTGTATGATTCTAAAGATACATGTAAGATTTTATTAATAATGTATGGACAGAAATGGTGAGACTCTAAGCTTGCCTGGGTTGCTGAGAAAGGGATAGATTTATTAGGATTAGAGTGTCAGTATGATCTTGTAGATGGAGACATTAATGTCTAAGCTGAGTCCTCTGATATATGTAAATGAACAGTCAAAGTTCTAATGTTGGTTTAAAAAGTCGAAAAATATTGATAGACCTGAGAATGGTGCAAAGCAATATTAAAGGTAATGTATTTTTAATACCCCTCAAAAACTGGCTCTCAGCTTCCTGTACACCATTAAGCTAAGGGTGTGAAATTATAACCCAAATGTAACAAGACTCTTTCCATGATCTTTGGAGTCTGTACACCTACACAGTTCAAAAATCCAATGCCAACTGTGTTTTTGGTTGATCAAATAGTGAAACTCAAGCCTTGGAAAATATAAGAATGTACAATATATGTGCAATGAATTGTACTACTTAATGATGATGGCTGTCCTAGAGTTGTTTAATCCTTCCAAGCTGCCAAACAGGTTTCTGTCTCTGGTATTTAGAATCTACTTTCTACCTTTGATTATTACCTGAATATTTTATTCCTCTTTCTCTTTCTCCCACCTCCCCCTCTCCCCCTCTCTCCCTCCCCCTACTTCTATTTTCCCCCTTCTTCTTTCTCTTATCAATCTTTCTTCTCCTTTCACACTATCTCTTCCCTCTTATATCCTCTCCACCCACCATCTGCTTCTTTTCCTAGACCATGCTTCTTTAAATGATGACAGTTACTATCATATGGCAACCTGCCACCATACAGAAGGTATGGCCCTGATTAAAGGTAGGTCCTCCCACCTCAAGATAAACATCAAAAGCCAGTGACTTCCTTCCTCAAAATCCAGATTATAAGTGTGTCTTCCTACCTCAAAGGTCTGGATTAGAAGGGGATTCATCCTTGTCAAACCAAACAGAAAAATCTTTCAAACGTGTGCCATCTATTCCCTGATTGTAGCTCATTCAAGGTATAGTCAAGTTGACAGCGAAGAATAGCTATCACAAAAACACAGTCTAAAACCTAAAACTTATATATACACCATTTGAGCAACTTCCTATGAGGGATAATGAAGTTACTTCCTGTGAATCAGTGAGGAAGAGATGTGCTTATGAAGGACTCTGAGAATTCACTGGACTGTGAATTACTGAGACTAATAGTGACATATAAACATAGATAGGTACAGTATTTATTGCTTATTTGATTGCCCATGTGTGCATGCATATGTGTGTATGTCTGTGTGTGTGAGTGTGTGTGTGTGCATGAGTGTGTGTGTGTGTGTGTGTGTGTGTGGTGTGTGTGTAATTGAACCTGCCTGCACCTACAGAGGCTATAAGAGGATAGTGAAGTATCCTGGAGCTAAAGATACAGGATTTTATGAACTGACTGACCTGGATCCTGGAAATAGAACTCAAGTCTTCTGGAAGAGCAGCAGTCTTAACCATTTAGCCTCTTCAGATACATTAAATTAGTTTAAAACATTTTTTCAATAATAAATTAACACATTTCCTATAGATATTTACTTAATAAACTTTCCATCTGTAACACTTCATTAATTAAAATATAAATACATTGTACAACTGTATAAAATAATTTTAATTCTATTATACAAACCATATTTTAATCTTAGAAAGAATGTGTGTGTGTGTGTGTGTGTGTGTGTGTGTGCATTATAAGTATGCTTAACAACACTATGGGGTAGTTTATACCCATTCCGCCAGACACACAGGAGTGATAAAAAGTTTTAACATTACAGTGGGCCATGGTATCACTAGGTGGTTGTGGTGTTTTGAATGGAAATGCTCCCATAGTTTAACATGTCTGTGTGAATACTTAGTCCCTAGCTGGGGAAAATGTTTAGGAAGGATTAAGAACTTGGCCTTGTGGGGAAGTTATGTCACTGGGGGTTGGGCTTTGAGCTTTTAAATGTTGGTGCTATTTACAGAGCAGCCCCCCCCCCATCTGTTTCTTGTTTGTGTATCAGTAGCACCATGCCTGCCTCCCTGTTGTGATGGTCATGGACTGTAGTCCTCTGGAACTGTAAGCCACTGATCAAACATGTTCTTTTATCAGTTACTTTGGCCATGGTGTCTCATCACAGCAATAGAAACAGAACAAAGACAGTAACTGAGTATTTCAGCCACATGATGGCCTTGCCAAACAACAGTTGAAAAGGGATTTCTCATTGATGAAACACTGCTACATGACTGCACTTGGTTGTTTAATAATGACAACCACTGGGACTAGTGACTTTTTGATAACACAGTTTTTCCCTTAACCACATATTGATTTCACATCTGTGATGTGTGGTAAACACTCTTCATGAAAAACACACAATCACCAAATAAAGGCATTGCTTGTCTTTAAATAAATTCTACAGTAAAAATTTTATATCTGCTATAAGCTTAAGTGGGCACATACAGAAATAGCACAATTTTAGTCAAGGAAAGGGTCAGAGTTTCAGTACTTCAATTCTGTTATCAAAGTGCCTTAGAAATGTAGAGAATAATTTACCTATGGGATTTTTCCAAATTTTGAGTTTAGAAGCCTTTTATTTATGTTTTTGTTTTTTGGTAATATCATTCTAAAATTCAAATATACTCAGGATACTTTGGAGGGATTTGAGTGTTCAGACTCTGTGCCTTGGTAAGTTAATAACTAAATTCAAATTTGTTACTCCAATCTGGCTTTCTTGTCACAGATTATCATTGCTTAAATTATTCATGATTAATGTTGTCACATTGTTATGTATTATAAATATATACAATATATTTAATATTTTGTTCATTTTAATTTCCATTTTAATTAACACTAATACATGACAAAATAAATAACATATATATGTATATAAAACAAAATTCAGAAATTTGAATATACATTTAATGGTGTTAAATACATTTTTGTTGTTGTATGACCACCATGAACACCCATCTTCACAACTTTCCTTGTCTTTCAAAAGGGCCACTTTACACCATTAAAGCTAAAAGCCTCTAGTGACATTACTGGAGAAGTGGAGTCATTTAGTTCCTGTGCTTTTGTTACTGCTTATTTCACTTGACATAATGTCTTCAAGGTCCATCCTTGCCATCATTTTGTCTGAATTTCTTTGCTTATTTGGTCACAAGGCTAGACTCAAACATGGGGCCTGTGTATGCTAGAAAACACTCCCCAATGAGCTACACTCTTGGCCCATTTTTTTTTTCATTCTTAAAATTGAATATATTCTGTTTTATGCACATATATCACTGTGTTTACTCATCCACTCTAAGGCAGACAGACATAAGAGTCAATTAGAACATCACTGAGAAAGGTAAAGGAGTATGAGGTGGAGAAGGGGTAAAGGAGGTTGGAAGGTAGGAAGAGAAGACAAAAGAAAGACTCAAGAACTGAGGCAATAATAGAGAGGAAGTCTAGGAGAGAGGAAGCTAAGAATGAGCACAAAACAAGTGAGGTAAAAAAAGGGAGTTAGTCTGGTATCAGAAAACTTTACTATGTGTGGTGATTTGAGTATGCTTGTCCCAGTATTTGGAGTTGTGTCCTTGTTGGAGGAAGTGTGCCACTATGGGTATGGGCTTTAAGACACTCATCCTAGCTTCCTGGAAGTCAGTATTCTGATTGCATTTGGAACAAGATGTAGAACTCTCAACTGCTCCAGTTCCATGTCTGCCTGGATGCTGCCCTGCTCTCATCTTGATGATAATGTTCTGATATTCTGAATCTGTAAGCCAGCCCTAATTAAATGTTGTCTTTATAAGAGTTGCCTTGGTCATAGTATCCATTCACAGCAGTAAAACCCTAAGACAGAAATTCATTCCAGGTGTGGAGTATTGCTGTGATAGGCTTGATCCTGCTTTTGTCTGGAAGAATGTGGATTTGGGGACTTTGGATTTGGAAACCAGTGGAATACTTTAAGTGAGATCTAATGGGTTATCCTGATAGGAATATGGAAGTCTTTGTTGCTGAGAGTGATTTGAACTGTGCAGCTGGTCCAAGAAGTTTCAGTGGAGAAACATTTCAGTATGTGGCATAGAGATTATTTTTGTGGTAATTTGGTGAAGAATATGGTTGCTTTTCGCCACTGTCTAAAGAGTCTGCCCAAGGTTAAGGCGAAGAGATTTAGATTAATTGCTTTGAAAAAAAAAGTCTCAAAACAGCCTGGTATAAATTTTGCTGTGCAGTTACTAGAGTTCAATCTGTTTTAATGAAAAGCAGCAAGCTAAGAAAAGAAAAATACAAAATATATGGTTCAAGTATTAAAGGGACATCAGGAAGTAGAATGGAACTGGATCCTATGTTCTAGGAGATAACAGATTAAGGGAATGGGACATTGGGGCAAGAACACACCCAGTTAAATTTAAGTCCTGGCATGGTGGTACATATTCTTAATACCAGGAGACAGGGACATGCAGAACTCTGAATTCAGCATAAATATACAGAGAAAGTTCCAGGACAGTCAAGCTTAGAAAGTGAGGAAGTTGGAAAACAGAAATCTAGTAATAGAATAAAGGAGGCCATGTTCTAGCCCCAGGAAGCAGCAGAAATCAGTAGCTTTGGCCATGTAGCTCTGGCTTTAGAGTCAAGAATAGAAGGGACTACTAGGACAAATGCTGTAGTTGGAGCTAAGAAATTAGCAGGGATTAAAAAGAGACCAGCATTACTGAATGAAATCTAGGAAGTGTTTTTTGAGAGTCTAAAGAAGCAGTGCTCCAGGATAGCCAAGGTTGTACCTTGTGCTGCAGGTGGAATTGGTAATATGTAAGAATCAACAACATAGTACTTGTTTTGAAGGTATGAAGGGGTCATGTAGAGCAGCTGAGGCTTGGCACAGAGAAAGACAGGGAAGGTCATTGGTGAAGATACAGCATCAGTTGCAGTTGACAGCCAGAGACTGAAGGGGCCACAAACAGAAGTTGAGGCTTAGAACCATGAAGAGAGCCTATGAAAGGCTATTGGTAAAGCCTAGTTGTAGTGGAAGACCCCAGTATATTGAAGGCATCATTACCATAGGATGATCACCAAGAACAGCAGCAACAGTGGAGTGGAGTCGACCAAAGCCTAGAGTTCTACAGAGGTCAGAGCTGGACATGTAACCCAAGCCCTTTGGAGGAGCCTAGAGGAGCATGTGTGGATCGCAGACATTGGAACAAGAAGTTGTAATGCTGAAGTTGCCTTGGAGACCCCAAGATATTCAAAATGCCAGAACCATGAGATATCTGCTAAGGAAAGCTGCTAACAGAAAGTGAAAGCATCCCAGGAGAAAGAAGTTTGTTGCAGTCAACAAAGATGTGAAAGGAGTTAGAAATCTAAAGGCTGCTTTGATATCAGACGTGAAGAGACATGGAGTTTGCACAGCTGGGTTCCTGTCTTGCTTTGGGGATTACAGTTTAGTGATTAGATTAGATCAGAAGAAGGGACTTTGAACTTTGAACTTTGAACACTGTTGAGATTACAATAGACTATGGGGACTTTGGAAGTTGAACTAAATATATTTTGCATTATGCTGTGTTTAGGTATGGTCACCCATAGACTCATATGTTTGAAGAAGCTGATGGAGGGAGAGAGTGGAATGTGGTAGTTTGAATATGCTTGGCCCAGGGATGACACTATTAGGAGGTGTGACCTTTTTGGAGTAGGTATGGACTTGTTGGAGGAAGTATGTCACTGTGAGCATGGGCTTTAAAACCCCCATCCTAGCTGCCTGGAAGCCAGTCTTCTCCTGTTTCCCTTTGGAACAAGATGTAATACATTTCAGCTCCTCCCCTACCATGCCTGCTTAGATGCTACCATGTTTCCACTTCGGTGATAATGGACTGAACCTCTGAACCTGAAAGCCAGCCCTGATTAAATATTAACTTTATAAGAGTTGCCTTGGTCATGGTGTCTCTTCACAGCAGTAAAACCCTAACTAAGACACTATATTCTTACCTAATTTTTCTGGGTAAAAATTAGTTAAGGTAAGTTGTCCCTAACCTAATCCCATGATGAAAATGTTCAGCAATTGACCAGCAAATACAAAGATAACTGGATTTTGGAACTGTATTGAAATCCCTTCCTTCCAACCCTAGTTTGATGGGAGGTTTTATAATGAAAAAGCACAAATTTTGTTTGATATTTTTCTTCAATTAAAGTGTGTATCTGTTTCTTCATTTTATTCATGTGAAATATAATACTAAATTTTGTATGTGAGAAAATTCTAATATGCCAGTAATAAATTTTACTTGATTATAAAGTTTAACCTTGAGGCTGAAAAGGTTAAGAGCATCAGTTAAGAGCATTTGCTACCCTCCAGAGAAACACAGTTTGGTTCTTTTCTAGAATCCATGCCATGTGGCTTTCAATAACTTCAGCTCCATAAGATATAATGCCTCTGGTGTCCACAGGCATTAACACTGATTTACACACACACACACACACACACACACACACACACACACCCCACAACTAAAACTAAATCTTTCAAAATGTATAATCTCAGCATACTGTTTAATTATGTAGACTGGATCTTACACAGGATTTTACTTCAATGTTCAAGACTATTGATCTTGTAAGTGGGTAAACAATGGATAAATTCCTGAAAGAGTGTATATTGTTAGTGTGGGTATGGCTATGTCAACGATCAATGTCTCAGATCCATAAGAATCTACCCAAGCTTCCTACTCACCGCATAAGGCTAAAAGCAATGAAGCTGTCCTCTGGCCCAAGTCTGAGTACTTAGGAATGTTTGACTAATGTCTACCCAAATTACAACAGCAACTTCATCCTCTAGTTGTTTCACAGCTTGAAACTGCTTGTACATAGACACCTTCTACTGAGACAAGCTCATTTCTCCCACTTGCTGTACACAATAAATACACCGAGGCTCTGGATAGCTGTGGAGGTTGATGTCACCCCATCTGACCATGGCCCCAGCTATTCTGTATGTCTGTTACTATGTCTCCTTTCTCCATTCCTCCTCTACCCTAGTAAAATTTCCAGAGCCAAGACATACAAGTTGCCAGAACTGTGCAGCTTTTCTTCCTTTAAGTCTTTCTCTAGTTTTGGGGTCAACCTTTTGGGAATAAAATGGATGTATTGGTTTTTTTAATTTTATTGTTATGATTTTTATTAGATATTTGCTTGATTTACATTTCAAATGGTAGCCCCTTTCTTCATTACCCTTTCAAAAAACCCCTATCCCATCCCACTCCTTCTTCTTACAACCCCCTCCCACTTTCCTGACCTGGCATTCCTCTACACTGGGGCATCAATTCTTCATAGGACCAATGGCCTCTCATCTCATTGATGTCTGAAAAGGCCATCTTCTGCTACATATGTAGCTGGAGCCAGGGGTCCTTCCATGTGTACTCTTTGGTTAGGGGTTTAGTCCCTGGTAGTTCTGGAGGTACTAGTTGGTATATATTATTGTTCCTCCTATGGGGCTGCAAACCTCTTCATCTTCATGGGTCCTTTCTCTAGTTCCTCCATTGGACCCTATGCTCAGTCCATTTGGTTGGCTGTGAGCCATGGGTATTTTGATCCTCCTTCTAAAACAGACCAAAGCATCCATAATTTGGTCTTCCTTCTTCTTGAGCTTCATGTGGTCTGTGAGTTGTATTTTGGGTATTCCAAGCTTTTGGGCTAATATCCACTTATCAGTGAGTACATAACATGTGTGTTCTTTTGGTATCAGGTTACCTCATTCATGATGATATTTTCTAGTTCCATTCATTTGTCTAAGAATTTCATGAATTCATTGTTTTTAATAACTGAGAAGTACCCCATTGTGTAAATGTACCACATTTTCTGTATCCATTCCTCTGTTGAGGGACATCTGGGTTCTTTCCAGCTTCTGGCTATTATAAATGGGGCTGCAATGAACATGGTGGAGCATGTGTCCTTATTATATGTTAGAGCATCTTCTGAGTATATGCCCAGGAGTGGTATAGCTGGGTACTCAGGTAGTACTGTGCCCAATTTTCTGATGAACCAGCAAACTGATTTCCAGAGTGGTTTTACCAACTTGCAATGTCCACATCCTCTCCAGCATCTGCTGCCCCCTGAATTTTTTTATTTTGGCCATTCTGACTGATGTGAGGTGCAACGTCAGGGTTGTTTTGATTTGCATTTTCCTGATGATTAAGAATGTTAAACATTTCTTTAGGTGTCTTTCAACAATCCTCAGTTGAGAATTCTTTGTTTAGCTCTGTACCCCATTTTTAATAGGGTTATTTGGTTCTCTGGAGTCTAACTTCTTGAGTTCTTTGTATATATTGGATATTAGTCCTCTATTGAATGTAAGATTGGTAACGATCTTTTCCCAATCTGTTGGCTGCCATTTTGTCCTATTGACAGTGTTATTTGCCTTACAGAAGTTTTGCAATTTTATGTGTTCCCATGTGTCAATTCTTGATCAAAGAGCATAAGCTATTGGTATTCTGTTCAGGAAGTTTTCCCCGATGCCAATATGTTTAAGGATCTTTCCCACTTTCTCTTCTATTAGATTAGATGGATTTATGTGGAGGTCCTTGATCCACTTGGACTTGAGCTTTGTACAGGGAGATAAGAATGGATCAATCTGCATCCTTCTACATATTGACTGTCAGTTGAAGCAGCAAAATTTGTGGAAAATGCTCTTTTTTCCACTGGATGGTTTTAGCTCCTTTGTCAAAGATCAAGTGATCATAAGTGTGTGGGTTCATTTCTGGGTCTTAAATTGTATTTCATTGATCTACCTGCCTGTTATTATACCAATACCAAACAGTTTTAAATCACTATTGCTCTGTAGTATAGCTTGAGGTCGCAGATGGTGATTCTGCCAGAGGTTCTTTTATTGTTAAGAATAGTTTTCGCTATCCTGGGTTTTCTATTATTCCAGATAAATTTGGAAATTGCTCTTTCTAACTCTATTAAGAATTTAGTTGGAATATTGATGGAGATTGCATTGAATCTGTACATTGCTTTAGGCAAGATGGCCTATATTTTTACTATGTTAACCCTGCCAATCCATGAGCATGGGACATCTTTCCATCTTCTGAGATCTTCAATTTCTTTCTTCAGAGACTTGAAGTTCTTGTCATACAGATCTTTCACTTGATTGGTTAGAGTCACACCAAGGTATTTTATATTATTTGTGACTATTATGAATGGCATCATTTCCCTAGTTTCTTTCCCAGCTTTTTTATCCTTTGAGGATAGGAAGGCTACTGATTTATTTCAGTTAGTTTTATATCCAGACATTTTGCTAAAGTTGTTATCAGGTTTAGGAGTTCTCTGGTGGAATTTTGGGGGTCACTTAAGTATACTATCATATCATCTGCAAATAATGATACTTTGACTTCTTCCTTTCCAATTTGTATCCCTTTGACCTCCTTTGTTATCTAATTGCTTTGGCTATGACTTCAAGTACTATATTGAACTGGTAGGGAGAGAGTGGACAGCCTTGTCTAGATCCTGATTTTAGTGGGATTGCTTCAAGTTTTCTTCAACTGGTTGGATGAGATTGGTGTTTCTTCCTTAAATGTTAGGATAGAATTCAACAGAAAAGTCAATGGTTCTTGGGATTTTGTTCTTGTAATATTTTTATTACAGACTGGGTCAATACTTTGCTAAGTTTATTCATGTTTTTAATTCATGATTTACTCTTGGCTAGTGATGTGTTGCTAGTAATTTATCTGCTTCAACCAAGCTTTCCTGTTTGCTGATGTACACCTTTATTCACTCTTCCCTCATACTGCATTCTGTTTCTGTAAAAGTAGCATTGAGGTGATCTCTTTCCTAATGTTTCATGGGTATTTTAATACAAAACAGATTTCTTAGCCTCATTCATTATTTCTATTGTTTTCTGGGTGTTTGTATTTTATCGCTGGATTGCTCCCCATTTTCTGCTTTGTGCTTTAAGCTTAATCTGGCTCTCATTTTGTATTTCCAGTAAGAATAAAGTATATTTATTAATCAGAGATATTTCTCCATTTTAAAGAGAGAATTTACAGGCGATTTTGAAGTTAGCACTGTATGTTTTAAGCTCATGTCTTATAGTGTGTTTTCATTTGAGTTGTCTGCATGTTTCTCTTTTATTCATTCTCTGGCTGCTAATGGTTAATTGTTAATATGTTGTTAATTTCCAGACATTCTCATGCATTTCTGGCCTTTCTTCCCTACTTGATTTCTAATGCTATTCTATTGTGATCTCAAAACAACATTATTTCAATATTTAAAAGCTTACTAGGATTTTTCTGAGACCCAAAATATTGTTGAAAATGCTCTGTGTGCTCTTGAAAAAATGCATGTTCTATTTTTGTCACATAAAATGTTCATCAGGTACCTGCTAAACCTGATGAATATGGTCCCAGTCAGCTACATCATGATTGATATGTGTTGCACAATTTATTACTGAAAATGGGGACTGGAGGTATCTCACTTCTATTGCAGCTGTATGTCTTATCCCTCAATTATATAAATATTTATATTACACTATCACATGTATTAAGAGGTGAAAATATATGGGTGTGTTATACTGTATTTTAAAATACATAAAGCAAGACACTTCTCATTTAAATGTTTCTTCAAGTGCTATGGGAAATGAGGACAGACCTCTCTACTTGCTACAACATTGGATCTGCCATTGAGTTAAGTCAGAGAACAAACTAGGCTGCTTCCAACTAATAACAGCTTGATAAGAGTGCTGGAGACAGGATATTTCTGTCCAATGTGAACAGTCTTTATTTAGAGACTCATGTTGGCGTCACCAAGGCTTTTACAGAAATGTGCCACATTCTCTCAGATTGCTACAATCCTTTCCTTCAGTTTTTTTTTCTTTCACAGGTTGAAGGCCTATGTTGTAGTCTGAAGGATTCCCTATGCTATTCCAATCATGTCTTTGAACCTTCCTGTCACAGGACTTAAGCGAAAAAATTTGCTCATGACTAAGGGGAAAGTGACTTTAAAAATAATATATTATCCAGAAACTTTAATCCTTACTTCCCAGCATATTATGAGAAAAATTATATATGTCAAATATATCAGTCTATCTAAGCTTGAATATTCATTGTAGGCAAAGATTAAGTCTTACACTGAGTATCTTAATATTATCAAAAGAATCCATTTTCAGGAACAGAGAATTCCATAACATCTCCCTTTCCCGAATAGGTTGCTCATCCACGTGTAGGCTCTTTAACTTGGTCTTGTGGATACTGTTAATGGGCAGAATGAGAAACTGTTAAGAAATGTTAGTAGCTCATCTTCATTCAGTCTGTGACTAAACCAGGAATGACTGCAGATGACTTAACCCAGGCACATGCTGCAGGAGGCACACTCTGCGTGAGTCCTTTTGTAAATTACAAACCCATGTTCTTTCCTTGCAAACCGTTATTTCTACATTTCAGAAAATTGTTATCTTACACTGATTTCCAGAGAAGGAGACATCTTCTTACTGCCATCTGCTGGAAAGGTTTTGCAGAAATATGTATATAAACCACAATGCCTATTATGTTATGTAAGTGGAACCGTATGTGCCACAACCAGTGTAGCTATTTGTGGGAGCCTGGAGATAAAGGCCAGTGCCTTCTAAGAAAGGTACTGTCCACATTCACTCCAGCATTAATTAATTATAAGGACAGGTAATGAAAACCATACTAAGAAGCTTCAAAAATGTGGCAATTTTGAATGCTTATTTAAATTGTTAATAATGAGTAACAGAATGGCTTCTTAGCTATTGTGTACATTAGAAAAAGTCTTAGTCTAAATAAAGTAAATAAAGGAAGGACTTTAAAATATCTTCCAAGTTACATAAGTTTCCAAGCTGAAAACATGATACATTCTATTTTCTCAGAATTAGTAAAAGATTACATAGACAGCCAACTTATCATACTGTGTACTGCACATCACCCCATTCGCTATAAAGTTTAAAAGGCAATTTAACACAAGATGTATAATGTATGTAATTTAACTCTTTGCTTATGCTTTAGAAATCAGCTCAGTATTTTACATAGCCTGAAGTTGGTGTACACCACATGTAGTATGGTGGGCTGGAACTGTGTTAAAATACTATAATTTATATGATCACAATAGACAAATATTTCCCTCTACGATGAATAAATTGTGTAGGCTTGGTTTTTTCAAAGCCTACTTTATTTGGGGTTTTTAAATGCAAAGGTACAAACCAGCAGAATCAACAAGGCTTCCCTGAGACAGCACAAGTCAGAGGAAGTAGCCAGAGTCAGCTGGAATACCATGAGAAGTTCTTTGGCTTGTTTCTCTCTACAAATGAAGAAGCAAAACCAGCAAAGACAAGTGATGACCCGTTGACAGCGCCCGCACTGCCAAGGAACCAAGTATCAGGCATAGGCCTGGGCGATTGACAGAAAACACAGACTCAGGTCATTCTGTAAGGAGAATGCCAACGCTTTACTGAGGGACCAGCAATATATATACTAGAGGCCAGGGAAAACAACAGGAAGAAACAATCATAGCCATAGGTTAGGCACCAGGGAGGTTGTTACCACACTGAGCGGGAAATTAAGCTGCAGGATGTTCCGCAGGATGTTCTGCGGGATGCTTTCTGTGCAAACAGCTCAAATGGGGGCATTGAGCTAAGTTCACGGATGCCCAACAACTAGTGAAGAAGTGAAGCCTTGCAATGTAAGACCACCTTCTCACTATTTGGGGGGGTCCTAGTGATATTCTTTCTAAATATCAGAAACCATTTCAAGTGTATGTTTTCAGCAAAATATCACATGACCTTTCAGACTGTCTGTTTTCAGCAAAAGATCAAGTGCCCACTCAAAAGACAGCTTCCAGAAAAGCATCATCACATCATATGACACAACTGAGTTGGTAAAGAAACCCGCAATTGCCACTTCAAAATTGGAATCCTGCTACTCAGTGTGATTTACAATAGTAAAATCGTAGGGTGTGTCCCCAGTCTAATAAAATTCTTGCCACATACAATGAAAAAGGCATAGGTCATTCTCTGCAGAACCACATTGAGAAGGTGGCTGCTTACAGCCAGTGTAGACCTCCAGAATTATGAATAAATACATTTCTTTGCTTGAGCTACCGTCCTATTCTCTTTTTATGGCACCCTGAGCAGGCTAGTAAACTTGGTAATTCAATTCTGCATCAATGAAACCATATCATTCACTACCCCTAGCACAAGAAAAATTCCAGTTTTTGTGTGAGACATTTTATGTAAACAAGACTCAAACAAAAGATTTTCAGTTTTAAAGTATACTTTACATTTTCTTAATTGTATTTATCATTAGTGTCACTGTGTGTATATGATGTGTGAATGTATATGAGTGTGTGTGTGTGTGTGTGTGTGTGTGTGTGTGTGTGTGTGTGTGTGTGTTTGTGTGTGTTTCTCTGTGTGTGTGGGGGGGGCACATGCACAGAAGAGAATTTTCAGGAGATAATTCTTGGCTATCTTCTACCTTGTTTTATAAGCCATGTTTCTCTTATTTCTTCCATGCTGCATATTCAGGGCTGGTTGGCCTGTCCATTTCCAGATGGCTCTCCTGTCTCTACCTCCCACACTGCAGGAATGTTAGGATTTGGGATAGGGGCTATCATACCCATCTTTTTACACAGGATCTGGGTCTCAAACTTGGGTCATCAGATTCTTCTTGTTAAGCAGCTTTCCCCCACTAAGCCATTTCACTGGCCTCCAGAGAATGTCTTGAAATTATATTTGAAGCAAATGTATAGGATAAATAGGATTATATAGTCACTCACATAATGATCCCCTTTTTTCATTTGTTATCTAGAATAATATTCAGTTAACCATAAGGAAGGACCATGACATCCACATTCTCGTGAGGTTGACTGGATGGTCTCTGGCTTTGTATGGTTTCTCAGGTGTGCTGGCTTCACTGTTCTCACTGAAGCAGCATCTGGTCATTGCTAGTCACTGCATGCCCTGCTGGCCTCTGATACTGGTGCCTTCAGCTTATGATGCGCAGATCCCTCTCCAGCTGAGGCAAGACTCCACAGACCATTTCACCTTCGTGATAGCCATCTACTCTGAATGGATATGGTTTTCTCCTCTGCCAAGTTTCCAGGACAGGCACCGTGATATTTTTGGTTCTGCTCTATAGCAGCAAAGATGTCTTGTTTCCTTCATACTGCTGTGAAAAACCATCATGATAAGACCATCCTGAGGATGAAAGGTTTATTCCACCTGGAGTTCTAAGTTGCAGTCCATTGTGCTCGATGAACAGTAGCCACAGAAGGAGGACATTGAAGCAAATGGTCCCATCATATTCTTAGTCAAGAAACAGCAGTACTTCTAAGGCCACAATTGATCTCTACACTTATATAGCACAGGATTTCCTGTCAAGGTCAAGATGAGTCTTCTCAGGTCAAGTAATGTAATCAAGATAATATCCCACAGGACTCACCAAACAGTGATCTCACAGGTAGTCCTGAACTCTGTCGACCTGACAGTTCTAATATCAGAGAAAACTTACACCATGGCCCCCATCTTTCCAGTCTCTCCCAGGATGTCAACTATAATATGGCAATGGTCCCAGATCCTAAAAACGTATGTGACAGAATCATTAACAGAAAGCAAGGATCACAGAAATCCTCTTTCTATGAGGAACCAGGCTTAGAAATACTAATGAGGCAGTACAGTGAAGAGCAGTCCATTCGTTTGGTTTGAAGTAAGATCTATATATTACCTTATAAATTCTAAGGTGCTGCCTTCCCCCTTGGCAGTTGGATGGTACTAAAGAAATTTAGACAATCTTCTAAAATTAAGTTTCATGTCTAATCTATTATTTTAAGTTCTATAAATGCCAGAAACTGAATATTAATCTCAATTGTTGAATTATTAATATAATTTACCATAATCTTTCTTCAGACATGAGATAATTAAGGAACCTAGAATGAATAGCATATACTTAGAAAGTAAAATACCTGAGCACCTCCCCCCAAATGAACAGCATATTTTTGTCTGAATGATAGCCAAGAAACAGCTTAGTTGTGGATGTATCCATAGGTATAAGAGTGGGTCATTCTTTGTCTGGGGTAAAACTAGCATTAAATTTATCCTATAGGACTCCTTAGTCACATTTTCTTACAGTCAGTTCGGGTATATGTATAGATAAAGAACTAGGATAATAATTTATTTAAAAGTAATATATTATTTCTGGTTATTTCTGAGGGACTTCCAAACTTATACTTAAAATAATTTCACATGTTTCCTAAGGAACCTCCAGAATAATTTCCAGAGTGGTTGTACCAGTTTGCAATCCCACCAGCAGTGTGAAAGTCTTCCTCTTTCTCCACATCCTCGCCAACATGTGTTGTAACCTGAGATTTTGATCTTAGCCATTCTGACTGGTGTAAGGTGGAATTTCAGGGTTGATTTGATTTGCATTTCTCTGATCACTAAGGACTTTAAACATGTCTTTAGGTGCTTCCCAGCCATTCAAGATTCCTGTTGTGACTTCTCAGTTTAGTTCTATGCCCCATTTTTTGATTGGGTTGTTTGGTTTGTTGGTGATTAGCTTCCTGAGTTCTTTATATATTTTGGATATTAGGCCTCTATCAGATGCGGGTTTAGTGACAATTTTTTTCCCAATTTGTAGGTTGCCGATTTGTCCTATTTACTATGTCCTTTGCCATACAGAAGCTTGTCAATTTCATGAGGTCCCATTTATCAATTTTTGATCTTAGAGCCTGAGCCATTGAAGTTCTGTTTAGGAAATCCCTCCCCCAATGCCAATGAGTTCGAGGCTCTTTCCCACATTCTCTTCTATTAGATTCAGTGTATCTGGTTTTATGTTGAGGTCCTTGATCCACTTGGGCTTGAGCTTTGTGCAAAGTGAAAAATATAAATCTATTCTTATTTTTCTACTTACAGACTGCTAGTAAGACCAGCACTATTTATTGAAGATGTTTTTTTTTTCCATTGTATATTTCTGGCTTCTTTATCAAAGATCAAGTGTCTGTAAGTGTGTGGTTTTATGACTGGTTCTTCAATTCTATTCCATTGGTCAACCTATCTGTCTCTGTTCCATACCATGCAATTTTTATTACTATTGGTCTGTCGTATAGCTTGAGGCCCAAAGTGGGATCCAGCTCAAGGGGAGGTCCCAAGACTTGACAATCTTACTGAGGCTATGGAGTGCTCACAAAAACGGACCTAATATGATTGCACTCCGGAAGACCCAACAAGCAGCTGAAAGACTCAAATGCAGATATTTGTACCAAGCCAATGGATAGAAGCTGCTGACACATGTGGTTGAATCAGGGAAAGGCTGGAAGAAACTGAAGAGGAGTGACCCTGTAGGAGGACCTGCAGTCTCAATTAATCTGGACCCCAGGGATCTTTCAAACACTGGACCACTAAACAAGCAGCATATACCACCTAATAAGAGGCCCCCAACACATACACAACAGAGGACTGTTGGATCTGTGCTCAATCAGAGAAGATGCACCTAACTCTCAAGAGATTGGAGGGCCCAGAGAGTTTAAAGGTCAGGTGGGGTCCAGGGTCACAGGACTATGGGGAGGAGATGTAGGATGTGGAACAGTAGAAGGGGAGGGGAATAAAATCTGGAGTGTTAAAAAATAAATAAAAAATAACATATACTATCAGAATCCAACTTTATCCACCTGAATTAATCCTTAAACTAAACAATGCCTTTATTCAAGCAGTCTCCGTATTTATCATAGATAGTGCTTTATGCCATGTGGATAAAATTCGACTGGCTCAAAGTTTCCACAGTTCACAACCACAGAAAATTTAAAGGTCCATGATTCAGAATGCAATCAAAATAAGTAGTGAAAATCCTCATTTCAAAATATCATCAGTCTTGTCAGTAGTGTTTTCTGCCTTTCATTGCGGTACCATGGAGGCTAAGGCAGGATAATCTTTGTGAGTTAGAGACCAGTCTGTTCTATGTAATAAATTCCAGGACAACCAGGACTATATAATAGAAAGACCCTCTCTCAAACATAGAATTTAGAAACAAACATAAAATATTATCAGCATGAATTGAAAAATTGAAACTTTCCCATTTCTTTTGCATCCAATAACAGTAGCCCCTTATGCAAGACCAGATGCATTACTGCTTTGGACAAGGTATATTAATATTCAGTTGTATGAAATGAATTTGGGGGATGTGAGCATTCCTTCATTAAGATAACAAAAAACACTGAAAAATGAAAATCTCACAGCAGTATAAAAGGTGATCGATGCTGAACCAATGCCTGGCTAGTCTCCTAGATATGACTAGAAAGTATACACAAGACAACAGTATCAGCACCAGCAGACAGGGATGATCTTCTTATCCACTGCAGAGACAAGTGTACTGTAACTGAAACCTGCAGCACCCGAGAACTATGTGGCTCCGCAAGCCAGAGGCTAGTCCCGTTTTATCACCAGCACTTTGTGCATTTCCCAAATGACAGCTCTGATTCCGTGTCACTTTCATTTCTTCTCAGCATTGCAAAAGAAATAGTGGTGACGCACACCTTTAATCCCAGCACTTGGGAGACAGAGGCAGGCAGATTCCTGAGTTCCCGGCCAACCTGGTCTACAGAGTGAGTTCCAGGACTACACAGAGAAACCCTTTCTCGAAAAACCAACCAACCAACCAAACAAACAAACAAAAACAAGAAGAAATCTTCAGGTTAGAAGCCAGGAAGTTAAAAAGCATGGAATTCTGTTCACAATCAATTTTTTACAGGTCTTGCTGGAGTTAATTGCTCAAGCCTTGCACATATAATTAATTCAGCACCATCTGCAGACACAGTATTTTTCTTCAAGTCTAGTATGACTTGATACAAAATTGAAATTGTTAAGAATCTTAAGCTGAAATGTTTGTGTGTGTGTTTACTCTAGCCAATAAAACAAAAACAAAACAGCTACATTGTGGCATTCCAAAAATATAGGTTGAGGCCCTTTAATATAAATGCTAATAATAATAATAATAATAATAATACCCCAAAATTAAAAAAATAAAGATCTTTACTTGGTGGGTTGGTCTCAAATGGCAAGATTATAATAATATATTCCTTTTCTAACAATACTGTCTTTTATAATATTCTGCAGACAGACATGTTTATGCTGCTTCCAAAGTTTGTATTATTCCTCTGCACATTTAAGCCTCCCCAGTTCCTGCTTCCATAGCACTGATCCACAAAGGAGCAGATCCCTCCTGATGTGCATGTGAGGTGGAGCCTGCTCCCCAGAGCTTGATAAAAGAAAACTAATCAGAGAGACTGCAAAGGGGAGTGGAGTGTATTACCCTTTTCTGTGTACTGCCTGCCTGCCCCTCATTAGTTTTGCTGTCTAACGCCCTCGTGGGCCTGCCCTGATTTATTCTTGGTCCAATGCATGTGTATCAGTACTTTGCCTTTTGATGACAGACTTATTCCTGCAGGCAGGGCTTACCAGAGAGATTTCCTTTATGTTAAGATGAGAATTTAGCCATCAGAGTCTCTGATTTGCAAGTCCCGAGAGCCCCGAAACTCATTTATGACCGAAGACACTGCATGGAGTCCTGTTCTTCATCCTTTATGAAAGTTGTCCTTTTCAATGGATGGTGAATCACCAGTGAAAGATTCCCAAACATCTTACCGTTGACCAGGGAACCCACCACATCAAGTCAGGCCCCAGCAAGGGACTTGGACTATATTACAGAATCCATGCAGGCACAGAGCTTCCATTCCTATGATGATGACGCATGTGCCTGGTCATCTGAAGACTGGACTAAAGACTTAAGACTGAGACTGTTGCTCCTTGAGCCAATCAGAGAGAGAGTATCCCTCCAGTTTTGGAAATATTTAAATACACAAAAGGCACATCACAAGAATTTATTTTTTATAGTACAAATGTATAATTTAGGCTTAAAAACTGTATTACTTTCCATGTGTGTTTGTGTATGTATTTAATCTATTATGATATATTTAATCTAAATATACTTACATTTGTAAGCTATTAAATAAATAACTTGTGTTAAAAAATAAATAGCGCTTAGATGCACTTTTTTAAAAAAATAAATATTGCTTTAAAACTTATCATACAAAATTTTTCAAGCTGTTAACCATAGGGGAAAAGCCAAGACAATAAAACTATATAAAATGATAGGTTCTTGAAATAATTATTGTAATTCTTCTTCACTTACATGGTGGATGCCTTCACAGGCCTGCTTCAGTCATTATAATTAAATAAAAACTCACTGCTAGAAATTAAGCAGTGATTTTGGGACAAATCCTAAGCTCTGTGTTTAGTCCCACCTGCAAAATAAGTCATCACCTCTAATATCATTCTCAGTAAAGAGAACATTGTGGTGCTTCCAATCTTTACTTAGCAGACATTGACGAGGAGGGGATTTCTCCTAGAAACCTCAAGAATGGGAAAACAAGGTAAGTCATCTATTTCTCTTTCTTGCTCTGGTAATTTGATCTTTATCTCCTACCTTCACACTCGAGTTCTGCAAAGAAGTCTTTGTACTAAGCTAACTGATAAGGTAAAGAGACAAAAATCAAAGGCTCAGAAAGCCAACTCTCAATGAGTACCAGATAAAATCACCGGAGACTAAAGGCTGTTTCCGAGGTAAGTTGGCATGATTTAACAGGATTTTTTTTATCATTCGAGAGACTAAATTTTATGAACTATTTCATGTCTTAAAAAAGAACTCTTCAGTCTTTGCAGACTTAGTGTGCTTCTTTCCAAAGCATACTCTAGTGATCCACACATGTAAATTATGGCTGTGGTTGTAGGTTTCAGGTTTCTTTTAGTATGCTGTGCCATTTTAAACAGGCAGGAATAAACTAGCCATCCAAATTTAAAAACAAAATTGTTCATATCCACATTGTTTAAAATACACATAAACAAGGAGAAAAGCTTAAAGTGCAATATCAAGAAGATCCATATTTGAGATTACTGAACCTCCTTCCTGTGCTTTGCAATATAGGACTGGAGTCTTATAAAACCAGATCCTAGTGAACAAAGCAAAACTTATCCCTCTTTATCAAACGCAGAGCCTTCTGCAAATGAGAGTAAAGAACTAAAACAGCTACAACCCTCACCACGGGTGGAAAAGGAAGTCAGCTTGAGCTGCCAGGAAAATACTGGGAGACAATCACCTAAGAGATAACTGCAGTTCAGAAATGAAAGGAGAGAAAATTTCAAGTGTCTAAAGATAAGGCTGCCCCAGGGGCCATCTGTGGTGTCTAATCTTAATTGTCAACTTGATGGGACTTAGAATCACCATGGAAACCAACGTCTGGGAATTTCTGTGAGGGGCTATATTGATGGGTTAATTGAGGTGGGAAGATGCACTCTAAATGTAGAATTTTTTACCATTGCATTGGCTGGAGTCTTGGTCTAAATAAAATAAAGCATGGCAATGCTAACTGAGTATGCATACAGTGTGACCGGCAGCCACCTTCTTTGCCATGCCTGTCCCACCCTCATGAGCTACTTCCATTGAAGCCATAAGTCAAAAAATCAACCCTTCCTTCCTTCCTTTGTTGTTTTGATCAGGAATTATGTTGCAGCCAGGCGATGAATAACTACCACTTCATCTGAAACACATAAGGACAAAGGTGCCAATGTCAGGGACTACAGAAGATAAGCAGAAGGGGTCTCTGACAGGTGGGTCACCCAGAGGACCACCACTGCTGATAGAAAAATAGGATTTTTGAATGTATCACAAATTAAGACAGTAGACGTGGCTGTGGGGCTCAGGATGAGAAATATGGGATTTAACAACCACATACCTAATGTGATTTGGGGACACATCCTAAGCTCTGTGTTTGGTCCCACCTGCAAAATTAGTCATCACCCCTAATATCATTCTCAGTAAAGAGAAAAGTGTGGTACTTCCAATCTTTATTTAGCAGACATTGATGGGGAGGGGACTTCTCCTAGAAACTTCAAGAATGGGAAAACATGGTAAGTCATCCATTTCTCTTTCTTGCCCACAATATTTCTACATTTCTAAATAAAGGCCCTAAGAGAACAGATGGCAGAAGTGATTTCTGGGTGAATGGAAAAAGAAGCATGGAGAAAGAAGCATACATCCAGGTTGTGTGGTGATCTTGAAGTGATGTGTACACCCAAGGCATCTGTGTTAAAAGCTTGGTTACAGTATTGCCATGTTACTAGGAGTGGGTCAGTATTTAAAGGGTGGGGTCTAGTACTGGAAGGTCAGTAAGTTGGAAGACTCGTGATGGCCTGCTCAACTCTAGAAAGCCAAGATTCTGACTACAGAGCTGCTTGTAAGATTTACCAAGAGTTCCAAGGCTACAGATTTCAGGAGCTCATGTTCATCCATGTTTCTTCTGTGCAGCTACATTAGTATGCTACTGCTCCTTGAAAGTAACCTACAACCCACACTCCTGTTAGTAACCCCAAGTTAGTAACTGACTCACCAAGTTGGACAATGAGGAAATCCCTGCATTGGTCTCCTTTGAGTTCTTTCTCTAGTCTGAATAGATGTGTGTTGTCTCAGCAGGAAAAGTCCATCATACCCACCACAATCAATCCATGGCCCATCTCATTAAAGCTAGATAATGTTTTGGGATCATAGAGATCATATATATATATATATATATATATATATATATATATATACATTGAATGTATATATATGTGTGTGTGTGTATGTGTGTGTATGTGTATGTATATGTATTTGTATATGTATATGATATATATGTATATGTATATATATTTCTTTATGTTCATTAAAATGTAGTTGCTTCTATTACTCTATACATCTGTAACCATTCTCTTGGCCTGGATAATGGTATTACTGAAAAAGAATTTTCTTAAAAGTCCTACAACAACCAGAGGGGCAAAACTGAATTTTAACCTATGTCTTTCGATTATGATCTAATACGTTGCCCACCATTTTCTTTGGAAGCTAGGATTCTTCATCTGTTTCTAATTTCTCATAAACTTACTACTACTTAATTGATATATTTTCCAGGCTCTGACATTCACTGTCCAGTTCTATTAAAATATTTACATAATGTGAAATTACAGCTCTCTACCTCTCAGGGATCTGTGCCAGTTAAAGGGTAAATATGAAAATATCAAGCTGAGAAAATCCTTCTTTCCCTTTTCTGCAATTAGTGGCAACATGTCTCAAACTGACTATGTACTATGCAGGAAATCAAATTCCAGATGAGCTTCTTCTGACTTGATGATTTGTTTGTGGCTGGAGTGAGCTAAGGGCAAGAGGAGCAAACCCAAGGATATGAAAGGTGTTAAATGGTCTGACTAGTTCACAGGGTGGGCCCACTGAGAGAAGTGCCTTTTAAACTGTAATGGCTATGAAGGTCACCTTCAACCATCCATTTACAAATGGGTATTGCTGCAGCATGCATTCCTGGATCTTTTGTGACTTATTGGTTCATTTCCCTCAAACATTCTGCTGAGCTTAAGTTAATACTTTTCATTTTCTTATAGTCCAGTTAACTCCATTTTATCTACACGTGCACACTACAATCATCACGAAATCTGCCCAGCAGTCACCCCTAGAATAAGACACCATTGCTTTCAATGAAGCAATATAATACTAAATCTGACTTTTCTCCTCTGAAGAAAACAAAATAGCATGTATTATAGTGATTGTGTGTTTTTTCCATTATATACAAGGAAAAAGATGTGTTAGCCAAATAAGAAATAATTTCATACAATGTCTAATCATAGGATTCAAACAGAAAAAAATAGAGTTACTAATTGATGTTTAAAATAAAAGGAGATTTTATTCCAGAGATTTGTTAGAAAGAAAGAAAGAAAGAAAGAAAGAAAGAAAGAAAGAAAGAAAGAAAGAAAGAAAGAAGGAAGGAAGGAAGGAAGGAAGGAAGGAAGGAAGGAAGGAAGGAAGGAAGGAAGGAAGGAAAGAAAGAAAGAAAGAAAGAAAGAAAGAAAGAAAGAAAGAAAGAAAGAAAGAAAGAAAGAAAGAAAGAAAGAAAGGAAGGAAGGAAGGAAGGAAGGAAGGAAGGAAGGAAGGAAGGAAGGAAGGAAAGAAAGAAAGAAAGAAAGAAAGAAAGAAAGAAAGAAAGAAAGAAAGAAAGAAAGAAAGAAAGAAAGAAAGAAAGAAAGAAAGAAAGAAAGAAAGAAAGGGAGGAAGGGAGGAAGGGAGGAAGGGAGGAAGAGAGGAAGGGAGGAAGGGAGGAAGGGAGGAAAGAAGGAAGAAGGGAGGGAGGGAGGAAGAAAGGAAAGAAGGAAAGAAGGAAAGAAAAAGAAAAAAGACAACAATAAGGTTAATTTGCTAAGAAACCAACCAATGCTATTAAGCATCTTAGACTCTAGACAAGGAGTCAGAATCATCTGAAAACTGGAAACACAGAAGGACAGCAGTATCAGTGCCAGAGGGCCAATGATATTTGATAGAAGATGTAGCCATAATAGATGCATGGAGGATCACCAGAGTCAAGGGTTGGTTATCACAGAACATCCCTCTTACAAAAATAGAGGCTGGACCATTGAAGGGAAACTTAGGTGTTTCTGTGACACTTGAGGCTAGTTAAGAAGAAACCAGCAGCCAGGCAGTGGTGGACACACCTTTAATCCCAGGACTTGGGAGGCAGAAGCAGGCGAATTTCTGAGTTCAAGGCAAGCCTGGTCTATAGAGTGAGTTCCTGGATAGCCAGGGCTACACAGAGAAACCATGTCTCGAAAAAAACCATCCCCCACCCCCCCAAAAAAGAAGAGACCAGCATCACTGAGGTGAAATATTCTAGGAACTCCTTTCTGAGAGCCAACAGAAGGAAGGTTCCAGAGGTGTCCAAAGTTGTATCTAGCACTTGCAGCTAAACTTAGTAGTGTGAGAGCCAAGGTGGTACCCATTTTGAAGTCATGAAGGAGTCATGGAGAACAGCTGAGCTTTGGCACAGTAAGAGTCCAGGAGAGAGCTTTGGTAAAGCTGAAGCCTCAAGATTGAAGGAGTCACGTGCAAAGAAACTGAGGCTTGGCATCATGAAGGCTCTCAGAAGTGGCTATAGGAGAAAGTGCAGTCCCGCTGCAGAGGAAGACCCCAACGATTTGGAGATGCCTGGATCATGGGATGACCACCAAGAATAGAATCAGTGATGGAGTGGAGTCTGCCAAATCCTGGAAGATAAACTGTATATGCTGCAGAAAAGTGACTTAAGACCTCCAGAGGAGCCCGGAAGAGTGTGAGCGAATCCCAGACACTGGAAACAGTTATTTACACTGGTGAAATTTGGTTTTACTTTATTCTAATTGTGACTGTGCCCTGGTTCTTCCTTCTTGAAGCAAGAACATATTTGACTTAATTTTGACTTTGACAGGAACCCACAGTTGAGAGTTTAAATTTTTTAAAGAGGTTTCTGTTTGTTTTTTAAATGATTGACTAATTTAGAGAAACTAAACTGTAAATGTATATGGATTTACAAAGAATGTGGAGGGTTTTTAAGTTATTTTTTAATATTGTGACATTACTAACATGCTTCTTGTGGATAAATGAGAAAGAGAAGATTCTAGTTGAAAGAGTTATATGCTTGTGCCTTTTTAAAAAAAATCTGAATCTAGAAACAGTGTATTTGTTCCCTTGAGCTGCTACAACGGAGTACCACTAGTGAGGACTTAGACAATAGTTACAGCTTATCATTCTGGAGGCTGGGTAGTGTTGAGTGTAATTTTATTTATTTTTATTAGATATTTGCTTTATTTACATTTCAAATGGTATCCCCTTTCCTCCAGAAATCCCCTATCCCCTCCCCCTTTCCCCCTCCTTACTAACCCCCCTCCCTCTTTCCTGAGCTGGCATTTCTCTACACTGGGGCATTGACTCTTCACAGGACCACTGGCCTCTCCTCTCATTGTTGTCTGAAAAGGCCATCCTCTGCTGAAGGCATGGGTCCCTCCATGTGTACTCTTTGGTTGGTGGTTTAGTCCCTGGGAGCTCTGGGGGTACTGGTTGATACCTATTATTGTCTGTGTTTGTGTCTTAAGTTGACAAAGGGTCACTTGTGCTGGCTAGTTTTACACCAACTTGACACAAGCTAGAGTCATCAGAGACAAGAGGGAGCCTCAATAGAGAACATGTCTCCTTCGGATCAGGCTGTAAGGAATCTGTAGGGCACATTCTTATATTTGATTGATGTAGCAAGGCCCAGGCCAGTGTGAGTGAGACCAACCCTGAGCTGGTGACCTCGGGTTCTATAAGAAAGCAGACTGGGAAAGCCATGGTGAACAAGGCAGGAACCTGCACTCCTACTTGGTCTCTTCATCAGCTTCTCCCTCCGGGCTCTCCATTTGCTTGGGTTCCTGCCCTTACTGCTTTTGGTGAACTGTTATATGTAACTGTGAATGACAGAAACCCTTTCCTCACCAAGTCGCTTTTCCGTCACGGTGTTTTACCCTATCAATAGTAACCCTAACTAAGACACTCAATAAACATTTGTTAAAGGTTCCTAATAAGACCCAATACCACGTAATAACCATTTAGAATGTAACAACAGTAATTCCATCCCTTAGTCAGTTAAACGCCTATTTTCCAGGTTTGTTTTGAAAAGATCCCTTTAGGAAGTTGGCTCAGTCTACCGCTCATTAATGGTTCATTAACACATGAATCAACAATGGAAATGTGTTTTATAGAGAGAGATACAATGGAATTCTGCTAAATTGCAAAGAAAAGTGAAATTATGATATTTTCAGGAAAATGTATAGAACTGGAAATTGTCGTACTAAATAAGATAATCTGGGCTCAGAAAGACAAATGCCACATGTTTGCTCTTGTACGTAGATACTAGCTTCTAATTTTTTATATATGTAGATTTATGTGGGAGCAGGTGTGTTCAGAAGATAGTCAAATAGAAAGGGGCTCTGTAAGAAAGAAAATAGACGCTTCAAGGGGGAAGAAAGCAGAACACATGTGATATGCAAGTGGATTAGGAAATCCTGGGGACATAAGGGTTTAAGCAAGGACTAGGAGGGGCAGGGACATGAGGTAGGGGAGAGACTGGGGGAAAGCTAGACAAGAACTATGTATGACAATACATGAGGACACTTGATACTCTGTGAGCTGGTGTGTGTGTGTGTGTGTGTGTGTGTGTGTGTGTGTGTGTGTGTGTGCGTTATATTAAATTTCAAGTCTCTTTAAAATTTAAGTTCATATCAGTAATGTTTGATGTTTCTATACTGTCTCTATTCACAGTAGAGCATCAGATATTAGAACGGAAACTGTGAACTATAAATATTTATATAGCAATGCAAAAAAGGCTTCAGGGCCTGGAGAGATGAGTTTGGTGCCAGCACCTACCCAGATGTTCACTAGCATCTGTAGCTTCACTTCTAGGTGATCTGAGGCCCTCTTCACTTCTGCAGGAACTAGTAACACAAATAGTGCATACACATATGTGCAGAAATGCAAAAGCTCACATTAAATTTTAAAAATTAAAATATTATAATAAGCATTTAAATCACAAAAACATTTATATACAAGCAGCATTAAATGGTGACTATTTTAACAAATACTCCCAGCGCTTACGTGTAGGTATTTTATACAGACCTTTAATACCATCTGATTAAAGGCTAATTAATATTTATATTAAGCTCTGAAGAAATGATTAGAAAGTGGCTGAAAAGGAGGATCTAGACTCACTGGACATTTTGTACAGTTAATGTACAGTATTAAAGACTGCTGGGAGGAGAGTAAGCTGGCTCTCTGAGCATTCCAGTCTAAGCATCACTGCACAGGGACAAAGCATAACACTGGAACACTATGGTCACAAAACACTGATGCACTGATAGAACAAGGTCAACGTGAAGAGCACAGACCGAAAGGTGAGATTCAGGCCTCAGTATTTAACAGCACATGGAGACACTGGCATTTTATCTCTGGAAGAGATCTGGCCTTCTTCCAGATCTCCCAGCCAGTGACATCATCTTCATGGCTATGTAATGAGATACATTAACATACATTATGTTATCAGCATATTAAAGGTGTGATGTATAAAACAAAATAAGCATATGAGTTGTGAAACATGTGCAATTAAAAAATAAATCTACATTAAACCAACCTTGTATCCCTGGGATGAAGCCTACTTGATCGTGGTGAATGATGGCTTTGATATGTTCTTGAATTTGGTTTGTAAGAATTTTATTGAGTATTTTTGCATCGATTTTCTTAAGCAAGATTGGTCTAAAGTTCTCTATATTGGTTGAGTCCTTGCGTGGTTTAGGTATTAGAATAATTGTGGCTTCATAGAATGAGTTAGGTAGTGTTTTTACTCTTTCTATTTTATGGAATAGTTTAAGGAAAATTGCTATCACGTCTTCTTTGAAGGTCTAGTAGAATTCTGCACTAAATCCTTCTGGCCCTGGGCATTTTTTGATTGGGAGGTTTTTAATGACTTCTATTTCCTTGTGTGATATAGGCCTGTTTAGATAGTTTACCTGCTCTTGATTTAACTTTGGTATGTGGCATCTGTCTAGAAAAACCATCCATTTTCTGAAAGAATTACAGAGATGGAAATGGAGAAGAGCCCGAAGAAAAGAAGGTCCAGCGACAGGTTCTAAGTAGCAAGGGGAGGTCCCAAGGCCTGACACTATTACGGAGGCTGTGGAGCACTCAGAGAAAGGGACCTAGCATGACAGCACTCCAGAAGACCCAGCAAGCAGCTGAAAGACTCAGACGCAGATATTTGCACCCAACCAGTGGACAGAAGCAGCTGACCCCTGCTGTTGAATCAGGGACGGCTGAATGAAGCTGAGGGTGACTCTGTAGGAGGACCATCATACTCAATTAATCTGGACCCCTGGGATCTCTCAAACACTGGCCCACCAAACAGGCAGCATACACCAGCTGATATGAGACCCCTAGCACACATACAATAGAGGACTGCCGGGTTTGTGTTCATTTAGAGATGATTCACCTAACCTTCAAGAGACTGGAGGTCCCAAGGAGTTTAGAGGTCAGGTGGGGTGGGGGATAGGGACATCCACTTGGAGACAGGGGGAGGGGAGGAGGTATGGGATGTGGAACAGTCGGAGGGTGGACAAGGGTTATCAGGGTGGGAAATAAAATATGGAGTGTATAAAATAATTAATAAAAACATATTTATAATAAAACATAAATCTATTAGAGATACTTTTTAAAAAGAGATAGATGTTAAGGCTGAAGCCATTAAATATGTTTACAGGTTTTATTGTTGAGGATTTGAGACATGGGTTCCCTGAGTAGACCACCCTGACCCTAGCGGGGAGATGATGTTCTTATCGAGGCCTGCAGAGTGCTAGGATTATAGGTACACATCAACACGCCTGTCTACAACCAACTCAAAATACACATATAACGTGCACGTATAAAGTATATGTAATGAACGTGTAGTAAATATCCTCAACACACAAGAATCTCTACTTTACAAAAAGGGAAACAATGAACTGTAGCACAGAAAACATTAGTGCTCCAGTTAACTAATTTCTGCCCTCTCACTACGAACACACCAACCCATTTTCGAAGAAAGCTTACAAGTTTAACTTGAAAAGAACATTTTGTCTCAAATTCCTAGGAACTTTTTAATTGTGTGGGGTATATGCACATGTGTGTTCATGTCTGTGTTCATGTCTGCCCATGAGAGTACCAATGTACATGCACGTGTGTGAGAAAACAAGATGACATCAAGAGTCTTTATCACTATCAACATTTTTTTCAGAAAGACATTCTCATAAAACCTGAAGCTAATCAATTCAGCTACAGAGGCTGATCACTGTGACCTAGGTCTCCATCTCCTCAGTGCTAGAATAATAGATACATAGCACTGCACCCTCCTGTTGGCGATGTGAATACAGATTCCCCCTTACATGGCAGCACTTAAAACAACTAAGCCCATATTTCCTTTTTCTTTCATTGAAAATAGATGGTTTTCTCAATAATATATCCTGATTTTTATTTTCTCCTCCTTCTACTTCCCGCAGGTCCTCACCATCTTCCCTTTCCTCCAGATCAACTCTCTTTCTATCTTTTGTTACAAAATAACAGGCTTCTAAGAGATAACAAGCAAACATGACAAAACAAGGAACTACTACTTCTCAGAGTCAGGAACCCCATAAAAATACTAATCTAAGCATTGTAATATATACACAGAAGACTTTACAGTAGACCTATGGGCTTCCTTCTTTAGGTTCTGTGGGCTCATATAGGCCGTGTTTAGTGGATTCAGAGGGCCTTGTTCTCCTAGTATCTTCCATTCCCTATGATTCTTACAATCTTCCACTTCCTGTTCCTCGGGATCCTTGAACTCTGAGGACAGGGATTTGATGGAGACCTCCACTTTATACTCTCATCATCATGTCTGGCTGTAGGTCTCTGCATCTGTTTCCATCTGCTGCCAGAAGATGCCTCTCTGATGATGACAGGATAAGGTCATAGGACCTAGGATCATAGCAGAATATCATTAGGAATCATTTTATTGATTTTTTTTTAGACCCATGATGTTCCATTTTCATCCTTGATCCCTGAGCTATCTACTCTCTTGTTCTCTGTTACTCAAGAAGTGTCAGATATAGATTCCTTCTTGTGGTTTGGTCCTTAAGTCAACTGGGACATTGGTTGGTTACTCCCACAACTCCTGTGCCACTATTGCCCTAGCATATTTTTCAGGCAGGAAAAATCTTAAGTCAAACATTTCATGGCTTAGTTGGCATTTATGTTTCTATTTTTGTAGCCTGCAGAGTACCTTACATACTAGAACATGGGGTGAAGGCTTCATGTAAGAGCAAGCTAGACTTTTCCATGCTTAAAGAGCTATATGGACAGTGTTCTCAGCAACACTGTTTATGGAAAGCAATCTTTTTGTCTTAGCATTAGCCTATGTTGCTTAGGGATTTCCATGAGACCGCTTAGCCAACAACTCAATTGAATGCACTCAGTCACACCACTGGAAGCATCACCTGGCAATAAGAAATAGCCAGTTAAGGCTCTATTATCTACCCTGTTACTGAGAATTCTCATTAAGACTACCTTTATTCCAGGGAGTTTTCACACTACCCACCTATTATCCTCATTTCAAGCAATCCCCCATACCCCATACTCTTTCCCTCCATTTTACACCTCCCACATCCCTGATCCCTCCTACTCTGTCTCCACCTATCCCCAATCCACCAAAAAAAAATCTATCATACTTTCTACTTCCAAGGAGATCCATGTGTTCTTCTCCTTTTTTAACCTAACTTCTCTGGGTATATCGATTGTAGCTTGATTAGGACTTACTTAATGGATAATATTCACTTATAAATGAATACATACATTATTTGTCTTTATTAGGGTTTTTATTGCTATGAAGAGACACCAGGGCCACAGCAACCCTTATCAAGAAAAACATTTAATTGGGGCTGGATTATAATTCAGAGGTTTAGTCCAAGACCTGCCCCTAGTGACACAATGTCTCTAACAAGGCCACACTCCTAACAGTGTCATTCCCTCTGAGCGCATGGGGTCCATTGCACTGGGTCTGGGTTACCTCACTCAGGTTGTTGTTTTTTTTTTTTATCTGCAAATTTAATGATTTCATGTTTTAATAGCTGAGTAATACTCAATTGTGTAAACATACCATATTTTTCTTATTCATTCTTTCACTGAGGGATATCTATATTGTTACCAGATTCTGGATATTATATATAAGCTGCTATAAACATAGTTGAGCAAGTATCCTTGTGATGTGATAAAGCATCCTTTGGGTTTATACCTAAGACTGGAATAACTGGGTCTTCAGGAAGATCATATCTCTTAGACACCATAATAATGATTTCCAAGAGTATAAATTTGTACTCCCAAAGGCAATGGAGGAGTGTTCTCCTTGCTCCACACCCTCATCAACATGAACTGTCACTTAAGTTTTTGGTCTTACCAATTATGAAAGGTATAAGATAGAATCTCAAAGTTGTTCTGATTTGTATTTTCCTGATGGCTAAGGATTTTGAACATTTAAGTGTTTCTCAGCCTTTTGAGATTCTTCTATTGAGTATTCTCTGTGTAGATTTGTACTTCATTTTTAATTGGACTATTTGGTTTTGCAATATCTAGTTTCTTAAATTCTTTATATATTTTAGATATTAGCTCTTTGTCAGATGTGGAGTTGGTAAAGATGTTTTCCCATTCTGTAGGCTGCCATTTTGTCCTATTGATGGTGCCCTTTCTCTTGCAGAAGGTTTTCAGTTTCATGAGGTCCGACTTATTAATTATTGATCTTCATGCCTGTGCTAACAGTATTGTCCCAACCCACAGAACAGTCAACAGGGTTCCTTAAGCCACCTAGAAGAAAGGTGATGGGGCAACAAGACAATAGAGAGAGGCCGGACAGCAAGTCTAATCCAGATCAAGCTGTCAAACTTTAATTTTTACACAAGTCAATATAAAGGAAAGTATACAAGTTTTGGGAGGGGAAAGGGGGGAACAATCTCAGGAGGTTGGCATCATTTCTAAGAAACAGTTTCTCATAATTTCTGGTAAATCTAGTTATTGCTGTTGGAATTCTGGCATGATAAAAGGGGGGGTCATGAGGCGGTGAAGTGGAAAGGGGTTGCTATAGTAACCTATCTACAGATGAACTTCAAAAGGAAGGGGTTTTGGGATTTATGTAGGAATAGTTCCTGGCATGGAGATCTAAGTGAGAATGACTCCTGGTATCAAGGTCTCCTGGCATTGTGAGCCAGGTGGGGATGGCTCCTGGTATGGAGAGTTCTTGGCATTGAGATCTAAATGAAGATGGCTCCTGGCACAGTATTCCATTCAGAAACTCATCTTCTGTGCCAATGTGTTCAAGGCTAATGTCCCGCTTTCCTGGACTATCAGGTCCAGTGTAGCTGCTTAATTTGTTTGTTTGCTTGCTTTTTTATGTTGAGGTATTTGTTTAACTTGCACTTGATTTTTGTACAGGATGGTAAATATGAATCCATCTGCATTTTTCTATAAGCAGGCATCCAGTTTGACCAGCATCACTTGATGAAAACGCTTTCTCTTTTCCAGTGAAAAATCTAAATCATATGTGTCTAGATTTCTAGGTTTTGTATTCTCTCCCATTGATCAACGTGTCTGTTTTTGTGCCAATACTATGATGGTTTCATTATTATAGCTCTATAGTACGCCTTGAAATCAAGAACAGTGATAGCTCCATCAGTTCTTTTATTGTTTAGGATCCTTCTACTTATCCTGAGTTGTTTTTTTTTTTTTTTTTTCCATATGAAGTTGAGAGTTGTCTTTCAAGGTCTGTAAAGAATTGCATTGGAATTTTGATGGGGACTGCACTGAAGCTGACGATCCCTTTTGGTAGGATCACCATTTTTGCTGTTAATCTTACACACCCATGAACATTGGCAATCTGTCTTCTGATATCTACTTCAATTTCCTTTTCAAAGGCTTGAAGTTTTTATCATAAAACTCTTTCATTTGTTTGGTCAGAGATACTCCAGGAAAATTTATATTAGTTAAGGCTATTGTGAAAGGTTCTGTTTCCATGATAGATTGATTTCTCAATTTGTCATTTGGTATATAGGCAGGCTACTGATTTTTTAGTTAATCTTGTATGATAAACACTTTGCTAAAAGCGTTTATCAGCTGTATGAGTTCCCTCGTAGGATATTAAGGGCTACTTTTGTATCAAATAATGATACTTTAATTTTTCTTCTAATTTGTATCTTCTTGATCTCCTTCAGTTGTATTATTTCTCTAAAATTTCAAATACTATATTAAATATGTATGGAGAAAGTAAGCAGCCCTGTCTTGTTCCTGATCTAAGTGTAAGTTTCTCTCCATTTAATTTGATGTTGGTTCTAGGCCTGCTGTAACTTACCTTTATTATGTTGTAGTATTTCCCTTGATTTCTTATATTCTCCATTAATCATGAAGTAGTGTTGCATTTCATCAGAGGCATTTTCTGCATTTAATGAATTGATCTTGTGATCTTTTTTCTTTCAAGTGGTTTATATGATAGATTACGTTCACTGATTTTTATATACAAAAATATCTCTCCATCGTTGAGATGATGCCTACGTGATTACCATAGATTATCTTTTAAATGTGGTCTAGGATTTAGTTTACAAGCATTTCATCAATTATTTTTGCATCTATGCCCATAAGGGAAATGGGTTCATAGATCTCTCTCTCTCTCTCTCTCTCTCTCTCTCTTTCTCTCTCTCTCTCTTCATTTTTTTACTTTTGAATCTTTTATGTGGTCTGGGCATCACGGTGAATGTGGCCTCAGAAAAGTGAATTTTGCAATGTTCCTTGTGATTCTGTTTTGGGGACTAATTTGAGGAATATTGGTATTATTAGCTTTTCCTTGAAAGTCTGGTAGAATTCTACCCTAAAATTATCTGACCCTGAGTGTTTTTGTTGTTGTTTATTTATTTGTTTTGTTCTATTCTGATTGTTTGTTTTGTTGGTTGGTTGGAAGACTTTTAACGTCTCCTTTGATTTCACATTTCATTAGGAGTTATAGGTGTATTTAGATTGTGCATATGATCTTAACTTTGGTAATTGATACTTATTGAGAAAATTATCAATTTCTTTTACATTTTCAAATTTTGTGGAGTATAGGTTTTTGAAATATATTCTTATGATTTTCTGGATTTCCTTAGTGTCTGGTATTCTGTCCCCCTTTTCATTTCTGATTTTGTTAATTTGGATAATCTGTGTCTTTTAGTTAGTTTGGATAAGTGTTTATCTATCTTGTTGATTTTCTCAAAGAACCAACTCTGTTTCATTGATTGTTTGTATTCCTATTTTATTGATTTCAGACCTCAGTTTATTTATTGTCTATTCCTCTTGGGTCTGCTTTTCTCTTTTTGTTTTAGAACATTCAGATGTGCTGTTGAGTTACTAGTCTGAGATCTCTCTCTCTGTCTGTCTCTGTCTGTCTGTCTGTCTCTCTCTCTCTCTCTCTCTCTCTCTCTCTTAAAGGTAGGCAATTAGTGCTATGGACTTTCCTCTTAGTACTATTTTCATTGTGTCTCCAGTGTTTGGGTATGCTACACATTGATTTTCATTGAATTCTAGGAAGTCTTTAATTTCTTTATTTCTGTCTTGACTCATTTTTCATTCAGGAGTTTCTTCAGTTCCCATGAGTGTGTAAACCTTCTGTTATCTCTGTTGTTGATACTCAGCTTTAAGCCCTGGTGGCCTTATAGGATGCAGGGAGTTATTTTAATTTTCTTGTGTCTGTTAAGAGTTGATCTATGTCCCAGAATGTGGTCAGTTTTGGAGAAAGTTTCATGAGGTGCTGAGAAAAAAAAGGTATATTCCTTTGTGGTTGGGTGAAATGTTCTGTAGATATCTGTAAGGGTCATTTGGTTTATAGTGGCTATTAGCCATATTTCTCTGATTAGTTTTTCTCTGGATGACCTGTCCAATGGTGAGAGTGGAGTACTGAAGTCTCCCACTATTAGTGGGTGAGGGTCAATATGTGATTTAATCTGTAGTAGTATTTCTTTTAACAAACTTGAGTACTCTTGCATTTGAAGCATAGATGTTAAGAAATGAAAGGTCATCTTGCTAAATTTTTCCTCTGATGAGTATATAGTGTCTTTAACTATCTTTTTTTAAAATAGTTTTCATTGGGAGACTATTTTTGTTAGATATTAAAGTGGCTACACTGGCTTGTTCTTAGGTCCATTTACTTGGAATATTACTTTTTCTGATCCATTACCCTGAGGTAATGTTTATCCTTGATGCTAAAGTATCTTTCTTAAATGAAGAAGAAGAAGAAGAAGAAGAAGAAGAAGAAGAAGAAGAAGAAGAAGAAGAAGAAGAAGAAGAAGAATAGAGAGGAGAAGGAGGAGAAAGAAGAGTGAATGAATTGTTTCCACATTGAGTCTCTTAGTCTGTCATTTTATTGGAGAATTGAATCATTGATAGCAAAGATATCAATGATCAATGATTGTTGATTCATCTTGTTGTTGATGGTGGTGTTCTCTTTTTTGCTGTGTGTCTCTCTCTCTGTCTCTCTTTATCTCTGTCTATGTCTCTCTCCACGTGAGTGTGTGTGTGTGTGTGTCCCTTTTTTCTTCTTCTTCTGCTGGTATGTGACTATTTCCTGTGTTTTAATGGCTGTGGTTAACCTCCTTGGGTTATTCATCTATGGTACACCAGTCTGGGCTAGCATCTGTTATCTGCCAGGCCCTTCTGGCTTTTACAGTCTCTACTGAGAAGTCAGGTGTAACTGAAAGGACTGCCTTTGTGTATTACTTGGCCTTTTCCCCCTTGCAATTTTTAATGTTCTTTCTTTGTTCTGTATGTTTAGTTCATTGATTATCATGTGGCAAAGAGACTTTCTTTTCTGGTCCAATCTATTTGCTGTTTGATATGCTTCTTTTACCTTTATAGACATATCATGTTTTAGGTTAGGCAAATTCTCTTCCATGATTTTTTTTAAGTCATGTTCTGGGTCTTTGATATGGGTTTCTTCTCTTTCCTCTATATCTATTAATTTTAGTTTGGTCTTTACAAAGTGTCTCAAATTTCCTAAATGTTTTATGTCAGATGTTTTTGGATTTAACATTTTCTTTGACTGATGTTTCTATTTCATCTACTGTATCTTCAATACCCGAGATTCTCTTTTCCATCTCTTTTATTCCGTTAGTGAAGTTTGCCAATGTAGTTCCTGTTTGAATTTCCCAACTTTTCATTGCCAGAATTCCCTCAGTTTGTGTCTTCTTTATTGATTCTAGTTCCATTTTCAGATCTTGAATAGTTTTATTCATTTCTTTTAACTTTTTGTTTGTGATTAACTGAATTTCTTTAAGAGCTTTATTTCCTCCATTTAGGGGTTAAGGGTTAATGGATTTATTTGGTTCCTCTCTAAGGACCTCTATCATCTTCATTTAGTTGATACTAATGCCCTTTTCTTGTAATTCAGCTATGTTGGAATATTCAGGGAATGTTGTGGCAGGACAGCTCTGTTCTAAACAGATACATACTGCCCTGGTTATTATTGATTGTGTTTTTAAACTGATGTTCAGACATCTGGGTTTGGGATTATATTTCTAGGTGCTAATTTCTGGATTTGTCTTTGTTAGATGAATGTTTTGCTCTGGTTTCCTGACCTGCTCAGCTGATGTGTTCACAGAGAATATCTTCTGAGGTTGGAGGGTGGAATACAGGAATGCATGGTGAGAGGGAGGTTGGTGGAGGTCTTTGAAATGCATTGGAGATGGGGTCAAAGAAGAAAGAGAAACAACAGCAGGTTTCCAACTACAGAGCTGGGTGTAAAACTAAGGTGATCTCTGGAGTAATAGGAGAGGTGTGGTTATGCCCTTAGCCTACTTGCTGCCCTGGGAGGAGGAACCCTTGGGTTTGCAGAGGCTGCCTGACTAGACAAGGCAACAAGTGGGGCATGGGGAGTGGGTAGACTATGAAGAGCTGAAGGATTCACAGGAGATGGGAGTAGGCAGGCAGGGAAGGCTGCCACAGGTCTTCTGCTGTAAAGTTGGCGAGGAGGCTGGGAGATGGATCTAGGGAAACAAAGAGAAGGGAGAAGGATTGCAAGCAGTCAACCTGACTTTCTGACAGCCGTGGCCTGTGCTTTAGCAGGTATGCCTGGTGGATTTGAGAGACAGCCCCCAAATTCAATGGATGGGGAGAGGGACGTTAGGAGTGAATGGCTTATGGGATCTACAGGAGAAGTGAGCAGTGGGGAAGGAGGCTGCAGAGGCTCTTCTGTGGGAGGACTAGGGATGAGACTGAGGAATTGGGACTGGAGAAAGGGAGAGAAAGAAGACGGGCTTACTCCATCCTTCCTGTGACTTTGAAAAATCTTTGCATGTGTGTGTGTTTGCATGCATGATTTATATGCCAATTATTTTTGTGTGTTTATGTGTATATGTGCATATTTGTGTGTGAGTATAGGGGTGCTTGTAATATGTCATGAGTGTGGAGATCAGAGGAGAGTCCTCATCACTTGGCTTATTTGTGTAAGCTGGGGCCTTTTGTTTCCTGCTGTGTTTGCCAGGCTAGCTGGTCAGGTGGCTTCTAGGGCTTTCCCTGTCTCTGCCTTCTAGCATGCCCTTGGAGCATCAAGGTTACAGATGCATGTTAGTGGCCCAGCCTCACATGGGATCTGAAGAACTGAGCTCAAGACCTCATATTTGCACAGCAGGTGTTTTAGCCAATGAGTCAGCTCCATGCCTCCATCTATAATCTTTGAGAGCTAAATAAAAGAACATAAAAATCAATAAGATTTGACTTTTTTTTTGTTTTTGGGTTTTTTGTTTTGTTTTGTTTTTGTTTTTGTTTTTGTTTTTGTTTTTGATTTTGTTTTTGCCATGTTTGGTCTTGTGCTTTGCTTGCCCTGGGAATCAAATCCAGGGTTTGTATATGCTCAGCAAGCAATTTGCCATTGGGAGATTTTTCTATGAGGATTTTGAAAGGTAACCCCTTAAAACATCTCTATTGTGTTGTTAGTGTTATAATTAAATATAGAGAATAAAATGTTAAAATAACACTTTTTCAAGAAGATGCACACACAAGAGTAACACAGCACTTAACTACTTCACATGTTAAGAATATAAGTCCCTATACTGATTATATTAATGTAGTAAAAGGATTGCATAATGATAGCAAAAACAAATGAGCCAATTCAGGAATGGAGAGACAGCTCAGAGGACAAAGCACCTGTTTTGCAAGCATGAGGATCTGAGTTCAATTCCCCAGAGCCTATACAAAGTTAAGTATGATACCTGGAGTCTGTAACCCCAGTACCCATCGGGAAAGAAATAAGGCACAGGCAGGAGAACCCCAAGATGTGCATGAGCCAGCTAGCTTGGGGATACAACATAAAAGAAAGACCCAGTCTCAAACAAGATGAAAAGCAAGGCCCTATATCTATGGTTGACCAAAGGACTCCTCCATGCCCATTGTGTTACCTGCCCTCATATACACATACACACACACACACACACACACACACACACACACACACACACACATATACAGATATCTTCAATCCCTCAACAGAGAAAGAGAGAATAAATTTAATTTTGAAATATGTTAATAAAAGGTCTATAATTTGCATTTTCAGCAATTTACCTTTTATTTCCATCTTTGGGTCATTGGTGTGTTTTATTTGTTTGTTTGTTCCTTATATAGCCCAAGCTATTGGCCTTGCTGCCTGGTCTTGGCTTGCACCTGCCTGGTCCTCCAGGTGCAGAGCATCATGTGTGGCTCACCCCGTGTTCCACGCACTCCTCTACCTGTTGTTGTGAAGTGGAATGGAGATCATTGCAAAAGAAATAGCCAGGGCCTTTATAATAGTTCCAGTTTTCTGTCTTGCAGACTCTGAATCAGAATCAGCTACAAGTTTCCGGGGATTACAAAGCACAGGACCACAACTCAGTAGGCCACAATTTTGTGTTTCCCACAATGTCTCAGGGTCTGTGGCTGTGTGGGTGTTTTTACCCTAAGGATGACGATGAGGATGAGACTGCAGACAGAGATAGGGATGTGGATGGGGATGCGGATGGGAAGAGAAATGGAATTGGGAAGAGGGATGGGATTGGGAAGAGGGATAGGATTGGGAAGGAGCATGGGGATGGGGATAGAGATGGGGATGGGAAGAGGGATGGGGATGGGAAGGGGGATGGGGGTGGGGATGGGAGGAGGGATGGGGATGAGAAGAGGGATGGGGATGGGAAGAAGGATGGGGATGGAGATGGGGATGGGGTAGAGATGGGGATGGGGTAGAGATGGAGATGGGGTAGAGATGGAGATGGGGTAGAGATGGGGATGGGAAGAGGGATGGGGATGGGAAGAGGGATGGGGATGGAGATGGGGATGGGGTAGAGATGGGGATGGGGTAGAGATGGGGATGGGGTAGAGATGGGGATGGGAAGAGGGATGGGATGGGAAGAGGGATAGGAATGGGAAGGGGGATGGGGATGGAGATGGGGACTGGGATGGAAAGAGGGATGGGAAGGGGGATGGGAAGGGGGATGGGGATGGGAAGAGGGATGGGGATGGGAAGAGGGATGGGGATGGGAATGGGAATGGGAAGAGTGATGGAAAGAGGGATGGGAAGGGGATGGGGATGGGAAGGGGGCTGGGGATGGGGATGGGAAGAGGGATGGGAATGGGAAGAGGGATGGAGATGGGGATGGGAAGAGGGATGGGTATGGGAAGGGGGATGGGAATGGGAAGAGGGATGGGAAGGGGATGGGGATGGGAAGAGGGATGGGGATGGGAAGAGGGATGGGAAGAGGGATGGGAAGAGGAAGAGGGATGGGGATGGGAAGAGGGATGGGGATGGGAAGAGGGATGGGAAGAGGAAGAGGGATGGGGATGGGAAGAGGGATGGGGATGGGGATAAAGTAAGCTTTGAGAATCACCTTCTGATACTGGCCCAGAAAGTGAGAATTGCTCTAGGTAGCTTCCCTCACAGCAGATATCGAGATGTGAGTTCAGTCTCCATCAGTTACAAGTACTTGTTCATGGTTCAGGGAACTGCAGACTATCGCCTGTGTCTTGGGGGAAGTCAGCTCCTGGCTCCTGTTGACAACAGGAATGATGCTCTGTAGATGAAATGTCAGGGACAATGGCAATCAAGTCGCCTTAGTTAGTCCTCCTGTTCCCTGGAGCCTTCATAGCCATGTGGACGTGGGGTTAGCCTGGTGTCAAAGCAACAAGCATGAACACACAGCCTTGCATCTTCAGAATATCAGACAATGTCATTAGCTCCTAATTACCTTTATGTTGAGTGGTTTCTGCTCCCCCTAGTAAATCCCAATCTGATAGAAAACACAAGCATGTCAAGAACGTGTTTTCAAGGGCACTGATTTCATTTGCGAGCTACTCTTGTGTAACCATAGCTAATTGCACACTTAGCTTCAATAAATATACTTGTCTAAAATATTCAACTAAAAATAGTTCACCATGGTGTCTAGCAAAATGTCGAGATATTTAAAACAAGGTGTATAATTTTTTTTTCTGAAACCTACCTGCTTTATACTTTTGGGAGCTCACTTCTTGTTATAGAAAGGGGCCTGAGTCTCACATGATAAAATATTAAAGCTGAAAGGGCCTTAGAGATTAGATAGACTCAGCTCCCCCTGTCACCTCTGCCCTTGCATGGCAGCAAAAGTAATTGAAAATTCAGAGAACTTAAATGACAGCCCACATGCCAGCCTAGGTTTTTCAAATATGATTGATGCATTTTGATAGCAGAAAATGATTCTGTTGTGTATGACCTAACATAAAATTTTAGGTTTCTATGTTTCCCATACCTTAGAGTTCTGGTAGACAACAAAAGCAAAATATGCTGTAGGGAGTTGTAAGAATTAAGAATGTGAATGTGTCCTTCTATGTGCTTTGGACTTTACTGTGTTACGTACATGTCCTCTCATGCACTCGATCCTTCCCACAATCCTATGGGGAGTGGCAAGCCTTGGGTCAGACCAGTCTTACGTCAACCAACAGACTTTGTCCACTCTGTGTTCAAGGCCCCAACCGAATCTCATACCAAAATATGTGTTACATTCCATTATATCAACAAAGAATTGCTTTTACACTGTGCGTGTGTGTGTGTGTGTGTGTGTGTGTGTGTGTGTGTGTGTGTCTGTGTGTAAATCCCTAAACAAAATAGCTGTCTGAGGAGCATCTTCTCAGGAAAAAATATTCAGGAAATTTAATATTGTCTAAGCCCACTGAATCACAGTAGTTACTGTCTATGAGATACCCCTGGGCGCAGACATTGTGTGCTCAGGAGACACGAAAGCTCCTAGACATGGGGGCTCTGTTCTCCAGGAAACAGTAAAGCTACTCATCAAAATGAAATAAAGGCACCCAGTGCAGGTTCCCACAGATGAGCTGCTTCCAAGTGGGTGTTTGATGGCTCTCAGCTCATCCTTCTCCCCCAGAAGCCGAGAAGTTTCATGAGGCTGTTGTTGATTTACTGTTGGTACGTGCAGGCATCTAGAGACTACACACAAACAGCACCGTTTTTAAAAATAGATTTAAAATCTTTTGTTCCATTAGCTTTAAGAATGCATTTTCCCTGGCCACCCTAAATCTCCATGGTTACCCCCACAGCTGAGTGTAATAAATGTATGGATTAATGTGAGAAAGCTGAGAGGGGATTTTATCCTGATCCTTTCTTATCTTATTTCCATCCCTTCCTTGGCCCTGACCTGCCTCAGGTCACTACCAGTGATGCTGTGTCACTGACCCCTGCTGCAAATTAAGCCCCCTTCTCTGGCTCTACTGCATTCTGAATTATTCATTGTGGATGATTTTTACATATGTTAGGGACAAGGTCATCTAACAAGCAGTTCATGCCAAGGTAAAAATGACTAATAATCGCCAAGTATTTCTACTTGAAGCCAGTTATTATCCAATGAGTTTCTGAATTACAAAATTAACTTCAGTGGAAGAGGCCAAAGTTCACAATTCCTTCCTGATCCGGTAAGAAGAGGAAAAGATCATCATAATCGGTATAATTTCTCCTTTACAGAAGTCATTATGTTGAAAATATACCAAAAGCAAATATATAAACTGTTTACCAGCTTAATTAATAGACCTATGAAGTTATTTGCCACCCACTTTGAGACTAGGTTTAAACCTTGTCAAAGTGCTTCCAAATCGCTTAAGAAATAGTAAAATGTTAGGTCACTTCCTTAATCATAAAATCAAAGCAGAGCTCCGACTCACCTTCCTCCAGTTCTGGAAGCCTGGTAGCACTCTATGGTTTCTCCTCCGTGGTTTTTAAAGGACAGATGTGAGAAGCCAGCCCTGGATTTCTGATATCGCAACAGGCTACAGAGGAAGAAATAGCTTGAGTGTTCACTACGTAGACACTTACCCTTTCTGTTTCGTGTGATGAAGGTGTTCACGGATCTTTATGTTATACTCAAAGCCACAGTGCGATAGTCTTGCGGATGATGTGCGTGAAGTATTTTGAAACCGGAGCATGGCGGTACTGCTGCAAATAGTGATATTTAGATTTTTAACGTGAGGACATCTAACTCACTGGTGTTTGAAAGTTTCTGAGTCCTTCCTTGGGCCACAGTGAACCAGGCTGAGGATTTTTGTCTGAGTGAAGCTGCTGCTGCCCTTCTCTGGGTCTTGCGAGCCAGAAAGGGCTTGTAATACCCTGCTTCTCAAAGGGATAGCCCTCTGCCGGAACCGTCACCATGGGGACAGGGGACGCTCAAAACACTTCACTTTGGGTTCAGAGAATCTGGTCCTAGCATCCCTCTGGCATCCATCTTCCACCACCGCAATCACAAGTACTGTAGACTTCCGGTGCAATCATATGTACTGTTGGCTTCCGGTGCTTTCTTTTGCAGTGAGCCTGTCCATTCCCTTCTCAACCTCTCGTTAGAAACCGAAAACATTATTTGTTATGAAGAGCAGCGCAGTGTTTGGTTCTCATCCCTTCTAGCTATGTTCTAGTCCTAATTTTCACAACCTAATGTCTCCTCAGAGCATTTTACAAAAGAAAAAGAGGCCCGCTGAGAAGCATATGTCTATCCTCTAAGCTGCAGCAGGGTATGCACTGTTAGATATTTTTAAGTCAAACTCTGAATTTTCAGCAAACATATATGTCTAAATTCAGATGTAAGAGATGCATATATTTGTAATGTGACAGTTGTCTTTGGTTTAAGTATAAAAAGTTACAGTAGTGGAGTCAAATAATGCTTACTTAAACATATTAATCATTCATATACTTGATTCAATCAATCAATCAATCATTAATCAATAGAGGTTTGCTAATTGCTGTGGAAGAATGAAAGAAATATTAAGATTTCTGTTCTGTTAGGAATATTGATATGATTAATAGAAATGTACTTTTATTAATAAAAATTCATTTATTATGCCCTAAATAAATTCAACATGAAAAATAACTCAAAGTATAAATTTGGACTATTCATGATTAAATGTCACAGTCAACCAGCTGAGTACTCTTTAAGGTGATAGTCAAGGGCAGATTTAGAAACAATTTCAACTTTCATGTATAATATTTTTTTCATAGTAACACCCATTATTTCTGCCTTTGTAACAACAACAACAAAAGCAAAAACAAAACAACCACAGAAAACCATGCAAGGAAACTTGAAAAATCTCTATCATGCAAGAAAGTGTTGTTACAAAAGACAGAGCTTCAGGTTTCATGGGAGACACAGGGTCATAGCATGACTCCCATTCTTGGTTACTTACCAATGCAAATAACAAGAAAGATTATTTTAATTAATGTGCCTAATAAAGCTAGGAAGACATTGTGCCTTTATGACTGATGTTCTCTGTAAGAATGATTGCTTCATTAGTCTTACAATATCAACTCCACCTCATTACGAAGGTCAAATAAAGGGATGTATTATGTATTTCTGAAGAGCAGAAAAATTTTATCCAAAGTATTAAAAGGGCTACTAACTCACTTGTTAAAGATAAAACATTAACTAAACAAGCACAGAGATGTGATATGTGATATAATTGTCTCCTTTACATTATTTGTTCATAAAAAATGAGCCAACTCAGCATGAGTGATATAAACGCTTGAATAAGAAATAATCAAAATGAGAAATGTGTCTTCCATTTAAGACTTAAAATGGATGATGTCATTTTTTTAGCTTGATTTCTTTTTTTTAAATATTTTTTCGATATATTTTTTATTTACATTTCAAATGATTTCCCCTTTTCTAGCCCCCCACACCCCGAAAGTCCCATAAGCCCCCTTCTCTCCCCCTGTCCTCCCACCCACCCCTTCCCACTTCCCCGTTCTGGTTTTGCCAAATACTGCTTCACTGAGTCTTTCCAGAACAAGGGGCCACTCCTCCTTTCTTCTTGCATCTCATTTGATGTGTGGATTATGTTTTGGGTATTCCAGTTTTCTAGGTTAACACCCACTTATTAGTGAGTGCATACCATTAAGAGGGAGTTTAGAATATAAGATGGAATAAGACTGTGACTGTCTATACCATCAAGCATAATTTGTGGCATGCCGTTTTGAGGACACTACTTAAAGTGTTGAGATTCTTATCTGATGGTAAATGACCTGTTGATATTTTTCTTTTTCAAATTTTGGCAAGCAGTTGTTCTTCCTTCTGAAGCTAACTCTCACTAAAACAACCTGAGCATGAACAGTGACTGTTTCACGGGACACCCACTCTCTAAGAGTTGCTTGAGGTTAAAGTCTGTGGTGGGACATAGAGATGTCTCTGTGGGTAAAGTACTGACTGCATAAACATGTGGACCTGAGCTCAGATGTCCAGCATCCACATAGAAGCTAACCTTAGCATTGCACAACCTCAAGCCCAGTGCTGAGACTCACTGGATAGCCGGTCTAGCCAGTCTCTGAGCTCTGGGTTCAAAAGGACAACCTATCTCAAAAAGATAAGACAGAGAGCAAGTGAGAAAGACAGTGACACATGCATGTCTGTCTCTGTCTGTCTGTCTCTATCTCTCACACATATACACACACAGTGGGGGAGAGGGAAGAGGAGGGGGAGAGGGAAAGAGGGAGAGAGGGGGGAGGGGAGAGGGAAAGAGGGAGAGGAGAAGAGGGGGAAGGGGAAAGGAGAGAGGGAGAAGAAGAGAGGAAGGGGGGAGGAGAGAGAAAGAATATTCACCACAGTCTACCACCCTGCCCTGGCTTAGGATCTTGTAAGCAAAGTGACTGGGAAACTTTGCTCTTGTAAGACCCCCAAAACCGAGGATGCCCCAGCACCCCACACCCCGGAAGGCAACACCCAAATCACTCGCGAGAAACGGTCTCGAAGCAATAGCATGAGGATTTCTTTATTTCCAGAATTCTGGGTTCCATAGCCATGCACCACGCAGGGTTAGAGGACTATGGACCCCAAGTGCCGAATTGCGACAGCTTTTATAAGTTTACGACAGAGCCCTTGAATCACAAACCAATCATTTCTTAGCATGGAGAGCCCGCGAAATGCGAGCCAATTGATTTGTACCACTCCATAGTTTTTAGGCCAATCAGTTTAAATTATTGGAGCCCGCGCTCAGTGGACCAATTAGTTTCCTATAATGTCTACAGCTGTGTGAACTCCTGCTTAGGGGTAATGGCGTAAGATTACAGAAGATAAGCTTAGCTCATTTCCAGTTACCTTATGGGGCCAGGATCACCTATTCAAGGCCTTTCTGCTAGGTCTAAACAAAGGGCGGGCTCTGGAATGTGACCTTTTACCTAGTTTCTAACAAAGCGAGATAGCATTTTAAACTCCTGATTCCTTGGGGTCATTAGAGTTAGGCTGTATTATTTTCTATCCTTTCACTCTCTTCAGGGTATCTTAGAGCCTGTCTAAAAGCATCCTTCCTATGGTTGGATGATATTTATATAAATGAAAGTATTATATTAGAGTTTATTTTTAACAGAAAATTGCAAATGTAGTGTTCAGTATGCTGTTAGATCTCAGGCACAGTTTTCTCCCTGGGAGGACTGACTCTCTCGCTAGTATGTTCCATTTGCTGTGACTAATGAAGCAACACAAAGACACAATTAGTAACCAAAAGCTACACTTTATTTAGATTTTGTTACATTCTTTCTAATGTCCACTTCCTGTTACAGGGCCTCTAGGCTTCTCTGGACCATCAGTTTCTCACATTCTTTGTTTGGGATGACCTTGAGAGATTTAGTAGGTGGCAGTCCTAAGATCTCAGGTATTTTTAGAATGCCCTTCAATTCAGGCAAGCCTGACTTCTAACACCTGGTAATAGTGACAATTTGCATTTGCAAGAAGAGGTTCTGAGACCTAAGTACCTCAGTCAGCAGGAGCTGCCAAGGAGAGCAGTTGCTTATGAGAGTTATTTGTTAGCTTTCTCCAAGGTCTGGGGTCTTTGGTTGATCACTTAGTAAACATTAGCATATATTGCAAGGAGTGGGTTCCTCTCTAGAGACAGAAGTACACTCAGCTGTGCAGAACAAGACACAATGGGAGCTAAGGGAGCTCTCAACTTCTTTAACTTTAAAGCTCTGAGTTTCCTGTGGCTAAGCAATCACTCTTGTTAACAGGACCTGAGGAAATGCGCTCTTTGTTGATTGAAGAGAATGATAGATGAACTCTATACCATAGACCTCATACAATAAGCTTGAGGACTCCAGGTGGTCAGCATTTAGATCAGCCCCAAACTGACTTCACTTCTTCAGCTTAATTTTAAAAATAATTTCTGGAATTCAGTAACACTTTTAGGTTGAGAGACTTAAAGTGTCTAACTTACTAGAGAGTTTATGAACTCCAGATCCATCAATAAGAGAAAATACAAATGAGAAGTTTACAGGGAAGAACTGTAACAGAAACTATGTAAGGATTATTGAATGAAAAAGTGTAAGTAAGCTTCCAGACATGGTGGGAAAAATAGGAACTAAATATAACTTCATGCATGAAAACTCTGAAAACAAGGAAGGGTGGGGGCCTAGTTTATATAGCAATGGTTTGTACATTCCTTCTAGTGTTTGGCTGTGGGTCTCTGCATCTGTTCCCATCAGTTCCTGGATGAAGCCTCTCTGATGACAATTATGTGAAGGCTCCAGGTCTCTGAGCTATCCAGTCTATGGTTCCTGGACCTCCAGGCAGTGTCACGCATGGGCTCCGTCTCATAGCGTGGGTCTCGTGTTGGAACCGTCACTGGTTGACCATGCCCTCAAGTTCTGTGTCTCCCAGCACATCTTACAGGTAGGTTGAAGATGTTATGTATGGGTTAGTGTCATGGTTCTTCTACTGGAAGCCTCGTCGGGTTACAGAAGATGGCTGGTTCAGGCTCTGGGTCCCCCATTACTAGGAATTTTTGCTAGAATCACCCTTAGATACCAAGGAGATTCCACTGCACTAAGTTTCTGCCTCACCCTCAAGCCCTTCCCAATTTCAGCCATATTTTCAAGTTCTCTCCCCTCTATCTTTGTCTGCTACTGAAAGGATAGAAAATAATACAGCCTAATTCTAATGACCCCAAGAAATCAGGAGTTTAAAATGCTATCTCGCTTTCTTAGAAACTAGGTAAAAGGTCACATTCCAGAGCCCGCCCTTTGTTTAGACCTAGCAGACAGGCCTTGAATAGGTGATCCTGGCCCCATAAGGTAACTGGAAATGGGCTAAGCTTATCTTGCTTCTGTAAACTTAACGCCATTACCCCTATGCAGGAGTTCACGCAGCTATAGACATTATAAGAAACTAATTGGTCCACTGAGCGCGGGCTCCAACAATTTAAACTGATTGGCCTAAAAACTATGGAGTGGTACAAATCAATTGGCTCGAATTTCATGGGCTCTCGATGCTAAGAAATGATTGGTTTGTGATTCTCGGGCTCTGTCGTAAACTTATAAAAGAGGTTGCAATTCGGCACTCGTGGTCCTCAGTCCTCTACTCCTGCGTGGTGTATGGCTGTGGAACCCAGAATTCTGGAATAAAGAAATCCTCATCCTATTGCATCGAGACCGTTTCTAGCGAATGATTTGGGTGTCGCCTTCCAGGGTGTGGGGTGCTGGGGCACCCTCAGTTTTGGGGGGTCTTACACTACCTGACCCCTCCAGTTTCTATCCACACCCATAAACAATTAACCCTTGAAAACTATTCATTTGCCCTCACTAAGGAGATTCTTATATCCTCCCTTGAATATTCCTTGTCACTTAGCCTCTCTGGATCTGTGGAGAGTAGCCTGATTATCCTTTACTTAAAAACTAATATCCACTTATGAGTACATACCATGTTTGTCTTTCTGGGTTTGGGTTACCTCACTTGGGATATTTTTCTAGTTCCATTCATTTACCAGCAAATTTCATGATTTTATTTTCTTTAACATCTGAGTAACACTCTGATATCTAATTATACCACATTTTCTCGAACTGTTCTTTGGTTGAGGAATATCTAGGTTGTTTCTAGTTGCTGGCTATTGTGAATAAAACTGCTATGAACATAGTTATATAAGTGTCCTTGTGGAAGGATGGAACATCACCTGGGTATATGACTGAGAGTGGTATAGCTGAATCTTGAGGTAGATTCTGAGACACTACTGTATAGATGTCCAAGGTGGCTGTACACATGTGCACTCCCAGCAGCAATGTAGGAGTGTTCCCTGACTCCACAACCTCTCCAGCATGAGCTGTCACTTAGGTGTCTTAGCTTAGCCATTCTGATAGATGTAAGATGGAATCTCAAAGCTATTTTATTTGCATTTCCCTGTTAGCTAAGGATGTTGAACATTTCTTAAAATACATCTAGGTCTTTTGAGATTCTTCTATTGAGAATTATCTGTACCTCATTTTTAATTAAGTTATTTGGTTTATTGGTATATAATTTTTTGAGTTCTTTATATGTTTTGGATATTAACCCTCTGTCAGATGAGGAGTTTGTGAAAATCTTTTCCATTCTGTAGGCTGCTACTTTGTACTTTTGAAGGTGTCCTTTGCCTTATAGAAACTTCATGAGGTCCCATTTAATTGCTACTCTTAGTGCCTGCACTGTGGCTGTTCTGTTCAGGATATTGTTTCTATGTCAAAATGTTCAAGGCTATTCTTCACTTTCTCTTCTATCAGATTTTAGTTGAGGTTTTTGATCCACGTGGACTTGAGTTTTGTGCAGGGTGATAGATATGGATTTATTTGTATTCTACATGCTGACATCCAGTTCAGACAGCACCATTTATTGAAGATGTTTTCTTTTTTTCTATTGTATATTTCTGGCTTCTTAATAAAAAAGCAGATGTCCATATGTATTTGAACATCTGGGTCTTTGATTCAATTTCATTGATCAGTCTGTCTTTTTTATGCCAATATCATGCTATTTTTAAGACTATAACTCTGTAGTACAACTTGAAATCAGGAATAGTGATACTTACCTCAAGAAGTAAGTTTTATTGTATAGCACTCTTTTTAGTTATCCTTGCTCTTTTTTGTTTTTACATATGAAGTTGAGTATTGATTTTTCAAGGTCTGTAAAAAATTTTATTGGAATTTTAATTAGACTTACATTGAATCTGTAGATTTCTTTAGGTAGAATGGCCATTTTTACTATGTTAATACTACTGACCCATGAGCATGGAAGATCTTTCCATCTTCTGATACCTTTTTCAATTTGTTTATTCCAAGACTTGAAGTATAAGTCATTCATCTGCTTGGTTAGTACATTATTTAGGGTTTCATTGCTGTGAAGAGATACTATGACCAAGGCAAGTCTTATAAAAGACATTTAAATGGATCTGGCTTACAAATTCAGAGGTACAGTCCATTTTCCTCATGGTGAGAAGCATGGTAGCATACAGGTAGACATGGTGCTAGAGAAGGAGAGTTCTATATATTGACCTAAAGTCAGACAAGAGGCTCTCTCTAGCACACTGGGCAGGGCTTAAACCCACCCCTACAGTGATGCACCTCCTCCAACAAGGCCACACCTACTCCAATGAGGCCACACCTGCTCCAACAAGGCCACATCTAATAGTGTCACTTGTGGGATTAGTTACTGCAGGATATTTTATATTATTTGTGGCTATTATGAATGAAATTGTTTTCCCGAATTCTTTCTCAGCCTATAATTTTAATCTTTTTCAAACATCAAGTTCCCCCCCCCCCAACAAAACCCAAACCTAGCTCCAGTTTCTTGGATAACCCCAACAAGACCTATATCTCCAGATTAATCACCCCCAACAAATCCAATGTTTCCAGGTTAATCCCCAACAACCCTGCCCACTCCTTAAAACTCACCAATGCAGAGGGAAGTAGAAGTTAAGTTTATGGTTTGACTCCCAGCACCAGCCAATTATGCTAAAGACCATAGTAGCTCTCCTTCCAATTAGATGAGTGCCAGGCTAGAAACACTCACTCTCTCCCCCTGCTTGCTGCTTTCTATAAAACCTTACCCTGATAGATAGATGTTCAAGGCTCCCGTCCACCAAAACTGTTCTGTATGTCGGTGGTGGGGTGGGGTGGGGGCCCAAGCTATCCTGACTAAAGGTAATGGTGTGATTACATCGGATCAGTTCCTGTCTGATCTTTCAGAGTTCACTAGTACTTTCTTGGCACTACAAAAGGATACCAGGGAAGTAGACCTCTTTTGAAAGGTTCTTAGGAGCAATTCCCATGTCTGGAAATCAGCAGTTCAATTCACAGATTAGCAGTGGCAGCTCTACCCACTTACATACACCAGCAGTCCAGTTTGGTAGAGTTGGGATAGCAAACACAAATCAGTAGAATAGCAGAGGTGGCACTACCTAGCAGAGACAGCCAGGCCTCAGCCTCAGTTAACAGGAGAGACCAGCAGGGGTACCAGGAGAGAGGTTCTTGACTGTGCCTTTCATAGGGGAGTGAGGATCAGGGAAGAGAGACCCACAAGCAGTGCACAGCTAGCTATATAACCAAGCCTAGCTCAGCCTCTTTCAGTGTGGGTCAAGTCCTATTTATACCCTCCAAACATCACAAGACCTCCACAGGTCTTGCCTCAGTATCTGCATCTGTCTCAGTTGTCATCATTTTGTCAACCGGCCCAACTTTGTGGAAGTGGCAAGAAACTACAGCATATCCCCAGAAGATTTTTGGTGTGTTTCTCTCTATGGAGTTCAGACAAACGCACCTCAACTGCACAATGTAAGGCAGAACAGTACATGCATGTCATTAGCAAAGAATCCATCATCATGTGTCCTTTCATGTGCTTGCTTTAGCAGAACAACCTTTCACCTGTGTCTGCTTTAGCTAAATGCTTCTTTATATGTTTGCCCCAGCAAAACACCATCCAACTGGTTTTCCAAAGAACTCATCAGCCCATTTGTGTTTTGTATATATGAGGGCTACTTATTTAGGGGTTAATCTTGTATCTAACTACTTCATTGAAGGTTTTTAGTTTTTCAAGACAGCTTTTCTCTGTGTAGCCCTGGCCAGATTAGACATTACTCTGTAGACTAGGCTGGCTTTAACCTCAGAGATCCGCCTGCCTCTGCCCCCTCGGTGCTGGTATTAAAGGCATATGCCACCACTACCCAGCTGGTTTTAGAAAATCAGGATGACAAAGGAATTTCAGTTTTCACATGAATTTATTGTTTTTCATCAAAAGCAGTTTAAATGCTGGTTGTACTTCACAGGCCTAAATAAATGACAAGTGTTATTTCCAAAAGGATGCACGGAGACTAAGACCTCATTTTTCTGTCATCTTACATGCTCTTGTGATAGGGTCCTGCAGTGTCTTATATTTATAAAAAGTTCCAGCTCTCTGTATCAGTCCCAAACCATATGATTCTTAAGATTAAATGAAAACCCATAGTATGATACCAAATAAGTGCTCAATGTATTATCATGTATTACCTCACATTCTTAGGCTTTGTGATTAAGTGTATGTTCTGCCTGTGTTTGTATACATACATACATACATGTACCACAGGATTGACTGGTGCCTGCAGAGGTCAAAAGATGGCATCAGATACCTGAGAACTAGAGTTCAAACAGTTGTAAGCCTTCCTGTGGCTCTGGGAACTGAAACCAGGGTCACTGTAAGAGCAACATGAGCTCTTACTGCAGGGCCACCTCTCTGGCCCTGTACTTTACAATTTTTGAAAGAACAATTCTATATTACATTGTTAAAATGCTTTTAAATGGAGAATAATATTATCTGCCTTCCTCAGTAGCTGCTCCTCTACTTATCCAAAGAATTAATGCTATTTTTATGTGGCCAGAAAAATGCAATGCAGAAAACATGTGAATAAATAAGTATGACAATGCAGCATGAACAAAAGAACTGGCTGGCTCCTCCTGATGGTAGTAATTGTGGAGGCCAAGTGTCGTCTCCTGCTCCTCCTTTGTATTTTATGTGCATATTTTTACTTTATTAGGGTTGTCTCTACATGAGATGGCAATATGCAAATATAAACCTGAAACTTGGCCATTTTGTTTATTGTATAACAAATAAAATAATTAGCACCTTGTCATTTTATCCATTTACAAATATGCAAAGATCAATAATGAATTATAATGGGAATTACTGTTCTCATTAATTTTAGAAACTATTACTCAAATTGTCCTAATAAAGATGCCTTGTAAATGCTGAAGGGAATACATAAAGCTTAGGTATTCTGATTTAAAGAAGAATGTACTTTACTCCATAGCTTTATGCATGTGAAAATGACAAGGTCACACAGATACGGTTATGCACACATTTAATCTCTGCAGTCAAGAGGCAGAGGCAGGTGGATATCTGGTGAAAACCAGGATAGTGTATACAGTGAGACAACAAGTTACAGATCAGACAGGGCTATACAATGAGACTCTGTCGCGCAACTAACTAAATAAAAAATAAATAAACAAATGAAGTTAGTTGAAATTATAGGTCTCACAATGTGAAATGACTAATAGAGACACCATTCTCCTTTCCCAAACTGCTTGATAAGTAGCCTCCTCTTCCTTCTAGGTTCCCATTTCATGCTTTCCTCAAAAAAGGGCTTGTTTTTCTACCTCATTGCCAATTTATCCAGGTAACATGACAAGCATCTGAAACTTGTCCTGCACTTATAACCATACTGCAATGGCTACAGTCTTCATCCTTAATATGATCCTCAGGATTATTTCTTGACTTGTCCCATGATCCTGTCTTTCTACCAAATCCCAGAAGTAGTTATCATCTCCTCATGTATTTCAGTCATCCAATCATATGAATACTTGAGATGCAACCAGATTGTCACTGTCATACACAACAGTGTTAGCAGATCTTAGTGAGGGCAATACTCAATGCATAATCACATTTATTTCTTATGAAGAATTATAGCTTTTTTCAATTATGTGTGTATGTTGAGGGTTGTTGTTCACTGGTGTGAGGTACACTTACAAGTAAGAAGAGGGTGCTGAACCCCCTGGAACTGGAATTGCATGACTTTCTGAGCCACCCATGGATGATGGAAACTTAATTTGGACCCTGTGTAAGAGCAGTACCAGCAGTAACGCCATGTCTCCAGGTCCTCTTATTCAAATTTCCACAACTGACTAAAAATGTCATTGCTTTCCTTTGACTTTTAATTCATCCAAGGTCTCCTTTACATTGCCCTTTAGATGCCTTGCCAGTGTGTTCCCAAGATAGAGTTAGGAGAGCAGACAGAGTGTAAGACATTTTCTGGGTCCATGTAGAAAGAGACAGACAGAGGGGGGGGGGAGGGAGAGAGGGAGAGAGAATTTGAATAGAGGGAGAATTTGAACAGCATAATTCAGCTGTTGGAACAAAAAGTTTCATGCCAGCCCAACAGTAAACTCTGGAAATTATTAGCCATCTCCTATTCCCAGAAGAAATAGAATAGACAGGGCCAGAGTACAATAACCTAGCTCAGTGAGTACATACCACATGTACAACTTGAGGTTAGGGATGGTGATTCCCCCTGAAGTTCTCTTATTGCTGAGAATAGTTTTTGCTGTCCTGAGGTTTTTGTTGTTCCAGATGAATCTGAGAATTGCTCTTTCGATCTCTGTGAAGAATTGAGTTGGAATTTTTATGGTGATTGCATTGAATTCGTAGATTGCTTTTGCAAAGATGGCCACTTTTTACTAAGTTAATCCTGCCAATCCATGAGCATGGGAGATAGATATTTCCATCTTTTGAGGTCTTCTTACAATATTAGCCGAAAAGCCACAATACAACTCACAGATCATAGGAAGCTCAAGAAGAAGTAAGACCAAAGTATAGATGCTTCAATTCTACTTAGAAGGAAGAGCAAAGTAACTACAGGAGGTAGAGGGAGGAAAGGATTTGGGAGGGTGAGAGGAAGAGGAGTAGGAGGAGGATGATGATGATGATAAAGCTGGGCAGGATCAGGTGTGGGAGGAGATAGAAGAGAAATACAGAGAATCAGGAAATTGAATGGAGGTGTGTGGAAGTAGGCATGGGGAACTGGCAGTAGTGACTAGAAAGTCCCAGATGCCAGGGAAGCAAGAAGTTCCCAGGACCCAACAGGTATGACATTAGCCTAAATGCCCAACATAGGGCAGAGAGAACCTGTAGAGACCATATCTAGTAGATAGGCACAGTCCCAGTTGAGGGATGGGGCCGCCCACCAATCTCAAAAATTTAAACCCAGAATTGTTCCTATCTAAAGGAAATGCATGGACAAAGAATGGAACAGAGACTGAAGGAAAGGCCATCCAGAGACTGTCCCACCTAGGGATCATCCCATCTGCAGACTCCAAACCCAGAAACTATTGCTGATATCTAGAAGTGTTTATTGACAGGAGCCTGATATAGCTGTCTCCTGAGAGGCTCTGCTAGAGACTGACAAATACAGATATGGATGCTTACAACTAGCTATCAGACTGAGCACATGGACCCCAAGGAAAGGGGAAGGACTAAAGGAACTGAGGGGCATTGCAATTCCATTGGAAGAACAACAATATCAGCTAACCAGACCCCAAAGATCTCCCAGGGACCAAACCACCAACCAAAGAGTACACATGGAGGGACCCATGGCTCCAGCTGTAGATGTAGCAGAGGATGGCCTTATTTGGCATCAATGGGAGACATCAATGGCCCTTGATCCTGTGGAGGCTCGGTGCTTCAGCATAGGGGATGCTAGGCAGTGAGGTGGGAGTGGAAGGGTGGGTCAGTCGGGAGCACCCTCATAGAGGCGGGGGTGGGGGGGTGGGGAGGTGGGGAGGGGCGGAGGGGCAGGGATGAAATGAGGGCATGCAGAGAGGAAACTGGGAAAGGGACAACATTTGAAATGTAAACACATAAAATAACCAATAAAACAACAACAACAAAAACCAACCTTGCTCAGAACCTAGCTAGGACTTAGAGGGCAAGTTAAGGTATGTGGAAGCTGTAAACTGCCTCACTTGCTGCACAGAAGGCAGTTAAGTACCTTCAGCTGAGTTCAGGGGGCGGACTGTAAGTCAATTTACCTCTACAAAGAAATTTCACAGAAGAAAGCGAATCCTTGACTGTCTCCTCTCCTTGCTCTTTCTCTAAGCTGCAGTTTGATTGTTCCCTGCGAACAAGGAGTTGTTGAGTTTCCTTTGCTCTTATTTACATTGTGTTTAGTTTTGCAGTTTTTTGGAAGTATTTCAAACTCATGGGATTTGTTTCAAATCATACCTTAGAGTTTATTGACTAAGAGGAGGGTACTTAAATATGAATTTCAAACCCTGCATTTATACTATTGCTTTGCACTTAAGGAACATAGTCTTTTGCTCTGAAAACATATATCCACTTATCAAACTTCCCTACATAATAAAATTTAAAATAATATTTCTAAGTAATTCCTATTATTTTGTCAACATGAACATTCTCCCTCACTTTGTATGTCTGAATGAATATATCTGTACAATATGTATAATAGTTTTGTGTGTACTCACGTGTGTATGTGTGTGTGTATATGCATGTAGTGGCCAGAAGTTGTTTTATAGTATCTTCTTCAGTAGTTTTTGGACACAGGTTTTCTCACTGAAACCAGATCACCTGTAGGCTCTATTAACCAGTGATCTCAAAGGACCATGCCATTTCCTACACACACAAACACACACACACACACATACCACGCACGCACATGCACATACACAATCCTCCAGCACCAAAGTTATAGATGGGTGCCACTGCTCTTGCCTTTTTACCAGAGTACCTAGGATAGAACTCAAGTTTTCATGTTTGTAGAGTGTGCACTTTTCTAACAGAGCCACCTCTTTAGCCCTCCACACATAGACATTCTCTGGTCACTAACAAGTCGAATTGTAATGGTCTCATCTGGTAAGAGTGCTCCCCTTCTTTCATATTTCAAATTTTACATTCAAACAAATTCAGATTTACAAAACGTTGCAAAAACAAACACAAGCACTGTCTGAACATTTTTTAACCAGCTTCTTTGGAACAAAGACTTGTGGCTATTTTGTACCAGAAGACCCTTTAGAAATGATGCCACTATCTAAATCTGGTGAAGTCTGTGTCCGCAGTAGGCTGCCATTCTAGCTGAGCACTGTGTTATGCAGTCCATGTCTGGAACTTCCTGTTAATGCACGTGAAGTAACTTCTTGTTTTATTCATTTTTCTATTTAAATGGTATGGGTTCTTGAAAGACATGTTTGACTTTTCTAATAGTCCTTTGCCAATTTTTCCTCTTATGCTGTTATTTTTGTCATACAGAGAAATTGTTTTTATCATATTTTAAAAATATGATAACCCAGGCTTTTTCTAGCCTGTCCCCATGGCTACCATTCTGGAAGCATACTGTAGTCTCCATTTCACTCTCTGCTCCCCCTTTCCATCTTCTACACTTTCCTTCTATTCACTTTTTTAATGTTTGACATTATAATAATTATATTTATCCTTTCCCTTTCTTTCCTCTTTCCAAACCCTCCCAGATGCCCCACTTGCTCTCGTTTAAGTCCCTGGCTTCTCTTTTCATTGACTAATATTGCATACAGGGAATGTACATCCATATATATATATATATATACAACCTGCTATGCCCGTATAGTGTTATTTGCATGCATGTTTTCAGGGGTCAACCATTTGGTGTTAGCATGCTCTTGGAAAGGAATGAGTATGTTCAGAAATAGGTTGTCTGGATTTTCAACTAGGCATGACGATAACCTATACAAGGTTACCTAGAAGTGCAATGGATTGCTGATAATAATGAACTTTCTTGTGTGCTGCCCATACTCAAGGTTGTCTCTCATTTAGAATGTCTGTCATTTGCCTTGAAATAAGCTATGCTTTAAAGGGTCTAGGGAGATGGCTCAATGGTTAAGAGCACTAACTGCCCTTCCAGAGGTCCTGAGTTCAATTCCCAGCAACTACATAGTGGCTCAAACCTATCTGTAATGGGATTTGATATCCTCTTCTGGTGTGTCTGCAAAGAGCAACAGTATACTCATATACATTATATATATATATATATATATATATATATATATACACACACACATACATATATGTGTGTGTGTGTATATAATATGTATATATGATATGCTTTAACTATTCAGCAGGTCCCTATTCAATCATAACACGCCACACATTCTCTATATTCTAATAGTATCATTTGGCCATTGCCTGGTAACTACAAGGCAAGCAGGATGGGAGTTATAGCAATTTAATGAGTGAGTAAACTCCAGTGAGCTATCAGCATGGTTTTCTCCTGGCTTCATGTTGGTGAACTATAAGATTAGAATGAAAAGATAAGGATTCTAGTCTTAGTTTTATCATTCTACTGTTTGTCTTATGGTGTAATCAAATCTCTATATAGCATATCCATATGCAAGATTATTTAAAATATTACATTTTAGTGACTGCCAACTTCCAAATCATTTAAGCCATATCACGTTGTACTTTAATGCACTATTCAATTACCTTTCCTGTATCATAGGTCCTTATCTATACAATGTGGCATATCATCTCTAACAGAACAGAGATCGCCTGCTTAACTGATCATCAGTCTCAATGGTTGCTAAAGATGAAGGCATGGTATTTTCAGGCTTGTGGCCAAGTTGATTCTTTTGATTTCCCTGTTTCCTGCAAGATAATTGACACCAACATTACATTATTTACTCTACAGTGTGTTTTTATGCCAACACTACAACATAATTTTAACAGCATGAATTATTGGCAGTGATGCTTGCTTTTTGTTTCCTGTTCCAATTCATAATTCATACACAACATTTAAAATAAATTACATTTGGTTAATTTGCAAAAGCTGTTTAGCCAACTGTCCAAGGTAAGCCATAATCATCATATGTCAGCATTTTCACTAATAAAAACATCGGCAGGCCGCTTTCCCTTTAACAAAACATACATATATAATCAGAATATTCTATAACTAAACCTGAATTTACACATTTACTGGGAGATGAGATAATTACAGTAGAATCACCATGGTAACTAGAAACATTTTCAGGCACTCATTGTTGAATCTTCATGACTGTTTATGTTACTACCGCCCTATGTTTCAAATTTGCTCTAATAGAAATGTTGGTAGGATGAAAAAAAATAACTTGAAAATTATTATAAAGTTACTGCCTCCCATTTGGTTCCCAGATATGCCAATATTCATGCCTTCAAAGAATATATTTCTGAGCATTTGTCTCATTTACTGTGCAAACAAGTGGAAAGCATCTCTAGTGTTTATAGACAGAAGTGTATAGCTTAGAAGACAATAACGCCCCTCATTTGTTGACTTCTCATCTTCTTGTCACAGGGAGCTGCATAAACCAAGACAACATGACTGAGAATTTAGCTTATCCTCTTTGTCACTGTAAGGGTGCCACGGAAAAACTTGTGAGAAGTTTTCTATCCTCATTCCATCAAAATAAAAGGCCAGGGCTATGGGTCTCAGAGAGTGAATTTCTGAGCACTCTAAAAGGGATAGAGCATCCAAACAACACGGGTGTGTGCACCAAGTATGGATTCCAGAAGCACTGATGTTAGGATTCTGTCTACGCTCCACCCACAGTTACCTGGCAACAGCCATGTAGGCCTGGCCCACTATAAAAGGGGCTGCTTGCCCCTCCTCCCTCTCTTACTCTCTTACTCTTGCTCTTCTTGCCCTCTTGGGCTCTTCCCTTCCCCCTTCCCTTCCCCCTCTCTCCACATGGTCATGGCCGGCCTCTACTTCTCTACCCTCTCCCTCTCGCTGCCTTTCTCTTTCTGTACTACCCTCTTAACTCCCCCTCCCTACGCCCTAAATAAACTCTATGTTATACCTTTGTGTGGCTGGTCCCTCAGGGGGAAGGGATGCCTCGGCATGGGCCTACCAAGGCTCCCCCTTCCCCCACACCTCACCATAGAACATATTCTACCTATTTCTCCTTTTATGATCACAACAATTGAATATGCTTTGCTACAATAATCTGAGATCAAAATTAGACATGTAATGTGTGAATGCTGCTAACAGAAGAAAGTCACCCTCGAGTGGCGCAGCCTGAGCAGGGAAGGATCCCTACCCACATGCAACCATATGTACGTGATAAAACGAAGTTTTCAATTCTTCAATCAGGCATAGAAGGCATATATATCCTTAATCCTAGCACTCAGGAAGTAGAGTCGGGAGGATAAGGAGTTCATGTACCTCCAACAGAGAGGTGGAGGGCAGTCTAGCATATGGGAGACTATTCCTCCAAAAAGAAAGAGGAAAATCAAGTCCTCATTCACAAAGGCCACATTCCAAATGCTCATTGGTTATGTGTGGCTAGAATTTACAATATTAGATATCACAAGACAGACCATTTCCATAACCACGCAAAACCCTATTAGGCAGACTGCTGTGGGTGCCATTTAATACAGAACTCATTTATTTCGCATTACTGAATCAACTAGATATTTAAGGATTAGGACACACAAAATGAGTTTTAAAAGAAAATCAATCTCTCTCTTCTCTCTTTCTCTTCTCTCTCTCTCTCCTCTCTCCCTCCCTTCCTCTCACTTCCTCCCCAAAATTTCATGTGAAAAGTTCCTTCAGAAAAAAACTGATATAAATAGGCTATTACTAAAAGACAAGTATTTCTTCACAGTTTCACACTGCGTTTTCAATTGATGTGACTATTTGTTTTCTAGCAAATGCAAATTAAGAGCTTTACGAAGACCCTTCAAAAAAAAATCCCAGAAAACAAAGGCCCTGAACACTTATGCATGGCAAAAAGAAAGGTGATATAAACAAATAGACACGCATTTAGGGCTTTTCTGCTTGAGACATTTGCTAATCTCTGTGGTGTACCCTATCAATGCACAAGCAGTTAAACCACCAGATTCACGAGTATAGAAAGGGTTAGAACTTGAATTTATAGAACACTAGAGCAGATGTTCCTAGCAGACACCAAAAGGTTTCAAGAGACACCTTTGATTTGATAAGAGGTAATATATAAAGGAAAGGATGCATCAAAAATGGAATTCCTCTGATGCCAGTGGAACAGGAAGCATGGATCAAAGCTTCCAGACCCTTCCAAAGCATCTAGTCTCACCTTCTGGACGCATGGAGGACCTGTGTTCTCAGTCGTCGTGTGCATCTGACCTTAATTAGGGCTGTGAGAACCATCTCATCACCAAGCCATCCATTTGAAAATCTCAACAACTGTTTAACAGCATCTTAACTGAGAGAGATTTATGCCTCAGAGTTCACAAAGAGTTACTTTAAAAAAAAAAATCTAAGAAAAATCAGCAGGGCATGGTTGTCCACAGCTTTAACCCTGGCGCTCCCTGGCAGAAGCAGGCTAATCTTTAAGAGTTCCAGGGCAGCCTGGTCTACATAGCAAGGCTAGCTCAAAACAAACAAATAATAATAATAATAATAATAATAATATAATCGAGAAATGGCATTCCATTGAAAGTTTTGATAACTCCAAAGTATATCTAGGATCATGAATGGTCACACACATGCATAGGGTTTGTATATTAGCTGATGTACAAAAAATCCCAAGGAAAAATCCAAAATCATCTCATAATTAAAAACAACAGCAAAACGAACAAGGAGAAACAGAAGGGAATTTCTGCAATCTGTTAAAAGATTATGTGTACAAAGTCCACAAACACATGCCTAATGTCAAAGACCACCCACAGATCAGCTTCCTGTCAAAACCATATGGAACAATTAGTCAAGAAAACCAAGTTAAATATATTCCAACTGGGAAAGAAGGAACATCTTCAGATGGCCCGATTTTACATAAAGAATTTTAAGAACACTGTGAATAATAATGTTAGCACCCACAGACAATTTTAGTTGAGGTTATAATAAAGATCAGTATTCAAGAAGATTCATTAATCTTTTGAAATTGAGTGAATCAAAACATTATGTTGACAATACTGCCAGGAAAAGGAAAGTACTCATAAGTTCGATGATTGGCATGCAGTGGTTGGACATCCAGCCATAAGGCACCATCTAAAAGGCTGCAAAACAGAGCTCAGAGACTGGGGGCTGGCCTCTGCACACACCTCGGCAGGGTCCATACAATCCCTAACAAGTACAAGGGACCATGTTTACAAAACTCTCAACCTACTCCTAAAATGTGTGTAGAAATATGAGGACTCAGAACTGCCAGAATGTGATCTTGAAAGGAAGACACGTGCTAGAGAATTCTCATGCCCAGCCTATAAACAGTAGGAAAGCACAGCTCATGCGTAAGGATGGGCACGCAGCTCTGCAGAATAGGATTCAGAACTGAAAAAGCAGCCCGCATGCTTATTGTGAGTTCATTTCTGACACAGGTGCCGAAATAATTGAATAGGGGGAAAGAACAGACTTTAATAAATTAAGTTCAATAACTGGATATCCATCTGCAAAAGGACAAAATTTACTTCTACTTAAATCATGTACAAAAATGAAAATGAAGAAAGGCCCACAGTCCCACATGCAAGGGAAGCTCAGAAGAAAATGAAGGACTCTTTGTGATCTAGGATTTGTGCAATAACTTGTAAAGATGGCATCAAAACTACGGGAGCCAAAACGATAGCCGGGCTTTGCCAAAACCACACCGTTTTGTTTTTAACTTCAAAGGGTGCTCTCAAAAAATGAAAAGATGGTGCATCAACTTGAAAAAAGTCTACAATTCACAAATCTCATTGAACAACCGCATTTGGAACATGCAAGAAACCTCAGCTAAAAAACACCAACACACAAATAATCCCATATAAATTAAATGGGCAAAGACTCAAGTAGGTGTTTCTCCAAGGAAGGTCTGAAATAGCCAATGGGCTCCGGAAAAATTGTCAATCGCAAGTCTAACCCAGGAAATGTAAATCAATACTACAGGGGGAAGCAATGTCACACTACAGGTTGGAACCAGAGACTGTGCAGTGTTAGCAAGGCTTCTGAGAACATGTAAAGTTCTTGCACTGTTATGAAGATGTGAAATGACTGTGAGTCCTTCAGAAAGCTAACCAAAGATGTAGCTGCTATGTGACTGAAATTGGATTCCTAGAGCAACACATAGATGAACACATTTTGAAAAATATTTTTCACAAATTCTAGTGTACAATAAGTTTGTAGGCACATCACTCATAACCATCAAAGTAGACACAATTCAAAGACCTGTTAAAGAATAGGAAAATAAAATGTATTTTAAGCAATATTATGTACAATATTATTTGGCCATAAAACGGAATGAAAAACTGGGGCTGGATAAATGGCTATGTGGTTAAGAGCACTGGCTGCTCTTCTAGAGGACCCAAATTTGGTTATCAAGCACCCGCATGGCAACTCACAATATCAGTAATTCCAATTCCAGGGACTCTGTTCTCTTCTTCTGACCTCTTCATGTGATTATATATATATATATATATATATATATATATATATATATATCATATGCAAAGTTATATACATACATACATGTGTGTGTGTGTGTGTGTGTATTGTGCGCAGGCAAACATTCATATGCATTAAATTAAAATGATAAAATATTTTTATGAAAGACATTATGCCCGGTAGAAAAGTTTGTCATTAAAGATTTTATTTATATAAAGTGCTTAAAATTTATATAAAGTGCTTTATTTTCTAAAGTGTTTATGATTTTATTATGTAAAGTGTTTAAAATATGTAAATGAGTAGTGATATATAGCATGTTAACTATTTTGAGGGACTGGAGGGAGGAATGCACATTGACCATCCTTGGATCTAAAATTTCTTTGCGCTATGAGGGAAGCATTCTGAGTTAGAAAGTACTAATGTGCTAAAACACACTACAAATTATTATGTTTTAAAGGGTTGAATTTTATGGCACATGAATCATATCTCAATAAAACTTACATTTAAAAGCATTTGCATGAGTCTGTACCAGCCCACTGAGAAAAAGGGATAGAGGTCCATAGATGTTCACAGCTGTCAAACTACGTACTGAACGCAAGACATTCTCTAATGTTCTTATGCTCCATGTAGTTCCAACCAACTGCAAACCCATCCTAGCTTTGTCTGCCATGAAATCCCATCCTAGTCAAGGAAGGACAAAGAAAGCAGCCATATTTTACTAGACACGAAAGTCACAGAGCGTTATTAAGGAAGGCCTTGTGGGACTGGCGCCAAGTTAGAAGGCCTGTGGAAACTGCTGAACCATTAATACTGACAAAAAATGGCCTTCACCAACCAAGTTATTCCTCAGAGCCATCTGGGTCTGCCGGGCATCTGAGAGGCTGGCCATGCAGCAGGGTGAGCACAAGAAATCGCTCTGTCTTGACTGGGCCTTAGCCTTGCATTTGCCGCGCACTGGCTGACATGATTCTTACGGAATGCAGACTCCTACGGCTGCCTTCACGGCAGCTACTTGCCTCATCTCTCAAGTCCCATAGTCTAAACTTGACCCCTATTCCTTGGTAACACTTCATTCAGTGCTTGGATTTGAGAATGGACACAAAACTTACAATGTATTAAACTATATTAGAAGAGGGAGCACTAGGATGTTCTGTGAAGTACTTTTAGCTGTAGAGTAAGGCTAACTAAGGTCAGATGATTGCTATAACAAGCAAATTGCTAGAGCAACAAAGGTCTGTGGATAAAGTCACGTGAATGTACTTCAGATTTATACAATAGACACAGCTTAGCTCTGTTTTTCGTAGGGGAAGAAGAAGGTAGCCTGCTGTTCCATAGGGTTATTTGGTAGCACAGGCTGCATTTGAAAGTGGCATCCAGAGTCTCCCTTGAGGCTAGCTTCACTGATAAATAAAAAGTAAGAACTGCCCTAAGTTTCCTTTCCTAGGAATGGAAATGGCAAACATTATTATTGGTGGATTCCATCAACTAGGACATAGTCACATGACCACACTTATCTAAAGGACAGTCTGTGTCCCATTGACCTACACTTTACCCTATTTTTCTCAGCTTCTATGGGTCCATGTAGCCCAGGCTAGCCTTGATATGTGGCTTATAATGACCTGAATTTCTGATCTTCCTGCCTCCACCTCCTGGCTGGCACATTACAATTACAGGCTCGAACCAGTGTTCAATTTATTTCATGCTAAGAATTAAATCCAGACCTCACTCCTGCTGCATGCTAAGCATAAACTCTACCAATTGAGCTACATTTGTCATGGCTAAAGTTATGTCTTAAGTTTTAATTACTATGCTTAAGAGATTTATAAAGCAAAAGTGCCTCTAACCCATAAGTTCCACTTGCCCGAGGACAGAGAACTTTCTGGAATGTTGGGTTGTTCATGTTGTCCATGTTTTCACTTTGATAAACAAGCTTGGTTGCACCCAAGTGTGTGGAATGTGTGCTTGATTACACTTAGACAGGAAGTGCATGGTCAGGAAGTACATCAGAATGTATGTTTGCCCCTGATTGGACAAAGGTGGGAAGTGCATAGCCTTCTGGGTTCTGCCTTTATAAGATTCAGATTAATGCAATCCAATGCCAACTGTTGGAATCCCAGGTATGTGCCTGGCCAGTATTTAATAACTCTTGCTTCAAATTTAGCTCAAAAATTGTGGTAGTGGATTTATACTCAACTGGTAGAATTAATACAACCTTAGACTCTTATTTCACACACACACACACACACACACATTAAAGTTGTATTACAGGGAATTAGATGAAATTAACACAAATACATTATCTGAAAACTAAGAGGTAATTGCCTGCTACCTTCTGAAATGTGGCTCAAGAAGAATGAAACAGCTATGAAGCGAGTCGGAAGACAGCTATTACCTGTTAGCTGGTGGTAATCAGTTTTGGGCCTAGGATGGAGAGAGGGACGAAGAACAAGCCTGTGGCTTGGCCTGGAGGATGCTGGGAAGCAATTGAAACCAGTTTTTGGAACAGATAAACATGCTGGGTTTTCTATTTATTTTTGAAGCATCTATGATGCTGACTGATTCATATTGTTGCTTCGAAGCTCGCTGCTATCAGAGAGCCAACGTCCTGTTGAATACTTTAAATGACTTCACACTCCCGTTGACCAATGTCTGACTCTTGCTGCAGCCTGGTGGACAGTCCCAGACACTCTCCCTCACCATTCCACCCTTGCAGCTTTGAGGCCTGTGTGAGGCCATTTTAAAAGGCCGAAGGCAGCCTGAGCATGTAGGGACAGGATGACTCTGAAGACAGCTCTCAGTCACCCAGTCGTGGGTGGGGATATCTATCCATGCCCCTACTCCACTCTCCTAGAACACTTTCTGAACTCTCCCTTTTACTGCTTCTTCTTTCTCTGACTCCATGCTTTCTAGTCCTGTGCTCTGGAATCATGTCGTGAATTTGATTCTCTTACCTGTCTTCCTAACAGATTTAAAGAGTTTTCTATTGTACATATGGAAGCCATCACATGCCTGTAAAAGGCCCAGCCCTCACAGTGAGTTCAGCCAGCGTGGTTCAGAGCTCATCTACCAGACATTCTCCCAGTCTCAAGATTTCTTTTCAGTTCTCTGCATTTATCTTCAGTATCTCTGGGCACCCACTCAGTGACTCTGTATGTGGTAAAAAACGTGTTATTGATATGCTCATTGTTGTAACATGGGTTGCAATATCTGAATATTCAATAGCCATCTTAATGGCATGTTTCAAACAGTGATTTTTTAGTCTCTTAGGGCAGTGTCATTGCTTCTAGATCCAACCAATTCAAAATTTTTAACCTGGAATTGTTCCTGTCTAAAGAAAACATAGGAACTGAGTAGAGCAGAGACTGCAGGAAAGATCATCCCCTCTGCAGACACAAAACCCAGACACTATGGCTGAAGCCAAGAAGCACTTGCTGATGGAAACCTGGCATAGCGTTATCCAACCGAGGCTCTGTCAGATCCTGACCAATACAGAGGCGATGCTCACAGCCAACCTTTGGACTGAGCACAGGGTTCCCAATGGAAGAGGATGGGGAGTGACTGAGGAGATGAAGGGGTTTCCAACCCCATAAGAGGAACAACAATATCAACTAACCGGACCCCCTACCCAGAGCTCCCAGGGACTAAACCACCAACCAAAGAGTACACATGGAAGGGACCCATTGCTCCAGCTACATATGTAGCAGAGGAGCCTTGTCAGGCATCAATGGGAAGGGAGGCCCTTGGTCCTGTGGAGACTCAATGTCCCAGCATAGGGGAATGCCAGAGAGGTAAGATGGAGTGGGCAGGTGGGTGGGGGAGCACCCTCATAGAGTCAGGGGGAGGGGGAAGGGAATAGAGGTTCTAAGAGGAGTAATCAGGAAGGGGGCTAACATTTGAAATGTAAACAAATAAAATAACCAATAAAAAATAGGTCAACAGATCCCTAGAAGCTGAAGTGTGTTGTCTTAGCATTTCATGTTAACAGCTAAAACTGATATTATATATGGAATCCTTTTCTTACTGCAAATGCTTCATGCTGAGCTGTCCTAAAGTTGCTCCAAGCTGAAAGGTGCACGGACTTCTGCATAGATCGCAGATGGTAACTTACTTTAGGTGGCCCGCGTTTGCCCTTCAGCTGGGACTCTGTCCAACTTTAGGCCTTTCGCTTTCCTGTCACTGTTTCTTATTGTCGAACAGGAAGCAAGAATCTGAGACTCACACCGTACAGAGGCCGTTGCTAACCATGAGAAGAGGCCAGCTCCAAAGATGAATTAGTCTCTATAATTCTTAAAACAGGCTTCATGCTCTGCTCATATCAATGGATGTTCTATCGCTTATACTGATTTTCTTTTCTCTTATTAATTTGTGACAAACGATATTATGCAAAGTTTTATCTAAAGTTAAACTCTGAAAGGAGTATTTCTGATTAAAACATCATGAAAATTTTTTTTAAAAAAGGTTTTTTTTTTGCTCATTACCAACAAATTGCCCCAAACAATGTTAGATCAGTTTATATTTTTAACATCGTTCATGGTGATAACTATTTATCCACATGGTGATAACTATTTATTTTTTCACTTATCCACATCAGATAGCAATAAATGTTTTTAGTTTATATTTTGTCTCATGAAAAATAAAATGTTGGGTCCACGATTAAGAAACAATACTGCAACTCTCCTGGTGGAAATGAAAATATTCTAAAGGCACTGCCCACTTGCCTTGGGTACCAGACTAGTAAAGACCCTGAGAAACTGGCACTTTCCCCCCCATGGAATTTTAAGCCAACAGACAAAAAAAGATGAAGTCTGCTGGCAGCTGGAGGTGAAATTTCTCTCAAGGAAGAAGGTTTTACCTGTTTCTGACAACTTGACATATCATCTCGCAGGAGGGACTGGAGCCTAGAGATGAATGGCCCAGGGATGAGCATGGTAGGCCAACCTACGCCCTAAAAGAGACCTGACTCAAGGAAGGGGGAGGGTGGGAAAAATGGTCAACCCTGTCCTCAAGCCCACACGAAGAGCTACAGGCAACTGAGGACAGGAGAAAACGTCTTCTTCCCCAGGGAAGAGCACACTGGTCATCCAATACCAACTGGTGATAAAATACCTACTGCTCAGCCCTGAAACATACATACAAGGAACATTATACTGACTGGGAAAAGTTGTATTTATGTGTTCATAGATACACACAAACACATACTTACATAATAACACACACACACATACACACACACACACAAACACTTACATAATAACATTAATGAAAAAGAGAGGCCACAGATTTGAAAGAGATCAAGTTGGAGTATATTAGAGAGTTGGAGGGAGGAAGGCAGGGAAAGGGGAAACCATTTAATTATGTTATAATCTCAAAATAAAAAGAAATATTTTTGAAATTAGGTACTAAGTAACATAAGTGTAGGGTGAGTAAAATGTCTCAAAGGATAAAAGCAATTGCCATTGAAAATCTATAGACCTGCACTCATTTCCTGGTGGAAGCAGAAAATGACTCCCAGTTGTTCTTTGACCTCTGTACATGTGCTACGGCATCTGTGTGTCCGCACCCACGTTCACAAATCTTACACACACAGTAACAAATCACATAAATAACGGAAATGTAAAAGAGGACGAAAGAGACGGTGCTGCAGTCTGTCTGAGCTAGCACTCGCACGGGGACAGAGTCCATCTTTATCACGTCTTCCTTCCCTTTCTCTGTCTATTTGGGCTGCTGTCTTCTGGAGACAGTAGACCCTTGGGGCTACTCTGCTTCTTGTCTTGATCTTTGTGTTGTTTATCCCATAACCAGAGGGTTTTAGAGACTCTAGTCACCCTATGTTTGCCTCTCCTCTCTTTTTTCCCTTTTCCAGTCTCTATCATTCAGTCTCTGTGTGTGTCTGTCACTGTATTTCTGTGTTTGTTTATGAGCGTGTGGTATATGTGTGTGTGTATGCATGTATATGTGTGTATATTTGTGTGCATGAGTGTGTGTGTATGTGTGTATGTGTTTATGTATGTGTGTATAAGTGTGTGGTGTATGTATGTATATGTGTGTGTGGTATATATGTGTGTGTGGTATATATGTGTGTGTGTGCATGTATATGTGTGTGTATGAGTGTATGTGTGTATATGTGTGTGCATGAGTGTGTGTGTATATGTGTATGTGTTTATGTAATGTGTATAAGTGTGTGGTGTATGTATATATATGTGTGTGTGGTATATGTGTGTGTATGCATGTATATGTGTGTGTATAAGTATGTGTATGTGTGTATATGTGTGTGCATGAGTGTATGTATATGTGTGTATAAGTGTGTGGTGTATGTATGTATATGTGTGTGGTATATATATGTGTGTGTGTGTATGTATGAGTGTATAGTGTATATGTGTTTGTATGTGTATGTGTTTATGCATGTGTATATAAATGTGTGGTATATGTGTGTATATGTGTGTGTATGAGTGGGTAGTATATGAGTGTGTGTGTGTGTGTACCTGTGTGATCCCCCCCTTCCTCCTCTCTCTCTTCTGTCCTCCTCCACTCTTCCACTTTCTGTCTTGTTCTCACTGACTCCTGCCCATGACTGAGAGTAGCACACACTGAGCTATTCATGCCCATGACACGAGCTTGCACACATTCCATGCCTCGCCTTTAGGACTAAGCCATCATGCCCACCCTGTGCGGAGTTAGTCACACTCAACTCTGTACTCTATTGAAAGGACCCTCGATCCTCTCTTTTTACGTTTTGCTTGCTAAAGATTCTTTTATTTTTGGAAGCACCACCTTCCCATCCAAGCCACCTCACAAAATGTCTGCTCAGCAACTATTTTTGCTTTATTCCCTGAGTATGCATGTGTATTGTCTACTTTCTTCCCATCTTAATAAAAATTGTCATCTTCCTTCTTGGGAATATAAAAAGTATTTTTTCTCTATTTTCATTCATGTAAAATATGTTGAATCCTTAACTCATTCTTTTATTTTAAGGATTCTCATCAATATTTGAGTGGGAACTTATTGACAAATGCCCAGAGTTTAGGACTAGCACAGAACATGCAATGAGAATATTTGGTAGGTGTTTTGGGGTCAGAGCATGTTAAGGCTAAAGAACAGTTATAACCCAGGTCTGCATTTTAAATCCACAGTATGAATACCACTGAGCACTCCGACACAGATCTGCGTGAGGGAAAAGGTGAGAGCCGAAAGCAGAGGCGGCATTGCTGAGGCCTGAAGAGCAGCAGCTCAAGCTGTGGGAACGCACCAGACAGACAGAAGCCTTACTCGACAAATGCCACCCTGGGAAACACACCCACAGCAGGCGAGCTGCTGCTCTGTAGATGGCTTTAGACGTCTATTCATCCAGTATTTGACTTCATTCGATTATTTGCTTATCTTAGTTAAGTAAAGAGGGAGCTGAATGGGACTCTAAATGTAACATTGACAGAAGCAAAAACTCACATTCCTACACAAGATACAAAGAACAGAACTTACTACTAGGAAACTGGCTTTCTCAAAACACATTAAACGTCCACCCATTCTATAGCCAGTGGCTGTGCCCACTTGCTTCTGTAATTCTTTTCAAAGCTTTTAGTTGACTCAGTGATTAAAGGTGCTTGCTCTCAAGCCTGATACACTAAATATAATTCCCAGGAACTACATGGTGGAAGGAATGAACCAACTCTTGAAGATCACATTGTTCTCTGACCTACACACACACACACACACACACACACACACACAAATGTAACAACAGTTTCACAATGAAAAGCTGTATATACTTCACTCATCAGCCAATCATATTGACTTCTTTGACAACATTGATTTCAAGGAAAGCAGCCATGGTCATGGAGATATAAAGTAAACAAGCTACAGCGCACCAGTTGCTAGTGCAAATTGTAAATTGCTGTGATCTGATGCAGTGTATGCATTTGTAGGATTCAGAGGAAATATCATCTTCAAAAGCCCTATTTATGATTTTAGCTCATAAAATCAAGATAATTTTTCTAGGAAAGGAAAAGTGTTCACCCCAGAAAGAAAGAGAAACACAATATGCTAAAGTCTGCCAATTGAGTGCACCCTGTGCATGTCTTGATGTAGTTCCAGCTATGTTGACTTGCATCAGAATATCCTTTCAAAATTGAATCATATAATGACAAAGGTGATGAACTTGAGATATAAATGATGAAAGACTCCTAGCAATGTGAATTGACTTGTTGAATTATTTTATTTGAGACAAATATGAATTATCTTACTAAGATGATCACTGTGGAGAAAAACAAACACAACCTGGAAACATGTTCTTAACGGAGTATTACAGTTCCTCTTGATAGAAATGCTACATAAAGTTTAATTTTGTATCAGAAGGGTCATTGGAGATGTCTTTGTCCACTTTGCATTGTGGGAAAGCACCTAAACAAATTAAAGGGAAAGCCTTGGCTACGAGTCCTGCCACAATTCTCTCACCCCTCCCTCTCTCACAGCTTCCTTGTCCAGAACAGCCATTCTCCAATCTCCACCTTTCCCTTTGTCTTATTAAACTCTTATTCTGTATGCATTTCTTAAAATGTTCACTCCACTCCTTGGATAACCCACCTCTTCTTACAGATAACTATATACATGTCACCTACTCAAAGTGTCTTTTTTGACCTCTGAGTCATAACTGTGTGTTCCTTGGCCCAAGGACAAGGACACTCTGCTCACTATTGGTGGGAGTTGATTTCTGTGTCTCTATCAGTGTTCTGTGTTTTCCCTGAGGGCAGAGCCTTGTGAACTACAGAGTGAATGTCAACTGAAAGATGAAATAAACATCCAAAAGATAAGGTTACACTGACCGCAAAAATTACAACACTTCTGTTCTTCTGAAATAGAAAAGAAATACAGTCGATAATGTCTTTAAAACCATCTAACAAGGTAACTTTCAAATTCTGGAAAGTGTATCTGGCGACACACACTTTAAGGAAGGGAACCAGTGAATGGATTATGTTCCGATCCCAGCTCAGAACTGGTATATAAGGATCTTTCCATCAAATTATTTATGTAGCATGATGATTCTTCCAGCCCAGGACTGTTAGTGATGTGACAGACGGAGAGACATATTTCTTGGCTCTGTGAGAGTGAAAGAAATCTGGAGTGAATGGGAAGACTAATTCAAAGGTTTCAGGCTTTCTCTTCACATTTAATTAAGCTTCAGTCCTCAAGAGGTCTCTGGTGGAGAGATGCTAAGGAGAAAGAAGTGGTTCAAATCAGCTTGAAGGTTGCAGGTTGATAATAACTAATCAATCACTGCTCATAATGATCTGCAGTTCTGCTCGGGAGCGTGAACCAAACAGATTTGGCATACATCGCTGTCCTGCATGGGTATACACACAGCATATATCCATTCGGTTGGTCCATGATCTCAAATAAGGGCAGAATGTGCAGCAGACTCAGCCAATGCATAATGCTTGTGAAAAATAAAACTCGTTTTCATTAGTTTGTGTGCTTGCTAGTCTTAAGTCATCTTGACACAAACTAGAGTTATCTAAAAGGAGGGAACCTTAATTGAGAAAATGCCTCCATAACACCCAGCTATAAGGCATTTTCTCTGTGAGTGATTTATATGGAAGAGCTCAGCCCATTGTGGGTGGTGTCATCCCCGGGCTGGGGATGGGTTCTATAAGAAAACAGGCTGAGCAAGCCATGGAGAACAAGACAGTAAGCATGGCCTCTGCATCAGCTCCTGCCTCAAGGTTCCAGGCTCTTTTGAGTTCCTACCCTGGCTTCCTTCAATGATGGACTATGGTGTGAAAATGTAAGCCAATGAAATCCTTTCCTCCACAATCTATCTTTTGTCATGGTGTTTCATCACAGCAATAAAAACCCTAACAAAGGTAGTACACATTTTTATTTTACCTAGTTTAATATGAAGAAGTTATTTATAATAATTTATATTTAATTGCCTCCATTTTGTTCTAAAAACTAGCAAATAAAAAACAGGGTCTCACTGTGCAGTCATGGCTGCATTGGAACTTGTGACTTGCAATGTAGACCAGGCTGACCTCAAACTCAGAGATTTTTGTGTCTGAGAATGAGTGTGTGATATGCCCCTGGCTTTCTGTTGTTCTTTCCACGAGTATCTCTCTCTTCTCTCTCTCTCTCTCTCTCTCTCTCTCTCTCTGTGTGTGTGTGTGTGTGTGTGTGTGTGTGTTTGTCTGTCTGTCTGTCTCTGTCTCTCTTTCTCTGGGTGTGTATGTGTGTTTGTGTGTGTCTGCCTGTATTCCTGTCTGCCTGTCTGCCTGTCTGCCTGTCTGCCTGTCTGCCTGTCTGCCTGTCTGCCTATCTGTCTGTCCTTGGGTCTACAAATAAACAATGGAAAAATAAATACATCTGATATGTAACCAGAAGACTTTGCACTCAGTTTCCAAAGTAGGATTGATGTGTATGAAACCCTACTCTGAGAATTAAATATTTGCAGAGATGGGTAAATAGCAGAAATGACGTCTCTTCCTCTCATGGGATAGTCTTTTTAAAAGGGGTAAAAGGACAGAATTGGTGATCCCAATTCCAGGGGTCTTAACCTCGGAAATGTGCAGGGATTGACATCTGAGTTTAACACACCTTGAGTGTATAATTCAAGATGTCCATTAAATGTTTTCTTTGAGGGCTTGTTTATCATTAGGAAGTTTAAAGACAAAAGGACCTTCTGAAAAAAGCATTGTATGGGGGCACTGTGGGAGTTGGTGTCAGGTAATAGTGCTCAAAATACATGCACACACACACACACACACACACACACACGTGTGTGTGTGTGTGTGTGTGTGTGTGTGTGTGTGTGTGTGTATAATGGAATAATCTCAAAGAATAATTTTTAAAAATTATAAAAAATCTTCATGGAGATTCCAGACAGTTTCAGTAAGGCCTATTATCCTATAAATGATATGATCAATGAAACTTGCTTTTCCATTAGTTTGCTTTGGTCTAAGAGAGACTTAAAAGGTGTGCAGTACTGCAAATCGTCTGTAGTCCAGCAAGAAGATAGCTTGTCTGCTTCCCAGCTCTGTGGTCTCTGTAGATTTCCTAAACCCCTGATGCCATCTGATATATAATCTCTCTATATATGTCCACAATGTGCACTCCATTTCCAAAGTAGAATTGATGTGTATGAAGCCCTACTCTAAGAATTAAATATTTGCAGAGATGGGTAAATAGTAGAAATGGTGTTTTGTAATTGCCTCTCCTCCCCTCTTAGGATAGTTTTTTTAAAAGGAGGCAAAGGACAGAATTAGAAAGAAGGAAAGACAAATACTCATTTAGCAGGAATCCTTTCTGTATGTTTTCTTTTTGGAGAGCAGGTGGGGCTGCTGTGTGAACTCTCGCCCACGCTACACCTGTGTGCTCACACTAGGATATGTTGTCAGTGACTGCTGCACACTCTTCTCAGCAAAGCACATCTTAGGCTTCCAGCTTTTTTTTTTAATTTCTTTTCTTTTTTTATATTTTTGTATTTTTTTATTACATATATTCTTTATTTACATTTCAAATGTTGTCCCCTTTCCTGGCCTCTCCCCTGAAAATCCCATAAGCCATCTCCCCTCCCCGTGTTCCCCAATCAACCCTCTCCCGCTTCCCTATCCTGGCATTCCCCTACACTGGGGCATCGAGCCTTCTCAGAACCAAGGGCCTCTCCTCCCTTTGATGTCTAACAAAGCCATCCTCTGCTGCCTGTGCATCTGAAGCCATGGTTAACTTTGGTATTCTTTGGCTGATGGTTTTTTCCCTAGGAGCTCTGCGATTACTGGTTGGCTCATATCATTTTTCCTCCTATGGGGCTGCAAACCCCTTCAGCTCTGTGGGGTCCCTTCTCTAGCTCCTCCATTGGGGACCCTGTGCTCAGTTCAATGGCTGACTGAGAGTGTCGCATCTGTATTTCTCATGCACTAGCAGAACCTCCCAGGTGACAGCTCTATCTGGCTCCAGTCAGCACAGGGACATAAATGTATCTCCTAGACCATATGCTGGGCGTCCATTAACCTGTTTTATCCTCTTTGGGATAAGCTCATTAAAAGAAAAGAAATACACCTTAATCTGTGTCTCTAGGACATGGGACAACAATTGACAGGCAGCATGTACTTTATAGATCGTGCCACTTTCTACCCTGGCTTCCTCGAACACACTTCCAGTCTACCCTGGTTTTCTCAGTGTAGACTTTTCTTACTTCTTTAATTTCAAAGTTTGAACCTTCAAGAGGGTCTATGAAGACCATGTTGAACACCATATGCATATCACTGAACTCTTCCCTCCTTATCCCTCCCCTTCCCTCTCTCACTTCTCCTCTGTCTCTTACCTACTGTTATGTCCCCTCTTTCCTCCCCTCTTCCCTTCCTTTCCCTCTCTCTATGCAGAAAAAGACACAAAATGCTCATTCTTCTGAGTTATTTATAAATAACATATATAAACCCTATATAAAATTTAACTTTGAACAGTAATGTACACTCCCTCAGATAAGAACATTTTCTGTCTTCAGTGAAACTATCAAACGTAAGAAATTTAACACACCTACATTATATACCAGCAGTAGGTAATGAAAATATAATTTTCCCAACTGACTCCGAAGAATTTCTTATTGTGATGTTTTAGTATTTAGTTTTCAGATTCATTTTGCAATCTATCCCACACAATGAATTCAGATAAAATGGGTCCTCTCTCCTTTTGTTACATGGAAAATGATTTCTCAGTCTTTCTTTGTCCTTGATCATGGTATTCTGGCAAATATTTCATGGCACACTTTCAGACCTCAAGCAGCCTACTTTTGATAATCAATTCTATGTCAACTTCTTCACAAAAAAATGGCAAACAATATTCATGGACAACTCCATGCTTCTGCTCACCAGAGTTATTTGAGAAAATCTCACTAAAATACAGGTTAGTGGACATTTGAGCAGTAACTCAAGAGATAGAGAGACTCTGGGCCAATGCGGGTATTTCTTTGCCCACATAAGCACCCAACTAAATGGGAACTTTCTCCCCTCTCAAAAACAAAAGAGAACTTGGAAATTATCTTTGATTCTTCCTAGGAGAAGACATGATATATACAAGTATCCAATACAACCTTTGCATTTTCTATTCAAAGTTGAGGGATTCCTGGTGCAAACATAGATGACTTGCTTAAAAAGACTAGTGGCCTAGCAGTTAATGCAAAATGCTCTGAAAAGAACAGTTTCGTATCCCAATCCAGAGACCTCATGTTTCTATGCTTCGAGAGAAAAGTAACATGGAAGCACCTCAGGGTTCCTGGCTTAATAATCTGTTTTAAGGATCTAATTCAAAATGCCACAAGGGCCTTCACAGCAAAAAAAAGTCTACTCCTGACCTCTAAGAATTTACAGTCTGAGGGCTTCCGCCTGAGGCCTTGCCCCAGATTGTGTCTGTGGACCAGACATAGTTAGAAAGAACAATTATCAAATTCATCTGGAACAACAAAATCCCAGGATAGCTAAAACTATTCTCAGCAACAAAAGAAAATCTGGGGGAATCAGTATCCCTGACCTCAAGCAATACTACAGAGCAATAGTGTTAAAAACTGCATGGTATTGGTACAGTGACAGGCAGGAGGATCAATGGAACAGGATTGAAGATCCAGAAATGAACCCACACACCTATGGCCACTTGATCCTCGACAAAGAGGCTGAAAACATCCAATGGAAAAAAGATAGCCTTTTCAACAAATGGTGCTGGTTCAACTGGAGGTCAGCATGCAGAAGAATGGGAATTGATCCATCCTTGTCTCCTTGTACTAAACTCAAATCCGAATGGATCAAGGACCTCCACATAAAGCCAGACACTCTGAAGCTAATAGAAAAGAAACTGGGGAAGACCCTTGAGGACATCGGTACAGGGAGAAAGTTTCTGAACAGAACACCAATAGCGTATGCTCTAAGAGCAAGAATTGACAAATGGGACCTCATAAAATTACAAAGTTTCTGTAAGGCAAAGGACACCATCAAGAGGACAAATCGGCAACCAACAAATTGGGAAAAGATCTTCACCAATCCTACATCAGATAGAGGGCTAATATCCAATATATATAAAGAACTCAAGAAGTTAGACTCCAGAAAACCAAACAACCCTATTAAAAAATGGGGTACAGAGTTAAACAAAGAATTCTCACCTGAAGAATTTCGGATGGCGGAGAAGCATCTTAAAAAATGCTCAACTTCATTAGTCATTAGGGAAATGCAAATCAAAACAACCCTAAGATTTCATCTTACACCAGTCAGAATGGCTAAGATTAAAAATTCAGGAGACAGCAGGTGTTGGAGAGGGTGTGGAGAAAGAGGAACACTCCTCCACTGCTGGTGGGGTTGCAAATTGGTACAACCACTCTGGAAATCAGTCTGGCGGTTCCTCTGAAAACTGGGCACCTCACTTCCAGAAGATCCTGCTATACCACTCCTGGGCATATACCCAGAAGACTCCCCACCATATAATAAGGATACTTGTTCTACTATGTTCATAGCAACCCTATTTATAATTGCCAGATGCTGGAAAGAACCCAGGTATCCCTCAACAGAAGAGTGGATGCAAAAAATGTGGTATATCTACACAATGGAGTACTATTCAGCCATTAGAAACAACGAATTCATGAAATTCCTAGGCAAATGGATGGAGCTAGAGAATATCATACTAAGTGAGGTAACCCAGACTCAAAAGGTGAATCATGGTATGCACTCACTAATAAGTGGAATACCCAAAACATAATCCACACATCAAATGAGGTACAAGAAGAAAGCAGGACTGGCCCCTGGTTCTGGAAAGACTCAGTGAAACAGTATTCGGCAAAACCAGATCGGGGAAGTGGGAAGGGGTGGGTGGGAGGACAGGGGAAGAGAGGGGGGCTTATGGGACTTTCGGGGAGTGGGGGGGCTAGAAAAGGGAAATCATTTGAAATGTAAATAAATTATATCGAATAAAAAAAAAGAATTTACAGTCTTCTGAGAAGCCAACTTAAATCAAAACTCAAGAAGGGAAAGGTGTTCTAGGATATCTGGACTCTAAAAATACAAACTAGGAACTCATTCCTAAGAGGGTGTAAAGCCAGACTCCAGGAGACAGCTAAGGACAGACTCAGAATCTGAAAAAATCTGTACAAAATCACAAAGAGGGTCTATGTGACTCAGTAACACATTATCTAATTCTCAGTGTTTTTAAAATGTTACACTCATTGCATGTTCACATTGGCTCACACGTACAGATACAAGAATGTGTACACACTTATATACTGCATTGTACATGCAAGAATCAAGGTGAAAACCTTGATTGTCAGGCCTTATTTTTTTTAACTCAATTCTTCAAAGCATTAGCTTTCACTGTGTGCTGGGTTATATTTATGGGTATTTTACATACTTAGGTAAAGGAAATTTTCACATTTGTGTTCTAAAATTGTGTGTCATGGCACAAAAGCTAAAATGGTTTACCTTTTAGTCAGAAGTTTAAAGGATATTCATAGTCAAAAGGAAAATCCTAGAAATATCTATATTTGGAGAAAATAGATCATCTTACAATGCAAGACATTTGAAGGCATAATTTCCAAGATAAGAAGCTAATTAAAAACTTCATTATGTCAAGATTACTATACATTGAAGGGCAGGGAAAGTGGTTAGCACATATATGGAGGGGGTAAATTAAAAGGTCAGATAAGCAAGTGTGCTGCAGAGCAATGACAAGAAGAAAATGATTGATATAATAAGACTTAATATGCACAGAATATTCTAAAGACAAGTGTGGATAAATTTGGACAAAGCAAATCTTGGGCAGCTCCTAACTGAAGTACAGTCTTTGTGAGTTACCTTTATAGAGACATTCTGTAAAGACACAAGTGAAATTTGCTGTGAAGGTACCATCACTATGCTGCTATTTGCAAATGCAAGTTACATGCACAAAGTGTTGCAGAGATAAACTGCTGAACACATTCTATTATGCCAAAAATAGAATAGGATAGAAGCTCTCCAAACTCAGGCAAAAGAATTTGGTGTATATGATTCTGCTATTTTTCTCATAAAATATCAGAATGTTACAGTGTCATCTGTAATATTATTCAGTTATCCAGTACATTGCTTTTGAAAACTCTATGGTTTTTTGTTTGTTTGTTTCTCTTCCTAAAGAAAAAAATGTATCTATTGTGAAGTTAGTTACTTTTAGGTAAGTAACTAAACCTTCTAAGGCAATGTGAACGGGGCAGAAAAGCAATTTTGTTACAGGAATGGTGAGTTAGACTCAGGCTGTACTAAATGGTTATGGTGTATGATGCTTTATCACACAGAGAAGTATTAAAAAACTACAACCAGATCAGAAGCGGCGGCGGCGGCGGCAGTGCAGCAGTGGCTGGTCCAGCTGAAGGGCCATCAGCAATGGAACCAAGGCGACACAGGGTCCAGTTAGGCCCTGTGCCCACGACCACTGACCTTCGCTGACCAGCCGGGCGGCAAGCAGCTGCAGTTGTGCAGCGCCTTTCCTGCACGGAAGCCACTTCAGAACTGGGCCTCCCACCAGTCAGGAGAGGTACATCCATCTTGGTTTCAGATTCCAGGGATCAGACAGACTGAGGTACACAAACATAATCCGAGGCCAACACCGCGGGGGTCTGAGCCCGCCGGGCGTTGGCCTGCACCCAGGCCCTGGGCTGGTCGGGGGGGCCATCGGGGTGCCAACCCAGCCAGGAGGTTTTTTGCCCAGGCCTGCGCGCGCGCCGCCATTTTGCCTGCAGGGTACAGAGAGCTCTGGCGGCAGACCTGTAACAGGCATAGCCTGAGGCTAACAAAGCGGGGGTCTAGGCCCCAAAAGGCACAGGACTGACCCCAAGAACTGGGTGGCTTGGTGGGCCATCTGTGAGTCAACCCGCCCAGGAGGTTGTTAGCACAGCAGACTCTCCTGGCGCTTTCAGCGCAGGCGCGCACGCCCACCATCCTAGTCACTTGACGGACCCAATTAACAGTCATAGCCCTAGGGGAACTTTGCTTGGACCTTGGCCTCCCAGGCTTTTGCCTGGACTCAGGGCCTGGGCGGCCAGGCTAACCTTGTGTGCGCCAGCCCGGTTGGGGGATCGGCTGCCCAGCGGAGTGAGCGGAACACAGGGGAGGACACAGCAGCATACACTGTCGGCACTCCCTGGGGGTGCACACGGGCTCCATCTGGTCCACAGACACAATCTGGGGCAAGGCCTCAGGCGGAAGCCCTCAGCTCAACTCTCTCCGCTTCCAGATCCAGATCAGCCTGGGCGGCCACACCACATCTCCAGGTCCTGCAAGAGGCTAGCGGGGCTTCCGGGCGGCCAGGTGGGAGAAGTCAGTGTGCTCCAGTGAATCCAGCGGGCCCCAGCGGGAGCCTTCGGGTGCCTGCTTTGGGATCTGAACAGCCTGGGCAGCAGCACCCTGTCTACAAGCAGTGCAGGAGGTAAACTGTGCACCAGAGGCCAACTGGAAAGGGGCAGCTTGCACTGGTGAGTCCAGCACTGACAAGACAAACTAACACCAGTGAGAAATAGATGGCAAAAGGCAAACGCAGGAACGTCACTAACAGAAATCAAGGCAATATGGCAACATCTGAACCCAATTCTCCTCTACCAACATGTCGTGGATACCCCATCACAACAGTAAAACAAGATTTGGATTTAAAATCACTGGTCATGATGCTGGTACAGGAACACATGAAGGATACTTAAAGAAATTCAGGAGAAAATGGATCAAAAGTTAGAAGCCCTTGCAAGGGAAACACAAAAATCATTGAAAGAAATCCAGGAGAATACAAAAGCCAACAAGGAGGAAATGCAAAAAACACTTAAAGAAATACATGAGAACTTTGGTCAACAGGCTGAGGTCATGAAAGAGGAAACACAAAAATCTCTTAAAGAAATACAGGAGAACTTTGGTCAACAGGCTGAGGTCATGAAAGAGGAAACACAAAAATCTCTTAAAGAATTATAGGAAAGCACAAACAAGCAAGTGAAGGAGCTAAGCAAAACCATCCAGGATCTAAAATCAGAAGTAGAAACAACTAAGAAAACTCAAAGGGAGACAACTTTGGAGATAGAAAGCCTTGGGAAGAAATCAGGGGACAGAGATGCAAATATCAACAACAGAATACAAGAGATAGAAGAAAGAATCTCAGATGCTGAAGATTCCATAGAAACCATGGACTCAACAGTTAAAGAAAATGCAAAATGCAAAAAGCTTGTAACCCAAAATATCCAGGAAATCCAGGACACAATGAGAAGACCAAACCTAAGGATTATAGGCATAGATGAGAGTGAAGATTTACAACTTAAAGGGCCAGCAAATATCTTCAATAAAATTATGGAAGAAAACTTCCCTAACCTAAAGAGAGAGATGCCCATGAATATACAAGAAGCCTACAGAACTCCAAACAGACTGGACCAGAACAGAAATACTTCCCGTCACATAATAATCAAAACACCAAATGTTCTAAACAAAGAAAGAATACTAAAGGCAGTAAGAGAAAAAGGCCAAGTAACATATAAAGGAAGACCTATCAGAATCACAGCAGACTTTTCACCTGAGACTATGAAGGCTAGTAGGTCCTGGGCAGATCTCATGCAGACTCTAAGAGAACACAAATGCCAACCAAAACTACTATATCCAGCAAAACTCTCAATCACCATAGATGGAGAAACTAAGATATTTCATGACAAAACCAAGTTTACCCAATATCTATCCACAAACTCAGCCCTAAAAAGGATAATAGGAGGACAACACCAATACAAGGAGGGAAACTTCACCCTGGAAAAAGCAAGATAGTAACCTTTCATCAAACCCAAATGAAGTTAAGCATTCAAATTTAAAAAATAACGTCAAAAATGATAGGAAGTAACAATCACTATTCCTTAATATCTCTTAACATCAATGGACTTAATGCCCCAATAAAAAGACACAGACTAACTGACTGGATACGTAAACAGGACCCTACATTTTGCTGCTTACAGGAAACACACCTCAGGGTCAAAGACAAACACTACCTTAGAGTAAAAGGCTGGAAGACAATTTTACAAGCAAATGGTCTCAGGAAACAAGCTGGAGTAGCCATTTTAATATCAGATAAAATTGACTTTCAACCCAAAGTCATCAAAAGAGACCCTGAGGGACACTTCTTGCTGGTCAAAGGAAAAATACAAAAAGAAGAACTGTCAATCCTGAACATTGATGCCCCAAATGCAAAGGCACCCTCTTTCGTAAAAGAAACTTTATTAAAACTAAAAGCACACATTGCACCTAACACAATAATTGTGTGTGACTTCAACACTGCACTTTCCTCAATGGACCGATCAGGAAAACAGAAACTAAACAGGGACACAATGAAACTAATTGAAGCTTTGGACCAATTAGATTTAACAGATATATAGAACATTCTATCCTAAAACAAAAGAATATACCTTTTTCTCAGCACCTCATGGTACCTTCTCCAAAATCGACCATATAATTGGTCACAAGACAGACCTCAACAAATATAAGAAGATAGAACTAATCCCATGCCTCCTATCTCATCACTATGGAGTAAAAGTGGTCTTCAATAGCAACAGAAACAACAGAAAACCCACATCCACGTGGAAACTGAACAATACTCTACTCAATGATACCTTGGTCAAGGAAGAAATAAAGAAAGAAATTAAAGACTTTTTAGAACACAATGAAAATGAAAACACAACATACCCAAATCTATGGGACACAATGAAAGCAGTGCTAAGAGGAAAACTCATAGCCCTGAGTGCCTCCAAAAAAAAAAAAATGGAGAGAGCATACATTACCAGCTTAATGACACACCTGAAAGCCCTAGAACAAAAAGAAGCTATTTCACCCAGGAGGAGTAGAAGGCAGGAAATCATCAAACTCAGGGCTGAAATCAATCAAGTAGAAACAAAGAGAACCATACAAAAAATCAACAAAACCAGGAGCTGGTTCTTTGAGAAAATCAACAAGATAGATAAACCCTTAGCCAGACTGACCAAAGGGCACAGAGACAGTATCCAGATTAACAAACTTAGAAATGAAAAGGGAGATATAACAACGGAAACTGAGAAAATCCAAAAAATCATCAGATCCTACTACAAGAGCCTGTACTCAACACAACTGGAGAATCTGGAGGAAATGGACAATTTCCTTGACAGATACCAAATACCAACATTAAATCAGGACCAACTAGACCATCTAAACAGTCCCATAATGCCTAAAGAAATAGAAGGAGTCATAGAAAGTCTTCCAACCAAAAAAAGCACAGGACCAGATGGCTTCAGTGCAGAATTCTACCAGACCTTCAAAGAAGAGTTAATACCAATACTCTTCAAACTATTCCACAAAATAGAAACAGAAGGAACACTACCCAATTCCTTCTACGAAGCCACAATTACGCTGATACCAAAGCCACAAAAAGATCCAACAAAGAAAGAGAACTTCAGACCAATGTCCCTTATGAACATCGATGCAAAAATACTCAATAAAATTCTTGCCAACCGAATCCAAGAACACATCAAAACGATCATCCACCATGATCAAGTAGGCTTTATCCCGGGAATGCAGGGTTGGTTCAATATATGGAAATCCATCAATACAATCCACTACATAAACAAACTCAAAGAACAAAACGACATGGTCATTTCATTGGATGCTGAAAAAGCATTTGACAAAATTCAGCATCCTTTCATGCTTAAAGTCTTGGAGAGAACAGGAATTCAAGGCCCATACCTAAACATAGTAAAAGCAATATACAGCAAACCGGTAGCCAGCATCAAACTAAATGGAGAGAAACTTGAAGCAATCCCACTGAAATCAGGGACCAGACAAGGCTGCCCCTTTTCTCCTTATCTTTTCAATATTGTACTTGAGGTACTAGCTCGGGCAATTCGACAACATAAGGAGGTCAAAGGGATACAAATTGGAAAGGAAGAAGTCAAACTATCATTATTTGCAGACGACATGATCGTCTACCTAAGTGACCCAAAGAACTCCACTAGAGAGCTCCTACAGCTGATAAACAACTTCAGCAAAGTGACAGGTTATAAAATCAACTCAAGCAAATCAGTGGCCTTCCTATACTCAAAGGATAAGCAGGCTGAGAAAGAAATTAGGGAAATGACCCCCTTCACAATAGCCACAAACAGTATAAAGTATCTTGGGGTGACTCTTACCAAGCATGTGAAAGATCTGTATGACAAGAACTTCAAGACTCTGAAGAAGGAAATGGAAGAAGACCTCAAAAAATGGGAAAACCTCCCATGCTCATGGATCGGTAGAATCAATATAGTTAAAATGGCCATTTTGCCTAAAGCACTATACAGATTCAGTGCAATACCCATCAAAATCCCAACTCAATTCTTCACAGAGTTAGAAAGAGCAATTATCAAATTCATCTGGAACAACAAAAAACCCAGGATAGCTAAAACTATTCTCAGCAACAAAAGAAAATCTGGGGGAATCAGTATCCCTGACCTCAAGCAATACTACAGAGCAATAGTGTTAAAAACTGCATGGTATTGGTACAGTGACAGGCAGGAGGATCAATGGAACAGGATTGAAGATCCAGAAATGAACCCACACACCCATGGCCACTTGATCCTCGACAAAGAGGCTGAAAACATCCAATGGAAAAACGATAGCCTTTTCAACAAATGGTTCTGGTTCAACTGGAGGTCAGCATGCAGAAGAATGGGAATTGATCCATCCTTGTCTCCTTGTACTAAGCTCAAATCCAAATGGATCAAGGACCTCCACATAAAGCCAGACACTCTGAAGCTAATAGAAAAGAAACTGGGGAAGACCCTTGAGGACATCGGTACAGGGAGAAAGTTTCTGAACAGAACACCAATAGCGTATGCTCTAAGAGCAAGAATTGACAAATGGGACCTCATAAAATTACAAAGTTTCTGTAAGGCAAAGGACACCATCAAGAGGACAAATCGGCAACCAACAAATTGGGAAAAGATCTTCACCAATCCTACATCAGATAGAGGGCTAATATCCAATATATATAAAGAACTCAAGAAGTTAGACTCCAGAAAACCAAACAACCCTATTAAAAAATGGGGTACAGAGTTAAACAAAGAATTCTCACCTGAAGAACTTTGGATGGCGGAGAAGCATCTTAAAAAATGCTCAATTTCATTAGTCATTTGGGAAATGCAAATCAAAACAACCCTAAGATTTCATCTTACACCAGTCAGAATGGCTAAGATTAAAAATTCAGGAGACAGCAGGTGTTGGAGAGGGTGTGGAGAAAGAGGAACACTCCTCCACTGCTGGTGGGGTTGTAAATTGGTACAACCACTGTGGAAAACAGTCTGGCGGTTCCTCCGAAAACTGGGCACCTCACTTCCAGAAGATCCTGCTATACCACTCCTGGGCATATACCCAGAAGACTCCCCACCATGTAATAAGGATACATGTTCTACTATGTTCATAGCAGCCCTATTTATAATTGCCAGATGCTGGAAAGAACCCAGGTATCCCTCAACAGAAGAGTGGATGCAAAAAATGTGGTATATCTACACAATGGAGTACTATTCAGCAATTAGAAACAATGAATTCATGAAATTCTTAGGCAAATGGATGGAGCTAGAGAATATCATACTAAGTGAGGTAACCCAGACTCAAAAGGTGAATCATGGTATGCACTCACTAATAAGTGGATATTAACCTAGAAAACTGGAATACCCAAAACATAATCCACACATCAAATGAGGTACAAGAAGAAAGGAGGAGTGGCCCCTGGTTCTGGAAAGACTCAGTGAAACAGTATTCGGCAAAACCAGAACGGGGAAGTGGGAAGGGGTGGGAGGGAGGACAGGGGAAGAGAAGGGGGCTTACGGGACTTTCGGGGAGTGGGGGGGGGCTAGAAAAGGGAAATCATTTGAAATGTAAATAAATTATATCGAATAAAAAAATTAAAAAAAACTACAACCAATTAAAAACAATATCTATAGGGATAATCTTCTGTATACTGTGCGGTAGCATCACCTGTCAATAAAAAGCTGATTGGCCAATGAGCTGAGGTAGAATTAGAAGATGAGGTGACTGGTGGAAAGAGATTGGAGCTTTGGGAGTTAGATACACATAGAGATTCACCCCAAAGTCTGAGGAAGTGAAACACATGAAACAGAAAAGAGGTAACCAACCACGTGGCAGACATAGAATGGTTTAAAAAGGCTAATAGGAATTACAAACTAGTTGGGGTACAGGCCAATGTTTATAGCCTAGGTATTTGTTCATAAATAATTAAGTCTCAGGTTGTTTTTCTGGGAACAAAGAGGCCAAGTAGAAAAGCTTATCACTAAAAGTGTTATCTGAAGCACTGATAAATCTTAGACCTATGGAAGACAAGATGTTTAGGAAACAATCTAGAGGAGGATTCCTATGAGAACATTCTAGAAACATCCCCATGGATTGAAAAAAATGTATCAACATTGGTTATGAATATCATGTGCTGCAGGATCTCCAGGTGATGGTGTTGTGTTGTGCGACTCTAGGAAGTGGAGGTTTATACAAGGTAATTAGGACATGTGGCATAGTCCTTAGAATTCTACTGGCCTTGCAGAGTGAAATATTTTCTGTATGAAGTAAGACATGATAAAAAAAAACCCAACACTTTTTTGTTAGGTGATATTATCTATAAGGGAGCACAATCACAAACAATATGTCTAAAACATGCATACAAGTATCATTATATGGATTCAAAAGGAAATATTTAGGAATAAATATATCTATATAAATACAAATATACATATAATAACAATTAATGAAAGAAAGAGGCCATAAAGTTGAAGGAGGGCCTAAATATGTATTTGGGAGAATTTGGAGAGAGGGAAGGTAGGAACATTATAATTAACTATACAATTCAAGAATATTTTACAAAAAAAAAAAAAACCCACATGGTAACATATGACTACAGTCCAATCTACTCAGGAGTTTGAAGCAGGTTTTATCTATGTGCCAAAACCCTTTCAAGAAAACAAATGAGGAGGAGGAAGAGAAAAAGAAGGAAGAAGAAGAAGAGGAGGAGGGAAAGGAAGACAAGGCAGAGGAGGAGAGAGGATGAGGAGGCAGAGGAGGAGAAGAGGAAGAGGCAGAGGAGGAGGAAGAAAAGGAAGAGGAGGAGGCAGAGGAGGAGAAGGAGACTGGTTTCTGGATTTCTGTCTCATCCTGGATCTCTCCCTTTTATTCTCTCCTGTCACCATGTAATGTAGCCCTGTCCAGAGGCCATACAGTGGGGCCACCCAGTCCTGGACTTTTAGCCTTCAAAATCATTAGCAAAATAACTGTTTCTATGAAGTTCAATTTTTTTAAGAACACAAAATGAACTACAACAAAACATCAAAATAATGAACAAAAGGGAAATAGGGGTAAAAGAGAGGTGTCTGTGAATTGTGTGGGAGAAGAGAAGGGCAGTGATGTAATGATGATGTAGTGATGATATAGGGATGATGTAGTGATGATGTAGTAATACAGTGATGATGTAGAGATGTAGAAATGATGTAGTATGTAGTAGTGATGTAGTGATGATGTAGTGTTGTAGTGATGATATAGTGGTGATGTGATGATACACTGATGATGTAATGATATAGTGATGATATGATGATGTAGTGATGGTATAGTGATGATGTAGTAATACAATTTTGTAGTGATGTAGTGATGATGTGTACTCCCTCTGATGTCTTTTCCTGAATGCAGCTTCAGTCACAGCAACTGCCCATCAGTCTCCACTTTTGTATCCAGGGAGTCTCACGCTTCAGGCATGTCTTGTCTATTACTGAACTTTTTAACAAGAAGGAAAGAATTTTATAAATTCTTTAAAGTTATAGATTTATATATTCTATAAATTTATAGTTTATACTCATGAATAGCTAATAAGAAAATACTTGTAATTTGGGGGAAACATTTTTGAATGTCAGTTATTACTGGGACCAACTTAATGATTATTCTAAATGATATAGAATAAAATCATTTACAATAATGTATTGTCTCATTTTCTTTTTTGAGAATCTAATATCCTCAACATATTTGCATATTTGAATCATTCATCAATACATCTGTATGATTAATCATCTATTGACTTAGATACTTTTTTTTCTGAAGAGACACCATGACAAGGTGACTTATAAAATAAAAGGGTTATGGAGGCTTCCAGTTCCAGAGTGCAAGTCCATAACCATCTTTATGGGGAATTCAGTACAAGGCTAGCAGACACGGCACTGGAATGGTAGCTAAGAAATTACATCCTGATCCACAGGCACAAGGCAGAGAGGGGGAGCTAACTAGAAATAGTGTGGACTTTTTAAGCCTCCAAGCCACACCCCTTTCAATAAGGAGAATCCTACACAAACAGTTCTACTAAATGGATACCCAGCACTAAGAGACTATACAGAGGGCCATTGTCATCCAGACCACCATATCTGCTACTTACCTTACACACTAATCAATCCTAGCACCACAGAAGCTAAAACATACATGCAAAATTAAATGAGACTATGTGAAAATATTTTTAATCTATAGAAAAGTTATTAAAATAAAATATATCTAATTAGGGAAATCCAGTATCTGTTCTAAAGAGTGACATTTCTCTTGAGCCTTCTCTTACTTATACTAACTGATCTTTCAGGTTCAGTCATAGTTAAACCTCCAATTAAAAATATAAATATGTGCTGCTAAAGAGATGGCTCAGTGGAGAAGAGTGCATATTACTCTCCCAGGGGACCCAAGTTCAATTCCCATGTCATGTAGCCCACCACTGCCTGCTAGTAATCTAATGGCTATGGCCTCAGCAAGCAGGATTGCACACACACACACATACATACACACACACACACACACACACACAAACGAATGCGCACGTGCATAGGCACATACATATATACCGCATACATTCACACAGACATGATTAAGACTTAAACTTAAATACACATAATTAAGACTAAAGTAAATCTAAAATACAAGCAAAAACAATATCATAGTTTCAGAGATGTCACTCCACCATGGTGGAGAGGACCCTAGTGAAGTAGTGAGCATTATAGCACAGTGGTCTGGAAGCAGACATTGGTATCAAACTTTCTCCAGTTTCCAATCTTATTCCATCATAGCGCACAACCTATGGCATCCGTGCAGCCCACATTCAGGGTGGGTCTCCCACTTAATTAATTGTCTCTTGACTCCTTTACAGACCTACTCTTTGCTAATGTGGGTAATTCTTTTTTCAGTCTAAGTTGTCAAGGTTGGGCATCACAGAAAACACTTGGAGGAAATTATCTGTAATTACTACTAGTTTAAGTGGGCAAAATGAGACAGGCCTAGTGATTTATTTTACACAGAATATTAGTGGCAGAAACAGGAGTCCACCTGATATCTAGAGTACTTGTCAATTTCTTTCCCAATACTCCATTTGGATTATGTTTTTGTACTATGTATTATCTACAACTTGATTGCATTTATATATATCAAACTAACCTAATAAATTCTAAGCCTTCTCATAAGACTTCAATCCTTAAAGAAAAAGTATTAGGCATTCCAACATCCAACTGACCTATAGATAATGAGCTAAAGTTTTATTAAGTTGTTTTTTTTCTGTTCTTCAGTGAAATGTTAAGCAGTCACATACAAATAACCAATATGTATAATTAATTACAAGCATTTAAAAATAGTATTGCTACTGACTATAGAAAAATAGGCAGAGTAAACAATTCTCTAGGATGATTTGATGAAGTCAAAACACGGTAAAAACTAAATATATGGATAGTGTAACGTATCAACTAAAAGTAAATTAGTAATCATCAAATCTTGAAGATTTCATTAGAGTTGAAATATTAAGAAACTGATAAAATTATTGTTTCTACTTATTTTATTACAATTCATCCACAGAAAGAAAATTGATCACTGAATATAATGAATAATAAGAAACCTCAGCAGTTTTTTTCTACTCTGTGGTGATGTAAGGAAATGTTCATATTTTCTGATTCAAGCAGAATATAGGTAGAATTTTATGATATGATATATGATATGATATAGAGAAACATTCTTCTTTTGTAAAACAGACACAAATGGAAATTGAATAGAGAGGTGGTCCCTCAGTGAACAGAAAAAAAATCCTCACTTTCTTTTACCTGTAGGTCTATTGTTGGCTTCAAGAGTTCCCCCATTATGGCCTTGCCATCAAGATGCACTGAGGTGAAAGAGAACAGGATCCCAGGGCTCTGTCCATCAGCGTTTGGGCTGATGCAGGCATCAGCTGCAGGTTCCTCCCTGAGCATCAGCACAACAATAGTTTGACTTTCAGATTTTCACTGGAAGCAAATGTCAACCTTATCACCACGGAAGACATATGGTACCCAAGTTCTGGCAGCAGAATTCTACTTCATAATGAGTTCCAATCTCCCACTGTGATCAGAACTTGGAGGTCAGAAAAGCCGAGGTCAGCTCTCAGGTAGGGTTGCCTGCCTGTGTACCCCACAGAGTGTCTGGACCTGCCTAAAGATGTCAGCTTTCAGTGTAGTTTCTGCAAGTTACTTTTTAAAAAAGTGAACAGCTGAAATAAAAGTAGAGATGGGAAGAATTTTTAGAAGAAATTCAGGCCGTGCAGGGTCATTCAGTTATTATAAAAGTGTGTCTTTTGTATGTGCACATGCATGCACACACACACACACACACACACACACACACACTTTTTCTTTAAGATGGATGAGAATTGTCAATACCTGAAGCTCAGAAAACATAATCTCCATTGGATTATTATTGATTGATGCTGGTTGTAGGTGTCGCAGTGGAGAGAGAAGCTCACCAAAATGCTAAACCTTCATATTCCCCAGGAGCAGGAGGGGTGGGTTCAGCCTTCTTGGAAAAGACTGACTCTCAGCTAGCTCATGCCAGTTACTTTATTCAAACATTATACAAGGTTCATTGGGGCTGGGAAAGGTTCCAGCTACCAAAGTTATCTTGCCCTTGCTGCCGGAGAGAGCAGATGACAACCCACTCAAATCCAAATCCCTTTTGACCACAACCAGTCACAATCAAAATCAAGGTCTCCAGGTTGGCCAGGAGTGTCTTAGGTCCAAGTGTGATGCAGCTGCAAGCTCTCAGGTAGCACCAAGTACAGATTCTCTAGAGAGACATTTCTTCAAAGTTCTAACAATCTCATAACAATTTCTTAGCCTCTACTGATTGATTCAAACATAGCAAAGGCTTTGCTGAAATGTTCCCCTCAAAGATTAACATACAAATGCCTTACTATACGAAAAGGCTTTGCTATACATATCACTACCAGATTTCAACTCTGGGGCATGTATTGAGTCCTCTGGTTCTACAGAAATAGTAATTTAACCTAAAACTTTCTTTGTTCATACATAGTTTACTGATGAACAAATTGTGGAAATTGCCCTAAGGTCTATCTAAACTGCTTTATTCCAAACTGCAAGCTCTATTGTACTGATTAGTTGGAGCTGTCTTCATAAAATACTACCAACTGAGCAGTTTAAACAGCAGAAATTTGCTTTCTCACAGTCTGTTGGAGTTAGAAGTAAAATCAATCTGGACGGTGGTGGCAGCAGCGCACGCCTTTAATCCCAGCACTTGGGAGGCAGAGGCAGGTGGATTTCTGAGTTTGAGGCCAACCTGATCTAGAGAGTGAGTTCCAGGACAGTCAGGGCTACACAGAGAAACCCTGTCTCAAAAACACCAAAAAACACCAAAAATAAATAAATAAATAAATAAATAAATAAATAAATAAATAAAAACCTAATTTTAAAAAAAAAGAAGTAAGTGGATATTAACCTTGAATACTGGAATACCCAAAACATAATCCACACATCAAATGAGGTACAAGAACAACGGAGGAGTGGCCCCTTGTTCTGGAAAGACTCAGTGAAGCAGTATAGAGCAAAATCAGAACAGGGAAGTGGGAAGGGTTGGGTGGGAAAACAGGGGGAGGGAAGGGGACTGATGGGACTTTCGGGGAGTGGGGGTCCAGTAAAGGGAAAATCATTTGACATGTAAATAAATATATCAATAAATTAAAAAAAATAAGTAAAATCAAGCTGCAATAATAATCAAGTAGGTTCAGTTACTCCTGCACACTCTGGGCAGGCTTGCAGGTAGCCGTATTCTGTCCTCACATGGCGTCTCCTCTGCAGACCTGTGTGCCCAGCGAGTGATGTTGAGTTAAATCCCATTCTAACAGCCTGCTCGAACTGTAATGTAAAAAGGCAAGTAAATCAAATGAAACCCAGCAACAGGGGAAAATACAAAGCCTACCTGATGTCACATGATGCACATCTGGAACCAGAAACAAAGCAAAGAAAAAGGGAGTGAAAGGGTAGCTGAGAGAATGCGGTTAGAAGAGATATGTGCAAGAAAAGGTGGGGTGTGTCTTTAATTGGGTATATCACTGTAACTGAGAAAAAAAATGTGGAAGGCAGCAGTTGGTCCCTGGCAAGAGATACCAGATCCTCTTAAGTAAGGTCAGACCAGTTTGACCCCTAAGTCACAGACCAAGACCTTCCATGAATACTGATGGCTCCAGATGAGTGGGTATTTGACAGGCTCATGGCCATTTTGGAAAGGGATTGAGGCATAGAGAGTTAAAGTCACATCAAATGTAGCAAGTTTTCCTATCAAACTCCAAATTGCTTAGTTTGGAGCACCTGTGCATCATGAGCCACGCCCTGAGTTTGATTTCCATCTCTGTAAACAAGCAAAAAGTAAACCCTTTCGGGTCTCATCCCTTGTATGAAAGCAACTGCTCCTGAGCATTCCAATTTTTGGTAACTACTATTTACTGTTGATTACTATGTCTACCCAACAATATAGACATCTTCCTTTACAGTTGAGAAAACTAAAGGAGGTTGCTTGTCCAAAATTTAGACATAGGGTTATAAGTACAAAACATAGGCTCATCCTACAAGCATCCTACTCTTATTGCTAAGAAGCAGGGTTGCTCAAAAAAATTGAGCTATAAAGTATTAGGTCCTAAAGGCCACAGGAATGGGGATCATTGCTGCTGGTTCATTATCCCTAGAGTAGGGAATGATAACACCATCAATAATGTGCTCCAAAAATGCCCGTGAGATATCAAAACAAAAATGATATTCCTAACGAAAAGGCAAACATACTGTGTCTCAGAATACTGCCATCAAAAGAGAGCCAGCTATTAAGAAGTTTGCACATTATAGGCATGGACTAGTGACTGCCATTCTATTTACACTAGTTCTGGAATGTGAATAGAAGGATAGAGAGAACTAGAGTTCACTCAGCACAAAGGTTGCTATGTTTGTCATAGCATTAATTACAGATTCCTACCTTAGATGTGCTTCGCAGTAATGTGGATAAATATCTTTAAAATGAGCCCTTGTTACTGGTTTCAGTTTGTATGCACTTGCTATGAAAACTGGGCATTCACCTCCACTATCTACATAAAATTCAGCTATGTGGAAAGGAGGTGAGGATATAGCTCTGTGGTGGAGCATTTGACTAACATACACAAGCCCTGAGTTCCATTCCTGGCAACATAATGTGGTGGTTTGAATAGCAATGTCCCCCATAGATTCATGTGTTTAAACGCCTGACCACAGGAAGTGGCACTATTAAGAAGTACGGCCTTGTTAGAAGTATGTTACTCTGAGGGTGGGCTTTGAGGGCTTATATGTTCTAGCTATGCCCAGTGTGACACACAGTCTCCTTTTGCTTTCTTTGGATCAAGATGTAGAACTCTCAGCTCCACCTCTAGCACCATGCCTACTTATACACTGCCAGACTTCCTACCATGATCATAATGGACTGAATCTCTGAAACTGGAAGCCTGCCCCGATGAAATGTTTTCCTTTTTAAGAGTTGCCCTAGTCATGGTGTCTCTTCCTAAAAACTCCAAGACAGATGTTAGTACTGAAGAAGAAAGAAAGAAGGAAAGGAAGGGAGGAAGGAAGGAAGGAAGGGAGGGAGGGAAGGGAAGGGAAGAAAGAAAGAAAAGAAAACTTCACTCAAATAGTTTGCAGATATCAAAAGAATAGTTACAAAAGAAAGAAAAAAGAAAACAGAAAGAAAGAAAGAAAGAAAGAAAGAAAGAAAGAAAGAAAGAAAGAAAGAAAGAAAGAAAGAAAGAAAGAAAGAAAGAAAGAAAGAAAGAGAAAGAAAGAAAGAAAGGAAGGAAGGAAGAAGGAAGGAAGGAAGGAAGGAAGGAAGGAAGGAAGGAAGGAAGGAAGGAAGGAAGGAAGGAAGGAAGGAAGGAAGGCATGACTTTTGTGCCTGTATACTAGAACAGAGGGTGTAGAGAAAAGAAGATTCCTGAAACTCTCTGGCCAACAAGTATGCTTATCCACTCACTCACATGCCACATGTGTGCATGCATGCGCACACACACACACACACACACACACCGAGTGTTCTTTCTCCAATTATTACAGGATATTATCTCAGGCTTTCAGTCAATTTCAAGGAATCTCATAATCAATTAAAGCATGAGCTTGTTGTCTTCAGTTTTGGGCATATTTCTGAGCACTTCCAGGGATCAGCTTGATCAGACCTGCTTTATTGTTAAGGAGTTTGGGTTCTGTAATGGATTCTTATCCTCACTCTTCTACTACTAGTACTTAGAAGGTTCCTTATTGAGCTTTATAACATTTAGTACTGATGACAGTGGCCTCATAACTGAACAGCAAGAACAGTAAGAATACATACTACTAAGCACCCACTATGTGCTGGACCTACTATGCGCTGGACACAGGCTAGGTTAAAATATTGGTTCGTAGGATTTTCAAAATTATGTACATGAAGCCAACACTCAACACTCCTTCTGAAAATAAAATGACCTGGTATGCATAAGCTATTTGGCACAAGCCTGTGTGTGTGTGTGTGGCAGGGAGAGAGTGGTGTGTGTGTGTGTGTGTGTGTGTGTATGAGAGAGAGAGAGAGAGAGAGAGAGAGAGAGAGAGAGAGAACCTACCATATAGAAAATATTAACTTTGGCATGTCCTTTACGCAAAGGTAAGAGATTTATCAGACTCATCACAATATTTTAAGTATCACAAATTGTAGGAACACAACGAAGGAAACCAAAGAGTAAAGAAAGACATATTGTTTAGATTCTCTTGCTGGTTGCCTTTCTCTTGCAGTCAGTTAGTAGCAGCAAACTTTGAAGACCTTAATTTGAGATTTATACCCCGTGGATTAAATTTTAAAGTGGAATGTAATCAATCCATATAAAACATTTTTATAACCAGAGCGACTTTTATTTTAGATTATGTGAGCTAGCAAATCCCAGAGGATGCAACCAAAATGTCTCTCATTTAGCTGGTGCTTTTAACTTTAGTTTTCACGATGATGTTGTGGGACAGAAACTCTGCTTTTCCATTGGTCTATGGGGAAAGTAAGGCTTAGAGATGTGGAAGAACTTTCCAGGGCTGATCACCAGTGCAGTGCCATGATACCAAATCTGGGCTTCTCACTCATTAGTGATAGCTTTCTTAGCATATTATGCCTACCAAAAAAAAAAAAGACTAAAAATGGTCCTACAAATAAATTTCATTTAAGCTCAAAACTTAGATGATACATTAAGAGAAAAGAAAATTAATCAGTTTCAAAATCACATGAAGGCTGAGTTATCAGCGAATCCAGGGTTCCCTTTCATATGCTCTTGATCTTGCAAATGAAGCAATTTTGAAACAAACTCAGGAGGAAGCTTAAGGACCATTTATTAGAGTTTGAGAAACAAACAAACAAAGAAATGGACAGGCAAGCTGTAAATCCTGGCAGCTGTCAGGAGGCGGGAGATAGAGAAGAGGAAAGAAAAATCATAACTTTTAAGTTGGCCATGTGTATTGCCCAAGATGTCTGTAAAGCAGGGAAGAAGTCTTCAGAGAAACGATAGTAGCCCAGAGTTTCAGAGAAAGCATGCTTACATTTTTGGCTAATAACAAAATGAAATAAGAAGGAAAAGCATCCTCATCAGAGGGCATCCCATACCGTGTTCTGCATCTTCAGACAAAGGATCATGTCAGGGACCCGTGGCTAGAAATAGAAATAGAGAAAGTCTGTTACAAAAGGAAACGAACTTCCAAGAATAGGTACTAGTGAGCCCAGGAATAAGTCCACACCACAGGGCCACGCAAAGAGGAGAGGTGGATATCTATGCCTTGCTTTCTGCCAAAAACCAGTCTTTAGCATTCTGTCTTTAAGACTTTGTCTTTTTCTGCCCACAGACTATTTCCTTCTTGTATGAAGCCAGGGTGAAGAAGGATTTGGCCCTTTCTCTGACAACTGGCATCTTTGTTTTGTTAATCTCGATGCTATTTTCTCCAGTTCCTACTCTCTAGTCACAATAAATTTACAACTAAAATCACTCCTTCATTTCATTCCTGGGTTTAGGGGATAGATCCTCTTACTTTTCTCAGATAAGTCTACAGAGGAGACATCCTCAGGCACAAGGGCTATGACTTCCAGAAGTTACTGGGACCAAGGCCAGGTCCATAGCCATACATAGCTACTTTTACTATATGGTAGTTATTTAATAACAGAGAAAAATGATAAATCTAGCCTCAATTTGTTTAAGAACAAACAAACTGTAAAAAAATAGACAAAATATTCACCTAATTGTGCATGTTTTTATTTAGTTAAACCTACACTATGGGAGAATAAACAGTTCCCCAAAGGAATATTCCACTGAGTTGCCTTACCTCACAAGTTAATTTAGAGAGAAAACGTTCTGGAATAAGGTACCTGAGGGCAAATTATTTCTTAATTTATTGAAGAATAGCTAATGCTGCTGTTCTGACAATGTCATTTGAATATTTGAAATTTTATTATGGAAAGCAATATCTCAGACCTCCATAAATTGCTTCTGAACAAATTAACCCCAAAGCCATTACTGCCACAGCTGCAGCATTTCTTCTGAGCTTCCGACTTGTCAACTTTGACTGAAGGAGTCACAGAAGGAAGCTGAGACTGTTAATGTGCTTCGCGTGCAGACTAAACTCAATTCCAATATCCCAGGTAGTGCAGGGAAAAGACTGACCAACCAACAAACGCACAATAGAGCATCTCACACCAGTGTGAACAAATCCAGAGCCTCCAGAACAACATGCGTATCTGCGGAGTTCAGAACTGCCGAGCCCCGAGAGGGGCTGCAGGTTCTGTTCTGCTCGTATCAAGCATTACAAAAAATAAAACTTAAAAACAAAAAGACTGCAAACTGCAATGATTCATTCTTTAATAAGTCAAATCATAAACATTTTTTTCCTTCCAGTTAAATAGTATTCCACTGTGTAAATGTATCTTACTTTCTATTATCCGTTCATCACTTGAAGAACGTTTAAGTTATTCCCATTTCTCAGCTGTTGTAAACATCCCCATGGTGTAGCAAGCAGGGGAGGGGGTTGAGGGGTGGATGGTGTGTGTGTGTGTGTGTGTGTGTGTGTGTGTGTGTGTGTATGTGTGTGTGTATATGTGTGTGTATATGTGTGTGTGTGTGTATATATGTGTATGTGTGTGTATGTGTGTATGTGTGTGTATGTGTGTGTATGTGTGTGTATTTGTGTGTGTATGTGTGTGTATGTACATGTGTGTATGTGTGTGTGTGAATGTGTGTGTGTGTGTGTGTGTGTATGTGTGTGTGTGTTCCTAGCCTAGAAAGCTACTATGGCCTTTAGCATTACTGGCTGGTTCTGGGAGTCAAACCCATAAACTTAATTTCTGCTTCCCTCTGCATTGGGAGTCATTAGGCAGGGGGCAGACTTGTTGGCAATTAACTTGGAGACATGGATTTGTTGGGGTTAGCCTAGAAACTGGTGCTAGGCTGGTCTTGCTGGGATAGGGTGTGGCAGTAACTTGGAGACCAATGCTAGGCATCAGCCTGTTAGTTTACCTGAATTCAAGTTCTCTAAAATGGAGTCTGAACTTAAAAGATTTGGGTCTCTCACACCCAACAGTTACCTAGCAAAAGCCAGGATCCAGGCTGTCTCACCTATAAAAGCACTGTTAGGGCTTCTCTCTTTCTCTACCTATTTTTTCTCTCTCTCCATCTTCTTCCTCCTTCCCCATACGTCCCCTCCTGGTCTCTTCCCATTTTTCTCTGTCCATACTCTTTCTGTCAGTTTCTGTCCCCTTTCTTTCTCTGCCTCTACTCCCTTCCCGAGATCCCCTTTCCATCTCCCAAATAAACTGCATTTTATACTAGACCTGTCATATGGCTGATACCACATAGGAAGGAGAGTGACTTAGCCTGGACCTGCAAAGACATCCTCTCCCACCGCATCATGCCACTGCATTATAAAACATATCAGTTATCAAATAACAAGTGGTCATATATATGTATGCACACTAAATGTGTGCAGTAGGTTAAATTTATACATTTATTCATTTATCTGTGTGTGTGTCTCTGTATGTGTGTGTCTGTGTGTGCACACACTTATGCAGGAGTATGTGTAGATGATAAACACAATTAAAAGCAAAAGAGCTATAGATGAGAAGGCTATGGGGAGGAGGGGCATGCCAAGGATGGGAGGGAACGAGGGAGGAAATGAGTACACATAAATAAAATTTTAAAAATTAAAAATAATTCTGTTTAACACTCATGGCTTGCTAAGACCTTCTACCCCCACCCTCTTAGATTTTGTTGTTGCCGCTGATGTTACATTTCTCCCCTTTGAACTCCTGCTCTGCTAAGAACTGCAGCTAAACCTACATGTATAAAGATTAAAGGCCAGTCTACTGTGACTTTCCAACATCAAAAGGCCAGAGTTGTAGATGACTCACATAAATTGCATGGTGTCGGGGCTCTTTTTCCTCTCTTCATGCTTGAAAGCTATTCATTATCATTCTGTTGTGAATGTTCTTCTCCGCTCTCCCGCTGATGCTAGATACCCATCAAAAGGATAAGCATCCTTTCCCCAGAGAGGATATGTTATGTTCTAATCTACAGCACAAGATTAGGTAGGAGGCAAAGATGCAAGCAGAGCTTAGAAGGAAGAATGAGGAGATCAGAAAAGGAAAACCTCGCATTGATCCACCAATGCTTTTAAAAATAACAACAACCCATATTTCCTGACAACAATATGCCCTGTGCAGAAACTATTTTGCTCTGAATTCCAGTCAGATGGAATGATAATCATGATTTGAATTTGTTGGACAGTCTCCATATTAAAGAAAACCCCTGCAGAGATGGAGGCTTTGTTAGAGAGAGGAAGCGGGGGCTAAAATGAGACTGCTTCAGTTGGATATAATTTACCAGTTAGCTCCAAGAAAAGGAATCCAAGTAACAAAAACATGTAAAGAAGCTGACACAACCCAGGGAACCCCAGAGCTTAACCAGGGAATCAGCTCGGTTTCTTCCTAACGAGGTCGCGGATGCTACCACCCTTGAACTTGTTTCTCTTCTGAGAAAGAAATATTGTATCTCTTCTGAGAAAGAAACATCAGAAACACTCAGTTTTTGCAGACAATGTAGCGAGGGGCTGTATTGTTCTGTGTGTAATGAATACCACACACTGTTGATCTCTTGGTTGAATAAGAAGTTCTTTCTTGTGAGTACAAAACAGAGGCTGAAGATCTAAAGTCAAAATATACTTTTCTTTTGTACCGTTCTGAGTTTTGGAGCACTTAGCTGTCAGGATGTCAGTGTGAAGTTATTGAATTAAACTGTATACAGAAGTCAAGTAGTTAGTTAGTATTTCAGAGGTCTGCCCCAAGTGGGCTCTAATGCCAGTACCATCATTAGCTTTGATCAACTGAGAGTTCTGAAAAGCCTAACTTCATCTACTTACCCATCCATGTTCCTCCCCACCTACTCTGTATCCATCTCTACACAGGGAAGGACTAGAGGGGAGGACCGGACATCACTCACTGCCTCTGCCTGCTGCTTCTGTTTTTGCATAGCATACCTCAGAATGCATAGAAACAACAAAACTCATTTACTCCTTTATCTGAACATACATGTCTCATAGGCTCAGGCTATGAACAGTTCCATCATCCTGTCTAGAATCTCAAAGCTGCAACGGGATACTAAAAGAACACAGCTGCTGCCTCGGTTTCCCTAGCAAAGAACTTTAAGAGCTGATGAAGATTTGCACACAAAACATTTTTTTCATCCTTTCTTCTTTCTGTCTTTCCTCCCTTCATTCCCTCCTTCCCTTCTTAATTTAGCATCTTCTATATACACATACCTAATCCAAGTTGATTTCAAAGAAAAATGGCCTCTTTTAACAGATGGTACTCTGCCACGCGCTTGTGTATTTTTTGTGGCCTTGTTTCAAGCTTCCCCTGAAAGCAATTAAAGTCACCACATTGGGTAGATTCCTAGTCAGCTATCTAAGCTGAGATCTTTACCTTACACTGCTTTGCCAGCCACAACACTGAGCCCAGGGTCTGTCTTTAGCAGTCAGTAGCTACAGACACATTCTGCATACTGCTGACGTTCAAAACTGTATCTCAGCTAGATATGCTAAAATTATTTTCTTACCAGAATTCTCTTTTTATGTTCATTAAACATAAAGTCTAACTGATGAAGCTCAGAGATCAGAACGTGCCTTAAACGTCAACACCATAACTACGGCAGCCCTTTAAGAGGGTCAGCTAGTGAGCTATTATGGGGAAAGTACTCTATTAAAGTCAGCCTATTTTCTCCATTCATCTTTTTAAAAAATTGTTCAATGTATTAGTTCCTACAAGGATTCATTTTTAAGCCTAACGCAGGTTGGTTGAGATATCACTTTCAGTACCATTTAGGCACTGGCTGCTGTGTCTGTAGCCTTTGAACATGCCCTGAATTATGGCTCTGTGAAAGCTGCCCATGGCTGCCAGGGTGTAGTGGGGGAGGGGCGAGACTGCCTGTGACACAGCAGCCCATCTGTATTCATTTGTTAGTCTCTGCTTAAGTTGATTTTAATGTCCCGGTTTGCTTACACTTTTGAAACCGTGTAGCATATTTCAAAAAGACAGGTTAAATTTTCAAGTCAAACAAAAGATAATGGCATCAGGGGCAAGCCTGCAACCACCAAGGAAATTACATAAGAGGACAAAGTTTGAGTTAAACGTTTACAAGGGCAGACAGACAGAAATGAGATTTCAAATGGTCCCCATTCCCTATAACACCCAGCACTATATGTTTTTCAGGATAGCATCTGGTCATTAAAATGACACAGTGTCACTATCGTGTCTGTTATACATACTTATGAATTAAAGGGAAGCAAAAGTATTAAGGACATCTCTGGAAGCTACTTAGTAAGATATGAGCAAAGATATAAACAGCCCCTTGCAGTGTAGAACCAAAGGTATTCTGCTTATAGACCAGATAAGCCATTTGTTAAAAACCCAAACTAAGACGGGTTCCATGAAAAGAGAGGAATTCTTTCTCCTTTTGGTTTTGAATTAAGAATGAATGAGCCAGTCCTTTAGTCTATGGCTTTTTATTGGAGAATTGAGTCCATTGGTGTTAAGAGATATTAAGGAGTAGTGATGATTACTTCCTGTTATTTTTGATGTTTTTTTTTATATTTGAGTGGTTATCTTATAACAGAGAAACCAAAGCAAACAATAGTAGAAAGGCTCTACTTTCCCAACATCCACCAGGGCACATTTGTCCAAACACAGGTGCCTTCTTTTTTTCTGTTATTTTTGCTACCAAGCTTCAGTCCAGACTCTGGTTTCCTGCACCCTATTCTCTTGTGTCCTGCTCCTCTCTGGCAGGTTTCTATGGCTGTCCCTGGCCTTTTGTAGATCCTTTCAGTATCTACATTTATGTTTTTTAAAGTGTCAGAAAGTTAATTCCAAAAACTATACTCTTCATTTCTAAGATAGACATCTCTTTTGGGCATGTCATGCTGGGAATTGAACCCAGGGCCTTGTGCATACCTTGCATATAAACCCATATATATAACCAGAAACTACTATAAACTCGATACATTTCAATACCTCCTAGGCTTCATTTTGAAGTTATCCTAACACTGGTTTTATCATCTTTAAATTTACAAATAAAACATGTAAGTACATAACATATAGAATTATAAAACCTACATAAAATTTGTCAAATAGAAAAAAATAGTGATTCTATCACATAATCACTGAACACAGAGATCTATTTTGGTGGTCTATCTTTACTCCATTTTAACTTTGGTTTTGTTTTACAACTATAATTATTTTACATGTATTTTTTGAGATTCTTTTTCCTAAATAAGCCACAATCATCTCTTAAAAAAAAAAAAGAGAGAGAATGAATGAGCCAAAAGTATGTCTGCCTAATTTACTGCTAAATTCTTAGCACCTGGTGTGATGTCAGGGCAATGAATGAGATTTAGAAGGAATAAATGAATGAGTCAGGGACTTAATAAGCAGACACCATCAGAATGGTAAGTAAGAATCTAAGAAGCTAGGAGATGGTGCTTCCTCCCGTCTGGGTTTCCTACTCAGCATCATTTGGGGGGTTTGCTTCAGTCTTGAAAGGGAAGAGGAGAACCTTCCCCTAAGGAAGTGTGACCCACCAGGAGAATAGTAAATTGCTATAGACTGAACGTCAGACTTGGGCGTTGCTACACAGTATCTCCTTCAGGCATTGCTACTTAGTAGTATCTCTGAGCAGGGGTTGGCACCTGGCTGAGCTTCATTCAGAGTTCAGGGGACAGAGCCCCTTAGCTAGGCTACACCAAGCAGACCTAGCAGAGTGAAGGGAATGGCTTCAGAAAAGGGAGATGCAAAGAGCAGAGTGCTTGAAAACCATCTTGTGGTTCAAAATAGGGCCCTTTTGTAACCCAGGAAAACAGAAAGTTCATCTTCATTTTTAATTTATTTATTTTTATTGAATATGGTCTTCATTTACATTGCCAATGGTAAAACCTTTCCCGATATCCCCCCTCCCCTAAGACCCCCAATTCCTCCCCTTCCTCCTTTCCCCTGCCTCCAGAAAGTTCATCTTAAAGATGAGAGGATTTTTAATCTTAGCCATTCTGACTGGTATAAGGTGAAATCTCAGGGTTGTTTTGATTTGCATTTCCCTAATGACTAATGAAGTTGAGCATTTTTTAAGATGTTTCTCCACCATCCAAAATTCTTCAGGTGAGAATTCTTTGTTTAACTCTGTACCCCATTTTTAATAGGGTTGTTTGGTTTTCTGGAGTCTAACTTCTTGAGTTCTTTATATATATTGGATATTAGCCCTCTATCTGATGTAGGATTGGTGACAGCAGGTGTTGGCGAGGATGTGGAGAAAGAGGAACACTCCTCCACTGCTGGTGGGGTTGCAAATTGGTACAACCACTCTGGAAATCAGTCTGGCGGTTCCTCCGAAAACTGGGCACCTCACTTCCAGAAGATCCTGCTATACCACTCCTGGGTATATACCCAAAAGATTCCCCAGCATGTAATAAGGATACATGTTCTACTATGTTCATAGCAGCCCTATTTATAATTGCCAGAAGTTGGAAAGAACCCAGGTATCCCTCAACAGAAGAGTGGATGCAAAAAATGTGGTATATATACACAATGGAGTACTATTCAGCCATTAGAAACAATGAATTCATGAAATTCTTAGGCAAATGGATGGAGCTGGAGAACATCATACTAAGTGAGGTAACCCAGACTCAAAAGATGAATCATGGTATGCACTCACTAATAAGTGGATATTAACCTAGAGAACTGGAATACCCAAAACATAATCCACATATCAAATGAGGTACAAGAGGAACGGAGGAGTGGCCCCTTGTTCTGGAAAGACTCAGTGAAGCAGTATAGAACAAAATCAGAACAGGGAAGTGGGAAGGGTTGAATGGGAAAACAGGGGGAGGGAAGGGGACTGATGGGACTTTCGGGGAGTGGGGGTCCAGAAAAGGGGAAATCATTTGAAATGTAAATAAATATATCAATAAATTAAAAAAAAAAGATGAGAGGATTTTTCCTTACTGTCAGCTTGCCTGTCTGGGCAGAGAGGGGACCTGCTCCTATATGGTGATGTGCTCAGGAGTAGTAATTGGGAATAGAAAAGAAGGATAAAAATGGCTGTTTAAAGAGACAACTGTAGGACTTGGGAGAAGGGAGAAAAGAAGTATTAGCCAAACACAGGTTGGAGTGCATATGTTTGTGGGTGATAGAATTCTTTAAGAATCAGAAGATGAGAGCAATTTACCTACAAAGCATACTATTTTAAGAATCTCAATAACCGTCTTAAACTCATGCTTTCAGAGAATGAGTGACCACCATTCATCAACACACCAGATGAAACCAAGACATCTCATCTCTACCTGATCAAACATATGCTTAACTCGATGGCATCTCTGAGGCATTCTGAAAGCACACAGAGTACCAGGTACCACAGTACTTGATTGAAGTTCCAGCCCCATTTAATTTTTCTGAGTTTAGTATGTTTAGTATATATATATATATATATATATATATATATAGAGAGAGAGAGAGAGAGAGAGAGAGAGAGAGAGAGAGAGAGAGAGAGAGAGAGAGGGGGGGGGGAGCTATTCTAATTGCTCAAGTTTGAATTCTGACTATACAGCCTTACAAGCCCTTCCCAAAGATGAGAATTTGAGAGGCATACACACCAACCCAGGCTTTAAGCTATCGTGAAATCTCCCCTGAAATAAGGTAGGGTTACTGGAAGCCCATCCTTGACTGTGCTATCCTGCAGCATCAGCAGTGACTTGAATTAGTGTCAGTTTAGCCACCCTATGTATCACTTAACAAACACAGAGTAAATGAGCTCAGTATGGCTTTTAAAAGTGTGCAGTAATTACTGCTCTGCTCCTTACTTCACATTAGAGCAGTTTTAGTTACTTACTGGGATTTAAGGACAGTCCAAAATTCATTTCACAGTTGGAAGGATAACATTATGTCGAAGACTCAGAAGGTGTAAGACACTGTGAATATTGTCTTCACTCTAATAACTCCAAACCCTGGAAATGAAGCCCACGACCAAAGCTTTAAGTCATTTTCTGAAATCCTGCTGCTACTAGATGACTCCACAAACATGCAGTCAGCCATATTCCCCTGCACTTGGCACTCGGGTTGTAAAGAGATGCTGATCGAAGCTATATTAACTCTTTCAACAATGCTTCCACATCTGCCACTGAACAAAAAGCTTAAAAGCTATAATTTACTAAATGATTTGGAGTTATTCTGAGAAAATGAGGGTAAACCTTAAAAGGTTTAAAGATTGTCGAATCAGAGAGGTATTAAGAAAACCTACAACACATTTAGAATTTGTGTTACCTGTAAGAAAAGATACTGTATTTGAAAAAAAAAGAAAGCAAAGAAAGGATACTGATTCTATGAAAATTATGTAGCAAGATGTTCATGGTTAGTATTATAAAAGGAAATATCAAAATTCATAGTAAAATTCAATGAACTTGGTTGGATAATTGATTTCCCACTGATGTTTGCTTCAAAAACATAGTGGTAGATCTCCAAGTACTATGGTGGATGAAATCACTTGCAACTGTGTTAACTTTCAGAATATAAACACAGTCTACAGAAGCTGTAGATGGCTAGCAAGTCAGGCTCAGATAATAGTGAGTCTAAACATAAAAAGCCAAAATCTTTCCTCAAGATTGCCAATCCCTCTCTTCATGTGTTATCACCTGAATCCTTAGAAATAATTATCCCCATTTTCCTAATTCCCTACTTCATAATTTGGCCAATTTTCTGGTGTTTGAAAGATCTTCATTTAGCATCTCTGGTTTACTTACAGTGCTTTTACAATCTCTCTCAAATTATTAAGCAAGGCATTCTGGGAGACCCGTCATCTGGTCTGATGCCAACTGTTCCTCCACACTCAACCCTGGGGTATGTATCAGAAATCTCCGTGGATTTTCAATCCTTCATTCATTTGTAATCTCTAATAATCTTTGAACACAAAGAAACCAAGAAAATCTCCATGTGCAGAACCAATTTATCTCCATTTAAAAGAGACTCTTCTAAATTGCCAAATTTTGTGATTTAATTGATCTTCCCTTTCTTCAAACTACATTTTTAAGAAATGAGTATAATCCATTACAATTAAGATAAAAGAACCTCAGGACTCTACATTACAGACAGTCTGTTGTCCCAAGGTCAGCTCATTCAGATGGCTCACAAATATGGTGTTTTATTTGCAGATTTTATTTATCCTAATATATCATCACATTCTAATTATCTCTATAGTAGGCATGCACATGAAGAACTACTATGACTTCAAAATCAATATTTGTTGCAAGAAGAGCTACCGGAACACAACACCTCCTTCTCCTAATAGTCAACAGATATTGGTTTTTAGATAATAGTGACAAATTTGAGGCACACCAGAATCACCCCCACTTCTGATCACCTGTCTATACATTTAGGTGTCTTTATGACCAGTCTCAGGTTTGCAAATTCTCTAGAACCACTCAAGAGAGCAAAGGATGCACTCCGCCTGCTGCTATAGTCTTAGCATAATGAAAAAATACAAGTTAGACCCAGCTAAGAAGAGATGCACAGAACAGATAGAAAGGGTCCAAAGATGACATTTTAGGTCATCACTGTGACAGCTTGATAGTGTCACTGTCTCTGGGATAAAGTATTGTATGTGACAACACCCAGTATTGCCAGTCAGAAAACTTGACCCAAATCTTTGAAGTCCACAGCTTTTCATTGGGGTTGACCTCACATTGAGCACATAGCTGACTTTCAGTCACCTCAAATTGGTCCTACAAAAATGATGTGTATTTGAGCAATACCAGCTTCTCAGAAGAGAACTTTAGATTACAAGACAATCTGAACAGGTGTTGAATTTCACTAGTGTCCCAAGGTAGAGCTGCTATTCAAATTGCTCACAAATATTAGCCTAGGGGTGTCTAAGCTTTCAACAATGAAATACAGTATTGCCATTTCAAAGTTCATACCTGAGACAACAGAATCTAGATTTTTAAAATACAAAACAACATACAACCAGCCAGCCCTGACCACTGCCTCAGCCTTTTCAGCACCTTGTCCATTTCCTAACTGCCCTGGAGTCTATCTTTCATCTTGGACGAAATGTAAATAAAACTTTTTGAAACATACAAACACACATACATGCACAAACACACACACACACACACACACACACACACACACACGCACACACACGCACACATCATTTGAAAGTGCAAGCATTCCTTGAATCAAGTTCAATTTTAGCAAAGTTCAAAGTGCGAACAATGGGAAGTAGAGGCATCATTCCTATGAGTTTTAAAATATGGTTCAAATGAGAAGAATTCATTGAAATAGCATGAGAAGATAAAACTAAGCAATACAGTCAACACGTCTCTCTCAACTAAACTGGGTATCAAAAAGCAATTATTCAGACATGCACAGAAGGTACACTCCAGAAGGTTTGGTTTTGTTTGTTTTCTTTCACTTTTTTCCCCACTAGTTTTGCGGATTAAATCCAGATGATTAAACATGCTCTACCAATGAGCTAATCATCATGTACAATACTCACCAGGCTGAAAGAGAATATTTCAGGACACCAAGTCAGGAAAGAGCTAATTGAGTCAAGTGAGAATAAAACCTGAGTTTATCCAACACTTTCAACCATTTTTTTTCTTTTTATTTAAAATGGCCTTGAGCAGTCAGAAAAAGAAAATTCATCAGGAAATTAATATTCAGTGGACCTTATGTGAAAGAACATTTTGATAATTCTAAAAGACTTAGCATTCTCCAGTCAAGAAGAACTTTTTCAGTTAAAGTGATGAGTTTTGTTTGGTCAGGTTTGAATGTTGTTCTAGTATGAATTTGAGCCCTGTAGCTCTTTGAAGACCTTGAAGTATACAATCTACAACCTTTTAAATTAAAAAAGTTTTCATATTAGACTCAAAATACATTAACTTTTGTACAATATAATAAATCTTTCTCACAAATTTCACAATTAAGAATATTAATCAGTTTTTAACTTTAATATTACCTTTTAGTTAAATGTTTAATAAAGAGCTTGTAGATTACTCTTGGCAAAACACAACTCTAAGATTAATATATCTGTTGGCTTGATATTCAAAAGTTTTTTAAGGAAGTTAATGAGCTAATCACCATGTACAATACTCACCAGGCTGAAAGAGAATATTTCAGGACACCAACACATTTATATTTTGTTAAATATAAATGTAACAAAGTAATTTCACTATGGATTTCTTGACATTTTCTCAAACGTATCCAAGACTGTTTTAGTAGCCTGAAAATATGTCATTATCTAGGTAAGGTTGGTCTAAAAATGCCAGCAACTAAATTTAACAAATGTGTTTCCTGGCTTAAAGATGTTTCAGGTGATAACTGTTCCCTCTGGCCTTATCAGCATGAAAAATAGCATAGCATTTGGGAGCTTATCTCTATGTAGCAGGAACTCAAAGTCTGAAAGAGAATCTGATTGTCCTTCTGCCTAAGGTAAGCTTTCTATCAGTCCCCAACCAAACCTCCCCTAAAAAATGCACAAATAGGTTTTAGAGGCTCAAGAATGACTGGATGAATGCAAAGATATACCATGTTCCTAGAAAGAAGGACAGAATTTTCAATCTGTAAAGTCTCTTTAACTTAGCATGTAAATTCCTATAGAATCTGTAGCATCTTAATTAATTGTGAAGGTCTTCTAAAGCAACAAGAACATTAAGTTTTATTTAGCTCCTAGTGTTTGGGTTAGAAGAAAGGCATGTCAGTATCAGTAGATGCATATATACATATCAACACATATCACATAAATGCACAGATAGATGCATATAAAAGCTTGGAAGACAAAAATTCTAAAGAAAAAACAGGAGACTGTGCAGATAGGAAGAGAAAAATCACAAAATATTTACCCACAGAATTCTATAGTGCCTTTGATTTTGATTTTAATGCCCATTTTTTGTTTATTATTTTAGATGCTTTAATGGAAAAAATATTTTGCCTCTTTGGCAAAGATGAATGCCACTAAAAAACATTTCATTTTGATGGATGAACAGCTGAATTTTGTAAACCAATTCCCGCATCACTTGCCCACCCAACATGGCCAGAATTCAGCTTTTTCACTTCTAATCTGATACCCAGTTATACTTTGTATCTACCAACTCTAGGTTGACATCCTTCTAAATATGTTAGTGCTTTATCTCTTTCGTGTGCAAAAAAAGAAAAAGCACTTACTTGTGTTTGTCTTTCCTTCAGTATTTAGGGAAGAGAGCACAGTGCAAAAGAGAAGGAAGGAACAACCCCGGTCACATCTACAGTGTGCAAGAAGTGTGCAAGTCAAGTCTTCATTCACTGTATCCTCATCCATTCTTCTCAAAGTGACACAAAATACACTAGACAAATGAAGAGATGGTACCAGAGATGATAAACGCAAGGTAGGTTATAGTCAGATAATATATAGGTAGAGGTAGATAGATAGATATATACATGATAGATAGATAGATAGATAGATAGATAGATAGATAGATAGATAGATAGACAGACAGGTGGATGGATGAGAGGCCTAGTCTGTGAGGAGTGTGGGGAAGCTTCTGGTGGCATTTTGAGAGCGCAGACATCTTCCCAAGCAGTGGTGTTACAACTCTTACGACAGAAGCTCTCAGATGAAGAGTAGTTCTCACATGCCTTTATTCCTTCCAGATATGTTTTATATACACTTTTGAGGTGGGTCAGGGTCTGACAATAGGTACTTCCCATTGGCTTGGTCTGAGAACTTGGAGATACCGTATCTGCATGTGGGAGAGCTTGGTACTGCTCCTGCATGACCAATGGTGACAGACCCCTCTTCAGAGTGGGGCACTGGGAGGCTGTAGCTATGTGACAGGAGCCAGGAGCAAGGGGTCAAGGGGCGTGGACAAACACCTGCCATTCCTTGCAAGTGACAGTCACCTGCTGGATATCCAGGGTTTTAAGCCTGTGCTCGTCCAGAGGTCAAGCTGTCTGTCACAGCTCACCACCCCACACACACTGTCTTTCTGAAATTGTATCATTCATAGAGATTAAGCTCTTACCCTGTTCAGTAGCTCTCAGGAATTCTAAGTTTAGAATGTTGCATTGGACCTCCCTGACAAAACGAATATAACTATCAGTAAAATATTTTAGCTATTGGAACATAGATTCAACATTTTAACCAATTTAATTAAAATAGTTTTCAACATGTTTTGAGTGCATGAAAATATTCTAAATCAAAGCTGGATAAGGTATTAGACTCTCACAGTACATTGCCATTCAAACAACAGCAACGAAAAAGCAAAAAACAAAACAAACTCTGGAAATTGGTAAATAGGAAAATGAATGGATATATTATAAATTCACAAAAATAGATTTACATGTGTAAACATGAAGTGTATTCTCTTGTTAATTTGATGCTAAAGTCAATTAACAAGATCTTCATTTATAGTCTACATGATAAAGCAAATCAAATGCCTATGCCAAAGACTCATTGCTCTGAACACTCCGTACTCTAAAATCAATATTAGATTATGTATTAGCTTGAGATATTTTAAATCACAACAGATTGTTTTAATTTCCAAAGCAAAATTATAATAAGCCAAAGCAACAGTATTTGTTATCTTTCTTTTGAGACCAAAGGTGCTTTACACAATGTGGTTAGCTTTTTAAGGATCCCTTCAGTTAATGATCCCCCTGCCTTGGCATTTCAAGGAGCTGGAGACATATTGTCACCTCTGCAGGCATCTCAACACCAAAATTTTGATGAGAAGAAATACATTTCTACATGACAATTTTCTCTCCCTATGCTATTGCTACTCAAGTTTAGCCTGGAGACAAAGTGTTTAAAACTTGTTCCAAGCAATTTAAAACATATATCTTAGCTCTCCTCTCAGAAAATGGTAACAAGGGATCATAAATAATGCATATTTTCCTGTCTACCACTTTTTAAATGTGCTATACATTTCACTACTTCTTTTGTGTCACTTAGATCTGTCCTTTGATTATAATCTCCAGGTGATGCTGTACTGGAAGGAACTGGGCCAAATGGCATGTCTATGTGTGTGCCCATCATTTTAATATCTGTTAAAACACCTTTGCATTCTGTTTTAAATATAATCTTATATTTAAAATCTCTTTTTTAAAAATTTTAAGCTACAGATTACTTTAATGAATCTCTATAAAGACTTACGTTCATTTTCTTTTCTATGCTGTGGTGGTCCTTATCATTTAGAGTTTGACAATCCCTTTAATAATATGTATTGCTTTGGGAAAGGTTCTTACTCAGAAAACACTTTGCATAGTGTAAAAGTATCAAGTGTTCAAACCCTGAAAACTGCTCATTCTTCTAAAATAAATGAATAGGTCAGCATTTGACCGAAGTGTTACATCTTAGAAAGTTTGGGTATATCTCAAGAATATAAGATGAAATTTGCTAGTATTTTTCTGATAAGACAGTGAAAACACATGAGACATGAATTTGCTTTACACAACACCCCTCAATGTAATTTCTTTTTTTTCTTTTATTTATTTTTATATTCGATGTATTCTTTATTTACATTTATTTACATTTCAAATGATTTCCCCTTTTCTGGGTCCCCACTCCCCAAAAGTCCCATAAGCCCTCTTCCTTCCCCCTGTTCCTCCATCTACTCCTTCCCACTTCCCTGTTCTGGTATTCCCCTACACTGTTGCACTGAGTCTTTCCAGAACCAGGGGCCACTCCTCCATTCTTTTTGGACATCATTTAATATGTGGATTATTTCTTAGGTATTTCACTTATCAGTGAGTGCATACCATGATTGATCTTTTCAGACTGGGTTACCTCACTTAGTATGATGTTCTCCAGCTCCATCCATTTGTCTAAGAATTTCATGAATTCATTGTTTCTAATGGATGAATAGTACTCCATTGTGTAAATATACCACATTTTTTGTATCCATTCCTCCATTGAGGGACACCTGGGTTCTTTCCAGCTTCTGGCTACTACAAATAGGGCTGCTATGAACATAGTAGAGCATGTGTCCTTATTGCATGCAGGGGGATCCTCTGGGTATATGCCCAGGAGTGGTATAGCAGGGTCCTCCAGAAGTGTCATGCCCAGTTTTCTGCGGAACCTCCAGACTGATTTCCAAAGTGGTTGCACCATCTTGCAATCCCACCAGCAGTGGAGGAGTGTTCCTCTTTCTCCACATCCTCGCCAGCACCTCCTGTCTCCTGAGTTTTTGACCTTAGCCATTCTGACTGGTATGAGGTGAAATTTCAGGGTTGTATTGATTTGCATTTCCCTAATGATTAATGATGTTGAACATTTCTTAAGGTGTTTCTCAGCCCTCTGAAGTGCTTCATGTGAAAATTCTTTGTTTAGCCCAGTACCCCACTTTTTAATGGGGTTATTTGGTTCTCTGGGGTCTACCTTCTTGAGTTCTTTGCATATATTAGATATTAGCCCTCTGTCAGATTTAGGGTTAGTGAAGATCCTTTCCCAATCTGTTGGTTGACGTTTTGTCCTTTTGACAATGTCCTTTGCCTTACAGAAACTTTGTAGTGTTGAGGTCCCATTTGTCATTTCTTGATCTTAGAGCATAAGCTATTGGTGTTCTATTCAGGAACTTTTCCCCTGTGCCCATGTCCTCAAGGGTCTTCCCCAGTTTCTTTTCTATTAGTTTCAGTGTGTCAGGTTTTATGTGGAGGTCCTTGATCCATTTGGAGTTGAGCTTGGTACAAGGAGATAAGAATGGATCAATTCACATTCTTCTGCATGCTGACCTCCAATTGAACCAGCACATTTTGTTGAAAAGACTATCTTTTTTCCAATGGATGCTTTCAGCTCCTTTGTCGAAGATCAAGTGACCATAGGTGTGTGGGTTCATTTCTGGGTCTTCAATCCTATTCCATTGATCCGCTTGCCTGACATTGTACCAATACCATGCAGTTTTTATCACTATTGCTCTGTAGTAAAGTTTGAGGTCTGAGATACTGAATCCCTCTTAAGTTCTTTTACTGTTGAGAATAGTTTTAGCTATCCTGGGTTTTTTGTTATTCCAGATGAATTTGAACATTCCTCTTTCTAGCTCTATGAAGAACTGGGTTGGGATTTTGATGAGGATTGCATTGAATCCGTAGATTGCCTTTTGCAAGATGGCCATTTTAACTATATTAATTCTGCCAATCCACGAGCATGGAAGATTTTTCCATTTTCTGAGATCTTCTTCGATTTCCTTCTTCAGAGATCTGAAGTTCTTATCATATAGGTCTTTCACTTGTTTGGTTAGAGTCACATCAAGATACTTTATGCTGTTTGTGGCTATTGTGAAGGGTGTCATTTCCCTAATTTCTTTCTCAGTCTGCTTATCCTTTGAGTATCTAAAGGCTACTGATTTGCTTGAGTTGATTTTGTAGCCAGCCACTTTGCTGAAGTTGTTTATCAGCTGTAGGAATTCTCTAGGAGAATTTTTTGGATCACTTAAGTATACTATCATATCATCTGCAAATAGTGATAGTTTGACTTCTTCCTTTCCAATTTGTATCCCTTTGACTTCCTTATGTTGTCTAATTGCTCTATCTAGGACTTCAAGAACTATATTGAAAAGATATGGAGAGAGGGGCAGCCTTGTCTAGTCCCTGATTTTAGTGGGATTGCTTCAAGTTTCTCTCCATTTAGTTTGATGTTGGCTACCGGTTTGCTGTATATTGCTTTTACTATGTTTAGGTATGGGCCTTGAATTCCTGTCCTTTCCAAGACTTTTAGCATGAAAGGTTTTTTTAAGATTTATTTATTTATTATTTATTATTTATTATTTACTGTAGCTGTCTTCAGACACCCAAGAAGAGGGGTGTCAGATCTTATTACAGATGGTTGTGAGCCACCATGTGGTTGCTGGGATTTGAACTCAGGACCTTTGGAAGAGCAGTCAGTGCTCTTAACCGCCAAGCCATCTCTCCAGCCCTCAATGTTTCTTAAAGTATTTAAGGAAATTTGGGAGCCAAGGTAAACCAATCACTCTACTCCTGGCTAGCAGAGAAAGATGTCCAGAGGGTAGCTATTAATCATCAGCAAATTACAAAGACATCACCATGCCAAAGGTAAAATTAATTACAGTGGCAATTAAAGTACCAAAGCATCAAGCCTCAAGCCCTTGCAATTAATGGACAACCTGAGACAACTTCATAGGGGATTCAAGCACAGGATTCTCCATAATGCAAAAATACAGAGCTAGATTTCATAAAAGGATATGGAGCGATAAATTATAGTATGAGTTACATAAAAAGCCTGGACTGACAGTACATTGACAGTGATTTGACTATCTTCTCCATCAGTTATTTACATTGTGGATAGCACAGGTACACACATTGATTCCAGTGCTTCTGATGCCTTCACGCAAGTCTTTGTAAGGGAAATTGTTTGTACTCCAACCTATGTTGGAATCCAGCTCTAAGACTCAACAGACTAACATTTGCTGTCCTATGGGACTAAATGGCAGTCTTACCTTTCAAGCTGCCGATGCCATTTTTGAATTCTTTGCAGAGTTTCAGATTAAATCACCTGAAAGGAAATTCCAGTAAAATGTAAAGCTTTACAGATCAGATCTTGCGCCCTAGAGTTCCATTCTTATTCACATGTCCCCTAGAGCCAGCCAATGTGACTATCTTTAAGATTCTGAAATACAGTTAGGCAGAGTCCTTGCTTCCTCTGTCCCTGGCTGTTCAGGGGCATGCTAGAAGGGTTCATCTTCAAAAATAAAGTGGAAAAGAATGTGCTATGCAAAGAACTAGAAGAGATGCCTTATTGTAGAAATTGGTCTTCAGATGACCGGGAACTGCTGCTACACAAACCTAGTGTGAGGAATTGAAATTTTCTTAAGTCTATTGATGCTGTCCTACTAATCCCCATTAATTTCATGTGACTTCAAATTTTCTGCTGTGTTTATTTGAAAAAGGTTTCCTTTGTTTGTTTGTTCCTGCTGCTATATATTTCAGATTTAATAATAATTGAATGGATAAAATTCCCTTTCATGGCAAGCCCACTTAGACTTGGTTTCTTGTGAACAAACTGAAAAACTTTACATAGACTGTGAGATTCTCTACTACAAATTCACTGGTTCAACCTGTACCTATAAATCTTGACATTCTCACAATCTCTTCAGCCAGTTAAGAGAAGCTTCAAGTTTACTTTTATCAGGGTTTCTTGTTTCTCAGGCTGACTTTGAACTAACTTTGAAACCAAGGCTACCCTATCTTTCTGTTTCCAACTCCCCAGGGCTCAGATTATAGGTTTAGACCATTGCACCTAGTTTACGCAAAATCCAAGCTCAATAGTTTCAATATCTATTGATGAGCATACTGCATGCTCAAATGTTCTTATTACTTTTTCAAGTACTGATCAGTAGAGAAAGTGTTTGGCAATAAATCAAACAGCAACAAGAATAAAAATCTATTTTACCATTGTCCTCTGAGAAAAGAAGCCCAGGGGGCTGGGGCATGTTCTGATACAAGTGAACTGGGGATTCTGTTGTGTTTTACAGCATGACCTAGGTGAAGCATATGTGTGTGTGTGTGTGTGTGTGTGTGTGTGTGTGTGTGTGTGTAGGGGTGTGTGTATATATATGCTAAGTCACTAATCTTTAAACTAAACTTAGGAAGCAGATGGCATCACTACCAACCATCATTTCCCTGAAGATACTACCAATACCCAAAAGAAGTTAGTGTGTCATTCAAGGTTACTTACCTTTCTTCAGAGTCATGTGTTGAACCTAAGTCTAATATAAAAACTCATTTTTTATCTATATGAACATAACTCATGGGGAATGTGAGAGCTAATCACATTTTAGCCTTCTGTGGTGGTTAGTACTGAATGTCACCTTAAGAGGAGACAAGCTTCCTGTGGGGAGCATTTAGATCCGGTTACCCTCTGGGCATGCTCATGAAAGATTATCATGATTTAGTAAACCAAGAGGCAAGATCCACTCTACAGGGTGCCATTTCTGGGGTTTAGATCCTGCATACTTAAAGTTGAGGAAGTTGTAGCCAATGAGATGGCTTAGTGAGGAAAGACTCTTACTGCCAAGCCTGATAACTCGAGTTCAGTCCTCAGGAACCACAATGTAGAAGGGGAAACTTACTCCTCTCTGCTATTCTCTGACTCCCACGAGCATAGTGTGGCACGTGCATGGGCCCACAAACATGTCCACGCATGTCTACACACAAGGTACATATGCAACACACATGCACACATACATACACACACACATACACACACACACACACACACATTGATTAAATAAATGTGAAATTTTACAATTAGAAGAAGCTATCTGAGCATAGGGATTTGTCATTCTCTGCTTTCTGACTTCAGATGCGGTGTGACCGGCTGCTTTAAACTTCTTCCACCATTTCTGACATGATGGGCTGCACGGCTTTGGTGGAACAGTTTGGGAAGGATTAGGAAGTGTAGCCTTGTTGGAGGAAGTGTGTCCCTCGAGGCAGGCTTTAAGATTTCAAAAGCCCACACTACTCCCAGTTACCTTTATCATTTGTGGTTATTGTCTTAAGAATGTAAACTCAACTACTGTTCCAGCACCGTGCCTACCTGCCTACTACTATGTTTCCCTCCACTGAGGTCATGGACTCACCCTCTGAACCTGTAAATCCCAATAAATTCTCCCTTCTATAAGTTGCCTTGGTCATAGTTTCTTGCAGAACAATGGAAAAATACTAAGACATGGACTGTACCTTCAGATCGTGAGCCAAAATAAACCCTTTGTCCTGGAAAGTTCTAGGATGGCTTCTTCCAGGGATGTAAATTCTGGTTGTCCATGATAATGTTCAAATTTCTGTTTTTAGGAAAGTATTGCTACACATCCCCACTTAAATCTAGCTATAGAGACACCGAGGACAGACCTGCTTCCCTGCATAGCCTTGCAAACAATTTTACAATTTATAACACTGAGCCATTTGTCAAACACAAACTGGCTGCTATGTCCTGAATACCAGGCAGATAGATTTGCTTGCCCCAAGATGAGTGAATTCCCAGGTACACCAGCCTTTGATGTGCAAACCTTACTCCCCAATTTAAAACCATTTCATTAAATAAAATTAGCTACAACCAATAGCTGGGGAGACTATAGAGAGGTGTATAGTTTGAGTTACTGGACTGAGGGGTATCAGGTAGGGACCATGAGAAAAAGGAAAACGGAGGGAGAGAGAAAGAAGGAGCACAAGAAGAAGATGGAGGGAGGAGGAGGACACCACTAGAGGAAATGGACCATGAGCATGTGGCCAGGAGAAAGAGCCAGGGACATGTGGCTGGGATATAAGAATAGCTCAAAACCTGTTGAATCTAGGCTTATAGTTTGTAAATAAAATACTAGGACTTCATGTCTTTATGCAGGATAGCTAGAATATATAATTCATTTACACAGAGGAAAAGATTTGTAAGCAAGACCTGGAAATCTTAAGGTGATTGTAATAGCTAAAAAGTTACCATTCAACAAGCATGGTAAGTAAAGCACTAGAGACCCGTCTGGTAGTCACTTCCATACTGGAGTGACTCAGAGCGCCCTGCATAAGCCAGCCTTTGCCTACCTAAAGCTGATGTCAAATAACTTCATCCGCCCTGTCAGTCACCCAATACCCTCCTTCACTTTTTCCTGACCCCTGCATCATCTCACCCCACCAGAGAATCCCCACCTCCTTCCTCAACCTTATATAAGCAAAAGACTTGATACAATAAAATAAGTTCCTGCTTTGACAGACTCCCCGCTCAGGGTGGCCAGAGATTCCAGAGGCAGCACTCACCATCCTGATTCAGCTCCCAGACAGATTCTACTGGACCAGGTTCTCTCCTCTCAGCCTGGACCTGAATCAGGTTCTCTCCTCTCAGCCTGGACCTGCCGGCAAAGAGCCAACAAAACATCCCAAGTGGTTTTGTTTTGTTTTATTTTGTTTTCTATATTCTTTGTTTACATTACAAATGATTTTCCCTTTCCCAGTTCTCCCATCCCCATAAGTCCCATAAGCCCTCTTCCCTCTGCCCTTTCCCCAATCAACCCCCTCCCAATTCTCTGTCCTGGTACTCCCCTACAGTGCTGCATCAAGCCTTTCCAGGACCAGGGCCCTACCCTTCCTTCTTCTTGGGAATGAATTGGTATGTGAGTTGTGTCTTGGGTGTTCAGAGCTTCTGGGCTAATATCCACTTATCAGTGACTGCATTCCATGTGAGTTCTTTTGTGAATGAGTTAGCACACTTAGAATGATAATTTCCAGTTCCAACCATTTGCCTAAGAATTTCATGAATTCATTGTTTTTAATTGCTGAGTAGTATTCCATTGTGTAAATATACCATATTTTCTGTATCCATTCCTCCATTGAGGGACATCTGGGTTCTTTCCAGCTTCTGGCTATTATAAATAAGGCTGCTATGAACATAGTGGAGCATGTGTCCTTATTGCATGCTGGGGGATCCTCTGGGTATATGCCCAGGAATGGTATAGCAGGGTCCTCCAGAAGTATCATGCCCAGTTTTCTGAGGAACCGCCAGACTGATTTCCAGAGTAGTTGTACCAGCTTGCAGTTCAACCAGCAATGGAGGAGTGTTCCTTTTAATCCACATCCTTGCCAACACCTGCTGTCTCCTAAGTTTTTAACCTTAGCCATTCTGACTGGTGTGAGTTGGAATCTCAGGGTTGGTTTGATTTGCATTTCCCTAATGATTAATGATGTTGAACATTTCTTAAGGTGCTTCTCAGCCACCCGAAGTTCTTCATGTGAAAATTCTTTGTTTAGCTCCATACCCCACTTTTTTTTCTTTTTTTTTAATTCGATATAATTTTTTATTTACATTTCAAATGATTTCCCCTTTTCTAGCCCCCCCACTCCCCAAAAGTCCCATAAGCCCCTTTCTCTTCCCCTGTCCTCCCACCCACCCCTTCCCACTTCCCCGTTCTGGTTTTGCCGAATACTGCTTCACTGAGTCTTTCCAGAACAAGGGGCCACTCTTCCTTTCTTCTTGTACCTCATTTGATGTGTGGATTATGTTTTGGATATTCCAGTTTTCTAGGTTAATATCCACTTATTAGTGAGTGCATACCATGATTCACCTTTTGAGCGTACCCCACTTTTTAATAGGGTTATTTGGTTCTCTGGGGTCTACCTTCTTGAGTTCTTTGTATATATTAGATATTAGCCCTCTGTTGGATTTAGGGTTGGTGAAGATCCTTTCCCAATCTGTTGGTTGACGTTTTGTCCTTTTGACAGTGTCCTTTGCCTTACAGAAAGTTTGTAATTTTGTGAGGGCCCATTGATCTTAGAGCATAAGCTATTGGTGTTCTGTTCAGAAACTTTTCCCCTGTGACCATGTCTTCAAGGGTCTTCCCCAGTTTCTTTTCTATTAGTTTCAGTGTGTCTGGTTTTATGTGGAGGTCCTTGATCCACTTGGAGTTGAGCCTATTACAAGGAGATAAGAATGGATCAATTTGCATTCTTCTGCATGCTGACCACCACTTGAACCAGCACCATTTGTTGAAAAGGCTATCTTTTTTTCCACTGGATGTTTTCAGCTCCTTTGTCGAAGATCAAGTGACCATAGGTGTATGGGTTCATTTCTGGGTCTTCAATCCTATTCCATTGATCTATCTGCCTGTCATTGTACCAATACCATGCAGCTTTTAACACTATTGCTCTGTAGTATTGCTTGAAGTCCAGGATACTGATTCCCCTGGAAGTTCTTTTACTGTTGAGAATCCTGGGTTTTTTTGTTATTCCGGATGAATTTGAGAATTGCTCTTTCTAACTCTATGAAGAACTGAGTTGGGATTTTGATGGGGGATTGCATTGAATCTGTATATTGATTTTGGTAAGATGGCCATTTTAACTATATTAATTCTGCCAATCAACGAGCATGGAAGATGTTTCCATTTTCTGAGGTCTTCTTTGATTTCCTCTTCAGAGACCTGAAGTTCTTGTCATACAGATCTTTCACTTATTTGGTTAGAGTCACACCAAGATACTTTATATTGTTTGTGGTTATTGTGAAGTATGTTATTTCCCTAATTTCTTTTTCAGCCTGCTTATCCTTTGAGTATAGGAAGGCTACTGATGGTAGGGGGTCTTCTTCTATTGGAGCCCCTCCCACTTTCAGTTCTTTCTTTCCTTATTCTGTTTGTTTTTCAGCTTTGAAAAAAATAGTGGCAGCTGACTGAGACAGGTACAGATACAGCCAACCACCGGACTGAGGTCAAGACTACTATGAAAGAATTGAAGGAACTGAAGGGGATTGCAATCCCATAGGAAGACCAACAGTGTCAACTAACCCTGGCCCCTGGGAGCTCCCAGAGACTAAGCCACCAACCAAAGAGCATGCATGGGCCAGTCCCAGATCCCTGGCACATATGTAGCAGGGGACTGTCTTGTCTGGCCTCAGTGGGAGAGGATGTGCCTAATCCTGTAGAGACTTGATACCCCAGGGAAGGGTGATATGGGGGGAGAGGTGAGGGTGAGTGGGTGCATGAGTAGGTGGGTGTGTGGATATATAAGAGAGAAGGAATGGGGTGAAGATCTCTTGGAGGGAGGATCAGAAAGAAAGCAACACTTGGAATGTAAATAAATAAAACATTTCTTTAAAAAATATATATAGTAGTTATTCTAGTGTAAAGAAAATTGTGTAGACAGGAAAGGCTGGGGCCCAATGTTGGCATCTGCTGAGGGATAATTGTCTGGTAGATCAGTGTGAGGCAGAGTAGCAGGAAATGAGCTCAGAGATGCTCAGGTAACACGTGCGTCAGAGAATGTGGCTTTTTCTGTAAGTAGAGAAGTGGCACAATCTACCTCACTTTTTCCATGATTACTTCCGTTCGGGTAGGAAGACTCAGTGGAGAGGGTACAGAGGCAACCCAGATAGGACAGGTGTCCAAAGAAGCAAGACGCTACTGTCAGCGTGGGGGACGAGTGGCGACCACAGCTTAAACCAGAGGAAAGGCGTCAGAGGCTGGAAAAGGTACTTGGCTTCTGAAGTAACCTCAATAAGATGCCCAGCAGGTTGTACACGGCATGTGTGCAAAAGGCAGTGAGGATGGGGCTGGCTTGACGGGCAGATAGACCCATCACCAACAGCTGGGATGCCAAGGGATTCGCTCATTCTGGTTCTGGGGCGTGGACTGAGAGCCCAGCTCTGGATGGGACTAAGTTGAATCTGTGAAGGGAGATGTGTACGTAGGTGAAAAGCTCTGCACAGCAGCCTGGCCCGGAGTTGGAAAAGGCACCATCAACATGGCTACCATCAACATAAAACCACAAGCCTCAGGCTGGAGAGGTGGCTCAGCGGTTAAGAGCACGGACTGCTCTTCGGAAGGTCCTGAGTTCAAATCCCAACAACCGCATGGTGGCTCACAACCATCTGTGTAATGGGATCTGATGCCCTCTTCTGGTGTGTAGCTGAAAACAGCTACAGTGTTCTTATATATAATAAATAATTCTTTAAAAACATACATACACACACACACACACACACACACACACACACACACACGCCTCAGTAAAACAGTCATAGGAACAGGGTACACAGAAAAGAGAGATATGATTCCCTTGCCGTTATATTCATGAGTATACTATTTCCTTCAGTAAAGATTTAAAACAGGGCAGCACTTTTTTTTTCAGGGAATAAAATAAAAGATTAGTGGTCCAGGCTCTACTTGGGATTATTTCCAATTTTCCTTTGGGATAAAAACTTTCACAGGTCTCTATGTTTAATAATACATCACTGCCCAACCAAAAGCATTCGCATACACTACAGGATTAATTCCTCACTATCATTCTGAAAGTGACAGCACAACTGTCTACCTGCAAAATTCGATTCCTTATATTTGTTATTAGTACCTAATGGAAGTATTTCCAGGAGGCTAGCTTCCCTGCCTGTAAAGTAATACCCCATAATAAGAAATTTAAACATAATAAAATTGAACTTTAAGGAATATCCTTTTATTTCCCTGTAATGGAAAAAATACAATTTAGACATTTTATAGCAAGAGCCTTTATGGCATGCAAGCTGAGGGGGGAAATGAACAGAGAACGCTAATTCCTCACTCCTTTCCCTTAATAAATTATTTTTCTATATTCACATCCAGTGTCTGGGAGGTTCCGGAACCAGGGATCTTTGTTCTAAGCTTCTTCTAGTGCTTGCCTGAAAACTAATTATGCAAGTATGACATTGAGCTGGTAGTGAGGGGAGTTTAAGACCATATTCAGCGTATAGTAACAAGAACTCCACCTTTGAGCCGCTGCCCTAGGCAGGGGCCACTACGAACCAACTCAGGGACATTTTGTTCCTTTGGGGCTCAGAGATAGGAAGAAGCTAATTATAAAGCCCAGGATTAATAAAAAGTCAAGGAAACTGTGTGGCTTTCATGGCTGCGAGATTCACAGGCAGGTTTAAGATGTGTGGAGAAGAAAATCTGCAGCAAGATCCTGCAACTAGCTATTGCTTCTCCCTCCCTGTGTGACGCCAGTGCCTCCTTCCCACCCCACCTCAGTGCCCTCGACTGGTTGCTACTGTGTTACTAAATAAGGAGATCCACCAGAGATACTGAAAAGTAGTTTGCCTTCCCTTCAAGCCAGGATTTTGTTAGCCTCAATCTGTTTATCTTTCCTAATTGTTATGCATATTTCCTTCTTTAAGTAGCTGTGTGTATCAGACAGGCTCTCTGAGGAAAACAGATGGCGTGGGCAAACTGGGTCATTTGAGCGACGTTTAATAAAGGAACTGTTGAGAAAGTCAAATGGACAAGACTGAAGGAGAACGTGGTTCCTTCCGGGTAGCAGATATTTACAAAGGGGAGCCGCTGAGGAAGGAGTGAAGGAAGGGAAGAAGAAAGTGCTCAAAGAAAAGTCAGCAGCATAACTTCAGATCCTGGGACACAGACTGGCGTTTTGTGGAGAAATTACTACACCGTTTTCACTTTCTTCGCAGTATTTTACCTCTCTCTAGTGTCTGTACAGGTTTGGCTCAACCATCCTGAAACCAAGAAGCCTACTGATGTCAAGCAAGTGGTTTTGTGACAGTTTGCTTGAGAATGGCTCCGGCAGGCTCATGTATTTGAATACTCAGTCTGCATTTGGTGGAACCCTTTGGGAAGATTGGGAGGCGTGGCCTTGTTAGAGGGGGTGTGTCACTGGGGTGGGCTTGAGGTTCCAAAACCTAGTGGGTTTCCGAGTGCTCTCTCTTTGCTTTGTGATTCTAGATTCCGCAAAGGTGACAGTTAACCCCAAACAACACATACTAGTGAGAGAGATGTGCATGCATGCAGTAGCACGTTCATAAATTATGTGAACTCTATTACTTTGGTAAAATTTCAAACCCACTTATTGTGTATTTTTTTTCTGAAAAATTTTTATAGCCATACTTTGGAAGAATCTCCAAAAATGTGGTAAATATGCATTCTATAAAAATAAATATTTTTCCAGTGTATGTATCCTCTTTGAGTTTAGGGTACTGGTTATTCATGTAGGACCATGATAATTTTATGGTAATTTGTTGCTGAAATCTGAATAAATTGTCATCCTGTCTTCTCTTATTAAGCCTCTCTTTTGGGGAAATGAACAAATATGTCTCCTTAACACATTGTACTTCCCTCATGCCAGCTAGTCTTTTTTGACTGTTCATAAGGTCTTGCTCTGTAGAACATACATTGCTCTATCCCATGAACCATACATGTTCCTAGATGCCATGGAGTCGAAAGAAAAGAGTGAGGAGGAGCTCGGAAGCTAGAGGGAACTCAGAATCTAACTGAGTCCATATTGCAAAATATGAACTTATAGCTTAAAAATCCTCAACACTCATTTTTTTTCAATTCATGATTTTCAATTTTGTGTCAACCCCAAAGGCAACCACACATGAGGCAGTCAATAAACTAGCTCTTTCCTTCATTCCTTCTTTCTTCAGTTCAGTTTTGTATCCTAACTATATTTTAAATTCTTAGGGAGAACATTGATTTTTTTCTTACATAAGTATTCTTTGTATATTCAGCTTAGGGTTTTTTAGCACTTGTTTTTGGAATAGCTGCATAGTATAAATTAAAATAGAATTTTCTTCATTAGATATGGTGAATAGAATTAGAGATGATAGAATAACATTGAACTACCAACTAATAGCAGAATTTTCTTTTCGTCACTGAATAATATGTGGTATTTGGCACACACACAGAAATACTGTTATAGATTGTGTGATAATAGCATAAAATCAATGTTTGCAGTAATTCTTACTGACAAGCCTGGAGGTCCCACTTAGCTATTTCTCCAGTAGAAATATATGGTGTTGAATGAAGAAGCACGATGCTTTTATTTTAATATTGCATTCATATGGCAGAATGAATGATGCCATGCTAACTCAGGTATACCAGTTAGCTGAAATCAATACACAGTCATAACTGCTCAGAATTGGTGAGAAGTCAGTTTGCATAAGAAAATTATCTGAAGATCAAAGAGGATAGTCATTTTAGGCAGTAGTTAAAACATACTCATATACGTTTTGAAGGGTATTGAGTGCTGTACACTAGCATGTTCTAGATCATATGTTTGTAATGATGCTCTCCATGTTTGAAACATGCTACCATGCTACTAGTATTTGCATGTCTGGGAAGTCCTGGATTTAATATTTGAGTCATTAGTGTGTTATACTATTAAAACTTAAATTAATGCTATTTATCTCAGTCATCTAGCCCAAAGATAACATTTTAATCTCAAAATATAAATAAAACAAAGGGAAACTTCAAGTTAATATTTTTATATCTTAAATCATTGTTGATCAATCTTGGCTAGAATGGAGACAACTTTTATGGAATTGTCGGAAAGAAGTCTTCAAAGAGAGAATAATATTCTGTCATGTAGTATTCAATTTTTAAACTTGTGGCTTATGAGGATTTTATAAAGGTTCTTTTTCCCCTGGCTTTTTCATGGCAGCTTTACACTAGCTTAAATATATTACAACAGATTATTTTCACTGTTGTGATCCAAGGTCACTACAAAAAGAATTTGCGTTGCTGGCATACGAGAGTTGAAGGTGCTTGTTGTCACCTTGAATAATTGTGCACATTTCTCTTTTGGGGGGATAAAGAAACATAACAATGTCTTTATATTTGTATTGGTCTACAAAAGATTAATACAGCACTATGAATTTCTCAAGAAAACCTATTTTCTAAAATGATTTTGCCTCATTACAGCAAAGGAAAAATAGAAATCTTCACACTACACAGTGGGTGCAGATAAATACTTGTAGAGAAAGCACTTGACCCCCCACAGCAGAGGCAGAGCCCTTGCAAGGGAGGCCAATAAGACAGATGGTTGCTTCAGCTTCCTGTCTGAGAAACACCCCGCCCTGAGAAGCAGGGGTGTCCAGGAGAGGGTTCTTGCGTTTTAAGAACTCCAATCTTCCCTACTCTCTTATTAAGCTACCCAACCATTTGTATTTGACTCTCGTTGCTTCACTTCTGATCACACTTTAATGGGGAGGTAATAAGTTTGGTTGCTTCCCATTCGACATCAAATTCTTTTGAAAGTTGGAATGTTGGTCTACCTTCTGAGCTCAGCTTATGAATAATGTCAGCCATGAGCTATCACACTACCTTATTTCCCTCAGAATACATACTTTCACTGTGTGTGTGTGTGTGTGTGTGTGTGTGTGTAATATAGCACAGTCTGGATCATTTTTTTCTGTTTCAAGAGTCTCAACACTGACCAAAGTCTCATCATTTTTTTTCTGTGTTTCCATTTGCCCTGACTCCTTTGTAAAACTGACCAAAGGTATAAGACAGAAAACAGCATAACTGCCTTTCTAACATACTAGTGTTCCTGTGGATCTTTTCTATCTAAAAATATGCACTAAGTTCAGAGATGTGGAATGGGCGGTATGCTCACTCTCTTTTGCATGTAAGCAGACTATAAACTATATCATAGTGGCATTTGCACAGAATATTGTTAGTAGATGCCCAGAAGTGAAGCCTTAGCCAGGAACATGGAGGTGATGTCATTGAGAACTGTATAGACACTGAATGCCAAAATTTTGAGACAAAATTCAACCTTTCTTGCTTTTTATGCCACCTTCACTACTTTTTATAAAATATCTTATTATTTTTTGAGAATCTCATCCATGAGTGCTACACTTACATCATTACCTCCCAACTGGTCCCCAGCCACTTCATGACTTCTTCTTTGCTTACATTTGAGATAGATGATAGATAGATAAATAGATAGATAAATAGATAGACAGATAGATAAATAGATAGACAGACAAGACAGATAATGGATAAATGATAGATAGATAGATAGATAGATAGATAGATAGACAGATAAATAGACAGACAGATAATGGATAAATGATAGATAGATAGATAGATAGATAGATAGATAGATAGATAGATAGATTCTGCCAAATCCATTTAGTGTTGCTCATATGTATATGCATGTGTATGATGTATATGCATTTGATGTATATTTGTATGATATATATGTATATGATTGTACATGTGCATGATTATATGTATATGAATACACATAGGCATACATATATGTATATGATATATATGTATATGATGTACATGTATATGATGTACATAATGTATATGTAAATGAATATGAATATGATGTATATGTTTATATGCATATGACATAATGTATATGGGTAATCTATATATATGATATATACATATGATGAATATGTGTATGATTGTATATGTATATGTACACATATACATATATGTATATGGTATATATGTAAATGGATATGGATATGATCTTTATGGATGTGTTTATATGTTTATGTGTATATGTAAGTATATATGTATATGATATATATATATTTAGGGCTAATCAAGGACCTTGTCCCCAAGGACACTGGTTTTAGGTCTTTAATAGCCATTGGTTGCTTGTAGTCCTTTATCTTTATGATTTCACTTTTGTTTATAGATGAACAGAATCTATAGATGTTATAGATGAACGGAAATTTACAGCATTAACCATCCATCACTTGAAGGACATTTAGGTTTTTCTGTTTTTTAGCTATTATCAACAGAGCATCAGTGAGTATAGCTGAGCAAGTGTCTATGGAATAGGATATCAAGTCCTCTGGTCATATGCCAAGGCATGGGAAAGCTAGGTCATACATGTAGGAAATCTACTTTTAGCTTTTGAAAACACTTCCTACTGGTTTCCACAGTAAAATACTTCCACTGTTTTCCTAGTTTGCATTCCCACCCAAAGTGAATGGGACTTCAAGAGTCTACCAGAAAACTCCCAGAAATGTTCACCATTTTCAGCAAAGTGTCAGGATACAAAATCAACTAACCAAACCAAGTAGCCATTCAATATATCAATAACAAACACTTTAGGAAAGAGATCACGGACACACTCTCATTCACAATGCCCTCAAAAAGAACAGAGTATTTAGAAATGAACCTCACAGAGAGGTAAACTGTCTCTACAGTGTAAACATTAAGTCACTGAGAAGAGAGACTGAGGAAGCCACTAGGATCCTGTGTTTTTGGAATGATGAAAATGGCTATCTTATTAAAAGCCCAGTGTTACATATTAAAAAATAAAACAACTCCTTTCTAGTTTTCAGTTGAGGGCGTCTAGGAGATGTCTCCAACATACTGTTGTTGCCCTAGGCTATCTCTTAGAAGCTGAAAGTAAGACCTTATTGTTGAAAATACCATGCAGTTTGAACATAAAACTCAAAACAGGTCTAATCTAAGAACCTCCTTCCTATCATAGTACTGGAAAGTGATATGAAAGACGCCAAAGGGGTTGGGGGAGCATTTAATAATTTAATAATTTTTCTCAGCTGTGGTAACTATGAACCTCAACAATGATCAGCATAGCAAGATATTCCTTAAGGTACAATAGCGACACTCATATCTTGGCAATCAACAATAAATATTTGATTAGACTTCAGGCCTTCTTAAAAGGATGAAAATCATGCCTGGAACTGTATACCTAGATACTGTATACCTGTATACTGGGGTGCGGGGGCTAGGATGTTTTGTATCATTAAGGTGAATCTACAATCACCACTTTCCTAACCATATTATTCTAATTACATTTTAAGACCCTTATCCTTATACCCACAGATATGTATCACTCCTCATCAAAAAAAAAAAAAAAAAGCTTCATCTGCAATATACAGACAGCTTTACAGAAAACCATAACTGGTTGAAATGCAGAGATCAAGTGAATACATGCCTACGACACAACTCCTATACCTGAGGCTCAGGGAACATCTTAAAACAAGGTTGGAAAGATTGTCAGAACCAGAAGAACATGAAGTTGGCTACAAGATTGGGTCAAGATATCACAGAGAAGCTACACCCATGAAATCTCAAAATATGGCTGCCTAAACAATACCTGAACAATCAAACAATAGTTGGCATTCTCTTGTTGGTGGGGAAATCTCATAGGACCTACCGGTACAGGAAGAGCTACAAGCATTTAACAAATTCTCAGAGAAAGAGAGAAAATTAGTCTTCCCAAGGGATGAGCCACCTAAATATCATATAAATAATATCAATGTCAAATGGGCTCAGCAGATTGTAGTGTGTGTGTGTGTGTGTGTGTGTGTGTGTGTGTATAAACTTGGGAACAGTTGAAGGGAGGAAGTGAAGGGAAGAAATGATGTAGAATTTTAAATAAATTACTGTTTTAATGTCAAAAATGCCAAGGATCCAATATTTAAAATGGGCTATAAATTTGAATAGAGTTCTCAAGAAAAAGGAAAGAAAGAAAGAAAGAAAGAAAGAAAGAAAGAAAGAAAGAAAGAAAGAAAGAAGAAAGAAGGAAAGAAAGAAAGAAAGAAAGAAAGAGAGAGAGAGAGAGAGAGGGAGGGAGGGAGGGAGGGAGGGAGGGAGGAAGGGAGGAAGGAAGAAAGAAAGAAAGAAAGAAAGAAAGAAAGAAAGAAAGAAAGAAAGAAAGAAAGAAAGAAAGAAAGAAAAAGAAATATGGCTAAGGAATATCTTCTAAAATGTTCAGCATCCTTAGCAATTAGGGAAATGTTAATCAAAACTACTTTGAGATTTCATCATACTCCAGTAAGGGTGCCTTAAGGTCAAGAAAACAACTAACATCAAGGGCTGGTGAGGATGCAGGGAAGGAAAACCCCTTCTCCTGGTCTACTGCCAGGACACACTCAGATCAATTGCAAGCTGTTCGAAGTTCTCCATATCCTTCCTGAGGCTTCACACCCTCACACCTGGATGGTTCAGAGTCTCTTCCCTCTGCTTTTAACAATCTCTCCAGACATTCATCCTTCATTCCTCCTCTACCTCTTAGGATGGAACGTACCTGGTGATAAGTAGGACACCTAAAGCAGGATAAAAATGGCATCCTGCAAAAACCTCTTGCAAAGGCATCTGACAATGCGTGTGTATCCTCCTTCATTTAAATTGGAATGCAATCTGTATTGGTCTATCATATTCAAATCACTGAAATTTACTTGTAGTCAAAAGATGTTGCTTACAAACATTAATGCACCCCACAAAAGCATCAAAAACAAAGAATATTTACGAACAACATGAACTAAAGTATCAAAACTGTCACACACTGATAACCACAAATTTTGCAGAAAAAATTAATGATATGTAAACATAAAGATTGTTAAGATGGCAGTGATATATATGATCTACTACTCGAGGCAATTCCTATTAAAATCACAGAAACTTTTTTTTGGAAGAAATATATCTGTCTCCAAGGTCATAAAATCTCAAGGAACCACAAACAGTACAGTCTTGAAAAAGAAGAAAGCTCACATGCCTGTGGATCGCAATATAAATTTTTCATTCAGAAAATATTGGCTCAATATTTTGAAAACCACACTAATTCAAATCACCAATGACCTCTTCAGAAAAAGTTATTAAGCATTTAGGAAGTTTACATAAATTTTGTAAAATTCTCATTTCCACTTGAAAGCTCATTAATAATTTGGTAAAACTTACTGTCAGGATTGTTCCCCAAACTGACAGGCTCACTTTGTTCAAAATTGAGAGAATGTCTGCTGAATACCCAAGTTTGAATAGCCACAGCTTGTCATTTTTCAATGTAAAAACGCAGTGTTCTTACAACAATGCTGGCTGTATTCAAAGCCTAACCACACACTCCTTTCTTCCAGACAGCCACCTTTTGGGACTTTGCAACACAAACGTTCCGTACCTGCTTCCCACGTCATCAGACAGAATATGAAAGAGGAATGGACTCGAAGATCAGGGCTTCACAAATGACATGACTTCTCAAGTCTCCCTTCATCATTCCAGAGGGAGATGGGTGCTTCATGTGAATGGCGTCTGTTCGTGTGAAGGACAGTGCCTCAGCTGTGCAGAGGATACGGGAGTGTTGAGCAAACAGTGTGGGTCTCAAGAGAGAGAGAGAGAGAGAGAGAGAGAGAGAGAGAGAGACAAAGACACAGAGAGAGGGAGAGGGAGAGAGGGGGAGGGAGGGAGAGAGGGGGAGGGAGAAAGGAAGAAAGAAAGAAAAGAAAGAAAGAAAGAAAGAAAGAAAGAAAGAAAGAAAGAAAGAAAGAAAGAAAGAAAGAATGAATGAATTTTAAAATGAATGTATTTTGACCTTACACACAGACCCTCTGAACAGGAACTCCAGAGATCTGTGGCTTACACTTTGAAAATTGCTGACTCATAAAGTCTACAACTTTAATACATTTTATAGAGTGATTCCAATGACCATGTTATGCCATTAAAGAATGAGCAGGTAATAAAGGTTGCAAATACAATAAGGAAAAATATAATTATATGTGCACACTCACAAAGTGCAGAAATTTCAACTGTCAATGATTTAGTGGTTCACATCTAATACATTTTCACAAATTTCACTTTACATTGTCAGTTCATAGGAAAGTAGCTACTCCCTGGACCCCCTAAGAGCAGAGTCCAGAAAGATGAATTTGACATGAAATGATGCATGACTCCTCTAGACATTTGCATATTCAGAAAATTTAGAGTCTGGGTCCTAATATTCCCAACAGGGGCAGATGATAATGCCCTGGAACCACACATCTTGGAAGACAGGGTTTTCTGATTCTTGCACGAAGATGGGATCCTCACAGGGTACATTCTCACACCCTCAATAGGCTCAGCTAGAATAGACATTTCCAGCAAATTTCTATTTCTTGCAATAGCCGAGGGAAAGGGTAAATAAATGTGTTTCAACAACATGAATTTAGAAAACAATGCCTAGTGAGAATTCATAGCTACCTTCCCCCTCAAAATAGAATGGAGTCCCTAAATAGGAATATTTACTTAAACTGAAACAAGAAACATATACACAGAGAATCCAGTGACTCCAAGGCAAATGTACAGTAGGAGTCTCAGTGTTGTTAAAGGCTAAGATCTGCCTGGAAAGCTACAGAATTCCAACATACAATGAAGAACATGGTGACAGTGCAAAGCATAACAACTAAAGCTGTCGAATTCCAGATCTCAACTGCTTAGATGCTCTAATCAGAATACAGAAGTGACTTCATAATATGTGAACACCATGTGGAAACCTTCCCCCTGGCTCATGTGTTTGAGTACTTGGTTCCCAGGTAATATTTCACGACATCATCTCCCTGATGCCTACTTTGTGTCTGGCCCTGTCCTAAACCCACCTCTATGGACTTGCTCACTGAATCCTGCCCAGCTCTAAAGCAGGTGCTAATAGCTTTGTGGATAAGGAAATCAAGGCTTTGAGAAGTGTAGGATTGTGCCTGAATTTACACAGAATGAACGGTGGTGCTAGAGGGAACACAACCTTGCTTTGTGTAACTCTATCAGCGATCAGCTTACCTGGATAAAAGGTGGGGAGAAGAGTGGCTGAAATCCCATCTCTGTGGCAAGTCCCTTGCCTTACATGCATGAAGCCCTGATTTAAATGCCAAGCACTGAAAATAACAATAGTGAAGAGGAGGTAGAAGATGGGGAGAAGGATGCGGGAAGTGAGGGAGAGAAACAGAAGTGCTAGACTAGCACTGTAATGAAAGTAGAAACTCAGTATCAGATGAACTCAGTATCAGACACAGTTAAGGAGAGAAGATCAGACTGGAAATGACAGGAAATGAGCCCACAGCTGAAGAAATAATTGTCCAGTAGCTATCTCAGAAGAGACTAGGGAAAAAAAATCAAAGAAAATGTTTACTTAAAGAGATAGCAACTCAGATTCTTTCTTGACAGAGAAGAAAGAGCACGGTTTCAGACATACCCCAGATCACACACCATATAAATCACACAGAAAGAAACAACAGAAACAAAAGGCAAGAGGACTGAGGACCAGAGCTGTCCTCCTCATAATCACCCTGTGTTCTGTGCATGCTTGACAATATTCATAGAATTATACTGCCTTTGACCAAGGTATCTCACACACACACACACACACCTGCACACACTCACATACAGACATTCACACATTCATACACACTCACACTCACATACTTGAAAACAAGAAATAAAGTAGAGGTTGCAGGGAGGAGAAAGGTGACAGAGCAAAGATAACTCACAGTGAGCAACAACCAGGCTGAGGGCTGATCTCTCCACAGGAAAATCAAAGGTTAAGATGTTTGATATGATGCCTACAATAAAAGAAAATTGGTGTCTTAAACTGACACTTTTAAAACAATTTGTTTATTTGGGGGCCAGTGAGATGGGTCAGTGGGTAAAGGCCATTGTCACCAAGCCCCACAACCTGAGTTTGATCCTTGGAATCTACAGGGTGGAAAGAGAGAACTGACCTCTTCTGAAGGCTGTCTGTCACTTCCACATAAGTACTGTGGCTCCTGGGCACCTTAACACACACAGTCATACATACATGCACACACATACACACACAAATACACATACACACATACATAAATACATATGTACACACACATACATACATAAACACACACAGAGGCACACAGACATACAAATATCTGCATGCATACACACAAACACACACATGGGCACACAGACACATACAGACACCAGCACAGATACAACCATACACACACCCACACACACAAATACATGTAGACACACATATACACACAGAGGCACCAGCATAGACACAACCATGCACACACACACACATAGACATATAGACTCATACAAATATACACATACACAGACACCTGCCTAGACATAACTACACAGAGAGACACACATACATAGACATATATAGATACAATCACACATACAGAGACACATACATACACATTTATATACACGTACAAACATGCACAAGCACACACATACATAGACACACACAGCCGCAAAGACACAACTACACACATAGAGACATATACATACACATTTATACACAGAGACACATACAAACACACAACACACACACACACACATACATATATATGTATATATATATATATATATATATATATATATATATATATACACACACACACACACAATCACATTTCACACACACCAACTAAACTAAAACAATAAAAATAAAATAAAAACCCTGAAGGACCACTCCTGTGTCTGCTAGCAGGCTGCATGCAGGAGTTTCCCTGTCTGTGCCCCATCCCTCTACAGAGTGCTGGAACCACAGACGTCTGCCACTGCACCCAGCTTTCTTGTCCGAGTTCCAGATATCATGTCTTCAAGCTCCCACGACAAACACTTTTACTGGTTGAACCTTCTTGCCAGCCCCTAAAATGACATTTCCCCGCAAGTTAATATAGAAAATAATAATAAACGTTTACTAAATGTATTTTTAAAAGGTCAAACAACATATTGTGATAGGAAATTAAATGGTCCCATTTTTAAAAATGGCTACCTGGTACGTGAAAAAGTGCTTGCTTAACATCGTTAATGATTAGAGAAGTGTAAACCAAAGGAGCATCATTGAGTGTGGGGTGGTGAGCTGTGATAGGCAGTCGAGTCCTGGTCGAACTCATGCTTAAGACCCCGGTGATCCAGCAGGTGACTGTGGCCTGCAAGGGACAGTAAATGTTTGGCCATGCTCCTTGGGCCCCTAGCTCCTGTCACGTAGCTACAGTCCCCCACAGACCCCTGTAGAGAGGTCTGTGGTCATCAGTCACATAGGAGCAGAACCCCAAGCCCTCCCACAAGAAGCTAAGGTATCCCCGAGCTCTCAGACCAAGCCAAGGAAAAGTACTTGTTGTCAGACCCTGACCCACCCCGAAACTGTATATAAGACTCCTATTCAGAAGGAATAGAGGTGTGTGAGAATTTCTTCGTTGTCTGGGAGCTTCTTTCATAAGAGCTTTAACACTGCAGCTTGGGAAGAGGTCTGCTCTCCTGAAACGCCACCTGAAGCTCCCCCGCACTCCCCGCTGGCTAGTCGGTCAGCCTTGCCCAACTCAGAGCAGGGCTACCTGGAGCAACTGAGACTGAGACGCAATGGGGCAATGGCAGAGACTGGGGTGGAGCCAGCTTTAGCAGCAGAGGGGCCAGAGACCACTCCCCCTCCTGTTCGTACCCTCTCCCCTTTGCCTGAACCCTCGCACCCGAACGGGCCAGAGATCTCCGTGGAAATCCTCCAGTACTCAGGCCCACAATAGAGGCCCCAAGGACAAACACAGACAAAGGTGCGGAGAAACGGCCCCTTAGACCCTGTGGCGTACGCAGTGGCTGAGTTCAGCATGATGGGGTCATTATTCAGAACAGCGTGGAAATCCTCACACAAAGTCAAGAGTCTCACCATTCAGTATGGCTTCTTTGTATAGCTGAAGGAATTGCAAATACAACTTTTAAAGAAATAAAGCATAGTACCATACCCAGAATCGATTACAGCAATCACTAGAACCTTCGTGTCCATTGACAGATGACTAAAGAAAATGTGTGGTGAGTCCATGCAGTTGGGTTTTCAACCTGTAAAAGAAAGGGACATGTTATCCTTTGCAATGGACATGAACGAACAGGAGGACTTGTGAAATGAAATGAGTCAGATCCAGAAAGGGGGGGTCATAAATAATCCATCTACTGAACCAACCAACCAAACAAACAAACAAAAGGGACTTTGTTGTCAAACAGTAAATTCACAGAGTTTTGTTATTTTTGAAGCACTTAATGAAATTAAATAATAATAATTAATAATAATAATAAATAATAAAAGATATGTACCAAGAGGGTGTAATCTCAATTGGGAAAAATCCAAAACTCATAGACCTGTAATCCATAATCATCAAAGTATGACTTTGATGGCCTTATTTATATACAAAATGCCCTGTGAATTTTGTTTGGCAGAAATGGAAAACAAAAGAACACACGGGTGGATGTCTCCACGTTTATGTCATTTACCATCAAGGCATGTCTAGGGAAAGACTTAGAAGAAGCAGAATTTTATAAGTCCAACGTCAGCCCACTGTTTACTGCTGTTACTTTTGTAAGAGAAGTTAACTAAGTTGAATGAATATGATAATAAATGTCTAGTATGGAAGAATTTTCAGCTGCAGAATTGCAGGATACCATCCATCTTCCCCCACGCCAACTCTCAGGGGAAGCATTTAACACATTTTGTTTATTTCTCGCCAGTTTATCATTGTACATATTTTAATATTCCTTGTTTTCTCTGCTTTATTTATCCAACTTCTATATTTAATCTTCAGGTCGTGGTGTTTTTGTCTCCTGCTTGATTTAATCTGCCTGTGAGGTTTCCCCCTGGGTTTTCTAACTGATATTCTGAGCTTTATGATTTTATCTTCACTTGAGTTTGTCTTCTCCTCAACCTGTCTATCTCTCTATTGGATTTAGTTTTCAGAGCCTGAGGTTTTTTTTTTGTGTCAGCTCACTGAGGTGTATAATTGTATTTTCTTGGACATTATTGTTAGAGTTTTAAAGAATGAATCATAATATGTTGTTTTATCTACCAAGAGGTTAAAATAGTCCCATGCAGACCACCACAGATTATCTCCTTAACTTAAAGTCAACTACAGGTTTGGATCACCATTATTATTAGAGTTAAGGTTCTTGTATGTGTCTTCTTTAAGTTGTTCACATTCCTTGATAAATTTTATAATTTATAATCTTTTAAATTCTGTGTACTGGGATTCATCTAGGTGCTTCTTATTAGAGAACATCCTATAAGACTAGTTTGGGTGTAACAGTAGACATGTTGCTTTGGTCTTTATGCTTCTGTTTCTGCAAATTGAACTGAGTCTGTAGACTCCTTTCTTTGTGTGCCTAATATAGAAACCTAGCCTTTCTTAGACTGGACCAGTGCTGGAACTGTGTGACCTGAGCTAAGCCAGGACAGGCTGGTGGATGAGCTGATTAATACTGGACTAGGTCAAGATAGCTCTCAGACTACAAATACATAGTTAAGTCAGGTAAAGGGGCTCACAAACGATATGGTTGACCGGCTGCAGGGTTAGAAGTAGGTTGGCATTTCAGATGCACAGGGGTTGTGGAGGAGGCAATATGGAAAAGATACATCAGTACCCGGAAAAGATGACTATCATGCAAAGTGGGCACATGGTCATGGGTCTGGAAGGCAGAACACTAGAATGACTCTTTACCTTTAAATGCTTTGTAGTCTTTTGAATTCCTTGGTTGGATTTGTATAAGATCTGTGACTACGATTGAAGAGTTAGTTTCTCTCATGATTGAGCTATTTCCTATAAGATTCCTTCTTGTTTCATTGGTCATTCTCCTGCTGTCTTCAGAAGATCCCATGTTTGAGAAAGTCACATGCCTATTGTCTGAAATTAGTTTCAATGGCCAACAGGCAGCAGCTGCCAACAGCAAAGATGGGTAGAACCCTGGCACCTCCAATGGCACTACAGTCCCATCTAACACTGCCACAACAGAGTCCAGGAAGATCATGAAAAAAAAGTCATCTATGCTGGGACTACAGATTTGTGCATTTATTTACAGAGCTAATTATGTGGCAATCTGTTGTGTATGAACAGAAGATGCGTGCGTGTATTACGTGAACTGCATAAATCTAAAGAGAAAAATAGATCCTTCCCCCTCATTTTTGACTCCATGAATTTACTTACAAGCAAAGGCAAAGCAGAGAATTGTGGTAGCCAGAGGCCATGTGCCACATGGGGAGGTCTAGGTCACAGGGTGCACAGGTAAAGTTATAGAAAACAAGCCTTGGAAGGTGTTGCATGTCACAGAGCCTTCGATTAAAGATGCTGTATCACATACTCAAAATATCATGAAAAGACTAGATCTAATCATGTAAAAGAAACCTCAGCAAAAGCAACCAATGGACAATCAAACTTTTGGAGGTGATGGGGAACCCAGGGCATGGACAGTGACTTTGGCATCTGTCATGTTCATGGATCTCAAAGGGTGTACATTACACATCAATGTGTTCCCATGCAACAAACGCAAGCCCTCTCCTTAAGAGAGAAAGGTCAGAATGCATGGAGCTCTGCTGAAACAAAAGGCTGCAAAGGGTTAAAAAGGTGAGGAGGAGATTGGAGGCCAGCTATGGGTTGTAAAACTATCTGGAAGTTTCTTAAAAGACCTCTCAAAGGCACACAAAATGAAGTCAAGGTTTTCCAAAGTGCTCTGGTTTCTGCTGCTGAAATAGAATACTCAGACAAAAGAGTTAAGGGAGAAATGGTTTACTTTGGTGCGTAGTTCCCGAGGGGATAGAGTCCTGAGGAGGCATGGCAATGATCAGGAAGCAGAAGGACCGCCCTACTCCTAGTGACTCTTTGTCCAGAAATGCCCCTCCACCCTCTAGAGGGTCCATAACTTCCTCAAACAGTTCGGTTAACTGAGACCAAGTGTTCAAATGCATGAGTTTATAGAAGACATTTCTCATCCAAAATGCAACAGTAAGTACTCTAAGCAAATGAGTCAAACTGGAAGATTCAAAAGAATCCTAATTTAGTACAGTCAAAAGTAAAGGGACAGTAAGTACCATTTTGCTAAGTAGCCAGACTCAGAGTGGTAGCAGCGAGAGTGGCCAGCAGGCGGCGCTTTCTAGAAACACTTGGAGGGTGGATCCAAAGGATCTGCTGAGACAGAGGATGGCGGATGGGGCAAACACCCACAATACCACATTCATTCTGTATTCTGTAAGAATCCTATACATACCTATACATTTGCACAACTATGGCACGGGGACTGTGTGTTTCAGTGAGGCAGCTGTCCATTTTTAACAATAAACATAAACTCAAACTATGCTTTCAAACTGGTGAGGTGCTGATCAGTGTTTGCCAGTAATGACTATGCAATGATCGACCTCAGAACTATATTACAGGAGTTACTCCCCTGCCTCTCATGACTATCCCGGGGGATGGCCCAGCTTCTCATTTAGACCTCTTGAAATAACTGGGTGAATGTAACAACTTTTGGCACCCTAAAAGTTGCCAAGACCTTGGAGTTCTGCTACCTTTTTATGATTTCTAATGAAGCCACAAAATTTTCTTCTACTTATTCGGTTGTTTGATGAAGAGGGAAACCTGTAATTATGTAACTATATACATGCCTTTATTATTGATGACTTTAATAGTAAAAAATAATCATCAACACTGTAGCCTCCTTATTTAATTTACTGTGTCTCTCATCAGTTTGTCTTCCCCTCTCCCCTTGGGAGATTCTCTCAAGTTCATCCTACAAGGAAATGATGACTGTAATGAACTTGAATTAATTTTCACAATGGCCTTTTGACCTTTTACGATCCCACCACCATTGTGTTTTACATTCCTCAGAGTTTCTCATCTCATCAATCCAATAAATATAATTTATTCCCATTGTTTTCCCACACGTTTCAAATTTCATAACATCGTCCTTTTCCATTCTGCACAGCTGCTTGCATCGATGTTGCTTTCTATTCCAGTTTAAACCTGTTCCTGAGATTTACTCTTCTTTTGCATCTTCAAGACAGTATCTCTCCTCTCACTGCTTCACATTACCTTTTCTAGAATCTTCTGTTGGTTATTTTCTGTTCACGTCTTATTGAGCAAAAAGATGCCCTGCCACTTTTTGTCTCCACAATGTACTGTTTAAATATAAAGCATGACAGGATACTGTTCTCAAATATCATGTTTCCAGTATCCAGGGTTTCATTCCAGTGTGACATTGTTGCCCTGTGACTGGTTTCCTTCTAATCCTGCTATCCTAAGCTCTGACATGCTAGGAAGATATGTTCTGGGGTTCCTAGTGCACCTGTGCCCCACAATCCTGTGGAACCCATACACCACAAAGTAGAGCTCCTAATGCAACACCCCTACTTCACAAAGTGAAGTTTAACATTCCATGTCCATGTCTATCCCTTTCTTTATCCATAGTGGTTTGGGGGTTTACAGTCCCAGTATATGTGTGTGTGTGTGTGTGTGTGTGTGTGTGTGTGTGTGTGTGTGTCAAAAGTTCTAAGGAAGATACTGTCCTTTGATGTATGCTCTTCAAGATACATAATGGACTCTGGGAAAGACACAGCAGGAGAGATAGGCTGGCTGTTGGCAAGCAATATTCGTATGCCTGATGTTCATGTTGGGAAGGATGCTAGAGGTGATGTAGAGATGTTTCATTTCCCACTGCTTCTTCTTGAGTGCTTCTTGAATACTTCTCCTCTACCAGAGTACCAGGACGTACTCTGGAACTTGTCTAATTCCTGTAGGAAGAGCTTTCATATTTTGCTTTTCATCATAGTTGGTTTCTGTCACATACATCGTCAGAAATGAATATGGAAATACTTTTTAATCCCTTTTTCAAAAGAAATACATTTCCTATGTGTGTGTGTGTGAACAGGGATGAAAGAATAGCTCAACACATTCAATTTTCTCCTTCTACTGTGCCTCACCCAGAAATCAAACTTGGTTTTGGTTTTTTTTATTTTTTGTTTTTTTGTTTTTGTTTTTGTTTATTGTCTTTTTTTATGCTCTCTAAGCAATCAGGCACCTTTACCAACTGAGCCATCTTGCAGGTTTTTCTGGTAACCTTTTACCATTCACAATCTTAGGCTTCTAGGAAAAATCCAAAGCATTAAACTGTTTTTTTTTAAATCAGTTTGGGGCTGGAAAGATCACTCAGTGGATAAAAGTTCCTGAGGCCAAACCTGACAACATGAGTTGGAGTCTAGGGATCACCTTGTGGAAGAAGAGGCCTGAAGCCTACCAGTTGTCTGCTGACGTCTATGCATGTGCTGTGGTATAGGCAAACCCACTAATATGCACACATCAAAAATAAAGATATAAAACAACATTCAAACAAACACAGTTTGGTGGTATACAGGACGGACAGGAATAACTGAAGCTATTTAACACAATTTGAGGAAGTTATAAACTAGTGCTAATAGAAAGAGAAAGACATAAATATAAAATGCATTTTATAATGTCACATGTTTATTTAATTTTATGTGTGTGAATATTTTGTATGTATGTATGTCTGTGTACCTCATGCATGCCTAGTACCCACAGTGGTGAGAAAAAAGTATCAGAACCCTTTAAACTGGGGTTATGGATACTCCCAAGCCACTGAACAGTTAGTAGGAATTGAACCCAAGTCCTCTGCAATAACAGGTGCTCTTAATTTCTGACCTCTGTTTTTATCTCTTGAAGTTCATTATAAATGATGAATAAAATGTCATAATAAAAATAATTACAGAAAAAATGAGCCATAAGACAATTATTTGACCAGGTATATAAAAATTAAAACAGAAAGACTTTAAGGACAGATTTATGTAAAACTGAGAATTCACTACAGGACAAAAAAATTAGAATCAGTGGCAAAAAAAAAAAAAGCACGTAAGATGTATTGAAGTAGAAGACAGTACTGCACATAAGGATAAATGGCATTCTTGTCACTGAAAACTGATTGATGGCACAATCCTGCTAGAGACTATGAAGAAGAAAGGCAGGATTAAATCAGACTCGTGGAGATAGTGCAGTCACATGGAATGAAGCCTGTGAGATATGATCAAAAGAATTGGTTTGTATGTCACATTTGGGATGACCTATTTTTTAACCTTAGCCAAGTCATTTAATCATTCTGGGTTTCAGCTTTCCCTTTCAGTAGAGTTAGTTTAAACATACTATGTTATAATCTGAAGCCAGTGACTCTGGCAGCCAGGGCTGAAGACTGAGCAAAATTGAATACCCAGCAAAACAGAAAAGACACAGTAGAATCCTGAAGGGAGACGGACTTCCTTAAGCAATGAAACTCCAGTCTCCCGAAGTTGACTTAAATCATAGAATATAACTAAAAAACATGGCTGGTCCACACACCACAACATACATTCCCTGGGAATGTGCCCTTTCTCAATCTAGATAGTTCTTCACAAGACTAACTTCAGAGTCTCAAATTTTACACATTAAGGCAGTCTTCAGTTTTCTTTGCAGTTCCATAGTCACAGTTTGTTGGAGATCAATTATTTGTGTGCTACCAAATGCTAATATGGGCATCACCTAACTAAGACCCCAGAGCCATTCTCTCATATGCTTCTTGAGTTTGGCCCCAACAGTGCAGATGATGTCTGTCGTATAAAGACTACATGAATTCTTTGGATAGAATATTTGTTGAGTCTAAATCTTTTGGCTAACAATTGGACTATAAAATTGGCATCCATAGTAGTGTTTCTAATTTATTTACAAGGATTTGCTTCCCTATTCTGAATTACCCTGAGCTTCACTTTTAAAACAAAGCTCCTGGGTTACTATAACTAATTATATAATTTTTTTAAAAAAAGCATCTACAATAGAGTACTTAAAATTAAATTTAAAAAGCCACAACCACCTAATTTTTAACAATTATGGCAAAAAAATGAATTAGAGAAAAAATATTTACTCAAGAACTGCTGCTCAGAAAACTGGATTTACACACTCAAATCCTTATTACTCCCCTCAAATAAAACAATAAAGATTATTCAAAGACTTACATGTAAGATCTAAACTCAGAAACTGCTAAGAGAGAGTACAGAAAAGACAAATGAGTGGACAAGAGCTTTCTGAAAACAGTTCCAGCAGCTGGGTAAATAATTCCATAAAGTAAAAAAAAAAAAAAAAAAAAAAAAAAAAAAAAAAAAAAAAAAAAAAAACCATATATGATTGCATCCAATCAAAAAGTTTCTGCACAAAAATTTTAAAATCCAAAATGCCAGCTAGTCACTTAACAGAGAGGATTAGTATCTAAAATATATAAAGCACCAAGAATCACAAGCTCCAAAAGAAAAATAGTTCAATCAATATATGGCAATTCAGTTGTACAGATTTTTCTAAGAATACGAAGCAGGGAAGAAAGCTCAGAGAACATCATGGAGACTGGCAAACTAATGTGGACACAACAGATGCCTCAGGTCACTTCCACTGCATTTTCAGTAACAGGGATTTTAAAGAGCAAGGAAACATGGAGGAATGGTAGGGGGAAACTCACACATAGCTACAGAAGAGGGAAGAGAGATATCAAGTAAACCCTCTCCTCTGGTAGCAAACAGCAGCAAGATTCCATTTTTAAAATACCTAATACTATTATTCTCCTAAGGACGCATGGCAATAAAATGACTCCTGATGACGTAGGCTATACCCGTAGAAGGAGACACCCCTGAACCTTTGTCGGAGAAGCTTCTGGGAGTAGAAGAGGATCAGCTCCAACAGTACCTCTGTGTGGAGACAATGTGCAGAGACTAAATGACTCTGAGGCACTCATCCTAAATGGGGTGTCTTCTTGAAGCCCTGTCTCCTCAAGAATCAAAGATTAGTACCCAAGAGGAAGCTGGAAGATGAGTCACAGTTGATGGGTGACTCCAAGTATTTCTCTAGTCATAAGACTGATTCACATATGAACTCTGAGACTATGACAATTCTCCCAAGACCTGCACAAGCTCAAACCACATGGATAAAGGGAAACAGACACAAAGCAGCATCCCTAATCATGAAGCACTTTGCAGAAGACACCTGCTGGAAAAAGGAAAAACTGTTTCGTGCAATGGCATGTCAATACATAAATCAACCACACTCCGAGACAGCCACCAAATCCAGGAGTAGTTGATCAACATGAAACAGACTCTTTGGGAGACTTATGGACTTTGGCGGTTTTGTTATTGTTTGGTTAGTTGCTTGGTTGGTTGGTTTTGATAGGTTTTTGATTTTCAATTTTGCTTTGTTTTTGTTTTCTATTTGAGAAGAGGGGGGAAGAACATGAAGTTGGATGCATAAGAAGATAGAAAGGATCTAGGAAGAGTTTGAGGAGAGGAAAGACCCTTGAGGACATGGGCACAGGGGAAAAGTTCCTGAACAGAACACCAATAGCTTATGCTCTAAGGTCAAGAATCCACAAATGGAACCTCATAAAATTACAAAGTTTCTGTAAGGCAAGGACACCATCAAAAGGACAAATCGGCAAACAACAAATTGGGAAAAGATCTTACCAACCCTACATCTGACAGAGGGCTAATATCCATTATATACAAAGAACTCAGGAAGTTAGACCCCAGAAAACCAAATAACCCTATTAAAAAATAGGGTACAGAGCTAAACAAAGAATTTTCACCTGAAGAACTTCAGATGGCTGAGAAGCATCTTAAAAATTTTCAACATCATTAGTCATTAGGGAAATGCAAATCAAAACAACCCTGAGATTTCACCTCACACCAGTCAGAATGGCCAAGATCAAAAACTCAGGAGAAAACAGGTGCTGGTGAGGATGTGGAGAAAGAGGTACACTCCTCCACTGCTGGTGAGGTTGCAAATTGGTTCAACCACTCTGGAAATCAGTCTGGCGGTTCCTCAGAAAACTGGGCATGTCACTTCCAGAGGACTCCTGGGCATATACCCAGAAGATTCTCCAGCATGTAATAAGGATACATGCTCCACTATGTTCATAGTAGCCCTATTTATAATAGCCAGAAGCTGGAAAGAACCCAGGTATCCCTCAACGGAGGAATGGATACAAAAAATGTGGTACATATACACAATGGAGTACTATTCAGCTATTAGAAACAATGAATTCATGAAATTCTTAGACAAAAGGATGGAGCTGGAGAACATCATACTAAGTGAGGTAACCCAGTCTCAAAAGATCAATCATGGTATGCACTCACTGATAAGCGGATATAAGCCTAGAAACTTGGAATACCCAGGACATAATCCACATATCAAATGATGTCCAAGAAGAACGGAGGAGTGGCCCCTGGTTCTGGAAAGGCTCAGTGCAGCAGTATAGGGCAATACCAGAACAGGGAAGTGGAAAGGGGTGGATGGGGGAACAGGGGGAGGGAAGAGGGCTTATGGGACTTTCAGGGAGTGGGGAGCCAGGAAAGGGGAAATCATTTGAAATGTAAATAAAAAAATATATCAAATAAAAAAAAAGAAAGAAAACCAAGTACTTTTAAAAAATACCATGTATTTTTTTAAAAAACGTATTAAATAAAATATACTCCTTTGACTTGACCACTAGAGACTGGTCATAAACCACATAGTGGGTACATTCAGAATCAGTTTCAGAGGACTATTCATTGCAGCCTCCCCACAAGATTTTGAGACCATGAGAGAAAAATGTGCATTAAAACTGCACAGTGCTGACTGAGGTAAAAACCCAATAGAAGCCAATGCCTGTGGGAAAAGATCTAGACTCCAGACAATGTGTCATACATCAAATAGAATTGCTAAGGAGCCAGGTCAGTATTCACAGACATACCTGTAAAGGCCAGATCATCACCTGTGTGGTGGAGTTAATATGTATGACCCCCACAAAATTATGTTTGAATGCTGGCCCTATAGGGCAGGGCGCTGTTAGAAGGTGTGGCCTTGCTGGAGCAGCGGGGTAGCCTTTTTGCAGGTATCATTGTGGAGGCGGGCTTTGAGGTCTCAGACGCTCAAGTTAAGCCTAGTGTGGAATTTATTTCTGCTGCCTGTGGATCAAGATGTAGATCTCTGCTTCTTTGCCTTGTGTACCACCATGCTTTTTGCCATGGTAATAGTGGACTAAACCTCTGAAACTGTAAGCCAACCCTAATTAAATGTTTCTTTTATAAGACTTGCCATGGTCATGGTATCTCATCACAGTGATAGAAACCATAACTAAGACAAACTTTAACTTGACCTTGCTAGACCACACAAGGGATAAGAACAGCATTTGCAAGTCAATCCCTGAGGAACCACTCAATGTATGACCATCCTCTGACATCCACCAGCATTTGCAGTGTGATCTTTGAAGATGTGCTCAACATCTTCAACCCAATCTCACAAAAGGCTGTTCAAGGGCATGACTGGCATTTGAGAAGCTCAGAAGAAATGTCTAGAGAAGGGGCTGAAACTGCATTCAGATTTTAGATCCCTATCTGGCTGTCCTTGCTCTACTTTTGTTCTTCCCGTGCTCAACACAAAATGCCAACTTAGTAGGCAAGCTCTATTCACATTTCTGCTTCCATATGTCTTTTCTCTTTTTCTCCTCTCATTTTATTTCCTTTTAAGAGAGAGAGAAAGAGAGAGAGAGAGAGAGAGAGAGAGAGAGAGATGATTTTTACTTTTTAACAGTTCTTCAAGAATTTTACATCATGTACTCCTATTCCCACTCATCTCCCCCTCCCCTTATACCCACCCTCATCCCTTGCAACCTCCCCTCCAACAGAGAAAGAAATGTGGTTGTGGAAGCTGCAGTGTGTCCCACAGTACACCCTTGGTCCATACTTCTTTGCTTGCAAATGTTTATTGCAATGACTTGTGGGTCTGGCATGAGACCTCTGGCTTCTATCAATACTGGAACCTCACTGGGACTCCTCTTAGATATTCTCTTATTTCCCTGTGTCATGGAGGGTCTGTAGTTTTGGATCTGTAGGATTGGCCCCTGCATGAACTCCTTGTTCATCTATGGGGTAGATGTTAGGGTAAGTCAACTCAAAGCCATGAATCTGGGTCTGAGAGATATCTGAACTGATTAGCCCCCACCTCTCCTGCTCTCATGCCCTTGAGGGGCCAGCTAACTGGCACTCTGACACACACCCAGAGCCTGCTCCCCAGCTGAGGTACAGTGCCTGCTCTCAAAAGTGCTACAGTAGGTAAGGGGTAGGATCAAATCGTCCACTCTGATGACTTTGGGACCAGTTCTCCCATGTTCATATCTCAGGGCTGGCTGGCCGGTACCCCTAACACTAGGGTCAGCTCTACTGTGCTGCCAAGGCAAAACGCTGGGGAAAACTCTCCTGAGTGCTGCAGTTAGGGAGGGGCAGGGCCAGTTGTCCTGGGTTGATGACCCCAGGTCTAGGCCTCCCACCTGGCATAGGTAATGACAGGTGAGGAGGTAGAAGGATATCTCCCTCATCCCTGACACCACCTGAGAGTTGAGAGATGAGCGTAAAGCTAGCTCTCCCATGCTCATGTCTTCGATGCTGGTTCAACCACAACTATTGAAATGTGCACACACACCCACTCTCTTGAGCAATGGAACTGGCTAGGGGCAGGGTAAACTCTCCTGATCTCACTCCACCACCACCACCCACCCCAGAACCAGCTGTCCCTGAATGCCAGATGAAGGTGGGATCAGTTGTGCACAGTCTTCAGATATCAGCATGTTCCCAGGCAGAAGGCCAGACCAGGGACATCTGCCTGGCCTTTGATAGAAACAGACCCTGGTGCTATTGCAAGCTTCATTGTGACCACATCCTTCTGTTTCTCTTCTCTTCCATTCCTCCACCACTGACCTGCTCCCCTTACTGGCTCCTGGGGTCTCTGAGTGTCTGGGTTGTCTAAGGAATAGTCCCAGGAGTGCTATGACCTGTTCATGGATTATGGCGCCAGGACAGGAGTCATCTTGGGCATTGTCTGCCCCCCTCACACCAGGCCTGTGCAATGCTGGACTGGTGGTTATCTCAGGCTAACTCTCGGCCCAGCTCTCATGGCACTGGTCTGGTGGTCGTCTCAGGCATGTTTCTCTCCAGGGCAAGTCCTAGTGGCCCCACAGGAAGGTCATTTGTTTCAGGCTCACTCTCACTGGAGACCTGCCTGTGGTCCCAGGTGGAGTTCTTCTAAGAGCTGGGTTGGTCCCCATCCTGGAATCCCATCTAGGCCTGCAGATCTCTGGTTTGCTTTTTTCCAGGGAACATTAGGCTGCTAATGAGATGAAATATACAGTTATACAAATAAATACTGCTCACCCTCCCTAGTCATCAGAACTGCAAAGTAAAACAACATTCATATTCCTTCTTATCCCAGTCAGAACGGCAGAGATTGAAGAAACACATTACAAGATTCAAACAAAAGGAAACCGCGCCCACCACACTGCCTGCCAGAATCCAGCACATGCCATTAGAGAAATCTGTATGGAGTTTCTTCCCAAAATGTAAAAGCATGTAACATATGATGTCTCTATGCCACTCTTGGATATTTACTCTGATCACCCCAACTCAGAGTATCACAGTGATACACACACACACACACATCAGTGATTACTACAGCACTATTTCCACTGACTAGTCTAGGTGTCCCAGACAGAGGAGTGAATAGAGAAATTTTGGACACAACTGGAACTGCTTTCAGCCATAAAGATGAACTAAGTTGCATCATTTTCAGGAAACTGGAGCAACTGGAGATGATCATATGAACAAATTAGGCCAGTTTCAGAAAAGCAAATATCATGGTTTTTTTTCCCCTCTTTTGTGGTTCCTAAATTCAATCCAGTTACAAACTAAATCATGAAAGTATATATGATACAAAAGTTAAAGTGAAACTGTTTTGAGGGACAAAGGATGAGCAAGAGGGACAGACACAGGAATAAGTAGGGTAAAGACGCAAAAATAAGTAGGTTATGGGAGGAATGCATCCAATATACATTAGGTACTGGCACAAAGTATGTTCAATGAGTAGTTTAAAATAAAGTAAATATTAAACAACTTACATACTTCCAAAACAGACCAAATGTTGTCAAGAAGGCATGAGAAAAAAGCCCTTATGCACTTTTGAAGGGTTTGTAAAATAATCTAATTGTTTTAGCTATCAGTATAAAGATTCCTCAAAACAAAAGTTAAAATTGAAGACCCAGTTATCATAGCTCTAGTTATATATGAAGAAGTCAAAATCAGCATTATAGAAGTATTTTTATATTCCTGTTATGGAAAGATTACTCAAATAGCCAGATTATGGAATTAGCTTAGATGCCTACTAATAGGAAAGTGGATAAATAAAATGAGATATAACCCAGGTATGTGTATGTGTGTCTTTGTCTGTGTGTGCCTGTGTGCAAGTGTGTGTGCACTTGCACATGGATGTACATACGTTTAAGTATTAGCCCACAAAGAAGAACAAATTTAAATCATTTCCCTGAAAGTGAATAAAGCTAGAGGTAATTGTATTGATCATTATGAGCTGGACTTGGAGATAAACATCATGTTTTCTCTCCCAGACTTTTTTTTTAATGAGAGAGAGATGGGAAGAGATTATTTGCAAAGAGAGGATCCTGCAGAAGTTGGGTGGGTGGAGGGGAGGACAACAGCAGGGTTTCCATAATCAAGATGCATTGTTCCTGTGTTTGAAAATATCACAAGGAAACCCTGTGATCAATGGGGGGTCAATGGGGGATTAATAACATTGGTCAATATTATTAATATGTCTTCAGCTAATTTTAAAAAGATAAGACATTCTTGCTAACATTGAGAATGTTTCATGGCTTCACTCAAGCTATATGGACAAAAGTCGAATAACACTCAGGAAGGACACTGGTAAGAAAATATGAGCCAGCTCATATAAATAACAAAGTCCTTGATATTCTAATAAAGAAGACAGCATGGCAGATCCTGATGGTACAGTAGAAAAATGACACATTTGGTAAATTATTCTACAAATACTGAATAGAAAACTAGTTAAAATTTATGGTTGCAGGTTCCACATCAATTTTCAAATAATTTTCCTGTCATCCTGAATTTTTAAGCTGGAAAATTATGAACACAGATATTCTCCAAACGTTTTGGAGGAATAGAACATGCTTATTCTAGAATCTGTAATGAAACCGTAAAAGGTGCAATGTGGACAGCTACAGTGAAGCCGCCAAACAAAATAAGAAACACTGAAGCAGTAAAAATGGAAATTCAGAAATCAGCTCACAGAATATATTTACATAAAAATACACCAGGCAGCATTAATAATCTTGAACCTTCATTTGCATGAGCCCTTCATTAGAGATGGCCAGAAGCTATGACCTTTCAACTCACATGAAAAACACATATATTTACATAAAGAAAACCATGGTAGCATATCATTGAGAATATGCAGCTGCTAACAGGCAATGGGTCGCGTTGGCAAGAACTGAGCACATAATCACATATGTTCTTGAAACCCTAAGATTTCCAACATAAGGCCCTGTGAATAGATCATCTAAAAGTTAACTAGGTAACAGATATGGGAGCAATGACCTCCTGTAATAAACTGTGCAAATGTGAAGGGTGAAGATTAAAGAATTAGATGATAATCACACACATGGAAAACAGCAAAAATTAAAGAATCTACAAAGCAACTTGAGAGCACATTTAAATATCAAAAAAGCTAAATCCATCAATGCAGATCTAGTTATCAAAAAGAAAGTAAAAGAAGAAAGACACACTAAAACCTCTATGTAAGCAAAGATTCTCAGAAAAAAATGGTATCCATAACAGAAGGCAATTATAAACATTTTAAAGATCTGAAAAGTCTTTAAATATTGAATTTAAGAATTAACTGATGCTAACTTAGTCAGAGTTTCTACTCCTGCACAAACATCATGACCAAGAAGCAAGTTGGGGAGGAAAGGGTTTATTGAGCTTATACTTCCACTTTGCTGTTCATCACTAAAGGAAGTCAAGACTGGAACTCAAGTGGGTCAGGAAGCAGGAACTGATGCAGAGGCCATGGAGGGATGTTTCCTACTGGCTTTCTTCCCCTGGCTTGCTCAGCCTGCTCTCTTATAGAACCCAAGAACACCAGCCCAGGGATGGCACCACCCAAAATGGGCCCTCCCCACTTGATCACTAATTGAGAAAATGCCCCACAGCTGGATCTCATGGAGGCACTTTCCCAACTGAAGCTCCTTTCTCTGTGATAACTCCAGCCTGTGTCAAGTTGGCACAAAAAACTAGCCAGTACAACTGATAATAAAATATTTTCAAATAATTAGTAATGATATTAAAAAACCTCATGCGGTAATGAAAAATCAATCAAATAAAACTATAAACACCAATAAACAGAATTATTGAACGATATAACAATACTATGCAAATGTTGACACTTCCAGGAACTGTTTATCTCTAAGTAGTGGGATAATAATTCTTCCAATTTCATGGAAGACTCTATATACAATAATCTATATACAAATTATTGTGGGAATATCATGAGGAAAATTTATCTGCTGCTAAAAGTACTTTGTTTTAGTGTTATGAAGAAGTCAAACAACTTCCAGTTAGTAAGTCTCCAGGTCTTATATAACTTTTACAAAATGTGACAATTAACCAAAGATTTTTTTCAGTGACAGGAATCTCAGCAACACACAGGGAAAACAATTTGTCACTAGATTGTTCTATTCGACCTGTAATTGTCCCGACCCGCAGGACAGTCAACAGGGTTCCTTTAAGCCACCTAGAGGAAAGGCGATGGGGCGACAAGACACAAGAGAGAGGCCGGACAGCCTGTCTAGTTCTGATCAAGCTGTCAAACTTTAATTTTCAGACAAGTCAATATAAAGGGAAGCATACAAGGTTTGGGAGGGGTAAAGGGGGGGAACAATCTCAGGGGGGTGGCATCATTTCTAAGAAACAGTTTCTCATAATTTCTGGTAAAGCTAGTTATTGCTGTTGGAATGTTGGCATGATAAAAGGGGGGGTCATGAGGCGGTGAAGTGGAAAGGGGTTGCTACAGTAACCTATCTACAGATGAACGTCAAAAGGAGGGGGTTCTGAGACTTATGTAGGAACAGTTCTTGGCATGGAGATCTAAGTGAGAATGACTCCTGGTATTGAGGTCTCCTGGCATTGAGAGCCAGGTGGGGATGGCTCCTGGTATGGAGAGTTCTTGGCATTGAGTTCTAAGTGAGGATGGCTCCCGACAATTCCCCCTTCTCTGTATAGAGAGCAGAGGTCAGACAGCCATTGATGGCAAGCAGATAAGGCATCAAAATAATGGGACAGCGCCTGTCTTAGGAATCGACCCGGTCATCCATCATCCCGTTCCCGTTCGGTCGTCCCTGCCAGCCTCCAGAGACACCTGTCTTAGGTGGGAGTGGCCCTGGGAAGTTGCCCGTCATTGGCTAACTGCCCAGCAAGTTAATTGTTATTGATGCCTTTAGCTTGTGGGGCTCCTTCTGGAGTCCCGGCTGGAATGGCTGTGACAAGGATGCTCTTTCTGTTAAGGCACTAGAGTGTGCTGTTTGGGCTGTTTTGCCCTGGGGGTTTAGGTAGCCATCTCTCAATCTTCCATAGCCAAAAGATGGTAATGTACCTGAATAGGCTTGGCTGCCAGGTCATCTATCTGCTTCTTAATTAGGGCTGTAAGGCGTTTAAAAGCCCATGGTCCAAAAGAAAATAACAGTAACAGACCTACAAAGGGTCCTAGGACACTGGGTAAAAGTGTAGTGAGCCATGGAGAGGTAGAAAACCAATTTTCATACCAACTTTCTTTCTGTTCTCTTTCTCTCTTACGTTTTTCTAGGCCTTGTCTGACTATTTTCATGCTGTCTTTTACAACTCCTGTCTTACTAACATAAAAACAACACTCTTCTTTTAAAGCTGCACAAAGTCCACCCTGTTGGAGGAACAGGAGATGAAATCCTCTCCTATTTTGGAGGACAATCTCAGCTAGGGAGTCAATGGAGTCAGAGAGATCAATTATCCCCTGCTGAAGGCGTTGGACGTCTTGATTGATGGTAGCACTTAGCTCTGTGTACCTAGAGTTGGAAAGAACAAGGGAAGAAATACCGGTCCCTGCTCCCACAGCTCCAAGGCCAAGTAGGACAGAGAGAGTAACAGTAGAGATAGGTTCTCTGCGAGGGCGGCTCAAAGAAGTGGAGCCTCCAGTAGATGTGGATTGATCCCACAAGTGAAAAAATTCTTCAGAGCGATAATAAACTAAACGAGGGAACATCTTAATAAGAATGCAAAACTCAGGTTTCTCCCCCTTCTTTCGATTTTGAAAAACTGAGGCAGAGAGGCAAGGTGTAAGGCCATCAAGGCACACCCACCAAGTTCCCTCTGGGGGGAGAATAAAATAATTGCCAGGAGGGGGAAAATAGGTTTCATTGCACAAGTGAGCATAAAGTGAGGGGACATTTGTTCCACTAGAGATCACACAAAGTCCCAGGCCAGATATCTGGGTTAATGAAAGACTTGGCCAAGCACCCTTTTGCCAACGGCAGCGTCGTGGATCGTCAGCATGGGGGGGATCACCAAGAACAGCAATTCCTTCATAAAAGGGTGGTTGGGAATGGTAGCACAGCCAGCAATCTTCAACAAGTTCAGGGGAAGTTTCATTTAAAGTGAGAAAAGTCTGATTAACTAAAGAAAGTACAAGATTTGTAGTGGGAGCTGGCTGTACAGGCAGTGTAGTAGCTGATGGCTTAGCTGGTGGCCAGAGGGGAAATACAGAAGGTAGGGAAGTGTCTTTAATAGAAGGAGTATGAGTGGTGTCAATTCCTTTAGGAAGAATAGGATGAGGTATCAACACAGAATTAGGTCCCATTGGGACTGGCTGAGCATGATATAAAGGCTCTTTAAGGAGCTTAATAGAGAAAATAATACCTGCATCAAAGCCAAGTACATAGAGGCGAAGACCCTGTTCATAGCCTATCTGCCAATGTGGATTGGGAGATTTTGCATAGGTGGTAAACTTAATTTGTAAAAGTGTGCACCATCCGCTTGTAGGAGGATTAGAGGCCTTGTGGACTCATCATCTGTTAGAAAACTAGCTGAGGGTGTAACATTGTGTTTTACTTAGATGTAACCCCACAGGAGAAGTCCAGAGGCTCTCCCAAAGGCCCCAAACAACCAAAGTAAATCTTGAAGATGTCTTAAAATAAATGGCAGGCCACGTTCTATTTGGTCTGCACTTGAAATCTGTAAAATTTAAATATATGGCCTTTTGACACCCTAAAGGGGGGAAATCAGCAGTAGCCAATATCTCCCCTTTAATCTGTTTATAATTTGTCCAATTTTTAGCTAAATAAATTTGCCATGCAAAGAGGGATGTTGAGTCCGTAGATGTCCGTGGTGTCAGCACTAGCAAGAGGCATCCAAAGGTGTTGAGGACTGTGGCCATTTTCAATGATTATAATCAGCATCATTCTTTGTCTCAGCATTAGCATACTTTGGCAGCTAGCATGTTCCTTCAGCATCCTGCAGAAAAAAACATAAACATGCCCTCTCTCTACACTCAGAGAGTTCCCTAGTATATAGAGATGTGATTTTCCCTTCTTTTGTTTATAAAATATTGTTTTAAAGTTCTATGGGCCTGTTTCATATTTTGTCTTTGAGAATTATGAGGAATCTCTGTAATATGACCAACATCAAATTGTTAAAACATCTCAAGTAACTGGCTATAATAATCAGTTATAATATTTGTCTCAATCTGATTTGGAACATACAATATAGAAAAATAACATATATGATGACTAATTTTATTTGTTGTTGTTGTTGCTGTTGTTTCTTCTGTTAAAACATTTATAACTAGAAAGCTTGAGAAGCTGTTAATAATCATACACATATTTTTAATCAATTCTTTTGAATTGTATTTGTATAGATAATTGTAAAAGTTAAGAGTTGGTAGCATTAAAAAGGAAACAATTTCAAGCAATTGTAAGGCATGATATATATATATATATATATATATACACATATTATTAATATAAAAATTAAAAGTTTGATTTTTAATATTTTAAAAAAGAGGAGCTACAGCACCCAATTCAATTATCTGTGCTGAAGCAAGGGGACACACAAAGGAATAAATATGTGATTTAATTATAAGAGCTTTACTCCCACAGTAGATGCATTTTTATAGGATGCATGTATAAATCTATAAAAATATAAAAACATGTATGGAGGCAAAATTTTTAACAATTTATCTTTTGAATAACAATTATTAATTTTGTCAAAAAAAGGCTTGCCATGTAATACATTGACTATCACTAATAATTAATTTGATTGCTGTTTAAAATAAGGAACAAACATTTTATCATGCTCTTAAAACATTCTTTTTAAAATTATTTCTATGATTTTATTTTGCAACACTTTATTATTACACCAAATCTTCATTGGAGGATGTCAAAACCTTATTTGGAGAGATTTACATTAGTGTTCTCTTTGTCAAGGAATGGAAGTAAACATATATCATAAACTGTTAACAAATACTTACGGTAGCTTTCTCCAAGTTATGTCTCTCAATATTTATTTTGTATTTACCTTGAGAACATCAGAGGCTTAAATCCTCTTATCGTAAACTTAAAGCAGTGTCTTAGCCAAATAATTTATCTTAACATTTTTTTTAATTATTTACTTAAAAAATTTAAAAGCCCATTGTTAAGAGCAAGCCATTTCTTGAGGAAGAACTTTCTAATGAAATTATTATTTTTACTGTTTTTTTTTTAAGTTAGCTTATGTTTAACCTTTCACAGATGTAAGTTTGAACTTTATTTTGAACCACATCTATATGAATCTGTTAAAAATGTTCTTTTGGCCAGAACTCTCTAGGTGAGGCCTGTAAGATAAGGCTAGACCTACACCCATCAGTCTTGCAAGGAGTAGCCCATTGTATGAAGGTCATATAACAAAAGAACCTGTAATATCAAAGCATAACTACAATTTTTGAAAGCAAAACCCAGTTTTAAGCAATCTTTTCTCCTTAAAAATAATGGCAAACACATTACTTTCATATTGCAAAGTTTGTCTATCAGCTTGTGTGTTTGAGTGTATGACAGTGTAACTTATTGAAGAGACATTATTTTAAATCTTATTTTTTATAAGTCTGAGTTCTAGGATAAGAATCACATAAAACATTATGTCAATTTAGAAATATCTTAGAGGCCTGTTTTTCTTGGCTTCTGTCATGCCTCGTGTTGCTTAAGATAGCTTTAACCCTAAATTATCAGTTTTAAACTTACCTTTTGTTACCATCATTATATTTTTTTTTTAAAATCATGTCCAATAACTTATGAGCCAATACTCTATAGTCAAGACATGTAAAACATTTATACCTTTAAGACCAATTAGAAATAAAGATGAAGCAATTACACAAATCTCATTAATTTAAACCAAACATTTTTTTCCAGGTGTAATTTCAGGGGCATAAAGCACTTTGAACCCAGTCATCACCATGGTAGAAATTTGTCTAGGAGAATTAACCATTGAGCTTGAGGCTGCTGGCCCCTTAAGAAGTAGCTTTTTCTCCAGCTGTGTTTAACTCGTAGTTAAGAATGTGAGGCACCTTTAATCATCTTCCTCTGTGTAAATTGCAGACTGGCAGGACTACCAGTAGATAACGTATTTTTTTTTTACCATTTTTTTTCTTTTCAACATATAACATAAACACAACAATCATTCAGCCAATCAAAACAATAGACAAACAAATTGACACACATATGGACAGGTTTTGGTGCACCAAAGACAGACAACAGACAAAGATGGAACTTGATGTCCCAAAGAGATCCAAATATCTTAACCAGAACTAAGGATATCTCTAGTAGGATTCAGAGAGGAAATAGGATGTCTCCCATTTTTTTTTTTCAGGAGAGTTTTGAAATAGTTTTTAACCAATTTTTTTTTTTTGATACCATGCCCTGCACATGGAAAGACTGCTTTTCTAAAACCTGCTTTTCCTCTTGTTTAAGAGTTAACTCCTTATCTTCTTTTTCTTCTGGGAATTCTGCCAGAGAAGGGAGGGAAGACACAGTGGCAACCACTGATAGTTACTCCATAGTGCCCTGCTTTTTTAACCCCTATTGGGTTCATAAAGAGAAAGGTTTAAAGAATGTGATATATGGCAGAGTAGAGGAGGGTGGTGCCTAGGTGAAAACACACAGACATGGTATAGAATAAAATTTATTCAGGATGGAGGATGAGAGTTAATGGGGTAGTGGAGACAGAGAAAGGCAGAGAGAGTGTGTAGATAAGTACAGACTGGCCATGACCATGTAGAAAGAGGTAGGAGGGGAGGAGAGCCCAGGAATTTCTTTACAGTCTAGGACTTACATTCTGTCCTGTGAGTAGTTTTTACTTTCGATTTCTCTGGCCATTTTAGCTGCCTCTGACTTCCAAAGAATAAATTCTCCCCCAGAGAACTCAGCTTGGGTAAACTGCATAAATTCCTCAGGTGTGAGCCAGCCCTCAGTGGAAGATTCTAAGTGCCAAAGTGAAGGGAGCAGTCCGCCCATAGGCTGTGACTGCGGACTTTAATTTTTCTAAAATTTTCTTGAAGTTAGAGTGACTATTTGTACCTCTAAGTCTCATAGCTCCTTTAAGAGGGCTACTTGCTCCTTGCGGCTATCATTTGGTGAAGAATTTTTTTCAGTGGCTCTCCTGCTGGCAGCTTCTCCTCCAAGTTGTATTCCTCCCCGGGAGATAGTGTCAGCACCTGGACTATGACTAGATTTCAGAGTTTGTAGAGAAGGATAGACTTTGGTCTTTTTGAGAAATTAGGGAAAAGAGCAGACATGGAAACCGTTTTAAATGTCCCTTCTCCATATCTATCAGAGGCGGGAAGGATAAGAGAGCACAGAGACAGTGTCCGGACGAGCACTTTTTCAGAGAACTAGATCTTGGAAACAGGAAGAATTCTGAATAATGTCATTAATCAGAGACCAGTAGTTAAAGGCAGTAACCGGAACTTTTTTTTTTCCTTTTCTTGACCAAAAGTTGCATAGTAATCTCGTACTCTAGCCCATGTTTTCTTACCTATGGTTCCTTTCTCTGGGAACCAGGGACAATTTGTCCGATCTCCTTTTCTTAACCCAGCCCCGTGTCTTGCGAGATTCCTGAATCCCTGAAATGAGCAGGGATTGTTAAGTAAAAGCTTGCCCCATGGGGTCTCACCTTCAGAGAGACGAAGTTGTCCTGGAGACTTTCCCCTGGCCAAGCGCACCGGCGGGTCAACCGTGCTTCGACCAAATCCAGTTCTCCCAGGGAGCTGCTCCTCTCCGGGAGCCGAACGCGGAGGGCCCTCCTCCTTGATCCACGACCTCCTTTCTCTAGATAGCTCCACAGGTACCACACTGTTGGGCCCGACCCGCAGGACAGTCAACAGGGTTCCTTTAAGCCACCTAGAGGAAAGGCGATGGGGCGACAAGACACAAGAGAGAGGCCGGACAGCCTGTCTAGTTCTGATCAAGCTGTCAAACTTTAATTTTCAGACAAGTCAATATAAAGGGAAGCATACAAGGTTTGGGAGGGGTAAAGGGGGGAACAATCTCAGGGGGGTGGCATCATTTCTAAGAAACAGTTTCTCATAATTTCTGGTAAAGCTAGTTATTGCTGTTGGAATGTTGGCATGATAAAAGGGGGGGTCATGAGGCGGTGAAGTGGAAAGGGGTTGCTACAGTAACCTATCTACAGATGAACGTCAAAAGGAGGGGGTTCTGAGACTTATGTAGGAACAGTTCTTGGCATGGAGATCTAAGTGAGAATGACTCCTGGTATTGAGGTCTCCTGGCATTGAGAGCCAGGTGGGGATGGCTCCTGGTATGGAGAGTTCTTGGCATTGAGTTCTAAGTGAGGATGGCTCCCGACATGTAATATCTTCAGACTTCTCTCTACAGTGATAGAGCAGGTTTTGTAACTTCAAGGCCTTACCTTTAATAACTTGTCTCTTTTAAGATTCTCCAGACTAACTAACCAAGGTAAACTCAGTACCTTCGTGCAGCCTATATTTCAAGCCATGCTCAGAGGAATGTTGTCAAAAGGAAAGCATTCTTAAAATACTGCAGCATAAAGCAATGTATAATCAGGTGTGATTCAGTCAATACTAAAGCTTTCTATATCTGTGTTACTACACTGTGACTTACAGGACAGTTGTTAAATGACACTTAACAATTAAATGAACTAATTGACACAATAGTTAGGTTTGGAAATCACCAAAAGCGGTAGGAGCTGGGCTCGGGATTTATATAACGGCTGGTAGCAATTTCTCAAGAAGTCAGAGAAGAAACCAAACTAAGGAAATGAAGCGGGATCTACGACATGTCGGACACATCCTTGATTGGTTTTAAGTTGAATTAATTTTGTTAATTTCGATACTTTCTCTGTGCCCTTTGGTTAGTCTGGCTAAGAGTTTATCTATCTTGTTGATTTTTTCAAAGAACCAGCTTTTGGTTTTGTTGATTCTTTGTATGGTTCTCTTGGTTTCTACTTGATTGATTTCAGCCCTGAGTTTGATGATTTCCTGTCTTCTTCTCCTGGGTGAATTAGCTTCTTCGTGTTCCAGGGCTTTTAGTTGTTCCGTTAGTCTTCTAGTGTATGCTCTCTCGAATTTCTTTTTGGAGGCACTCAAAGCTATGAGTTTTCCTCTTAGCACTGCTTTCATTGTGTCCCATAGATTTGTGTATGTTGTGCCTTCATTTTTCATTAAATTCTAAGAAATCTTTGATTTCTTTCTTTATTTCTTCCTTGCCCAAGGTATCATTGAGTAGAGTATTGTTCGGTTTCCATGTGTATGTGGGCTTTCTGTTGTTTTTACTGTTATTAAAGACCACTTTTACTCCATAGTGATCTGTTAGGAGGCATGGGATTATTTCAATCTTATATTTGTTGAGGTCTGTCTTGTGACCAACTATATGATCTATTTTGGAGAAGGTACCATGAGGTGCTGAGAAAAAGGTATATTCTTTTGCTTTGGGATGAAAAGTTCTATATATATCTGTTAACTCCAATTGGTTCAAAGCTTCAATTAGTTTCACTGTGTCCCTGTTTAGTTTAACTTGGAATCCTTGAGCTGGTACCCTGTTTGGTTCATCGGTTCGTGACATGAGCATTCTTCCTCACCTTCCTTCAGTGACACTCTCGGGGAGGCTTTAGAGCCAAATGCCATGCCCAGGACTGTGTGGCTCCCAGCCTAGCATCCTTTCCACAATGCTGGGAGCGCATATCCAGATTTTTAAAACCCTGCACCTTTATGCTATGAGACAAGAGCAATGCTGTATAAAGAACAATTTTGTTTTCCTCTCTCTTGCAAACTTCATCCAAGGAGAAAAATCTGTGATTTTCCCATTAGACAGTAGTCTAGAGTCTGCCAAATATGCGAACCCTAATCTCAACCCAAAAAGTCACAGTTCCAAATCCTAACTGTGACTCCTCATTAGTCATAATGGAAAAGCAACCCTTGCTCCTCACGCAGAGCCTGGGACAGAATGATGCCTTCTTTATTTTGCAGAGAAGAAAATAGTAGTTGTTCTATCTTCCTGTTCTTTCTTCAGTTTACAGCCTCTTTGCCTTACAAGTCACCCAACAAAGCGCAAAAGGTTGCCAAGATGTACAAACACTTAGTGCACAAGCTTGAGGAACTGAGTTCAATACCTGCAATCCACAGTGGAAGGAGAGAATAGACCACTGGTTCAACCCGAGGACCCATGGCACACATGAATCTGCGCATGTGCCAGATATGAACAACACACACACATACACACACACACACACACACACATGGGCACACTGTTAGCACATATACATAATACTTATGTTATTGTTGTTGTTGTTGTTGTTGTTGTTATTGTTATTATATTTCAGTAGAAGTTGCTCAGCCTTTCCCCATGTTTTCAGTTTCCCAGGCTTCCATCCAGGCAGCAGTGCTAACCTCCCACTGGCCTCTCTCCATTTCCAGTCATTCTACACACACACACACACACACACACACACACACACACACAGCATCTAACCTTTGCTATCTTCCTGCTACACCAGGCAGAAATTAACACCAGTTCTCTTTTGCACAGTTTAGATTTAATGTTAGGTGATAGTCTCATATCCCGTGGCAGAGCAAATGAAGACAGTGTAATTTTCCCCCCACAAACCTGAAACACATTTTGCCGTGGCTTTTGTCTCCCATTTTGTAAATTAGGTACTTTGACCTATTAACATACAGACCCTGTAGTGTTCTGGAGCTCTTAGAAACTGCCAGGGGCTGGGCTATGATACATGCTTTGTTTTGTTATTCTGTGTGTTCTTTATTGAGGAGTAACTTGGATACAGAAGAATGTGTGTGCATTCTATGAGTGAAGTCCCCGCATCTTTACCCATGATCAGACACCCTTATCTGACTACCATGCACTCACAGAACCAAACTCTGTCACCCCAAAACATCTCCTTTGTTCTATCCCTTACTATACTTCACCAAACACTAAGGCACTGTTTTAGTTTATATTCATAGAGGTTATTTTTTTCTGTTCTGAACATCAAATAAATATGAATTCTGATGTTTTTTTCTCAGCAACATAGTTCAGAAGATCTGTACATGGCTTTTACAGGTGTCAGAATTTTCTTCCCCTTTCCATTGGCTACTATTCCAGAGTATGAACATACCAGTTTGTTCCCAACTGGTTTCAGTTTGGGATCTTGCCCTGCAAACCATTCCGGCAGTTTGGCTGAAACCAAGTGCTTAATGGATCTTCCTTGTCCTTCAATTCTGTTGCAGTGAGTCATTTATCTCTGTTTATTTCTGACCATCTTGTTTGATTACAGCTTCATGGTCTTGAAATCAGCTGGTGAATGCTCTGTAATATTGCTTTTTTTCTTTAAGGTCATCTGATTATCTAAGTCCTTTGGATGTCCATATTAATTTAGGAGTCATTTCTATATAACAGATTACGTGCTAGAAATTACGCTGTGATGTCATCAACTGTGTAAACCATTATAGAATATCAATGATACTGGGGCTTAAATCTTTGAATATACCCTTCCATTTGCTTAGCATGTCTGTGGCAATGTGTTCAAACTCTTCAGTATCTCCATATTCTGTTTTTGATGTCCTATGTTTATGCCTTGGGTGGTAATCTTTAAAATACCTTCACAAATTCTTTGAAACATTTTAATAAAAGAGATAGAGATTAATTGCCTTCCTCTTGAGTCTGAGAGTTGTGATTTCTGAGAGAAATCACATACATATGTATATGATTAAATCCTAAAAGACACTTCAGCTTTCTGGGACTTCAGGGATGACTTGGGGAAGAAGGCTCACCCAGGCCTCATGGGGACATCTGAACAGCCTCTGAAGAAGACTTGTTATGGGAACAAATTCCAGCAAGTTTTCAGAGATAAATATGCCTCTGGTCATCAGTTTGAGAAAGCCTTCTCAGCAGCAGGTGATCCTACATAAGTGATTAAGTCTTCTGGAGAATACTGACTCCGGCCTATAGCTATAACCTCCTGAGAGTCCTCTACCCCAGGAGAACCACAATATAAAATGCCTTCTGTATTTCTGACTCTAAGAAACTGAAAGATAACACTAGCTTGTTCCTAATAAGTGATAAATATTGGGACTAACTTTCATAGGTAACATAAAATAAGTACATTGTTTGCAAAAGGGAAAGCATTGATTTAGGACACCCAAATTGAAGTTCTGAGCAAAACAGAAATTTATTTGCCCCAGAGGGACAGAGGACCTGGGAGATAGAGGATGAAGGAGAAGGGGAAGGGAAGAAGAGAGTGGGAGGAAGGGGTATTTGTTCTTGAGTAGGACAAAGGACTGCCTCTGGATAGAGAGGAGAGAGATGTGGCCCATAGAAAAATGTCAGTTAATAAAGGGAAAACCCATGTTAGGATAAAGTATTTACTTTTAATTGGGCATGTTAATTAGGTGAGCCAAAGGGTGCTTTTCATTGCTGGTAGCCATTTGATTTTGGTAGTAGTCCTCAGGAATGAGTCTTGCATAAGAAAGTGTACAAATAAGGGAACAGACCTTGCTGACTCCCTATAGGAGTCAACTTGCTTACAAAGGAAGGGGGAAGTGGGAAGGGCAAGGCCTACCAGGATCCTGTTAGCCAGACCTGAGCTTGCCAGGGCCCTTCAATGTAATGTGTGACACTTGGCGGAAGCATTGGGTCTATTTAAATGTTAGCAGGGATGAATTACAGGCCTGGAAAAATATAAAAAATATAAATATTATGGATTACATTCTTTGTATTTCAAACATATAAGATGGAAAAAATTTTTAAATGATACAACGTGCTAAAAGCTCTACTGCCATAAATCAAGGAAAGATTTTTTTTCAGTAAGTGTAAGTAAGGAACAGTCAGCTCTGACATTGTGCCCGTCAAAGCTGGAATGCTATTACCAGGTTCATTTAAAGAGGATCTAAGAATCCAGGGATTAAACAACCCTATTAAAAAATGGGGTACAGAGTTAAACAAAGACTTCTTACCTGAAGAACTTCGGATGGCGGAGAAGCATCTTAAAAAATGCTCAACTTCATTAGTCATTAGGGAAATGCAAATCAAAACAACCCTAAGATTTCATCTTACACCAGTCAGAATGGCTAAGATTAAAAATTCAGGAGACAGCAGGTGTTGGAGAGGGTGTGGAGAAAGAGGAATACTCCTCCACTGCTGGTGGGGTTGCAAATTGGTACAACCACTCTGGAAATCAGTCTGGCGGTTCCTCCGAAAACTGGGCACCTCACTTCCAGAAGATCCTGCTATACCACTCCTGGGCATATACCCAGAAGACTCCCCACCATGTAATAAGGATACATGTTCTACTATGTTCATAGCAGCCCTATTTATAATTGCCAGATGCTGGAAAGAACCCAGGTATCCCTCAACAGAAGAGTGGACACAATGGAGTACTATTCAGCCATTAGAAACAATGAATTCATGAAATTCTTAGGCAAATGGATGGAGCTAGAGAATATCATACTAAGTGAGGTAACCCAGACTCAAAAGGTGAATCATGGTATGCACTCACTAATAGTGGATATTAACCTAGAAAACTGGAATACCCAAAACATAATCCACACATCAAATGAGGTACAAGAAGAAAGGAGGAGTGGCCCCTGGTTCTGGAAAGACTCAGTGAAACAGTATTCAGCAAAACCAGAACGGGCAAGTGGGAAGGGGTGGGTGGGAGGACAGGGGAAGAGAAGGGGGCTTACGGGACTTTTGGGGAGTGGGGGGCTAGAAAAGGGAAATCATTTGAAATGTAAATAAATTATATCGAATAAAAAAAAAAGAATCCAGGGATTAAGATAGAAATGTCCTTGTCTTAACAAAGAACCATACGTTTCTAATACCTGGAGGTTTTCTTGATTTAGGGAGAGTAAGTTTATTGACACAGTTGACCCTAAACCCACGAGTGTGGAATAGTCTTAGGCATGGTACATTGTAGGCATCTTAATGTGTGACAGTGAGAAAGTGTATGAACATCACACACACTCAACAGCTTTCCTACGTCTTAAGTATGTACACATTGATGAAAGACCTACCATTATATGTTTATATCTCATATACAAAGTCAATGCATACTATGAATCCATCCAAGCCTCTTGGCAGTGAGTACTAGGAAAGTCAAGCAAAATAGTAAAATGACTCGATCATTCAAGTTATGGGATCTGAATATGTAATCTACATATAGGGTGGTTGTATAATTTATTATCTATACGAAGGCATGTTTAATAGCAAATGGGTATACCATTAACAAATCAAATCATAGAAGCATACAAATAATAAGACTATTCTAAGAAAGTGAAAATATAATTCTGCACTATGAACCTAGAAAAAGTTTCTGAGAAGATGGGAGACTGTTATTCCCACTATTTCTCTTAAAAATCTAAATAACTCCTACCTAAGATCATTTCTACAGATGTGATGGTAGAACGGAGTCCGTCGAATTTAGATTCATCAGTTGCAATACGCCTTCAGTGAGACTCATCTTGGTGTAGTTATGCACAAGATAACTGTCATCAAAATTAAGTGCAGCCATCTTTACAAATAAAACTTGGAAGAGCTGTTGGGAGTTTTGAAAGCTAAAATCCTTGCCAGAGAAAGTGCTATTGAAGATCGGTAAGGCACTTGAAAAGCATAATTATGGTAGTTAAATGGCATGGAATCCAGGCAAGGGATGAGAGTGATCCTGTGAATGGAGCTATGACACGTGACAAAATTCAAAGGAAAAGATGGAGACATAGATGGTACATTTGAAAAACATCAAATACAAAGAGACATGCAATTCTCGCCCATAACCCCACTCACTTGCACTACTCTGGTTGCCTGGGCAAGAATTATTTAAAATGCCACCTGATTTGGATAAAGTGCAATTTCACTTCTACTGTCTGAAACAGGTTTTCTAGTTGACGAGATCTGAACTGTTAAATCTAATCTACAATCTGCTTCTTTGGGCAAATTTTATACAGCTTAATTATATTTAGAAAGTCTTAAAAAAATGAGAAGGACAGCAGGATGACTGAAAGCAGCTGCCACCAAGTTTGGTGACCTGCTGGATAGGAACTCACAAGGTGGAAGCAGAAGTCTGACTCTTGCAACTTGTCCTCTGACCTCTCTAGACACTGGCACCATAGTACACTAGTTCTATTTCTGTCTCTGTGCCTGTCTCTGTCTCTGTATGGCCCTCTTCCTCTCCACCACCCTCTCCCCACCCCGATCTCCCTATCTCTCCTCTGTCCCATGTGTACCAGTGAGCAGGTGCATACATACACACACAAACACACACACACACACTCACATGCCTCTTTAATGATTAATAAACCAAGGCCCATTTATGTATATTCATCAGCTATAAACATTTAAATTTATTTTAAGACTATGATTAGTGCTTCCACTCAGCAATTGCATTAATGCAGCTCCTGGGCATAGTACAGTTAGTTGACTCAAGTCTCCCCATGCGCCAGTGAAACCTGAAAATATTATGATGGCTTGCTCATCAATAAAACAACTTGAATCTTCTTCATAGAGAATGAAACTGAAATGGGTTATGCAGCGATTGCTATAGGCTGGTTAAGTCAGATTCCAGAATGTTACATTGTTCCTCCCCTGACATCCAGATTCTTACTGAACCCCAGATGTTTGATCAGTCTCAGAATCTATTTTGTATTTCCAGAGATAACCCTTCTGTCCTTTACAACAAGCCCTCGAAGCACATAAGGACTGGGAGGGAGGGAGTTCCTTGCTGCTGCTCTGGGTGGAAATGGTGAAGGAAGCAGGAAAACTAATACAGCAGCTTTTCCCCCAGCACACGCTGCGGGGTGAGGGCTGCATGATAGTATGGATGGAGACATAGATGCGCAGACAGGGAATAGCGCATGTCCCAGCATCCTCCAAAGCTTGCACTCGACACAGAGCGCTCTTGCAAAGGCCTGCTTTGGAATCCTGCTTCACATCCTGCAGTTCCCTGTTGATGGAACTCACTTAATCAACCAATCTCAATGTGGAAAATAAGTATTTAGAGTCCAACACACATACTTGGTAAACTTTCTTTATGAAACAATTTGCATGATTAAAGCTAAAATAACAGGATATGTTTGACAATAGTTTACAACCAGTAGGTGTTTTCTTTTTTTTATTTACTTTTTTTATTCAACATATTCTTTATTTACATTTCAAATGATTTCCCCTTTCCTTGATCCCCCCTCCCCACAAGTCCCATAAGCCCTCTTCCCTCCCCTTGTTCCCCCATCCACACCTTCCCACTTCCCTGTTCTGCTATTCCCCTACACTGCTGCACTGAGCCTTGAGCTCTCTCTGTGTGTGATATACCGAATGGCTTCCAGAGATGTGCTTCCGGGTGGTAACCTTTCTTCCTCTCTAGTTAGAGCACTCTTCACAAGAACTTAAGATATTCTCACTGGTCTATGCCTGGACAGATAGTCCAGAGAAGTAAGATTCCTTGCCTTCATTCTGCAATATGCAGGATCCAGCACTGGGTCCTTTTTCCACCAGCACCCTATACAGCAGCACGTTTGGACACTGTGAAAGGCAGCCAGTAGGATGGGAAGAAGTAGGTGGTCCTTTCTTCATTAGATAGGGGTTGATTTTTCTGCGTTCTTAAGATAGTGTGAGATGTCTTCAGCAGTAAGGTGTTGCCTTATATGCAGCCTTGGTGGGTAGCCAGGGGCAATGGTAATATTCTGTGTTATCTGGGGGAACTTCTGGGGGCCTCCCTGACCAAGAACTCAAAGGGCACTTCCACAATTTTAAAATTATATTTTGAAATTAATCTTACAATTTTGATACGTTGTTTTCATGTATCCTTAGTTTTGCTTAATTTCTCATATTTCTGCTCCTACCCTTTAACTCCAAGTTATTCCTTGTTTTCTTTTATATATTCTATTATCGCTCCAACTGTTAGTATTATTCATTGGATTGTGAGGTTGTAGACTTCCAAACACCCTTTCTTTGGACTAGCCTTCTCTTCTACCTGTTAGTTTCCCTGATAATCCCACACCCTTTCCTACCCAAGCCATCCTGCCTCTAATATTCCATATCTCTCCTTTCATTTTTCCTATCATCTACATCCTCTGTCCCTACTTGCCACATATCTTGAAAACCAGTCTGTATAAGTTAATGCCCACTCTTGAAAATAAAGCCTTTGATAAATGGCATTTGACAACAACAACAACATACACACATACACACACACACACACACACACACACACAGCCTGCAGTCAGAAGAGAACCACTTAGAAGCAGGAAAGAGAACAGTAGGAGCACAAAGGGGACAATAGAGGGTAATGGGAGAAATATGGAAATAGATATAAAACACATGCATGGAAATGTCATGAAGAAACCCATCATTTTGTAAACCTACTAGACACTTAATTTCAAAGAAATAAGAGAAATTTCTAGCCAGGTGGTGGTGGTACATGCCTGTAATCCCAGCACTTGGGAGGCAGAGGCAGGCGGATTTCTGAGTTCAAGACCAGCTTGGTCTACAGAGTGAGTTCCAGGACAGTTAGGGCTACACAGAGAAACCCTGTCTCGAAAAACCAAAATAAATAAATAAATAAATAAATAAATAAATAAAATAAAAATAAAAAAATTACATTTCTAGAGTGTGACTCGAAATCGTGGATTACTTGAATACAACATTGAAAATAGAGAGGCAACACTCGGTAGCATTATCCAAAGCTCAAAGGGAAGGGAAATGATGTAAACACAGTACACACGTGTGGAATTCTACTACTGCTCTGCTGGATGGAGATGAAAATGTAGTCATTTCCAGGAAATGTATTTATATTGTATTATTATTCCCATAGATGGTTGCATGACTCAAACCTCAGCAGAGAAGATTTGTGTAGTAGACAGTGGTCAACACAGCGATGAACAGTGGGCAAGGTGCAGAGGGGGAGAGGTGCTTAGCAACAGAGGCAGAAGGATTCCTCATGTCTGACAGCCCACCAGTGTAGCCAAACTGGTGATCTTCAGGTTCACACAAAGCACGTAACATCAACATCTGTTATGACATCAACGTCTGTGTTCTACATACATTCACACACATGCTCATGTGCTGGAACACATGCACATACATACAAGATAAAAGAACCCTTCAAATTTTGAAAGACAAAATTATACATCACTATTCTATATCCAACCAAATTAAAATGCCAAGTTGAAATACATAATAACCCTTTGGTATCCAATGGGTTTTTTTTTTTTAGAAATTCCCTTATCTACCCAACTCTATAGATGCTAAAATCCCTTATATGCACAGATGTGGAACCTGAAGATATGGGAGTTTGATCATAAGCATTTTATAACAAGATAATAACAAAACATCTATAATACTACCTCTCAGAAAAAGTCACAACATTTGATATAACCTTCATATAGGCTTATGATGCTTTGAAATATTTTTGAAATACGTGTAATACCCAATATGTTGCTGACACATCACTTTACTCAAATACATTCACCATAGTATACTTCATGCAGCAATTTCCAGATTTCTTCTTCACAAATTTTTGAAATTTCTTTGTAGATATTTTAGATATTTTTCATTCCTGAGTTGGGTGAATCCATAGGCGTGGAACTTGAAGGTGTGGAAGGTTAATTATACACATTTTATAACAGCATCGTAACTAAACATTTACAGTGAGTTCACATGTTCCCTCTCACCAAAAGTTACTTATAAAATACAGTGCCTGGCACAGTGAAGGAATCTGTCGTTACACTAATGGACTCTGACAGCATCTAGGGGAAATAACCATAATGAAATAATGACCATTTTACTGTAATGGGAAGTTCTTTACACAGTCATCAACATCCTGGGGAAAATAGTAGAACATTATGCCCTACTTCCCCCCTGCCCCACCCCCCGGATATGTGCTAAATTTTGTGATATAGAAGCGTGAGAGTAGGCTAAGACGCATAAACGCCAGGAACATCTGGGGTTCTGGAGATGAAAACTATAATATTTTGGCTGACAATGAACGGAGCTAGGGCTTTAAAATCCCGAGAGGAAAGCAGCACAATGCAATGAGCCTGATATGCAGTCATTTTCCTGTCAGCTCTTCTTCTAGTCGATGGAGCTGTCAAGGGTGCAGAGCAGAGCTGAGCCGAGAGCTCAGTATTGTGGCGTTAGTAGAGTACTGAAGGATTAATTCTGGAGGGCAGGGCCAAACAGAAATAGATAACAGATACTTAAGTTATTTAAATATGTAGGACAACAAACACTATTTTGAAAGCCGTGATTAGTAGGTTGAAGAATTTAGAATATGCTCTAAACCGAGAGTTTAAATAATTTGGAGAATTTCACCCATAATGTGAATTGATTAGAAACCTGTTTAAAATTATGACACTGAATATGGAACACGTTGGATTTAGAAATCAATAAATTAGCTTAATTTCAGACTAGGCACATCAGAGAAGAGAGCTGGTGAACCTGAAGCCTTCCGAAGAATTTAGTACATTAATTTTAATATACTCGTCTAACTGCACTCCAAAGAGAAAAAGGAATGGAAACACAGAAGTATTTTGAAAATAACATTAGATGAAGGTTTTTTCTTTTCTTTTTTTTTAATTTTAATTTATTTACATTTCAAGTGTCATCCCCTTACCAGTTTCCTCCTCTCCCGGAAGCCCCCTCATCCAATTCCCCTTTCCCCTGCTTCTAGGATGGTGTTCCTCCACCCACCCACCCACTCCCACCTCCCTGTCCTCAATTCCCCTATACTGGGACATCTATCAAACCTTCATAGAACCAAGGACCTCTCCTCCCACTGATGACTGACAAAGATGTCCTCTGCTACATATGCAGTTGGAACCATGTGTACTCCTTGGTTGGTGGCTTAGTCCCTGGGAGCTCTGGGGGGGGGGGGGGGGTCTGGTTGGCTGATACTGTTCTTCCTAAGAGGTTGCAAATCCCTTCAGCTCCTTCATTCCTTTCTCTAAGTCCTCCATTGGAGACCCCATGCTCAGTACAATGGTTGACTGTGGGCCATCTGACTACAAATTACTTGAACACATGTAACCTACAATTCATAGAATGAAGATTGAAGTGTGCAAAATGCAAGCCATGCTCAGAGGCACTATTCCAAAGCTAAAAAGAAAGAAACATTAAAAAAAAAAAACCATAAATTTCTAGGTGGGGTCGTCTCTAGACGGCCTTTCCTTCAGTCTCTGTTCCATTTTTTTGTCCCTGTCTTCCCTTTGGGCAGAAACATTTCTGGGTTAAAAGTTTTGAGATGCATGAGTGGCCCCATTCCTCCGCTGGGGGCCATGCCTATCTACTGGGGGGTGGTCTTTACAGGTTGCATCTTCCCTTTGTTGAGTATTTTGGCTAAAGTCATCACCACTGGGTCCTGGGAGCCTCCTGGTTCCCTAGAGTCTGGGACTTTCTAGTGGCTACCTGTAGTCCCCATTCTATACAACTACAGGTTTCTATTCAATTTCCTGACCCTCTACTTCTCTCCTGTCCCTTCCAATATCTGATCCTGCCCCCTTTGTTCCTCCCCCTCTCTCTCTACCATCCCAGGCACCTCCCTTCCTCTACCTTCTGTGATTGTTTTGTTCCCTGTTCTATGTAGGATTGAAACGTCTACACTTTGGTCTTGAAGGGAGCCATGGCTCCAGCTACATATGGAGCAGAGGATGGTCTTAACTGATCTCAATGGGAAGGGAGGCCTTGGTCCTGTGGAGGCTTGATGCCCCAGTGCAGGGGGATGCTAGAGCAGTGAGGCTGGAGGGGGTGAGTGGGTGGGGGAGGACTCTCATAGAGGCAGGGGGAGAGGGAATGAAAAGGGGGGGTTGTGGAGAAGAAACCAGGAAGGGGGATGTCATTTGAAATGCAACCATATAAAATTATTGATTAAAAAAAGAAAGAAAAAATACATTTCAGTAGAAAATTAACTTATTAATGAAGTAACATAGCTGACTTATTTGCAAAAAAAAATAGGATTTAGAATTTTTATAAAATGAACATAAAGTGAATATTGAGGATGGAAAGATTAAAGCAGAGAGGAGAGGAAAGGAGAGGAGAGGAGAAGAGGATTTAACTAGAATGAAATTCCAGAAGAGGAGTGAGGGTAATCTACTTTGGGCTTCTTGCCATGGGAGAAATCTGGAAAGTCCCTGGAGGATACTGAGCTAGGAGGAGCCTGTGAATTGCAAAGGGCACGTTCTTCTTCTTTTTTTTCTCTTTTTTTAATATTTTTATTTTCTATATTCTTCGTTTACATTCCAAATGATTTCCCCTTTCCCAGATCCCCCCTCCCCCACGTTCTTCATTTTAAGGCAACTGTCCCCTTTCTTGACCTAAATGAATTCACCTATAACACCAGGATTTGAAAGTGAAAGCTACTGTATATCTAAGGAGCATTTCTTTCATTGTTTTGTTTTTTATTTCTTTTTTCTTAGATATTTTCTTTATTTACATTTCAAATCTCCTTTCCTAGTTTCCCCCTCGAAAACTCCCTATATCATCCCCTCCCCCTCTCACTAACCCACCCACTCCTCTCTTGGCATCCCCTACACTGGGGCACTGAGCCTTCACAGGACCAAGGGCCACTCCTCTCATTGATGTCCAATAAGGCCATCCTCTGCTACACATCTAAGGAGCAATTTCTAAGCCACCCTTCCACTGTTCTTTTAACTCCTTCTATTCTATATCTCCTATTAAGTTTGATAAAAATCTTTCATACTTCACAGACTCCTTCCCTCCACTGTTCACTTGTATGGCAATTTTAATTGTTTTTTTTTTTTTGTTTTTTTGTTTTTTTAAATCAGGAGTTCTGAAACAGGATAGTAGAAACCAGTAGGTATGCTCAACCTACCACGCCTAAGCCTGGACTGAAGTCTTCAACACTAATAAAGGTAGGCAGCGAAACATAAGCGCATACCTAACAGTTTTGTATTGGAAACCAGTATCAAAATTCTAAAATGTATTTTAACAGTAAAATTCAAATAAAATTGAGAATCAACACATAAGACACTATGTTACAAATCTTTATAAATCTATTAAAATTTTAATCTTCCGTATACATAGTTCTTTATAGTGCATACATAACTTATATTAACTATCTTGTAATTAGTATGTTTAGGTATTTTAGTCACTATTCTGACTTAGACTCTTATTAGTGCAGCATCTATTCTTCCTGATGAACTATTTTTTTTTCTTTTTTTTTTATTCGATATAATTTATTTACATTTCAAATGATTTCCCCTTTTCTAGCCCCCCCACTCCCCGAAAGTCCCGTAAGCCCCCTTCTCTTCCCCTGTCCTCCCATCCACCCCTTCCCACTTCCCCGTTCTGGTTTTGCTGAATACTGTTTCACTGAGTCTTTCCAGAACCAAGGGGCCACTCCTCCTTTCTTCTTGTACCTCATTTGATGTGTGGATTATGTTTTGGGTATTCCAGTTTTCTAGGTTAATATCCACTTATTAGTGAGTGCATACCATGATTCACCTTTTGAGTCTGGGTTACCTCACTTAGTATGATATTCTCTAGCTCCATCCATTTGCCTAAGAATTTCATGAATTCATTGTTTCTAATGGCTGAATAGTACTCCATTGTGTAGATATACCACATTTTTTGCATCCACTCTTCTGTTGAGGGATACCTGGGTTCTTTCCAGCATCTGGCAATTATAAATAGGGCTGCTATGAACATAGTAGAACATGTATCCTTATTACATGGTGGGGAGTCTTCTGGGTATATGCCCAGGAGTGGTATAGCAGGATCTTCTGGAAGTGAGGTGCCCAGTTTTCGGAGGAACCGCCAGACTGCTTTCCAGAGTGGTTGTACCAATTTGCAACCCCACCAGCAGTGGAGGAGTGTTCCTCTTTCTCCACACCCTCTCCAACACATGCTGTCTCCTAAATTTTTAATCTTAGCCATTCTGACTGGTTTAAGATGAAATCTCAGGGTTGTTTTGATTTGCATTTCCCTAATGACTAATGAAGTTGAGCATTTTTTAAGATGCTTCTCCGCCATCCGAAGTTCTTCAGGTGAGAATTCTTTGTTTAACTCTGTACCCCATTTTTTAATAGGGTTGTTTGGTTTTCTGGAGTCTAACTTCTTGAGTTCTTTATATATATTGGATATTAGCCCTCTATCTGATGTAGGATTGGTGAAGATCTTTTCCCAATTTGTTGGTTGCCGATTTGTCCTCTTGATGGTGTCCTTTGCCTTACAGAAACTTTGTAATTTTATGAGGTCCCATTTGTCAATTCTTGCTCTTAGAGCATACGCTATTGGTGTTCTGTTCAGAAACTTTCTCCCTGTACCGATGTCCTCAAGGGTCTTCCCCAGTTTCTTTTCTATTAGCTTCAGAGTGTCTGGCTTTATGTGGAGGTCCTTGATCCATTTGGATTTGAGCTTAGTACAAGGAGACAAGGATGGATCAATTCGCATTCTTCTGCATGCTGACCTCCAGTTGAACCAGCACCATTTGTTGAAAAGGCTATCTTTTTTCCATTGGATGTTTTCAGCCTCTTTGTCGAGGATCAAGTGGCCATAGGTGTGTGGGTTCATTTCTGGATCTTCAATCCTGTTCCATTGATCCTCCTGTCTGTCACTGTACCAATACCATGCAGTTTTTAACACTATTGCTCTGTAGTATTGCTTGAGGTCAGGGATACTGATTCCCCCAGATTTTCTTTTGTTGCTGAGAATAGTTTTAGCTATCCTGGGTTTTTTGTTGTTCCAGATGAATTTGATAATTGCTCTTTCTAACTCTGTGAAGAATTGAGTTGGGATTTTGATGGGTATTGCATTGAATCTGTATAGTGCTTTAGGCAGAATGGCCATTTTAACTATATTGATTCTACCAATCCATGAGCATGGGAGGTTTTCCCATTTTTTGAGGTCTTCTTCCATTTCCTTCTTCAGAGTCTTGAAGTTCTTGTCATACAGATCTTTCACATGATTGGTAAGAGTCACCCCAAGATACTTTATACTGTTTGAGGCTATTGTGAAGGGGGTCATTTCCCTAATTTCTTTCTCAGCCTGCTTATCCTTTGAGTATAGGAAGGCCACTGATTTGCTTGAGTTGATTTTATAACCTGCCACTTTGCTGAAGTTGTTTATCAGCTGTAGGAGCTCTCTAGTGGAGTTCTTTGGGTCACTTAGGTAGACGATCATGTCGTCTGCAAATAATGATAGTTTGACTTCTTCCTTTCCAATTTGTATCCCTTTGACCTCCTTATGTTGTCGAATTGCCCGAGCTAGTACCTCAAGTACAATATTGAAAAGATAAGGAGAAAGGGGGCAGCCTTGTCTGGTCCCTGATTTCAGTGGGATTGCTTCAAGTTTCTCTCCATTTAGTTTGATGCTGGCTACCGGTTTGCTGTATATTGCTTTTACTATGTTTAGGTATGGGCCTTGAATTCCTGTTCTTTCCAAGACTTTAAGCATAAAGGGATGCTGAATTTTGTCAAATGCTTTTTCAGCATCCAATGAAATGACCATGTGGTTTTATTCTTTGAGTTTGTTTATGTAGTGGATTGTATTGATGGATTTCCGTATATTGAACCAACCCTGCATTCCCGGGATAAAGCCTACTTGATCATGGTGGATGATCGTTTTGATGTGTTCTTGGATTCGGTTGGCAAGAATTTTATTGAGTATTTTTGCATCGATGTTCATAAGGGAAATTGGTCTGAAGTTCTCTTTCTTTGTTGGATCTTTTTGTGGCTTTGGTATCAGCGTAATTGTGGCTTCGTAGAAGGAATTGGGTAGTGTTCCTTCTGTTTCTATTTTGTGGAATAGTTTGAAGAGTATTGGTGTTAACTCTTCTTTGAAGGTCTGGTAGAATTCTGCACTGAAGCCATCTGGCCCTGTGCTTTTTTTGGTTGGAAGACTTTCTATGACTCCTTCTATTTCTTTAGGCATTATGGGACTGTTTAGATGGTCTAGTTGGTCCTGATTTAATTTTGGTATTTGGTATCTGTCAAGGAAATTGTCCATTTCCTCCAGATTCTCCAGTTGTGTTGAGTACAGTCTCTTGTAGTAGGATCTGATGATTTTTTGGATTTCCTCAGTTTCCGTTGTTATATCTCCCTTTTCATTTCTAAGTTTGTTAATTTGGATACTTTCTCTGTGCCCTTTGGTCAGTCTGGCTAAGGGTTTATCTATCTTGTTGATTTTCTCAAAGAACCAGCTCCTGGTTTTGTTGATTTTTTGTATGGTTCTCTTTGTTTCTACTGGATTGATTTCGGCCCTGAGTTTGATGATTTCCTGCCTTCTACTCCTCCTGGGCGAAATAGCTTCTTTTTGTTCTAGGGCTTTCAGGTGTGTCATTAAGCTGGTAATGTATGCTCTCTCCATTTTCTTTTTGGAGGCACTCAGGGCTATGAGTTTTCCTCTTAGCACTGCTTTCATTGTGTCCCATAGATTTGGGTATGTTGTGTTTTCATTTTCATTGTATTCTAAAAAGTCTTTAATTTCTTTCTTTATTTCTTCCTTGACCAAGGTATCATTGAGTAGAGTATTGTTCAGTTTCCACGTGTATGTGGGTTTTCTGTTGTTTCTGTTGCTATTGAAGACCACTTTTACTCCATAGTGATCAGATAGGAGGCATGGGATTAGTTCTATCTTCTTATATTTGTTGAGGTCTGTCTTGTGACTAATTATATGGTCGATTTTGGAGAAGGTACCATGAGGTGCTGAGAAAAAGGTATATTCTTTTGTTTTAGGATAGAATGTTCTATATATATCTGTTAAATCTAATTGGTCCAAAGCTTCAATGAGTTTCATTGTGTCCCTGTTTAGTTTTTGTTTTCCTGATCGGTCCATTGAGGAAAGTGCAGTGTTGAAGTCACCCACAATTATTGTGTTAGGTGCAATGTGTGCTTTTAGTTTTAATAAAGTTTCTTTTATGAAAGAGGGTGCCCTTGCATTTGGGGCATAGATGTTCAGGATTGACAGTTCTTCTTTTTGTATTTTTCCTTTGACCAGCAAGAAGTGTCCCTCAGGGTCTCTTTTGATGACTTTGGGTTGAAAGTCAATTTTATCTGATATTAAAATGGCTACTCCAGCTTGTTTCCTGAGACCATTTGCTTGTAAAATTGTCTTCCAGCCTTTTACTCTAAGGTAGTGTTTGTCTTTGACCCTGAGGTGTGTTTCCTGTAAGCAGCAAAATGTAGGGTCGTGTTTACGTATCCATTCAGTTAGTCTGTGTCTTTTTATTGGGGCATTAAGTTCATTGATGTTAAGAGGTATTAAGGAATAGTGATTGTTACTTCCTGTCATTTTTTATGTTATTTTTTAAATTTGATTAGTTAACTTCTTTTGGGTTTGATGAGAGAAGGTTACTATCTTGCTTTTTCCAGGGTGAAGTTTCCCTCCTTGTATTGGTGTTTTCCTCCTATTATCCTTTGTAGGGCCGGGTTTGTGGATAGATGTTGGGTAAACTTGGTTTTGTCATGAAATATCTTAGTTTCTCCATCTATGGTGATTGAGAGTTTTGCTGGATATAGTAGTTTTGGTTGGCATTTGTGTTCTCTTAGAGTCTGCATGAGATTTGCCCAGGACCTTCTAGCCTTCATAGTCTCCGGTGAAAAGTCTGCTGTGATTCTGATAGGTCTTCCTTTATATGTTACTTGGCCTTTTTCTCTTACTGCCTTTAGTATTCTTTCTTTGTTTAGAACATTTGGTGTTTTGATTATTATGTGACAGTAAGTATTTCTGTTCTGGTCCAGTCTGTTTGGAGTTCTGTAGGCTTCTTGTATATTCATGGGCATCTCTCTCTTTAGGTTAGGGAAGTTTTCTTCCATAATTTTATTGAAGATATTTGCTGGCCCTTTAAGTTGTAAATCTTCATTCTCATCTATGCCTATAATCCTTAGGTTTGGTCTTCTCATTGTGTCCTGGATTTCCTGGATATTTTGGGATACAAGCTTTTTGCATTTTGCATTTTCTTTAACTGTTGAGTCCATGGTTTCTATGGAATCTTCAGCATCTGAGATTCTTTCTTCTATCTCTTGTATTCTGTTGTTGATATTTGCATCTCTGTCCCCTGATTTCTTCCCAAGGCTTTCTATCTCCAAAGTTGTCTCCCTTTGAGTTTTCTTAGTTGTTTCTACTTCTGATTTTAGATCCTGGATGGTTTTGCTTAGCTCCTTCACTTGCATGTTTGTGTTTTCCTGTAATTCTTTAAGAGATTTTTGTGTTTCCTCTTTCATGAGCTCAGCCTGTTGACCATCGTTCTCCTGTATTTCTTTAAGAGATTTTTGTGTTTCGTCTTTCATGACCTCAGCCTGTTGACCAAAGTTCTCCTGTATTTCTTTAAGTGTTTTTTGCATTTCCTCCTTGTTGGCTTTTGTATTCTCCTGGATTTCTTTCAATGATTTTTGTGTTTCCCTTGCAAGGGCTTCTAACTTTGGATCCATTTTCTCCTGAATTTCTTTAAGTATGTCCTTCATGTGTTCCTGTACCAGCATCATGACCAGTGATTTTAAATCCAAATCTTGTTTTACTGGTGTGATGGGGTATCCAGGACATGTTGGTAGAGGAGAATTGGGTTCAGATGTTGCCATATTGCCTTGATTTCTGTTAGTGACGTTCCTGCGTTTGCCTTTTGCCATCTAGTTCTCACTGGTGTTAGTTTGTCTTGTCAGTGCTGGACTCACCAGTGCAAGCTGCCCCTTCCCAGTTGGCCTCTGGTGCACAGCTTACCTCCTGCACTGCTTGTAGACAGGGTGCTGCTGCCCAGGCTGTTCAGATCCCAAAGCAGGCACCCGAAGGCTCCCGCTGGGGCCCGATGGATTCACTGGAGCACACTGACTTCTCCCAGCTGGCCGCCCGGAAACCCAGCTAGCCACTTGCAGGACTCGGAGATGTGGTGCTGCCGCCCAGGCTGATCTGGGCAGCAGAACTCCCAACCGGGTTGGTGCACACAAGGCTAGCCTAGCTGCTCAGACCCTGAGTCTAGGCAAAAGCCTGGCAGGCCAATGTCGGTGCAAAGTTCCCCTCAGCTGTGGGTGTTAATTGGGTGTGTCAGGTGGCTAGGATGGTTGCGTGCGGGAGTTCCCTGAGAGTGCTGGGAGAGTCTGCTGGGCTAACAACCTCCTGGCTGGGTCAGCACACAGATGGCCCAACGAGCAGCCCAGGGCCTGGGGGCAGTCCAGGGCCTGACCGTCTGAGACCCCTGCTATGTCCGCCTCGGGCTATGCCTGTTAGCTGGTTTGGTTTTGCCTGCTAGGTCTCTCTGGCTTCCTGTAGGCAAAATGGCAGTGGTGTGCAAACTGGCCTGGATAAACAACCTCCTGGCTGGGTCGGCACACAGATGGCCCACCAAGCAGCCCAGGGCCTGGGGGCAGTCCAGGGCCTGACCGTCTGAGACCCCTGCTATGTCCGCCTTGGGCTATGCCTGTTACCTGGTTTGGTTTTGACTGCTAGTCTCTCTGGCTTCCCGTAGGCAAAATGGCGGCGGTGCGCGCAGGCCCGGACAAACAAGCTCCTGGCTGGGTCGGCACACAGATGGCCAGCCGAGCAGCCCAGGACCTGGGGGCAGTCCAGGGCCTGACCGTCTGAGACCCCTGCTATGTGCGCCTCGGGCTATGCCTGTTAGCTGGTTTGGTTTTGCCTGCTAGGTCTCTCTGGCTTCCCGTAGTCAAAATGGCGGTGGTGCGCAAACTGGCCCGGATAAACAACCTCCTGGCCGAGTTGGCACACAGATGGCCCACCGAGCAGCCCAGGACCTCGGGGCAGTCCAGGGCCTGACTGTCTGAGACCCCTGCTATGTCCGCCTCGGGCTATGCCTGTTAGCCGGTTTGGTTTTGCCTGCTAGGCCTCTCTGGCTTCCCGTAGGCAAAATGGCGGTGGTGCGCAAAGGGCCCCGATAAACAACCTCCTGGCCGGGTCGGCACACAGATGGCCCACCGAGCAGTCCTGGGCCTGGGGGCAGTCCAGGGCCTGACCGTCTGAGACCCCTGCTATGTCCGCCTCGGGCTATGCCTGTTAGCTGGTTTGGTTTTGCCTGCTAGGTCTCTCTGGCTTCCCGTAGGCAAAATGGCGGCGGTGCGCGCCGGCCGGGGCAAACAAGCTCCTGGCTGGGTCGGCACACAGATGGCCCACCGAGCAGCCCAGGACCTGGGGGCAGTCCAGGGCCTGACCGTCTGAGACCCCTGATATGTCCGCCTCGGGCTATGCCTGTTAGCCAGTTTGGTTTTGCCTGCTAGGTCTCCCTGGCTTCCCTTAGGCAAAATGGTGGTGGTGCATGTGCAGGCCCGGGAGGAAAAAAACCTCCTGGCTGGGTTTGCACCCCGGTGGACCCCCGATCAGCCCAGGGCCTGGGTGCAGGCCAACGCCCGTCGGGCTTAGACCCCCGCGATGTTGGTCTCGGGTTATATTTGCGTACCTCAGTCTGATTTCTCTGGCGACCAAGAACCAATATGGAGCCCTCGTAACTGACTGGCAGGAGGCAGAGTTCTGATGTGGCTTCTGTGTGGTGAAAGGCACCGTAAATCCGCCGCTGCTTGCAGCCTGGCTGGCCAGCGATGGCCAGTGGTCGTGGGCACCGGGTCTGCCTGGACCCTGTCCGCTTGGTTCTACTGCTGATGGCCCTTCCTCTGGACCAGCCGCTGCTGCTGCTGCTGCTGCTGCTGCTGCTGCCGCCGCCGCTCTGCAATGACTGATGAACTATTAATAAGTATTATTTTCACTCCATTATTCAGGTGAAAGATGATGGAATGCTGATAAAATTTCTCAAACTCCTTACAGTCAAAACTGGATTGAAAGCCACAGGACCAACGTAAGTCTTCTAACATTCACCAGCTGTGTTAAAGTCTCAACTCTGCATGACTGCCTTCCTGAGCTAGATACTAATGATAACCAAATTTAAGGTAAACTAGTTTTACATAAATTTTTATGACAACTGCCCGAGTGCCCACTTACTTATAAAGCATTGATTTATAACCCATCAACTGTAAATCTGAACTAATGGCACCATAATAGATGCTCTAAAGCAATAATTCGTCATCTAAACTCAGACTCTTCATGAGTCAGAATGCCAGGACTTATGGACTTAAACGACTTCCCTGACCTCTCCCATGTTACTCTGTGTTTTTGTATCTTATTCTCTGATCTCTAAAAGAAGTTTGATAGAGAAGATGAAGTTAAAGGGTAATTTTGAAAATTGAGTATAGTGATATACATAAAAATATAATATTTAATGATAAGAATATGATATGATAAGTATCTGATGCGCATTGCCTGCAACTCTGATGCATTGGGAAGCTTCGTCTGGTATTCAACTTCTGCATCACTGTTTTCCAGTGTGCTACCATCTCTTCCCCAGCTCTTTTGGACTCCTCCTGGATCCAGAGGATTTAAAGCCACTTTTCTATTTGTATTTCAACCCACTATAGCATTCGAAATATTTCACACTCAGGTCACCACCAGTGATACCCTGCACTGCCATCTTCAAAAATAATTTAAATTTGCAGAAAGGTATCTTGCTTCTAACTTCTACATCCTAGTGAATCTTAAGCTTGCCTTTCCTGAATGTCTGCCACATTTTACCCCTCTTCGGCAAGAAGGACGGAAAAGCGCTAAACATCACAGCAATTTCTTTTAAGAGCTTCCTACCATTTTATTTCAACAACTCGATCTTTTAAAAAAAAAAATCTTTATTCCCACTCTAAGGCTGCTTTTACAAGTGAAAGCCTTAATAGAAATTGAGCAATCCAGGGTACGCTGCATTGGCTTCCAGCCAAAATGAACGAACAGATCAAATTGTACCTTGTCAGGATTGTTCTCAAGTTCTTTACTTGTTAAGCCTGTCTTAATACTAATGCATATACTGGCTATCAAATAAGAATCAAGTAAGAGTATTCAAACTTACTTCTCAACTAGGGACTGTCTCATCAACTCTGTTTTCCAGGGCTGGTTTACTAGTCATTTCTTGTATTTTTAAGCTTCCAATTCCCACTTATCTACGTTCTCTTCTTAGAGAACACATTATTTATTTCTACCTGTTTCATAGCCTTTACCACTTCTTACACTGATTATTAAAAAAAAAAAATCAAAGGAAAAAAGAAACCAACAGCAACAATAACAAAAACAACAGTTTTATTACTAAACTGAGCCTATAAGGAAGTGAATATTGAGTGTCTGTCTATGTCACAGTGTTTTATAGTCAACAAATAACTCTCAAAAGAAAGACTTTAAAGAAGTTCCATTGGAGGGCACACCTACTGTCTTCCGCTCAACCAAATTCCTCCAGGTCCCTCTGTTATGACACAACTTTGACTCTAAAGATGGATGTGTGACTCAGAATGAACATTCAGAAAAGTCAGAGTACTTCACACCGTGATCAATGGCAGGCCATGCAAAGGTATGGTTAGCCAAGGGAATCTTTCTAGGGTCATAGAAAATGATCCTCTCTTTTCTTTTTAGTCACAATGTGAAATCATAGAAGTCTACAGCTGGTGATAGCCTTTTTCTGCTACCACATAGGGAGTACATATAAAATATTAATCCTGAAAAAAATTGAGAGCTAAATAATGTTCTAAAACTACCATCTGGTGACATTACCTGAGCCGCAGATTAAGATGTCTGAACTCCATTCTTTCTTTGCCTAAGGTAGTTTGAATGTTATTCAACATTTTAATGTCCCCCTCTATAACCACAGTTTCTCTATAAAATAAGGGTAAGTATTTTTTAAAAAACTGTGGAGTTACTGACCACACAGGAGTTTGCATATCATTAAATTCAGTAGCATTCTGTTGTAAACAATAACCTAATGTGAAAGGCTCCATGCAGCAGTGTAGGGAAATACCAGGACAGGGACGCAGGAGGTGGTTGATTGGGGAACAGGGGGAGGAGAGAGGGCTTATGGGACTTTCAGGGAATGGGGGAACCAGGAAAGGGGAAATCATTTGAAATGTAAATAAAGAATATAGCTAATAAAAAAAAAGAAAAAAAGGAAAAAGAAAAATTAAAGATAAAAAACTAAAACATTTTCCTACTTCCTTTTTATATCTTCTGACATGATTTACCTATTAGTAAGTGGAAGTTCATATGAAAATACATGTATATTGTGATTTTTTTTCTCATTTTTAATTTAATCAATGAAGACAAGATTGAGAAAAAAGCCTGTAGGGAATTCTAGTGATTTTTATAAACCATTGAATGCCAGATATCACACAAGAATAGAGCCTTTATGTAGTGGATAGCATGAAAATAAAATCTTTACATACAGAACCCTATAACCATGTAAACCTACGACAAGCTCTCATCAACTTAATGTGACTGTGGAGTGTAAGGGGTTTGCTTAGTATGAGGATTCAGGCCAACCCCAAAGTTCTCATTTCTCACACCCCTGGGTGGCGCCAGGAATAGAAATGTTTAAGCTTCAGCGTAGGCTTGGTTGAGTTAAGCAGTACCCAGACTGCACTCTGAAAAACCCTGCTTTCTACTGTAAAGAGGTCCAAGTGGGTCAGCAGCCTCTAAGCTAACTTCTTCTTACAAGATGAGAAATGAAGCTGGCTTCTACAAAACAAGTCATAAAAAAGAGGTCACTCAGAATTTAGCATATCATGTATTTTTCTAGATTCTATAAGATCAAGGATTTTGATGGTCTCAACGAGCAGAGAAATGCAAAGTCCACTTATATTCTTCTCCTACTCAAGAAATAGTCCATTACCATGGAACATGAGAAAATGCTTTAAAAACAATACAGACCTTATACCTAAGGCATAAATTCTGTCACATTCTTAGAAACGTACAATGTTAAATTTTAGAAAAAACTTACAGATCATTTAATGCAGCTATGACCAGATTTCATGATCTTTCATGCCTTACTCCTTAAAAGTGTCCATTTAGTCTCTGCTTGAGTATCTACAAGGACTGTAAACTCATTACCCTAAAAGAAAGCAATTATTTTGTCTTGTGGGAAATTTTTGTATTGGTTAGGTAGTGGGTTCCCAATTTGTTGAACTTTCCCTTAAAGTCTATTGTCTACCTATCAATATAAGTCATTAGTTAGTGTTAGGCCTACTTCTTGGCCATACCAGAATTATCTCATTTTCAGATTAAATAGTAAATTATTCAGCTGTTTTTCTTCTGGTCTGTTTCCAGACCCTTTGTCTACCTGGCAGTCTTCTTCCTTTTATCCTGATTTACAAGTTAACGGGCTTATTGAAAGGAGTGTTTACTCCGATCCTCTATAACTACTCCACATGTGTTAAAGTTGATCTTAGTGAGGACTTGGTACAACATGCTCTCAGCAGACAATATTTCCTTTAACTCAAAGTAACAAGGAAAAGGCAAGGCAGTGGTTCCTACCACTCTTCCCCAACTTTCAGGCTTCATCCTGAGTGAGGACTACAAGACTAGATGGGTACCACTAGAGCTGATGATGATGTGCATGATCTTGTCCACCCCTCTAGACCCATTTCTTTCCTCTTGTGTTCCAATTTCCAGGATCTTAAGAGCAAAAAAATTAAAAAAAAACAAAAAAAAACAAAAAACAAAAAAAACAAGCCGGTAGAGTTTGGTGTTGACACATTTGCTATCCAACAGTTAATAGTCAAGCCAGAATACCCAAGATACAATACAAAGACCACATGAAACTCAAGAAGAAGGAAGATCAAAGTATTGATACTCCAGTCCTTCTTAGAAGGGGGATCAAAATATCCATGGGAGGAGATACCAAAATAAAGTGTGGAGCAGAGACTGAAGGAAAGGCCACCCAGAGACTGCCCCACCTGGGGATCCATCCCACATACAGTTACCAAACCCAGACACCATTAGGCATGCCAACAGGTGCTTGCTGACAGGAGCCTGATATAGTTGTCTCCTGAGAGATTCTGCTAGTACCTGACAAATACAGAGGTGGGTGCTCACAGCCAACCAATGGACTGAACACAGGGTCCCCAATGGAGGAACTAGAGAAAGGACTCAAGGAGCTGAAGGGGTTTACGACCCCATAGGAGGAACAACAATGTAAATCAACCAACCTCCAGAGCTCCCAGGAACCAAACCACCAACCAAAGAGTACAAATGGAGAAACTCATAGCTCCAGCTACATATGTAGCAGAGGATGTCGCCTTGTCAGACATCAATGAGAGGAGAGGCCCTTGATCCTGTGAAGGCTCCATGCCTCAGTATAGGGAAATGCCAGGACAGAGAAGCAAGAGTGGGTGGGTTGGTAAGCAGGAGGGGGGATAGGATAGGAGATTTTCAGATTGGAAATGAGGAAAGGGGATAACATTTGAAATGTAAATAAAAAATATCTAAGAAAAAAAATAGTCAAGACCACGCCTCTCTGCACCGTGGCCCTTAATCTTACTGCTGCCTTAAACTCAAGCAGCCCATTTCTTCTGTAGTGATGCCTCTGGAATTGACATTGGAGTATTATTATTATTATTAGAATTCAATATCTCACTAATTTTTAGAACAAGTATCATTACTGAACAAGATATATATGTATGTGATATATGCATATATATTTTTGCCATTATAAAGAATATTTTAATAATCTGTAGTTACTATCTGAAGCCATGTTGGCAATTTTTGCTTCCCTAGTCCTTGTATGGAAACAAATTTGATGTTTTATGTCCTTTAGTCATTCTCCTTCCAATATCACAAGAATCATAACAAAACCACTGACTCCTTTCTATTAACACTCACCTGTTAAAGTTAATATTTAATCTCAAATTGGAGGTTTCTAATCTGCCTTTGATCTTTCAGTTCCCAGATAAAAGACACACAACCTTTATAATTATAATAAGCCTTTATAGCACTTGAGCTGGGCAGATATCTACCCTCTAAGCTATTGGAATTTACTTTCTCATCAATAACATGACTTATAACTTGCTATGTTCTATCTGAACTGATCTTAGCTCCAATTGGCCAGTCCTCATGGTCATGGTTTCATAATTCACCTACCCTATGGTGTCTCTCCTCTCTCCACCTTCTTTTCTTTTTTCTTCCTCATGATCTTCTCTGACTCCAAGGCCAGGAACCAAATAACTCCACCTATATCTTTTCTGCCCAGCTATAGGCTTAAGGTATGTTTATTTACCAATCAGTGATAACAGGGGGGTTCGGGAGATGGGGAGTGGGGGAGTGGGTAAGGGTTTAGGGTTTAGGTGGTTGGAGGGTTGTTGCAGAATTCTTCTATGATTCTCTTCCTCAACTGTGAGTCTACAGTCATGGATACCACTGCAGAAATAGCTTCCTTGTCCTTTACTGTCAATGGCAGCACAGAGCATAGACATCAATGAAGCTTTAGGAGACAGCGTAGACCACGGACCTCTGTGGACTTTCAAATGGCCTCCTTTAGCAGCCTGGACTTCAGATGTCGATGTGATCTCTGACTGAAGCTCAGACAATAAACAGCAAAAGAGCCCTAGGCCACATCACAGGCCAAGAACAACAAGATGGTCTCCCATGGCAGCACAGTCCGTGGACATCAGCATGGCTTCAGCAGTCTATGGCTGGACAGACATAGCACCCTGAACATTCCCGATCTCATCTTCTGCTTGTTTTATTCTATTCTGTTTGTTTGTTTTTGCTCTATTTTATCTTATTTTATTATTGTTCCTTAAATGTCTGTTTGTTTACTATGGAGAGACATAGAATACAGATCCAATGGGAGAGGAGGAGGGACTTGAAAGTTCAAAGGGGAAAGCCATAATCAGAATATATTATATGAAGACAATCTATTTTCAATAAAATACAATAGAAGGAATTAAATAAATAAAAAAATAAAAGAAATGTCTACAAATTCTGAATATTTGTTTTTTAAAATTTACTGATGCTACAACTAAAACTGTAATTAATTATAATGTTTTTGTGATAAATATCAATGAAGTAAATTCACAACACAAAAAGGATAATTCTTTTTCAATAAAGCATTCAGAACAAGAGCTCTAAGAGATGAATAATGCTGCCACTAATTTGCTTCTATTGAAATAATATGATTTGGGGCTAGAGAGGTAAGATAAGGTATGGATTAGAAGGAATGCAAAATCACCGAAGGCATACCTACACTGAGAAATCTTAAAAGCACAATTTTGTGAGTATGAGTTATGCTAATATTTATTTTTAAGTTAAAAACAAAGTTCCTGTAAAGAATTTGCATCTAAAATTGCTAATATTTTCAATTTTTGTGAAAAATGTACAGACATGTGTAGATAAAATTTATGACTGTTTACTGAGTTGATATTCAGTCTCTAAGTTTGTATACACATATATGTGCTAAAGTACATAAAATACATATGAATAATATTGGTTGACTAAATTTTAAAGCACAATAATGCTCAATGAAATGATTCTTAAGTAAACTCTCTAGGTCTTAAGATGTATTGGCCTAACAACAACATAAATTGGTTTGAGTCAGAGGTGGTGAAGGCTCTTGCATAGCATATGTGAGGATCCAGGACCAAGTAATACACACACACACACACACACACAGAGAGAGAGAGAGAGAGAGAGAGAGAGAGAGAGACAGACAGACAGACAGACAGACAGACAGACAGACAGACAGTACAGGCACACAAAGGATACACATAAACACACAGAGACACAGAGACAGACAAATAAACACATATATACACGCACACCAATGAAAATATATTTTGCTGTAATATCCTTTGAATATATGTTGCATTAAAATAATAAAATCACCCTACTTACTTATTTATTTCTTCTTTTCTTCCTTCCTTCCTCCCTTCCTTCCTTCCTTTCTTCCCTCCTTCTTTCCTTTCTCCTGGTAACTTCCCTTTGTGCTCTCTCAGGCACAAGTGTTCTAGGAGTCCACTACACTGACAGTCCATCAAGTGAAGACAGATATTAACCCAACACCAAACAGCAGAAACAAAGTCAAGAAAGCATGAACCTCCGGGAGACATAGCCTTATCTGAACATGACACATGGATTCATTTTGTATTTTCATTCAAACTGTGAATTCCCACAACAGAAATAACCACATTTCAAAATAAATTGGAAATATGCAAATATGGCTTATAGGATTTGTCATTTTTTGTTTTGGCTTGTTTTCATTTTGTTTAGTTGTTTTGTTTTGTTTTGTTTTGGACAAGGTCTTCCTAAATAGTCCACACTGACTTCAAAGCCCTTATCCTCACCTTAGTATCTGTAGGGCTGTGAATAGAGACATATACCATGACATGCATATTTTCCTGCAAACATGTAAATTTCCTTAAAATTATATAAATATTATTATTAAGAAGCTTTGACTCCATATAGCAGTTTAAAATTGGTTTTGGACATATCTTGAATTCTGCGTGTATGTGTATGTGCTGAAGAGGGTGCATTGTGCATATGGGTGTGGATGCACAAAACAGAGGTGTCAGGGCCTCTGGAGCTAGAATTACTATCGGTTGCAAGCTGGAATTGTAGGTGGCTATGAGCTGTCTGCTGTGGATTCTGGGAACCAAACTCATGGATGCTGGTAGGAACATATTCTATGATATCATGAGTACAGTCCTCATGTCACCAAGAGAAGACAGTCTTTCACTGCAGTCCTCCCCAACCTCTTTGCCTCCTTTTAGTGACAGTCCCTGAGTCTGGTGGTGGCTGGCAGACGGGAAGTTGATGTGGATGTCCCATTTAGGCCTTAGTTCTCACAGTCACTTGTTCTCAATACTTTGATCAGTTGTGAATCCCCACATTGACTGCAGCATACTGCGGAAAAAAAAAAAAAAAAAACGTTCTCTAATCAAGGTTGACAGCAGGCCAGGTGGATCGGTATAAGCATAAACATTTAGACAGTAGATTGTCAACATGACCAGTCATATGGTGTAAATAATTATTCAAATAAAGTCAAAATCACTTAAGTTTTTAACTTATTATTTTCCTGATCCTAAGTGAGGACTTGTTCTTTCCATCAGTGTTGTCAGTAATTTGAAGTCTATCTTAGCATTTGATGAGCAACTTACCAAAATGTAAGCAAATAAACATGGCCATTGATAGCGATCATAACTTCTGCATACTATCATGGTGTTCAATAGATTTTAACTTCTGTTTTATATATATGTGTATATATATAAATATATGTATAAATACATATATGTATATGCATAATTACATACAATATATAATAATTTATATACCCATATATAGGTATAATTTATATGCATATATACATATTTAAATTCAATAAATTTTAGCTTTTGTAATATATATGCATGTATAAAAATGCATATATTATAAAATGTATATATGTAATTTATTTATGAATACATATATATACACATATGTATATATAAAACAAAAGCTAAAATATATTGAACACCATGATAGTATGCAGAAGTTGTAAGCATATATGCATATATGTATATACACATATATGTGTATATACATATATATTATACACACATATGTGTAGACACAGTAGCTTTTGTGTGTGCTGAATGTTTAGAGGAATATTAGTTCACTGAATGATGTAAGATTATTCATTTTTAGAGAAATTCCCAAAGTATATATAAGAGAAATGTAAAGGAATTGATAATTGTGATAAAAAGAAAAGCAAAATAGCATAATTAAAGCAAATTTTAAGCAAAATAGATCCAAGCCCTTGTTTTTATATATAAATTACCAAGTTAGTATTTTATAAGTATCATTTTACTATGTGTGCATTTCCTTTGTCAATACTATGTGGAATTCAAAATTTTCATCATAAGGAATTTTTCATTTTCTGTCCTGTTTTCTAGCCAATCATAAAATAATATCCATGTCATTTTTGAGTTATCTGTTCGTCTTTTTTTTTTTTTTTGGCTTTCTACTATTTTATTTTATTGCATTTATTTACTTATTTATGTATTAGATATTTTCTTTATTTACATTTCAAATGTTATCCCTTTTCCTCATTTCCCCTCCCCAAACCCCCATCCCATCCCCCTCCCCCTGCTCACTAACCCACCCACTCCTGCTTCCCTGTCTTGGCATTCCCCTATACTGGGGCATCCAGCCTTCTCAGAACCAAGGGCCTCTCCTCACACTGATGTCCAGCAAGGCCATCCTCTGCTACATATGCAGCTGAAGCCATGGGTCCCTCCATGTGTACTCTTTGGTTGGTGGTTTAGTCCCTGGGAGCTCTGGGGGTCTGGTTGGGTCATATTGTTGTTGCTCCTATGGGGCTACAAACCTCTTCAGCTGCTTGGGTCCTTTCTCTAACTCCTCCATTGGGGACCTCGTGCTTAGTCCAATGGTTGGCTGTGAGCATCTGCCTCTGTATTTGTCAGGCAACAGCAGAGCCTCTCAGGAGACAGTTATATCAGGCTCCTGTCAGCAAGTACTTCTTGGCATCCACAGTAGAGTCTGGGTTTGGTAACTATATATGAGATGGATCTCCAAGTGGGGCAGTCAGTCTCTGCTCCACAAATATATATATATATATATATATATATATATATATATATATATGGAATGCTTCATGAATTTGTGTGTCATCCTTGCAAAAGGGCCATGCTAATCTCTGTATCATTCGAACTTTAGTATATGTGCTGCTGAAGTGAGCACTATCTGTTCTTCTAATTTGGTAATATAGACATCCCTACCTTAAACTATAAGTCACTGGCAAGGATACTTTCAGTTCAAATCAATTAAGGGACTATATACTTTGTAGCTACTATAAACAGAAGTGGATCATGCATAGAACTAACTATATGCATAAAGCAAATAGCACAAGAAACTTTAGAAAGATTTTTTTTACGTACTACTGGATATTCAAAGTTAAATATTTCCAAAGAATATGTATAGAAATATATCCTAAAATATTAATACTCCAATCCAGAAATTTTACAAGTTAAGGTAATATGCATGCACAAGATATCCAGTTTAAATTTATATGTCCCATTAAGTAAGCCACAGTTTGCTACACTCTTCTCTCAGGGGGTGTACGTGTAAACTGTATATAAAATATTTTCTGGAAGTGTGGAGCAGTTTACAGAGTTATTAAAAAGAACCTGTAGAGAACTGCTGTAGCAAAAGCTTTCATAAAGATAAGGAGAATATCATAAAAGGAAGGAAGAAAATATTTTTCTCATAAGAGAATGGGAAAAAAAAACAAACAACCTCTCAGTTTTCTAACAGTAGGTCTGTGACACATTCATAAGATGTCGGATCACAGCCATCTGGAGTGTTCACATCTGCACCGCAGCTTATAGCTGGCCAAATCACTGAAATATGACAGCTCTGGAGATAACACTACACTCACAAAAAAAACATACAGTAGTTTCCATAAAAATTAAAGAAAATGACTCTCCTACAAATTCAGATGAGTATTTAAGTTGTAAGAAAGGGATGGGCAAGTGTGTCTACCAAGAACCTTTCCTACTAAATATAACATATCTATTCTCTACTTCAAGAGTCTTGAGAGCATTGAGTGGAGAACAAGCATGGACTGATACTTGCAAAATCTGAGCTATTATATGTGAAGATAGATGAACTTTATTGTGAATAAAACTTGCTGCAACCAAAATAGCTTTAAAACAGAAAAAATGGAATTCAGTCATCATCTAGGAGAAATCTGCTGAAGACTCTATCAATGTCCTGGAAATTCCAGTTGAAACACTTGATATTAAAGGTAACTCATAAGGAGTATGATGAAATAATTTTAAATATTGTTTTGAAGTTCAAGCTCTTTTAAAAGAAAAACAAAACAAGTTGTGTCATTTAGGTATGTAAGGTGGTGTCCATGTCCAAATAAAGCTTAACTAGGGTATAAATGTCAGCTGCTAAGATAAGCGTATTGACTATTAGTTAACTAATTAAGCACTACATGCAATTAATTTAAACAAGCTTCTAAAAGACAAAATTAGGAAGTTTTTTTTTTTTTTCAAAAATAGCAACCAAATCGTGTCACAGTCAAGGAAAATGCTGACCTTGTTTGTGCTTCTGGTTTTGTTGGTTTTGTACTTTAGCTGGAGCAATGTTCTCCTTCATTTTCTCATTGGATCCTATATGGTTAAACAATATTGATGAAAAGAAAAAAAACCAAGAACTATCTGTATAGCTGTATAGCAATTACAAATACTCTGCTGGAATGATCTCAATTTTTGAAAAAAAAAAAAAAGTCCTGCTACAGATGAGCAAATTGAGAGCTAAAAGTTTCACCTACTTTGATGTTGGGTAAATCTTGAAAATGCGGGCCTCAGGATTTACAGGGGGAAACTGCATTAAAACAACTGAAAATAGACACAGCAAGTAGAGAAGTGGTGGAGAAAGAGGAACCCTTATTTGCTTTTGGTGAGGATGATAAGGTAGCACTCTGGAAACCAGTATGGTGAGGTCTCAGAAGTCTACAATGTAATCTATATGATGCAGCTATAACGCTCTTTGGCTTATGCTCAAAGGACTCAACATCCTACTCAACAGATACTGGAGTAGGCATGTTCATAGCTACCCTATTCACAGTAGCCAAGAAATGGAAACAATGCCTTTCAACAGACGAATGAATGGTGAAAAGAATGAGAGCAAGAGAGACAGAGAGAGGTGGTTCCTCCGAAAACTGGGCACCTCACTTCCAGAAGATCCTGCTATACCACTCCTGGGCATATACCCAGAGAATTCCCCACCATGTAATAAGGATACATGCTCTACTATGTTCATAGCATCCCTATTTATAATTGCCAGAAGCTGGAAAGAACCCAGGTATCCCTCAACAGAAGAGTGGATGCAAAAAATTGGTATATCTACACAATGGAGTACTATTCAGCCATTAGAAACAATGAATTCATGAAATTCTTAGGCAAATGGATGGAGCTAGAGAACATCATACTAAGTGAGGTAACCCAGACTCAAAAGGTGAATCATGGTATGCACTCACTAATAAGTGGATATTAACCTAGAAAACTGGAATACCCAAAACATAATCCACACATCAACCTAGGTACAAGAAGAAAGGAGGAGTGGCCCCTGGTTCTGGAAAGACTCAGTGAAACAGTATTCGGCAAAACCAGAACAGGGAAGTGGGAAGGGGTGGGTGGGAGGACAGGGGAAGAGAAGGGGACTTATGGGACTTTCGGGGAGTCGGGGGCTAGAAAAGGGGAAATCATTTGAAATGTAAATAAATTGTATTGAATAAAAAAAATATAATAAATTAAAAAAATAAATAAAATAAATAAATATAGTTAAATATGAGATATTTAACTGTCTCCAAATCCAACTATATAAGCAATTACCCAAATGAGAAATATTAACTGAATCGGAACCAAATCAGAACTAGTCACTGAGAAGAAAAAAAAAGAGAGAGACAGAGAGAGAGATGGAGAGAGAGAGAGAGAGAGAGAGAGAGAGAGAGAGAGAGAGAGAAAGAGAGAGAGAGAGTTAAAAGCTAGTTTTTAGGGAACATTCATGGAATGTGGGACTTGTCACAGGGATTAAGCTTTTCTGCAGCTGTTTCTGCCACTTTGGCTCAGTATAGTAAAAGTTGGTTTTCCTCTGAAAAATTCCTGCTTTTCTATTTATATGTTTTAAGCATTCACATGAGGGTTGGTTGTAGAGAGAGTCTTCAGTCTGACCTATCTTTAAGAAGATGAACACATGCGACCTTCTCATTTTCAATGCAGTTTCAGAATAATCTTGGTATAATTTCCTTAAATAGAGGTAGAACGAGTTTTAGCACTTTTGTACAGAGCATTTCTGTTTATGTGCAAGCAGGTCTTTTAAAAAGTTGGTAAGCAAAATCTCAAATGAGTATTTCCCCACTGTTAAAGAACTTATATATGAAATGCATCACTTGTCCAAGTAACTTTTCTGCTGGGTTGTTACTGTCATAATGTTAAAAAGTTGTGGCACACACCTTTAATCCCAGCACTTGGGAGGCAGAGGTAGGTGGATTTCTGAGTTCAACAGACAGCCTGGTCTACCGTGTGAGTTCTAGGACAGCCAGGGCTATACAGAGAAACCCTGCCTTGAAACCACCCCCCCAAAAAATGTATCATTTTATTTGGGGGTGAGGGTTCTCACTACGTACACAAGCTGGTTTGGAAGCCATTATAAAGATTAAGTCAGCCTTGAGCTCACAGAGATCTTCCTCTCTCTGTTTCTGCCTCCCAGGTGCTGGGATTAATGGTGTACATTGATAGCCTGGCAAGAAATCATTTTTAATAGAGTGTATTTTCATCTTTCTCCATAATTTATTTTGTAGCTACAGATGCTAAGTTACCAATTAGCCATAAGTGTTTTCTGGAACTTAAGTCTGAAGTTCTCTAAACAAGTTTGTTTCTTGTTATATGGTAACTTTGGATAAGACTCAGATTTTAGGATCATAGAATTAGTTTTTAAGATGTTAGTACTTATTAGAATTTTTTTCATTTCCACTTATTTCATAGAAAAATGAAACTCTCAAAGCTAATAAAGTATAGATAATAAGCTGGAAGCAGCACAGATTGTTAGGAGAACCAGCTCAGAAGTCAAGCCTTGTAAGCACCAGACAAATGCACTTTATCCCATTCTTCCCAACCCTAGTTCAAGCCCACACTCCCAAACCTGTACCAAACTCCACTCTCCTACCTGTCTACTGGTTGGTCAGGTTATAAAGCTTGGAACCAGGTACCTTTTTCCACTGAGCCATCTCCACTATCCTTTTAATTTTTGATTTTTTTATTAGCTTAAAAGATTTTTTTCATTTTTTATTTTTTCATGCATAACCTAGTTTTTGTTAATTCATCCTTCCCTCTTATTAAGATTTGGCCTGCTGCTGTGCATTATAATACTAAACTCTATACCCAAAGGTCTAGACCTGCAAGTAACTTCTCAAGCTTGCAAGCTTTTGTAGTGCACAACTTGATCCTTGATTTAAAACTATTGGTTAAATAAAATTGGGTACGGTCAATTACTGAAGGGATTATAGGTAGGTGGGTTTGGAGTGACCTGGGAGGGGGAGAAGGAAGAAGAAGGGAGGAAGAGAGAGGAGGCCACCATGAGGGGAGATGAACCATGGGCACATCCATCTCCAAGAGAAACAGCCAAGGGAAACAGCAAGCATCTGGGGCACATCTATTGAGAGGTAGCCAGGCCAGCAGTTAGAAGAGTAGATTAGGGGTTAATTGTCAAAGCCAGATAAAATAACCATAGTCTGAGTCTCATTGATTTGTAAGCTAGTCAGGGATAAGCTTCAATTGCTTGTATTACAACCTTTCCCCACTTAATTATGCTTTCCTAAAAAAGAGAGTGGTTAGTGCTATCTGTAATTTCTCATGCTATTCAACATCGTACTCTAGTATATACATATACATCATATACATACATGTACACGTACACATACACATACATATATACACATATACATACACATACACATATACATATATATGCATGTACATGTGCATATGTAATATTAATATATAATAGATATCCAGTGTATTAGTACATAATAATTACATATATTATTAATATTACATATACTATATTATATATTAGTATGATTTGCTATACTAATAATAATGTAATATATTATTATTATGTTAGTTTATTAATATAAACTAATAATAGTATATGTAATATATATATAATTCAGTACTATGTTTTCCTTTTATAATTACAAAAAGCTGTGTATGAAAATTTTTTCAACATAATCTGCATTCTAAGCTAATGATTCCCATTTAGTCTTTAATATGAATGGCAACATCAATTCTTCTTGAAACAGACAATTATCAGTATTATTATCCAATACCTATCACTGGGTTGAACTAGCTCTTTGTCTCATGCATTTCCACATGTGGTACCTGTACTTTCCATTTCTTCAGTCTTATTAATTGAGAATTGGGTTTGATTTGGAAGGTGATTAATTGTTCCATTAGGTAGCTGTTCTCGGGGAATAAGACAAAAATATTTCTCTGCACGCTAGGTGTCACTAAATAAATTAGGTCAGAATTCATCAAACTGTGGTACAACCACACAAGCGAGAGGTGCAACAGTAATAAACGTATTATGTCAGGAGGCTAAAGAGCTATGACAGCCATGCTGTTACTTCCCTCGGGCATTTTGCTGTTGAGTATGATCTCTGCACTCTGCACTCTGCACAAGAGAAGAGTAATATTTTTGAGCTGTTTGGAAACAGCAGATAGTAATAAAAACATCTTGAAGGCGGATCATGATGAAAATAGCAAACGAAGAAGGATTTATCTAATAGCCTAATAGGCAGGCAGAGAAAGAGAGAAGCCATGATTAGATAACAAAGATGGCAAACATCCAAGATGGCCTGTTCCTCACCTTCCCAACTTGAGGCAAGGCTGACTGCTTTTTAAAAAGACCTAGTGAGCCCCCTGGTGGTCGACTGGCTCAACAAGTTCAAAGGTGAATCAGGACATGTTTACACAAGGGATATGTGCCATCCTCTCTTTCTTCAAATGGACCAACCCTAAGTTAGGGAAGGAAGACCCTTCAGTGACTTAAACAGACAGGCCTCAGTGAGAGGGATGGCTTGGACTTCCCAATACCAACCTTTGTTTTTCATAGGTTCTCTCTATGAAACTTGCCTGGTTTCGTAAACACAAGGCAATTTTATAAAAGTTAATCAGAGCTTCCATAATCCTTGCTCCCGAAGAGTTTATATTCTAAAGAGTTTATATTCTAAAACAGTAGTGCTGAATGTAAAAGACAGCAACCTGATTCATGCGAGTAGGACTTTATGATAGTGTTTTACTATTCGAGAGTATTTTCAACGCTTAATGCGGGGGCTGGTAATATAACTCTATTAACAGTAGGGTGCTTGCTTGGCATCCAGGAAACCATGAGTTTGATCCATGAGCACAGCATATGGAGGGTTTGGTGGAGCGCACTTGTAATCCTGGAACTTGGAAGGCAGGGGCAGGGCAGTCAGAAGATCACAGTCACCCTCATCAGCCAAGTAAATTTGTGTCTAGTTTGGGATCTGTGAGAACCTATCTCCAACAAACAAAACAATAAAAACCAAACTGTAATGCTACTGAGTTACATCATTGGAAAAGGGCATAGGAGATGATATTAGAACAACTGAGACCAATAAGTGAAAAGGGGGAGAGAACAGAAAGACAGCACAGGATGTAGGAGTTTTCTTAGCGTCAGAGCCTAACAAAATAAATCAGACACATCCGAGATACAAGCCTCTGCGCCAGTTCAAAAAAGTATCTACCTTGTCCTGATCTGAACAATTGCTTAGCATTAAGATTCTGCACTCAATACAGAAGATACCATGAATCCTTCTAGACATAAACCGGAAGCCTCATCGTCCAAGCTAGCCCACAAACCACTTCAGACTCCTGAGCGCCTTCCTGATTTGGACTCCTTCTGAGGCACTTCTGTTCTCTGTAATTTAATCTAGACTCAGTCAAAGAAAGAAGTAATTTTACTGCACAGCAGGGATAATCTTACATAGAGCAATTTGCAAAGGGACTAACTACAGCCCTTTATTGATGTCAACAAAGACTCTATGGCGATAAAACTCTGTAGCCTGCGTGTAAATGAACATATACTAATAACTTAACTACTTGCTATTAAATAAAGTGTCTATAGGGGGTTAAAATTTTTAAGTGAACACCACTCTTATCAATGCATTCCCATGCACCGGGCAATACTAATAGACTGTGTCCTTAGCAGGCAGTGTGGAGGCCATTCCATAAAATTCTTTAATTTACATGAAAGCAAATAATACAATGATATGGAGAAGACCGACCTGCAAATTATAAAACACATTTAAAAACACAACTGAAAATAAAGTGGAAAACCAAAGCAAAGCCTTTAGCATCAAAAAAGAGATAAATCATTGTGATGCTTTTTCTCCTATTAAAATGGAGACTAAATAAAATAGTATGTTTACTTCAATGCTTATTGCTGAAGGTTAAGTATTACTACAGGGAACACTTTAAAGCCATGTGCAATCATCTTTAGGTGTCTTTTCTGTGCTTCCATCACACCCAATTCTCCTTATATTCAACCAGCTGTATTTCCTCCATAGGGAAGAGTCTCCCAATAGAAAACACATATAAGATATGAATAATGATGAGTCTAAATTAATATTTAATAATGTATGCTTTAAGTAATAAAAAATACTCATTAAATTCAAGTAGAAATTTACCAGAAGCCTCAGTGCACCTCCCAGAGTCCTGCACATTTCTTGTTATGGCTTTCACTTAGTATAAGGTAATAAGCATACTTCCCTGAAGTATGCACTGCATAACACGAATTGTTTTAGGTTGAGAGTCAAAGCCATTTGCTCAGGCTGAATGAAACTATTTCATGCAACAAGGCCACAGTTTGTCCAGCCATTTTCAGAAGCGCATTTAAATGCTCTAATGTCCCTATGGATTTTTTTCTTCTCCAGTGAATTAGATCCGAGTTAATGGGACCCATTAAATCTACTTTCGTTGAATCTCTTAACTGAGTGTCTCCAAGTTGTTTCTTTCTCAGATGCCTTTCAAGATTTTTTATTTGTTCCATCAGAGTCACTTTGAATTAAAGCTTTTGTTGCTCTATGAAATGCACCCATGACGAGACAGAAATACCTGACAGTATTTAGAGGTTAAGTGGATGTGATCTGCTACTGACCGTGTGTACCACTGGATGAGAATGCTATCTGATGCACTGTCTAATCTGCTGTGACATTCAAGTTTTTAAGTGATGCTCAAGGAGACGGAAGGCTTAACTCCACACGTATCCCAAAGTGCACTGGTCCTCTGTCTGTTAACTTGCTAATGAACCATGATTGAGTAAAGTAATGAAGAGTTTACAGAAAGCCCCAGGAAACCAATTTCCAATTTTGCAACCAGCAGGCTTTAGCTTCACTTCAGCCCTTGCTAATTTTGTCTGAGAGCAGACTTGGGTACTAAATGCCATCCAGGCTCTGTGCTCAGACAGACTTTTCTAATCCCCATAACTTGTCTATTAATGAGCATCTCTTTGTCAGGTCCATTCTACTTCTCTGAGTTGTTAATAAATAGAGTAGGTAAAAATTGCTATAAGATTGGAAACATTGCGAAGAATTATTACATGTCTGGCCTATTAAATAAAGCAAGAAACTAAATGCAATTAATGCACAAAGATGATTTATAATTAACTTCAGCAAAATTGTATAAACAGTTTCACACACACACAACATATATCGTTACATGTGTACACTTACATATACATATGCATATACATGGGATTAAGGTTATATTTTAACATTATTCAGAGAGCAGAAATGCATTCATTATAATTTTTGACCTAATAAACCACAATCTAATATTTTAAAATATAAGTTACATTTTCAACATATTTAAATGTCATCACAGAACTTGTGCAAATTGGAGCTAACTCCTGTGTCAGATGCTAATTTATGCACCCAATAAAGTTTCTTATATATTTTGATTGATGTGGCATTTCCCTCTCTAGCTGCAGTTGTCCAGTGTCTTCTGCTTATTAAAAAAAAAAAAAAAGGACGAAAGTAAATTTCCTTGTGTATAGATTCTTTAAAATTGACTGTGCTCTGCCTTACCGAAGGGCAGGGAAGCCTGTCTGTAATGACCTGTCTGTAAAGGTCGTGTTCATGCAAACAGGGCGATTATCAACATGGTAACAATGGTCTATGATCATCAGGAGGGTGAACAAGTCAGGGTTTTTCCAGACAAGGATGAAATCTTGTTACTGAGAATCATAGCAAGGAATTGGAATACCTCTCTTATTCTTGTTCTCTTACTTCCACCTTTGAAAGTGTGATCCCTCTTTGTCAAGAAACCCTACTGGTTAAATAAATCAAGGAAAACAGGAAGCTGTCAATAGCTTTTCAAATTGGGAGTTCTGCCATTCAATTAGATTAACTGTGGTGTAGGGAGGGGCTCTCTCCTTTCTCTGTTGTAAAGGTGAGGAATGTAAAAGGTACCTTGCTGGGGATATGGGCTCTAGCATTCTGGCTGTAACATTGTTATCTCTGAAATCCTTTTCCTCTTGTTCCAGCTCAGTGAAGTCTGCGGGCCCCATGGGGATAAAAATCTAAATGCTTCAGTGGCACGGAAAGACGTTGTGCCCATCAGCATTACCGAGGCTGGACATTTCTTTTGGCTTTTTCCTCTTCGGGAAAGCTGCCTATTTTACATAATATTCCATGGGAAGGAAAGGTGTGCAAACCTCCAAGCCTATGTGTTTTAAACCACCCTTTGCAAATTTTAAATCCTTTTAAAGATTTCAGCATTCCAGGTTTGTACGGAGTCCGGTCTAATAAAGGCTGACACTCTGCTCAGTTTAATTAGCAATGAACAGGCGGGGCGAAGCACTGACGCGGGGCTATGTAGTGCTTTAAGCATGATACTGTCAATCAAGGAACGGCATCCAGATGTAATCCAGTTTTCAAAGGATAAGATGGGTAAGATATTCTGGCAAGGTCTCTGCTGGTACACCATCTTCATTACAAGTCCTCTCGTTTACTCCACCACAATAACAATCTTCAGATTTTATAATAAGTCTAATATCTTCTCTCTCATTGCTCTGGCCTCTTGGCACTCTCACCTCTCTGCCCCTCTTGGACTCTCCTCCCCTCCCCCCTCTCTCCATGTGGTCATGGCCAGCCTCCACTCCTCCACTCTACTCTCTCTCTTTTCTCCCCCTCTCTCTCTGTCTGTCTGTCTGTCTCTCTCTCTGTCTTTCTCTGCCTCCGCTATACCATTAACTCCCATCCTCTGCCATGAATAAACTCTATTCTATACCATGAAAAAGAATAAGTCTAATATCTTAAATGTGGAGGCCTCCCTGGCATTTACTTTTTATATATTAGTGCTCACAAACCTAAGCTAAGATACTGGTGTCCTTTGATGTGAGAGAAGATAGTTCAAGAAAAGAAGTGATTTAACTAAAACTGTTACATGGTGAGTAGTCAGAAGCTAGATTTCAGACCAAGCTCATCATTCTTTCTTTTATGCACACACACACACACATACACACACAAAAAAAAACCACACACACACACACAACCTGATTGGCACTCTTCAGTTATCAAAAACAGTGAGCAAGAAGTGTAACTACCAAAGTCAAAAACCAAGATTAGTACACTCAGAAATTTTCCTGGGTCCTGGAACTATAGACAAGGTCTTTGATGGATGAGATCTTTGTTCTCCTTTTGGCAGATGTTGGGATCTATATGCTGGGTTCTTAGTTCAGAATGGAGCCGCTAACATGGGGGTCATTTACGCTAAGTTCTCAGGGACTACATCACCCACCTCCATTGTGAGAAGCCAAGCCGTCCTGAGCTATTCAGATTTAATGCTTACTCATGGCCCTAAGGTGGTAGCTGCTAAAATATGAGAACAATTAATTAGAGCCTTCCCCATGAGCCGTTGGTGCGAGAAGAATGCGAGTTCCTGAGTTCCTGCCCTAACCACGCAATGTTCCTGGCAGTGTTAACTCCGGGTGTCCCCACCAGATGACCTCCTCCTCGCTTTCTGCTTCGATCTCACCAGGGTGTCTCCGCCCTTCCCTCCTTTGTTCTTGTGTGAAGGTCAATTCCTTCTCTGTAAGCCTTAAAACCAGCTTGCCTCCCTGACATTAAATGAGGCCTTAACACAACCCAGACTGACTCTGACTTTGTTAGCATGCTTGGCCCCCTTTCTCTCTTCCCCCCATTTTTGACCCTCAGGTAGTGCCTCTTCGAGACCCTGGAATAACTGGACCTGCTGGACGGGTCACTCCATGATTCTATGGGAACGAGTCAAATCATGGACTCATCATATCTATCTATATCTATATCTATAATTTATAATCTATAATCTATCTACATAAATATATACATATATTTATACACACACATAGAGGGGGGGAGGAGAGAGTTATAGCTAAGTAGGCAGTAGAGCAAGCAGGGTCCTATTGTCAGGACAAGGATCAAGAAGTATTGGTCCAGACATAGACTAATTAACTAAAGGGACTAGGAAAACAAAGATTGATACATGTTGTTAGATTTCTTGATGTCTCTTTTCTCTCTCCTGAAGGTTATTTCTGATCATTGCTAACCTTTTTCTATTTATCCCTGACTAGCTATCAAAGAAGCAACAAGTTTCTCCCCATGCCAAACAGAGACCTGCTTGACTAATAAATAGGAGATCCAGTCCTCATCAATTCTGAAGAACAACCTCAGGTAAGGAGTCTAACTGGGCTTCCAGATGGGAAGCAGAATTTTCCAGCTGGCCAAGGTTTATGTCTACTTGACAAGGCACTGAGTTCCTTAATTTTTTTTTTATCGTACATAACTAGGGCTGAGGTTCTAACTGAAGGGGAGCCCACAATACCTACCCCTACCAACAGAGAAATGAGAATAAGGAAGGCTCACCAAAAACAGAGAAGCCAAGAGTCTAGATTTAGGTTGGCCTTTCCCGTTTTCCCTTATACATGAACACCTTATGTGAGGATGGAAAGGAGGGAGCTCTTCCCCAGCATAAACAATTTAGAAGATACATTCTTGCTTAGACTGTTAAGGCAAGCAAGCTAGGTAGCCTCTTATTTTCTAGTAACATTCAATCACCATTCCTGGAGTTAACCTGCTGTGTATGGCTACCACAATCTGCATCGGAAAAATTGCAGGTGGTGGGGTGAGGGGGAGGGTTGTATCTTGGTGACATTAAGCAGGCACCTTTTCCTTGGAGATCCAGCAGGGTGGCCTCTGGTTGGTCTCTTTTGTCAGGACTGGAATTGTATCTTAGTGTTTGATTAGTTGCCACTCCAACATAATATGGGAGTGTGGGGGTCCAGGCATACCCAGGAGTCTTTACCTGACTGAGGTATGTGTGACTGAGAATGGTTAAAAAACTGATACACTTTTCCAAGCATCCTAAAAGCCAAAGGTCTGGCTTCTACTATCTTCTTGACTTTTATCCTCTAAGATACAGATGGAGTTCCTATGAAAATCGGAGGTTTAGGACTTATGTTTACCACTTTAAGGGCTTTGTATCTTGGGGGTGTCAAGATGGTCCTATTAGGGCAATAGGCAAGATGACCCTATAAGCAGGTTGTTTGGTTTTTGTTTGGGCAGTAAATTTGTTGCCTGAGTCTGGACCATTAAAACCCAGATTCTATCGTTTTTCAAATAATGATCATTTGGACCAATAAGGACCATTCAGATCTCAGATTCTAACAGTTTTCCAATAAGGATCCTTGGCTTTCTACCAGCCGCTAACCTTTATGGATATGGAATTGTCTTACCAGCAGCCACAGGTAGGTGAGGATGATTTTCATCCTAAGACTATGAACAGTCAATGTTCACCCAGAACTCGATCGTGCAGCCCAGCTAAACACAGAGGTATTCACTTGGCTTCTGGTAACTCAGGACTCCATCAGCCAGGCAGGTAGAATGCTAGATAGATTAGAGTCTCTTCACCAATATACCCACAGCCCCAGAAGTGTGCTCTACTACAGGAGCAAGGGAACAACTACCCTGTAACCTCTGGATGCAGTGCTTTATAGAAATCTACCTGGAGTGTGGGTTGGGTCTCAGTGGATAGACTGGTTATGAGTTCCTGAGAGCAGGAAGGCAGCTATCCTCTCTCTTTCCTTTATACCCCTCCGGGAGATCCCTAGTCTGTGTGTGGAAACAGAAATAGGCCTGTCCTGTCCTCCAGCCACCAGCACTTCATAGCCCTGCCCTTCATGCACCCACAGGGACTTTCCTGCTGTCCATCTTCCTGACACCTATGATCCATCAGCTATGTGGGGACTGGTCGATGTTATATTTTGCTACATAAAATACAAGTTGAATTGACATGTGACACTCCATACAGCATGGAAAAAATGAGCCTAAGGGAGATAGTCATTTCCACGTGTGACAATTAAGGACCACAAAATACAAGTTTTTGTAAGTTACATGACAATCAAGTCATGGGAATCAAAGAGAATCAGTATTCTTCCTTATTTTGAATAAATGTTTCCTCCAGAATAGTAGTTATACAGATATAAGTAAAGGAGATCATTCCAATAAGAATTAAGACATAAAACACAGTTAACACATTGCTAAAATTAACGCAACATACAATGAAAATGTATCCTGTGGCAAATGAAAGTTCAAGGAGCTGAAACAGGGGCATTCCTGGGTAAACACCAAATTTCATAAGAAAATGCAGTCGGTAAAGCCAAGGGATACAATCAATCATTTGATCAAGCAAAACTGAACAAAGGGGCAAATATACATAAGTTTACATCTCTGTGTGTTTATACCCCATTCTATTTTTTTTTAAATGTAACTATAAAAATCAAGTTTTGTACACAATACTTTCCTGCTAATGGAGAACGCACTTCAGAGGGGATGCTTCACTGGCGCACTTTATTCATTTATAGTAACAAACGCAATGACATTTGCAGAAAAAGCTCTCCATTATCTACATTGTATTACTTGGTAAATTTAGCAGAAAGAAGAGATGGGAAAATATGAAAACAGAAAATGTGAAAATAATGAAACTTTAATGTAGCACAAAAACCATGGCAGATGTAAAGCCACAGAGTCATTAAATTCTTCCCCAGTCCGTCTCTTTTGATCCCTCTCATCCCTTATCCATCAATTATTCCTAATGGCCTTCCTTCCCCCCCCCCCCCGCCTCCATGGAAGCGATAGCTTCTGCAACTTGCTTACAGTCTCTGAATCTAAACAAAGCTCTGGAGCCAGAAGAATTACTCCAGGTGGTATAGTACTGGATTTATCTAACTGAAAATAAAATAGTAACGCTATTGAATGTGCTTTTAGTAATTATAGTAGCTATGGTATTTATTCATACATTCATAAAAAAAACCCTCTAATGTATTTTTGTTGTAGTTCAAGTAACTGACTCATCATAAATTTTGTCATTGTTTTCTTAGACCCATAACCTATTGCAATAAGAACTATATTGGTCTTTTTAGCATGGATCAATAAATATGAAAATAACCCTAAGCTATGCTCATTTGTCACTGCCAACTACAGAGAGCTGTCTAAATATACCTTAAAGGGCATACATAGTGGAACCTCCTGATACAGTCAGCTTTACTTAAAGACATATAAAGAATTGGGTCTTTGGAGCCTAATGTTAAGTAGTGAAGGCTGACAGCAGTATTCATTTACTCACAGACTTATACTGCACATAAAGAGGCCAATCAATGCCAGGGGCTAGAAAGTAGATAAGAGTACATTCTATGCTTGCCTAAGACCCAAGTTTGATTTCCAGTATCCAAGTCAAGTAGCATACTAGTGCCTTGTGCCTTACTCCTTACAACTCTTACTCTGGGGGATCTAATACTACACACACACACACACACACACACACACACACACACTGCATAATGGTCAAATCAAATGTTTACACTCTAGTGAGCCCCTAGCCTGGGAAAGGGCAGAGATGGATAAAGGAAGAATGCTTAAAGAAGGACAGAAACACTACACTTCCTTCATTCACATAAAAACTTGTATCTCTAGGACACACAAACTAAACTCTGTATGATAGAGATTCCAGTCACCTCCTATTACAAAAATATCCAAACTCCTCTCTCTTTCCTACCAATTGATACAGGAGGGGAAAGTCATGAAGTTCCTCAAAAGCAGAGACTTTATCCCCTATCATCACGAGAACAGTCACAGAAGATGGTTTGTCATCCTTGTGCGCCCCCAAAAGATTTTGGGGGGTAATTATGGCACGAGAGCAGGCATTAGAAAGAGGGACATGAAGATTAACATGCAACAAAAAGCTGATTGCCAAAGAAAGACTGGACACAATTCCAATCCAGGGTACATAAAACCAACAGAGCACGTTCAAGAAACAACCAGGATCAACACGTGTGGGAGATATAGGTGCTGTGTAAATAGCCAACAAGGGCTGGCCATAAGGCTCCGAGCCCTGCTTACTGACCCATCGACATCCTTGGGGAAGGACTTTTCCCTTCTTAATAAACTGTCTCTTTTTCTGTCTCTAACAAAATATTCCTGTTCTAACTCTTTCCCCTGAAATAGATCACTTGGAAGCCTAAGCAGGTGCCCTAGGACTCGTATCCATGCCAAAACACCAGAAAAGTGAGCCTTTGCCAGATAGACTCTAAGCTTTCTTCTTGGATAACCCAGCCTCCAGAATTGTGAGAAATACCTTTCTGATGTTTATAACTCATCCTACTTAAGATACAACTGCAATAGCCTGAACAGATCCAGGCGCAACAGCCACAAAGCTCTTGTATCATTATGAACCATCTCAGAATATCAGGAACGAAAGTAATTTTAAATTATCTACATGAGTTATTGAGAACCTTCCAATGAGGTTCTCCTTAGATGTATCCTGCTTTTGTTTTTGCTCATAAGCTTTCTTCCTAATGACAATATTGGTTGTAAAATTCAAAGCAGTGGATCAGAAATAATAGCTTGTTTCTGAAACAAAATATAAATCTTTAAAAACCACAAATATATAATAATAAGTTGTCTAACATGCCTGCAGAAAAATATTTCATTTTTGGTAGTCGCACGAATATAAGATTGCATTTGTTTGGAATTATGAGAACAGTTTTTTAACCATGTGAATGAGCTGCTGAATGTGTGGAAATTACATTTTCATATAAATTGCACTTTTTGAAAAAAAAGCACTTGATTTATCCCATTTAAATAAATCAAGAAAACACTATGATATTCAATGCAGGCATTGGGTTTATTCCCCCCGTCACTAGCTTTTCAGAATTTGCTTAAACAGTTGATATTGTCCCAAGGATAAACTACTTCTGAATATAAGAAAAGCACCTGCATCTTGCATTAACCCTTCTCTATCCAAGGCTCTGTAAAGCAGGAGACCACTCTAAATGTTTAACCAAACCAAACAACTGTTTAGAATTACAGCTTTTAATCTCATTTTAATGGTGAATTTTAAAGTAGTGTTTTCTCCTAAAATTGTTTAACTATTTCTGAGAATTTGTGTTTATTTAATAGACTATTCATCAGGCTTATATAATTACCATAATCTATGGTAACTTTTCACTTTATTGTGTTTGTACATAAAGATTCCTAAGGCCCCCTAAGAGTAGATTCGGCACCACCTGGGGCTTGCACTGTGTCATATGCAATGCTACAGTCTTCATTTTTATCCAGTCATTGATTTCTCCCATTGATTATATAAAGTAAGTCACAATATTACTTCATTTAAAATAAGAAGTATATATAAACAAAGATTCTGATTGAACTCCTGCGGCTAACAGCTGGTAAAGCCAAGATTTTCCTTATTAATGTAGGACTGGGGGTACGGGAGGGGGGGAGAGGGAGAACCAAATCCAATTCCTGCGGGGGGGGGGGGGGGGGGGAGGGGCGCGGCACACACACACACACACACACACAACGAGTCAGACCTTTATATGTGTGTGCGCACGCACACACACACACACACCACATACCACACACACACACATACACACACACACACACACACACACACAACATACACACACTGAATAAATAGAAGTAAATGCACTGAATAAATAGAAGTAAATGCTCTAAAATATAAACTGTTCTAAGGAATAAAGGACTGAAGGCCAGATGCTTATTTTCAATACCTTAATTTAATATATCCTAGAAGTAAATTTTATTCATTTAACGTTTTAAGTTAACAGTTGTACGTAACCTAACATTGTAAGATGACAATGTTGGGTTAACTGAACGCTAGAGATGTCACCATCAGAAGACCTTCCCAGGCTGACTTACTTCTCACTAAGGTTAGGATTTTGTTATGAGACCTACCATTTGCTCCCACACACTGTTCTTCCTGCTTGGGAGTCTGAAGCAAGACAGAATCTTTTTTTTTTGTAAGAACCTTTTATTCTAGAACTTTCATTCTATTTCTGCAAGTAAATAAAGTCATGAGGCTCCAAATTTGATCTCTGAGAAACAAGTGGGGAAATATTAGTTTGAGAGAAGTCAGGGAGTATGCTGAGACCTCTGATGCCAGCTCACAAGAGCAGCAATGACAACCAAGGCCTCTGAGCACAAGCTTATTTTAATTTGGAACACTGTTCACATTAATGGTAAATGATAACTTTTCCAACAGAAAAAGTTATTTTAACAGAAACAGCCATTTTGTAGTTTGTGGCTATCAAATTAATTCTCAGGTAGGCACCAAACATTTGCAATTCAAACTATCTTTGTAGTTTGGGGGTTATTTTCTAACACCTGGTATACTTAGAATATTTTTGATGTACTATAATGTTTGGAATCTTAACAAAGCAGTTAAGATAACCTGTTATTAGGCTCAGATGAAGTATTCAAACTGTACTGTCACTGACCTGGTTAGCATTTTCTTATTCTTGGAAGACTAATTTGCTGCCAATTTGGATTAAATTACTATTGCCTAATTACCAAGAACCCTGGGAATCTCTGTACTCTACAGTCTTAATCGGGTCTTGAATTTTGTTTAATCATTTGATGGCCCACAGGATTAAGATGTGGGAAGTCTGTTCAATATCCACACAAATTCTGTAACCTCTTGTATTTCAACATTTCAGTCTCCATATGCTTTAACGATACAGCATAACTTTTGAGTGTTTAATTGAATATGGGTGTAAAGGACAAGCCAGATATTTAAGACTCAAAAAACATTTTATCAGAGTTGCTTTCTTATACAACGCAACAGTTGTATGCATCTACTCTTATATTGTCCCTTAACGGCAAAATGCTGAAGCCTGGGAAAGTTTACCAAAGATTATAGAAGAGCAGAGTAAGCAATTTTTCACTTTCAGTTTTACAATACTCTCCAATCTAGATATCCTATACACACTCTGTCTCTCCTTTACCAAGTAGTGATAAAGATTAATCTGCTAAAGATTAATCTGACCATTCTTTTTCCTCCCTCAAGTAAATGGAGAATTTCTCAACAGGCAAATGGTAGTATCAATAGGTAATCAACAGCTAAGTGAGATGTATAGGCTCTCGATAGAGGTGGGTAGCACCACAGCTATTGTAGACAATAATGCATTATATACGCAAAAGGGTTTTAAGATGACAGAACTCATGTTCAGAGATCCACTGTAATAAAATGGGCATTCAAACTACATAAGTCGGTCGATCAATAAAATCCTGAGGCATGTGAAACCCTGGCAATGTTGAGAACAAGTAGAGAGACATTTTATGCATCAGGACGTCAGGCAAAGGTAACTGGTCTACCCACCTATTGGAATCCTCCATCAAAGTCAGAGTGTCCTATAAGCAAAATAACATACAAATTAAGTGATTGAAATTAAAATAAGACACAAGTGTGATCCTAGATTAGAACAGTTTGCTGTTGGCCCTCTGGCAAGACCAAATCCTTAGTAGGCCTGTAAATTCTGGTACCCTCTGGTTTATGCCTATCCCTTGCCATTTTTTTTGTGCTCCATGGTACTTTTATAGATTCATTTTTGTCTTACTGCAGTTCATTCAGCATCTCAAGCTCCATCTTGCTATATTATCTTTTCTCGTGGGCTTTATACCCAGTGCTCTGCCTTCCAGCCTACTAAATTCCACTCATCCCTCCAATTCCCATTCAGATGTCTCCTCTTCAGAAAAAGCTTACAGAATATGACTTTCCAACTAGTCAGTCTAAATTAGTGATGAACCTGTTTCATGTTCTTTTCAAATACATGTTCTAGTACTCATAATAGCAATGTGCAATGTTTATAATTGTTGAATATAGAATTCCTATTAATGAATGTAAGTTCTCACAAGACACAAAACAAGTTTGTTTTTATTTAAATTCTACCCCCTTGTCAGCAAGGAGGTAGAACCTTGAGGCACAGCTCCACTTGGTTATCCAGACTAGTCTGAGGGTTTCCATAAATCCTTTAGGGACACAACTATAGCCAAGTCTGATGCAACAAAGAATTTCAGGACTAGCCAGTGTGAAGCAGAATGGGGTTTAGCAAAGATGATTTAACAAAAATATAAGCAAAATAAACAAAGAACAAGAGAGAAACCTAGGAGAAAGTATGGCCTACCCAAATCTGTGGGCGTGGGCTCTGCCAAGACAGAATTGTGGTTCCTTTTTCTTCACACTAGGATTTTGTGGGTTTTGAAGTTGCTCTCTTCAAAAGGCTGCTAAAGGAGTATCATGAGATGACAGAAAGGTTCTGAGGATCTGACACCATTGCAGGTGTTCCGATAAGAATCTGGACCAGGGGTTGGTGGGATAGTAAACAGAACTGTGTGTGTGTGTGTGTGTGTGTGTGTGTGTGTGCGCGCGCGCGCGCGCACGCATGTGCATGCATGCCTGTCTATCTGTCTGTCTCTCTCTCTGTCTTTCCCTGTCTCTGTCTCTCTGTCTTTTCCTGTCTCTGTCTCTCTGCCTTTCTGTCTCGCTTTCTCTCTCTGTCTCTCTGTCTCTCTCTGTCTCTGTCTCTCTATGTCTCTGTCTCTCTCTGCCTCTCTGTGTGTGTTGTCTGTCTGTCTCTCTCTCTGTGTTTTTCCCTGTCTGTCTCTCTGCCTTTCTGTCTCTCTTTGTCTCTCTGTCTCTCTCTGTCTCTGTATCTCTCTCTCTCTCTCTCTCTCTCTGTGTGTGTGTGTGTGTGTGTGTGTGTGTGCGCGCGCATGTGTGTGATTTTTAGGTGATATCTAAGAAAAGGAATTGGGAACCCATCCAAGGTCACATAAATTTACACTTTAAGCCAGGCCACCACTATTTAAAATTAAAAATATAAAGCTATGAGAGAAATATTATCTGTAAGGTGGATATCTTCACAGCAGATGCTAATTGTGCTGGAATTCTTGCTACTTGACTGGCGGGAGGTTTCAACCAGACTCCTAGACAAGGGGCTCTTTTTACTTATACATCTCAACATTATTCCTGCCTCACCTTCACTGAAGCAAAGTGCTTATAGATAGAAATTGTATTTGTCAAATAAATTAATAAGTGTCTGTAAGCCAGTCTTGTTCAAAACAGGTTAATGAGATCGTTGTCTTTCATATCCAGCATTTAGCATTGCCAATAACCGAGAAGCATGAGCAATTCATTTTATGTTTAGCCATGGAAAAATAGAACTTTTTGATCTATTATTTGCAGGGTTGAGGTTTCCACATTGTCATTACTAAGTCTGTGTCTTAGTTGAGGTATAGAGTAGAGAAGAAAGCATAATCTTATCACAGGTTGAAAACTCCAAAGCAGGCACTGCCCAGAATCACCTGCAGGGAGGCATCGGAAGCACAAAGCCAGGCCTGAGGCAGTCTAACAATGATGAGAACAACCCAGAATGACAAGAGCAGAGCACAACCTGGGCCACACAGTTGGAGACCATGATGGGAAAATGGTGGAATGAAGAACAGCTTAAGAGCAGGGAGGAAGTTAGGATTCCCATGGGAACCAAAGGACCACCACTGTATGTTGGACCTGTATGTTTGAATTGCCTAATAAAAAGACACTCACTATGGAAGAAAAGCAGTGATTTTTGTGCAGTGTTTTTCACAGCTGCAAGAACATCCAAATGTATATCTAATCATTGTATTGGTAGGAAAGAATATGAGTTTTAGACCCCATGTTCCATCAATATCTGCAAGGCAAAAATACCATGGCATTGTAGAGAGACTTCCTATCACATACATATACATGAACACATTCCCTATCCTTATACCCTCCTCTTTGACCTCCTCCTCCTGTTAGCCCTTAACTACATTAGACAGTTGCTTCCACTTGGCACATACACAATCTTATATATCTATATAAATTCCAGGAAACACAAATAAGAGAAAAAATGATATTCATCCTTCTAGATCTGGCTGAATTCAATTAAGGTGACTATTTCTAGTTGTGTCCATTTATCTGCAAATCAAAAAGCATAACTTATTCTTTTTATGGACAAAGAAAGTCATTATGGGGTTAGAGAGATGGCTCATCAGGTAAGAGCTTTCTGCTCCTCCTGAGGACCTAAGTTTGGTTCCCATCACTACATTCTTCCAGGGGAGAAGATGTGCAGCCTTTGGCCTCCATGTGTACCTCCATTCACATACCCTAACCATATATATGTTTGCTTAAGGCTGCTAGATCATAGAATAAGTAGGCTAAGATAAACTGTCTATGAGTTTATCTGCTTTTGAGAAAATATTCGAAGATAAAGGCAGGCAATGCTGACAAACATGCAATCTAACTTTCACACAATTTTAAATGCACAACTACACATATATGTAAGTCTACACAAACTCAGGGCGTTTTCTCTCTGTTTTGTTTTGTGATGTTCCTAAACCTGATATTTAGAGGATCTATGTTCCTAGTGAAGAGTGCTGCTAATTCTTATAAAGCACTGTTACTAATAAGGTGTTAAACATCCTGGTAATGTTTGTATGCAGGCTTAATAGTAAGCTCACAATAGACAATAAACTACAAGACTCAGAGCATGGAGCCATTACCTTATGAAGCAAAAACATAAACAATACAACTTTAAAACCAGTAATTAAAGATTCAGAGATATTCAATTATCATGGAATAGCTAGGTGATCCCTAAATATGGTTACCTATGCCTTTATAAGGTCAAGACAAAGAGGAATTTTACTACACAAAAGAGAAAGTGATTGTTGATTGAAGGCAGAGATTGGACTAATACAATGATAAGCCAAGGTATGATGGCAGCCATGGGAACTTGGAAGAGATAGCATACAGACAGTGCCTTGCAGGCCTCAGAGAGTGCAGCCTGTATCTTTTCCATAGAGAACTGATTTCAGACTTCTGGCCTCTAGAAGAGCTATGAGCATAAAAGCTACAGGTTTGTGGTAATTTATCATGGAGTGTGATCATTTGTTATGTCAATCACAAGGAGCCACTATAATGTAGTATTGCCATTTCCCACAAGATAGAAAAATCTCAGGTGCAGTTTGGCCACCATGTTTTCAACAGCAAGAAAGAAAGAAAGAAAGAAAGAAAGAAAGAAAGAAAGAAAGAAAGAAAGAAAGAAAGAAAGAAAGAAAGAAAGAAAGAAAGAAAGAAAGAAAGAAAGAAAGAAGGAAGGAAGGAAGGAAGGAAGGAAGGAAGGAAGGAAGGAAGGAAGGAGAGAATCTTTTCCTATACCCAATGAGCTAGCTTCCAGAGAAACTGAAGTCAAGACACCAAATAAGTATCTTCAGATTTGTTTCCATTTTATTACTAGTTATGAATTATTGCATGAGTCAAACAGAAGGAACACCCTTTCATAGAAGAGTCTGTACCCTGTTATTTAAAGCAAAGAAAACATTCTGTTTGCCTAACACCTGATGTAATATAGCACTCTCACAGAACAACTGCATATACCAGAAGCTGATTTTATCTTTTTCTCAACTATTCCATAAATCAATTCACTTCAGTGTGACAGAATTGAGAGTGACAGACCTGCAAGGCACTTCCCCTCTCCTGGTAAATGACAGGAAAGACCCACGTTCTGTGCACAGATGGATGGAACTGGCACTGTGTTATATCAATCATCTGGTGCTGACTGCACCAGATCCCTATTATCACAGCAGAACAAATGCTCCAGAGAAGTCTCAAGAACTACATTTCCCAGAAGCCAGACCTATTAGAGGAAATAAAATCTGAACTGGAAGGCATCTTTCTTGAGTTTAAGTTAACAAGGCATGGACAAGTGGGTGCAGCCTCTCTCATGATGATCTTATGTAAATTGCCTAACAAAACTTGATCAATTTGATGGAAACATAATGATGATTAAAGACTATAGCCATCTGATCCAAACACTATCATGCTGTGCCACCTAGCTGTCTGAAGAACTGAATCTCTTCCTTTTTATTAACTTTACATTGACATGTTCAAAGTGATGCTTACCAAACATCTTTTCAAACCACAGAGAATACACTCGTACAGTAACAGCTGTGGTATATAAATGCAATACTTAACTTTAATTGATAGAAGAAAGTGTCCTTCAGAGTATGGAGACTCGACATTCCAACATGACTCTTCCTAATACATTATTATTTCAGAAAAACTGCAGTATAATTGACAGAAAAAAAATTCTTCTTGGTCTCTTCGCTTTCCTCTTCAAACTCTTGCATGTAGCTATTCTGGTGGGTGACTCCTAGCACCTGCTTCCTACTTCTGTCCTTCATGTTTAGGTGCTGTTATTGAGCTCACAGAACAGTAATTACAATGTGTATTACATGAAAGCTATCAACAAAGAACATTATCCAAAACAGCTGAATATTTTTCCTCAAAGTTTATTAGTACCAGGCCACAGATATATCACCTACTATCTAGTCATCCAAATACTGCATTTGATTGAAAGGCATTAAAAAGAATTCTTGAACTCAAGAATGATTTCCAATAAGAAGGATCACAAGTAACCTTACTTTTTTTCTTGTCAAGTCATAAAACTCAAGAGAATTATCTCATAAAACCAACAGACTTATTTCTAGCCTGTATGTGAGTAGTGTCCCCATTCAGGCTGAACGGCCAAACAGATTGTTTTAACTTTGACTACTATAGTCTCTACAGCTATAGATATAAAACAATCAAAACCTTCTTTGAAGATTCCAGTAGGAGAAAGTCTTCACTAACATGCTTTTGTGCAAATAAGGGTGTTCTGCTTACAAGAATGCCAAGCGATCACTTCCAGAGAAGACTGAACTGGCATAGAGAGGAAGGTAATACTCACCCCATCAACATTAGTTACAACAAACTGAGCAAAGAAAAGACCAGAATGTGATGATCAGATGTCAGTCCACTGGTGTCTTAGCATTTGGAAATGTATGAGCATCGTCTCTGGTGGGGTTAGGTGACTACACTTACCATTAACTCAGTGTTTCAAATATGTCAGGACCTAGTGGATCCGAAGCATGAAAGGGGGTAAAGCCTGCTGCTAACGTCAGTCTGTAGGGACTAGTGATGGGAGAAGAAGGAATGCTGAGCTTTTTATGATCTGGATGATTCTAGCCATGGAGGACTGAAGCAAATCTGAACTTGGTCAAATGCGCTAGGGTACAAAGAGTTAATAAAAAGGCATAAGAGGTTCGTGTGAGGGGAAAACCCATTTTCAACATCTGTATTTCTGCCAAAGCAGAAGCAGCAGCTGTCAGGGTGCTATGAAAAGCAAGTATCAGGGAGTGTGTTGCACTAGAAGAACCAGACAACTGTTTCAGTCCCTGATACTTAGAATGAATAACAGTGAAAAGGTCTCAGTAAACAGGACTGGGTGAATAGAGGCTCTTCCGTCTGCTGCTAAGATTAACTTCATCCCACCCCCTGCCCACCTGAAGATTTGTAGCAAAATAAAAGGCTGGAACAGAGATTTGAATGCCTCAAAGGGACAGAAAGATGGAGATAACTTTATCCTTAAAGGAAAATGTCCATTAAGCTCTGTTCTATTCGATGTGTCATTTGCTTCTTGGGCTCACACCGTGGGTCATTATGACCCTCATTTTATAAAAGGGAAAATGTAAAACCTAAGCTCCAAGGTGACCCGTCAGGGTCTGAACCTAGAGCTTACCTGCTTTGTTTTAATGTTCAAAACCAGTGTGCAATGTGTGAGCTCACTCAATGTCACACCCCTGCTGTATTCAGCTTACACACACAATAGTAAGGTACATTCACTACACACACACACACACACACCCACACACACACATATTCATTCTCTCTCTCTGGGATTAGACTAGCTGAATCCTGATGGAGGCATGCTATCTTAAACTGCTATTTGGGATTAAATTAAAATATTGAGACCTGGGGGTGGAGAGAATGATTCATTAGATAAGATGACCCAAGCGCAATACCCAGCATACATACATGTCAGGTAGCTCACAACTGTCTACAGCCCTGGTTCAATGGACTCCTCCATGGCACCTGTATTGATGAATACATACCATATGTACGCAATTTATGTGTACATATGTATGTATGCATATGATGTACACATACATATGTATGTATATATATGATGTATACATACCATACACACACTCATATAAAATAAATAAATATTTACAAAAAAATAAAAATGAACAACTAAAATCCTTCCGCTGATTTTGACATCGAAGCTGGGAGGTCTTTTATTACTGGACTTGCTTGCTCTTATTTTTAAGTAATAAATAGTTCATCCAAGCTTATTCTGGATACAAGATTGCCGGGGTGAAAGGGGACCTGGATCTGGCTGTGACTAATGGATGTTGGGACCCAACATTATCCAAATAGTCACTTTATAAAAGTCTTCCCTGCCGTTCTCAGTCCAGTTGAACCTAAGAAAGCACCGAGGTAACTTTTTCCTTGATGTTGACAGAAGAGACAAAAGCACAGTCCCTTCCTCAAATTTGTATAACTCCCAGACAAATGCAGCCTTGTTTGGATATGTTTACTACCCTTTGGATATCACTATAGCTTGTCAGTTGGGCCTATCAAAAGTCAGATGGTTTAATGCTCTTTCACTCTGCCTCGATATTAATCATAGATACGAGAGATGTTGTTCAAGCCCCGGCCTCTTGTAGAAGCCTTCATATTGTTCACTGTTTGTTGAGAATAGCAGACAGAAGAAAAGAGCAGGAGTTCACAGCAGGATACAGTCTCAGAGACGGGACCCCCATCTGTCCACATGTTCCAGGGCTTGTGTTGGTACCAATCCTTGGTAGCATCTACGGTTATAGCCCTCAGCCTGGGGTCTGAGATCCTTCATCTTGCAGGTGTGACTGCTCTCTGGGACTCTTCTGTGAATGAGTGTCTATCTGACCCTTTACAGCCCATCTCTCACAGGCCATCGTTCTTCTGCAGGTGTCTTCCCTCCCTGAATGCTCTCAAATGATTCAAGCTGTTCCTTTAGTGATCACTGACTTGTGCCACCTAAGGATCCATTCAGGGCCTGAGGTACATGGAAGAGCTGCAGTCACTCAGGCTCAGACCTGCCCTCCCCAGCCAGCAACCAGTGGTAAGCCGCATCACTGATACCTGCTGAACTTAGGTCTTGTGGGCAATGCTAGTGATGCACAGGCTCAGAGTCTGTGCAAGTGGCCCCTTCTTCAGAAAAAAAAAAAGTTGACTGCAGGCACCTTGCTCTAGAAGCCAGGCAGTGTTGAACCACACAGGCCACACGCAGAGCTTGGCTTTCATGATCTTCAGCTAGCTGTCAGGCAGGGCAAGGCTGTGTGCACTACTTCCGGTTAGAACAGGGTGGAGCCGGGGACTAAATCCCACCCACTCATCAGTGGCCCTGCCAGATGAGGGTATTTATTCAGCAGTCCAGCCTTCTTCTTCGGCGCTGCTGCCAGCCAGTCTCTGCTACTTCTTTTTCGATATTACCACTTTGCCTGCATTACAGCAAGCAGGCAAGGAAAACCACTCAAAAACGGCCTTTATTGGACCTTATATTTCATCCAAGAGAGGAAATGCAAGAGTGCGTTTCCCAGGCAACCCACTGAGTGAGCCTGAGCATGTGTGGGGATAATCGCAACAAGGATGTCTGTACAATCATAGTCGTTTGTTTGGCCAGTCACAAATATTCATTTGAACTAATCGCACCTATTAGGGCTGTGTTTGGGTCCAGTTTCAGTCTTTCCACCGATCATAGCAAGTCTTCCTACATGGCCAAGGTAGAACCGGTCACTGAGGCAGGTGATGACAAACAGGTCTTTTTTTCTTTTTTCTTTTTTCTTTTTTCTTTTTTTGAGACAGGGTTTCTCTGTGTAGCCCTGGCTGTCCTGGAGCTCACTCTGCAGACCAGGCTGGCCTTGAACTCAGAAATCCGCGTGTTGCTGCCTCCCAAGTCCTGGTATTACAGGTGTGCTCCACCACCACCCCAGCTACAAACAGGTCTTATAGAAAGGTTTCAAACAGTCCCAGCTGGGACTCTGCATTCAGGATCCAGATAATCATCTGCAGCCTTTTCCATAGTTGTGTCCAGGTGTCTACGGAGTGTTGTAGACAGCTGGTGCCTGGGAAAAGGCAATCGGGTAGCTGGTATACCAGACAGTCCTACCTCTCCAGGAATCGCAGCAGTAAGAGAGAGTTCAGTGAGTTTATTCCCAAGGAACCGAGCATCAGAAAAGGAATTACACAAACAAGCTGAAAGAATTTATCATTAATACTAATAGTGATTTTAATGATGATTTTTATTCCTCTCCTTTTCCTAAGAAAAGGGGGGGATCCCAGTAACCCAGAAAGAAAGGCTATCTTGCTGGCATGAAGAAAAGTATTTTAAAGAGACATTTGTTCCCTTCTTTTTGACTATCAGGCTATGGGAACAACAATCTCGAATGGATTGTGTTTCTCCAGGCATCTTGTGCCAAAGAAAGGAAAGGGCTGAAGTCTGGGGTCAGCCACTGAGAGCTTCTCTGGGGGAGAGAGAGTTTGTCTCTATTTTCGCAGACGATGTAAGCACAAGAGAATTTATTCTAGGTTACATAGTCAGAAAGTGGCAGAGACAGGATTCTGTCTGATTATCTCTAGCTACAATAAATCTAATGATGACATATATAATTATATATATATATATTAGAATTAAGATATATAATAATTTTTGATATAGAACTTGACCTCAAATATAATGCTTTTATGCTTGTGTGTCCCAATCACCCCGGGGGATGGGACGCTGTTGAATCTGATGTTAGGCAATTGCCTCTAGACTGACTCAGTGCACACTGAGAGTAGGAGCAGGCTACATAACAATGCCATTAGACTACCTCACCCTGAGGTGATTCCTAGTTCAGGATAACAGCAAATTTGCTGACAACTTTGTCACTAGGGCTCAGGGTTATCTGTGAGGCTTAGACTGTTCCTGTCTGTTCCTTACTGCACTTCATTCTCTTTGGAGCAACCAGAGTTCATTACCTTCTTATCATAATCACTATCTCAAAGTGAGATGTGGGAGGATGGAAAGGTAGCTCCAAAGAATATTTCTTGCTCTTGCAGAGGACATGGGTATGATAAGCAGCATCAACATGGCGGCTCATAACCATCCACGACACCACTTCTAGGGAACTTTAGGACCTTTTCTGACCACTGTGGACACCAGACATGCATGTGGTACACATATATACATATAGGTCAAACATTCATACAGATATACACAAACAGCCAAACAAACACACAAAGCATACATACATACATACATACATACAATTTTAAAGGATAAAATGCTGGCTCAGAGGATATGAACCCTTGCTATTCTTTCAGAGGGCCAGAGTTCAGCTCCCAATTCATTTCTCAGCAACCATTCCAGATGGCTCACAAATATCTACAACTCCTGCTCTTCCTGCTCTTTCCAAGGGGCACCCACATATGTGGGCATAAATGCATAAATAAATGTTTTTTTAAAAAAAAATAGAGCCAGTGAGCAGGAACACGCCGTGAAATAAAAACCTGTTTTAAACCAAATAAACAAAATAGAAAAAGAGTCAAGTAGCCAAGTTCTTGAATGGACAAAAGCATCCACGTGACTGGGGAGAAAGAAAAATTAAGGGACAAGAAGGGAGTTAGAGGCGTCTAGCGTCTATGATATTCTTGGAATGTAGCTTCACATTTTATGTGGTTGCGTTTACTTCATAACAATGGTAAAGATACATTAAAAAGGTTCTCAAGAAAATCAGAGACTGGAATATTTGCACAAACACAGCAAAAGAATATTTAAAGGCCAGGATGGATGCAGAGAGAGTTCACTAGGGAAAGTGCTGGCCATACAAGTGTGAGGCTATGCAACCAAATCCCTGGAGCCCATGAGAAAGCCAGATATATAAATCAAGTATCTGCAGTCACATCTTTGATACTGGAGGGTGGGCAAGGAGATGGGAGAGTCTCTGTAAGCTTGTGGGCCAGGCTAGCATACACCAGGAGAAAAAACATAGGGGTCCTGCCTCAAACAATGCCAAGGACAGGCCAACATGAAAGGTGTTCTCAGAACTTCACTCTAGCATGGTATCTGTGCACCTGCATTCACAATCATGAACTTCACACACACACACACACACACACACACACACACACACACACAGGTAAGAAGGGAGAGAGAAGGAAGGAGAGAAAAGAAGAGAGAGGAGGGAAGGAAGGGAAGAAGAGAGAAAGAACCTATGATTGAAATTCAAATTTAGTAAAGATCAGGCATATGCCAATTATAGAAACTTTGTATTTAAACAAAAGATCAAATGTGTTGCTTAGGAAAATGAAAAAAATGTTTCCAAGACACATTAATAGTGAGACCATTATTCCATTACTAAATGGCAATGATGGTCATCACTTCTCAAGCAACCCCAGTATACTCAGACTTGCACCACACAAAGGCTCTAGGCTGATCTATCTGTCAGGGCAAAGCACCTCTCTAACCAGTCTTATTTAAGTTCTTTTCCCAGAGCCTTTGATAGATGGAGGATAGTTTAACATGGGCACATCTAAACAGAATTTTCCAGATATGGTAGTCCTTTCCTGAATTCCCAGCATTCAGAATGCAACAGCAGAAGAATCACAAAATTCAGACCTGCTTAGGCTACATAGCAAGACTCTGTCCCTAAAAATTAAGCAAGCAAACAAACTGAAGATGTGAAAACTCTGTAATTACTTTCAGAAAATATGTACGGGTATTCATTTGTAGACTTTTACAAAACTGAAGTATATGCTACTATATAAATGTAAATATAAAACAGGGGATGCGTTGCATTTCAGTCTACCCAGGTTGATTAATAAGCATGCACTAAGTTTGAGCACTTCCAATAAAGAACCATAAGAGCTTAGAACACAATAGCTACATCATGTTTTGAGAAAGAAATGATAAAAATGCAAATCCGAAATTATGAAAAATCTGATCTGTCAGACAAGTTCTATTTTTCAAAAGTGTGAGAAGCAGAAGGCACTTGGATACGTGCCCTAGAAGCCTGCAACACTGCAGAGATAGCTTACGGCAGGTAGAGGCTTTGGTTTCAGGTGATTGTGCAGAACTGCCAAGCTGTGAAGGGATTTATAAAATGCATCCATAACTGAAATGAGAAGCCTGTGTGAATTCCAGAGGAAACATACATCTGGACATTAAGTTTCTACACAATCCCCTCATGGTGCATCTATGATGGCTTTGAACTGCATCATGGGTACTACTTGCTGAGATCTTTCAGAATTGAGATCTTTGAAATATGTCTTAAATGTCCCCTAAGCTGAAACCAGAGATGTTTTGAAACTCTTTAAGTGTTAATCTCCTTCAAAATTTGGAAAGAAGTTTGCATTACCATATCACAGTGGTATTTTTAATTATCAGTGCTTTAGGGATACATTGTATTAAATATATAAATGAGCATAATAAAAAGAACTTATTTGTTATTGTTTGGTCAAGAAATTGAGGATATGTCACTCAAGAATTTAGGAAACTAGGCAGAATAGACAGTTCATGGTAAAGATATGTCTTATGAGTTATAAAATTATTTTTTACCATTCTTTTCTGCAAATAACTGACTGATTCAATCAGATTTGTGAAGTTGACACAGCACTCTGGTATTATTTTCCCCAACTGACCCCCATCCCACTGCCACTCCAAAATGGGTTTTAACCCATGTAATTTCCAACATTTAGGAGACTGAGGAAGAGAAAGGTGATTTTGAAGCCAGACTGAGCTACATAGTAAATTCTAGGCCAGTCTACCTTACAGAATGAGAACCTGTCTCAATAACAAAGAGAGAGAGAGAGGGGAGAGAGAGAGAGACAGAGAGAGACAGAGAAACAGAGAGACAGAGACAGAGAGAGAACACTAGGCAGGTGAACAATAATTATTAATAAAGATAATACTCCTCAAAGGATATTGACATTGGGATAAGATGGGACAATAGACACCTTGCAACCTTCTGAAAATTTCTATACTGTAAAAGATATTCCAATCTACCACAAGTTACAAATATCACAAGAAATAACAAAATATTCTTACATAGGTATAAAATATATCTAAGCTTATTTGATGTTCATGTTGTATGTATGTTTATCTGAACCTAGAATTTAATTTTGGGTTACTTAATGTTACTGTTAATGTTTCACACGAGTCTATTCCAGTTGTTATAAAAGACTTCAGGTAATTTGTAAACAACAGATCTTCATTTCCAGCAGTGTGAGTTCCAACTCACTGTGACTGTGACTTCCAAGATCAATATGCGTGTGAATACAGTGTCTTGTGAGGGTCTGGTTCTCATGAATGATGGGCTCTATCTATGTCCACACAAGGAACAGTGCCTCAAGTTTCCCATAACAAGGCTATAATTCTAACTTAGGAAGGTGTGTCTCTTGTGGCATAATTACCTTCCAAAGGCCCCATATCTTAGTACTACCATGTTGATGGTTAAGTTTTAAAAGATAAATAGGGAGTCCCAAACATTAGGATCTTAGGAGCATATGTGATTGTAGGGCCCGGATGATGTTTTCTGTTTCCATAGTTACACTGTGTCATGTAGTCCTTGTCTATATCGCTATGGCTGGCTGTGTCTATATCGCTAAGGAATCCGCTTCCTTCATCCCTCTTGTTTTCTCAGTTTCGTTTGTCACTGGGTGTGATGATTGTTTATTGAGTGAAAACTCTAGGGATGAACATTTGTATGGACTCTAGATGCTGTTGTTTGTCTCCTAGGGGATTTAGTTCAGTGTGTTTGCCTAGGATTTAAATTAAATACAGAGTTAATTCAAAACTGGTCCTCAATCTTTATGAGAGATTGTCTATCTAGGGCATTTCAATACAAATAAATCTTTCTAGTTCCAACTGAGAACATGGGCCACTCCTTTGTGGATAACACCAACCTCCAGCTTCTATCCTTAAAGCGAATCAAAGCTTCCAAAAATTCAGCTTAGCTTCTTCCCATGTTTTTCCACTGTCTCTGCTCATCTTTTGAGCCTCTCACCATCTACTTCTTAGGAGTTAGCTAATGTCTCAAGGAAGAAGGTAAAAGAGTGGGTCTTCCCTTCTCACAATCTTCTGCTCTGCAGCTCTACCTACTTGAGGATGCAGAAATATCTCAGGCATCCGCCCGCCTTCCTCTAAGATATACACCTGGCTGAAGGAAGGTGGTTTCAACTGATATAATTTATTCATTCATAATGGCATCTGAAAGTCTGACATAACTTAAAAGTACATTTCATAAGAAGTCAACTAAGAAAATGAGAATTCATGTAAGTTGAAGGTTTTTACAATCTCTTTTCTTCAGAAGCTTACTAAAAGGCTAAGAATTCACATAACCAAAGACTATGGGTCCCAATGTCACACATTTAGAGTAAAATTTGCTACCATATTGCTATATGTGTGCATATATTTATTTAGTGCTCATCCAAAAATGCTAACTAGAACATCTTCCCTACCATAAATCTCAAATCACGGTAAAATTTGTTCAAATAGCTAAATAAAGTTTTCTATTTTGACGTGTCACTGTACATGGACAACTACATGTTGAAAAGTAATAAAGTCAGGAACTTATGTCCCTTTCCTCACCTCCAATCCCCAGTAGGAAGCATACTCACTCACAAAACCCCACAGGTAATCTTGCAGTGTTAGGACCAGTTCAACATCCTCAGTCCAAAAGCATATTCTGAAATACTCTAAAATCTAACATTTTTTGTTTCAGGAATAACTGATTTCCCAAGTGGAAAATTTAGTATCTGATAACATGTGGCATTAAACACGGTGTATTGAAATATGTAAAACTACCTTTCAAGTGAAGGTAAGATATGTATGAAACCAAATGAAATGTGGTGAGATTTGGATACTCTTCTCAATATATCTCTCTATAAAGAAAATATTGAATTCAAAACATTGCGGTTACAAGCATTTCAGATAATGGATATCTAATGCATACTGAGCCTGGACATGGAAGACATAAAACTGAACTGGTTAGCATCAGGAGTCTCACCTGGAGGAGGTTTATGATCTCAAATACTAGAGGAGTTAAAGTGACACAGACTACATTTCCAAGTTTCTGATACAAGCCCCCAAATTCTGAGCTTTCTTCTGGAGTAGATAGTTTTGGAACTTGAAGTATCTGAGAAGTTCCCAGCTCAGGAAATTCACCTTCTGATATGTTCTTAGGAGTAAGACCTGAAGGGATAGATGTACACTGTGGCTGACAAGAGAATGTGATATCCACCTCATGGCGAGCAGTGGGGACATCAGTGCCACAGAGGAGCATGCAATACGGAAGGTTCTACAGATTCCAAACCACGTCCTTTGAGAGGAAGGACCAGTGTTTGACATGTACCAATGCCATGTACGTGATGCTTCTAACACTAGCGACAAACAAAGACTTTGCTCTTTTTGTCCAGTTCTTCCTCCTTGTCTAAGCCCAATAGAGTCAGAAGAAACAACCAGTGGAAGAAGCAGCAGGCAAATCCAGTAAAGAAACCAATCATGCAGTCCCCAGCCCTCAGTCCTGCGCTCCGCCAGGGTGAACAGAAGAGGAGCTGCAAGCCGGATGTTTCTACCTACATTACATAGGCCTTCTCGATACCTAAAAATAAGTGTACTCTGTGTTTCAAAGTGACTTCAAAAGCCAGGAAACTTGCCAAAGATCTCATTTAGGCTCCCTCAAAAGGAACACAGCCTCTAAAAATAATGTGTGGTGGGGTGGCATTTTACAAATGTGTGCCACTAAGTATATCTCCTTTTATACTATGCATGCCAGACTATTTTGAAAATTTTCAGATTTTATCTGGATCATTGTTTCTCTTGATATGAATATCAAGGTAGTACCAGTGGGTTTAAGAGTTGAAAGGGTCATGATTATGTACTAATTTTAAAAATAACGAATGTAAGATAAACATAATGCTCTCAGAAAGAAAGATTAGGGAATGATTAAATGCTTATTCTATCTCCTGTACACTAAAATATATCCCATGTTCACAAATGCAAAATGTAAGAAAGCATTAAAACCCTAAATAGAAATAAACCATCTTCACAGTTCAAAGCAAAGAAGCAATTATTAGTTGAATAATTAGAACTTTCCCAACCTCTAGAGGAATCAGAATTATTAATGACAATCTTTTCATAATGAGACACTAAAACGTCTTAAAGAATGTCCCCAGAGATGTATGAAAAACTCATACAATAAAATAACCTTAAAAGTATCAACCTTACCACAAGTATGTTACAAAAACTCCTATCATCTGTTTGTGATGATTAGTTATCAACTTGTTGAAATCTATATTCACTTAGAAAGGGAAACACAATGAAGACTTTTCTAGAACAGGTTGGCCTATGAGTTACTGTGGGTGAAACCATTCCCTAGGCAAAGGATCCTAAACTGTGTATAAGTAGACAAATTGACCTGCATGCAAACATACACGCATTTCATCACTCTCTCTCACGATTATGGGTATGATAGGACCAAATCCCTCAAGCTCCTGATGCTTTGACTTGCGTGCTATGACAGACTTTAACCTGTAAGTAAGTAGAGAATGAAACTTTCTCTTCTAAGGTGCTTTTGTCAGGATATGTTATCAAAGCAACAGGAAATGAACTATGACCGTCATTCTCATTGGAGTTACTTTACTGGTGTAATAGTTAATGAAATATATGTATTACAACATTCAATGAGGCTGGAGAGAGGGCTCAGTGGTGAAGAGCACTGACTACTCTCCTGGAGGTCCTGAGTTCAATTCCCAGCAACCACATGATGGCTTACAACCATCTGTAATGGGATCTGATCCCCTCTTCTGGTGTGTCTGAAGACGGTAGGAGTGTACTCATATACATAAAATAAGCAAGTAATTCTTTTAAAGAAACATTCAATGAAATGAAACGTGAAATGTAACATTCATGCTGCCACCCATTCTAGCACATGCCTTCATTGTTTAATTGAAGGATGACTCAAAGTAACATTATCATCAGAATATTCATTTACAACATATCAGAGTGTCATCAGGAAGCTCCATGCCATCTGTCTCGATTAGGAACTTCATTGCTGTGAAGAAATGTCATAGCCACAGCAACTCTTACAAAGGAAAGTGTTTAACTAGGGCTGGCTTATCGTTCAGCAGTTTTGTCTGTGATTGTCATGGCTGGAAGCATGGTGGCAGGCAGGTAAGGGTGGTGTTGGAGAAGGAACTGAGAGTTCAACATCTGGATTGGAAGGCAGCAAAAAGAAAGAAAGAGAGAATGGGTCTGGCTTGAGCATTTGAAACCTCAAACTCTACCCTGAATGACACGCCTCTTCTAACAAGGCCACACCTACTCCGGCAAAACAGCACCTCCAATAGTGCCATTCCCTGGTGATTAAACATACAAACCGATGATTCCAAGGGGACCATTCTGATTCAAACCACCGCATCACCTCCCAGGTCACTGTCCACATGGGAGCACACTCTCCATGGCTTAACTCTCCTTTTTGATTCCCTCCAAACTCTCCCATCCACAGCTTAAAAATATAGAGAATATCACATAGACATGCGAAGCTCTATTGGAGAGCATCCTCAGTCCTGAGCTTCTCCACAGGAGAAGCAGTAGAGCTCTAACAAAGTAGCTACAGTGTGCATTTAGAAACATGAATATGCAAAAATGGGAGGAGCACTGTCATTAAGAAACTTAATTTTCAAGTAAAAGCAAATGCATAGGTCCCACACTTCTTGCCAAATGGAAACCTTAATTTTTTTTCAAAATCTGTCAGGCCATGAAAACCTTGGTTTAAGATTCTATTAGCCATTGCTCACTAAAAAACTCATTATATTTCTCTATTTGAGAAAATGTTTTAATTAATACTTTAAAAAATAATAACGTCATTTGTACTTAATATACTAACAGCAGTAGGGAGTAATAGTACTAGTAATAGTATTACTAAAAGTAATAATACTGTGGGGTTGAAGGAATCAAAATAGCAATTGTAATAATAGACTTATAATGTTAAAGGCACTGCTTTTATATATTAATTTAAAATATGCATCTGATGACATGGAGTGCTTTAGAATCATAGTCTTTATAAGTCAGAATGAAACAAAAAACAAGACTTAACAAATAAGAACATTTAAAGCCAAAGTGAGATCCCCTCACGTTTATACAATTAATTGATGGCATTTGTTCATTAACTTATTTAATGATCACATATTTTGAGGAACTATGTTACACAGTGGAGAATCTCCAGACAATGGAGACATGATCCAACCTTACATGTACTTTAGTGCAAGGAGCATAGATGTCTTCTAATGCTGTCACACCAACTGTGCTCACACATGACCATGCATGAGTATGCAGAATCCTGAAGACGACTGGAACTATGAAAAGGCAAAGGTCATGGGGAACAATTCAGAGAAGACCTACTTGGAATTGGGCTGTGTCCATTGGAAAAGTTAGAAACACAAGCAATAGGGAGAGAAAGAGGCTAATTTGTCTAGGTTTGTAGGATTATCAAGTTACATACTGAACTGTTATGTTATACTGAGTTCATAATGTGAAGTCTGTAGTTCCATGCAAGGAATGAATTAGTAACTGTGAATGCTTGCCATATAGAAAAAAATAAAGTCATATGGAATATTGCCTCAAAAATCTTAGTGTAACCACAGACTGTAAGACAGCTAAGCAGCCAAAATGTAGAATTGGAGTAACAGCAAAAGACCGAGTTAAGAAAGAGCACACAAAGACAGTGGCGATGCGCAACATCTCCCGTGTGCTCTTCTATCGACCCCATAGGGACTGAGTTCAGGAAAAGTGAGAGAAAAATCAAGCTGATTCCAGCTCCTTGGGATGCTTGGTTGAAAGGATTATGGGGGAGAAAGTGGGTCAATAGAGAAGAATTTTAACCCAGAATATACTAACTGTAGAGTCAAAAGTTCACCTTTCCCAAAAGTTTGTTAACTACCCAAAAGTTAGCCAATGAGTAATTTGTTAACAGTTAGCAATTAGAGGTGTGAGAGGGCATATCCTTCATGTTTTGAATCTATTTTTATATTTTAAAGATTATCAGGCAATTACATCATTTCTCCTTGTTGATTCCTCCAACCCCTCCCATCTAGTCCTTTCTTTCTCTCTATTAGGATGCCCTACTCAACCCACCATATCCCATTCTCATGCTTCTTCTACAGGAAGGCAACTCTTCAGATGCTACACACGGAGGGACCTGCAGGTGGACGTTCAGCATTGACACAGACTTTTCCTATGGCTCATCTTTAGTAGCTCCTATATTTTTGGACCATATGTAGGCAAGGGATCAAATAATGAAGGACTCGGGCTATAAGTAAAGATGTTTTCAAAAATTCTCTCTCCTCAATGTGATTAGCTGTTCCTTTAAAGGAGAATTGCCTATAAATATCTTTGTCTTAGCATTTGATTTTTGCTCATTTATTTCTTTTAACGTCTATTTGCATTGTCAACGGCAGTATCTGATTTTGCCATACCAAGCACCATGTTGTCTACTTTCACATCCCTTTCTTCTACCAACATTCCAAAAGCAGTTTCCTTAAAGGTGATGGTCTCCAGAGTACATAACTGATTCCATACCAATATTAGATCAAGGGCTGTATATTTGACTTCTATTGGGCTCTATCATGATTTACAGAGGAAGGTGTGGCTACCAAACACAGAAAACTCATTAATAAAGATAGATTATTTAACACCTATTATAAACCATCCTGCCATGATGACTATGGGTTATTCAATTTTGCATACTGTATGAGTCAGGTAGCTCCTTAAATCATCTCTAGAGCTGACTGAAATTCCTTAATATGCAAGAGCCTTATGTTCCAGGGACAGGATTAATTGCTTCTATATCTCTCAGATCTTCATGTTATAACAGGACATTAAATAGCATATTTGAAGCAAGCACTCCTTAACAGACCCAGCATTAGTAGCTGTGCTTGGCTTTTAGGTTAGTGTTGTTTCTTCTGCACAGCATAAGGTCCCAGTTCTTTGTTAGCCGGTGGTGCATGATTAATGGTGTGAACTTCTTGCTAATCTCATGTTTCTAATCTTCCTGTTCTCCTAGAAGAACTTCCTAGATATCTTGTTCTGGGTTACTTCTGAGACAGTTGTGAGAAATCAAAATGGTAGATTGCATTTGTAAATACTGTAAGATACTGAACCGTACCCAAGATAGAAGTTTAGGTGCTCAGAGGGTGTGAAGATAAGTGGGATACAATATTGTTCTGCTCCCCATGTCTCACAGCACATGCACCAAGTGCATATCATCTCCAAAGCAGACCCACAAAGCATCATCATTAACAGTCTAAAACATTTTATATCCATTTAATCACCTGATTATTTCATCCAGTCACCTCTCTAGGGGAAGCAGTTAACAATGGATGTGGCTTTAGGGTGATTCTGATGAGCCACACTCCTTCCCTTGATACAAGCCAGGAGTTGTGTTGCTAGGAGCAAGAAAGAAAGTGATCCTCTTTCACATGTGATCCTCATGCCACCAACAATAAACATCATTGATCAGGCAAAGCAGGGACACAGATGCAGGTCTTGGCTAGAGATAAAGCTAGGAAAATGGGCTGCCTGGGGAAAAGGGGCTGTGTTTCCAGCTTGTTAGCTCCAAGCGTTTGTCAGCATAGCTTCAATCACAGCAGCAGAAGGTGAGTCTGGATGATTCTCAGAGTTGGTATCACACTTGTAAAAATCATATTGAGTCTCCTGCCTTCTGTTCTTATTTTCTCAAACTTAGAGCAATGACTAAGTGTGAGAAATTATAACTGGCATTAGTGGGTATGAAAGAAACCAATCCCTTGGTAGCAGCCTTCCTAAAGACTGACTAGGTAGATGTTGCAGGAAATAATATTATAAATAATAATAATAATAATAAAGCCATGCTATGTCCTGGTGGGCTCACCAGCAAGGCACTAGTGAGCATGGCTGGCCTGCTCTCATTTTGTGGAGACTCCCTGACTCAGAGCTCCAAAATCTCTCCACTCAGCTTGCTAAGTTCCCACTGGTGGGTTGCTACCACACCAAGCCCACACTTCAAAATTCTCAAGGCCTTTTGGGGTACACTTCTTACAAACCCAAGCTTTGCCACCATGCCCTTCTCTCTGGAACCCAGTTGAGCATGAAGGAAAATACAACACAAACTTAGTTCAGAATCAAGGATAATACAACTAGAATACTAATTTTGTAAGTCATATTAAATCTAACTTCTCAGGTGGGAAATCCTGGTGGATTTGCCATCGAAACTGGGGGGTCACTAGTAGCTACATCTTGTCCTTCTTATGTCCCTGTTCAAAAAGCCCGTGTCTCTCTCCTGCCTCTTCTCTTCCTCTCTCCAACCCGGGAGTCCTGCCTACTTGCCCAATGATTGGCTTCTTTATTCATTAGAAGAAGGTTCACGAAAAAGTTACCTGAGTACATGACTCATTCCTCCTTCCAGACACTCCCTTCTGGGAAAGTAGAATTGACATCAAAACACAAACAGCACCAGGGCCATCCACAACACTTCCCCCTTCCTGTCCAATCAAAAGACTCTTTTATCTCAGATATAAATTGAGCACAACTATTATCATTTTGTAATTTATAAAGAACAAAATACACCTAACACCCAGTTCATCACTTTTGTCAATAGAACACTCTGTCATCAATCTTAATTTAAAAGACTTATAAATCTATGTTATGTCCTGGATTAGCTTGTATACTATCTGAAAACTATCTCAAATATGATCCCTCAATGTAAATAGCCTGGATTGGCTATGAGACTATAAGTAGTCTTTCAACACCACCAGAAATCCAAGAACAACCAATACTATTTGAAAATATAGGAAGCCTAACACAGCTTCCAGAACTGAGACAAATTGCAGAGACAGCTGCCTACCCATACAGTCCCAGTAAGTCAGAAAGCTGTAGCATCAGTGGTAATAGTGTATTTTAATTACCAACAAAGGGATTAATAAGAACCCAAAACTTCCCAAAGACCCTCTTGGCCTTCTCCTCTAGCCTATGTCCATTGATTTGTGCTAGACATTGAACCTAACAAACTCTGCCATAGATCCCCAGTGGACACACTGGGCAGGGCTTCAGATAAACAATTTTCACAATCCTTCCTGGCCTCCATTACGATCTCTTTAGACTTATTCTTAGTACTGTGGAAGCCTGCTTAAGGAAGCCCCTCCTCCCACCCCATCTCCATTACCTAGAACTCCATCTCTAGGTGTAGAACCTGTGGTCAAACTAGTTCTCTCATCCTTGTCTCTTCAGACTTATTCTTTCTCCTGCTGTTGCCCATGTGCAGAAGACCCTCTTCCCACTCTACTTCCATTCGCTCAGAGCTCTGTATCCTGGAGCAGACTGCATCCAACCAGATCTTTTCTGCAGCATGCTCAGCCTTTTATCCTACCCCATCTACATTCCTCTTGTCAACCATCTACCTATAGAAGCACTCTCTTCAAGAAACACTGCAGCCACCATACCTCCTAGGCTCTAAAGAAGGCAACAGAAACTGAGGAATGGAGTATCTACCCCACAGAGACAAGACAAGACTGTAGAGAAATTTTAATCCAGCTACATGGCTCCTATGGCAAGGGAATCACCTCCAAAGACCTTCTAGGTCTATGTGATTTGGCTGGAATCCAGGCATGCTTTTAGTCCCAGGAGACAAAGGCAAGCAAATCTCTCAGCTAAAGACCAGCCTGGAATAGAGCATGCTTCAGGTAAAGAAAAGCTTAGTTAGATCCAGGCATGGTGCTATATGGTTTTAATCCCAGCACTCAGAAGAAAGAGGCATGCAGATCTCTGAGTTCTCTGAATTGAGTCTGTTCAAAGTCAGTGAGGTGAGAGTCAGTGCAGTGGAGTAGAATTGGTGGCAGTTCAGTTCATGGAGTACAGAGGCAGGTTTTACCAGGACAGTTTTACAGAGACAGATTGCAGAGAGAACAAGCTAGACACAAATGAAGACAGAACAAAGTGGAGAAGGAGCCAGAAGATTAGAACAGATTACTAGAGTTAGTTAAGGCCAAGCTGAGAAATTTAGTCACAAGAGAAGCCAGTTTGAATCAGTCAGCTTGGAGATAAATTTTAGTCAGAACAGCCAAGTTGAACCAGCCAGTTAGGGTTCAGAAAGAACTAGAAAGGGTGATCTAATTCATCAATAAGCCTCTGAGATGAGTTACACCAGGCAAAATAATAATAATAATGAAAGATACTTTTATACCAGACAGATATTGATACCAAGAAACACCTCAAACATCATAATTCCAAATGACTGTCCACAGCACCAGAGTACTAATGTGAACAGCTAAGACAGCATGCTTCTCTAAAAGTCTGTAACATTGTTGCAATAGTCTCTAAGAAGTGCAATGTAGTGGAAACACAAGGCAGACTTCAGAACAACAATTATGTATATATTCAAGAACCTTAAAGAAGATATGAATAAATCCCCTAGTGAAGTCTGTGAAAACATAAATGAACAGCTGAATGACACAATGAAAATTATCAAGTCAGTCAAGAACTTCAGAGGACAACCAGTCTCACCAACAGACTATGTGGCATGGAAGAGAGAACTTTGGGTGTTGAAAATATGGTTGAATAAATGGATATAGCACAGTCAAAGAAAATGTTAGCTCTAAAAATATCTAGGACAAAACAGCCAGGAAATTCTGTACACTATAAAAAGATGAACTCTACAAATAATAGATATAGAAGAAGGTAAAGAAATCCAGATCAAAGGCACAGAAAATACTAATGTGTGTCTATTTTCACTTTTACTTGGGTTTCAAAGATCAACTCAAGTGGACAGGCTTGGGCAGCAAGTGCCTTTCCCTTCTGATCCATCATGTTGGCACTTATCTGGCCTGTTGAAGAGAAAGGAGACCCCAAAACAATTAGCTCCACATCACATATTTCAGAATTTATTATTCTGGTCAATCAGTATGGATTTTCTCTAACATATAGCTATGCTGGAAAGTCCTATGCATGCCACTAGGTAAGAAGTATCAACAGTCTTATCCACCTATGGATGCCTGTAAGCTTCAGTAATGACTTGTCTGGCAAGCCCACTGCTGTAAGAATGTTCAGAAATATCCAACACCTTTATGGTTGGATTTAATCACCACTTCATCAGACTGAATTTGTGTCTAGAATAGTTAAATGGGCCAAAAACCCATGGCTTGCTAAGACTCACCTTATACTATTATTTTACTAAAAGTAATAAACTGTAATAAGTAACAAACAGTAATTTTTTATCTTTATAACCCTAGAGTGTATACTGTATACTTTTTGACTATCATCAGAAAAGCTGGATTTTTACAGTTCTGTCTGAGTTCCACCTCTATATGGAGTCCTATGCTCTATCTTAGAAGGTATTGGTAACTAATAGATGCTGGAGAAGGGAGAGTCAATTTACTTCAAGAATATAGCCCTTGAGATACTAGCCATGATCCAGTGGATGGTCCCACATTGGTATACATACAGGTATAACTAAATGGATCCAATAGGTATAAAGTGTGTGTGTGTGTGTGTTTGTGTGTGTGTGTGTGTAAATAGATAGATAGATGATAGATAGATGATATAGATCGATAGATAGATAGATAGATAGATAGATAGATAGATAGATAGATAGAGCAAGCACATGTGGAGAAAAAGTGGTAGGAAGATGGGAGTGATTGGAGGGAATGAAATAAGCACATTTTCTAATGTATCTATGGAGAGAGAATGTTTTAAATCACTTACACAGACATTATTGATCACACCTTGTTAAACAAACCATTTGTTATCTTTAATTTCATCCAGACACACATCGAATGAGTTGGGCATAATGTGAAACTTAGAGCTCCTGTCTAAAAGAAATATGCGGACAAAGTGTGGAGCAGAGACTGAAAGAAAGGCCATCCAGAGACTGCCACACCTGGGGATCCATCCCAATTGCTGACACCAAACCCAGACACTGTGGTGGATGCCAAGAAGTCCTTTCTGACAGGAGCCCAAATTTGTTATTTAACAAGATTTTTTTTTTTTTTATTTCTTAGTGTTTCTTTCTCTCTTCTAGGTGTTGTCCCCCGCCTCCACTTTAAAATCTTGTATCAACCTTTTTCTTTTCTCACCTTCTTCTTTACCAAATGCTGTAACTTTTAGATTTATTATTTTTTAACATTTTATCATCTTCTCTATTACTATGTATTGTTTTTACCCCATGCTTTACTATGGTATTGGTGCTAGTGTTTTTTATGTTTGTTTGTTTGCTTGCTTGCTTGCTTGATTGCTTGCTTGCTTGTGTTTTCTGATGTGTACTGTATTTCTGACCTTGTTTGTTTCTTAGGAACTATTACTATACATCATTTTCTAATTGCTGAGTAAAAGCAGGTTTACAGTCATCACTAAAAGCCTGATTACCAGCCATAGGGATAAACACCTGGAATCCCAGTGTTTTGGACACAGAGGTGTATCAAGTTTGTAATCAAATTCAAATCAACTTTCATTATATAGTGAAGCTTTGTCTTAAGACAACAACTAAAAATCCAGAAGATGAACATGAAAGAGAGATCCATTCTAACAGATGTGCAAATCTGAACACAGAATCATGATAAATATATTTTAAAATTAATATGGCTGCACTGGACATTCGTTACTGTTTAGAAAGTAAATCCAAAGATAAAAAGTTAAATTAAATGTCAGAATAAGATTCAAGATTGATATTAATAATACTGACTTCAAGAAACATAGGAAAGACCAGTTGAATGAAGGAAGGAAGACCATATAGAATATAAAAAAACATGTTAATGTGGAGGTGGATATTCTGCAAAAAACTGAAAATATTAACAAAAGAAGCTTAGTACCTCAGATAAAATCACAGTTGATATCCTCACCAATAGAAGAGATGAAAAAAAGAATATCAGGGTTTGAGGAAACATTGGTAAATTGCTGTATTTGTATAATAAGGAAGAAGAAAATGATTAAGAACATATAAGACATTGTAAATCAAGAACAGAGTTAAGACAGTGAAAGAATAATGCATTTACAAGGAGCCGGTGTACAGGATAGGATTATCTTCAGGATATAAATATGTACACAATAAGACTTGTATATTGGTTACCACTAAAAATTTCCCAAGGTTCATAAAATATACATAATCCCCAGCTACAGAAGCATTTGAAACCCACACAGGTGTTGTATCTTCTTGTAGATAGAACAATTGCAAGCAAGCAAACATCAACCAATGGGGCATCAACTTATAAACCAACACAGCAGGATATGAAGGCAGTACATCAGTAGTGATTGGCTTCAATACCCAACTCTGACAATAAAACAATTTTATAGAACAAAATTATCAGTAGCAGACACTAGAGATCAGATAAAACAACTGACATATTCAAAACATCTCATTCAACAGCAGTAGAGCACACACACGGTTCAACAGTTTCTGGAACATTTTCCAAAATAAATCAAATGTATAGGGTATAATCCTAGTATAAAAATCAAAATAATAACTTGTTTCATATCAGATATTAATGGAAATAACTAAGATATCAACATAAAGAGAAACAATAAACATTCTACAAACATGTACTTCTAAAGGACGAGTGGCTCACTGGCATCAAAAAGTTTCTGAAATCAAATAATGTGCTGAGTAGTTTTGTGTCAACTTGAAACAAGCTAGAATCCTCTGAGAGGAGGAAACACTGACTTAGAAAATGTCTCCAGAAGATTGGGCTGTAGTAGGCAAGCCCATATAGAAGTGTCTTACTTAGTGATTGATGGGAAGGGCCCATCCCACTGTGGATATGGATACTCCTGGGTCCTGGGTTCTATAAGACAACAGGATGAACAAGCAATGAGAAGCAAGCCAGTAAGTGTCACTCCTCCATGGCCACTGCATCAGCTCCTGCCTCCATGTTCCTCCCCCATATGAGTTTCTTCCTTGGTTTCACTCAATGGAGTGTGATTTAGGAATGGAACCAAACAAACCCTTTCCTATGCAGGTTTCTTTTGATCATGGTGTACCATCACATCAATTGAAAATTAAGACAAATAAAAACTAAAACACCTGATGAGCCCTATACCTGAATTTTGAATGATTGTGGTTTTTTGTAGCAGTCTCAATTTTTTCAAATTATGTATCTTTCATGAAGGGAGTGGGCTACCTTTATCTATGGGTATAAGGATGAACGTTGAGAGTGTAGTCAGAGACTGTGTTGGCTTAATAAATCTGCGTTCCTCCAAGATCAATGACTTCTCACACAAAGGGTAGTTGGCAAGATTTTCAGCACAAGGTGTAATTTCTCTCTTATTGAATGTGTCTTAAATCCAATGAGTGAGCTTCTGGTTCCCACCAAGGTACATGAACTACTTCTGCACCCATAAGGTTATCATGGCATGCTGATCGTCATGGTGACTCACGGGTGTTAAAGCAGGGCAGTACTATTGGCTGTTTTCCCTCCTTTGGAAGTGTATATGGTGCCTTCTCATTCAGAGAAGAGGCATTCAGATCAGTTCCAGTCAATGGGCCTCTGATCCCTGCATTGGAAATACGTGGTTTCTTTAGCGATAAGGACTTACTTTTCCATGTCTGTGGGACAACCCAAGGCAATAGCAATAGTCTGCAATGTTTGGGGAGTCTCCTGACCAACAACTCAAAAGAGAGCTTTTCATGCATAGTGCTGCAGTTTTGTTAGCTGACCTTTGGCAAATTTGGTCAAAGTAAATAATCTTTTTAATGGTCTGTATTCTGTTAAGTATTTTATTGCACATATTTGGGTCTGTTCTGATCAGGAATATTGGACCATTGTATTCTTTTTTGTTGTGCCTTTACCTGATTTTGGTATTAGAAAAATACTGGCTTCGTAGAAGGACAATTTTATTTCTTTTCTTACCTTTTTTCTCTATTTCTTTCTTTCTTTATTAAAAAGTAATTTATAAGGAACTGGCTGTATATATTCTTTGAAAGTCTAATAGAATTCTGCTGTGTATCCATCTGGGCTTAGCCATTATTTAGCTAGAAGGCTCCTCCTTTATTGTGGATCTGTTTAGGTTGTTGACTTCTTGGTTCGATTTTAGTAGTCTGACTCAATCTAGAAATTCATCCATTTCTTTTAGATTTTCCAGCTAAATTGATTACAGGTGTCTAAAGTTCCCTCTAAATAGTCTGATCTTTCTTTTTGGTGATTGATATAATGTTACCCTGTTCATTTCTGATTCTGTTTATTTCAGTCTTTCCTTCCTTTTGCTTAGTTGGACTAAGGGTCTGTCAATATAGTTTATCTTCTTCTTCTTCTTCTTCTTCTTCTTCTTCTTCTTCTCTCTCTCTCTCTCTCTCTCTTATTCTTTCTGTCTAACATCCCTTTTCTTTTCTTTTTATTTTTTTCGATATATTCTTTATTTATATTTCAAATGATTTCCCCTTTCCTGTATCCCCCCTCCCCGAAAGTACCATGAATGCGCTTCCCTCCACCTGTTCCCCAAGCAAACCCTTCCTGCTTCCTTGTTCTGGTATTCCCCTACACTGCTGCATTCTTTTCAGGTCCAGGGGCCTCTCCTTCCTTCTCCTTGGGCATCATTTGATGTGTGAATTGTTTCTTTAGTAAGCAGAGCTTCTGGGCTAATATCCACTTATCAGTGAGTGCATTCCATGTGTGTTCTTTTGTGATTGGGCCACCTCACTCAGGATGACATTCTCCACTTCCACCCACTTGCTTAAGAATTTCATGAATTCATTGTTTTTAATAGCTGAGTAGTACTCCATTGTCCCTTCCCCCCACAGCATTTATCTGTGACCCTCCTGGCTGGCAACCCCCACCCTTCCCCTGGCGTTATCTCCAGCCCTTGTTCCGTTGGGAACAATACAGCCGATTTCACCTTAACTACCAAGGCCACCTCAGCGCAGCTCCACCCGGAGACCAGCAGAAAACTTCGTGACTGAAAGCAGACAACCCGCCGAGAAGAAGATCTAATGAACTCGCGGCCATTTGGGGGGCAGGGTGGTTTTTCCAAAGATTATAAATATTGGCTAAATGATAGTAAAGTCAGTCTCTATGGGCAACTGTCCTCTTGACTCATTTCTCTTTCGCCCCCTTCCCGTTAACCTCAGAATTCTCTTCCAGGTATTCCGGTTCGTATGTGGCCGCTGGCGGCAACACTCCATAGTGCACATATACCACATTTTCTGTATCCATTCCTCCTTTGGTACAGTAACAGGCAGGTAGATCAAGGAATAGAATTGAAGACCCAGAAATGAACCCACTTGGTTCATTTGATTTTTGACAAAGGAGCTACAACCATCCAGTGGAAAAAAGATAGCCTTTTCTTTTTTTTTTTTTTTATTCGATATATTTTTTATTTACATTTCAAATGATTTCCCCTTTTCTGGTCCCCCACTCCCTAAAAGTCACATAAGCCCCCCCCTCCCCCTGTTCTCCCACCCACCCCTTCCCACAAAGATAGCCTTTTCAACAAAATGGTGCTCGTTCAACTGGAAGTCAGCATGCAGAAGAATGCAAATGGATCCATTCTTAACTCCTTGTACTAAGCTCAATTCCAAGTGGATCAAGGACTTCCACATAAAACCAGACACACTGAAACTAATAGAAAAGAAACTGGGGAAGAGCCTCGAGCACATGGGAACAGGGGAAATTTTCCTGAACAGAACACCAATAGCTTATGATCTAAGATCAAGAATTGACAAATGGGACCTCACAAAACTAAAAAGTTTGTATAAGGCAAAGGACACTGTCAAAAGGACAAAACGGCAACCAACAAATTGGGAAAAGAACTTGACCAACCCTACATCTGACAGAGGGCTAATATCCAATATATACAAAGAAATCAAGAAGGTAGACTCCAAAGAGCCAAATAACCCTATTAAAAAATTGGGTACTGAGCTAAACAAAGAATTTTCACCTGGGAATATCAAGTGGCTAAGAAGCACCTAAAGAGATGTTCAACATCCTTAGTCATCAGGGAAATGTAAATCAAAACAACCCTGAGATTTCACCTCATAACAGTCAGAATGGTTAAGATCAAAAACTCAAGAGAAAACAGGTGCTTGCAAGAATGTGGAGAAAGAGGAACATTCTTCTACTTCTGGTGGGTTTGCAAGCTGGTACAACCACTCTGGAAATCAGTCTGGTGGTTCCTCAGAAAACTGGGTGTGATACTACCAGAGGATCCCACTATACCACTCCTAGGCATATACCCAGAGGATTCCCCAGCATATAATAAGGACACATGCTCCACTATGTTCATAGCAGCCCTATTTATAATAGCCAGAAGCTGGAAAGAACCCAGATGTCCCTCAACGGAGGAATGGTATAATTTATCTTCTCAATGAACCAGCTCTTACACTCACACATTATTTGCATTGTTTTTCTGGTTTCTATTTTATTGATTTCTGTTCTGATTTTATTATTTCTTCCTGCTGACTGTATTTGGATTTGGTTTGCTCTTGTTTGCTAAGTTTTTGAGTTGTATCATTAAGTCATTTAATTGTGTTCTTTTTTTTTTAATTTTTTAATGGCACTTAGAACTATCAATTTCCTTCATAGGATTCCTCTCAACTTCATAAATGTTTTCATGAAAGTTTCATGCTTACATTTAAACTTGAAATGTAGGAATAGAATGAGACAATCAATTACAATCAGAATTGAGAAATGTTACAATTGAATGCCCTTGCTGTGCTATAGAAATAACATGACAAGTGGGGTACTTTAATAAATTATCTTTTAAACATTGCTGCTGTGAATATCTTTATTTACAAAACCTATTCTTATTTAGACTACATTCCCTTCAACTCAGCTATCTATTATATAATTCTGTTAATGTTTTGATAATCTAACATGCCAAAACCCATGCACATGTGTGCTCCCTGAACATAGATTTCATATATATGATATGATACTCTTCCTCAAAGACAGACAATAACAAAAAGAATTGCAAATCAAAAATTATTAAAAAGGCATAATTAAAAACTCTCATAAATAATCCTACCTTCAGATTATTCTAGCAAACAGTACTGATTAAAGCCAGATCTACGATCTACTTGTAGAAATATTCTGCATGCAACATTGACTCGTATTGAGTGTGATAACTCTCCTTGTAAACTAAGTCAGGTAGACTAAAGGGAAGTGTTTCTAAAGGAAGGCAAAGAGAACCCTAATAGTAAACTTCTGGGCTTTGACCTTTGTGTTCAGCTCTATTGTCAGTCACCCACGGAGACAAGCCATCCATTTGAGACACTCAGCAATCCTATCAATGACATTGAACCATACAAGACTGGAATTATGTATTGCTTCAGGATTTGCCTTCCCGGGGAACATTTTAATATTGATTATCATTATTATATTTTATCATGTGCCAGCAAAGATGACAACCTTTAAAATCAATTTGCTCTCTGTAGTTCTCAGTAATGATTTTTACTTACAGTAATACCCTTCAGATTTCTGGCATGCCCATCCCCTTATTGAAAGGCCAATCTAAATCTATTATTTTATGACCATAAGTGGTTTCAGTTCCCTGAAGTAGAGTGCCACTTGCTTTAAATGTAGAGCTGAACATGCAAGATACTTAGAAAATTTAATTTAAAAGCCTTAGGTAAGTGGCCTCTAGAATGAGGTATTTGTATTCCAAGCTGTCATTATAGACAACTTGTCATAAGTTCATCCAATATTTTGTTCTATATCACAAATTCCATTAAATTTTCATAAGCAACTGATAAGCACTGCTAATGCCTTCTCCCTTTCAACAATACACCACTCAGGAGCCAAGTTATACTTTTAAATGGTCCTACTCAAAAGTAGGCTTTCTCTTAGTATCCATCATGGAAATGACACTATATATGAACTGAAATACAAAATTAACTGAAAAACGCAATGGTTCTTGGACAATACTATTTATTTAGTCAGTGATGTCCTACTAAGAAGAATTGATATAATGTAATTCATACTTGAATGTATGCTTTTATCACAGCAACCTCATGATTATGTTAAATGAGAAGCAGAATATACAAAGAATATAGTCAACATAATTTAGATAGCATGAATTATATTTAAATAATGTATATACTTTTTAGGAATAGAAATATTCCAAAATATGTAGCTAAATCTCAAGTCATAGTATGATATGTGGTTGTTGCTTATAATTCTTTAAATTATCATTTCTCACTTTTATATTCAGAAAAAAATTAAATAGTTCTTAAATAGAATTTGAAAGTAATTAGCAAATTTAAATGATTCGGAAGGATATTCCCTCAACAGGTAAAATACATCGAATTCTATGTTCTTTGAATAAAGGATGGAATTTATAAATATTTCACAAATAATACTCCATGTCATGTATTCCCTTTAACTTTAAGCAGTATTGTAGCTGTGATGGTTAATGTTGATTACCAACTGGAGAAGCTTCTAGACTTACCTGGGAAATGATCCTCTGCTTATGGAGCTATCTTGACCAGGTTATCTGAATTTGGAGGAGCTCAACTGTGGGGCAGACTATTCTTGGACTCTATAAATGGAGACTAGGAACTAATGGCAGTGTGTATTTACCTTTCTCAGCTTTCTAACTGTGGATACACATGTGACCATCTCCCCCAAGTTCCTGCTTCCATGACTTCCACATCAAGCACTATACCTTGGAAATGTAAGCCAGAATAAATGTTCTGCTTTAAAATTGCTTGTCTTAAGAGTATTCCATCACAGCTACAGGAACAGGAACCATTATTGCTGTTTATTGCTCCAGTGTTTCAATAAGAGGCTATTCCTGATACCAGCAGAGCAAAACTTAAGCAAATAACATATTAAGTCCCTTAGCCAAATGGTGTGTGTGTGTGTGTGTATCTCTATATGTGTCTCTGTATGTTACTTCTTGCAGCACACATATGCATAAAATATTTCTTGAATGGCTTAAAATTAAGATATTTTGAAAGTCATGGATACCTTTACACATATTTAATATACATATTTTAGTTAAGAAAGGTAATTTATGTGATATAGTAACTTCTTAAAGATTAAAATATGAATTAATATATTAAATGAGAAGGGGACATCCTGGTACAGAAACTGCTAACAATGGAGTGCTAGCTAGTGAGTATGAAAGGGTGAACAAAGAGAATCCCGGAAACAAAATTTCCAAAAGAAATTATCCCACATATAAATTTTGTTTCTTACATATATTCAAAGATGGTAGATAGATAGAGGATAGTTAGATAATAGATAGATAGATAGATAGATAGATAGATAGATAGATAGATAGATGCTAGGTTTACAATGTTGTATAGCACGTCCTCTGACATTAAAACCATCCATCTTGGAAGGAGAATGAACTACAAAACACTATATTTAAGGAAAGATAAAATAGCAGGATATTTTAACATGAGATATTAAAAGAGAATTTTTTAAAAAGCATGATTTCTTATAGAGTAGTTCATTAAAGTGATTATACAAGTGATTATACAAAAAGCTATGCTAAGGGGGAGTGAAACAATCTATTCTGCAGGAAATGAACAACTCAGTAGGTTCAGGATGTCCCTGAAACCTGGGTCACTAGACACTTCCCTCCCCAGAAACATATAAGCAGTAAGGACTGCTAGGACTCTCAGTCGAGCCTAGCTGCCTGGTAAGGGCTCAGAACTAGTACTGGCCAACCTATCTGGAAGAGTCAGCTGACCCATTGGAGGAGGCAGAGTTCAGTTAAGCCATGTGAAGGCAGCAGAGACCAGCTGAACCATATGGAGGAAGAAATGATCTGAGATAACTGGAAGAAGTTCAAAACAGCTGAGCTATTTGGCATGGACACTCTTAAACCTCCTGACTTGCCAGGAGGTTTTTCAGTGTGGTCAAGATTTCCCAGTTTTGTGAGTCCACACTAAGATGGGCTTTGATGATGCAAGTGTCTTTGGATCATTTCTGCTCCTGAAAAGTAAGCCCTCATCTGTATTCCTGTAAGTAATCCTGTCCCCCTCCAAAAAAATAAAACAACCTCATTGATTCATTAAGTTGGACTTTGGTAGTATTTAATTTGGGCTGTTTTTTGTTTCTTATTTAGATAAGTGGACATTTGTTCAAGTCTCTCCAGGAATACTATCACACAACAGATATATTCATGTATACATATGTGAGATGAAGTCAAAGAATGGGTATTGTTATAAAAGAGTGAAAATTATTCTCAATAGTTTACTGCTGCAAGGATACAGTTTATAGAATATACTTTTGCCTCCTGAATCTGAAAGGAGTCTTGTGAGTCCTTTGATCTAAGAACCTTAACACATAAAAAAAACAGGAGTACATAGAAAGAAACTAGTATCACCAATGTGTCCATAGCAAGAAAAGCAGAAAGACTAGCATTGCATCCAAGGTAAGAGTAGCACCTACAAAATTGAAAATATATTTGAATCTCTATGTCTGTCTCTGTCTCTTTCTCTCTCTTTCTCTGTGTCTCTATTTCTCTGTCTCTGTTTCTGTCTCTGTCTCTCTCTCTTTTTCTCTCTCCTCTTGAAGAAAAAAAAAAGGTATCATTAAAATTCTGTGCTGAATATCTTTCCTATCACAGGAAAACAAGCAAAGATGGTTAATCCCAGAGAAGGCCTATGGGAAGTCCTCTGGCCTTGTTTGTTATTCTTAACCTGACTGTTCCTTTATTCTCTCCACAGCAGTTTAATTTTTCAATTTGAGGCACTATTGCTATAAAGCATGCCTCATTACCTTGTGGGAGGTAGCCGGTATCCATTAATTCAGTTCTTACTTCATTTGCTTTGCACACAGTCATAATTAGCTTCCAAATAACATAGGTACCTTCAATAGATTTATGACTACAATTTTACTCTATGTTTCCTTTTTATCTTCCTTTTCCCTTTTCTGATATTCTATAAAAGTTAAAAATTAAAAGGGCACAGTTGCTTTGGGGAGTGATTTCAAATTGAAATTTTCAGCGTTCAGTTGTGGGATTTGGGCATTGCAATAATTCTCTTACCTTAGAAACTTTGTTTAAAAGGCAATCTACTGAATTTTTAATCCAGCTGAAAATATTTTAGACTTTACACCATAAACTCAAGTAAAGAGGATCTTGCAAACCTTTATGTTCAGCATCCTGTACTTATTTAACCTGCACATAAGGTATAAACATCATCCTTGAAATACTGTTCTCATATGAGAATTATACTACATATACAAACACAAAGTCTGTGAATAGATATGGATATTGTGGTGGATGTAAAACAAAAGCATTGGTTTCACTTTGAAGTTCTCCCATGCAGAAATAGAACCTATTTATTTTTCCACTGAGTTGGGCCATAGCCATGAAATTCCTTTGGTCAAGGAACTTTAGTATATGTGGCCTTGTCTTTACTTGTTTCTTCTGGAACCCTGTATGAAGCAGTATCAAGCCATACTGCTTCCTTTGTAAAGATCTTCACTTCAAGCTATCTGTCCTAATAAAGCTAATTATGACGGATAATTGGTTTCAGCTTCCTTCCCTGAACTTGCAGCCCTGACTGCTAACAGCTATGGCAAAATATATAAACAATTCTATGATATAGCTTGGACAGACCTACACAAAAGGCACTTAACCTATTAAATATCCACTAAATATGCAAAGCATTGCACACAGGGGAAGTGTGGTAGCTGATATCAATTGTTAATTCATTGGCTTGACAGGTGCTGGTGTACTAGTGAAGCACAACTCTGGACAGCTGTGGAGGCTTTGCCAGAGGCTGTAAGATTGTAGGAGCTCAAGTATAACAATGATTTAATCCCACGACAGTTCCAAAATTTGAATAGAATATTGTGAATGGAAGAACTGTGGAAGGCAGTGCCTACCTGAATAAAGTATGTTATGAATAGAATATCTTGGTATTCTTTGATTAGAATATCTTAGTCCTGGCCCTTCTTGCTATTCTGTTCTCTGCCCCTGGCCACAATTACGTGAGAAGCATTTTTTGTCTCATTCCCACTCTGATACTTTCTGTCACTTGGAATGAAGATAAAGATGGAATAGGTTTTGGGGGTACAGCTAACCAATGGTTGTCCCAACTTAAGATCCATCCCATGAGAGAGAGCCCATCCCCGACACTATTAATGATACTCTGCTATGCTTGTAGACAGTTACCTAGCATAACTGTCATATGAAAGGCTTCATCCACCAGAAAATGGAACAGATGCTGAGACCCACAGCTAAACATCAGGAAGACCTCAGGCATTCTTGTGGAAGAGCTGGAGAAGGAATAAGGGAGTCAGTGGGGTCAAGGGCACCATAAGAAGACCTACAGAGAAAACTCACCTGGGAGCATAGGTGATCACAGAGACTGAACCACCAACCAAAGAACATGCAGGGGCTGGACCTAGCACCACACACACACACACACACACATTGTGCAGCTTGGTCTTCATGTGGGTCCCTTAACAGTTGAAGCAAGTCTATCTGACTCTGTTGCCTGCCATTGAATCTCCCATACACTGCCTGCCACTGGATGCCTGGATAGGCTACAGTAGGAGAAGTACTTAGTCATACTGGGACTAGATGTTCCAGGGTGGGGTGGTACTTGAGATGGGCCTGCCTTCTCTGAGGAGAAAAGGACGGGATAATGGGGAGAGGAATTTTTAAAGGTGGGACTGGGGAGGGAGGGAAGAGGGGAACTGTGATTGAAATGTAATGTAAAGTAAACACACACACACATAGTATGCACTCACTGATAAGTGGATATTAGCCTAAAAGCTCGGAATACCCAAGATACAATTCATAGACCACACGAAACTCAAGAAGAAGGAAGACTAAAGTGTGGGTGCTTTGGTCCTCCTTAAAAGGGGGAACAAAATACCCATGGGGGGGCAGATACAGAGATAAAGTGTGGAGCAAAGACTGAAGGAAAGGCCATCCTGGGATCCATCCCATATACAGTTACCAAACCCAGACACTATTGTAGATACTAAGAAGTGCTTGCTGACAGGAACCTGATAACAGCTGTCTCCTGAGAGGCTCTGCCAGAGCCTGACAAATACAGAGGTGGATACTTGCAGCCAACCATGGGTTTAAGCACAAGGTCCCCAATGGAGGAGTTAGAGAAAGGACTGAAGGAACTGAAGGGGTTTGCAGCCCCATAGGAAGAACAACAATATCAACCAACCAGTACCCCCAGAGCTCCCGGGAACTAAAACACCAAACAAAGAGTACATGTGGACCAAGCCATGGCTCCAGCTGCAGATGTAGCAGACGATGGCCTTCTTGGACATCAATGGGAGGAAAGGCCCTTGGTCCTTTGAAGGCTTGATGTCCCCCCCACCCACCACCCCCCCCCTGTTTAGAGGAATGCCAGAATGGGGAAGAGGGAGTGGGTGGAGGGTGGGATAACACCCTCCTAGAAGCAGGGGGAGGGGAATGGGAGAGGGTTTCTCAGAGCGGAAACCAGGAAAGGGGATAACATTTGAAATGTAAATTAAGAAAATAGCTAATAAAAATTTCAAAAACTAAAAAAATATGAAAAAATAAAAATAATAAAGCCACAAGTTAAAACAAATCTTTCTTTTCTTTGGATTAGCACAGAGGTGCAATGTCTGACTGATTCCATGGGTCAGTAACCAAAGGTAGCCAGTTCCTTGAGAATTCATAGGACAAGATCTCACTTCTCTGCAGTCTTTATCACTAGACAAATTAAGCAATGTCTTTATATTACCAACTCCACACAATGGACCATTTACTCTTTTCAATAGCTGAGTCACTTAAACACCCATCAGAGTTATTTAACCTGATTTTTATGTTTAATTCTAAGAGACTGTGTGATCTAGATTGCAAGGACAGGGACCTTGATTCCAAAATGAAAACAACAACAAAAAATCGAAAACAACAAAAACAGTCTCTGCAAACAAAATCAAGGTCATTCAAAATAAGCAAAGAGATAAAACAACAACAACAAACCTGATTGTTTACTGTGATCCTCAACTTAACAGTCCCTAGAATGACTGAGAGACCTAAGCATGCCTGTGAAGATTTTATGTTATGTATATTTCTATCTCATCAAAACTGTCAGAATTCATGGGTTGTTATCTGTATATATTTGGGAAAGCTTCACTAGGCATGATTACTTTGTGAGTCTTCACAAAATTACTGTTGGAAACATTGATTTGAAAGCTCCCTTACTGCATGAGCTGGAAGGACAGGCTCACCAGGGGAAAGGAAGAGCAGACACAACACATAACACGTGGAAGCTAGGAAAAGAACTACAGCGGAAACACTCCTGCCAGGAACACGGGCTCTAAAGGGAGAAGGGAACAAGTGAGAGATTAAAATGTGCCTGTTGTAAATAACCATCAAAGCTCAGAGGGAAATGAGGATATGGTACAAATCTACAGTTTCGCCATCCCATTCTGACTAGAGGATAGATGGTTTTCAAAGAAACTAAACTTAGCCATATGCAAATTCAAAACAGGAGAGAAACCTGGCCTGGTGCCTCCTGGTGTTGCTCAGTGACCTTGCATGGAAAGATAAGGACCCCAATTACAACCATGGTGGTCAGGAGAACGGAGATGGAGAGCACAAAAGACACTCCTCGTGAAAATCATGGAGCCAGAGGCTTGTTGGAATTAGAAATAAATATATTCATCCTTTGTTTTTGACAGGCCATCTACGTCCAGAGTTAAGACATGGCAATGATCTAATTAAAAGCCTCAGATATTTTGTGGGAGGAGAGCACATACTCCAATTCAAAGCAGTCTTTGTTCGTTCAAGGGCTGAATCCCAGAAGGAAATTAGAGAGTGCTCAGCTACACCATGTGTGAACCACATGCTGCAGTCCCTGCTCTCGGCACTAGGGCTTCTGTTATTCACACTTTAAAGATGGCTGCAACTATGCAGAACATGAGTATCTTCTTTCAGTATGTCTTAGCATGTGGGTAACACACTGCTACTTTAGTATTGAGCCTGTACATGTGTACACATATACCCCTCACATGTTTGTGTCCAAATGGAAGTTTTTCTCAGCTTATCACATCCCAAATCCCAAATAACTGCAAAATAGGACAGCAACATGAGCTTCAAACAAGTTACCTGAGCAATGGTGACACCCCCCAGAGCCCCTTACAGAGGTTCTCCATGCTCAAATATCATTCAAGTTTGAAAGCAGAATAATGAAGCATAAGCTACAATGAAAACTGGCAACTGTTTTGCTGGTCTACTACTGATTTCATGACAGCATACTAAATAATATATTTAACTCAGTGTATATTCTAGCATCCATCAAAGAAGAATGAAACTGCAATCCCAATTTTGTTAACAAAGGAACTTCTTATCATTTAATATATAATGAAGTTCTGAACCTGAAAATATCTTTCTTGGATAAATATAGGTAAAATATCGATAGGCTATGTTCTAAGAATGCTGACTAATGGCTTTTGAATTATATCGTCTCAGTTGTTCTATAACTGTTGAATGAATTAATAACTACAAAGACAATATGCATGTTTTATAATGACTTAGATTACAGAAAGGAAATAACACTACTAGATATCAATCAAGTGTTGTTTGTACGTCTAAAGTGTTTGCAAATTAAATCTATCTTTAAAAAGGTTTATCAGGATGATTTTTGAACCTCCAAAGATAAAATTAATAAGGATGTGTTCAGATGACAACAGTCTATGGGAAAAAGAAGCCATTACCATCCATGTCCAAAATATATTCTTCACCTCTGCACACTGGGGAGACTGAAATATCAAGAGACACTTAGCCGGGTGTTTCTGGGAGTCCTAGAAGGGAGAAGCAATCTCCTGTGTTACCTGTTTCTATCCCTTTCTTCCAGGATTGCCTTTCAGATGGGAAACTGCCATTAATAGCTTCCCTAGACCTCTGTGAAATGCCAAAGCCTATACCAATGATCTACTTCTGAATTCACAAAGTAGTATATCTTAAAGACGGAGCTGTGCCACTCACACTCTGGGTTGAGTCTCCTCATGGACCCTTTGCATTTCTGTAGTGCTGTCCTTGGAACAGCCTCTCATTTCACCCAAGTAAAACATTCCTCCTGAAAGCAACCCCTGCATGCTTTCCCCCTCACTCACTAGTGTTCAAAAACCCCACTGGGCTGCAGCCAAATTGTCCTCCTGGCATTTGTATTCCCCAGATCCCTCCCACATGTTCCTGAAATTCAACACTTCTTTTGCTTTGAGGCTGGTGAGATGGTTCAGTTGGTAAAGTGCCTGCTGTCCAAGCATGAGAACCTGGCTTTAGATCCCTAACCCCTTCATCAAAATCTGCTTGTGGCAGTGTGTGCCTTTGATTCTACTACTGAGGAGGCCGAGATAGATGGAATACTAGGCCTTAATGGACAGTTAGTCTGGCCAAATCAATGAGCGTTGGGTTCAGTGATAGACCCTGTCCCACAAAGGGGAGGGGTGGTTAAGAAAGACACTGGCCTCTGTTCCATTTGTATGTACACATAGGTGCATTTGACTGGACCATCTTCACACACCTAAACACACACACACACACACACACACACTTCTTATGCTTTTATCGAAAACAACGTGCACAGTCACATATGCTGACAGTCACAATCATGAGTTACCACAGCTCATAGCTCAACAATGAGGTACATGTTTGACCTCAGCTAGGGTCTGACTCAGCGATCATGGATGGAAGTGATTTTTATAATTTGAATGCAACCAAATAAATGCACACATAGAAACACGGTTATAGAACATGCACATAGGGACCAGCAAGAAGGGATTAAATGCTTGCAGGAAATGGCTCTTCCTATCCATTCACCTACCTCATGACCTAAGAGCAAAAGAGCAGTGTCCAAAATCACCTCCAGGAGGAACACTGGCTATTTCAAAGGCGAAGGCTGGAAATTAATGGGCCGACATGTTTTAATAAGCCTTTTATTCTCTGAGTTGAGATTCCATTCCCTACTTGGTTGGTTGGCCTCATATAAATTCACTTTTTCTTGGATTTATTTTCTGAGTAACTGCATGCAGCATTATGTGGGAATTCTAAAACTTTCAGATGTGCTTAGGGTATAAAATGAAAAAAAAAGTCATTGTATTCTTTATGTCCTTTTAAAAATTGAAAGTAATTTGTTTAAATATAAACTAGTATTTTACTATGAAAGAACTTGTGAAATTACTGAAATGAGTTACGGTGTTAAATGTATAGAATGTGAACAAATAAAAGTCAATGTTAAAATACCAAAACAGCATGCTAGCATCCTACACATAGGCACATGCATACCTGTGACACAATAGGGATGTGTCTGTATATACAGGCTCACATGTATGTTAATTGTGTGTTGAAGCAAACAAAGTAAGACTTTTTTCCTAATGCATTGCCTTTGCTAGGTTTACTTGGAAACACATTTCCAATACAGGTTTAGGTTTTAGTTCATGGAACCATGAGCAAATTTTTTCTCCATTAATTAATTTATTTATTCACTTTACATCCTGATCACTGACCTCTCCTCAATGATGCACACATCCCCAGTCGGCCACTCACACAGTACCTTCCCCCATCCTGCCTTCTTTGCAAGGACAGAGGATCCACCCCTGCACTCCACATCCTCTACCCCATATCCTAGCTAGCTGCATCCCCTCCCACTGAGGTCAGACAAGGCAGCCCAGTTAAAGGAACAGGGTTGACAGGCAGGCAACAGATTAGGGACAGCTCCTGATTCACTTGTTGGGGAAACCACATAAAGACCAAGTTGCAGATCTGCTACCTACGTGCAGGCGTGTGGGTCCAGCTCCAGTATGCTCTTTGGCTGGTGCTTCAGTCTCTTGAGAGGCCCAAAGGGTACAGGTTAGTTAACTATGTTCGTCTTCCTGTGGAGCTCCTAGCCCCTTCAGGATCCACAAACCTTCCCCCTATTCTTCAGTAAGAATCCCCAAGCTTCATACACTATTTGGCTGTGGGGTGTCTGGATCTGTCTGAGTCAGCTGCTGGGTAGAGCCTCTCAGAAAACAGTTATGCTAAGCTCCTGTGTTCAAGCGTAACAGAGGATCATTAATAGTGTCAGGAATTGGTGCTTGCCCATGAGATGGGTCTCATCTTGGGCCGGTTATTGGTTGACCATTCCCTCC